>NC_067149.1:35793407-37085907 GCF_903995435.1 Acomys russatus
AGCTTTCTGTGTGAAAATTCATATAAAATGGTTGGTGTTCGTCTAGTAACTAGTGACAATATTTATATTTTTTTGTTTACATACATACACATACAAGGATTCCACATCTTGTTTAAAAAAAAAACAACTAAGGAAAAAGAGAGATAAAAAGAAAGAAAACAGTCTAGAGTTGATTGTAATGCATAATTATTGAAAAAAACAAAATTCTACTGTGTTGAGAATTAATGGAAACCTTTGTAATGAGCTGGCACATTGTCTTGCACAGAAAACACTAAACAGAGATCAGCTCTTACTGTCATCCTTGTCAGAATTATTTTGTGATATAAAATATGTCGGCAATGATTACAGCCTGAAATTGTGTACATATATGTTAAAAAGGTCAAAACACTGCCCTCACAATATGGAATCTCAAGTATTTATCTACCAACAAATCTTCCAAGACAAGCTTAAGGCAAAAGGTGACCTACAAGAAATATATGAATAGGATTTTTTCAACCTTAAGCAATTAAGTGCTGGTGAATAATAATTACTCAAATGTATTAAAAGGAATAAGTTGGCTCAGCAGTTAAGAGCACTCTCTGCTCTCCCAGAAGATCTGGGTTTGATTCCCAGCACCCACATGATGGCTTAAAGCCACTGGTAATTCCTATAGCAGGAGATCAAACACCCTCCTCTAGCCTCTATAGGTACTGCACCCATGTGGTACACAGACATCTACGCAGGCAAAACACCCATACACATAAAACAATAAAAATATTTTAAAAGAAGTAATTTACTTAAATTAGACCATAGGATAGCTCTCTGTGGTCGACAGTCTAAAGGTGGAAAACACAGCTACATCTTCAGCAGCTGAACTAATGCTCCTCTGTTCTCTCTACCAAAGGAGCATGAATTTGGCTCAAGCAAGTCATCTGTTTACCCAGTAAGAGAGTTGGGAGAGGGGTAGCTCAGTGGGCATCCTAATCAGCATCTCTACTGCTGTGATGAAACACCATGACCAAATCCACTTGAGGAGGAAAGGATTTATTTGACCTACATGTCCACAGCACTGTTCATCATCAAAGTCAGGATGGGAATTCAAGCAGGGCAGGAGCTGATGCGGAGACCATCAGCTACTGACTGACTTGCCCACCATGGCTGGTTCATCCTGCTTTCTTATAGAGCCCAGGACTACCAGCCCAAGAATGGCATCACCCACAATGGCCCCTATCCCATCAATCCCTGGATGCCTTACATGCTTGCCTACAGCCCAGTCTTATGAAGGAATTTTCTTAATTGAGGTTACCTCCTCTCAGATAACCTTAGCTTATGTCAAGTTGACCTAAAGCTAGCCAGTACAGTGGGTAGAGTGCTTGCTGAACCGGCATGAGACCTTGAATTTGAATCTCTAGAACCCACATAAAACCAGATACTGCAGTGTGTCTCTGTAATTCCGGTGCTCCTACCGTGAGCTGAGAAGCAGAGACAAGAGAATGCCCATGAATTCACAGGCTGCTGCTGTAGCACACAGAGTGGTGGACAGCACATGTACCCTACCTCAAACAAGGTGGAAGGTGAGGACCAAAATCCATGGTTGTTCTCTGATCACTCCACACATCCCAGGGCACACATACTCCTGCACACACACCTAAGCACACATTGGAAAGCAATGCTGAGTGTTGCAATAGCAAACGACCTCTGTCTGCATTTTAGCTCATCGGAGACTAGCAGTAGAATCCACACTGGGGTTTCTAGTTCTGTGGTAATTGATCATTGTTTTTAAAGATAAGAGCCTAGTTCCATATCACTCTTCTTGTACATTAAAGATTAAAGATATTGTATTTCCATATGTTCCATCTCCTACAACTTAACTGTGAAAAAAAAACCTTGCTATCTTCAAGACATGTTTATCACGTACTATAAAGTGTACTAATATTAGAGGAGGCAGTGGTGGAGGAAATGGACTAAACTTGGTATTTTGGGATACAATTAAGTACATATAATATGTTTAAGTTTTAGATTATTTTATGTATATGATTATTTTGCCTGCATGTATGTATGTATGTATACTACATGCATGCCTGGTTCCCTCAGCGGTCAGAAGAGGGGGGTCAGATCCTCAGGAACTGGCATTACAAATAGTTGTGAGCCACTTTGTGGGCCTTTGGAACTGAATCTGGCTCCTTTGCAAGAATAACAAGTGCCCTTAACTTCTAAACCATTTCTCCAGCCCCAAGTACATATAACTTAGATCATATCAGCTGTATCACATGGGAAACCAGCACATAGATAAATGTTTTGGTATGGATTGCCCCAGGCTACAAGGAAACCATGCATATACTAGGTTAAATACACTGAGAGGATAATTAAAATTAAACTTACTGGTCTATGTGAGAAAAGAAAATATTCACGAAACACTCAAAATAAGTCATGAGAAATCCAGCCAACAATAAAATTGGGCAGCATTTATTGGAAAACAAGCCAATGAACACAACAAAAGTAGCCACAGGCTCCTTGCCTTGTCAGTTGATTGCAACGTCACTGGTTCCTATTGACAGCTGGCTAGCTACAGGGCCTTCTATGACTATCCACAGGTTGATTCTTGCCTTTTACCTCTGTTGTTTGCTGTGTTGTGCTCCAGGTTGATGCCCAGTCAAAACCCACAGCCACCCATAAAACTTCTTTAATATTAGGAACTTTTTCCTCACACAAGGGGAAGTCCATGGCATGTCAGTGGTGGTTCAGATATAGTTAGCGCCAGAGCCACATAATGCCTGTGACATTCTGTCTCAGACAAGACTGGGTGCCAAAGTTCCAAGCATCGGGGCACATTCCAGCTTGGCAGAAGAACATGACAAGGTGGCACTTGCTGAGCAGCCTGGCTGTAGGCCAGCATTCTCCCTGAGATCATTCAGACACAAGCATCAGCAATGCCAAGGTTTCGCTGAGGGCAAGCTTTTCTCCCTGTCTCAGAACTAATGCACAAACTATGCATTCCAATTTCCTGAGTGACTTGTAGTCAAGGACTGAGACACACGCTCCATGCCCACCCAGCTCTCATCCAGACACATCCAATTCAGGGGCTTTGGTTGCTACATTTTTTAGGCTGCTCAAAGGCCTTGGCTAAAGTATTTTCTCCACCTTGGCCTAATCCTACTCTTCTCTCAGCCTTTTCTCCTTATGCTCCATCCCCTGGATCCATTTATAGTCAGGACTCTTCCCTAAAACAAACAACAACAACAACAACAACAAAATCTTTCCCATAATGCTTTATCTGCTGACCTCTACAATGCTGTTCCCTGGAGGGAAATGTAATGGGGAGATATATATTTTTTTCCTCTTGGATGTTCTGACAGAGTAAATCCATAAAGGCTTGATAGTTCCTTTCAACTAGGCCTTGTTGTCCTAATAGGCCAATTCAACACCTGGCAGCTGGATACAACAACTCACCTTCCCAGAGACCGTGCAGAGAACTTCTCCTCCAACTCAACCTAGCCTGTGCTAAAATGCATGAGTGATCTTAGATGGCTGGTGTCCACAAAGAAAAAAGCTGGTTAAACAACCATCAATGTTTGTCACAGCTTGGAAATATATCCTGCGTGTGAATCATAGGCTTCCGAAGACGGTAGTCTGGGTTGAACTGCAAGAAGACGATTTCATATCAATTAAATTTTAAACTGCTCTAAAAAATAGATAAGGTTTTGAGATGAATGATGGAATAAATAGACTAAGAGAAGGTTCTGGGGGAATAAATAAGAAGTCGTCTCCCTGCCTCTGGAGAACAGTTTTGCTTCAAGAAGTAGCATATAGTTGCCCTCTAGGGGATGGCAGAATGGGCCATTCATGAAGGTATCTTTAGCAAGTCTAGTACAGGAAATGTGAAGTTTTTAAAAATGCCAAAAAAAAAAAAAAAAGATTTGCTACTATCCATCCCATTACATTTATGCCAAAGAAGTGACCTTAATACATGCACATCACACTTGTCAGCAAACGCGGGAAAGCATGCCAATGGAACACAAGAAGAGAGCAGTGTTCTGCCGCTGCGTCTGTATAACCCCCCCCCCCCCCCCCCCCCCCCGCCGCTGCAGTCCCTGGGAATCGTTTCATGGAATCAAAGCAGCATATAGCGCTGAACACAGAAGCCTCTGATCATAGGACCAACACAGTAATCTTTAAATTAAAGTGTCAAATAAAAAAATATATACTCTCAAGTAGCAATGGGTTAAGTTGATTTTCTTTCTGTTTTAAGGTGGTTTTTCTCTTTGCGTGTGCAAGCACTGATAGAGGCATTGTTCAAAGGAAAACCCTGTTTAATGATGGCAGCAGATAGAGATCAAAGCAATGCTTCGAGCCCCTAAGAGGCGCGTTGCTGTTATTCTTTGTTAATTGGCAATGTGGGTGTGAACTGTGGAAATAAAGCCAGTGAGTGTGGTTCTTCACTGCAGAATAACTCCTGCGTGTTAACATACAGCCAAACACGCGTGTTAACATACAGCCAAACACCCAAAAGGTCAAGGACCAAGATTGTCCTTTACCATGTCTACGCGAGTTGCACCAAAAAGAAATCTGCAGGCATCCCTCTGAAGGAGGTCGTTGTTGACTCACTAAAAATCTCTTCTTCAAGGCAGTTCCCAATAGTCTCATTTTCAAAGTAGATACTGTTCCTTCGCTGACCCCAGTTGGCAATCAGATATCCCTGCATCTTAATCTGCCCAAGTGGCTGTTCTGAAAATTAAAGTACGGAATGCTCTTATTATGCGGCGGTGCTGGGGACGCGCATAAACTCACAACTGTACCCTCTGAGAGATGAAGAGACTGACAATGGCCCACCAAAAAGCAGACATTTTAATTAATATGCTTCCCTGTGGCTTTGCCTTTCTTCCTGTGTGCTCAGCTGGAGTAATTAGAGGAAAAACCTGAGGGGAGTCTACCCCCAGAAGCCACACTCCGCCTTCTCCAGCTGAGTCTCACTCATAGCTGGCGACTGTCCCCACTGGGACGGGCCTCAGCGTGAGCTGTAATGTACATCTGCTCTGGGGAATTATCCCTCCGAACAAGCGCAAGGAACTACCCTGTTCAAAGAGAAAGAAATAATCCCGCTTACACTAAGAGGAAGGAAACGAAAGATACCCTCCCCAGGAATTCTAACTCTGATATGTCGTCCTTTTCTGAGATTTATCCTCACGGTACAGTCCCGTCAGGCACAATTTAATCAGACTCAAAAATTCATCCATCTGAGATATCCGGGTCGAATGATTGTGCAACCATCTCTACAAGCGAGCCCCCGTACTTTGGCCATCAGTCCCGCAGGCAACCAGTGGTGTTTCTGTCTTTCCTAATTCTCTCGCCATCTCTATAATTTCAATTTAGCACGTTATAGAGTTCATACACATTTCTATAAGCAAAGATATTTGGCTCCTCATGGCAAATGGCAGTGTGCTGTATAGATGTGCCATTTCTGGATTTATTTTCAGACATAGGGATGGTTTCCAACTTGAAAGTATACATAACATGAAACATTCAGATATAAGTCGTAGTATGGATCCATTATTTCATTTATCTTGGGAAGAAATACAAAAAAAACAACAAAAATTTCATGGTGTTTAAGTTAACTTTCTAGGAAACTAGTTCATTTTTTCCAAAGTGACTGTACATTTTCCATTCCATGAACAATAAATGATGCTTCCAGTTTCCTTATAATTCCAAAAATGTCTAGCACCCTGGGTTTCTTTTCTGCAGACATTATACTCCTCCCTCTCTCTCTCTCTCTCTCTCTCTCTCTCTCTCTCTCTCTCTCTCTCTCTCTCTCTCTGCCCCCCCACCCCCGCCTCTGTGGACTGAACTGAAGCCTTGTGAACATTAGGCCAGCATTCTACTCCAGAGCCAGATCAGCAGCCGTGGATTCATACATTAGAATGTGATGTGCAGTGGCATTTGCACTTGCATTTATTTCCCTAATGCTAATGATGCTGACCAATTGTTATGTGCTTATCAGTCACAGACCTTTTCAGGTTAGTATCTGCTCTAAAGCTTTTACAAATACTTACCTTTGTGTGTCTTCTGATAATTTAACTCTTACCAGTGTCTTTCATATTCTCCATAGAACCCTTTTAAGAGATATCTCATTGAAAATATTGTCACTCACTATTCTTTTTGTATTTCCTTAGTACCACCAAAAATGCATAATGATAGCAAAAACGTTAAGTTTCTCCATTTTTGGTTCATGGTTTTGTGTCATGCATAAGAAATATTTGCCTAGAGGCACAGGGGATCAGCAGGAACTGCAGACCAAGGAAGCAGACTGGCTCAGATCCAGGACAGAGACTGCTCTCAAGCTTTGTAAGAGAGACCTCTTGTTGAAGTGGGCACCACTTAATGAAGAGACGCATAACTAATCAAAGGAGTACTGAGCATAAGAAACTGAGTGCTCAACTCTAAATGGGATACCTTTCTCAAACCACCACCACCACCACCACCACCAAGGCTCAGGGAGCACTGTGGGAAAAGCCATAATGGGAGAACTGTGAAATACAAATTTTCTGATTTGACTGGCTACCACACCATACTCTTGAACTACCAGCTATTAGTTACTTGTTCAAGAGCATCCCAGCCAGGTGGAGGAGGAGCTTGTTTTGCAGAGTCTACCCTTGAGGCACTCCTGCGGGGTGGGCAGATAACCGTTCTCTGGAAGATTTCTCACGCTCCAGTGAATAGTGCCACACCCATACACATATGGCCAGCACTAATTGGACTTAGTGGGGGGGGGGGTTATGTTGAGAAAGAATTGGAGGGATGAAGTGAAGGTTAACATCATCATGTTTCATTGTAAAATTCTCAGAAATAAGAAAAAGTTTATGTTAAATTTTTTAATTAAAGAAATATTTACCTAACCCAAGGTCACAAGTCTTTTTTCTCCCACTGTAATTCTAGAAGAAATATCCTGTTGATCCCTACAGGTAGATCTATTAATTTTGCATATGATATATTATTTGAGTACATACAGATATGGATATATGCAATGAATTATGCTATGGATTTATTCAAACACATTTTTTATTACTACCTGCTTATTAAATATTAATTAACCAAACATCCAAAGCTACAATTTCCTCACTGTAAAATAAGAGGATTAGGTTGAGCTTCTAAGATGCTCCCAGCATTTTTTACTATTATGATAAAATACCTAGAAGGGGCACCTTAAAGGAGAAATGATAATTTTGGCTCATGTTTTTCAAGACATTGCTCAAAGGCCTGGAAAAGCTCATGGAACTGACAGCATGCATGGGGCCTCCTCACACCTTTGTGGGCATTGTGAAAGACTGTCTTCCTGAGCCAACCAACTTGGGGAGTTAAGCTACATACCTGTGAAAAGATGCTCCCAGCTGGGCTTGTTGGCTGCTGCATGGATGGCTTGGGAGTATCATGAGACCCTCACTTCAGTCCCTATCACTGCTATACACAACTCTGATATGGGTGCTGGTTCTCTATGAACACAGCACAGCTCTTGACTTTTGAGCCATCTCTCTAGCCTCAAATTTAGGGAAGACCCCCTAAGTTATATCATAAAGAAATAATGTAACACATCTGAAAATAGAGATCAATACCTGATAGCAGAACGGACTTGAACAGGCAGTTGGGAAAGGAATGGTGCCTAGACAGACGAGACCTGATAAGCTGTGGTCAGAGGGGAAGGGAGGAGGGACCCCCCTGTCAGAGGGCTAGGGGAGGGGAATGGGGCAAAAAACATAATAATCCTTCTTGTGTTTTTGTAACGATAGGAAAGGCCTCTAACTCTGGTCAATGCATTCAGCTAACATGATTATTCACATAGTATAGGACAGTGGTCACATCTGGAAAGAAAAAGAGGGATAAGGATGGGGTATTGAGGAGTTCCCAGGGGCCAAAGATACAAGTATATTTAACTTACATAAAATATCACACACACATACACACACATATATACACACATACACACACACAGAGGCATACACACACACATATACACACATACACACATACACACACACCCTCCTATACATGAAAGGCTACGTATAATAGTACATATCTTCCATCTCAATCTCAGCAATCAGAAGGCCAAGGCAGGAAGATTACAAATTTAAGACTATCCTTGGACTACATAGTGAGATTCTGTATAAAATTAAAAAATAAAAAAATAATAAAAGAGGGACTAGAGAAATGGCTCAGAGGCTAAGAGCAGTGGTTGCTCTCCCAGGGGACCTGTGCCTAGTTTCCAGCACCTTTATAGCAGATCACAACTTCCTGTAACTCCAGCTCCAGGGAATCTGGTTCCTTCTTCTGGCCTCTGCATGCATCAGGAACATACATGGTGCACAGACACATGTGCAGACAAAATACTCATGCATATAATTTTTTTTTTTTTAAATAGAGAGGGAGAGAGGCCAGGGGAACCTTACGGAAAGACCATGAGAAGATCTGGAAGAAGACGGCCAACTCCAAAGAGAAGAAGACACTGTCCCTACACAAACAACACCTTGACCACTGGACTTCTGTCCTCCTGAATTATAAGAAAACATTTTCCTGTTGTTTAAGCCACAGATAATAATAGCAGTAAAAAATATCAATAAAAGAGACAAAGGCAATATAAATATCATTGCACCCACTGCCCTTGGCTAACAAAGGCTTTCTTCAGAAAGATTATATTTGCAAGGTGATGAAGGTTTTTTTTTTAAGTTGAAGAGCATGAGGAATTAATAGTAACAGTTGGGAAATGGCAGAAGGCAAAGATGTGTCAAATGGAGCATAAAGGAAAGAACACACTCAGCTGAGTCCTTTTATTGAAGACAGTTCCAGCCTCTGAAAACAAACGATCTTTTAAATTCAAAGAATTCCGTTGTTTTCTCTGTGGACAAACAATACAAGGAAGAAAACACATCTTTGAAAAATCAGCTCATCAAGAAGAGACAATAGAGCCACCCAGAGTCTCCCTAAGCTGTGAATACTGACTGAGAACAGCAAATGCAGCCCCTAGAGTGTCCTCCACCCGGGAATGGCTGAGCATGAAATGTCAGGCGTCATGTGAGGCCAACAATTCATAGCCAAGCCAGAAATTTATTGTTCTCGCACTAGCTGGGAGCATGGTTTCCAAATTGGAAACTAGACTGAGTTTTATGATCCCTTCAAAGACAACATTTTGTACATATTTCATGATTTCTTTCCATGGAAATACACAAGATCTAATTACATGCGCCGTTTCTTCTACTCATTGGCCTTTTGGGTTTTAGCATGTGTGGAAAAGTTTTCTTAGGCCTTTCTCACTATAAAACTCAGCCAGATTCAAAGAAAGCCACTCCACAACAGGCCTCCAAGCAACCCATGTCCTTAGAATCATCCAAAGCATTCTGTCATAGGACATGTTTTCTCTCCTCCCACAAATAGCAGGAGCAGGGGTGAGGTTAACACACAGGCTTCCTTGGAGGCTCAGCTTCCGTAATCACACTCACACTCTTGGGTAAGATTCCTTCTGCCACTTGGCAAAGATGAAGACAAGAGGCTATAAACGAAGATGCCACCTTACAATCAATACTTTTCACATTTCAAATCATCCACTTATTTGGCAGAGGCACGGCAGGCATTATGATTCCTGTTGTACAGATAAGGACTGTTGAGACTCTAGGATGTAAATGCATAAACAAATATTACATAGCTCCTAAGTGGCTGAACCTGCCTTTGGTCTTCTGACATTCTTCCAATGCCAGCTGCCCAGGAATCTCAAGCCAAGAACTTACTATGGGAATTTTCAAAGGCCCATTCACCTCTCTGTAACTTTCTTCCCACTCATTGAGAGTCTCTGCTATCTACCATATCCAGCGTGTGCAGATGTGCCAGAGACCAATCTCCTCGCTTCACCAGCCTGCCCTAGACCTAAGTTTCCACCATTTGAGGTCACAGCCCTGGCTAATGGATTGGACTTCACCACACAGGCCAGTTTGGCCGGTGTTCCTCAGAAATACACTAGAAACATATTAAAAGTATTGAAACTCCTGGGCATCCCCCAGATCCTGTTTAGGAATTCACATTTTTAGCAAATTCTCCTGCACTCTTAACCAGCTTTAAGGTTGAACGGCACTTCTCTCAGCATTGAAAACCCCAGGGCATTCTGGGCCCAAGATTAGAATCACGGTTTTAAGATGCCTTAAGAAGATAAATTAGAAGCAACTTTTTTAGGATGAGCTGCGGTGGAAAGAGACCAACCAGGTGTAGTAATTCAAGCCTGCAGTTCAGCGCTTGGGAGACTGGGACTTGCCATCAGCTTCATAGGCTGTAGAATAAGACCTGGAGGGAAGGAGTGGGGAGGAGAAGGAAAGTGAAGAGGAGGAGCAGGAGGAGAAGGAGGGGGAGGAGAAGAAGGAGGCGGAGGAGGATGACGGGGAGTCTACAGATATTTTATATCATTGCAGTGATTGACTTTGGCTTGAGCGGAAGAATAGGAATGAAGGCTAAATGTGTAATGGAAATAAAAAATAGTCCAGGGGCTCTCCCTATGCCATTATAATGTCTTCTCTTTGTTTCTGTTTTGTTTTGTTTTGTTTTGTTTTGTTTTTTCTATAGTTCCTATAATGTTTGTTCCTTCATTTCACCTAGACTGCATTAGCCTTACTACAAGGCCAGGTCAATTCTGGAAGCACATCTCACCAGTTCCATAGTTCAGCTCCTCTGTGTATGTGCTGCACTTCGTGCAAGGAGATTTAGCAGTGGCTTCTGCTAGATTGCCTAATTAGTCTCCTGTGACTAAAATGGAGTTCCTTTGCTGAACTCGTTTATATTACAAGAGAAAGTGGTGAGCGTCCAATTCTGATGTCCGAACCATTTCCCAGAGTCAGTTCCAACAATGCAACCCTCCAGGCTTTTCCTGTGGGCTCAAGTTGGTGGCAGCTTCTCTTTCCAAAGCATTCCATGTGACCCTCGCTTTGTTCCTCCAGGAACTAAAACAGGATGTATTACCTAGGAAGGACTGTCTGTTTCCTTGCCCTCACAACCTCTCCTCCACTCTCACTCTCCTCTCCCTCCCACTCCCTCTCCATTCTTGTGTTCTCTCCCTCTCCACCACCCTCATATGTGACAGCACGATTACACTGCAACGATGCTTAAGAGTCACATGGGGAAATTCTAAACTTTTAACTTCTTTACACCAGCGCTCATGTCATCCCAGACTCAGAAGGCCTCATCTCTCATACCAGTCACACACTGACCACTATGGAACCTGGAGTACTTCAACTCCCCCTGCCACAGCTCAGCTTCTTCTTCACCTACAAAATGAGAGGGCTGGACTAACTAGTAACCACGGGGCATTCTTCTCCCACGTACTCTACATCCCTAAACTGATGTCCTTGGAGCCTATCCAGCAACAGGAAGGTTAGAAATCTCCAGGTCCAAACAGAATTGGTCTGTTCGAACCTGAAGCATTAAGAGTGTTTCTCTCCTTTTGTTATACAACCATGGAGCTATAACAACGTTTGTTTAGCCTCTTCTTAACTGTCTTAACTTCTTCCATCAGGTCCAGCAAAATTACACAAGGAAGAGGAATGTTAATGAGATAAGCTGTGCTTTCAATATCTGGCCATAGCACGGCAGTGGCACATGGCTCTTATTCCCCAAAGTGCCTTCTATTGATGGTTTTCCATCACCTCCCTCCTCCTTCCTTCACATTCACCCAGAAACACAGGCTGATGCCAGAGACACATATGGCACTACCTTGGCAGCAGGAAGAGGAATGACATGTGCTCCTGCCTTCCTAGAGCTAGCTAGAGACATGGCAACAGTGATGGACCCCAGTGATATTGTACACATAGCTTTTCATGAAGTTAAAAGCAGCAAATGGTCTTGAAGGATCTGTTTCTTTATTTTGGATGTTTTACTCCCTATTACATTGGTGGTAAACAGATATATGTGCAAAGATCCACAGTGTGTTATCCATAGTTCCAAAAGTCCTATCCCACTTTCCAGTTATTATCTCCTAACTCCAGATGCAGCAAAGTAACAACCTGCCATTCACTCATTTGACAAATATTATAAAACGAATGCCTACTGTATTTCAGGAATTGGAGCTCGGAACTATCTGGAGAATAAGATGGACAGAGCTCCTGTCCTTAGCATGTATAAAGGCCTGTGAGTGGGTAAGCGGGGGATAGGTTTGTTTTCCTTAGTAATGCGAATTGAATCCATAGAGTGTAGGCTTGTGTAGGCTAAATACATGTTCTACCTCTGGGCTACACCCCTAGCTGGGTGTAAGACAAAAAAATCAAATATCTATGGACATAAAATTCCATATGTTATACACAACATTTCACATACATAAACATGCATGCTTTCAGAAAAAAAACTCAGAAGCTGCATATATGCAAATTGTAACAGTAATAATGCTAGGAGCTAGAATTGTGGGAGGCCTTTTTTTTCCTTATAACATTTTTGTATATGTAATGTTTTACAAACATTATACTTTTGCAACAAAGGAGAAAAAGGCAATCTTTTGTTTTAAAAAATTATATGCTTTTGAAGATTTATTAACATAGTAAAATGTCGTATATTGCTAAAACTCTAAGGTTGCCAAACAACATGCATAATGAGGTTTCATTTTGATCCTGCAGGATAATGATGGAAAACTGAAAAGGCATGTGCCACAATGCTGATAGTAATTATCTTTGCTGGGGTACGACAAGTTTTTTTTCTCTTCCTTTTTTTAATTACCCAAATTGGGCGTGTAACATTTTCTTTATTTTACAGAATCTCATTACCTTTGAGAAGCCCTCTCAGATTGTCACCATCTGCTGAGCCCCAGTGAAATGTGTTGAGTGTCTTACCTCCTTAGCACCAAGCTTGTTATTTTTCTCATGAGCACTGTGGATGCCCCAGGTGTTTGATTCCTTTCAGCCACACTGGTATTTGATCATAATCAGCCTCATTGATTACTTTCAAATGCTATAATGACTCTCTGCTACTCGGGCTTAGGGATGGGCTGTGAGTAATGACAACAACAGAAGTGTCCCCCAAAGCCCCTAAACCTTCTTCCCCACTCTCTCCAAAACACCTGTCACCTTCATCTTCTCCAGCATAGTGCACCCCAAGGGGTAGCGGTTCATTCCTAAACAGTTTTTCATCCTCAGCCCATCAAGGTTCACTGTGGAAAGAGGACCCAGCAGATGGCTCATTATTACAGAACATAATGTATTACCCACGGGATTCCCGAGTCACCCACTGGGCAAGGAAATCGAGATTCTGAGAATGGTGAACCTGGAAGGAAGATGAGAAGCTCAGGCTTAGAGATGAGGCCGCTAGGCTAGGAGATGATGAGTAACGAATGTGCCCTGGATCCCAGGGCAGTTTGGTGGCCCAGTCGCTCTTCTGTTGTAACAGCCTTAGAGATATGTACAATACAAAATGTCATGCACAGAAAGAAGGGGCAATGGTGGTGAGGGAAGTGTCCTGTCCAAGAGCCAGCAGGAGTGGCTCTGACTTTGCTTCTTTCACAAGGAAACTTCAGTGTTTCTGGGTTGGTGATTAATGCTCAGCCCTAATAAGGATGAAGCTTTTAGATATAAAGTATCTAACAAACAGGATGCCTTTCTGAGTACCTTTGTATAGGACTGTGTGTGTTTGGTCTGTCGCCAATTTCCCACAGCACCCTCCAACAATAGCTGAGCATGCAGTTGAGACGCAGAATGCATTTTGGGGTCAGGCTGGCTCAAGTGTGAAGGTCAAGTGTAAGCCTTGCAAGTTGTGTGATGTGGGCAAGTTAATTAACCCCCCTGCCTCTGTCCCCTTCGCTGAATGGAGATAACGGCATTCAATAGCTCACAGGGTCACCCCAAGTATCAAACAAAAAGACACATGACAGTCCTCAGGAGGGAGCCTAGAGCCCAGCAGCTGCTCACGCTATGGCTGTTGTCATCTTGTCATCATCTTGTTCCTCAGGCTCTGCTATTACTGCAACTACCCATTTATCTGTCCATGGCAGACAACAGAAGCCATTTCTCAGTCTGCTACTTTACTTGGGTGGCTCACATTTCCTGGAATCACCTCATCTCTCTCACCTCACTAAAGGCCTGACTTTTCTTCTAGAATCATCAAGCTTTACCTCTCTGAGATTACCTAAGCCATTACCACACATGCAAACCGCTCTCTGAAGTTCAAGGATGCCTGGGGAGGGTGGTTATGATAACTAAAGGCATGAACAGCCAGAGTGAGAGAAAACAAGGAATCATTAGGCCGAGAGCTTTGGAATAAATGTTTTCTGTGTGCTAACTACCAGCTTTGTGACCTAGAACAAATTACCCTAAAGTCTATGGGCATTCATCACCTCACCTGTTTAAACTAAAACCATAGTGCCTTTGCACATACGCACGCACGCGCACAACACACACACACACACACACACACACACACACACACACACACACACACACACACACACCTATCCTTACCCATAATGAAAAGACAAGAGCAAGCAAGGAAAAAAGACAGGAGGAGTCAAGGGCAGGAAAAAAGAGGGTCCTGAGTGATAAAGGTGGAGTAGCTCAATGGAAGAAAATAATACAGAGACTATACATCTGTCTTCTGGAGAAAATTTGGCTATGATGCCTGTGAGTAGAGCCAGAGGGGCCTCATGCCACTGGACTGGAAAAAAATATATTTTCCACCCGAAAATAAATCAGGTAGGTTTACTACCTAGAAAAGTCCTAGAAAGGGGGATGATACGCAATAACTTCCTCTAACAAGTGGCTGTGGAAAGCACAGCTGCATGCCTAGTAACAAGCTCTGTAACCAGGGACTGTATTATATTAAATTCAACTGCTTAATGTTTAAGGCATATTTTGACAGCAATAATTTTTGGCTCCCTAGTCTACTTTCCTACATTTATAGAACACCATGCCATAGGCACCGTTATCACTACTCTGGATTCACAGAAAAGATAACTCAAATCTAGTTAACTAGAATATCCCATTTCTAGGGATGCTACTTAAAATATTTGACAACCAGCACAGCAAGAATGCCACTCATAATGATGGGCTCCTTTACAGTTAGACTGAATGAATGGCCACCCACACACTCCCCACCTCCCAGCACAAAATGAATCCAAGGCTTGATCCAAAAACCACAATTGATCTGGTCATTCTCTAGCTAGAAAAAACAAAACAAAGCAAAACAGACTTTAGGGCAAATAATTAGGGCTCTTTCTATTATGGCACTATGGTGGGTTGAAAGAAAATGTCTTCCATAGGCTCACAGGGAGTGGCACTATTTGGAGGTGTGGCTTTGTTAGAGGAAGCACATCACTACAGGGGTGGGCACTGAGGTCTCAGAGGCCCAAGCCTGCCTAGTAGCTCATTGTCACTTCCTGCTGCCTGTGGATCCAGATGTAGAACTCTCAGCTCCCTCTCCAGCACCTACATGTCTGCCTGTGTACAACCATGCTTCCCACCTTGACAATAGTGGACTAAACCTCTGAACTGTAAGCCAGCCCCAATTAAATGTTTTCCTTTATTCAAGTTGCCATGGTCACGGTGTCTCTTCACAACAGCAAAACCCTAAGATAGGCAGCTAGGATATGAGAGAAGGATGAACTCAGACAAGTAGGCTGGAGAAAAGAGCAGAGAGGATGCTGTAAAGTTATGCCTTGACTCTAGAGTCCTGGATCTATGGTTATCTCTTTAATCCCATGGTCATTGCCATCACCCCAGTCGCTTGAACCAGTCTACTCTTTATTCTTCCTCTGAAACAACCTTAGAATTGGGTTTGTCATGTACAATCAAAGGTTCTAGCTAAAACTCCTCTATCAACTTGCTGTGGTAAACCTTGGCTGTGCACAGAAAGTGTCCATGCACCAAACTAGTCGTAATAGAAAGATAAGAGGATGGTAAAAGGGAAGACTTTGAATCTGGAAATTTGTTCTTGGATGAATAAATCTCCACCTTCTGCTCTTTAGCCGGTGTTGACAGTGTCACATACACTAATGCACCAATGCATGTTCATGGTCTAAAAGACTGCCTTTTTCTCCACAACCTGACCATGCAAGATGCTCTCAGTCACATGACTGGGGCCCAGCTGCTATACATGTAGGCAAATAGAGCTGGCTAGCCGCCCTTGTGACTAGAGCTCAAGTAGCAAAAAACCAAAAAACCAAATTTATCAAATCCACATCTAACTGGTCCTTAACACATCAGTAATGAAGCAAGATCACCTAAAGTTAGACATCTCAGTAGTATCTTTGATTTAAGAAAAATTCCTGAAGTCCAAATACTCAAAAATGCAAAACTTAGTAAAAACCTATACAAGAAACAGCAAAAAAGAGTAAATCAAAATGATCCAACATCCATGGTTAGACACCACTGAAGAGTACTGTGTTTGGCTTACTGTATACATCAATAGCAGCTGATAAGATAGACTGGTCAGACAGTAGAATGCAGTGGGGAGCAGGAACAGAGGAAGAAACCATACACACCCTCTTCCACTTCATAGAGATGTCTAACCACCCTCTATGGTGGTCTTCACTCCTGGAAAAAATTTTATCCCAATACACACATACAAAATCCACTTATAAGAAATTAATATGTGCTCAATGAATGCTAATATGTGCTAGGCAATGTGGTGGGCATGCATCAAAAAATTAACACCTGAAAATTAACTAAGACCATAGCACCTGAATGCTTAGGAAAGGTCTAATCAAGTTGGCTATCATCATGACCATTTAAAAACTGCACTCTGCCTCACATCCTCTTATTTTCTTGACTATTTAATCCATTTATTCCATATGTAATTACCAAGTTCCTACTATGTAGCACCCACAGGCACTGAGAATGCAGCCATGTGTGCTGCAGAATTGTTTTCCAACCTGAAGGAGCACTTGGCAGTCTGAAATACAAAATCATCGCATGTGACAACTTAAGAAAAGGAGCATCCATTAAGAGGAGTCTGACATAGAGATCTCTTGTCAATTGTCTACACTCTTTCTTATCCCCCTTCACCCTTCCTGCTCCACATTCTCCATATCACTTGGGAAGAATGACCTCAAACCCAGGGCTCCATGGCCAACCCTAGCGCAGGCCTACCCAGGCCAGGAAAGAAACATATAAAATGGTCTCCACCTCATTTTCTCCCTGCAATATGAGATAAGTCGGTTTCCAGCTGAAGAGAAATGAAAACAGTGAGTCACTGAGCTAAGAGGACTGTGAAACAAAGCAGAGCCAGGATGCAAAAGAAAATGCTATCTAGACCCTGGATCTAGTCATGTCTGCACCTCCCTTGTGCTCACTGGTTCAAGCAGCAACTGATCTCATACCCCATCTCATTTCCATTATCTTAGTGAAGATAATCATAATAAATATACTAATTGATTTTACATTGAGAGTAATGCCTCTTCAAAGAAGTAATGGCTAGGCTGAGGCCAAAAGAATGAGCAGGAGCAGCCAAGAGGACACTTGGGAACTGAAGTTCCAGCAGAGACTAGAGAGAGCTAGATCATGGGCTATAGGGAGGCCTTTACAAGCCATGTTTAGTGTATCAGTTATAACAATGAATACAAATTTAATCTTATAATCTGAACTAAAATTTATATTTAAGTCAATATTAATTTTCTTTGACATCTAACTCAAAAACACAACTATCCACCAACCGAGGCACTCTACTCATCTTCATTGACCTTTTTTCTGTACACATTTCCTATGGCAGTTAACTGTGTCTGGACCGAAATTTCCCCTCATTCTAGTCTAAAGGAAAAGGCACACCCTTTAGAAGCAGATGGCAAGAGAAAAGACACTCAGGGTAATGCTGCTGTACCAATAACTAAGTGATGAAAAGTAGCCCCTGTGGGGCCAATTAACACCAACTCTTATAATAACCCTCCCTTCACCTTTACACAACTCCGCTTTGCTAGCTCAGATGTAAGGGGAATTTAAGGACTGTGGGAAATGCAGCTCCAGAGACAATTCAAATACAATTCAATCCTTCTAAGTATAGGACATTCTATTTCTATCTTCCATTCTTCCAGATGTACACATCCTTTAAAAAAAAAAAACAGTAAATTCTAAAGCCCTGACATATCAATTATTTTAACTTGAATAGAGAACTACTTACCTAGAACCAGTGGCAGCATCAATGACAAAATATGCCTCTTAAAGCTATCAGCAGAGAAGGCCCCTGTATCTCCTACCTCATCAACCTCTAGGGTGGTCATTACCTTTGTTTCCAAATTGCCAGCACAGAAGCCATGGCTCAGAAAAGTGAACAGCTGCAGCTTAGGGTGGCCAGCAATAAAAGTGGGAAATAAGACTCAAGCCCAGCTGCCCACACGTGTGCTCCTGACCACTGTGTCCCGTGACCTCAGTCATCAAGACTCTGTGCTTTCTGGTACACAAAGCAATTTAAAACATGACAAGAACCAGCCCACGGGAATGTAAACTTGAAGAGAAACAGAACAAAGAAAGACAGGGCGGGGCCAGATAAGTAAAGTGTCAAACAGACAAACACACCATGTGGACAATTTCTTCAGGGCTGATGAGAATTTATGGCTTAAGAGAAACCCAATTGCCTCCTGAAGTCTTGCCTGATTAACACAGGGCTCTGCTCCCTATCCGGCCCGTTGTTCTCCATAAAAGACTCACAAACATCTGTCTGACTACATTTTCTTCCTTCAAACTCCTCCAGTGGTCCTCTGACAATCCACCTTTTCAGTAAATAGCCACAAATATCATTTCCCCTGAGAGTTTTGGCCCACGCCCTACTGAGTAATTTAAGGCAAAACATTGAAGCCCTCTGAGCCATGATCCTGCCATCTTGACATTACCTTCCTATGACGCTGCTGCGGGGACCGTATGAATTAATCCGTACATAGCATTTGGGACAGTGCCTGACATGTAATGAACGTTTAATAAATCTCACCTATTATTGGCCATATTATCACGTATAATTTGCTCCAAGATAATCGGATGTCTGAAAATCAGATTTTCAAATGGGTAAATGAATGATCATTAACTACATTGAAAGAGGTTTCATTTCAAAAGGACTTATCATGAGATTTCTCATTACAAATGTGACATGACTTGTGTTTCTGATCATAACACTACAACTAAATGTGTGAGGGCATTTCCTGCAGAAACTCTTGCAGGAAGTCCATTCACCTCAAGGCCTGGCTTGAGAAGAGAACAGCGTCCCATAACCTCCTCTGAGAGCATGCACCCAGGGACACTAGGCTCCATCTTGGTTTGCTGCCAGTTCTCAACACCATTAAGCTGGGGCCCTTTAACACATGGGCTTCTGAGAATATAACAGATTCAAGCTACAACACTTACAATCATGAAAGACCCCATAACTCTACCTCCTTTCCATTTTAGGGACATCAAAAAGGCTGAATCATGAGTAGAGTACTGAATCTTTTAGTTCTACCTGTTCCCAACCTCTCAGGAGGGAAAAAGGGCCTGAAGGTCAATATACTCACCCAATGGCTTATAATTCAAACAATCATATCTATGTAATGAACTCAATATAAAACCCTGAAATGGTGGCATTAAAAGAGCTTCTAGGTTAGTAAACACAGATAGCTGCCAGGAGGATGGGTAACAGAGATGTCGTGGAAGCACCACACACACTGCTTCCTCCTTGCTTTCATGTGTCTGTTCCATCTGGTTGTGCCTGAGTTATAGCTTTAATATCTTCACTCCCCCCCCCCCCATTCTCACTAGTAAATCTGTTTCCTGGGTTCATTGAACCCCTTTGCCATTTACAACTAGTTTTGTGAGATGGGATTATGTTTACTGTAAGAAAGTAAGGAAGAATTGGGATATAACCAACTCTTTCATCTCAGCCAGGCTGCACAACCCTTAGGGAACTTCAGTTTCCTTGCTGTCAAACAAGGTAAAATACATACAAAGGACTTTTCTAGCCCGTGTGCAATGACTACAAAGGTGATCATTGTCACTGAAAGGTGATAAAGAGAACTTTTCTCAAACAATCCCACACTTTAAACAGAAAGCATGCCATTTTATATAAGTTTCTAGCCCCATTGCTTGCTGTTACCCAAACCAAGTAACAATTTAATCTATAAAAAATAAATCTGGAAGGTGATTCTGAAGACAGAATCCGCCATCCTCAAAGCACTGCTTCCTGTTTGTGTGTACAAAGACATCAGCTTGAGCAACCAAGGACAGAGACAACAGCCTTGTCTTAAGAACCAACATACCTTGGTAACATATGTCCCTTGTTGGAAAATGGCTGTGTTTATCTGAGGATGTATTAACAACTGTTTGATGTTCTCTAAGCAGAGAGATTCCTGGCAGTGGCAAGCAAAAATTGGGATAGGAATAAAAATCATGTGCATTTGTGTCATAGTCATAAAGAATATATTAACTCCCACAATGTACTCATTACAGAGGAGTTTGTAGCATGTTATATTAAGTCTAGAGAAATGCACATTTCTTAATCTGTCAAGTGGCAAACTGTTCAAGTGGTTTTAGAATTTATTTAATAATCAGAAGTAACTAATGCTAGTGAGTGTTTCATGTACATTCTTCTCAGAATAATTAATAAACTCCAGGGGAACCCATTTGAAGCAGCCAGACTGAGGTACATTCATCAAAGTTCTTGGTTGTAAGCAATGGCACTAATGTTGGCTTAATAAAAAGCAAATGTGGGCTGCCTCATAGGACCAACAGATGCCTAGAAGAACAGGCTTGGTACCACACAACAACCCAGGGGCTGCCAGAGGCCAAGAAATGGGAAATATTCCACACACATGCGTGCCAGGACAGCCAAACCAATATGCCGCTACAGCTGTTCTTCATAATGGATAATATCCAAGTGTACTTTTTGTGTCATTAAATCACTCATTAAAGATTCAAAAAAGAACTTGCCAGGGTTTGTCATGCATCAGCCTGCTGGGAGAAGGAAGCTGAAAGGCTCTGTAGACTTCCAATTCCATACCGGGAGATGGGCTCTTGAAAGTTTACCCTACAAAAAGAGTGGAGGGTAGTCTCTCAAAAGAAATCAAGGTACTGTTCAGAAGACCTGCTAGTTGCTTAAAAACCAAAATACAAAGAAAGTTAAGTACAATAAGGCTTACCTGTGTTTGTTTGGTTATCATTTAAGCCTATCCAGGTCATGTGATTTTAATAAGAAGGCAGGCCAAAACACAGATGATCCCATAAGGCAAGAACTATAATATGTAACACACTTGTACAATCTTAGATACCCTAGCTTATGTATATTAGAAAAAAATGGATTCTAACATGGTTGTTTGTCATGAGAAGCATAAACGGTTGGCTGCTGTACAGATTTCCACAAGGCCAGACTGATATACATTGCTTGTGTTACTGTTTTTCTATCCCAACATTCAAAGAAAGGTTTTTTTAAAAAGTCAAGTTTCACCAGGAGTCCCTAGCTCTTGGATTTAGGCCCCTCAGACAAGCAGCTACAGTTAGCAAAGGCCTGTGGTTTTGAGTAAGGCAAATATCTATACCTGCTCTTAAACCAAGTTTTCAATAGTAATTCCAAAACACACACTCTGCGTTAGCCTCAGATCACTGGCAGCAGTATGCCCTTTGTAGATATAGGCAGGCACAACATCTTCCACAGGAGCTCAGCCAAAGTACGTTCTGAGGTCTAAAATGGTATCATGGGGTATCATTACTGGCAATAACATCAGTGTGAGCTGATGTGTTTCAAAAATGATCTACCCTAGATTCTCCTACTTCACTGAACAGTAAGTAGTAAGTTACAGTAATAAAAATTTTTTGTAGGAAGTTTTGAACTACAATGGGCAGTTTTCTTTTTTTTTTTAAAGCCATTTCCATTTTGTAACACAAAAGTTTTCATGAGCTTCCCTTCCTATTTGGTGAAGAAGTCAGTCTAGATAATTTTGGTGAGCTATTATGGAACTCTTTTCTTGTTTCTAGCCACTCTAAGCTACCTCGTTCCACTAACAAAGCACACAACTAATTGGAATTGCTTAAAATCTTCAATTTTGCAGGGCTTTAAAATACCACACCATAGTTTCAAAATGTTTGAGTCACGAAAGATTGTTTAGACACAGAGAAGCAGATGTGAAATGCTGCTAAAGTTTCTCTGAGACGTTCCTGGACTTGTGTGAGTTAGGACACGAAGTGTAGCAAATACTAAACATGCCTTCCCTTAAGAAAAAAAGACACACGCTTTAAAACAGGGTACTGTTCCCTTCCTTTGTTTCTGTTGAATAAATCAATAGTATTCACTTGTGCCCACAGATGCCTCAGCCCTCTCTAGACTCTCTCAGGGAGTTGGTCACTTCAGTCTCATTAGTAACTAATCTTTACTTATTCTTTTTTGGTGTCTTGTATGCACTAAAGCCATGACTTCACATCTTGAAATGCCATCAGCCTAAACTGGGAACTCAAGTGGGCTTGCACATAATTCACAATGTGGATGTTTAATTCATTCAAAAGAACTGGGAGTCAAGGGAGCTGAGAGCTGGTCCTGGCTGTTTCTAGAACAGATTGCCTATCCCTTCTGCCTCTTTGTTTTTCCTATTTACAGTCAAGGGTTGAATACATGTGTTGCTTTTATCAATAATTTTCCCATTTTATAGAAGTAAATTTATATAAAGAAGCCTATATATGGGAAGTCAAACAGAATGTAAGTTATTGCATATCTTTTCACTTCTAAGTACAAATAGCAATTGGAAATGTTTCAGATATTAAGTGTTTTCTTTAAGGCACCTGCTTTTGCTTTTTATCTCCCACAAACAACTGTCTTTGTTGATGCTAGGTGGAGTCTTTTCATTTCTCATGCCATCCATATATTCATTCACACAACATGTTTACACATCCTTGGGTATATTCATTGATACAGACAGAATTCACAGACTAGTAAATCATTTGTGAAACAAGAATTATTTCACAGAATAAAGTACCCTCTAGTGGAAGAAGTAAAAGTCTTCCTGGCAAGATCTAAGAGTGGTATTTGTTCCAAATGCTATAATCAAAGAAAGGCATCTAATTCAAGCTGGTTGCAAAAACTGAAAGTGATATTACCACTTCAGAGCCTGTGGTGGGAATATTCTATGTAAAACATGTAACCCACATTCCACAAGAGAATGATATGATCAAGGAAAAAATTGTTTTTTATTTTCAAATGCATATGGACTTTATTTACTTATAATGAACTATATGCAGAAAGAACAGTTATGAAACAGTCAGAAAAGCCATATGTAAAAGTTACATTCAAAATGTTTAGCTCATTTGTATTTGTCAACATTGAAAAAAAATTACTGTCTGTCCTACCTAGGTGAGTCGAAAGTTTTGAACCTAAATCATTCTCTGTCATAGCTTGTATTTACCAACATAAAAACGTCTTTCTAGACCATAAAACATTTTTTAAATTCCTAAACAACTTAAGCCTAACTGTGAAATTATAACTATCTAGTCTTCGACCCCATCAGACATGAAAAGGGATAAAATTATTACTTAGGTAAAGAGTATAGGCAAGCAGCTTCCAAAACTAGATGACAGTGACAGTTGGCTGCCTGGTCAGTCACCCATTCTCTCCTATAATGCTGGAGCATCATCTACAGCCTTCTTTCCAGCTACATCTAGCAGACATAACTGTGAAGCAGGAAATATGAAGGACTTGGTTACCCTTTCAAGGCAGAGCTTGGCAGTCAACTCAGCCTGCATGCAAGTCTTGTCTATTTTAGACACCATTTATCTGTAAAGAGAGCTGGGGCATTTTTGTCCAGTGGCTAGCTTGCCATTATTGAAGCTATATCCAAAAAGAGAATTTATGATATTCATCATCTTCATTGGGGTAGTCTGGGGGTGTTGCAAGGAGATGATAAGTCTCAAGTCTAAAGGCCTTAAATTGATTTTTAAAAACACCTTTAAGTGTCATATTCTGTAGATCTCTGAAGTTTTTTGAGGACCATCTATCTTATATTTATATTTACATAATATATAATCATATCTGTCTGTCTACCATCTATCTATATATCATCTAAATATAACTATAGTAAATCTGAATAGGCAAACATTGCTTATTTCTAGATATTTACTATCTGTTCAACCTAGGATGTATATTTCTGTGATAAACTAGATTAGTATCTGACATAAACATGAGTCTGTTTGATTAACTATTGACTTGTATAAGTTAGTTATACTAAACAGTTTATGATAGCAGCTTTTAACAGGATTGGAAATAAACTTCAGGTTTGTAAATGAGTTGTATATGTATGTGTATAAAAATAACCTTAAATTTGAGTCAATATATGAATTCTATACACATGTATCAAAAATAGCCTTATCTCTGTATCAACATACAGAATTCTATACCAGTGAATTTAAAATATTTGAGAATGACAATAGTTTCATAGTTCAAGAGCAGATTCAATAACCTATTCTATTCTCTTATTATTTCTATATTTTTCTATATGATATTCCTAAATTCCACCACTTTTTACTATATTGATGTTTTTCCCATTGTACATCCTGATCCCAGCCCCTCCCTCCTCTCCTTCCTGTCCTGCTCTCCCACAATCTTCCCCATCCCTTCTTCCTCCTCTCAGAAAAGAACCTCCCACCAACCCACTCTGACATATCAATTCTCATCAGGACCAAGCAAATGCTCCTCCACTAAGGCCAGACAAGGCAGCCCAGCCAGAGGAAAGTGATTCAAAAGCAGGCAATAGAGTCTCTGTCAGAGACAGCCCACCACTCCACATGAAGATCAAGCCCACCATCAGTTCCATATGTGTCAGGGACCTAGATACAGTCCATGCATGTTCTTTGGTTCTTTGGCTGGTGCTTCATTCTCTGTAAGCCTCATTGGGCCTAGGTTAGTTGCCTCTGTTGGACTCTTGTAGAATTATTGTCCCCTCCAGGTCCTTCCCCCACCACCACCACCACCACCACCACCATCACCACCACCACCACTCTTCCAAAAGACTCCTCCAGCTCTGCATAATGTTCGTCTGTGGGTCTCAGCATCTGCTGCTGGGTGGAGCCTTTCAGTTATGCTAAGCTCTGGTCTAGAATCACAGAGGAGCATTCATTAATAGTGTCAGGAGTTAGCTCTCTCCCATGGAGTGGGTCTCTGGCTGGGCCAGTCTTTGGCTGGCCATTCCCTCAATCTCTGCTCCATCTTTATCCCTGCACATCTTATAGGCAGGGTAAATTTGTGAGTAAGTTGGTGTCCCTCTCTCTCCTCTGGAAGTCTTGCCTGGCTAGGATGTGACCACTTCAGTCTCCATGCCTGCCCCTGCTAGACACCTCAGCTAGAGTCATCTAGGGAGCCTATCCTGGCACAGGTCTCCAGGTTGTCTCAGAGTTACCCTACCCTTCTGTTTCCCATCTTTCTCCCAGCTCTCTGCCCTCCCACCCCTGCTCTCTCCATATCTGATTGCCACCCTCATTCCCCACAATACGCCCTCTCCCACCCAATTTCCTCTCTTTATCCACTTCCAATCTCGGTTCTATTTCCCCATCTGAGTGGGATTCAAGCAACATTCCTTGGGCCTTCCTTGTTACTCCTGATCCCCTCCTCAGTGGAGTCTCTCAGAGGTGATCTATTTTGGTCTAATATCTACTTACAAGTGAGTATGTACCATGTGTGTCTTCCTGGGTCTGGGTTACCTCACTCAGGATGGTCGTTTCCAGTTCCACCCATTGGCCTGGAAACTTCAAGATTTCCTTGTTTTTAGTAGCTCAATAGTATTTCATAGTGTAAATGTACCACAGTTTCTTTATCCATTCTTTGGTTAAGGGACATCTAGGTTGTTTCCAGATTCTGGTTATTACAAATAAAGCTGCTATGAACATAGTTGAGCAAATGTCCTTGTTGTATGGTAGAGCACCTTTCGAGTACTTCCCAAGGAGTGGTATAGCTAAGTCTTGAGGTAGCATTATTCCCAATTTTCTGAGAAAGCACCAGATTGATTTCCAAAGTGGTTGTACAAGTTTGCACTCCCACTAACAATGGAGGAGTGTTCCCCTTTCTCCACATCCTCACCACCATGTGCTGTCATTTGAGTTTTTGAATCTTAGCTATTATGACAGGTGTTAAGACAGAATCTCAGAATTCTGCACTGAAACCATCTTCCCTTGGGCATTTGTTTTGGATGGGAGACTTCTAATGACTGCTTCTATTTCCTTATGGGTTATAGAACTATTTAATTTGTTTATCTAATCTGGATTCAACTTTGGTGGGTGGACTATATCAAGAAAATTATCCATTCCATTTAGATTTTCCAGTTTTGTAAATTGTAGGCTTTTGCATTCTTTGAATTTCCACAGTGTCTGTTGTTATGTCTCCCTTTTCATTTCTGATTTTGTTAATTTGGATACTGTCTCTCTGCCTTTTAGTTAGTTTGGCTAAGAGTTTATCTATCTTGTGCATTTTCAGAACTGGCTTTCAGTTTTGTTGATTCTTTGTATTATTCTCTTTGTTTTTAAGTTATTTATTTCAGCCCTGAATTTGATTTCCAGCCATCTACTTCTCTTGGGTATGTTTGATTCTTTTTGTTCTAGAGCTTTCAGATGTGCTGTGAAGTTGCTAGTATGGGATCTCTTCAATTTCTTATGAAGGCACTTACTGATATGAACTTTCCTCTCAGCACTGCTTTCATTGTGTATGTTTGGGTATGCTGTGCCTTCATTTTCATTTAATTCTTCAAAGTCTTTAATTTCTTTCCTTATATCTTCCCTAACACAGTGGTCGTGGAGTAGGGAGCTGTTCAGTTTCCATGAATGTGTAGGCTTTCAGTTGTTTCTGTTGTTGTTGAGTTCTACCTTTAACCCATAGTGGTCTGATAAGATACAAGGGGTTATTTCATTTTTCTTATGTCTGTTGAGGCTTGCTTTGTGACAAAGTATATGATCAATGTTGGAGAAGGTTCCATGTGGCCCTGAGAATGTATAGTCTTTTGTGTTGGGGTGGAATGTTCTGTAGATATTTGTTAGGTCCATTTGATTCATAATGTCAGTTAATTTCATTATTTCTCTATTTATTTTATCTTGTTGACCTGTCCATTGGTGAGAGTGCAGTATCAAAGTCTCCCACTATTAATGTGTGGGGTTGAATGTGTGATTTAAGCTTT
This sequence comes from Acomys russatus, assembly GCF_903995435.1. Lineage (NCBI taxonomy): Eukaryota > Metazoa > Chordata > Mammalia > Rodentia > Muridae > Acomys > Acomys russatus. The sequence goes on from NC_067149.1 coordinate 35,820,475, forward strand.
AGTAATTTTTTTTTTTTTAACAAATATAGGTATCCTTGCATTTGGGGCATGTATGTTCAGAATTGAGACATCATCTTGGTGGATTTTTCCGTCAATGTGTATGAAGTGTCCTTCCCCATCTTTTGATTAGTTGTGCTTGAAAGTCTATTTTATTAGGTATTAGAATGGATACTTCATCTTGCTTCTTGGGTCCATTTACTTGGAACACCCTTTTGCAGCCCTTTACTCCAAGGTAATATCTATCTTTGTTGCTAAGGTATGTTTCTTGCATGCATCAGAAAGATGGATCCTGTTTTCATATCCACTCTGTTAGTCTGTGTCTTCTTATTCAGTAATTGAATCCATTGATATTGAGAGATATTAATGACCAGTGATTGTTTATTCCTATAATTTTTATGTTGGTTGTGGTAGGGTGTGTGTGCTTCTCTTCTTTTGATTTTACTTGTGTGTAATTACTTATATCCTGTGTTTTCTTGGCTGTAGTTTCTCTCATTGTGTTGGAGTTTTCTTTCTAGTATCCTCCGTATGGATGAGATAGTATAAAAATGTTGTTTGAATCTGGCTTTGTTATGGAATATCTTGCTTTCTCCATCTATGGTGATTGAAAGTTTTTGCTACGTATAGAAGTCTAGGCTGGCATCTGTAGTCTCTTAGGGTCAGCAAGATGTCTTCCCAGGCCCTTCTGAGTTTTAAAGTTTCTGCTGAGCGCTCTAGTATAATTCCAACAGGTTTTCCTTTATTTGTTACTTGGCCCTTATCCCTTGTAGCTTTTAACATTCCTTCATTTTTCTGCATGGATAGTGTTTTTATTACTATGTGGATGGAGGATTTTCTTTTTTGGTCCAATCTATTTGGTCTTCTGTAGGCTTATTGTACATTTATAGGCATCTCTTTTTTTAGGTTAGAGAAATTTTCTTCTGTGATTTTGTTGATGATATTTTCTGGGTCTTTGAGCTGAGAATCTTCTCATTTTTCTATTTGTATTTTTCTTAGGTTTGTTTTTTATTAGTATCCCAAATCTCCTGTTTGTTTTGTGTTAGAAACTTTTTGGATTTATCATTTTCTTTGACCAATGTGTCAATTTCTTTTATCGTGTCTCCTATGCCTGAGATTCTCTCTTCTGTCTCTTGTGTTCTGCAGATGATACTTGCATCTGTAGTTCATCTTCTCTTTCCTAGGTTTTCCATCTCCAGGACTGTCTCAATTTGTGTTTTCTTTATTGTTTCTATTTTCCATTTTCAGGACTTTAACTGTATTACTCATTTCCTTCTCCTGTTTGCCTGTATTTTCCTGTATTTCTCTAAGGAACTTATTCATTTCCTTTATCTGTTTGATTGTACTTTCCTGTATTTCTTTGAGGGATTTATTCACTTCTTCCTTAAAGGCCTCTATCATCTTCATAAGATTATAGTTAAGGTCATTTTCTAGGGTTTTGGGTGTTTTAGCATATCCAGGGCTGGATGCAGTAGAATAACTGGGTTCTCATGTTCCATATTGCCTTGTGTTTTGTTGAGTGTGTTCTTATGCTGGCCTTTAGCCATCTGGTTGTCCCTGTTGTTGGCAAGCTTTGAGGACCATGATGGTTGCTGATCTCTGGGATTGCAGCTAGAGCTAGGGCCTGGTGATTGGTGCATGGTGCAGACCACACTGCTGCTGGGTTGGGAAGGGGTCTCACCTGGTAGTCTCTAATGGATGCCACCTCTGGGATTGTAAGTAGAGTTGAGACCCAGGAACTGGCACACAGAGGGCATGGTGCAGACCACATCACTGCTGGGTTGCCTCGAAGGACCTCACAGGCAAGGGACTGGGGGAGTTGTCTCACATGGTAGCCTCTGATGGCTGCTGCCTCTGGGATTGCCAGTAGGGATGGAGCCTAGAAACTGGCACACAGACCACACCTCTGCTGGGCTTGCCTCCCTGCATGCTGGGAGGAAAAAAAATTTCTAGCAAGAGAGAAGGCTAGTGACATCAGTAATCACATCACCAACATGAGTATACGTGTGTGTATGTGTGTGTGCATGTATCCATATATATTTATATAGAGATGTAATATATACTTGAGAGTTAAATGATAGAGTAACATTGATCTGATTGCTTTCTTAAAATGAACCCTGGTTGCAACTCAGTGAATGACCTTGATGGCAGTAACATGGAAGGTATAGATACAAGATGGACAGTGGCTTCAGTGATCCACTGAGAAGCAATGGAGATTGAGTAAGGTTAGCCCCATTATAGACAGAAGAAAGTATATGAAACTTTCAAAACTAAATTGAGGAGCATCAGTTGGACTTGAAGAGTGACTGATTATGGTATGAAAAATTACAAGAAAAGAGTCAAGGTTGAAATCCAGTTTTCTTGCTTGGCCAATTATTTAATATTAGTGCCACTCACTTTAATTTTGAAGTTTGTGAAAATCGGGAAAGAAATCATATGAACAGGGTTGAGCATCCTAAGTTGAGGAGCTAGCTTAGACCTACAGGTGTGAACCATCCATGTATCCAAGTTGAGATCAAAAGTAGAAAATATGACTGGAAAGAAGACATCAATAACCTACATAGAATCCCTCAGGGACAATCTATCAGTAAATGGCCAAATTAATTGTTACAGTACTTTATAGAAATTATGCAAGCAGCAAGTAAGCATAATTAAGAGAAAGGTTTCATAATAATGTTCTGCATTTAAGAGGCCTACAATAAAACCAAATGTGTTAACTTTATATACACAGGGGGTTATTTTGGACCCTTTCTGGGCAGTTTTGCAGGACCTCACTTCTCCTTATGACTATAGAAATCTGAAACAAGAAGCAAGAAAAAAAATGATAGAATTTATGTCAGTGCATCCAAACTTTTTTCTAATTGACCTCACTAAAAAAATGTAAACCATCTCCTCCTTTCTTTCTCAGTGATGCTCTTAATTTCTGTGTCACCTCCATAATACCTACTTAGTTTTATTGTGGTTTCTGTGACAATGGTAATGTATTCAAAAGGAAAGGCAAATATACTGATACGCCAAGGTGAGCTTAAGATATCCACTGTAGACTACAAAGCTACAAATGAAGCTAAGAAGGAAACCATCTATCCAGCAAAAGATGCAAAACATGAACTGGACTCTTCATCTTTCTGGTATGACTTCCCAAAGCTGGAAAATCCAGTACTGGAGATAGTACAAATCTTAGAAGTACAAGAAGAACTACAATGACAAATGAGAATTAACAAAAATACAATTTTTCCTATTGAATGTGCCTGTATAAAGGGATAGGAAAAAGCGTAGGTGTGTGGGGGGGTATGCACATTGTGTGTGTGTGTGTGTGTGTGTGTGTGTGTGTGTGTGTGTGTGTGTGTTTCCTAAAGCAGTTTTAGGTTAAACCCAAATAAAACCAGAATTCCCAAATGCTCCCTAGCCGCCATATATAGAGTATCCACAACTGTCCACATCCTGCAGAAGAGTGGTACCTTTGTATCTATCAATGAACCAACACTAAACACCATTATACCCTAATTAATGTTCATGGCTAACTCTGGACTTATTTACTCTTGGTATTGTGCTTTCTATGGAGTCTGACAATTGTATCATGACATGTATCCATCATTATATCACACAGAATGGCATGACTATTCTAGAAATTTCTGTTGTCTATTAATCTTATAATCCTTTCCCACACCCAAGAATCACTAGTATTTTATTATGTTCAAAGGTGTACGTGTACTTTTACCAGAATGACATATAGTTGAAATCAAACAGCATGTAGCCTTTGCAGACTGGCTTGTTTCACCTCATAAAATGTATCTGAAGTTCCTCCATGTCATAGTAGCCCATTTCTACCTAAAGCTAAAAATCATTCATCATATGAATATATTGCAGTTTATCTACATTAATTGCTTCCAAGCTTTTATGATGGACAAAATGACTATTAGTCCCTATGTGGTTGTTTAGAGGGACTTGGGTGTTCTACTTTGTGGGGTAAATGCCAATGAATGAGGTTACTATATCATAAATACAAATTAATTTATTTTGTAAACAACTACCACACTGTCCTCCAATGTAACTATATTTCCACCAGTGCTTTGCACTTGCATCATCAATGATGAAAAACACCTGTTGTCCACATTCTCCCAAGCATTTGATGCTATCCGTGTTTTAGATTTTCACCACCTGCCATCTCAGTTGATGCACTATGACATTATTATTATAATTTGTCATTTCCTGGTGGCATGTGATATTTAGAATCTTGTAGTGTTCTTTTTTTCATCTGTAAACCTTGGGTTATCTATTCTGAGTTTCTTCCCATCTTTAACTACATTGTTCTTTGTCCTATTATCAAATTTTTCGAATCATTTATGCTTTTAGTTAGGCATGATGGCAAGTGCCAGCCTAATCTACATAAAGCATTCCAGGCCAGCCAGGGATACGTAGTGAGACAAAAACAAAAATAATAGAACAAAATAAAAGGATCCTTTATCTTCTTAAGATAAGAGACCTCTATCAGAGATGTCATGTGCAAATATCTTCAAAACATTTTCTTTCTGTTTTCTTGTGTCATTGGCAAAACTGAAGAGTAAAGTTTAATGCAGCATAATATTTCTTTCATAGACTAAGTCTTCAGTGATAGAGTTAAATGTCCCCACCATTTAGATCTTCTCCTGTGTTGTCTCCTAGAAGGCTCATAAATTTGAATTTTATATATGCATTTCTAAATCATCTTGTGAGGGTAAAACAAGTTTATAATATTAGCTTAGAATCTTTAGTACCGTTTTACTTTTGTTTCCAACTGAATGTTTGGCATTTTGAAGGATGTTATTTTATCTCATACCTATAAAAGTGATAATTGAACTTTTTTGAAAAAATTCTAAGAAAATAATTAGAGTCTTGGTCAAGGATGTGCACCCAACATCATTTTTATGATGAGATATTGGATTCAGTTTGTCAAGAAATTGTTACTTGGTTAACTAGATTATGACCAAATGATAAAATGTTCTAAAACCAGTTCAGGTAATGGTTTTAAATACTGTTTACATTCCTGAAAGGAGTTATACTAAATATTATCATTAGAATATGAGCTATAGGTTGTTTGTACTTTATTTCATATACCTTTATAGTATATATTCATTTTATGATGATACAATAATTAAGATATTTTCCTTAAGGACTTAAAGTGTCAGTGACCCTTTCTAAAGAGCTACTAAATAAAGTTGAAACTTACAATAAGAGATGACATTCTTCAGGACACCGGACCAGAACAATGGTATGATGCCCTGTTTCAATGTTATCACAAAGTAGATTTAAGCACCCAAAGCACACATAAAATTCTGCAGCTGAAATCAGTAGGAAGTAATTAGTAGAGGTTGGTTTATTAGAGAGAGAATTTAATGATTAGAAAAGAGATTTGGGAGTTAAGAGCTACACAGCACGAGTAAGTGAAAGAGTTGGAGTCAGCAACTAGGAAAGGGTATTCCTCCATCACTTGTAATATAATCCCTCGATGCAGAACAAAGCACCCTCACCTTCTCACTCTGTCACAACATATCCTATACAGCCTATCCTGGTGTCTGTCATTTACCTCCACTGTGGAACCTTTGTTCTCAAAAATGTATACACTTTGTATTGGTAGGAAAGAGCGTAAATCAAAGTTTGAAGATCCAAATTAAGTCCCCACACCTATTTAGGACATGACTTGTGTAAATGGTATAGCCTATATGATACAAATACCTCATTTGTTTATGACACAACCTCTGACCCCACCACAGAGTTATTAATAGGAACAAATGAAGATATGCATACTAATCCACGTAAGATCTAAACAAAGCATACTAGTAATAATGTAATTTTCATCCTATGAACAATACATTGTTTGCCCTCTGATAGCAATTCAAGAAGATTAAAGCTTGAGGACCCACAGGGTCCTGGAAACCTACAAGAAGAACTTTATGACAAGCAGATCTGGGTCCTGGGGTCCTCCTCAAACTAAGGCACCAGCCAAGGAGAATATAGGCATTAAACTTCGAACCCCTACCAAGACCAAGCCGACAAACATGATATTCTCCACCGTTGAGTGGAGAGTGAGATCTGACTCTCACACGAACTCTGGTGCCCCTTTTCTGACCACGGCCCCTGGATGGGGAGGCCTGGAGGTACTCAGAGGAAGGATAGCAAGTTACCAAGAAGAGACTCGATATTCTAAGAGCATATATAGGGGGAGGAGGTCTCCCTCAATCACAGACATAGGGGAGGGGAGAAGGGGGGAAGTGGGAGGGAGGGAAGAATGGGAGGAAACAGGGGAAGGGCTAACAATCGAGATGTAATATGAATAAAATAATAAAATGGAAAAAAAAAGCCTGAGTCCCTGGCTGAAAGAACAAATGACAGTCTTGTGTGTGAAGCAACCTCTTCCTCTCTGGCTGCTCTGTATTCGGAGCTCTAAAAACTGAGTCCCAAAAGCACATGGCTTTCCAAGGTAGGTAGGGGACATTCATTAGCTGAAATTAATATGCACCTGTTTCCTTGCCAGCACTAACAAACAGCACTCCCAGCCCTGACTTCCACTCTGTATTGCTTCATCTGTCCGTTCACTTATTCACTGAAAGATTATATGCCAAACACTAGACACAAACAACAGAAATTAGACAAAGCCCTGCCCAGGTAGAACCAAAACCAATACGGAGACACAAGTAAGAACCACAGGATCATACATACAAATGATAAAAAGGGCAATACCAATAAAGATTAATTCAGAGATTATCAGAAAATTTAGTAGGAGGGCCTGATGTGGACGAAAGGGCTTGGAGAAGTCTATCCTGGGCTGAGGTCTGGAAGAAAAAAGTGGAAATAAGAGTTAAAAGGATCAAGGAAAGATTAAAGGCCTGCATGACTGATGGTCCTGTGGCGCAAAACACTGATGTTCAAGAAAATGGAATGAAGGCGCGTCAGAGCACAGATCATGTGAGGAAATAAAACACAAGATAAAAGTTAAAGAACACAAAGTAGAATATGTGGGATGAGGAAGAAGAGTAAGGACTGTAGACTCAATTTTCTTAACCAAAATATTTTATTAACAACGTATTGACCGAGCCTATGTCAATTATAACCAGATTAACCAAAACAGTAGGAAATGAAGATTAATTGACACAACAACAAAACCTTAAGGATATCAGTCCCGAAGAACAATTCTCTGATCGGAAGCCGCAGGATTTCTTCCACTGGAACAGGGGGTAATAAGACCTCAGAGCCTCAGCAGGAGCCAGAGCTCTGAAGCCTTCCCTCAAGTGGATTTCTCAAGGAGCATTTCGAAAGGCAGTGAACAGCCAAATCTATCCCAAGTCTCCAATTCACCCTGCCACCAGTTCTGGGCTCATTTATATAGCTTCTCCCAGAGTCTGTTCACAGGATCTTTTTCATCTGGTAGCAATTAAGTTCCTGCACGAGGTGGTTGCCCTGCTAGTGAATTAACATCACCTGTTCTCTTACTGGACCGTTCGATCCCACACTTGGGATCCTAAAGAACAGGTTTCTCTCCTTCATCTCCCCCTTTCTATTTAATAAAATAAGCTATATACAACAAACTAAGAATTACTCATTAAGTCAACATTTATAAGGACAATTTTTAAGAGATTATTCCACTATCCTATACTACTGATTCTTTTAACTTAAACCTATAATAAAACTGTGGCTATATAGTCTTCAACCCCATCAGAGACCCCAGAAGGAAAAACTATCTAATATGAAGGAAGTGCAGGCAAGCGACTTCCAAAAGTATTGACAGGACAGAGAGCTGATTGTCTGGACAGTGACAAATTCCTTCTCCATTTGGGGCATCCAATCTTCAGCCAGCCGGCCCAAGGCACTTGACAGACTGTTTCTGGACTGTCACAAGTTTCTCTCCATGGTAGGTGCATCCCATCTTCAGCCAGCCAGTTCAAAGCATCTCAGTGACTGCTCTGAAGCAAGAATCCTGAAGAACTAGCCCACCTGGTCTCTGCAAGGCTAGGCAGTCAATTTCTCAGTATCAGGCTTAATCAAATCAGATGGTCATTCTTTCACTGGCAGTAGAGATAAGCAAAGCTCCTCAGTCCAGTGGCTATCTGCCACTATCATTTCTTGATGCACGCATAATTAGACTGGAAGCACTGCCAGGAATGAATGTCTCTCTGTCATAAAAACCCTTTATTATTAAATGCCATTTTCTATAGATCTCTGAAGTGTTTGAAGACCATCTATCTATCATCTACTTATTCCTTGGAAAACATATACAAAAATCTAAATAAAGCTTATTCTATAATTAAGTAATCTAGTATCTAGTAAGATTTATAAGTGACCAACTACCAATTTCTATTTCTAATCATCCTGAACAAGTTATAATAGCTATTTTTCACCTTTTCAAATAAGTTGAACGTGTATAATACATCAAATAAATGTCAAACAAAATGACTTTATGTTTATACCAACAAAGGACAACCACCAAGAACAAATTGTGTCTGGGAAAATTCCACAATGAAACTCAATAGTACATATGCTGAATTAAAAATAATATAAACAATGTCCAATTGTTCTTAAAGAAGGATGGTAAGCATGGGATTAACATGTTTTACACCTCTTGTCAGTAAAAAAAAAAAAAAAAAAGTCTAATACTTAAGGACCTTGACAGAAAGTAAAGAACAGCAGATCAGTAGATGCAGACCAGCACAGGCAATAAGTAGGTATCAGAGGGTAACGCAATTCTGGGTTTTAGCACTATACCAGTAGAATACACACAGAGATGGTTAGGAGACCAGAAGCAAGAATTTCAGTTAAAGTAAAGAAACAGGAAAGTGATGACCCAGATGATAAGAACAGCAAAATCAGAATCCAGTCTCGGAGAAGTGCACATTGAAGCAAGGACCAAATCTTTTTTTTAAAATATATATTTATTTTTTAGTATGTATACATTGCCCTGCCTATACATACACCTGCAGGCCAGAAGAGGGCATCAGATCACATTATAGATGGTTGTGAGCCATCACGTGGTTCCTGGGAATTGAACTCAGGACCTCTCCAAGCGCAGACAGTGCTCTTAACATCTGCGCCATCTCTCCAGCCCCAGCAAGGACCAAATCTTAAGAGTACAGAGTTGACAGACAGGAGAAAAATCTGACTTCGTTCACCGTATGGTAGGCTCTCAGACAGCAAAGATGTATCCTGGCAACTTTTGATAGTCATGTACTTTTATAACCAGAGTTTATCCTCCTGCAAATCTAGCCCAGAGTCTTATAAAAAGTCAACGGCAATCTTCAAAGAACTTGCATGGGCTGAAGTGGATCCTTTCACTGTGTGAGCTGCTTTTGCCAGAAGCATGAGAACCACTCCCTGGGTTCAAACTCTGGTTCTATTACCAAAAGCTGGAATTTAGGATAGTTGCTTTATCTCTGAGAACTTTGGTTTCACTAGCACAGGGGTAGCAATGCTTATTTCTACTCCTGTTGTACTTTACAAAGCTGCAGTGGTCCATGCCAGATCTCTTCTTAAAGCCTGCTCCCCGAGGACTAGCTTCCGTGGTAGATGAAGGTCCCATGTAAGCTTCCAAAGGAAGGAAGCAACCAAGGCTTACCCGGCTAGGAAACCCTGAGCCACAAAAACAACCAGCACGGCACAATAACTCTCAGTGTTCAGTGGTGGCACATATCCCTTGGTGGAAACCCACAGCTCCCTAATTGGACTTACCACCTGCTCAGCATGTGGGAAATTGTACCTGGTATTGGAAACCTAGCCAACAACCGAGGGACAGTGAACTTGTGGATCCTGGAGGAGAGCCTACAACCATCACTTTACTAAACCAGAAAAACCCAGCCTACATTTTAACTATTTGTCCTCATACCCACAGATAGTCCTCGGCCATCATCTAAAAAAAAAAAAAAAACTTCTCTTTGAAACTGGAGACCATTGCAGAAAACCACAACCAACCAAATCGCAGAGTTGTGGAGCCCAGTCGCCATGGATACATCTATAACACAACTACTGTGCCTAAGGCTCAGGGAACATTGTATAAAATGAGATAGAAAAACTGTAAGAGCCAGAGGACTAAGGAGTTTGCTATGAGATTGCGTCAGAATGTCAGAAGCTATACCCATAAACTATGACTTAGATGACTGCCTAAGCAGGAGCTAAAACATGTACAACAACTCCATGCTAAAGTGGACAGGGGCAAACCATGAGGCCTCAATCCTACACAAAGAACTGCAGGCAACTAAGATATGGTGAACAAGAGAAATAGTCATCCCCAGGGAAGAGCACAACCAATTGGTTATTCAGTATCAGGTGGTCATTGCTGAAAACATACATACAAGCAATATTATAGAGACTGGGAAACTTATATTTAGGAATATATATATATATGTGTGTGTGTGTGTGTGTGTGTGTGCATGTAACAACAATTACTGAAAAAAGAGGCCATGAATTTAAAAGAGAGCAAGAAGGGGTATATGGGAGCATTTAGAGGAAAGAAAGGAAAAGGATAAGTTGTATAATTATATTATAATCTCAAAACAAAAGAAAAAACAATTAAATAAAAAGAATCATTTATATAATTCCTGATTGTTTCCTTGTTCTCCTTACTGTATGTAGTTTATTGTATATATGTGTAATAACTTAAAGGTACATGTAAAAATTTTAAAAATAAAAATAAAAAGTTTGACATATCCACACAGAAAAATGAATCAATGAATTTGAAAGAGAGGAAGGGGGCAGTACATAGCAGGGTTTGGGGGAAGGAAAGGAAGAGACAATTGATATAATTACATTATAATCTCAAAAAGAAAACAATTTTTAAAAAATTTTAAAAGCAGAATTAATCCAAGTCCCATTAAATATTTACATTAGTTAAATACATCACAGAACACAAATATAATAATAAAATTGTATTATCAACAATATATATTAATAGGATTTTTTTAACATTTTTAAGTTGTGGGTGGCCTTCCCTATATGTGCCTGGTTTCCCCATCTCTTTCTTTTACTCAATATTTCCTTCTTTTCTACACATACAATGAGTATTGAATACCTTATAATTTTAGAAATCAGTGCCTATGGTGGTTGGCCTTGGTTGTCCACATGACTGGACTAAAATACGACTAGAACAGGAAAAACTATCTGTGCCTGTGGATGGTATTTCTAGGGAGGAGTGACGTGGTTAGACAATGACTCAGAAGGAAAAATACACTCTCCATGTGAGAAACACCTTCCAACGGGCAGCCCAGACATAAAGAGAAAAAGTAGGCCGCATATGGCTTGCCTTCCTGTCTTTCTGAGAAAAAGCACGTGTATCTCCTGCTGTGGCGGCAATCCTCCAGTGACATCAAACTCCTCCTTCACTGGCTCAGTACCATTTATTCTGGAGAGACCTTCCAGGCTTTCCTCACCAAATTGAGACTGCTGAAGAATCCAGCTTCTTGTATTGAGAAGCTATTGGTTTTTTTTTTCCTCTACAGCCTGTAGACAACCCCTGTTAGGCTACCCACCCCTATCATCAAAACAAATCTAGTGAATCCCCTTTAATAATGTATGCATCCATTATACCAATTCCATTCTGCTCAGGAACACTGCACACTGCCTAATGCCATGCCTACTGCTTGAGATAGTCTGTTCGCTGTCACAATAGGGTGTCTATCTGCAAAGCAACTGATAGTCAGGGGTCTACAACTCTCCTCTTCATCAGGTGGCTTCAATATTAAAAATAGCTAACTGGAACCAAGAGCCTTGTCTACCTAAAACAAATGAAAGGAAGAAAAAATTCAGCTTAATCATACCAAAATTAAATCTCTTCTACTTCTTAAAAAAAAAAAGTTCAAATTCTTCTAATTTCTGCATAAATAGCTTCAAATACATGTAATTGTAACCCCTGATGGTATCTAGTGAATTATGGCTTTATGTAAATGGAACATCTAGGAAACAGAAGGCTTTGAGGAAACATTTGCAAAGCAGATTAAAAGAAAGGAAAAAGATTAACTGTGAAAATTGTTTAAGTGACTACAGCCTGCATTTACTTTACCAGCAAACACATCCTTTCCACAACTATCAATCTGAAACATCAGATCTTAAAAAAATTAATTCTCAAAGCTCTATCACCTCAATCATTTTTTTTTTTTTTTTTTTTTTCCCCGAACATTGTTTGTCAACAAGCAATCAAAGCAAATGTAAAGCTAGGAGGCACTACAATACCGCCCCAGCATCTTCATTGTAATTATGCACTGATTCAGCGGCCCCTCGACTCAGCAGATAGCTACTGAGTACTGCCACACATGCAGATTACAGCGTGCAGCAAACCGTGATGCTGTCCCCCAAACTAAAAGGCGAAACAGGAAAGAGACGCTGAGAGTATGAGCGAAATGGGAAAAACAGACGACAGCATTCTAAAGAACCAAAATATTTTACTTCTGTTACCTTAAATGGCAGTGTGTCTCTGCCATAGTTGTCTCTTTCAGATCCCTCACTTTTGTAAAACTTAAATCATCCCAATAACTAAATTGCTGGAATACTGAGTCTCTTTTCTTACAAAAGTTTTATCTCTTTGATAAAACTCAGTGATATAATTATTTGGCCCACACCTGGCATATGATGACAACCACTATCTATCTGTATTGTTTCTGGTAAAGGCATTTTCCTCCATTGCTATCAGAATAATCAGAATACTTAAAATACTGTTATGTACAGTTAATTTAATGTTCCAATACTTCCTCACATCCTACACCCTTTTATTGTTTTTGTCACCTGAGATGATTAGGCTTTGATGTCTTCAGTCACAACTGTAGAGCTGGCCCTAGTGTATGGACCTTTTAAAACCCCAAGAATAAGCACATATTCTTTCTAAATGCCTTGGCCTCATAAGCATTTTGTTTTCTCTCTGTTTCCTGATATCTTCTATTTGAAGATACTTCACAAACCACAAAAAAAAATAATAATTGAGTTACAAGCTTTAAACAATATCAACAAATCTTGACTTTCATGTTTCCAATAGACATTAAGGCCACTAATGTGAAGAAGCCCAGTGCTATTCTGTGGGTCACACCTGTATTTAAGGAATAATGACATCTTCCATTAACAAAAAGCTCAGTTTGGACTAAGCTCAACCAGCTGTTCTTTTAGGGCCACAAGCCCCTGAAGAGCTCTGTCCTTTTAAGCATGTATCATGTACTATGGTGTTGAAGCATGTTCATCACCTAACTTCATGCTTTGAGTATGAGTTTCTACCTTGTTACTTACCAAGAAGAGACTTGATACCCTATGAGCATATACAGGGGGAGGTAATCCCCCTCAGGAACAGTCATAGGGGAGGGGAATAAGGGGAAAATGGGAGGGAGGGAAGAATGGGAGGACACAAGGGATGGGATAACCACTGAGATGTAACAAGAATAAATTAATAAAAAAATACCAAAAAACAAAACAAAACCACATGGCAAAATGTGACAAATCAGACTGATAGCTACACTGCCCTATCACTCAGATGGTGCATCAGTGAGTAGCATCAGCAGAACAGTCAGAGTCACTGCCAAAGAGCTAATCCACAGTACAACTACATATTGTATAATTTCCACATTTGTTCCCATCTACTTTGAGCTAATATGTCCTTGATGCTTCCAAGAGCAGCAAAATCCATTTATTCAAATATTCGACTCTATGCTAAACTGAAATCAACTGGCCCCAAAATACCAATAAAGATTTCTATGAAAAGCTATTAGATTCAATATTCTGAAATTAGAATTCAGGATTCTGTAGAGTGGCAATGGCCGCTATCCATTAAGTTAAACACTGAAGAATCTTGATTATAATCTATTAGAGTAGATGGGCATTACTAAGATGGAGCATAGGGATGAGAAGCCCAGCTGGAGCCTTGGAATAGGTGGGGGTTGGGAACGGGCTTAGATGTATTAGAGACTGAAAAAGGCATGAGCTGTAGCAAGCAGCTGGCATCTGACTAAAATTGGAAGAGCATATTTCAACATAGAGAATGATGACTGGAAACCTGTAAGAAAATCAGTGGTCCACTAGCCACAGATGAGTGTCAAGCACAAAAATAAAATGACCCAGAAACATCCAAGTCAAAGTTCTCATAAAGTTTGAAGAGAAGTTGAGTCACTTAATCCCAGGTTAGAATTAAAAACTCACAACCTCACAACACATGTGTCTTCAGATATCTCTTTTGGCTGCCCAGTCATAATCTCTTCATATGAGTAGTTTTTTAAAAATTACTCTGAAAGTTGTGAAATTATTTCACCAGATGATGGCTTACAATTTGGCACACAAACATTATCCATGATGGTGTTATTATAATGGGTTTTGACAGGCAGTATTAGTGTTAACAGACTAAAATAAAAATTTAAATGCTGGTTGACATATTTCCAACCTAGGTCAGTCTCATTGACCCACAATCTCCAGCTGTTGGGATTAAAGCATCTGAGGGATGGAAGAACCGCCTCATAAACAAGGGAATAGCTGTTCCATCCTGACTTTCAGAATAAAGTATATTGGGCAATAAAAGGCCTAGCAGTCGTGAGGATAATGGGCTTAAGCTATTAGAACCATAAAGTTTAACACAGAACGGGCTTCCAGAATTTCAGAAGCTTTCTCATTTTTGTTATAAGCCGGATACTAGTTCAAGACATACAGCTTTCTCTTCCACTGTGAGCAACAAAAGAGGAAAGATACAGGAAAAAAAGGCAAAAGAAATTTTTAAGGTCCTCAAAATTATTCCAAGGCTGAAACTACTAAAAAAAAATGTTATGTGTGAGGGTTCCTGCCATGTTCTCCCACGTATTTTTACATAGTCTGGAACAGGAGAACGGGTACCAGAAAAACCTTCCTCCAACTTTGAGGATACAACAGGAAAAGAGACACTTTTCCTTCTCCAGCCTCCTCCCCCCAGCTCCACCCTGCTCCGCCCCGCCCCGCCCTGCTGCAAAATTCCAGGAAGATGGAATCTTCAGAATAAAACCAAGCTGAGGAACTATATAAAAAGAGGACTGTTGTAGACAGATGGAAAGAAGGTATAAGCAGAGAAAGGGTCTGTGAGAGCAGAGTGTTCTCAGAGACCACATATGGGTTGGAGGAAAATCACACATTTGCAAATGGCATGCAGGAGCCTCCAGAGTGACTAGAAGGACCTCTGGCTGTGAAGCAGCCTGACATAGGGTCAAGGAGACTCAGAGATAACCAACAGCCATGGCAGATCGCAGACGTGAACCCACTCCTCCCTCCCTTGTGAGTGGCCCCTGCTAACATGTCTGAAGAAACTCAGCCCACATAGCAAAGGACTGCTCCTGCCTATAACTCAAGAAATATTTTCTTTCTCAATTTTATGTGCAAAATTAGTATACAAAACAAGATGTGTTATCTATCCCTTTGACGCTTAAAAAACCCAGTGACAAAAGAATTTTGGTCTATTGTAAAATATGCATCCTATTGAGCTCTCAAAATAAATTACGGTCCATACAATGGCAGTTTCCTTTCCAATGTCCTTGCTGTCATCTTCGCCAACCTAATAAAAATATACATAGGGTGAAAATATCTTAATAATCTCATAAAATATTAATCTCCTACAAAATATCTAGAATCTACAAAATAAAGACAGACTCAAATGTTTGGAAGGCAGCTATGCTCACCACTATACCACCAACGCCACACCGGAATCAAATGTTTGAACCATGTCCTCTTGGTACATGATTATTTTTAGAGTAGAAAAATCCCCTGAAAATCATCTCGAAATCCACAAGTAATAGTTCTGTAAATGGTTATGGGTTCTTCTTCAAATACACATACACACACACACAAACACACACACACACACACACACACACACACACACACACACCAGCTTCTTACATACTTGCACAAGCTGCTCACATTGTCTATTATGTCAAAATATAAAAACATAATAATTCCTAAATAGACTCACCCTTCTGAGAAGTCTGAACTTTGAAACACTGGAAAATAAAATAGTGGGGAATGAAAGCATCCAAGTTCATTACCAGCCCTCCTTACTGCCTTTTTCATAGGTACAATGAAATTTAAAGGTCTCAGGAATACAACATTAGAAAAATTGAAAGCTACAACCTCAAGCAGTTTCCGCCAAACCACATGCTGCCCAGTTTGCTACGTGTTCTGAGCAATGCTTTTAAGAAAATGGAAGATCCATTCTTTTTCCACATATAGGGAAATGGTGACGACAAAAACAAGCCTACCTTCAAGGAGAAACCTATAAGCCAAGCAGCTTGGTAAGTATGTGATCAGGAACCTGCAGTTCTTCTCAATGTTTATACAACAACAAAAAGATGAAGCATAAATGAGCTGCTCCCCTAATGCCTGCTTATCTAAAACACCAGTGATGTATTGCTCTTCTGAATCTAGCCTTGGGGGATATTTGATTTAGATTATTTAACTTTGAAAGCAATTCATCACCAATTGGATCTTACTGTGTATATTTCCACAAGGTTTTTAGTTTTCTTATTAACTTGAGTGAAATTTGCTCTGTCCAACAAGTTGGCATGTGGTCAAAGGAAAAATACCCTATGGAAATTCTGAAGGTAAAGAAGGTTCTCAAGCACCCACCCCAGGCCCCTAGAAGAGAGACACCCTAAGACTCACCCTGCGGCCCCAGGGAGGCTGGAAGAGAGATGCCCTAGTGCCCAGTGCCACTACAATGAGTGAATATGTGATGGAGAGAAGGGAGTACATGTGGAAAGATGAGAGAGAGCGCGAAGCCAAGTGGTCCATACACTGTGAAGACAGGTGGAATTGGTAGAGCAAAAACAGTGAGGAACAGGCATGTATGAGGACCCAGCACAACCAGCTGGGGCCATGGTGATGTCTGAGCCCAGGTTGCTGCCAGGGGCCATGTCTGAGTCCATAAATGTCTGTGCTGATGTATGAGGCCCAACTTACCACAAAGTCCATGTGGATGTCAGTAGTCTGGCCTGCTATCTGAGACCGTGTGGATGTCTAAGGACCATGCTGATGTCGAGGGAAACACTGATCTGAGGGGCCTATGCTACCTGAGGCCATGGTAAAGTTCTGAACTGGGCTACCCCTGAGGGCCATGTCGAGGTATGTGACCCTGCTGCAGCTGGAGTCTGTGTCAATGTCCATCACCTGAGATACCACCAAAGGACATTTGGATGTCCCTGGTCTGGGATGACACCTGAGACCATGCTGATCTCAAGCACTGTGCTGAACTAGCCACACCCCTTGCCTGTGGTAGAAGAGCTGTCCTGACTCCTTGATGGCCACCACACTAGGGAGAGTGAAGAGCTGGCCCTACTCCTTACTTGGAGAGTGGTCTCTGGTGGTGTGGGTGCAGGAGAGCTGGCCCCAAAGGAGTGAATGCAGGAGAGCTGTCCCTGTCCCTCACCAGCTGCAGCACTCAGGAGAACAGCCTCACACCTCACCTGGGCAGCACAGTAGAGCTGGTTCTGGTGGCAGGAATGAAGGTGAACCAGTCCCAAGGTTGTTAGCATGGAAAGCTGTCCCTTCCCTTCACCTGAGCAAAGCAGAGAGCTGGTCCAGGTGGCCTCAGTACAAGAGAGCTGGTAGGCTGACCAGCTTAGCTACCACCGAGGCCCAGATCCAGAGCTCTGAGTTGACCCTCCCCAACATTCACCCCATCTATGAACTGCGGGAGCATGTGAAAGAGCCAGTCCTGCAGATCCAAAGCTGTGGGATCTCCATGGCACAGGGCAACAAATGGATAACTGAGTCCTGGGGAGGCTCCAGTATCGATACTGTGGCAGAAGTCATAGGCCTTGAACCAGATCAACTCATTCCAATGAACATGGTCAAAACGGTATGCTGTGTGACGCACTCGGCTTGCATGACAATATGGGGTTGGGGGCACTGCTAACTTCTCTTTTGGTTTGTTTGTGTTCTTTTGGGGGAGAAGTTACAAGGGCAAAGAGATATGAAGGGACAGAGAGATAAGTTTCCATCTTAATCTTAAGATATATGTGGGGTTTTTTTTGAATACTCATAAAGATTTTTTTAAAAACTAATAGGGACCCTGGAGATGGTATCTCAAAGGACAGGAGATAGAATGCAATGGGATTGGGGTGAATGAAGTGAAATTCACAAAGAATCAATTTTAAAATGTAATTGAAAAATGAAAGAAAGTCCTCAAAAAAAAAAAAATAACTACAAATGGCTAATGAACATTTTAAAAAGTGTTCATCATCCTTAGGCATCAGTGAGTGAAATGTAAATTAAAATGCTACTTTGAAATCTCATCTTATCCCTGTCAGAATAACTAAGAACCCTCGCTGCCCCCCCACACACACACACGCACATATGATAGCAAATGATAGCTTGGAGGTGGGGAAAGGAGAACATTTATTCACTGCTGATGGGTATGCAAACTGATGCAGCCACTGTGGAAGCCAGTGTGGAGTCCTCAAACTAGAGAGATAGCTTTACCACAAGATCCACCTGTCCCACTCTTGGACATATACCCAAGGACTCTATATTCTACTAGAAATACTTGCCCACCCATGTTCATTTCTGAGTTATTCACAACAGCTGGAAAGTAAATCATCCTAGATGTCCATAAACTAATGAATGGAAAATGAAGATATGATACATTTACACAATGGAATGCCATTCAGCAATTAGGAAAAATGAAGTTTTCAGGTAAACAGAGCAGGGGATAAAAGTTCTGGGTGAGTTAAACCAGACCCAGAAAGACAAAAATTACATTTTCTCTCATTCGCGGATGTTAGTTTTGAATCTTAAGATATATGTGTTTTAGTTTTGGAATACTCATAAAGGTTAAGAAGCTAAGAGGGGCCCTGGAGATACAAAGGACAGAAGACAGAATGCAGTGATATAAAGGGGGAAAATGAAATAGTGGAACAGGAATGGGGTGGGGGGTGGGAGAGCAGAGTAGTGCAGCAGGTAGAAGGAGGGACAACTAACAATAAAGGACTTTTTAAAAAGTCATAAACAACCCTACTACGGCAGAAGCTTCCTAAAATATAGACATATACATGTGCATTAGTTTAATGAAGTTAGCCTATAATGGGCAACAATGCTTGTACTAGACACCATAAGCTCAGTTCCAGGAGTATGTTACCTTTTCTTAATTTTTTGGTCAGTGGGGTTCAATGACCCCCAAACATAACATGATATTGTCAGTACTATTAGTTGCCCCCAAGAATTTTAAAGTAAGACCTCACTGCTGAAGATACAACATACTTGAGTCACAGAATATGAAGAAATAAATTTGTACTCACCTGGAAGTTTCATCCCTACTGGCTAGCTCTCATAGTGCTGAAAGATGCTATGCATGATAAGAGAGAGAGGACGTGACCATACATCTTACCTAGCTGTGAACACTGCAAGCTACAATCGTCCTGGCAAGATATTCCCACTAGTGCATAATGGCACAAATATTATGGGGGTAACCAATCACTTTTTTATTGAATTTAAGATCCACTTCATAAGCTAGAACCCAGACCTGGCACCATTATTGGGGTCAAGAACCTGAGACTAGAGGGTTACTAGAGCCTAAGGGAAAGCTTACTACTGCTATTCTGCCAAATGAATATAGTATCAAACTGACTACCAATGACTTATGGGTATACTGATAGGTTAGTGCCTCTTTCAACCCTCATCAGGGAAACTCCTTTCTGCAGCAGATAATAATTAAGACAAAGATCCACAGCTGGCCAAGGTACCCTGGTAGGTCAATCATATTCCAACAGATGTCCTCACACACAATAGGCAGTACAGCTTGGACTCAATGGTTTAAAGATTTTTTTTTAAGAGAACACAAAGTTAGGCAGGTAATGAATAAGCTGGCTCTCTGAGGAGTTGGGAATGAGAGGTGAATATAACCAAAATACACTGTATGATTCTCAAAGAAATAATAAATTTTAAAGGTGCTTTAAAGACAGGAGTTTCACTTGTGTAAATAATTATTGGTTCACTCTTCATCTCTTGTGATCCCTTCAAAATGTATCATAATTAAAGGGTGAATTCAATTTATGTCTAGCAAAGAAATTTTTTTATTATTCCTAGTCATCTACAAGTGGTAGAATTTAAATTTAAATCACTCCATTTGACCAATATATTACACAACACAACAAGTTTCAGTAAATATCCAACTGTATTATATCCTCATTCAATCAGTACTGGAAATGCAAAAGTGAATTACATGTTTCTACCTTTCCAAATAATATATCTGGATTAGATATTGGCTATTGGGCTTTTTCCCTGATTGATTTTTATTTTTGTTTTTATTTTCTATTGTAAATCTCAGCACCTTGCCTCTTCCATTATAAAGAAATTTAAGCATGCTAGGAAGGAAATTGCACATCTCAAAATACCAAGCAATGAATAATTCCCCCCATTAAGTTATTTTAAATATTGGTAGCACACAGATAATGGTAAAAACATTTCAAAAATAAATGACTTCTATTAAATGTTTTAGACTGTAAACTACCACTTGAACTAATGATGAGTTAGGAAATACATTTTAAAAATGAAAGCTATTAAAACAATTCATAATTCACAACCTAGAAACTGATACTATCCTTAATTTTTATAATCAGAGGGAAATATGAAAACATTAAAATTTTCAGTGAACTAGAATCCTAAGGATAAAAGGAATAATTTTGGTAAACTTAAAAGTTTCTCAAAGATGTGTATTGGTTTTTAAACAAGGAAACTAAAGAGATAAAACAATTAACGAATAAGGACAACTAATGAATCTATAGTACTTTCAGATTATCAGGTTAAAAAAACAATCATTAGAGTAGGGATGAAATAAAAGAAGGTATAGAACAGGACTTGAGAACTCAAACGTTCACATGAAAACAACAGTAATAGAAATAAATGTCTACAGAAGACAGATAAACCAATGGTAGCTGCTGTCATGCAAAAATCATTCTTTGTGTTATTCTTCCTATATGTGTTATTGTTCTTTCAATATAATCCAGGAATCTTTTTGTGAATTCTCCCAATTTAAAAATATTTAAATTTAACAAATTAAATTGTAATTTAAAAATAAAAATGTTTGAAATTTAATAAATTAAACTACATGTTTTGAGCTTTATTTGACCTGTTGGTTATGGGTTTGCAGCTCTGATTACCATAGAGAGGGGTATTACTGGCTTAGATTTACATCATATTTAAGATTTTTAAGACAATGCTGGAAGTTAGGAAGCTTCTACAAATGATTTAATATTGAAAGAGATCTAGGCATTCACTAATAGTCAGGCAGTTTAATGCCACCCTTTACCACCACAAAAACGTGTGATGTGCTGCTATACTAGTTATATTTCCAGTTACTGTTTATAGTGGTTTGTATGAGAATGTGCCCCATAGACTCAAGTATCTGAAAACTTGATCCCAGCTGGTGGTGCTGTTTGGGAGGTTTGGGTGGTACATCACGTCTGGAGGGATGAGCTTTGAGAGTAAAAGCCTCAAGCCACTTCCAGTTTGCCTTCTCTTTGAACTTGTATAAATGTGCTATTTTTATTTCCTCAGATGAGGGTATAAGATGAGAACCATACCAAAGATTTATGAATACTTGACCTTGGTTAAGCCCAGAGCATTTCCATCTAACTATCGCTAGGCCTGGAAGTTTCTAGTCTTCACACAATCTAATCTTCTCCAAGCCAGGACTTTGAAAGCTTCAGCTTCCATGCTCCACATGCTAATCCAGGCCTCGAGTGTTTTCAGCCTCTGAGACATACGGCTGAAGAAGCTCACCATTTCTAGTTCTTTTTGAACTTTAGATGGCTGGTTCAAGTCTGCTATTCTGGCTCAAAACTCCTCTCTGAGCTAACTCAAACTGGCTTCTCTCCACCTCACACCGAATTTCTTTGCTTAGAAAAACTGTCTCTGGAGAGATGGCTCAGAGGTTAAGAGCACTACCTGCTCTTCCAAAGGTCCTGAGTTCAATTCCCAGCAACCACATGGTGGCTCACAACCATCTATGATGAGATCTGGTGCCCTCTTCTGACATGCAGGCACAATACTATATACATAATAAATAAATAGATAAATCTCAGAAGAAGAAGGAGGAGGAGGAGAAGGAGGAGGAGGAAGAGGAGGAGGAGAAGGAGAAGGAGGAGGAGGAGGAGGAGGAGGAGGAGGAGGAGAAGAAGAAGAAGAAGAAGAAGAAGAAGAAGAAGAAGAAGAAGAAGAAGAAGAAGAAGAAGAAGAAGAAGAAGAAGAAGATTTTTAAAAAGTGTCTCTGAACTCCACAATCTGAACTGCCCCAAACTATACTGTACTGACTGCACTGTACTCTCCTCCACTCAACAAACCCCATGAACTCTCTTTGTGCTGCTCTTAAGTGGCTTCTCTTTCCTGTCTATTCTCATAAGAGTTGAGCATATCCGATCTCTGACTCATTATGTCAAATCTTTCTCTGATTTGTCTCTAAATTACATGATATCGTTTGTGATTAAAGGTGTGTACTAAAGGGATGTCTGTATTCCAGCCATTTCACACACACTTAGGTCTTTAGATGTGATCCCTTGCCAGAGTAGCCCTGTTGCTGTACTAAAGCTCCTCTACACACTTGCAATTGAGGATGTGATCTCTAAGTTTCATCTCCCATGGTTGCCACTTACTGCCACACTTCACTGTTATAATGAACACTTACCTCTCTGGAACCATAAATCCAAATAACTCTATAACTCTGTCCATGGAATTTTATCAGAGCAACAGGAAGAAATGCTGTAACAGCATGCCTAACATAAACAACCCCAAAGGTGGAAAGATTTATTTTGCCTTATGGGGTTCAGAAGTTTCAGTCCATCTTGATGGTGAAAGTGTGGTAGAGCATCCCGCATTACTAAAGACAGGAAACAGAGCAGAGCAGTAACTAGAAGGATCCAAGACAAGATGAGGGCCTCAAATACATGTCCCTTGTAATGTTTTCACCTAACCAGGCACCACCTTATACAATTCTATATATGTATATATTCTATTTAAATTTTGAAAACATCAAGGCTTCAATAAATTAGTTCATTCATTAGGTCAGAGCTTTTATTATCCAGTCATCTCTAGAAATATCCCCACATGACATACCCAGAGATATGCTTTACTAATCTAGGTGCTTCTCAGTTCAACCAAGTTGATAACCAAGACCAGCCATCACCATCCCACTCCTTTCTGACCCAATACTTCTTAAAGTCCAGCATTCCATCACAGGCTCCAACAAAGCTCATGTCCATCTCATAAAGCAAAATTATTTCTTTATATCTCCAAGCATCCCTCTAATCTTAAAACTTCCAGCAGTGTTTGAAAACCCAAGATAAAGTCCATTCTAAGACACAAGGAAACACTTAATAGTGAGCCACTGTATAAAACAAAAACAGAAACAGAAACAAATGAAACAAAAAAAAATCTGGCTAGATAGATGGCTCCTCAATAAAGTGGTTGTCACATAAGAGACAGGAACAAAGTTCATATTCCTAAGAAGCTCTGTAAACGCCAAGTAGGTGTGGTGGCTCACCTGTAATTCTAGCTTCAGAAGGCAGAAACTGGTGTCAGACCACAGTCCAGGAGTGGAGTCATGTGATGATAATTCGGCGTACTTGTGAGACTATTTCAAGAAAACAAGACAAGAGTCTAGTAACCTCAGTTTCTTCAAAACACAGAATTGTTCCTGGTATGTATTGGCCTGTTCCTTCCAGGAGTGATGCTATTTAATATTGCTCATTATTGCTTGCTGCCCTTATTCACTTAAATGTTTAACCTATTTTTATATGCCTCTATGTAAAAATATATTTTTGCCATGTGTGGCTAGTTCTTGTCATTGCATACAACTTAAACTCATAAGAACTTTACTGGTGGGACCTTTTTTTAACCCTCAGAGAATAAATTATCTGGGTCTTTGAATAATGTTGCTATTGCGTGAGACCTTGGTCTGCCTCATTTATCAGCTCCATTCTCCCAGGTCCAACCATCTCTAGAGTGGGGATATGGGGGATTCAAAACTGCAAACTGGCTAGCAAGATGAGCTGTATCAGGGAGCTCTGGGTTTGCTCAATAGAGTTTGCTTCAAAAGAATAAAGTGGAAGAGAAATTAGGAAAGGTCTTAAAACATCAACCTCAGACATCCACATGTGCATATGGCACCCACACTTACACTTACAAACACACACACACGCACGCGCCACAAAGGCATGAAAAGAAGAAAAATGGGGAAAAGTTATAAACTTCCAGATACAGTACCACAGACCAGCCATTCCCATTCTGAAAAGGCGAATTGGAAGACTATCAAGAAGGAAAGACCAAAGTCCAGGAGAACAAGCACAAAGCTTTATAGGTCTGTATCTAGGGCATGTGATGTGATCTGAGCCCCAGATGTATGGAGCAGCTAAATTCCTAAAGACATATGATACCCATATGTCTAGGGGATGGATTCTTTCACTGTCTGAAATTTTCCTTGGCAGACATTCTAAGCTCATAGCATTTCCAACGTCCTGGTCTCTTTACTGAAGCTTAGGCTTTGCCACACAATTTTCATGCTGCACACTCTCTGGATCCTCCTGAAGAGATCCTGACTCTCTTGCACACCGTCTAGCCTCATGGGCCTTCCTTTAACATATTGACAGAAGCCTCCATGACCCAGCACCATTACATTCTATATACATACAAAACTAGCATTGTGTGGACTGTACCAGAGTATGCCATCAACTCAAGTAGTAGCCACGGCCTCCTGCTCTGTGGCTTCAGTGTCCTCTGAGTGACTGTGTGGCTAAGAATAGCTAATCTTGCCTACCCATTGCTATGCCAACAAGGGGCACTAGCCCTCTCTTCTCAAGAGAAAGTCTTTTAAATGAGTTTATACATTTATATACTAGGGTCTGTGATAGGTGGTGTTAGGCCAGTCCCTGAGATAGCCTCAAGAAATTTTCCTATTGTCACAATGCACAATAAATGTTTTCTTTGGTGAAAGGGAGTAAGCTGAGATATAGTCTGACTACGTAGCCCAGGCTGACCTGGAACTTACTATTCTCTTGTCTCCCAACTGCTCAAATTTCACATGTGTATCACAATGCCTCATTTGGATGGTGCTGATCTTTACAGAAGCCGTGACTTCCCTGGTCCTAACATACTGCCTTTTCCTTCTTACTAAATTACAAGCTTTTCAAGTTTCCCTGCTCTGTTTTTTACTTCCAAGTCTCACTGTAAACCTGGCTGAAATCCAACAATAGCAGCTATGCTGCATCCTAAGCCCGGAGTTGCTTTGAGATGCCGCCAATCATACTAAATAGTCCATCACCTTTAGCTTCCTATAAAGTATTGGGACATAAACCAAATGTAGATAAGCTCTTTGCGAGACAGCCTTTCATGCAATGCCTAGCAGAATCCTCATCCCCATTTGAAGTATTATGAGCACATGTTGTACTGGGGTATTCTGGTCTTCTTTTTTTTTTTTTTTCCTTTTTATATTATTAATTTATTCAAATTACATCTCAGTTGTTAGCCCATCCCTTGTATCCTCCCATTCCTCCCTCCCTCCTGCTTCCCCCCTATTCCCCTCTCCTATGTCTGTGACTGAGGGGAACCTCCTCCCCCTGTATATGCTCATAGGGTATCGAATCTCTTCTTGGTGACCTATTATCCTTCCTCTGAGTGCCACCAGGCGTCCCCATCCAAGGGACATGGTCCAATATGGGGCACCAGAGTTTGTGTGAAAGTCAGCTCTCCTTCTCCACTTAACGGTGGAGAATGTCCTGTCCATCGGCTAGTCTGGGTAGGGGTTCGAAGTTTACTACCTATATTTTCCTTGGGGGGTGCCATAGTTTGAGGAGGACCCCAGGGCCCAGACCCGCCTGTAGTTTTCCAGGACCCTCTGGATCCTTCTATTTCCTCATCCTCCCAGGCTTCTCATACCTAAAGTCTCAATAGGAGTCCTCCCCTCTGACCCTCTGGTCTTCTTAAAGAAAAACCCATTAAAGTCTGCTTACAGCATTCTGGGTGTTTCTTAACTGGCTTCTCCAAACTTTTCTAAATTCCTTCCCAAAGCCAGTTTCAAATGCTTCTGAACCTTATCATCAGGTAATCACAACATGAATCCCACTTTTCTGGAACCAGTTTTCTGTGTTGGGTGCTTTTGTATGAGTGTGATCAAATGTTTTCCATCAACAATTTGAGCAAGGAAAGAGTTATTCTAGCCTATAGTTCAGAGGTTTCAGCCCATCCCAGCAGAGAAGGTTTAGCTAAGGAAAGCCTCTGCTGTTCTGTTAGTCAGGGAACAGCAGAGTAATAACAGATGGGGATACAATAAGATAGGACTCCCAAGACATGCTCTAAATTATTGATTTTCTCTTAACAGCTCCACTTCCCAAAAGTCTCCTGCCTCTTTAATATTCTGTTCAAATTTTGAATCCATCAATGAATTAAATAGGTTTCCAGTATAGAGCCCACAAACGTACCCAGAGATGTCACATTGATAACCATGATAAATTACACAAGAATGCTGGAACATGTCTTCAGTCATAGAACGTGGATGGCTGAGGTAATGGGAGAGCAAATCTGGTGCCTGTTTGGCCTATGAACAGGCTGGCCCGCACTAAATAACTGCTCATCACAGTTACCTCACGTCACAAAGGGACTCCACAGACGAATAAAAACTTTAACTTCTCAAAAGTATAGTGTGTCATCCTGATGACCCTGTCTAATCACATTAATCCTTAAAGAAGAGAACAAAGAAAAAGGAGAAAGAACAGTCACGAATTTCAGACATGAGACAAGCTTGACCCACCATTACTGGCCTTGAACACGGAAAGTGGGGAGTGCCACAAAGCAACAGATGTAGTCGCTTCAAGAAGCTACAGAAGGCATGGTAGTTTTCCCCCCAAAAGTTTTCCAAAAAGACTATATCTTTACAGGTGCCCTAAGGTTAGTTAAGTGAGACCAATGCTGTACTTCTGACCAAAATAACTGTCACACTAACAACAACAACAACAACAGCAACAGCAACAACGCGGCCTCATGTTGTTTAAGCTACTACGTCACTGACTATCTGTTATGGGAACAGTAGCAAAATATTATGACTCTGGTATAATTTTTTACAGGTTGGGTAACTAAGGTCCACAGAGTAGGAAGATAAAGCTAGAAAAAAACTACTTCTCAAACATCCCTGCCTAGTGACCATCCCGCTGTGCTACCCTGCCTTGACTGCCTTCACATTTGCCTTTACGGAATTCTCTCCCAACGGCAGAACAATAGCTGGCAGAGAAAGAGAGTCATGCTCTCTGACGGGGATGAACTTGAGGCACAGTGTTTGGTTTAAAATCCAGAGCTAGATAAGAAAACAAGTAAGGGAAAGAAGGGAGTTGTGCTTATTTTTTTAAATTGTAAAGCTGCTCCAATGTATAAAATTAACTTACCCTTTTATTATTGTTTAAATGTCTAGCTTTGCTCTTTTCCAGTCTATCTAGTCAGAGATTTGCAGAAATTAGGACAGCTTAGGTCTGAGTTCCCATCCTGCTGTCTCTGGAATGCTGGGAGAGCTGTTATCCCACGGATTACGCACATTTTCTGTTGGCTTGAGTGTCAACCATCTGCGGAATGACTGGGGCTGAGACATCCCTGCCGAGATCATGATTACGATCACAGTCCGTTGGCGCCAGTGACACCAGAGTCGGCAGCATGAAGGACATCAGAGTCCAGGCTCAGACAGTCTGTTCACACTCCCCACTTCCTTCCCTTCTGATGTGCACACCTTCCCTGAGATTCCCACAGCTGACTCCTCTGCAGCTCCTGGGGCGGCCTGGGCCACGGAGAGTGGAGCTGCCTCTCTGCCCTAAAAGAATCCACATTTCCACGTCCACATTTTGTTTTCTAAAAGTGACTTGAGTATGTTCAAGTTAACTACATATTATATATAAATAGTCCCATTAGTCGAGGTAATTAATATTTTGACAACATCAATATTAATACGATATAGCACTGCAACTTTCTGAGGCTGGAGGACTGTCAGTTGGAAGCATATGGACTATGGAGTGAAAACTGTCCCAAACATTGAATAAATTCACTCTTGGCTGATAAGACTGAGAAGATACTGTTATCTTTAGTTATTAATATAAAGACTGATACATCTATTTCATGGTTTATCATAATGTTCTCTACAAACATAAACATAATGTGTAGTCTCTGGAGCTTGGGTAAAATGCTCTGAGAATAATTAGCAGAGTCACTTAGTCTAAAGTGCAGTTCCAATGCAAACTTCACCCAGGATGCTCATTTTAGCTGGATTCATTAATCAAAGAAATCCTTGGAGTCAGGTGATATCACACTCCTTTAATTCCAGCATTTGGAGCCAGAGGCAGGTGAATCTCTGAGTTCAAAGCCAGCCTGTTCTACAGAGCAAATTTTAGGACAGTCAGGGCCACACAAAGAAAACCTGTCTCAAAAAAACAAAAACAAAAACAAAAAACTGATTACAAAAAAAAAAAAAAAATGTTAACGAAAAAAGAAATTCTCGGATAATGAAGAATGAAAGCATTTATTATTGTCTGCTACTTCTTCTCAAAATGTCCCAAATTTACCATCATTTCCAATTAGTGAAGTACACAATAAACTTTTATAAGAAAAAGGGCACCATGGGGCTGGAGAGGTGACTCGGCTCTTAAGAATACATATTGCTCTTCGAGACAAACCAAGTGTAGACTTCAGTACCCACACCAGGTCACCTGTAACTCTAGCTTCAGATTATCTGGCACCCTCTTCTGGCCTCTGTGGGCACTTACACTTGCATGCACAAACCCACACAGCCACATAATTAAAAATGATAAATCTTTGAAAAAACAAAAAGTGCATCCGTATCTGGGTCTCATCCCAGCCAAACAGCTGAAGCCTAGTTTAGCCACTTCTCCACTCCTAGCGGATACCCAGAAGTACCCTTTCCTATGGCCAAGGAAGGAAAAGTATAGTCCCAGCACAACAAATTCCATCTCCAATATTATGATTTCCTAGACTTCTATCCCCAGTGGTTGCCTCCCTCTTGAGCTCAAGCCCTTAAGATAACTCAAGAGTATGTTTGTGTATGTTCTTTTATCATTGGCAGAAGCACAATGCAAAGTAGACAGAGCAAAATCTACATGCACACTTCCGCATGTAGATAGATGTGCAAACTAAAATGCCCATGACAGAGGCTTACTTTTGTTGTGGCTGTGCTTGAGCAAGGCCATCTGATAGCTGTCTCTCTGTCTCCTGGTTCTACTTCCCCTTAGGTGGCTCCATTTTTACCCAAGTGGTAGCAAGATGGCTACCAAAAGCTTTATACTTGTGTTGTGTTTCCTGGGCAATCCCAACAGAAAAACATGACTCTTCCAGAAGTTCCAACTGAAGCCACAGGGTTAAGTTTCTGAATTGCCTGGCCTAACGCCCCACCCACCCACCCACCCCCACACACACACATGCACATGAACTCACATGCACACATGTGCACACACACACACACACACCACAACACATCCCTAAACCACAGGCTAAGGGAAAGACTACACACCAGACTGTGGGCTCACATTCACACAGTCAGCCCAGCTACACATTCTGAAAGGTGTTTATTTGCCCAGGAAAATCAAAGCGTTACTTAAGGAGGAAAAAAAGATTTGTAAAAACCACCAAAATCCCCACCAAATTAGGGTCAAAAAAGCACATGGGTATTCACCTTCCTTTTTCTTTCCAAACTTTTTGAAGTTATTAAAACACCGTTTATTTTTAGTGGAAGTGAAGACAAAGTGTGCTTTCATAAGAACTGACGACAAAGAAAAGCAAAGATAAGCTTTGAAGAAATGAAACCATGACCATCTGAAGGTCAGTGGTTTCTTTCAAACCATGGAAACAGCCAGCTATGGTAGACATTATCCTTTTCAAGGTGCCTGCAGGTATATAACCTCCTTTGATCGGTTCTTCTAATGATGACTAAATAAGACAAATGATATTATGACCTGTCTTTCCAAATGAATTCTGCTTTACTGAACTGTAGTGCACTGAAGCCAAGAAAGTGATTTCAAAATAATCGAAGGGAAAAGTCAAGACCTTCTTTGATCCAACCTCAATTTGTCTCCCTAACTTTGTCTCCTAATAAACCCACCCACGAAGCATCCTCTCATCTATTCCAGCTCCCTACTAGGCATTCTCCAACTGCTGTCTTCTCCCATCCTCTTCCCTGACAGGAAAGAGCCTCAGCCTACGCGTTGTCTATAAAACCCATCCTTTAAAGGCCCAAGTCAAACTCCACATTTTCTAGAAAGCATTCCCTGGCCCCCTTATTAAATTCTTTGAGCACTGAAAGTACACTATGAATATTCCTCTCTGGCCTTTATTTCATTCTGCCCTTCATTACAGTGAGTTATGTGTTGTAAGCGCATTCAGCTGTATCATTTTCTACATATTTATAAACTCTGCCCCAACACGCAGACCACAACAGAATCTTTAATCTTATTGTACAGTTTTATCTACTGTTATCATTGAGTGAGAGAAGGCCCCAAAGAAAAGAGAGAGTTTATCCTTCACAAAAAGACACAAAGCCAGGCGTGATGGCACACACCTGGAAATCAAGATTTCAGTACCAGCCCGGGCCACTACAAAGAGATCCTGTCCAAAAAGAAAAAAAAAAAAAAAAAAAAAGGGGGAAAGTGGGAAATCATCTTTGTATTATGCACATAACACTTTTTCAGAGAAGTCTGCCATGGACGCCCTTCTTCTAGTGGCAAAAAGAAGGAATAGCTATGGCCCATATTGCACAAGAAAATGTATCTAAGAATGAAACAGTGTTGCTCACTATAATCTAACTTCAGCAATCATCTGAAATAGGGAGTACATTTAAAAATAAAGTTCTCACCCTGAAGGCAGCCAAGATGCACCCCAGTTAGGCTGAGCCAGCATCTTTCTGGAGATAACTTCCCAGGGAGTTAAACACGGACTTACACAATCCTCAGACCAAAGCCTGCAGCTAATTAGGCAGGCTAGAAGAAACAGAGTCCTAACAAAGGAGCTTGCAGAAACCAGGGCACAGACATCATGCTTTTTCACAGTTCCAGCTCCTTTCTCACCATCAAGTATCACCACACCGGCAGACAGGAGTGAGCATGACAGAAACCTCCCAGCACTGGGATCCTTCCGTGACTCTGAGCACCAGAACGTGAAAGGGGGGGAAAAAAAGCAAGAAAAGACCCACGTTTCATTTCCTATAGGTGTGTCTTGTAAGCATCTAACCTGGCTGTCCTTTAACTACCTTGAAAGTGTTTTTCTTGGGAGAGAAATGCCGTAGTTTAAGCTTTCCATCAAGCCTGAGTAACTGGGTGATAAAATGCAAACTTTTACATAGTATAGGACCAGAAAGTGAACTTATTATAAATGCTGAGACAAGTTATAGGACAAGAGCCCAGACTCTTCTGAACTATAAAAACAATGTTTAACTACCTAATATCACACATCATTACAGCAAGAACTTCTAGCCAGTTTGGCCCCAACTCTCATCTGTTAATGTATTGGACACAAGTATGGCAGATGCATCTGGTTAATGTATCGGACACAAGTATGGCAGATGCATCTGACATGAGCGAGAAAGCAGTGGCTATTAGAGTGTTTGCTACTGTAGAATTCCTGTTCATGTCTTTATTGACTCTAAATTCTAGGGTGTGTGTGTGTGTGCGTGCGCGTGCGCGCGCACGATCATGCATATGCAGGTGAACTTGTGTGTACAAGCATGCCTAGAGGTACACATGAATGCATGTGAAGGTCTGAGGTCACCCTCCCTTGGTCGCTGATCGTCAGGTACTGTTCACCTTGTTTTTTGAGACAGTCTCTAATCAGCCTGGAGCTTGCCAAGAAGGCTAAGCTGGGTGTCTAGCCAACCCCAGGGATTTGTCTCTCATTGCCTCCTAGGTTTCCAAGCCTGTTCTACTATGTCCAGATGTTTTATATGAGTTATAGAGATCAAACTGGAATCCTCATGCTTTTATGAGCAGCCCTTTACAAAGACTGAGCTATCCCCCTACCCTTCAATGAAGATTTTCTTTCTTTTTCTTTTTTCCTTTTTTTTTTTTTTTTTTTTGTGTGTGTGTGTGTGTGTGTGTGTGTGTGTGTATGTGTGTGTGTGGTTGAAGATATATGTTTTCAGGTTTTTGTTTGTTTGTTTAATTTTATTTAAATACTATATCTCAATTGTTATCCCCTCACTTGTATCTTCCCGTTCCCCTCTCCCTCCCTCCCTCCCTCTTTCACTCTATTCCCCTCCCCTAGGCCTGTGACAGAAGCGGACCTCCTCCCCACCATATGATCACAGCCTATCAGGTCTCATCCTGGTAGCCTGCTTACCCTACCTCTGACTGCCACCAGGCCTCCCCACCAACGAATGTGGTCAAATAGCAGGTACCAGAGTTTATGTCAAAGTCAGGCTCCGTTCTCCACACAACTGTGGAGAACGTGTTGTCCATTGGCTAGATCTAAATAGGGGGTCTAGTTTACTGCATGCATTGTCTTTGGTTGGTATAGGAGTTTGAGCAGACCCACCCGGGTCCAGATCCACCAGCCTTGATGGTTTTCTTGTAGGGCTCCTGGACCTTCTGAGTCCTACCATTTCCCCATTCTCCCACACCTCTCTCATCTGGAGTCCCAATAGGAAGTCCCAGCATCTGTTCCAATCCCCTGCTGAATGAAAACTCTCAGAGGACATCCTTATTGGGCTAGTGTCCAATTATAAGTGAGTATATACCATGTGTATCTTTCTGGGCCTAGGTTAACTCACTCAGGATGATCATTTCTAGCTCCATCCATTTGCCTCCAAATTCCAAGATGTTCTTATTTTTAATAGGTGAATAGTATTCCGTAGCATAAATGTACCACAGTTTCTTTATTCATTCTTTGACTGAGGAACATCTAGATTGTTTCTAGGTTCTGGCTATCACAAATAAAGCTGCTATGAACATAGCTGAGCAAATGTCCTTGTTGTGTAGTGGAGCATCGTTCGGGTATATTCCAAGGAGTGAAATAAGCTGGGTTTTGAGGTAACACTATTCTCAATTTTCTGAGAAAGCACCAGATTGAATTTCAAAGTGGTTGTACAAGTTTGCACTCCCACCAGCAATGGAGGAGTGTTCCTCTTTCTCCACATACTCGCCACCATGTGGTGCCACTTGAGTTTTTTATCTTAGCCATTCTAATGGGTGTAAGATGAAATCTCAGAGTCATTTTGATTTGCATTTCTCTGATGACTAAACATTGAGCATTTCTTTAAGTGTTTCTCAGCCATTCCTCTGTTAAGAATTCTCTCTTTAGCTCTGATTCCCATTTTCTTAAGGATGATTTAGCCACTGTGTTGTTCCCACAGGGATGCAGGCTATCCAGATGAGATGCTGGGAGAGGAGGGCGCCACCTGCCAGAGATCTAGGGGAAGGGAATAGGGCAGAAGAGGGAGGAAGGTTGGGAACAGGAAGATAAGAGGAAAGGGATTATAATTGGGATGTAATGTGAATAAATTGTAATAAATTTTTTAAAAATTTAAAAAAGATGATTCGGCCAAACATTTCACTTCAGAGATCATAGTCCTATGAGCCACATTTGTTTTTTGTGTTTTGTTTTTATGCCTTTAAAGTTCCTCTAGTTATGTACAAGTGACCTCAAGTGTGGTTTGTCAAATTTTGCCAGCAAGCATCATTATTTGCATATTTGTGAATAATAACTTATAATTTAAAAAATACTTTTTCATACATTCTATTATTTATTTTCTCACAGTGTTTCTGTGTACAATGCACTTGCCACAAGCTTATCTGGCTATTCAACAAATTACAACCTTTCACAAAGACATTTTAAGTCTTCCCCACTTATTTTAATTAGTAAAATAAGATATTTTTCTTCTAAAGAATGACGAAAGTACCGACTTTTGATGCAGAAATCTGAGTGCCTAACTAAGTAACACATTATTAGCCTCACACTTAAAATGTATCAGAATCATAACATTTCAAATTGTCAGAACTTGAATGCAGAAATACAATTTTAATCTAAATTTAGTCATAAATTATAACTAGTGCTTAGTACATACATAACATGCCAATATCAGGCACTCTTTTTCTTTGTTTGTTTTTGAGGCCAGAAGTCGAGGAGAGAAGGTAGTTATCCTGACAATCAAAAATCACATATCCCTAAACCAAACAATCTGCCAAAAGACAAGTATAAATTTCTTCTGTGGAATATTTCCTTGAAGCCATGAAGAAGGCAAGAACAGCCCTCCATCAGTTCTGCCATCCAACTAACTGTGCTTCAAATTCCACTGAAAATGCATGCCTTCCATTTGAAGATTTGGGCTGGTTAAATGCTCCTCGTATGAGGGATATTCAAGGAAATGTAGAATGTCTAACACCAACGGAGAGTGTTGGTTTTAAAGATGAAAAACCAATGCAGAAGCAATGCTTTGTATTAAGTTCATACCCATCATCATGGTTATCAACACCTTGAGTATATTATTATTATTATTATTATTACTATTATTATTATTATTATTATTACTACTACTACTACTATTACTATTGTTACTATTACTATTATTTCATACAATATATCCCAACAACATGCTTCCCTCCCTCTGCTCCTCCCAAACTCCCCCACTTTCCCCTTTCCTCCAGATTTGTGGCTCCTCTGTTTCCCTTCCTAAATGAACTAGCCTCCAGTGTTTTCAACCAAACTTAGTATAACAAGATGCAATAAGGACTGGAGAGATAGTTTGGCTGTTAAAGGCTAGACTCATCACCTTGAGTATTCATTCATTCGTTCATCATTCATTCATTCATTTTACATTACAATCATAGCCCCCTCCTTCCTCTCCTCCCAGTCCCAACTTCCCTCCCTCTTTCCCATCCCCACTCCTCTATTTCTCAGAAAAGGGGAGCATTACCCACCCACCCCAGCTCATCAAGTCACATCAGAACTGAGAATATCCTCTTCCCCATGGCCTGGTGAGGCAGCCCCGCCAGAGAGGAGAGATTTAAGGGCAGGCAATAGAGTCCATATCAGAGACAGTCCTCACTACCCTTACCCTTACTAGGGGACCCACATGAAGCCTGAGCTGGCCTTTGACTACATCTGTGTAGGGGCCTAAGTCCAGACTATGCATAGTCCTTGGTTGATGCTTCAGTCTCCTCAAGCCCTTCTAGGCCCTGGTTAGGTTGATCTTTGGTCTTCTTGTGGAGCTCCTATCACCTCCAGGTCCTTCTAGCCCCACAACACACACTTTTCTACTAAACTCCCTATGCTTCCCCCAATGGTTGGCTGTGAGTCTCAGCTTCTATCTGTTTTGATCCACTGCTGGATGTGTCCTCTCAGAGGACAGCTATGCTAGGCTCCTGTCTGTAACCATGGCAGAATAGCCTTAATAGTGTCAGAGGTTGGCTCTCTCCCATGGAGTGGGTCTCAGGTTGGGACAGGCATCAGTAGGACATTCCCTTAAGGTCTACTCTCTTTATCGCTGCACATCTTGTAGGCAGGGTAAATTTTGGGATGAAGTTTTTGTGGGTGGGTTGGCGTTCCCCTCCCTCCACTAGGAGTCCTGTCTAGTTAGAGGGTGTCCTCTTCAGTCTCCATGACTCCTGCTACTAGGAGTCTCAGCTAAAGTCACCTCCATATCCTCCCAGAAGCCTACCACATAGGAGATCTCCAAATTGTCACAGTGATACCCCGTCCATGTTTTCTCTTCTCTCTATAGGCCCTCTGTCCTCCCCCACCCCTGCTCTCCTCAGGTCTGATCTCCACACTATTTCTCTCTGCTCCCTCCCCTACCTTGTTCCCTCTCCTCAACCACTTCCACTGTCTATTCTATTTCCCCTTCTCGGTGAAATGTAAGCATCCAATGCCCTTAGTCATCAGGAAAATGCAAATCAAAATGTCTCTAAGATTCTATCTTATACCTGTCAGAATGGCTAAGATCAAAAACTCAAGTGACAGCACATGCTGGCAAGGATGTAGAGAATGGGGAACATTCCCCGATTGCTGGTGGATGTACAAACTGTACAACCACTTTGCAAATCAATTTGACATGTTCTCAAAAAATCAGGAATAATGCTACCTCAAAACCCCTCTATACCACTTCTTGGCATATACCTGAATGATATTCCACCATACAACAAGGACATGTTCATAGTGGCTTTATTCATCATAACCAGAAACTGGAAAAAACCTAGATGTTCCTCAACAGAAGAATGGATAAAGATAATATGGTGCATTTACACAATGGAATACTACTCAGCTATTAAAAACAAGGAAATCATGAAATTTGCAGACAAATTGATGGAACTAGAAAGGATCACCTTGAGTGAGGTAATCCAAACCCAGAAAGACACACATGGTATGTACTCACCTGTAAGCAGATATTAGCCATATATTAGAGGGTAAATGTACTGAATTTCACAGAGCCAAAGAAGATAAGTAACAAGGAAGACCCTGAGTGTTCTCAACCATGGTTTGTTTATAAGGAATCCAAGGCTCAAAACCATTTGATCATTTACCTACCCATGTGTCTGAGTTTTCCTTCTATTGCTATGATAAAACACCATAGTCAAAAAACAATGTGGGAAAGAAATAGGATTTTTAACTTACAGGTTAAGTTCCCTATCACCAGGGAAACCAAGGCAGAAAGCTCAAGACAGGAATTGAAGCAGAAGCCATGGAGGAGTGTTGATCACTGTTTGCTCCCCATGGCTTGTTCAGACTGCTTCCTAATACTTCAGAGGACCATTTGCCCATGGTGTCACTGCCCCTGATGAGGTGGGCCCTCCCACATCAATCATTAATCAAGAAAATATTTTACAGGCTTGTCTACAGGCAACCTGATGGGACCATTTTCTCAATTGAAGTTCTCTCTCTTCCCAGCTATAACTAGGTTTATATAAGGTTGACAAAAAACAACCAATACACCATGCTCTGGGAAGATAAGTTGGATCATCAGGAAAAATAAACTGGTCTTACCCTGGTGATGATAGGGTCTTCTGAAAGGGCCTCTCAGTGTGGGAAGAATTAACTAACTTGTGTTGAATAGTTTTATGTCATTTGGACACAGACTAGAACCACCTGAGAGACAGGAACCTCAATAAAGAAAACACCTCCCTTAGATCAGGCTATAGGCAAGCTTGTAGGGCATTTTCTTAATTAATGATAGATGTGAGTGGGTGAAGCCTATTTTGAGTGGTGCCATCCCTGGGATGTTGGTCCTGAATTCTACAAGAGAGTACATTAAGCAACCAAGATGAGCAAGACAGTAGGTAATATCCTTCTGTGTCCTATGCATCAGCTCCTGCCTCCAGGTTCCTGCCCTGCTTGAGTTCCTGTCCTGCCTTCCTTTGATGGAGAGCAATGCTGTGGAAATGTAAGCCAAATAATCCCTTCCTCCCAAAGTTTCTTTGGTGGTGGTGTTTCATCACAGCAGTAGCAAGCCTAAGACACTAGTGAAACACTAGTGACTATAGGTGACAGAGTTGCCCCAGCTAAGAACTGGGAAAAAAAAATGAAAGGAAACCAAGGCAGAAAATATTTCCTTCTGTCTTCTTTACCTTCCTTTTCATTCCCTTCCCTCCCCTCCCCTGCCTTCTTCTTCACTCTCACACACCTATCTCATTCAATGCACATTGATAAAGAAATAGATGACTTAACCCATCTAATAAACAAGATAGTTGTAATTTTACCTTCTACCTATATAGGATGCTACCTTGAATCCACATGTATAGAGAGAAAGATAATTGAGTATTGGGTAACTTTAATTTATGGACACAATGTGGTTAACACCAACAACAAAACAAATGCAGAGACCAGTGTAATGGCTCAGCAGTAAGCTGCTGGCTTCACAAGACTGTGTATGGGTTGGATCTTCATAATCTACACAAAGGTAGAAGAAGAAAACCAAAAGTTACCCTCTAACCTTCACCTGCACATCATACATACATCCACATACAATACTGTACAGGACCATATACACAACAATACTTGCGTTTTCGACAAAGGTCATCAAATGTGGCCCATTCCCTAAAGGTAACTGTTGCCACACATCAATGAGGTTTGGATCTAGGACATTTGCTGGTTAGGCCAAGAAAAAAAAAACGTCAGATACATTAACATTGATATCTGTGAAGACAAATAGTGTGGCTGGCTAGTTTCACTCTAATAAGGACCTCCCTATGGGTTTTGTGTACTTGAACAATAACATTTCATCCACAGGAGCTTAGGCGACCATAATGTGAACCTAAAGCATGCGAAAGGGAGCTAATCAACCAGCTCTGGCTGCACTATGGGTCAAAGTGGAATATATTTAAATCTGAATGGTTGCTTGTGGCAAAAACCTTAACAGTTAG
The DNA here is from genome assembly GCF_903995435.1 of Acomys russatus. NCBI lineage: Eukaryota > Metazoa > Chordata > Mammalia > Rodentia > Muridae > Acomys > Acomys russatus. The sequence continues at coordinate 35,858,790 of NC_067149.1, forward strand.
AAAAGAATTAGGAATGGCTAGACGTGCAGAAAGAAAAAGAACAGTTCTAGAATACACCAGAGCCACAGTCACTGGCTGCTCAGCCAGCCTCACAAAGCTCACACTCATCACCAGCAATGTCCCAGGAGAATCTCAACTGTGTTTTCCACTATGAACGAAGGTGTGTAACTGCCTGAAAACCTGTGCTTGACCAGAGTCCTAAGTCCAGAGAAAGAGGAGCACAGTACAGAGAAAGAAGCATGCTACCAGATTCTAGCCCCCTCTCCTTGTGGAGATCTTGGTCCCACCACTTCAAGTCTTGTACACCATGTGTATGTACCCACAGGAAAGAGATCAGCTTATAAACTCCCAGTGTAATGCTATGTGATCTGGGGCTTCTTATTTTGTTATATTTTTTGCTTGTATTTGATTTGAGACAGGACACCACTTTGTACTGCTGGTCTTGAACTTGAGGCAATCCTCTTGCCTCAGCCTCTGAATACTGGGCAGTCTCCGTATAAGGCAACTTTTACTGATATGTTTAAAGTTTACTGTCAGCGTGGGAAGTATAGATCAGTGGCATGCTGAATATTTGGCATGCGTGAAGCACCAGGTTCGATTCCCAGCTTCACAGCAATAAAAAGTCAATTTAAGATAAATCCACTTTATGTTGATGCTTCTATAATACCAAGTTAAATACTAGTTAAAAAAAATAATAAAGTCACATCCTAACAGTTAGGGGTTAAGCTCAGTGGTAGCCCTCACTTTGATCCCCAGAAATGCTCCACAAAAGTATTGCTTCCAAATTCTCCTTGAATGAGGTTTGTCACTTCACATCCTACTCTGACTGACACAGGACAAGTCAAAAAAAAAAAATACTATCTGTAAGAACAAAGTGCTAGGAATTTCTGTGCTGATTAAGCTCCTTCGGCTCTATAAACAGATGGGATGTAACTAGCATTTCACTGCCATCTCTTGGCAGATACTGAGATAACAAAAGCTCATCTCTTGTCAGGGACTGGATGTTGGCTTCAGACTTCAATAAATGCAGATTCTTGCCAATAAAATTATCTACTTAATAAAGCATGTGTAAATGTAATCTGTAATGCTTAGAAGATAGCAATTCACCTACCTCAATAGCCTTTGTGGTTAGCTTCCGTGGAGATGAACAGTAATGCACAAAACACTAGTTATGAGAGGGGCAACAGTATGGTTCTGCAAGTATAAGGGCACCTCTGCCAAGCCTGATCACCTCATTTCAACCCCTGGAACCTACACAGCAGAAGGACAGAACCAATTCCTACCATTTGGCCTCTGCCTCTACACACCCACCGTGATATGTGCACACCCATACACATCCACCTTCAAAAAATGTAATGAATTTTAAAAGCAGATTAGTGGGAAATGCTTTAGAAACCAACTCCTCTTCTGGGAGAAGAGAGGAAAAGCAGGGTGTCTTCAATGCATGCAATTCCCACAAACCCCTTAAACCATTCCCGGAGAGCGCTGAAGTCACATGGTTTATTTTATTTTATTTTATTTTATTTTATTTAGCTCCGCTGTGTTTGATTGAGAAGAATGACCATAATCAGACCCATATCAGTTGATGACTGGATACAGGCTGCCTTTGAAAGTGGGCCATGTCCTACTTCAAGTTGGTTGTCCCTACAAGGGCAGTCACTAGAAAAGGCTGACAGAGAAGGATAGCAGTTAACAACACTTTCAGAGTAGAATCCCAGACCTTTGGTCCAGAAGAAAAACTTAGACTCAGCATTGCAGTGCTGGCTGTTAATGGCTCTGTTTCTTACTAAACACCAGGCAAGCAAAGCATAGCCAGCATTCTAATAATTACCCAGACCAAATGCAATGAGTCTCAGGAGATGGTTACGCATTTTCTACCTTAGAAAGTAGTTTACATATCAAATTTGCTATATGACCCAGTAACTCCATTCTTAGATGAAAAAGAAAGAAAGAAAGAAAGGAAGGAAGGAAGGAAGGAAGGAAGGAAGAAAGAAAGAAAGAAAGAAAAGCATGTGTCTTCACAAACACCAACAAAGAATGATCTTAGCAGCACTGTTCATAACAGGTTAAAAAGTGAAAATAAAGAGAAAAAAAGGAAGGAAGGGAAAGGGAGAGAAGAAAGAAGGGAGGAAAGAAGGCACATTCATCTTCCTGCGTGTTACAACCTGATGCCTAGGGTTTTCATTTGATCATAAGATGGAGGGTTCAAATAGCCCGCCCTGTATCTGTCAGGATATGTCACACCAGACATCCTCTGAACCTCAGTATTAGTAACTAAACTCATTTTGCAAGACTCAGCATAGACAGAGCTCATAAACAGAATGGCAAATACCTTCCCAACACTGGGGGATGGAGACCAACTTGCTTTCTATTGCTGTGATAAACACCATAAGCAAAGCTCCTTAGAGAGGAAAGGGTTTCTTTGACCTAAACTTCTGTGAAAGTTCAGTACCTTCTTATCCTTCGGTGTGCACACTCCTCTCTTTGCCTCCTATAAATGTTGTACCTCGCAAAATGAGGTAGAAATGAACATGAAAGGCAACCTTGAACAGAAAGTCAGATGATGTTATTATGCCTCGGTGCACACACAAGAATAGCTTCATTTGTCAGATTTATGAAGATGGAAATTGTAGAGACATCTGAGACACGTGCTTGTTTGCTTGTTTGGTTTTAGTTGAGTCCTGGTTTATTGTTTGCTTGTTTGTTTCTGTTGATTTGACACAAGCTGTGATTATCTGGGAAGAGGAAGCCTCAGCTGAAGACCTGCTTAGATCAGACTGACCTACGGACAGGTCTATAGGGCATGTTCTTGAGTGATGGTTGATGTGGAAGGGCTCAGCCTACTATGGGTGGTTGGCCCTGCAGTCAATAGTAAAAAAAAAAAAAAACAAAAAAAAAAAAAAAACAAAAAAAAAAAAAAAAAAAAACTAGGAGCAAGCCAGAAAGCAGCATTCCTCCATGGCTCCTAACCTGACTGCAAGCTGCTAAAGAAGGGAAGCAACCCACAGTCCTAATCAGCTCCAACCCTGTGACCCACAATGACAGCCAGAATAGAATGGTAACCTTAAGGGCTATCAGCACTCTTAGCTCTCTAATTGGATTTAAGGTCTATTCAGTATGAGGTAAATCAAGCCTGGTACTAAAGCTAACACCCCAGGGCTAAAGAGGTCATAGACCCTACTACTGCCACTTTACTGAATCAGCACAGTTTCTAAATGCATTCTAAATGTTTATTTTTATACCCTCAGATAAGTATAGACCTTACCACTCATCAAAGGACATCTTTTTGCAACAGAAATTTCAAAGAAATCTGCAACCAGTCAAAGTGCGGTTCCTGGTGATACATCTACAACACAACCTAAGGCTCAGGGAACATCATAGGAAGGGGACTGAAAAAATTGTGATAGCCAGAAGAGCAGAAAATCTGAGAATGTGTCTCCAAAAATCAACAAGGAAACCACACCTATATCTCAACAATATGGTTACCTAAACAAGACCTGAACAAGTACAATACCAATAGACATGCTAACATGAAAGGGGAAAATCTTATGGAGTCCCACCCATCATCAAGACATGCAAGCAACTAAGTAATGCTGAAAGCTGGAAAAATGGTCCTCTACAGGGATGAGCCACCTAATGTATTCCAGTATCAATGGTCAGCCCTGAAATCATATACATACAAGTAATACTAAACAGACTAAAAAGGTTGTATTTACACACACACATACACACACACACACACAAACACACACACCACACCATACCACACCACACCACACCACATACCAATAACAAAGAAAGAGGCCATGATATTGAAAAGGAGCAAGGAGAAAAGATGGGAGGTGGGAGGGAGGAAAAGGAAAGGGGAAATTATATAATTTTAACTTTAAAAATTAAAATGCAAAAAGGAAATATAAGCATGCCAAAGTGCAGGCGTTTTGTCAAAGTAAAAACCATATCCACCTTTTAAGAAAATGTTTTTCAAAAAATAATAAAGTCACCTCCATTGTTTGTACCCAGACAAGCTCAACAGTACCAGCAGAAAAGAAAATGGTGTCCTACACACCATGTCTGTGTTCTGCTTTTCACTGAGCATATTGTGCTGAAGTCAGATTGCAAGAGGCAAACTATGAACAATATTAGAGTTGCTCTGTCAACACATAGGCCACTGAAGCCATAGAATATGCTTTCTCGGCCAGACTATCATTTTGGGGCAGGTGCGTATTCAAGGGGCCAGGCAGTTAAGTCTTCATCATGACATTATATCCTCATTGACAATTTATGTAAATAAAACAACGGAGGTAATCAAAAGAAAATTTACATGCAGAATGTTTGAATTATAAAATGAAAGGCTTGTTTTGATGTCTAATTGTTTGTTTGTTCTCGGACAGGCCCAGAGTGTCCTTGGACAGCTACCTAAGGAACAGTAACTTAGAACTCCTGACCCTCCTGCCTATCTCCCCAGTGCTATGATTGTAGAAGTGTGCCGCCATTGCCAGTAGCCTCCAATTATTCAAAATATATACATGAAGTACCCAGAAATGTTTATTTATCTTGATATTGGCCACACTTTTAATTTAAGAAATTTCCATGAAATGGGCTTCAGTGTCTGATTCAGTAGCTGATGAGATCAGAAGATAAAAGATAATCTTGAAATTTTAGAATAAGACTGTGATGTTTCCTACAACTCAACAGTTGTCAGAAAATTGTCAGAAAAATAGGTTATAGACATTTTTTATGTTGTCATTTTGTTTCTTTGGTTGGTTGGCTAACTGGCTGGTTGGTTGACTTGTTGATTGGATGGACTAACTGATTGGTGGGTTGGGTGGCTGGCTTGTTGACTTTTTGGTTGGATGTACTGACTGGTTGGTTGGTTGGTTGGTTGGTTGGTTGGTTGGCTGGCTGGCTGGCTGGCTGGCTGGCTGGCTGGTTGGTTGGTTAAATGAGTCATTTGTTAGTTTTTTGGGGGGGTTGTTTTTTTAGTTTGTGTTTTGCATTGCTAGAGATGATGCCCAGAGCTCAGACATGCTTAGCAAGTTCCCTGTCACTGAGCTACATGCTCAGCCTTGGATGATGATCTTGATATCACAATAACTTTCTTGACAACTTAACAACATTTTTAAAGTTTATTTCCAATTTAAAGAAGATTCATGAAGAAGAAATTCACAGACCTTAAATATAACAAACTTTTTGATCATTGAAATTTAGCTATAACTGTAAAGGCTCGATTATTAAAATTAACTACTAATGAAAACTAAGACAAATTTTTAAAATACAGGACAACTTGCTTAATGTATAGCAAATATTTTTAAATAATATCTTTAGTTTGCTAAAGTTTGTTTTGAAATCTCTTCTTCAGTAGAATCCAATTCTTTGATGAAACTTATTTCTCCACTAGAAGTTTTATTGGGAGGATACAAGGGATGGGATAACCATTGAGATGTAACAAGAATAAATTAATAAAAAAATAAAAATAAAAAATAAATAGATAAAATAGTGAACAATTAAAAAAGGAAGTTTTATTAAAACAGGCTACAAAATCTACTTAGATATACATTTTCTTCTAAAAGTAGCATTGCTATAGATCTAACTGAGATTAGATAAATGAATAAACAAAAATATAAGCTGGTTTTTACACTGGAAATCATAAATCTTAGCTTGGTGTGGTGGCACATACCTAATCCCAGCATCTGGAAGGTTCTAAAACAGAAAGATGATCAAGTTTGAGGCCAGTCTGATACACAGCATGAGACTGTGTCTCAAAAGAAAAAAGGATTATGGAGGACAGGATAGGGCAGGGGAGGAGAGGAAGGGAAAAGAAAGAAAGAAAAGAACAAGTGGGTAGAGAAGGAGCAATGATAAAGAGAAGGGGGAAGGAAGTGCAAATTTTTAGGCAGAGTAAAGTTTAAGAATCACTATTCCAGCCGGGCATCATGGTGCACACCTTTAATCCCAGCACTCGGGAGGCAGAGGCAGGTGGATCGCTGTGAGTTCAAGGCCAGTCTGGTCTACAAAGCAAGTTCAGGACAGCCAAGGCTACACAGAGAAACCCTGTCTTGAAAAAAAAAAAGAATCACTATTCCTTACTGTTTATCTACAAGTTGTATTATATGTGCATTTAAGCTTTATTTCCAGGTTATTTGTTTGTACTACGTGCTACAAAAGTATTAATATACAAAGAATTGGTTAATTGTATAACACAAACGAAATTTGACTCTTTTGTCAGATAGTCTGCAAAAAATTGTTCTAATTCAACCCTGCATGACTAAGTCAGACATTTCTATTTCAATGATGAGTGAATCACCAGTCTTCATTTGAAAGATGAAGTTGATTAGTGTTACACTGAAGTATTATATGAAAGTCATGGCAACTTAAAATAGCTCATTAAAAGCCAGGCATGAGAAGAAAATTACCTCAAGGCTCTTACCCTTTTTATTCTGTCACTTCAAAATGAAAAAAATTAAAAGGTCAAGGCTCTGTAATAGATCAGATATGAGTTTTAAATAGTCAATAGAATTGAAGCAGCCTGCCTCAGTAATTAAATGTCCACAAAACAAAGTACTATAGAGCCATGAAGAAGAATTGAGGAGTTTGTGTGTGCTGATGCACAACCGCCTCCAAGATGCACTGGAAAGTGCAAAAGCTAGTCTTAAAGGATAAATGCTATGGCGCCATTTATATAATTTGCCAGAGATAATACTTGCAAATCATATAGTCAATAAGAATTTAGTATCAAGAATAAAGAATTAATGTTACGAACACTGGCCACTCCAGTGAGAATGGCATGGGGGGGGGGGGGGCACTTAGTAAAGTGAGAATGGAAAGTTTAGTAAAGGGCTCAAAACAAACAGACAGTGAATTCTTTCTACTTATTCTCTGTCACAGCAATGTTATGATTGGCCTTTTAAATGTAGGCTATATTTCAAAATTCCTAGAATGGAAATCAGCTCCCCATGCACAAAGATTACTGAAGAGATGGAGGTGCTTATTACCCAAATTCAATTGTCATGTTTGAGTTTGACTACTTGTATACTTGTATTAATTTACCATCACATACAAGTATCATGCTCCAACAACAAAAGAATAGGTATTTCTTATAAACCCATAATAAGAGGACAACCCAATTTTCAAAAAGTTAGAATAGACATTTCTTCAACACAGCAGAAAATGAAGATGCATGGCATCCTTAGTCATTAGAGAGATGCAAAGCAGAGCCACAGGGAGATAACATGCCACAGGCACTGCAATGGTCATGTTCAAAAAGACAAAAAAAAAAAAATAGCAAGTGTTAAAAAAAAAAAAGATGTATGAAAAGAACCCTCATGTATTGCCAGCAGGGACATAAAGTTGTGCTATGATTTTAAAACACAGTTTAGGGGGTTCTTCAAAAAGGCAGACCTAAAGTGCCATATGAGCTAGCAATTCTTCTCCTAGGTACATACCCAAGAGAACTGAAAGCACAGGACTGCACAAGAAAGCTAAGCACTAACACCCACAGCACTACGATATGCAATAGAAAGTAGAGACGGGATAAAAGTCCATCAGCTGATACATGGATGATGAGATGAGATTTCCATACAGGCTTCTCTTACTCCATTAAAAAGCATGTTGTACTGACAATCCACAATTGCAAGGGTCAACTATGAAAACGTGAAACTAAGTGAAAAGAAACTAAGCACCAAAAGCCACAGGGAATGCCCATGAAATGTTCACAATAGGTAAATCCATAGAGATAGAATGTAAATGAGCAGTTTCCAGGGGCTGAGGAGAGGAAGCATGGAGCGTGCCCACCAAAGAACAGGGTTTCCTTGGGGTGACGAAAATTAAATAGTTGTGATCGTCATACAACCATACAAAGATTTTAAAAATTGGAACTCTATTCTTAAAATAAATTTTATAAAGATGGTGAGTCAGAATGAATCTAAGGCATAAAGTGGATTATACCAATGGGCAAGAGGCCAGTGGTCAAAGGTAAAAAGAAAAAACTAGAAATAAGAATGGCAGCAGGACATGATCATCTCTTTAGATGCAGAAAAAGCATTTGACAAAATCCAACACCCATTTATGTTTAAAGTTCTGGAGAGAGTGGGAATACAAGGCACTTGTCTAAACATAATAAAGGATATATACAGCAAACCAATAGCCAACATTAAATTAAATGGAGAGATACTCAAGGAAATCTCTCTAAAATCGGGGACCAGACAAGGCTGCCCACTTTCCCCATATCTCTTCAATATAGTTCTTGAAGTTCTAGCCAGAGCAATAAGACATCAAAAAGAGATCAAGGGGATCCAAATGGGAAAGAAAGAAGTCAAATTATCCTTATTTGCAGATGATATGATAGTGTATATAAGTGACCCCCAAAATTCCACCAGAGAACTCCTACAGCTGATAAACACCTTCAGCAAATTGGCAGGATACAAAATAAACTCAAAAAAGTCAGTAGCTTTCCTATATACAAATGACAAACAGGCAGAGGAAGAAATTAGGAAAATTACTCCCTTCACGATAGCCACAAGCAATATAAAATATCTAGGAATAACCCTAACCAAGCAAGTGAAGGACCTATTTGGAAAAAACTTTAAATCTCTGAAGAAAGAGATTGAAAATGACATCAGAAGATGATGGGATCTACCTTGTTCGTGGATCGGGAGAATTAACATAATAAAAATGGCCATCTTACCAAAAGCAATTTACAGATTCAATGCAATCCCTATCAGAATACCTACAAAATATTTTGAAGATATTGAAAGAACAATTCTCAACTTCATATGGAGAAACAAAAAGCCCAGAATAGCAAAAATAATCCTATACAATAAAAGATCCTCTGGAGGAATCTCCATACCTGATTTCAAGCTGTACTATAGAGCAACAGTAATTAAAACAGCATGGTACTGGCACAGCAATAGGCTAGTGGATCAATGGAATCGAACTGAAGACCCAGAGATGAATCCACACACATTTGGTCACTTGATTTTTGACAAAGAAGCCAAATTCATTCAATGGAAAAAAATGACAGCATCTTCAACAAATGGTGCTGATCTAACTAGATGTCTACATGTAGAAAAATGCAATTAGACCCCTATTTGTCACCATGCACAAAACTCAAGTCCAAGTGGATGAAAGACCTCAACCTAAAACCAGAGACATTAATCCAGTTAGAGGAAAAAGTGGGGAAGAGTCTGGAACACATAGGCACAGGAGACAACTTCCTGAACAGAACACCAACAGCCCAGGCCTTAACGTCAACCATTAATAAATGGGACCTCATGAGGCTGAGAAGCTTCTGTAAGGCAAGTGACACTGTCAAGAGAACAAAGTGACAGCCTACAGACTGGGAAAAGATCTTCACCAACCCTTCATCTGACAAAGGTCTAATATCCAAAATATATAAAGAACTCAAGAAATTAAATACCACCAAACCAAGTAACCCAATAGAGAAATGGGGCTCAGAACTAAACAGAAAATCTTCAACAGAGGAATATCAAATGGCTGAGAAACACTTAAAGAAATGCTCGACCTCCAATAAGACAACACAAGGAGATCAACGGGATCCAAATGGGAAAGGAAGAAGTCAAGCTATCCCTATTTGCAGATGATATGATAGTGTACATAAGTGACCCCCAAAATTCCACCAGAGAACTCCTTCAGTTGATAAGCACATTCAGCAAACTGGCTGGTTACAAAATTAACTCAAAAAAATCAGTAGCCTTCCTATATACAAATGACAATCATACAGAGGAAGAAATTAGGAAATCTATACCCTTCACGTTAGCCACAAGCAATTTAAAATACCTAGGAGTAACGCTAACCAAGCAAGTGAAAGACTTGTTTGAAAAAAACTTTAAGTCCCTAAAGAAAGAGATTGAAGGTGACTTGAGAAGATGGAGGGATCTCCCTTGTTCGTGGATTGGGAGAATCAACATAGTAAAAATGGCCATTTTACCAAAAGCAATTTACAGATTCAATGCAATCCCTATCAAAATACCTACACAATTTTTTAAAGACATTCAAAGGTCAGTTCTCAACTTTATATGGAAAAACAAAAAACCCAGAATAGCTAAAACAATATTATACAATAAAAGATCCTCAGGAGGAATCTCCATACCTGATCTCAAGCTGTACTATAGAGCAATAGTAATTAAAACAGCATGGTACTGGCACAGCAATAGGCTGGTTGATCAGTGGAATCGAATCGAAGACCCAGATATGAATCCACACACATATAGTTACCTGATTTTTGACAAAGAAGCCAAATCTATTCAATGGAAAAAGGATAGCATCTTCAACAAATGGTGCTGGTCTAACTGGATTTCCACATGTAGAAAAATGCAATTGGACCCATACTTGTCACCATGCACAAAGCTCAAGTCCAAATGGATTAAAGACCTCAATATAAAACCAGAGACACTAAATCAGTTAGAAGAAAAAGTGGGGAAGAGCCTGGAACACATTGGCACCAGAGACAACTTCCTGAACAGAACACCAACAGCCCAGGCCTTAATGTCAACAATTAATAAATGAGACCTCATGAGGCTGAGAAGCTTCTGTAAGGCAGGAGACACTGTCAAAAGAACAAAGCGACCGCCTACAGACTGGGAAATAATCTTCACCAACCCTGCATCTGACAAAGGTCTAATATCCAAACTTTAAAAAGAACTCAAGAAATTAAACGCCACCAAACCAAATAACCCAATTGAGAAATGGGGCTCAGAATTAAACAGAGAATTCTCAATAGAGGAATATCAAATGGCTGAGAAACACTTAAAGAAATGCTCAACATCTCTAGTCATCAGAGAAATGCAAATCAAAACAACTCTGAGATTCCATCTTACACCCATCAGAATGGCTAAAATCAAACATTCACGTGACAACACATGCTGGCGAGGATGTGGAGAGAGAGGAACACTCCTTCATTGCTGGTGGGAATGCAAACTAGTACAGCCACTTTGCAAATCTATCTGGTGCTACCTTAGAAAACTGGGAATAGGGCTTCCTCAAGACCCAGCTATTGCTCTCCTTGGAATATACCCAGAAGATGCTCCAGCACACAACAAGAAAATTTGTTCAACCATGTTCATAGCAGCCTTATTCATAATAGCCAGAACATGGAAACAGCCTAAGTGTCCATCAGTAGAAGAATGGATAAAGAAACTGTGGTACATATACACTATGGAATACTACTCAGCTATTAAAAACAAGGAATTCCTGAAATTTGTGGACAAATGGATTGAACTAGAAATGATCATAATGAGTGAGCTAACCCAGAAGCAGAAAGACTCAAATGGTATATACTCACTTATAACTGGACACTAGCCCAAGGGGCAGGTCCCATCAAAATCTGCACCTACCAGGAAAGTGGGATAGAGGTGAGAACATCCTATTGAGACTCTAGGTGAGAAAAATATAGGGGATAGGGAAGTAAGTGGATCCAGAGGGTCCTAGAAACCTACAAGAGGAGCATTATGATGGGTAGATCTGAGCCCAGGGGTTCTGCTTGATCAAAGGCACCAACCAAGGACAAAACATGCAACCATCATCAAACCCCTACCCAGATCTAACCAAGGGACAGAACATTCTCCACAGTTAAGTAGAGACTGGGGACTGACTTTCACAGGATCTCTGGTGCCCCATATTTGGCCATGTCCCTTTGTTGGGGAGGCCCAATGGCACTCGGAGGAAGGATAGCAGACTACCAACAAGAGACTGGATACCCTAGCACCATATTCAGGGGAGGAGGTCCCCCCTGGTCACAGTCATAGGGAAGGGGGATTGGGGTGAAAGTGGGAGGGAGGGAGGAATGGGAGGATGTATGGGATGGGATAGAAAATGAGATGTAATATGAATTATTTATCTTTCAATAAAAATGTATTAAAAAAAAACAAAAACAAAACAAAACAAAACAAAAGAAATGCTCGACCTCATTAATCGTCAGAGAAATGCAAATCAAAACAACACTGAGATTCGATCTTACACCCATCAGAATAGCTAAGATCAATAACTCAACTGACACCACATGCTGGCGAGGATGCAGAGAAAGAGGAACACTCCTTCACTGCTGGTGGGAATGCAAACTAGTACAACCACTTTGGAAATCTATCTGGCACTTTCTTAGAAAAATGGGAATAGGGCTTCCTCAAGACCCAACTATTCCACTCCTTGGAATATACCCAGAAGATGCACTACCACACAACAGGGACATATGCTCAATCATGTTCATAGCTGCCTTATTCATAATAGCCAGAACATGGAAACAGCCTGCGTGTCCCTCAGTAGAAGAATGGATAAAGAAAATGTGGTACATTTACACTATAGAATACTACTCAACTATTAAAAACAAGGAATTTCCGAAATTTGTGGACAAATGGATTGAAGTAGAAATTATCATAATGAGTGGGTTCACCCAGAAGCAAAAAGAGTTAAATGGTATATACTCACTTATATCGAGACACTGGTCCAAGGGGTACGTCCCCATGAAAAACTTTACCTACCAGGAAAGTGGGTCAGAGGGGAGGACATCCTATTGAGACTTTAGGTGTGAGAAGCCTGGGAGAATGAGGAAATAGAAGGATCCAGAGGGTCCTGGAAAACTACAGGCGGGTCTGGTCCCTGAGGTCCTCCTCAAACTATGGCACCAGCCAAGGAAAATATAGGCTGTAAACTTTGAACCCCTACCCAGACTAGCCAATGGACAGGACATTCTCCACCGTTAAGTGGAGAAGGAGAGCTGACTTTCACACAAACTCTGGTGCCCCATATTGGACCATGTCCCTTGGATGGGGATGCCTGGTGGCACTCAGAGGAAGGATAATAGGTCACCAAGAAGAGACTCGATACCCTATGAGCATATACAGGGGGAGGAGGTCCCCCTCAGTCACAAACATAGGGGAGGGGAATAGGGGGGGAAGCGGAAGGGAGGGAGGAATGGGAGGATACAAGGGATGGGCTAACAACTGAGATGTAATATGAATAAATTAATAATAAAAAAGGAAAAAATAAAAGTAAAGTGAATATTTAAATAATAATAATAACAATAATAATAAAGAATGGCAGCAGGGCTGGGGCAGTATCTCAGTGGTTAATCACCTGCTCACAAGTAATGCCAGATGGATGTAATGGCAGCTTAGAGAGGCAGAGACATGATCCTCAGAACAGATTGGCTGGCAAAACCAGACAAACAAGCAAGCTCCAGATGGGATTGAGAGGCCCCACCTTGATGAGTAAGGTGAAAGAGCAATTAAGGGTGATCTCAGACACACAGACACACACACACATACATACACATACACATATGCAATACCATGCACACATATACATACCACACAGATCACAAAGACAATGAAAAAAGAAAAGAATAATAGGGAGATTGGAGAGGTAGTTCAGTAGGGGAAATGCTTGCTTGCAAGTATAAAGACCTAGTCTGATCCCCAGACATCACTTATGAAATGGCTATATGTGGTGGTGCACAGTTGTAACGCAGTGCTGGGGAGGCAGAGAAAATCTCATCCCTGGAGCTCTCTAGCCTACTTGGCAAGCTTCAGACCAGTTTCAAACAAGATGGACAACACCAGAGGAAAGAGGCCCAAGGTTATCCTCTGCACATATATATACATATATACCGGAACAGACAGACAGACAAACACACACACACACTAACTAAAAATAAATAGAAGGTGTATTTTCGCACCCTGCTTGAACTAGCCAGTATGTTTGCTAGTCCAGTATTATTGGTTAGAGGAAATAAGCATTTGATAGATGAAATGTGATTGCTATACAGAAACAAGCCGACTACGCTTACTTCTCAAACAAACAGTTCTTAATTAAGTATAAAAACAGATCTATTCTTGCCTGCAAGTCCAGAACAGAAGTACACAGAGAACACAACAGAAATGAGGGGTAACACTAAGTCTTCACAACATATGTCAAAAAGAATGGCAAAATCCATCCAGAGAATGTGGCCAAGTCCTGGAAGGACCTTAATTGTCTAGAAGACTTGAGTGAGCCACCTGTTAGCTGATACTGCTGCAGCTAGCAGAACTCTTACCGCTGGAGAGCTGTAAACTAGAGATGAGACTGGGGTCTTTAAAGGAAAAGGACTAAGCTTTAAAGAAATAGAGGACTGAAAAGTTATGCAACCAAGCTGTGACTGTACTCTGTGGGAGGCCGGGGTTTGTCAGAGCAGAGCTGGAAGCTATAAATGTGAAAAATAAAATGAAATACAACCATTCTGTGTTTATGCTCTGAGAGGGGACGCAAAATATGAACCAGTTAAATGTGCCACCTCCGCAGGCTGGAAGGCAGGCTTTAAAATGAGACCACTTTCTTCCATCCACTGGCTTTATTTGGGAATCCTACTTCCTCAGATTCTTGACTTTTGGATACATTAAAAATCAGTGTCCCAGATGGTACACACACTTTAAAACTGCATGTTCTATAGTTAATGATCTCTTATAAAAGGATTTTTAGAGATAAATTTGACTATGCCTTAGAGCTAACTTTAGAGAACTCTTATAGCTGAATCTTTTTAAAAATATGATTACAATCTACCAAATACATGGCATAGCAATCAAGAAAAAAGAACAATTCTAATTTTGAAAATCATTAAGAGCAGATTTCAAGTGTTCTAGCTCCAAAAGAATATGAAGTAACCAATCGCTGCTTAGCCCAATTGTCATCAGAGGAGCATCATCCAGCAACCAATGGGGGCAGATGCAGAAACCCACAGCCAAACAGGCAAAGCCAGATGAACTCCCATCCAGAAGAGGGAGAAGAAGACTGGTAGGAGCCAGAGAGGTAGAAGACCCTGGAGAACAAGCCCCACAGAACAAACAAAGCAGGGCTCACAGGGACTCACAGAGACTAATATGACAAACATGAACTGTGTACGGGTCTAACCTAGGTCCTCTGCCTATACCTTATGATTGTATAGCTTGGTATCGTTGTGGAACTTCCAACCATAGAAGTGGTAAGTATCTCTAACTCTTTTGCCTGAGAAAAAGAATTGCCTCTTCCAGCCTTGACATGAGAGTTTGTACCTGCTTTGTTCGTTCTGTGGGTCTTGTTCTCCCGCTGTCTTCTACCTCTCTGCCTGCTCTCTCTCTCTCTCTCTCTCTCTCTCTCTCTCTCTCTCTCTCTCTCTCTCTCTCTCTCTCTCTCTCTCTCTGTCTCTCTTTAAGAGAATGGGAAGAGGAGTGGATCTGAGTCAAGGGAGGTGGGAGAGGGACTGGAAGGGATGGAGGGAGGGAAAGTGTAGTCCGATGAAATCTATGAGAGAAGAAGAAAAGAAAACACCGTCAAGGGACTGACGTTTTTAAATTCCATTAGTGTAATCATTGTGTGTTGGGTAACATATATAATAATTATAATGAAAATACAAAATTAAAATATTTGAAAGCTTACATGCCATGATTTTGTAACATTTTAAAACCCTAATAATGTAATAAACTAATAATTAAATATATGATCTTTAATAAAATTAAAAAAGAATGTGAGATGAGACATATGACAATTGACTTTATTGAACCATTCCTGGTATGCATGCATGTACCTGAGGGCACAGCCATGTTGGGTTAGGCCACCCTAATGATCCCATCTTAAATCAACCATCTGAAAAGACCATAATTTCCAACTAAGATGATATTCACAGATACTGGATGTTAGAACATCAACACATGTGATGGAGGGAATAGGGACCCAACTCAATCCGTAACAGTTTGTCAAAGAGGAAAGCAGGCTATGAGAACTCTGGTATGCTGGGGTGGGGGGGTGGTGCAGGAAGCATGCAGCAGGAAAGAAATGCATTAAATCAAACTGGACAGGAAAGAGGAAGATAGATTATAAGACTCACACATGCCTTTGGTGGCGTTTTCACTGTGCATGTGACATAAGTCATAAAAAGATCATTCAAGGGGCTGGAGAGATAGCTCAGAGGTTAAGAGCACTGGCTGTTCTTTCAAAGGTCCTGAGTTCAATTCCCAACTACCACATGGTGTCTCAGAACCATCTATAATGAGATCCGGTGCCCTCTTCTGGCAGGCAGGCACACATACAGGCAGAATGCTATATTTTAAAGGTAAATACAGGCAGAATGCTATATTTTAAAGGTAAATTAATTACTTTTTTAAAAAGACAATTCAAAGGAATGGACCTTGGGGGCTAACTTTAAGAATGTAACCTAATGATTTTCAGCAAGGGAGAGAGAAAGGTAAGAGGCAAAACCTTTAGGTGCCATGTTTGCCTTGCCTGTTAGAAAGCCTTCTGACATTGCAACATGATGTATACCAATATACTGGTTCTTCAATAACTCATTTTTTAGACAAAACACAAAAGCCCAACAATTAAAATTTATTATTTGGCTAACATGTCCAATCAGGACTTGTCAACTCACTCTAGCACAGAGTTACATTTTTTCTTCTTAAAAACCCACTCCTGCAAACAAAACAAAAACAAAAACCAACTACTGCTGCTTGCTGTCTGCCTTTGTCCGACCCAGACACAGCCAGCCACCACTACATCATCCCCTTGTTTGCCCCTCAGGGGTAATAAATCTCCTTCATGCTGAGAAAATAAAATGTGATCCATAGAAATGAAAATAAGCTCAAGTATACTTTAAAATGTGCCTTATTTATAATAAAAAGAATATGCCTTATTTTTAGTATTCAAAATGTAAATGTATTATAGGATGTCTGCATAAAATGATGAAAAATAAAACCTGAAAGCCTGGGAAGGAAAAACCATTTAAAGTCTGAGAACAGACAGGGAAACAATTTGTGACATTTCTGTAGTCCCAGTTTAGAGGATAGATGAGGTAATAAGTTGATTACTCTTCCATGTTGGACAAGAAGACATCCAGAGGTATGCAAAAGACCTCCCACAGTATCTTATAAGACATCTTAGTCAACCTTCATAGAAATTCCATCTCAGTGGTGTTGATACTTGCAACTTTTACCATTAAATTTATTGAGACCTTCACATTAACCCCAAGACCACATACTCAGTAAGCATCAGGGACAGCACTCAAAAAAAAAGAAAAAAAGAAAAAGAAAAGGCAGGGAGGCTTGAGGAGATGGCTCAGAGGCTGTTCTTCCACAGGATCCTAACTCCCACACTTACAACTACCTAACTCCAGCTCCATGGAACCCAATGCCTTCTGACCTCCATGGGCTTGTGCACAGACATACATAGAGGAACAACACCCATCCACATAATATTTTTTTCAGGTGCGTGGGGGCGGAGGAGAGGGAGACAAAAAAAATCTTAGGAAAATGTTCACAGTGCATTGTTCAGGTATACAAATCGAAGAAATAAGAACTACGAAGGTACAAAACAATTTATATATTAAGTACATGTAGAGGTTAAAATGAGGCAAAAGAGAATGTAATTATAGTTTTAAAATCACATAGAGGAAACCTGCAAAGATCTTAACACATGCTTTTGCATTTTTATCCATATGACCATACTTCCGATCAAAAATAAAACATTTTTGAGGAAAGAACAATTGAGTAAACAGAGATGGATGTGGCGGTTTTGATGAGAGTGACACTCATAGGTTCATGTATTTGAACGCTTTCCCCAGTTGGTGGCGCTGTTTAGGGAGAAGGTGTAGTCTTGCTTGAGAAAGTATATCACTGAGGGAAGCTTTTGAGATTTTATATCCGCGTCCGCTTCCAGTTCTCTCTCTGCTCCGCAACAGAGGGTGAGGACATGATCCCTCAGCTTCCTGCTCCCGCTACCATACCTGCCCACCATGGCAGACTCATGTCCATTTGGAACCATAAGCTAAAATAAATTCTTTCATGCATGGCTTTTGTTCCTGGTGTTTTATCACAAATAGAAAAGTAACAGCTCGATGAAGTGGTACACACCTATAATCCTAGCACTCGGTGAGGCAGAGGCAGGCGAATCTCTGTGAGTTCGAGGCCAGCCTGGTCTACAAAGTGGGTCCAGGACAGCCAAGCCTACACAGAGAAACCTTGTCTCGAAAAGCCAAAAGAGAAAAGAAAAAGAAAAAAGGAACAAATAGAGCCAGTCAGAAGGCAAAAGATTATCTGGGTTCTTAAAAGTTGGTTCTAGTCTCCTCCACAATCTTAATTCTGTTTTCTTCACATGCCTGGTTTCTCCTAATCATTATATGTTTTTCTTTAACATTGTCTACAACGAAGAGGGAAATATTTAAAGAGTCTGTGTGTGGGTTAAAAAGACAGTTAAATCCAATAATAATGTAGAAATTAGAAACAGCAATCCATATTATCATTTTGTTAAAGCACTAATCTCCATCAAACGGAAAATCAATGTACTTACTCAGCCTGAGAAAGAATTTACATCCAAATGAATAGAGCAGAAAAGCTTTATTACAGCTTTACCAGAAAGAATGTCTGGCCACAGTAAGATACAATACTGAGAATTTAAAATTGTGTTGTTTAAAGCAAAGAAATGTTCAGGAGCACAGATACAGAATTAGTGCAATGTTCTTCCTACATAATTTATACAATCATCAATTATAATAAAACTTGCTTTGTGCAAACACTTTGCAATCTCTCTGCTCCCCAATTCCTGCCTTATCAGTAAAGAAACAGAACTCCTTGGTACTAAAAGTGGAAAGAAATTCTTATAGCACTCTGAATAGCTCTTAAGCCAGGTTATTACAACTCCAACCCTTTTATACTAAATGGCAGTTTTAGTGAAAATAATGACACCCTCACAAGAGTGGAGGGTGGGAGAACCATCGCTCTGTCAATTCTTACACAGAGAAAGATTTTAAGGGAAATCTTATTTTGAAATTTAAAAATCATAAGACACGTCTCTTAGAATGGGGTGTATGGATTTTGCACTGCATCAATCACATAGCTCCTTTTCCATGCCTGCTTTGGAGACTCGATATCTCCAAACATGCTGCCAAACAAGCTCCGAAAGTGTCTTCATTGATTGTCTACTCTGCCCAATGAAAAATTATTTCTTTATTGGAAATGGCTGTCAGAGCTATTTTTATTGCTCTCCTAGAGGCCCCATCTGTAATCACATACTTCACTTCTCCACTCTGAGAACAAAATGAATTAGATGGATGCCTCTCCCCTTCAGATTGCATTCTGGGCCATTTTAGGAGCTCAGACTGTGGACCCAAAAGGAATTGATGCTCTGAGCTGGTGCCTTTCCCCTGGGCATCCTTACATGCTTAAAGACAGATAAGTCACTGGGGAGAGGAGGCTTGCAGACCTTATACAAGACTGCTCCATTTAGTTTAAAGCTCTTTTAGGAAACTGTCCACACATTCAACTTCAAAATGTAACCAATAAAACAGTTTGCATTTCCCAAGCCTTTGGAAAGGAATTTTTAAATACCATATGAACTAAGAGACAAGTAAGCAGAAACATGGCATATTCCTGCAATCCCAGCATTTGGGAGGCTACTATAGGCGAACAGTCACAGGCTTAAGCCAGCTTAGTGAGTTCTACTTAGTGAGTTTGAGGGCAGCCTAGGACACATAACGAGACCCTGTCTCAAAAACACAAAGGGAGTCAGACAGAGATAAGCTCACTTGAAGCAATAGCCTAAACTAACAACCTAAGCTGGATCCTCAGAACCACAGTGGCAAGAGAGAATTGCTCCAGAAAGTTGTCCTCTGACCTGGACCTGTATGTAATGGCATGCAGAGGTGCACACACACACACACACACACACACACACACACACACACACACACACACACACACACAAAGAATGAGGTGAAAGGGATAAATGAGAAAAGGTGCTTGCTGCCAAACCTAACTACCCAAGTTCTATCACTAAGACCTACATCATGCTGGAAAGATAAAACCAACTTCTGTTATGTTTTGCTCTAACCTCCCATGAGCTATGGCACATATGTGGGAATGTACATACACATACACACACCCAGATACATTTTTAAACCATGTATATATATATAGATATATATAGATATAGATATAGAGAGAGAGAGAGAGATGACTGGCACCGTATAGGATGACCTGAAAGATCTTACTGGTGGCCCTATCTCAAACCATCTGAAATTTCCCCATCATACACTTGCTTTTTCTTTGTTAAAGCATTGCCTCTGAAGAACTCATTTGTTTAAAATTCAGATAAGAGTGAAATATTATTAAATTTAAATACACTAATTGATATCTTTATCCATTCATTGGCTCATTATCCAGCAAGGTAAGTGCACATGAAGTTTGCAAAAAAGGAAAAGCAAAGTATCAGACACCCCTGTCCAGTGGTAACAACAGAACTGCCAGAAGGACACTGGCTTATAATGCTACACACACACACACACACACACACACACACACACACACACGACTTCAAAATAATAAGAAATGCATTTCTCACATTTCTGGAGTCTAAGAAGCACAGAACAGGGGGCGGGTAGGTTCCATGTCTGCTGAGGGCCAACTCTCTGATTGAGAAGCCCTCTTGATGTAGATCATCCTGAAGAAGAAGCAAGAGATGTCCCTGGGGCTTCTTTTATAAGGACACTAGTACCATGGGAGTTCTACCCTCTTGACCTAATCAACATTCAAATTCTGCCAGTCTATCACCGTGGGAATTAGGGTATCAACACGGGACGGATGGAAGGGGCACAAACGTTCCCAACATTACAGGAACTGTAGAAAATTACCAAATGATTTTCATTTGGCTCAGATTGCCGACTGCTAAGAGAGATGGTTGGAGAGTACAGAAAACAGGGTGAGGGCTTGCTCAGCTCTTCTGTTTGCACACAAGTAGCCCTGCAATCAAGTCCCCATTCCCTACGTGTGAATGGTCCAGTTCATATACGGTTTTTGACATACATGTCTTTCACTACCGGTTTTTTTTTTTTTTCTGGCTAGTAAAATGTGTTTAATCTGGCTTCTCCAGGAAATTCACACTATCATTAACCAGTACTTCAACTGGTAGGCAAGGGGAAACTGATCTTCCAGGGGGTAGAAAACATACTATAAGATTTCTTTCAAACAAACTGAAAACATGGCTACCATGTAGCACAGCCGTACCATGCCTGGGTAGGGGCCCACAAGTCTAAGTCAACATACAATAGAAATACCTAAACACCAATGATTATTGCTGCATTATTCACAATAGTTCAGAAGTGGAGCCAGCTCAGATGTCTACCAGCAGATGAACAAATAAAGAAAATATGGTACAGATACTAGTGGAGTTTTATTAAGCCATAAAGAAATATGAAATCATGACATGTATAGGAAAATGTATGGAAGTCAAAATAAAGCAGACTTGGAACCTGGAGAGACAAATGCTGCATGTTTTCTCTATGCAGAACCTAGATTTATATCCATATATGTATGTATATGTGTGTGTGTGTGTGTGTGTGTGCATTTTGTATGTATGCATGTGTAGGTAGGCCATGAAAGCAGAAAAGGAACCATGAGAGTAGGAAGAGACCTTAAGATAGGGGATGAGGGGAAGAATGAATGCTGAGGTGTGACAGGGGACAAGAGGAAGGGAGTAAATAGAAAGGAGAAGGGCAGTAGAGGAGAGAAAAGAGAACACATTATGACTCACATTTTGAAAATGTCATAATGAAAATCATTACTTTGTATGCTACATTTAAAAATTAATAAAGATAATTTAAAATATAAATTACCATAGCTTCCAACACATGGAATTATTTGCTACTATGGTTATCTGTGCAGCAGCATTTTAAACAAGAAAAGGTAAGTGACAATGATGTGATGTATTAGAAAGATTTAAGCGATAGCCTTCACACAAACATACTTACCAGTGGCTCTGCTAAACTTGCAGTCCTATCAACCATACTATAAAAATGAGCTACAAGTCCCCCCAGGTGAAATGAGGGTGACTGCTTAAAAGAACCTGTCAAACCCTCAGAGCTCTACGCGAGCTTCTCTTTTTCCTGAACCACCTAGCAAGGTGTAGCATGAGCTGTGTGAGGTCTGTTGGCCACAACCGCAAAGGCACTCCCGTAATCACGGCCAAGTCCTCACTGTGCATAAGATAAATGGTGCTAGAGTAGCTTGTTTTGTAAGTGGCTTGTCTTCTGAGATCACTCACAGCAAAAGCTGTGTGTAACCCATTGAGTCGCTCCTAGCATGGTGCCTAGGATGCATTTTTTTCCACAGGACATTTTTCAAGCAGATCTATGTCAAATAATCAAGTGGTAGGGCTGAACACAAAGAAATACTAATGTGGCAATTGCTACTTGGAAGTACAGGTGGCATTTTATTCTGTTTAAGTCTGTGCCGGTTAGCTTTCATCAGCTTGACACGAAGGTAGACATACCTAGAAGGGATCTTGGTGAGGAATCGCTTTCATCAAATTAGCCTATGGACAAGTCTATGACGCATTTTCTTAATTGCTAGCCTGGTGTGGGGCTTACTGTCACTGAGCAAGCTTTGGGGAGCAAGGCAGAAGGAGAGTTGCAACATGGTTTCTGCTTCACTTCCTATCTCCAGGTTCCTCCCTTGAGCTCCATGCTTGCTTCCCTTGATGACAGACTAGGACCTACAGCCAAATAAACCCTTTCTTCTACAGTTTCTTTTAGTCATGGTCTTAATCACAGGAAAAAGAAAGCAAAATAGGACAAAGTCTTTCAAGTTCATGATACTTTCTCAGTGGGAGTGTGTGGTTGTGACAGAAAAAATATTTGTGATTATTTAAATCTTTAACAATAAGATCTCCCAGTTTACATGAATGTTAATTGCATGCCAACATACTTATCTAAAGTTTAGCACCTACTTTATATATTATAGAATGTTACATGCATGTACGAGAGATTATAGCGCCTTAACGACATGTCCTGGGCACTGCACACAATTATGTGCTCTAACAGTGCTTCCTTCTGCCTCTTATTTGGTAAGCAATCAGTAGCTCCTAGAAGAATTAATGATACGCCCCTGAATTTAAACAGGCATGACTGATGTCTGTTAAACTGATGTACTGTGTCCATAATAATGGACAAATGCTTGAATGCAAGAAGCAAATGTATATGCATAAATTATAGCTCAAGTACAATAATTCAGGCAAGATGTCAGGTTGTTTGATGAAAATAAATCAAGGAGTGGTCACATGGGCTGCTAAGAGATGAAAAAATACCTGTGGAAATATCTACCTCTTTGCCACATAAAGTAATACACAGCGAGAATATATTGTATGTTTTTATGAGATGACCTGTAACTATTGCCAGTCTACAGTATTCTCAAATTGCAGAGCTATTTCTTTTCTATTTAGGTTTTTTTTATTATACTGTCAGTACATTATAATTCTTATAAAACTTACGTTGCAGTTTTTCATACTTAAAAATGCAAAGGTTTATAATAAAATATTAGAAAACAAAGTCCTAGAATAAGAAGACTACCAGGTTAGCAAATGTTGCCCATTATTCTTCTGAATATTACACTCCCCTGCTTCAACAGGAGAAAATGCAGAAGCCACATCCCAGGGATGGAAACATCTTTTAATCCTGCACAAAGGGGTGAGAGCCTAATGTCTTCTGACACTGTGAAAATTTCCAGAAAAAATGAGCAGATCTTACTTCTGAAATGAGAAACAACCTTTATAGAGAAAAATATTATTTTCTCAGACTCAGCAACATTTAATATATGATTATATTCAAATGTTTTGTTTGACATGGAAATTTTCAATCAACTTTGAAATAATCCTCTCAGCTTATTCCAAATAGCTGAAGATTTTCTAAATTAAATTAAAATTACAAAATTCAGTTTTCAACAGACCTGATATGAACAGAATAATCATGTGAGCTCCTTTAATATCCACAGGTCAGAATGTAAAACTGAGCCATTTATCCAGTTCCAGATACTTGCTGATAATGCACCTTTTAGTGCAGTCCAAAATAAAATTTCTTTTTTTTTTCCAAAATAAAATTTCTTTTCTCTTTTTCAAGTCTTGTATGAATATCTATAGATAAAACAGAAGGAAGTAATGTTTGTGTTTTTTAAATACATTCCTCTGAGATTAAAAAAAAAAAAAGTTCTCTGGTAAAGCCCATGATTCCCCTAAAACAAGAAATTATAAACATTATCGAGAAAAAAAAATTTTAAATTGCAAGTAAGTTTCATACATTAAAGAGCTTAAAATAATAAATTTAAAGGATACTTTTCAGACTAGAGACCCATCTCAGTGTTAAGTACTTGTCTGGCATCTATGGTCCTAAATAATATCTGTAGAGTTGAAAAAAATGTTTTCAGTATCAATGAAGTAAGCAAATACCATGAAGACGCAATATGACCAGTACCATTGTCACAGCACTGATGCACTTCTGTGTGTATACATACATTCACTTACGTAGGTAGGGACATGTGTGGGTATGAATGTAGCGTGCATGGACGTGTGCATGTATGGACATACAGAGGCCTGAGGTCGGTGCTGAGAATCATCCCCCATCACTCTTCCACACTATTCACTGCGTCAAGTACTCAGCCAATCCCAGAGCTCCCGATATGATTATCATCGTTTTGCTAGGCATCTTGATCTGGAGGATGCCCTGTCTAAGCCTACCCAGGCTGGAATTACCAACCACTGTCATACTCACCTGGCAATGTAAATGAGTCTCTAAGGATCTGGTCCTCGTGTTTTGACAGCAGTGCGTTTACTGCCTGGAGATCTCCCCAGCCCCATCATGTAGCCTGCACACAACAGATTCTCCTACGCTATCCTGCTGTGTAAACCCTGTTCCCATAAAAGGAATGGCCCTGCCTTCTCAAGTAATGAATGTTGCAGGCAAGATGTTCCTTCCCCCACAACCTCAGTGATGTGTAGCTTAGCAAGCACAGGACATTAGGCACATAGCCCGCATCTGGCCATGAGACTTGCCTTTCCCTAGCATATCTGGTGATGGTGATGAAGAACCTCGGTACCTTTATCATTCTTTGTCCCAGGTTTGCACTCTGAGCTATCTTAAAATAAAAGCTTCAGATGAGGCCAGTAAATGCTCTTGAGCAGTTATCACCTTTATTTCCTTGGTCAATTGAATCTTGAATTCAACTTCAATTCCTTCTGGACAGTTACTGGTGGGTGGCAATCCCATAAGTTTTTAACACAAAACGTTCACAATAAAAACCCTCCAGCTAGGAAATGTCCTACCCATGAGCTACATCCCTAGCTACTGGTTTTTAGAGACAGGGTCTCACTCTGAAGCTCAGGCTGGCTTGAAATTCATGGTTCTTTGTCCTCCACATCCTAAATGCTGGGATCAGCTATGTGCCACAGTTTCTTTCTTTCTTCTTCTTATTTATTTATTGATTTCTCTGGACTAAGAATAATAATATCTGAAATACTTTATCACAAGCATTTAGTAAGAGGTTTGAGAGATGGCTCATCAGTTAAAAAGAAATGTGCTGCCCTTCCAGAGAAGAAAAGTGCACTTCCCAGCACCAGTATCAGCCAGCTCACAACCACCTGTAATCAAGCTCTCAGAGGATCCAACCCTCCCTTCCAGATTTTGTGGATCCTGAATGCATGTGACATACATCCACACAGGTACTTTTACATACACACATATGAAACTTGAACTATTTAATAATTTTTTGAAAATGTTTCATTGAGTAGTACTTAAATATATTGCTGAATTTTTATAGGCAGTATAATGCTTGAAGTCTAGAGTTGCAGCCAAAAGTCTAGAAATGCTTTGAGAAATATTAATGCAATGTTATCTAAATTACTGGTGCACAACTATTTCTAGATGATCTTATTATCTTATAAAAGATATTTGAGGGGCCTGGAAAGATGGCTCAGTCAGTAAAGTGTTTGCTGAGCAAGCATGAGGAGCTGAGCTCAGATCCCCAACTCCCACATAAAAGCTGGGTGTGGTGGAAAGCATCCGAATCCCAGTGGTGGGGAGGAAGCTGAGTGGACACCTTGTAGAGTCGCATCTGTAATCGCCAGCTTTGGTGAGAGACCACCTCAAGATGTAAGGTCAAGAGAGATTGAGAAAGATATCCAAGGCTGACTTCTGGCCTTTATATGTGCACTCATGTGCGCGCACACACGCGCGCGCGCACACACACACACACAGAAAAGGATATTTTTAAGATATTTTAAAGTTCTCATTATAATTTTTACATGTTTTCTATTTGTTACTATACCTTAATACTCAAAATGCAAAAAATTAAATAATACACCTAAGGAGATCAGAACTAAAATACTGAAAAATGAAAGAATATTTGGTCCTTGATGAACATCCTGCAATTTTGAAATTGGTGTCAAATCCTATACATTCACCTTAACAGAAATGATGAAATCAGAAATGTTCAACATTGGGGTTGGCATGGGGGAAGCCAGCTTTAGAAAGCTAGCTTTAAAAAAATCACACTCTAGTTTAAGAGATGTCTCTGTTACTATAACAAACATGTTATTTTGCTCATAATACATGTGATTTTAAAAGTTAAAAAGGAAGCTGTAAAGAAAAATAGAAAAAAGTAACATTTCAAATAAAATATTGATTTCAAGAGAAACCCTACTAGATTAAAAATGCATTTATTGTGGACAAAAAAAAGATATAACAAACTTTTTTAAAGTTTCCTCAGTTTATTGAATGCTATAACTTTGATATATTTTGGTAGTAGAATGCTTGTTCAGCATTCATGAAAGACTGGAATTTAGCCCCATGACCACAAAAAAGTACGTACGTACATATGTACATACATACATACATACATTAAAGCTTCTCTGTTTATTTGAACTATACATTAGCTCATCTTTTTGGAAAACAGATGGGTACAATTTATCAAAAGGTAAAATATCTTTTTGTTTAACAAAATTGCTTCTAAGATTCTCATTTACTTAGTACACATTCAAGGATATTCAGTAAGATATTATGTTTAGTATGAAAAATTGCTGCTGGAGAAGCCTTGCCAGGCCGCAAAGCAAGAGGATACAAGCAGTCCAGATGAAACTTGATAGGCTGAGGACAGACAACAGGGGAGGAGAGCTCCCCCTTTCTGAGGACTAGGGGAAGGGGAGATGAGGCATGAGGGAGGGAGGATAGGACTGAGAGGCAACGAGGGAGGGCATTACAATTGGGATATAAAGTGAACAAATTAAAAATAAAATAAATAAGAAGAAGAAAGAAAGAAACTGTGGTACATTTAAACAATGGAATACTAGTCATCTATTAAAAACAAGGAAATCATGCAATTTGCAGGCAAGTGGATGGAACTAGAAAAGATCATTCTGAGTGAGGTAAACCAGATCCAGAAAGATAAACGTTATATACTCACTTATAAGTGGTTATTAGAAAAAATAAGTGGTTATTGGCCATATTGTACAGGATAAACATACTACACTGCACAGACCCAAAAAAGCTAAGTAACAAGGAGGCCCAAGGGAGGATGATTAAATCTCAGCCAGAAGGGGAAAGAGAATAGACAGCAGAAGCAGTTGAAGAGAGGGAGCAAGGCAGGAGAGAGAGCACAGAGAGAAATGAGAACCGAGACCAGACCTAGGAAGCGTGGGGGACGGGAGGACAGAGGGTCTGCAGAGAGAAGAGAAACTGTGGGTGGAAGAAATCTCTGTGTGATAAGCTGGAGACCTAAGACAGTGTAGGGCTCTGGAAAGGTATGGGCATGATTTTAGCTAAGATTCCTAGTAGCAGGAGTCACGGAGATTAAAGAGAACACTCTCTAACTACACAGGACTCCTAGCGGAGAGAGGAGAACACCAACCCAGCCACAGAATTTTTGACCCAACATTTACTCTGCCTACGAGATACACGGGGATGAAGATAGAACAGAGATTGAGGTTATGGCTAACCCAATGTCTGGCCCAACCTGAGACCCACCCCCATGGAAGAAAGCCAATCCCTGACACTATTCATAACACTCTGCTAAGCTTGCAGACAGGAGCCTAGCTCTCCTCTGAGAGGATCCTCCCAGCAGTGAATCAAAACAGATGGTGAGATTCACAAGCAAACACTGGGCGATGAGTAGAGTCTAGAAGAAAAGTGGAGGGAAGGATTGAAGGATCTGGAGGTGACAGGATCTCCAATAGACAGCTCAGGCTTCATGTGAGCCCCCTAGTAAAGGGAGCAGGGGCTGTTTCTTACTCTCTTACATGGACTCTGCTGCCTGCTTTTTGAACACTTCCGCCTGGTGGGGCTGGCTTGCCAGGGCACGGGGCAAAAGAACCTGCTCAATTTTGATATCACCTGATGTGCTGGGGTGGGTTGGTGGGGGGGTTCCCCTTTCTGAGGAATAGGGCAGGGGGGAAGGAGAAGGGGTGGGTCTGGGAGGAGAGGGTAAAAGGGATAGAAAGTGGGACCAGGAGGAGAGGAGGGAGGAGGCTATGATCAGGATATAAAGTGAATAAATAAATATTTTTTTAATCACAGAAAATCGAACTTATTTCCCTATAATTCCTAGTCACAATTCCTGCAAGTATTCTTTTAGGTTATTCAAGAACAATGAATCTTGTCCTGTGCATAGAAAATGGGTACTTTATTATTTGTAGGTAATAGAGAAATGGACAGGGCTGTCCCCCCACCATGTGGCACACTTGGGTACTGCTGCTTCAGCACCAAACCCTATCTCTAGGCCGAGGTTTGTTGGTTTCCCACACGCTCCGGGTGGTCTACCTCTAATTCCACATCTCCCAACACAGTTCAATGCAGCTGGCCTTCTTATTTTATAAGAAATAAAGGAAATGCATGGCACTTCTTATTTTATAAATCAGATGATCTCTGGTAAGTATTTTGAGGAAGTGTGAGGTATGCTAAAGCCAGTGGAGAAAAGTCTGCTTTTACCAGTACTTTAATAATTCTATAGAATGAAAAAAATTAGACGACTTTCCCAGCTAGCTGTGGCAGTATAAACCTGTAATCCCAGTAAGGCTTCAGAACAGTTTGGGCCCCTCCCGCCTCTCTCTCGCTCTCCGTACATATATATGTATATTTTTAAATTTAACTTCTCCACTTTTATTTTCTCTACAATTAGCATATACTGGAGGGAGGAGGTGATATTGTGTACTCCACAAGATTGTCATAGAATTAATAACACAAATAAAGGGTTTTGCTTAGTTGCTAGCATATAGTTTGTGGCCAGTAAACATTACAAGAATATTCTTCCACAATCCTATCATAATGCCTTGTAGGTAGTATATCATAAACAAATATTCAACTATTAATATAAATACAAGTAAATTTTTCAACAGGCTATTTGAGATTTGTTAATAATAGCAGTAGTTACAGGTTGAAGTAGGCCAAACTTTTACACTAGATATAACTAATCCAGTTATTACTTTTTTGTTACACATGCGTGCGCACACACACACACACACAAAACCTTGAAATTTGATTGCTCTCTCCCTCCTCTTCCTCCTCTCTCTATAGATAGATAGATGTGTGCACTTGTGTGTGTGTGTACATATATGTGTGTATGTATATGTATGTGTATACATATATACGTGTGTATTGTGTGTGTGTGTATATATATATATCCTGGTCTTTCCATTTCACACTAAAGTGGCCTCTTTTTCTTCTTTTTACCACTTTATTTCATGCAAAATAAATAATGTATGCCTCATTCTGTTCCATAGAAGGTCTGCAGTGAATAATAGATAACTCGGCTTCATGCTTAGTGAATAAGCATTTTCTATTTCTCCAAGGGAAGAAAATGAAGTCACTTTTTACCATTCCGCTCATTGGTCCTGTGTTCCAGGAGAAGAAGGAAATGGGTCTTTATATTGACCTTTGGGGAAAAACAAAATTAAGTTTCCAGGCACAAAGTTGAAAACTAAATTGCCATGAATTCCAGACACTTTGCACAAAATGAAGCCAGAAATGTCTCTGTGT
The DNA here is from genome assembly GCF_903995435.1 of Acomys russatus. Lineage (NCBI taxonomy): Eukaryota > Metazoa > Chordata > Mammalia > Rodentia > Muridae > Acomys > Acomys russatus. Next base: position 35,888,587 of record NC_067149.1, read on the forward strand.
GTTATGGTTGCACAGGCCACATTTACAAAGGTAGAGTCCCTGTCTGTCTGACCTCAAAAGGGTCTCTCTCTTCATCTTTTACACACTTGTGCACACTCTCCTCCAGAGGCATTGCTGCCTGGGTTCCCCTCTCTTTACCCATATTACTCATCCTTAACACCATGTTTCTTTAGCTCCAAAGTGGCACCTAATAGATACCTATGTGGAAAATTCCGCCTGTGGCTTCATTTGGTTGCTGAGGAACAAAACTAACACTGAAACATTAGTTTCAAAAACAAGCTTGGAATATGATTTACTCCAGATGGTTTGGAACAAAATTTGAATTGTGTAAATGTAAATGTATTCAGCTAGCATAAATTTTCCTAACTTATCCATTATTAATTAGGACAGAGATGTTTCTCATACAGGAAAAAATCAAGTATTGGCTTTTCTCTAAGACGACCATTTTTGCAGGAATTTATAACTAATGGCCATAATCATCTTTGGTTCTAAAACACACAAGTGGGACTGGGATTGTAGCTCAGTGGTAACGCACTTGTCTAACATGCACAAGATGTAATCCCCAGCACTACAGTGCAACAATAAGAAATAACAATGTACAAAACCTAGACTGAAACAGACAACTGCCTTCAAGACCCTGGTCAAACACAAGGCAGATTTGTTTAATGGGACTCATTTCAACATTAACTGTCAGCCCTATCCAAGAACATGTAGATAGGTCTGTGTGTCACAGGAAGAGGTAGCACCCAAGATGAGTGAGTTAAGAGTGAAAAGTCCAACAAGCTCACATGCACCTGTACTCTATGCGATGAGGTAATGTATAGAATGTGGTTCACCTCAGGCTCAGCTCCAAAGAACAATGTTAAACATGATGATTTTTTTCCCTCTGCCAGCTGTCGCCACCAAGTTGGCTTCTTACTTTTTAATGTTTGAATGCCAACAGTGAAGCAGATGGCTGGACTGGATGCCAGAACAGTTGTAAAACTAGGTGTCTCACCTGAACAGGTACTGCCAGGTTATATTATGGCAAAAGCCTTAGCTACAAAAAGCCTAAAAAAACTTGGGGGTCCAGCAAGCACAATCCAGGGGATCATGTTCTTAATTTGCTAAGAGATTTTTTTTTTAAGTTTACATATTTCATCTTCAGTTGGCGTGGCTTCCTGTGGCATCAACAGTGTAATTTCTAGGCTCTGTATAGAAAGGAATTGTAAGTTGAGCTTGTGGGTGAACTCCAAAACATGAAATGGAACCTTTCACAGCTGAAACTTCACTTGATTAAAAAGAAAAATACCTGTAAATTGAACTGTGCAGATCAGAGGAAAAAGTGAGACTTTCCATTTATGTAGATTAAGACTAGAATTAAACTACAAAGAGAGAAGGAGGGAGTTTAGAGCCATGAGAGATGACAGATCATCCACAAGACATGGGTATGATTATAATATCCAGCTGAGTAGTCAGAGTCAAGACTGAGATGACACTGAACGTTTGTTCAGTTTCCCACAAAAATAACCATCTCCAACCTTTCATTCTGAGTCCAAGGGTTGGAAAAGCCACATAGTCTGGCTGAGTGACACAAATATACACCACTGTTCTGCCTTCATTTTCTTTAAAAACAACAACAAAGGCCGAGGAGATACAGAAAATAGGGTGAGAAACTCTCTTGATGACCATTCATAAATTGGTGGCTTTTCTCAGCATGTTTACAACTCCCAAGAGAGACATAACCATATATGCAATAGATTGGTACCATTCAGCCCTCTAAGGTAGCTCGCAGTTAGCAAATTACAGTAAAGTCAGTTAAATGCCTCAATACAAACTCCTCTGTAGCTTAATGGACTGTTGGCAGCTGTGAGGCTCTAAAGCCTGGAATATTCAGCAGTGAGATCAAGGGTACCTTTGTAGCAGACTAATTAACCCCATGATATTTTCAAAGCCCAAGGGCACAGTCCTTTGCAGGGACATTTCTTGAGTTGCATAATGCCAATCGCTATGTAAATCACTGTACTTTCAAGTAAGACTTTTTTTTTTAATGTGTACACTTTTTACTTCCCTCATTTCTAATCCTTTGCCTTTTCCAAAGCAACCAGAAGAAAAGCCACCTCCAAACATGGGTGGAAAAACAGGAGCTTGCTAGAACCTTTCTGTCCAGCTAGTATAGCCAAAATGGTTCCAACGTCAAAAACTAAAGTGGAGAGCAACATAAAAACATTCCTGATGTTGACCTCTGGCCTGCCCTTGCACCTGAGGAGCATGTGACTCTCATACACACGGGTACACACACACACCCATACACCACATAGACAACAAATTCATAAGTAAACAAAAAACAAACAAACAAACCATGGGGGAAAAAACAGTGTGGCAGGAGGAGTTGAAGAATGCTTGCCTAGCATCACAAAGAAAACCCTTAAGTATCTTACATGTAATTTTAACTAAAAATAATATAACTAAAAAACTTCAAGCACTAAATATAATAAAACCTGAGAGATTGGGTATACCGTGTTTTTTATTTTTAGAATAAACACTTTCTGAATTGCCAAAAAAATAAAATAAAATAATATAACTTCCTATAGCTTTTTCAAACATCCTTAGTGTTATTTATTCCTCCTCCCTCCCGCTCCCTCAGCACTGCCTTCTCTGGGCCCCCCTCAGTTAAAGATACCTCCCCCCATTTTTCCTGGTTTTCCCCTTCACAGGGCCTGTGTTGTGCTATTCCCCTCTCTACAATTCTTTCCAGGCCCTTCCCCCATTATAGTCTCCTTTTTGCCTTCCTTGTTTCTGTGGTCACTCCAGGTTACACAGTCACAGATGAAAACTTAGAGCAAGGATCCACACATTAGAGAGAACACACAGCATTTGTCTTTCTGGACCTGAGCTACTTCACTTAGTGTACTATTTTCTAGTTCCATCCACTTACCTGCAAAGTCCATGGTGCACATGTACTGCATTTCCATCATCCATGAGTCGATGAAGGATATTTAGGTTGTTTCTATTTGCTGGCTTTTGTGAATAGAGCAGCAATAAACATAGCTGAACAAGTATTTGTGGAGTAGGAGGCAGAGACCTTCATGATACTCTGAGGACTGGTATAGCCAGTCATATGGTAGATTAATTTGTAACTTTTTGACAGTTATCCACACTGGTTTCCATAGTAGCTGCACCAGTTTACAATCCCATAAACAGAGAATGAGAGTCCTTTTCCTCAATCCGCTCCAACACTTGTTATCAGTTGTGTTCTTGATCTTAGCCACTCTGACAGAGGTAAGATGAGTTCTCAATGTAATTTTAACTTTGTTTTCTTAGCCATTTTTATTTCTTCTTTTGAGAATTCTGTTAAGATCCATAGTTCATTTTTAATTGGATTCCTTATTTTGTCGACTCTTGGCTTTTTGAGTTCTTTCTGTATTCTGGATAGTAATCCTCTAACAGATGTATAGCTGGCAAAGATTCTCTCCTGCTACATGGGCTGCTTCTTCACTCATGTGATTATTTCATTTGCTGTACAGAAGCTTTGTTGTTTTATGAGATCTATCTTGTCAGTTGTTGGCCTTAATTTTTGAGCAAATGGAGTCTGTTTGGAAAGTCCTTTCCAACACCTGTATTTTACAGAATATTGCCTACAATAATGTTTCCACTCAAGAGTCACAGACTATCTAACAAAATTCCAGTACCAGGCATAAAGAACCTTCTTTTGAGTTCATTTTAGTTACTTTTCTAATGTTGTGGAACGACACCATGACCGAGGCAACTTATAAAAGACAACATTTAACTTGAGGCTTGTGGTTCTGGAGGGTTAGATTCCATGGCCATCATGATAGGGAACATGGCAGCAGGGGGTAGGCATGGGGCTGGATCAGTAGCTGAGATCTCACATCTTGATCCACGAGCGCAAGGCAGAGAGAACGCTCACTGAGAATGGTGTGGGCTTTTGAAACCTGAAAACTTACGACCTTCTGCTTCCCCCCACCCCCCACCCCCGAGTAACATACCTCTTCCAACATGGCCACACCTCTTAACCCATCCCAAAAAATTCCACCAACTGGGAACAAAGGATTCAAATACATGAACCTATGGGAGTTCTTACCATTCAAACCACCACAGAGTTATTAGTCAGGGGAGTCCAAGGAACTGCCAAAACAATAAGCTATTGCCATTGCCCTCGGTTGCTTCACAGAATCTAAAGCGAGTCCCTATTGCTGAAGACAGAACACACATTGAACACAGGACTCATAGGAATTGACATAATTCCTAACCTGGAAGCCTTATCCCTGAGCACTAGCTTTCAGAGTACCCAAGGTGTCATGTAAATTGCCAGGGGAAGAAAGCAATCAACAGTCCTACTCAGCTGTGATGCTTATGATTCACAGCAATGCTGCCAGCATGAAAAGAAATTCCCAAGGGCACAAGTAGCACTTATATCTTAAAGGTAACCAGTAGCCATCAAATTGGACTTAAGGCCCACTCAACAGGAGGAGACTCATGTCTGGTACTATAAATCTAGCCAATTGGCCCATAGCTAGTAAGGCCATGGAACCTATAGGGGAAACTCCTGGTGCCCTTTCCCAAATCAGTATAATGTCTAACTGTATTCTTAGTACCAATTTTTATAACAACAGAGAAGTATAGCTCTCACCCTCATCAAAGAAGCTTCTTTTTGCAGCAGAGACTATTACATAAAGACACAAGTAGTCAAAACGCAGAGAACTGGCTACAGAGTGCCCACACTTGATTGATAGATCTACAGCACAACCCCTCCATCTGAGGCTCAGGGAACATGGCAGAAGAGGGACTGGAAAAACTATAGGAGGCAGAAAACCGGGACATCTGCTTTGATATTGTGACGTCTATAAATGACAGGAAAGCTGTGCCCAGGAAATACCTCAATGCTATAGATGCCTAAATAAGAACTGAATAATGACAAAATCAGTTGACATGCCAAAGTGGATAGGGCAAATTTCATAAGGTGCCACCCCCGGGTAAAGAGCTACAGGCAGTTAATTAATTAATGACCTCTTCGAGAGGGAGACTCAGTCATTCCTAGAGATGAGGCCCTAATTGGTTATTTAATATCAAGTAATCAGCCCTAAAAAAAAAATACATACAAGCAACACACGATGCCTGTGCAGATCACACTTTTATATTTATTAATTTATATATATATATATTATATAGGGATGTGTGTTTACAATAATTAAAGAAAAAGAAGCCATAAAACTAAGAGGGAGCCAGGGAGAGCTAGGAGGAGTTACAGAGAAGGAGGAGGAAGTGATGTAAAGAGAGTACACACACACACGAATGTTTTAAAAAGGCGTAGAGCCCTGGTTCAGAGAAAAGTTACATTACTCATAACTACAACAAGACCTAAAGCATCCATGTGCCTGGTTGCCCAAGTCCCAGCTCTCCCAGGGGAAGAGAAACAGAGGACGTTTACTCTAACTATGGTTATGTAACAGGAAGGTAGGCCACATACAGGAAAGCCAAAGCTCACAAGGAAACAGCCTATTTAGTGTGGTGAACAGCAACCAGGCCTATGATTTGCTCTAGAGGGAGGCAACAGCCCTATCTTCCGAGACTCCATGCAAGCTAATTTGGAACATAGGGATTTGGTATCTTCTGCCTGCATAATATGCAAAAATGAATGTCTCACTGTATAAACAAATTTTAAAAAAGGGAAAGCTATCATGTAATTAATATAATAAAAACAGCTACTACCTAAAGGTTAGCAACTACATACATTGTGCTACATGTTAAACATTTATTTTAATATTTAACTGGCATAAAACCTGTAATATGAGGAACTCTGGTGCCCCATAGTCCCCTGGATGGGGAGACCTGGTGGCACTCTGAGGAAGGATAGCAGGCTACCAAGAAGAGACTTGATACCCTATGAGCATATATAGGGGGAGGAGGTCCCCCTCAGTCACAGTCATAGAGGAGGGGAGTAAGGGGAAAATGGGAGGGAGGGAGGAATGGGAGGATACAAGGGATGGGATAACCATTGAGATGTAATATGAATAAATCAATAAAATTTTTAAAAAAGGAAAAAACCTGTAATATGGAAAAAAAGAAAGAGGAGCCCTGAGTTTACTACCCGGCACCACTTACCAGGGATACGATGCTTATAAACCCAGCCCTCAGCAGGTAAAGGCAGGAGCAGCAGAAGTTCAAGATCAGCCATAGCTAGATAGTACCTTCAAGGTCAGCCTGGGATGTATGGGACCCTGTCTGAAAGCATGGTAAGCATTCATTAATTATGGGACTTGGGGGCACGACTGTCAGACACTTAGAAAGGCCTCTGAAGTAAAAATGTGGAAAAAAAAAAGTCTCCATTGTCCTCCTCAATGGGTAAATAAATCAGTAAGTAAAGATCTGGGGAGAGGATGAGGGAGAACAGAAGGCTTGCAGAGAGACAGAAAACTGTTGGGGGCGTATCTGAGACAAGCTAGAGACCTACAACAGGGGGGTGAATCTAGCTGAAGTTCTTTCTAAACAAGAATCCTGAACTATAGCGGTCCCCCTCTCAGCATCTGTTGAAAACCCAAGCACGTGTTTGATGGATTTTCCTATAGCAAGAACTAAATCTCCACAAAGTGGTCAAACTTCAATAGACAGCCATCTTTGCTTTCAAGTCTGTGTGGAAAAGTGGCTGCTGTGTACTTTACACTAGACCGGAAGATCCCATTAAATATTGACAGAGCATTTAGAAAAACAAGTTTTATTTGCATGTGATAGCTTCTGAGATATTATGAAAATGTTCACTACCTAGAACGTGAAGTGAAAAATGAAAATATGTAAGCATAATTCTAAGATGTGCTTTTCAAGGTCAAATTGTAAGAGGATCAAGTCCATTCTCAGAGCCTTACTGTTGGAATTTGCCTAATACTAAATGAGTGAAATTAATTGATTGTTGATGACATTTCAGCTTCAATAAATTCATAATTCCCTCCTTTCATCTCTCCACCTGTATATAATGGTGTATCATTAATATATACTTTCCAGCATCCAATCCCAAATATTACTGTTAATGTGCTCACACTAATTAATATTTATGGTTTTATTATCTTATATAAAAAAGAAGTAAAAGATTTCATTAACCCAAACTTAAATGATAAAATAGAAAAATATATAATATTTTTATTCTACTGAAAACATTTAATAGCTATATAACCGCAAGGGCACAAAAACAACATCATGATTTTATAAGATGCAATTCTCAGGTTATTTTAGTCACTTGTATTTTTTTTATGACCCACATGTCATACACTTAAACATAAAAATTTTACTTGCTGAAAGACATGATTTTCTGTCTAATTTATATTACTCTTTTTTGTCTTCCATTTGTTGCTATTGCTTTGGTTGTTTTATAATTGGGTTTTACACTGTAGTCCAGGTTAGCCTCAAACTTGTGGCCATCCTCCCATCTCAAAAGACATCTGGGTCCTACTAACAAGAATGCTTCTCCTTACATTTGAGCCATCCTCTAAGAAAATGAAAAATTCACAGACAGCTCTGTGCCCTGCTGAAGGGATAGCTGCAAGCCCAGTTCCTATAGAAAAAGACATATGCAGCATCTGTTAGTGGCTATAATGTCTATCCTATAAATGACTTGTGAACGCAATGGTCAAGTGTGGCCAGTGATTGCACTGTGAGCCTGAATGCTCAGCTGACTCTAAAAAACACCTAAAGTCCAGGATGGATGGGTATTCCAATGACCATGCTATGGCTACGATGCAAAACCCAATTATAAAAATCTAGGGTTTTATTTCTTGCTTGGTCTATTAAAGTCATGTTTTAAAACTATACTCTTCTCTATACACCTACTTGTTCTGTCATTGCTACATTTTGAAGACAGATATATATTTATTGTTATTGCTGCTTAAAACGAGAACTAAGGAAGAGGTAATGAAAATGAAAAATACTATGAAGGTAGAACCAAGACTTGGACATGGCTAACTCCTTATTATGCAGGCCTAGGGAACAGAAGGAATGCAAGGAAACACATCTGTTTGTTGTATGGCTAATCTCTGTAAGATCACCAGAAAAACAACGCTTGCAGAAGAGTAAATCAGTCCCAACCATTTTAAGCTTGAGGAGCCTATAAGACAGAAAGCAGAAATATCCAATATTCATAAGTGAAGTAAAGAAGAAACACCGGGGCTGGACACTGTGACCCTAACCCTTTATATCTGAAACCATATTGGCAGGGGAGGGCCGTGCACCTGTCCTGGCTACCCTGAAGGCTGATACAAGTGGATGCATTAAACCCGCATGTTCAAGACCAGCCTGAGCAACAAATCAAGATCTTATTTCAAATAATAATAATTTCTGAGTCCAGGTTGTCTAGTTAGGGTTTCTACTGCTGCCGAGAAACTCCATGGCCAAAAAGCAAGTTGGGAGAGAAAGGATTTATTTGCCTTACAACTCCATATTGCTGCTCATCATCAAAGGAAGTCAGGATAGGAACTCAACAGGACAAAAACTTGGAGGCACGAGTTGATTCAGAAGCCATGAAGGTTTGTTGCTAACTGGCTTACTTCCTGTGGCTTGCTCAGCCTGCTTTCTTATAGAACCCAAGACATCAAGCCCCGGATGGAACGACCCACAGTGGCCTGAGCCCTCCCCCCATCAATCACTAATCAAGAAATGTCTTACAGCTGGATCTTATGGAGGCATTTTCTCAGTTGAGGTTCCCTCCTTTCAGGTAACTCCAGTTGGTATGTCAAGTTGACATAAGACCAGCCAGCACACCAGGGAAGTTGAAAAAAGGAGACAAAAACCGACAGAATCCCAGAGTGATACCACATTTTAGAGAGTGGGGTCAGGAGAGTGACAAAAGCACACTGTTAAATAGAAATTACAGGGGGTAAGCGGCTGGGGAGAACAGGCAGTGGATAAAGGACTTGCTGCTGCATGAGGTGAGAACAAGTATTCAAAGCCCCAGGACCTAAGGCCCAGCAGGTGTGGCAGCTGCCTGCAATCCCAGCATGCCCTGAGCAGAGAAAGGGTGTTCCTACCTTCACCTCACAAACTAGCTATCTAGCTTAGCCTGGAATCCAGGAGCTCTGAGTTCAGCAAAGAACCCTGCCTCAACAAACAAAGAGGTCATCAAGGAAAACATCCAGTGTCAACTTTGGTCTTCCACGAACACGTTTGGTTTTCACACATTGCACATATATACACAGACAGACAGAAAGACACAAGCACACATACACGCACCCTATATATGCTGCTTTGTACGAAGTTACTATACACTAGACTACAATAAAGCATATTAAAAATCAAAATAGAGTCACTTGTCACCAAGCAGAAACTGAACTGTTTATACACTCCTCCGAAGAAATAAAGAATTAGAGAGATAACAAATTTCTCAGGATAACAAAATTCCTCTGCCTTAATCTTAGCACACAAACACTACCCTGGTGCTAAGCAATCTCTTATTTTCCTACTGCTCCATATTCCTGCCCATGCTGTACAAGATAAAGTCACTTTAAAAGGACTGATCTTCCTTTGTTCATTGCTTCTGCTTTTCAATCTCTTCTCTTCCTATTAAACAAATGTTATGCTCAGGAAATCATAATTCTATTTTATAGGATGAAATGCTGCCTAATCTAGAATTGAAAATAAGGCCAAGTAAGATATTTAGATGCAGTGGTGGCTCATGCAGGTAGTCCTAATATTCAGGAGAATGGAGAACTCAAGGCCACACTGGGTTACATAATAAAATCCTGTCTCAGAACAAATCTAACTAACCAAATATATATTTCTGTGTAAATGAATATATGTGTGTATGTATATGTATATCCTATATATACATGTGTGTAAATTAATATATGTGTGTATGTATCCTGTGTATGTGTACATAATATGTACACACAGGGTATATTCATATATATTCATTTACACAAACACACACACACATTTGTAGTTTTGTCCTCTAAAACACTAAGATGAAAAGATGCATTTTGTAAAACTCCTTCCTTGGCATTGAACTGTAACAAGTCCAGGAACTGGAGTGATATGGTTGCCCTCCTTGAGAACGCAGGAACAGCCTACCTGTAAGCACAAGTGATGGGCTACTCATCAACTATGCCATCCTTCCTCTGAAACCTGTGAGAAGAAACATCCACTCTGCCACGTAGGCCCGACTGCCTGTCTGTCCATCTATCTGTCTGTCTGTCTATGGCATTAATGTCTCTTCTAATAAATCCCCTATAGGAATCTAAGTGTCCCTCTTGAGCCTCCAACCTCATCAAAACTGGATCCCATAGGGGACCCTGCTATCACAAAAAGCAGTGGCGATACGATAGGGAAAACAACAACAACAACAACAAAAAAAAAAAAACAGGGGGGAAAAAACCAAGCAAACAAAAAAAACAAAAAAAAAAAAAAACAGCCAAGACAAGAAGAATAGAGAGGTTTAGCAATGTTAAAATATTGAACAAGATTCAGAAACTAAGTAACTCTACTCAAGACTGGATTTTTTTCCCCCATGATCCGGAGAGAAAGTAAGCTTACAAGGAGAGGACGCCATCTAAACACAAATTCTGCCACGAGTCATCCAACTTCTCCAGGGGTTCTAGATACTGAGGTGTGTCTTCTCCCTCAGCTTGGGAGGTGCGTCTCCCTCCAAACATCTACTAAACCCTCAAAAAGCTGAACAAACAAACATGCTTCTGAGGTTCCCCAGAAAAACTAAAACATTTCAATTTCTCCAAATTTTGTTGTACCTTTCATAGCTCTGTAACTATCAGCTATATATCAGTCTCAAAACAGTAGGAGCCAGTCCAAAAGCATCCCAACAACTCTGAGGGAGGAAACTCCAGCACCTTCCAGGTGTGGGGAGGCAAAACTACAACTCCCATGAGGAAGTGGGGTCACGGAATCCACAACTCCCAGCATCCTCCCGGAGGCCCGAGATGGTCAGGCCAGTTGGCGGAGTGAGACCGCAAATGTCTGCGGCAGCTGAGAAGAAGCGTCCCTTCGGGAAATCAGCGTTTGAGGAGGAATCTGCGGCCCGGATAGAACAAGATGTAGCGCGCGGCCTGGAGAACTTGCCTGTGAGACTGTGGCCACTGAGGGCGGGGCTCAGGCCTAAGCCTTTCCAGGTAGAGGCGGGACTAAGTGGCTGAAGGGGCTGCTCCCAGTTCCCGGAGGCGGGGCCAGTGCCCTTCTTCATGGGGGCGGAGCTAGAGGGCTGCGCAGGGACGTTAGGAGCGGCTGCTCCCCTTCCCCATGCCCCCAGGAGGGGCGGGCTCTCACTGGGCTTGGGTAGAGGGCTGTCACACCCCCGAGCGGCTGGCTAGAGGGCAGCTCTTATTTCCCACTAGGCAGAGCCTTCGCTTTTCCACGTTAGAAGAGGAGATAGAGGCCTGGCTGCTCTTAGGTAGAGAAGTTGAGGCACGCGCCCTTCCACGTAGGGGCGGAGCTGTTCACTACCTTGGGGGCAGGCGTTGCCCTTCCTTGTTGGGCGGGACACCAGGGCTGCGCACGGCCCAAGGGGGCGCTAGGACACCTTTCCTAGGAGCCAAGAAAGGTAAACGCATAGCTCCCCCACGTGGTGGTAGTTGTCAAAGCGGCTGTAACTACGGGAGTCTTTTTATCTTAATGTTTTTATTAATATTTGCGTACACGGTACCAGTTTTATTATGGCATTTAAAACATGTTCATTAGCAAATATTAATTGTATATAATAATGGGTGTCATGATGACATTTTCACACACACACATAATGTGTTTTGATTATATGCACCACCTCCACCTCCCATCCTCTTTTGTCCCTCTCCCACTCTCACTAGTAATCCTTCATCTTCCTGGCTAGTACTCCCTTCAGCGTTCATCTTGCCCTCATGATGTACGTGTGTGTGTGTGTGTGTGTGTGTGTGTGTGTGTGTGTGTAGAGACAGTGAGACCCAATGAGTTTCTTGACATTATTATTATTATTATTATTATTATTATTATTATTATTATTAAGAATACCATACAATATATGTTGATCATACTATTTTTCCCCTCCCTCAACTCCTCACAGATCCTTGCCCATCTCATTATCTACCCAATTTTATGTTCTTCCTCTCTCTTCGGGGGGTGGGGGGGGAAGCTGTTGGCTTGAAGGGAAAGTTCTTAAAATGAACAGAATTTAATGTTTTCTGTAAACCTGTAATAAGACCTTAACAAGGATTTTACCTTATACTTTCTGTAAAATGGCAGTTCCTTAAAGTGTGTGCGGCAGGGGAGTGACTTTTCGGAAAGAGCTTTTTTTTTTTCCCCCTGCAGCTTATTCTCAGAACTTAGTGAGAGATCAGAGCACTGCTGGCATCCTGTCTCCCATGTAAGAAAGCTGCAGTTTCTGGTTATGGATTACGGCCCCTAGAGTCCAACTTAGCTGAGGGCCGCTTCATGCTGAGAGGTCTTGGGCACATATGAATTAATTTCTTCAACTCCTTAGGAGCCTTCCATGTAGGGTTGAAGTAGCTGTCCCTCGCTTTGCAGCCCTTTGGGAATTACTGTTTCTAGTTCTCTGTAAGAACTCACTAAATGGGGGGCTGGAGGGATAGCTCAGTGGTTAAGAACACTGCCTGCTCTTCCCAAAGGACCCGGGTTCAATTCCCAGCACCCACATGGCAGCTCACAACTGTCTGTAATTCCAGTTCCAAGGGATCTGACACCTTCACACAAATGCACATAAAATAAAATTAAATAAATTGTTAAAAAAAAAAAAAAACTCACTAAATTTTCACTACTGCTGCTCCCTCAAAGCCCTGCCCTGACTAACCTTCAGCCCCTGAGCATGAGGAGCTGGGTACTCCACAAAGTCAGAGCTTGTTGTTTCCCAACTGAAAATAGTTTAAAATTTTATACCTTTTCCCTATCCAGTATCAATACAAATTAGGGCTGCCTCTTCCTTCTAGGGTGTTTGTGAGCAGCAAATGGGATAATGAATTGTATAGCAGATTCCAAAAGGCAGAGCAGGATTTTAATGTGAAAAATAATTACTGTCCTCTCGTCTATGATTTGTGGCCAGTAATATACATCTGCTTTTGCACTGATAGTTTCTTGTTAATAACATAAGTAGATAACACTGTATGTACCTATGAGCCCTTAAAGCTTTGTCAAGATCAAACACTGCAAGATGTCTGCTAAGATCACCTGTATGTTTTTCTTTATTCCTCAGACAGTCGAGTGCCTAGACTATGCCAGGCACTGTACTAGGTGAGGCCAAGAAGATGAGATCGTTTGGTTGAAGAAGATAACATTGGGCTGCTTTTATTTTTAAGCTAGAAGTATCTAACATTAAAGAAAAATATTGCCCCATTCTTAAGAAACTTCAATAAATATTCATTAAGAGCTAAAAGTATACCAAGTGCTGAGTTGGCATGCAGAGAATAGGAAAACATACTCCCTGCTCTCAGAGCACTAACAATAGAACAATCCTTCAGTGTTTAGCTGTTTGTGCCACTGAATGAAGTACATGTATGTTTGTGTGTGTGTGTGTTGTGAACTCTAAATTTTCAGTCTTAAATTATATTTTCCTTTGCCAACTTCTCTAAGAACTATCTATAAAATAGTTGGCCTAATGCAGTTCCTTAATCTAGCCTACTGTATTTTATATATATAAATAACTTAGTTAGCCAGGCACTTGCGTGTAACCTCAGCACTCTGGAGGTGGAAGCAGGAGAATCATGACTGTAAGGGCCATCCTGGGCTACGTAGCAAGACCTTGTCTCCAAAAACCGATTGCTAGGAATGTAACTCAGTGACAGAGTGCTGTATGCTCAAGTTCCTGGGTTTTGATCCCCTGCAGCATCAAAAAGTTAGAGGGTTTTACATAAGTATCTTCTTTAGAATTCTTACAGTCATTAGTGTCCATAAATTCAAGGGGGTTGATGTACTAATCATAGTTTTCAAATTCAAATAAGTACCTGTCTACTTTTAAAGAGAAGAGGGAAGAGAGAAACAACAGCCATATGACTGATCCTTAGACCAACCGTTGACAGCATGCATGAAAGTCAGGAGTACAAAGCTGTTGGGAAAAGATATTCCTAGTGTCAGAAAACGAGAAACTGAACAAAATAGAAGTAACTCAGCCAGGCAATTTTAATCTTCCAAAAGGGTTCACAGCAGCTCCACCAGCTAGCTGAGCAGGCACACCACGGAAAGAAGTTCACTTAACTGTGTCTCATTCTGATGGTGGCAGCCCAGCCTCACAATCTGACATGATTGGCTAGTTCAAAGTGGGTTGGCAGGGGAAGGCTGAGTTCCAAGACTGTCTACCACCCAAGGTTTGGCAAATTCACAAGATGAGGGAGCTTATAGAACATTGGTGTTTTGGGAGGCCATCCATCTCTGATAGAAAAGAGTGCTTCTCAGAAATTGCAATCCACATGCTTCACACTAAAACACAACCCTCACAGTTGTGCTAATGGTGTAGGATGTGGGTACAATTCTGCATGTACCACTGTCCTATACTCCCAGCTCACCTTCAGCTCATTTTTTCCTTATATTCCACATGCATAAAAGAAATCTTAGAAAAAGTCAAAATAGCTTACTTGCTGCACACCCTGGCCCACACAACCATTAAGGCATGAAAAACTCAAGGGGAAAATAATTTTATGTCTGCTTTGCTTTAGGGTGCCATGTAAAAAGAAAAGGGGACATTGGAATGTTCAGATTAGAAGCCAGCACATCATAATGTGCACAGGGTTGAAAGCCAAGGAGAAAATAAACTAATTCGTTTTCTTGAGCTAAGTCAGGTCTAATCATTTGTCAGGTCCCTCAGATCAACTTCAAACATTATTTTTAAGTGCTCAACTAGGCCTTGACCAGAATTATCTGGCTCCTGCTCTCCTAATAGCTGTTAGAAGCGAAAACAAACTGACGACACCAGAGGCCAAGTCCAAGGATTCTTGTAGCTGAGTTTTCAACACAACCAAAAAAGGAAGGAAGGTTTTCACAATACTTCCTTAAGTATTCCTAAGATTCTGGAAACTTCCTTAAGATTCATGCCCATGTTTAAAGTCCTGCATTATAGTTATTTTTTAAGTCAGTAAATAAATTTTTCTTAGATAATATTTTTTCTAACCTTTTGTGTGGAGGAAAACAAAAAAAAAGATGAAGATAAAATGCTTATAACTTACAATTTATATAATGGTTACATCTAGTTAAACATATATATGTATTTATTTGGGCTGGTAAAATTGCTCAGGAGGTAGAGACACTTGTGCAACTGGAAATTTACCTAGAAGTCTGTATTGTCTTTTCAAAGATACCTGAAGCTCATTTGGAATTTGGTGCCATTTGTAACCCAAGTCTCAAATTGTCAGACAATCTTAACTATAGAATTTGTAAATCTATCTATATATATGTATCATCTATCTATCTCTATCTCTAATTTCTGGTAAGGATCAAACCCAGCACATCTGTGCACATGGTAGGAAACCATATAAAAACATGTAAAAGAATGTCTGATAGTAAACCATGAATTGGGGATTTAGCGCAACAGTAGGAACACTTATGTAACATGTGTGAGGCCCAAGGTGCAATCTTCAGGACAGATAAAATGAGTAAATGTAGTAAAATAGTCTTGAAATTTTGCAAGTAGAAATAAACAACTAACTTATAAGGAGAGAAAAAGATATTCTCCTGCTTATGAAACTGCAGTAAGTCAGACTTGATTTTAACAGGAATCATCTTTGTTGGGGGAAAAAGTCATTTTATAGTTCAGTGACTTGAGTTCTTTGTTCCTCCTTGAGGAACAAACCACTTTAAAAATAGTCTTCATGAAAAGTTTCACAAGGGGATCATAAAATCTTCATTTTAGACTACTTCTTAAAAATGCCTCAATAACCATTTACATTTCAATGTGGTATCTTTAAAAGGCCAAAAGTGGGTTCTGGGTAAATAAGGCAGCACTAACTGCATTTGATAGACAGGAGCATCTGTTCATGAGACTCCTTTCATCCCTGTAGGACATCCCTACTCAGCTACAGTGGTAGACACAGTGCAAGGGGAAGCTCTTTAACTCCCCACCCCGAATCACTGTCTAAGCAGAAGCTGGCCTGCCCCCACCCTAGACTCCCACTCATCACCTTCTTAATCTTTCCCCAGGAAGGCCAAGCCTCCCCCAGTTCTGTGCTTTTTAAAGTACAGGCCTCTGCACTTAACTGCAGAACTCCACCAAGTCTGCACAGGGCGTGTGTCACTACATGCTGTTCAGTGTCTTTCTAAAGATGGGCTAGGAGACATCCTGTTAACAGGGACAGGGATGGGCATTCTCAACATCCCTCAGGATCCTGTAAAATCTTTATCCACAAATGGAAACCCATGCAGTTGGTGCCTTACAGAACCGCTCTTACCCAACTCTACTGATACAGAATCAGAATAAAATCAGAATAAAAACAATCCCCAGGAACTGCCTCCTACAAAAGAAGGGTTTGGAAGGACACATTGGTGAAATTTCTTTCTTATATTTGTAGTAGAAAAATCAGTGTTGCTTCTGACAGTGAGGTTGTTCCTTACAGTAAGATTTGGGGCTTTATTCTTCATTTATTATAAATGTAATGTTTTTAAAATGCAGGTTCATTCAAAACACCAAGAAATGTCTTCAGATTATCCCTTTGTCATTTAGTAAGAAGAGAATTCGTTTACACGTATCTGCTACATCTATAATTGTTACACTGATACCTATTTAATAAATCCCATGTTATAATTATTTCTGTGATTTTATTTAACATCTGTGACTTTCTTGATGCCAGAAAACATGAGGGATGGCTCATAATGAATATATGTATGTATATACATTATTAGAAATAGCTAAAAAGGAAAAATAATGAACTTCACATAGACATCAAATTCAATAGTTTTTGGTCAAAATGCTTGAAAAGAAATTATTATGAGTGCTCAGCCTTAAATGGAACATCTTTATCGGTCCTCCCACCCCTGCCAGTGCTCAGGGAACATCACAGAAGAGGAGGCGGGGAAATATGAGAGCTGGAGGATGGGGAGGGGTGCTGTGAAGTGCCCGTCTTCTGGGCGTGATGTGGCTGTTGCACTTGTGAATTCACAGTAGTTTGGTTTTGTCATATTTTTCATATATGCTGCAATTTAAAAATGTCCCCACTAAAAGCTACATACACATTACATCCATATGAAATATATGAATGCCACTCTCACCAGTAGCTCTAATTTTTTACAGTATACTCCTGATCATGTAGCTGGGCCTGGAGCAGACATCAACCCCACACAAATAACCTTTCCTGGATGTGCTTGCACCAAAACTCCATGTGTCCCTGGCACTTGTTCCTGTCTCCGCCATGAGAATAACTATGATGACAATTTATGCCTTAGGGACATTGGATTGGAAGCAAAGTACGCCAAGCCAGTTTTTGAATGCAATGCCCTGTGCCACTGTGGTGAGCACTGTAGAAACAGGGTGGTCCAGAGCGGTCTACAGTTCCTTCTCCAGGTGTTCCAGACAGATCAAAAAGGCTGGGGACTTCGGACCTTGGAATCTATACCCAAGGGAAGATTTGTCTGTGAGTATGCTGGGGAGGTTTTAGGATTCTCTGAAGTACAAAGACGAATTCACCTACAAACAACACAGGACCCAAATTACATCATTGCACTCAGGGAGCACATTTACAATGGACAGGTCATGGAAACCTTTGTCGACCCTACCTACATAGGAAATATTGGGAGATTCCTGAATCATTCTTGTGAACCAAACCTGCTGATGATTCCCGTCCGAATTGACTCAATGGTACCTAAGCTGGCACTTTTTGCAGCCCAAGATATTTTGCCAGGAGAAGAACTCTCTTACGACTATTCAGGAAGATTCCTTAATCAAATAAGCAGTAAAGACAAAGAAAGGGTAGATTGTGGACAACCAAGAAAGCTTTGTTACTGTGGTGCCCCGTCATGTGCCACTTTTCTGCCATATGACAGTTCACTATACTGCCCCTTAGAGAATCCAGGCACCAGTTAGGAAGGGAGCTCCTACCTGCTGGCCTTTCTGTGGACAGAAATCAGAGGGAGTTGAGCATTAAGTGGTTCGGCTACGTCTGGGTCATCTGCAAGCAGCCTAGCCTCAAGCGAGGTGTACCTTGTAGTCCGCATCTTCCTCATCCCTGTAACAAAGACCAGGGTTGCCCAGCCCTGCCTCTGCCAGGTTGCCTAAATTCAACTCTACAGTGCATCCCAGACTGTAAAATGTCCAATAATACCTTTCCCCCCAGAATACTTGCTTTTGTAGCTAAATGTGAATAAGTGACTATGTTCAAACTAGCAGGATACAAGCGAAAATTATGCCTCCTTGGGCATCATCCTTGTATTTCTTCTTGGAAACCAGAATTCATACTTGACGCCTGGTGTTGGAGCAGCCATCCTAAATCCAAGAAGATCCTGGGAAAGGGCCATGCAGAACATATCAGCAAGATTTCTGCTACTTAGAAAATGCGGCTGGTTCTGACCTAATGCCACTGTACTTGTAGGGGAGACGCCCACAGTGTTAAGCCACTGTTGCCTTGTATGAAGACCTCAGCGTTGCTTTCCAGCTAGTTTTGTCAGTAATAAAGCTGTTTGGTTTTCTGTCTGTGTGACTCTTGCTCTTATCTCTTGTTTGTTTCTAAACCTAAATTAAGGAGGAGGGATGTTAAGTTATTACCCGCTAAAACTAATAACCACCAGCTACTCCTACAGACCAGCTTAGGCAACAGTGAAGAGGAGAGAAGAAAGTCTTAGTGGATCTGTGGTAGGGAGACTTGAGCAGGCAGTAAACAGCTGGTTAAGGGAAGCCAACCATTGGGGAACAACTGGTGATAGCAACCAGCTTTGAGGAGAGGTTGGGGAACAAGGACTACTGGAGACCCAGCATATTTGGTACAAACTGATGGTTTTAAAGTCCAGGAGAATTTTATGTTCTGTCTCTCACATGCATACTGTTTCTCTCTCTCTACGTCTCTCTGGCTGGCTGGCTGTTGTTTGTTTGCTCCTTCCCCTACTTTTCTGTCTCCTTGTTGTTACCCATCTTTCTATCTCTCTTCTGGCCTGCTGTTCCTTCTCAGGCCAAGCCCAGTATTTTATTTAAAGTGTTCAATTTTTTTCATTACGTATTACCTCATGATTTTTCTCATCTTTCATAATCAATAGGGCATTCAAAAATCAAAAAAGGAAATACAAAAAGTTCTGTATAACCTACAATAAAGCATACAGCAAAAAGCAATCAATTTCCAAGCAATGGTCAACATAACCTGATTATTATGTCTTAAAGAATACTCAGAAGAGCCGGGCGTGGTGGCGCACGCCTTTAATCCCAGCACTCGGGAGGCAGAGGCAGGCGGATCGCTGTGAGTTCGAGGCCAGCCCTGGTCTACAAAGTGAGTCCAGGATGGCCAAGGCTACACAGAGAGACCCTGTCTCGAAAAACCAAAAAAAAAAAGAAAAAAAAAAAAAGAATACTCAGAAGAGTTTACTCATAAATTCCCCTGGGCTAAAGCCATCGTGTTTACATGATTGTCATAGCAACATAGCTTGAGCTACATGTTCTCTAAGAAAAAACTTTATTTATTCCCAGTCCCAAGCCAGCAGGTGTGCTATGCAAGCCTAGGCTAACTGCCAAGGGGTCCTTTTGTAATATATCTGTAAAGCATGACATCCCAAGCCCATCTTCTATTGCTCTCAAAGCAGATTCTAAAAAACTTCTAGAGGTAACAGTATCTAGCCAGGTACTGTTATGTCAAGGTCTTAAGTTTCTTTCATGCAGTTTCTGTTTGTGTGCTCACAGAGTTTAAAAAAAAAAAAAAAAAAAAAAAAAAAAAAAAAACTTGTATTTTTGGTTATGAGCCTAGCCTGTGGGAAAAAGTTTTTCCTGTGTGATTTTTATTAGAGCTGAGAAATCAAGAGTAAAAGACAGTTTTAGGAGAAAAGGGAGATTTTTAGATACAATTAATTATACCTAGACCATACATAATATTTAAGGACAGGATGATCAGCCGGAGATCTTTGGAACTTTGTCAAGCAAAGCTTCAACAGCTGTTCTGGATATTTGGAGATAATGCTGGGTAGTTGGAAGTCTCTGGAACTTTGTCAAGCAACGCCTCTACAACTTGTCCTCATGTCTGTGACAACCACCAGTAATGAAGTACAACCATAAGAATGACTTCTGCTTATAATCAGGTCAGAAAAGGAAGCCTCTTGCAAAGTTTTTGCTATACTCTTGGCTGTGTCTGAGGACTTGTGAAGTTAGATTTCAAAACCTCAAACAGCCTCACTCCTTCATTTAATAATTCTGTCAACATTATAGAAGCATATGGGAGTTTTATAACTCCATTTAAACTTCTGGAGGAACAAAGGCCTTCCTTAAAAGAAGGATAGTATAAAAACATAGGCAACTATAATCTGAGGTATAAAGCTCAGTGGTGGAGCACTTGCTGAGCATGCAGGGGCTCTGGGGTCCAGCATGTATACCACAAGATAGATAAATAAGCAGACATAATTTTTTTTAAATCAGGTTCATTCTACATATATCTTGTGGAATTAAATATCTTTAAAAGCAGTTATTAAGGCCGTAGAGATGGCTCAGAGTTTAAGAGCATTAGCTGTTCTTCCAAGGGTCCCGAGTTCAATTCCCAGCAACCACATGGTGGCTCACAACCATCTATAATGAGATCAGGTGCCCTTTTCTGGCTTGCAGATAAACTTGCAGGCAAAACAGTGTATACATAAATCTTTAAAAATCTTAAAAATATATTTTAAAATGCAGTTATCCAATCATATATATTATTAGTAAAAACAAATTTATTTCTGTAGTACATACAAGCCATACTACAAGGAGTCTGTGATTTTAAAAAATATTTATATTATTTATAGCACCCTATTCCAATGTAATAACCTAAGTGTGTTAGCTGTCCATCAGAAATAAGGGAAATGTATGTGAATTACCTCAGGAAAGGTGCTGTGAGCATACTAGAGTTTGTGTTCTCACAGCATCAGAAATTACACCCTGGGAACAATATAGTAAGCTGTACATACAATGCCCAAGTTACAGGGGTACAGTGTCACATTTTTCCTCCAAACACCAACCTTCCTTGTACTTTGATGTCTCTTGATAAAAGTAAAGCTTACTTTTTTGTAATTCAGCTTGTATCTTTCTCTCCGAAATGGCTCTTTTCCTTATAGTGCAACTAAAGGAACTAAACTACATGAAAAGCAAGAAGGAAATTCTTGGGGGACATTTGACTCACTATCTGGTTGAGATACCCTTTGCTGATTTTCACCCACCCTCTCATAAACATCTCCATCTTAATTCAGGGATATTTACAAAAGACAATCTGTTCAGAGACACAACAGCACCCACCACTTTTGTACTTCAGCCACAAAAAAAAACAATACAGATGACACTAGAGGTGTGTGTGTGTGTGTGTGTGTGTGTGTGTGCGTGTGTGTGTGTGTGTGTGTGTGTGTGTGTGTGTGTGTGTGTCCCCTTTGTCTTAGTTACTTTTCTATATCTGATAAAGCACCATGTCAAGGCAACCTTTAAAAGGTGTTTAATTGGACTTACAGTTCTAATGAGAATTCATGCTGACAAAGGCATGGAAGCAGGTATAGCTAAGCGTTCACATCTTGATCCACAAAATAGAACTAACTGGAATGGTATGAGTCTTTGAAACCTCAGAGGCCACTCCCAGTGACACGCCTCCTCCAGCAAGGCCACACCTCCCAGCCCTTCCCTAACAGTTCCATCAACTGGGAGCCAACCAAGTATTCAAATGCATGAGCCTATTGGGGTCATTTTCACTTAAACACCACATCCTCACGTACTTTCTTAGTCTTAAATAAAACTAAGTCCTGAAAATCATACTCCTAAGGTTAAATCGGAAGCCTTTTCTGAGTACCAAGTTAACTGAATTTGCTTTGTTTCCTTAATGCTGCCATGGGGACTACAAAGATATCTCAGTGGCTAAAGCACTGCTATTCTTGCAGAGGATCTAGGTTCAATTCCCAAAACACAAATGGCAGCTCACAACCATCTGAAACTCCAGTTGCAAGGGATTTGATTCCCCTTCTGGCCTCCATGGGCATATGCAACCCCAGATGTGTGTGGTACACATACATACATACATACATACATACATACATACAAGCAAAATATTTGATACAGAAAAAAATGAAATTTTTTTTAAAAGCTGATATTTTCACTTTTCATAGTAACCATTTTAAAATGTACTTCTCCTTGACTATGGTAAAAAAAAAAATAATGTATTTATATGACTCATGTGGTGTAATAAAGATGGCACAGCACAGCACTTCTGTGATCTTCCTAAGTTCCATCACCCCACTATGGTCATGAAAAACAAATATAAATGCAATAAAAAAGCATTCTACAAAAGTTTTGCCAATAACTTCTCAAAAGCTGCCAATGTCATTAAAGACTAGAAAAGTCAGAATGGCTAAAAGCACTGGTTGTTCTTCCAAAGGACCTGGGTTCAATCCCCAACATCCATCTGAACTCCAGTTACAGGGTATCCAGTGCTCTTTTCTGGCCTCTGTGGGCACTTTATGAATGTGACACTTAAATGTAGGCAAAACAGCCAAAATAGAAAAAAAAATTAATAACAAAAGGAAATAAACAAAAGTAAGTCAGAAATAGCCACAGCCAAGAGGAGCCAGAAGAGAGATGACATCTAGATGCATTGTGATTCCCTGGCGCAGAAGATATTAGGTAAAACTAGAGCATCAGCCACAGACTTAAGAATGGCATGCCAATGTTGGTTCACTAACAAATGTAACATGTGAAGATGAGATGTAAGGTAAATGTAACAGAAGATGGCACTGAGTACTGGAATGCATTTCTCAGCTTTTCCAAAAGTCTGAAACTATTCCATAAAAGTCCACTACAAAAGCAAATGCAAACAATTTGAAAAACTATTTCTCCGACAAGTAAGTGATAAAAGATGCTTAAGGTCATTAATAATATGAGATGTACAAATCAGAGCCACAAGTACCACTTCAGATTCACTATGACAACTATAAGCAGAATAACAATGATAAAGGCTGACACGGATGTAGAGATATTGGAGTATCATATATGATAAGTGAGATTACAAAATTATACAGCTACTTTGCTAGGTAGGATAGCAGTTCCTCAGTGCTTGTAAGTAGGTAGAACCCCAAGATACTTGGGTACAAATCTTATACCATTATTCATAACAGCAAAAGTGGGACACAAACCAAATGGCCAGTAATTGATGTACAAATTCATGAAATGTGGTGTCCATCCATTTCAGGGGAGTATTATTTGGCCTTAAAAATGACAAGCTGGAGACTTACAATAGGCTAGGCTCCTGAGAGGATATGGAGGGTGGTTCTAGCTGAGACTCCTAGTAGCAGTGGTCATGGAGACTGAAGAGGGCACCCTCTAACCAGACAGGACTCCTAGTGGAGGGAGAAGAAGACCAACCCACCCACAAAACTTCAACCAAACATTTATCCTGCCTATAAGATATGCAGAGATAAAGATAGAGCAGAGATGGAGGGAATGGCCAACCAATGCTTGACCCAACCTGAGACCTACCCCATGGGAGAGCACCAACCCATGACACTATTAATGACACTCTGCTGTGTTTGCAGACAGGAGTTTAGCATAGCTGTCCTCTGAGAGTCTCCACACAGCAAAGGATGGAAACAGAAACTGAGAGTCACAACCATTGAGCAGTGCATAAGAAACCTTGTGGAAGAGGGGGTAGGGTGGGGTTAGATAGAAGAACCCAGAAGGCACAGAGCTCCACAAGAAGACCAAGTACTAACTAACCTGGGCCCAGGAGTGGGGGTGGGGTGGAGGTGAAGGAAATTTGCAGAGACTGAAACACCAACCAAGGGCCATGCATGCCTGGACTGGACCTAGGACCCCTACACATATATACCCAAAGGGCGGCTTGGTCTCCATGTGAGTCCCCTAGAAAGGGGAGTGAGGGCTGTCTCTGTTGCATGCTTTTTGATCACTTCCCCTGGCTGGGCTGCCTTGCCAGAATACTGTGAAAGAGGAAGTGCTCAGTCTTGATGTGACTGGATGTGCTAGGGTGGGTTACTAGGGAGCAGACTACCCTTTTCTGAGAGGCAAAGGTGGGGGGCAGGGAGAACAGTGAGAGAAAGCAGGGAAGGACTGCAAGGAGAGGAGGGAGGGGGACTAGGGATGTAAACTAAAAAATAAATTTAAAAAGAAAAAGAGAGAACAATGAAGTACTGGAACACACTATGACGTTGTTGTTTGTTGTTTGTTGCTTACATATGTGTCTGTGCAGCATGTGTATGCCTAGTGCTCAAGGAGGTCAGAAGAGGGCACTCACTGGCTCTCCTGGAACTGGAGTTACAGATGTTTGTGAACCACACTGTTGGTACTGAGACTTGAATCTTGATCCTCTACAAGAACAAGTGCTTAGAGGCCACTGCGCTCTCGCTCCAGCCATCCCCTGAACTTGCTTTTTGTTTGCAGAACAAGACATGGCTTTGACTGCTGCTGTATGATGCTCATGGCTTAGGCCATTATCACCACCATAAATGGATGCTGCTCTGGGATGCAGGAGGAATGTGAGCTACACAACTGTTTGGGCTGACAAGAAAAGAATCAAGTTCATTAACTTACTAAACCCTTCCTTTCAGCATGCACACAACTGATTCTTCAATAGCAGGGTATTGTTTCCCTAGAGTGTATATGTTATCAATTTTTTGTTTCTCTTCCAATTTAGAGGTCAAGAAGTATTCACAATTACACAGTATTTATTACTGCTGCCCTGGAAACATATTTTTCACAATACTGTATAGTTTTACATTTGATTACGTGTGATTTTAAAGTTTTACATTGATTCTTGTCAGTATTGTATCTAAGAGATAATAAAAATGCCCCCCAAAAGTAATAGCTTATGTGATTAAACTGTTTTTTATGGTTTTAATGAAAGATGAGAAAAACAAAGCTTACAGAAACTACCTAATTTATGAACCCAATAAGGCCATTATTTTATTACCTATTCAAATATCACCAGCTCAGTGATTGCCAAGGCATGATAATGGAATTTAAAAATATTCAATATTTCTGCCAACTTTCACTCACATTACAACCAGCCTTGTATGCAGTTTCACTGATCGGGCTAGGAGGATGCTTTCATCCATAGTTCTCCCACAAACTGCCCTCGCCTTGATGCTTATAAATGAGACAAGGGGATACCTCTCCTGGCAAGACTAATACTCAAAGCGATGATGTCAAAGTAATTTATAGAGACCTTACCCTTCTTGCCACCTTATCCCATGCTTTTTCCCGGCCTCAGCCTGTTGGCCTCCAGCTTTGCATTCCTTCCATCTCTTCCCACAAGAATTCCTTTGCCTTTAACACTCAATGCTGATCATCCTTTTCAAGGTGTTTGCCAAAGTTCTAAACATAACCAGCAGGCCTCTGAAAAGCTGTTTCTCTCACCTTTATCCTTGCCGACAGTATTCCCTTCTAGAGGAAGCTTAAAGGAGCAGATTGATTAATACTGCCTTCAAAGGGCAATTGTGTGTGTGTGTGTGTGTGTGTGTGTGTGTGTGTGTGTGTGTGTGTGTCTGTGTGTCTGTGCGCACGCGCGCACACGTGCGTGCACCCATCTGTGTTATGTCCTCTGCGGCTAACTTGATAATCCTCTGGTCCTCAGCAGATGCTTTTGAGCCCCTAACCTAGTACATACTGGAGAAGTACAAGACAAAAGCATTCTTTAGCCTCAAAGACCTTAATTTCCCCTACTAGAAAAGCCACAGACATTATGAATGAGAGCCATATACATACGCTTCATATGGTCTTTGGGTGCCTATATCGTACTGGAACTGTATGTGCAAACTTGGCGCCTGCATGAATGAGTGAGCAGCAGAGGAGAGTTGTCAGAGAAGATTCATGAAGACGAGACTGTTTAAGGCCAGCAAGAGAGTCTGTAAGTAGCTAATGGACTAGTAAAGATGCAAAGATGGAGAAGATGCAGGGATGAGAGCTCATGCAAACTGAGAAATTGTGCTACAATATCCACTAGCACAACTAGATGCTTTGAAGCATCTTTTCCAAGTGCTGGAAGAAAATCGGCTGTTAGAACATGAGACCCCCCAGATAAAGAGTTTGTACAACATTTGTGGGGTCTTATTCACAAAATTCAAGTGTTAAATGAAAAAATAAAAAATTTTTTTAAATCTTCATTGTGATGCTGGGAAGAGGGCTCCATGGGTGAAGTGCATGCCCCACAAGCAGGAGGCCCTGAGTTCAGATTCCCAGAACCTACTGAAAAGCCAGGCATGGTATTACAAGTCTTGGTGCCAGAGAAGCAGAAACAAAAGGCTCCCTGGTTGGCACGAGCTTGTCAGACTAGCCAATCACTGAGCTCCAGGTTCAGTGAGAGACTGTGTCTCAAACAACAAGACGGAATGCAACGGAAGAAGCCACAACTTTAACCTGAAGCATGCATGTGGACGTGCCTACACACATGTGTACACACTGCTTGCTACACACACACACACACACACACACACACACACACACACACACACCAAATCTTGTTTGATTCCTCCTCCTCCTCTTCCTACAAACATTGATTGTTTTGTACTCCTAGCGTAATGTGTATGCGCTGTAGCTTTTGTATTCAGGGAATGCCTTTTTGGATATTTGACCATCAAAAAAGGATTTAAAGTTTCATAAGAGCACATTTTGTTCTGAACTGGCTGTACCACCCCACACCCCACCCCTGCAAAACACACACACACACACACACACACACACACACACACACACACCAAACTAAAAAAGTGACAAAGAACATCACATAGGCTGGCATTGTTGCCAGAAAGCACATCTTGCCAAATTTGTTCTCCTCAAACACAGGCCCTGGCCATGACAGCAAAATTAAAAAGGAGAAAAACAGTAGAGGAGACGAAAAGAAAAACATGGTCAAACAGGAACTCAAAGCAAGCACACCTCCTCACAGGAAGCAGAGGTGCGGGGGATAATGATACCCCAGGAGAGTAGGGGCTTCCGGTGTTTTAAAAAGGGTTTAGAACCCTAGATTTTATTTATTTATAAGGTTTAGGCATCTTTTCCCATTTCTGCTAAGAAGACATATACAAATGCATAAGTATGAATGCATACTGCTTTCCTTTAAACAATTTTTTCCAAGCAGACAAAAACGTTTTCTTTCCATAACATAATAGTACCCTATCAAAAAAACAATCTTTAAATTTTTTCAAAGTCTAGAGACTAGGGAGAGAACTCATCAGGGGAGATGCCCTGTAAGCCTGAGTTTGACGGTGTGGGGGTGAACCAGTGCTCCCCTCACAACCCACATAAGAAAGCCAAGTGTAGTGGGGCACACTCATAACCCAGAGATGGGGAGGTGGATCCCATTTGTAAATCATAGGTTTGCTGGGATAAATGCTACAATGGATTGTTGTTTTTATCTACAAGGAAAATCATTTGAAACACTGCAGGTCCCATTCCAGTTCATAGAGAATGCTGCTCTCGACACACAGAGTAAGAAGTGCCAATCTAATTAGAAGGACCTTGCAGAGATCATGAGACAGAAGTCCTAGGGCATCATGATCATCCTCTAGTGTCCAACAATGACAAAAAAAAAAAAAAAAAAAAAGCACATGCCAAGTACAACCCAAAGGCTATATAGCACCAGGAGGTTGCTAGGAGGCACACTTTACGTCCTCAATCACAATAAATGTGAGAAGCTCAGGTCATTTAGCTATATTTAGTAAGCAGCTATATATAGGAGCCACCATAGAGGAGTGCAGACCTATACCAGAGCTTATGGTAGTTATTGGTACTTGAGTACTATAAAGCCTTGGGTCCAAGCACTGGAAGGAAGACAACACACCCTGCTCACTTCCTAGCACTCGGTGAGATAGTTCACAGACACTTGTAACTTCAGCTCCAGGAAATCCAATGTCCTGTACTGGCCTCCACATGTACCTGCAGTAAACTGTGCGTGTTAACACACACACACACACACACACAAATAAAAACTTTAAAATAATCTACATTTAGCCGGGCGTGGTGGCGCACGCCTTTAATCCCAGCACTCGGGAGGCAGAGGCAGGCAGATCGCTGTGAGTTCGAGGCCAGCCTGGTCTACAAAGCGAGTCCATGATGGCCAAGGCTACACAGAGAAACCCTGTCTCGAAAAACCAAAAAAAAAAAAAAAAAATCTACATTTATCAGGTTTTTTATGGCTGGCATTGCCTCTACATTGGCTTCTAGGGGGATCTATGCCAAGGGTGATGACACTTCCTAACTGGTTTTTGGGTTGTTGTTTCATTTTATTTTGCTGCTACTCAAACAAGAGGCAAGAAATATGACAAAGACAGTCCCCAGTAACAAGGTCACCAAGATCACCCAGGAATGACTCACTTAATCTAATGTCTCTAAGCAGAATTTGCCAGACAGCCCTCCCTTCCATTTCTCTAGTGGAGAGAGACCTCAATATAATTCAAACCCACTTTTCATACATACCACAACTCTATCTCCCAAGAGGCAAGAGGCCCCACAGCTCAGAAGCTAAGAACAGAAACTTCAGGTTTATAATTCCAAGCTTCATTTTGATCCAACAAGCTAAGCCTCCTGAGAGAACACTCAGAAAACTGTAATTTGAACAGTCCCTCGACAAATGCTTCTAGTACAAGTTGGACCTGGTCCAGTGACCAACTCTGGGGGGGGGGTCATAAGATGGAATCAAGAGATGGGGTGTTGGGATATGATGAAACTAGGTGGCATGCCAGGCCTCTCTGGCTCTTAGACCATGGTCGGTAACTCTGAGAGGCACATGAGGACAGAGGCAGCCCGAATGAGCCATATGTGGGAAAGGTCAGAATTATTAACTCAACCAGGGAGCCAACTCACCAAACCACAGGGTGAGACACAGCATGGAAACTGTGGGCACTTAGGAGGTCACTGTCAGTTGTGGGCACAGAGAAGAGTGGAAAGAATCTGTTCCTGGGGATGGAACTAATTAATCGTGAATCACTTCTGCACACTGGAGTCCTTTGCAGCCATGAGTGAACCAAGCTGCATACCCGCAGGGTGCTACTTCAGCCATGGAAAGCAGGGAAGGCTGCAGCGCTAGACCACGTGAAGACCTGGGCTTGAGTCACTCACCACTACTGCCCACCCTCGTGCCAGCTATTCCTGAATCCTGCAGAACAATTTCCCGGATGCCAGCTCTGCTTGCTCTTCTCAGGCTCAGTGTAGGATAAAGAACTCTTTTTAAAAAACATTTTTATTAATTTATTCATATTACATCTCAATTGTAAAGAACTCTTGAAGTATGGCTATCTCCCTGTGTTGAGGCATATGACATGGGTATGCCATTCCCAGTGCTGTAAACTGCTGCAAAGGGCTGGCAATATCCACCACAATTATAATAATTTTGTGTTTTGTTACAGCATTTAGACTCCAGGTACAAATCCTACCAAAATATTGCCACCAATTGGGAAAAATAAATAAGAACTAGTTTTCTGGAACATTTTTTAAACAATAAAGATTTTTAAAAAATACCCAGGGGAAAGGAATGTTTCATTCAAATCAATTATTTTAAAATAAGCTATACTCAGGCTGGAGAGATGACTCAGAGGTTAAGAGCATATGCTGCTGTTGCAGAGAGCCCAAGTTCACTGCCTAGCATCCAGGTCAGGTGAATCAAATCAATGTAACGCTAGCTCCAGGGAATCTAACACCATATGCTAGCCTCTGCAGATACCTGGATTCACATACTAGCGCGCGCGCACACACACACACACACACACACACACACACACACACACACACACACACACAATTTAAAGCAACAATAATAATCTAGGGGTTGGAGAGATGGCTTGATGGTTGAAGAGGTGCAGAGCACTCAGATTCGGTTACCAACAACCATATGGCAGCTAAGAATCACCTGTAACTATAGTTCCAGGGGATGCCACACCCCTTCCTTGCCCTCTGAAGGCAAAAGCATTCGCATGCACATACACACAGACACAAACAAACACACATAATTTTTAAATAGAATATTTTAAAAGATGTACTATAGTAACCAAAAAATTAGGGGCTGGAGAGATGGCCCAGCAGTTAGGAGCACTGGCTCCTCTTTAAAAGGACCTGGGTTCAATTCCCAGCACGCACACAGCAGCTCACAACTATCTGTAGCTCCAGTTCCAGGGGATCCGACACTCTCACACAGACATGCATATAGGCAAACCACCAATGCACCTAAAATAAAGAAATAGAAATTTAAAACTGAGCTATACCCATAGTAATACACAGCACCTTCATGAGATATATAAAATATATAGTATTTATAGATAGGTTTTGTTTTCTTTTGGTGCTGGGTATGAAATTCTAGAGTCACAAATGCTAAGCAGATGTTCTGTCACTGAGTTTTATACCCCAGCTCCTCCTTGTTTTATAAAAACAATGTTTTATACATTCTGTACAATTTCTATATGTGAGCACAGACATGTTTATGCTTATCAGCTGATTATGTACATATTAATATGCATATATTGTATGTACTTATAAGTGCATGGAAAAATCTGCAAAGATAGGCTGTTGACATAATAACCCACCGGCATGGGTTTGAAGGGTCAGAACTCATAGAATGAGCACCTTTGAAAGATACACACACACAAACACACACACACAAACACACACACACAAACACACACACAAACACACACACAAACACACACACAAACACACACACACACACAAACACACACACACAAACACACACACAGAGAGAGAGAGAGAGAGAGAGCATTTTATGTTCTGTTGTTTTGCTTTTTAAAGTCTCTTTAAATAGCCAAGGCTATCTTTAAACTTACATAGCCAAGGCTAGCCTCAAACCAATGATCTTCCTGCCTTGACCTTTACTTTCTCCTTTGAGTTGCTAGTTTTACCCTATGTATTTATTATGTATGGTGAATTTTTAAAATACGTATTTTTCTTGAGAAACTTGACAAACGGCTATTAATAATTCTTTTTTGAGACTAAACTATAATCACATCACTTCTTCCTTCCCTTGTCTCCCTCTGAGCGCTCCCGTATACCTTCCTTTATTCTCTTTAAATACGTATATACATATATTTCCCTAAATACAACCTGCTCAGTCTCTATAATGTTCCATGTGTATGTTTTCAGGGTTGCCCTTTTGGTATTGGATAACCAGTTGGTGTGCTCTTCCCTGGAGAAGCCTGTTTCTCCCACTCTCAGCACTCCTTAGCTCTTTGTGTAGGACCGAGGCCTCATGGGCTGTCCCCCATCCGCTTTGGCATGTCTGTTGTCCTTGTTCAGCTCATGTCAGGCAGTCGAACATGTTGGTGAGATTTTATGGGTGTAGCTTCTGACATTACGAGGAGACATAGTTTCGCAGCGACCTCCCCCCATCCTCTGTCTATTATGACCTGTTTGACCCCTCTTCTGCAGTGTTCTCTGAGCCTTAGGTGTGGGGATGTTTTGTAGCTGTATCCATGAGAACCGGGCTCCACTACTCTGCAGTTTGATTGGTTGTGGTTTTCTGTAATAGCATCCATCCATTGCAAAGAGACGTTTCCTTGATGAGGGATGAAGTAAGATAATTCTTAGTAATAGATGCTTCCAAAATAATCTAATTGGAAAGATGAGGAATCATTCCAACCTGTTTTCCTTCCTGCTCTTCACAAAGCTTAGCAGCTAGGGCTAGAGCGATGGCTCAGCAGGTAAGAGCACTGGCTGCTCCTGAAGTGGACCCAGGTTTGGCTCCCCGCAGCCACAAAATGGCCCACAACTGTCTAGTAACTCCAGTTCCAAGGGATTTGACACCTTCTTCTGACCTCACTGGGCAATGAACCCACACGTGACACACAGACATTCATACACATAAGCTAAAAACAAACACATCTGAAAAGCTAGCTCTTCCAACACCTGAACATTGACCCACAGGAAGAAAAGGTTACCCCCATCTTGTTTAGCTCCTTCCCCTTCGCACCCGTAAGCCCACAGCACCCCTAAATAAAAGGTTGTCCAACTTGACAGACCATTTACTCAAAACCACTAAAAAAAACAATAAAATAAACAACTACAAACCCAATCCGGCCACTAGAGGGAGGACATTATACATGAAAGCACTTTCAGCGACCACCTTAAGACAAATGTTGCCTCAGGAGGACTCGCAAATAAACATTGCTCAAAGCTCAGAGGCCACAAACACTGACCACTGGCAGCCAGTCTTTGGCTTCCCTAATAGAACGTGACACAAAGGCCTTCGCTAAGAAGATCACACACATGATTGTGACCGCCGTGATGATGGGTTTCTACCAAACAGTATTTACAAATGTTGGGGAGCAGCAGCAAAGGGGGAGCTGGAAGCTGCCCCCAAACCACTTCTGAAGGAACAATGCTGCATTTTGAGCCTAGGCATAAAGATGAAAAGAGTGAGAAATGTTAGCCTGGTTTCACAAGGACCAGGGAACTTCATCTTATCAGAGCCGCCTTTTTCAGACTTTGGCTGGATGAACACAGTGAATACACTTTTCCCTTTGTTCTTCCTAACGGATCTCAGCCCCCTCTAACAGCTACATTTGTTTCATGTGCTTGCGCCTGGCACAAAGGAGCTGATAATGTAGCCCCCGATCACCAGTATTTCCAGCAAGATGACCACTTCCCGCATTTCCACCTTCTTCTACTTCACCTCCGAAATAAATTCGCATCTTTCTGGAGAGTCACCTAGTCGGTTTGTAAAAATAAGTGGTACATGCTGCAGGGAGGGGGAAGGTGTGATCAAAATGTGTCTTTCCAAAACTGTTATGGTCTTAACCTTGGGTGTCTCATTATCTGATTCAACTACTGAGACATGACAAAGCAGAGGCCTTCTGAGTTGGGACTTGATTGACAGCAAGTCAAGGCTCTCTGCGTAGATCTACCTGGACTATGTTAACACCCCCGCCAGGATTCTGTCTTCTAGACATATTTGAACTTAATTTTCAAAGCTTAAATGGGCAGGATAACTCAGTTAAAGTCCAAGATGTAACAAATGATCGAACCAGAATGGAAATCTTAGACAGTCTGGCTCTTGTTCTCAACCACCTATCCTTTCTACCACCTCCCACCTGGCTGTTTCTCCCTGTGGGGCTTTTGCTTAGCCTAGTAATCTCCCAGACAAACTTCATCCACGCTTCCTCTTGCCAAGCTCTCAAGAAAGTCACAGGCTGAATAACATAGTGGTGAGAAAAATGATGAGAGCCCTGATTCTATCTCATTCTACAGTTGTCCCCAGGGCACCTTGCAGACACTTAAGAGTCCTAGTTTCTCAGATGCCCATTGGGAATCATGACCCAAAACAACTACTTCCTCCCACCTCTGTGCTCCAGATTAAACCAGATCATGGGCATTGAGCGCTCAGTACAATGCTGAGCACTCACCAGGGAAGAGTGAAGTGGGTGCTTCAGACAGCAGCACCCCGACCCTTCTCACTGGCTTTATAAAACTGCCATCTCCTAAAGAGAAGACAGGACCCCAGACCATCATCCTCTTGTGTGAAGGCTTCCACGTTGAGGAATCTTACTTGGCATGTACCTAATACATGCGGAACTCATGTGGAAGTCTGTCATTACACTGGTTCTAGCTACAAGACTCATCTGCACACCCAATCATGTTTTAGCAGACGTGTGGAAAATGTGACACCCTCTGGCAGCTTTCTTGGAAGGTCATTTAAGCTGTTCTTGTGGTATTTTGAGTTCCTTGCTCCCCATCCTCAGAGGAGCTGGGGAGGGGCAGGACACATTCTTCAAAGACACAGTTAGTTACTAAGGGTGTTAGCAAACAGGAACCTCTATTATAGCTAGCCCCAGGGGAGTTGGTGGTAGCAGGACATCAGGCACATCCACAGGCAGCCTCAGGGGACTTGGTGGTAGCAGGACATCAGGCACATCCACAGCCAGTCCCAGGGGACTTGGTGGTAGCAGGACATCAGGCACATCCACAGCCAGCTCCAGGAACCTGACGATAACAAGACATGCCATCACCAGCAACTAAGATGCAGACACATTTCCGACTGTCTGCTGCAAACCACATGTGCTCTCCCTATGCATGTACTAGGTTACCTTATAAAATGACTTGTTTCCTTCCCTGCTCTCTCTTGCTCCCTTCCAGTTTCTCTTACTCTGTCAAGTCAAGTCTGTCATGGGTGCCCTCTACTTTTTCTGCTCTTTCCCCTTCCTTTCTCACAATAAATCTCCTTTAATATCAGACCTGTTACATGGCCCCCATATTTATATAGTACAACATTGGGACTTTGCTTTTCTCCTAGAGATTTCACTCTCAAAGTTCTGACTCCTAGAAATGACAGAAAACTAAAACAAGCAAACAAAGAAAACAAAAAAACCCAACTATGACCATTGGGCTATATACCATGAAGGTGCTGGAAATTTCTGTAGTACACTCACGAGATCTAGGAATTTAAACAAACATATATTAATAATGTTAAAACAAATAGTGCGGACTCATTGGCCCAAATGGTGCTGGAGACCCCCCAGAGCCCCAGATCATACTGTGTAAATTGCTGAGCTGGGAAAACACTACTTGTGTTTTCTCTCTGCCTGTGCGTTCTCTCTGCCAAACCCTAATTGTTTCCTTGAATATCATCTTAATCTTTAAATGTGGGAGTTGACGGAGAACGGAGACCCTGGACCTGTAATCACAGAGGAAAATATGAATTTAAGTCACGAGGCTGAACTAAACTAGAATCAAATCGGCTCAGAAAACATCACGGGGCTGATCAAGGTCTCGCCAGCCAACACATCTCCCTCCCTTTTCTGCTTTTCCCTAAATTGTTACATCCATGAGTGTCTTCTGTTTTAATTGAGGTGCTGGGATCCAACCTCAAGCTTGGGACATGCTAGGTAAGCACACTGTGAATTACAAGGCCAGACGCACAAGAGGCACTTTCACTGTTTCTGAGTTAGGTTAAGGAGGATTAGCTTCGGAATTACCCACAACAGCAGTGACCAGATCCAACCTTCCCTCTGCATGTGCACTTCGTGGGACAGACGGACCACGTAGCATAGAAGCGGTTTGGAAATTCAGAGATCTGGAATGAAGTTTGTTTTTAATGGGAGTCTACCTCACACTTTCACATGGCCATAGTCCATTCTGCTATCTGTTTATAGCTATAACTACAGCTGACCAGCCCCACCTCACTACACCTTCCTCCTTCTCTGTTTTTAAAGTGTGTGTCTGTGGGGTGGGGGTACATGCATGAGCACACATAGGGCACAGATCACTTGTGGAAGTCAGAACATTTTACAGGAGTTAGTTCCCTTCTTCAACAATGTAGATCCCAGGTTATCAAACTTGGGTCATCAAGCCTGGCAGCAAGTGACCTTACTTACTGAGCTACCCCTCTGCTTTTAATAACAGATTCCCAGTAGAAATGAGGCCCTAGGAAACAATGATGGAGGTACACCATGCTAAACACTACTTGAATTTGCCATTCTCTCCTTGGTCCATATCCCCCTCCCCCATAGGTGGAGATCATCATCAAATATATTTTACCAAGGACCGCTGCCTGCCTAAAGGTGGCCCAGGGAAGTTGATGGGAGCAGAGAGGCATGATCCCAAATAATCTCATTCCACATGATGCTGAAGACAACGGCTGAAGAGACTCAAAACTTACTTCCCTGTGTCGCTTAAAGATAGATGAAATTTTACTTGGCAAGTGTGTGAAGGAAACAAACTCGTGGACTTTCAGAAAGCAAACAGGCCCAAATGAAATACAGGCAGCCCTTTATCAGCACACTCAGAACAGCCTTGCCTCTTTTCCTCTGGCAGCCCGTTAGCTGGTTTCACTTTCCTCCTAAGCTGATTCTGAGCTTCTAATAGTACTTTGCTGAGGTGCCAAGCTGACATGATAGCAGTCACACTGATAGCTTAGTCCATTCCCCTCAGAAGATAAAGCAGGGAGTCTTGTCAAACAGGGCCTAGACTGAAGGCAGGAGAGCAATTCTATCTGACCCTCAATTATTCTGAAATTCCAAAGGCTGAACCAACCAGCCTTCTCCTGATGATGGCTTTGGGGGTCAATGACCATTTCTGGACAGGTTAGAACCGGAAGCTAGCCATTTCTACCCCTTGGTGTTAATCCCTTGAACTTTCTGAACTCAAATAGGCAAATTTCAAAATGAAGAATTTCTTATTCACAGCCTACCTAAATATCATCTGTAATGATTTCCCTTAAGTAAAAAATTAATTAAACTATGGCTCTAATGCGCTAAACAACAGTGGGTGAAAGGAGCCCTGGCTAGCTGCCAAGTTTTCATCCCAGGTTTTCGAAGTTAATAATTTCCATGGTGTTTTAAGCATTAGAAACAACAAAGGCCATATTCTGACAAACCTGTGGAACTAAGGTCTGTTCTGGGGACTTTGTTTTACAAGAAGCAAGTTTCAACCAATAAAAAGGAAACCAACAGTTGGGAGCTTGTGATACTTCCTGGTATTAAGCTGAAAACTTAGTGATGAAAGGTGAAGGTCATGAAAATGTGCTGCCAGTGTCTCTACCAATTCCATAATTCTGTTAAATGACTTTAGGTGTGATGGAGGATGGAATCGTGGAACTTTGCACGGGGGTTTCTGGGTAAATGAGGTCCCTGGGCAAGCTGCTGCCCTATCTCTCAGTCACGAGCTCCTTGTGCACTACTTGTGGGATCAGTCATTCTTCCCAACTATATTGTACTCCATAAATGAATTTTTTCACTGTGTGTACATTTTATTCATCTTTTCAGATTTACTTGATTTTGTACTGTGTATAGTGGTTTACCTATCTGTGTGTCTATGCACCATGAGAATGCCTAGTGCCCACAGGTACCACAGAAAGATGGGAGGTCCTCTGGGACTAGAGGTACAGGTAGCTGTAAGCCACCATATAGGTGCCAGGAACCATAGACAGACCCTCTGCAAGAACGTGGCATACACCCACAACTCCAGGACCCAGGAACTTCAGAGCTGGAGGCTGTACAGTTATAGGCCATCTTGGGTCACACAACAGGAGGGAAGGGGAGGGACTCAGCAGGTACAGGTGCTTGCTGCCAACCATGACTACCATGTCCTGATCACCAGGGCACATATGGCACAAGATTCCCACATATGACTTCTGTGTGTGTTGTAACACATAAACACACACACACACACACACACACACACACACACACACACACACACTTGTTGTTTTATTGCCCACTCCTTACCCCACCCCTCTCCACACTACTATAATTCCTTTTTCTGACAGCCAGTCTACAGGCTAATCCTCTTGTGTGGAATACTGGTTAAGGTATGAGAAAGAAGAGGAGGAGGAAGAAGAGATGTGTGTATAGCAGCATTTCAAAATGAAAAAAAAAATTAAATAAAAATAAAATCCCTCTGTAAGAGTTGCTATTATAAAATTCCCAAAGTTTCATAACAGAAAGCAAATGATGTTTGTTACCAAATTATTCCCTTTTCTAAGTCAGCTAAAGATTTAACTTCATGGGAAAAATTCTAAGTGCAACTGGAAAACTGAAGATAAAGATGATTTCCTTAGTAAACATGAATACAAGGGAGAGAGAGAACTCTGGGATTCTTGTGGTTAAAAGTCATTATTTTATGTCAATAATTCCATTATAAGGGCAGCCATGGAAACAGAAATGGCCTACTCTGACACTACTTTGGAACCACCATTTCACCACATCGCCCTAATCAACACCTACTGAAATAAATAGTACCTTTCATTTCATTGGACAACTGAAAAGCTTTGTCCAAAAGTGGTGGGACCCAGGAGGGGGAGAAAAACTGCACCGTTACAGAGCTATATCACATTCTAAACTAGGATGAGCCATGTGAAGTCTGCAACCAATTTGCAATTCAGTGTTTTACAGGAAGGCAGTGTCACTCTTGGTTGCCACCACCATCTTCCAACCCCTCCAGGTCCCTCCTCATGATTTCAAGGCTTTGGGAAATAAGATATGCCCACTTCCCACTCAACTAATATGTATAGCCTATCTTGAAAATAAAGGAAGACTATTAGAAATTTGAAGCCAGAACAGATTTTTTTAAAAAACACTCCAATTCTCTTTATGGATAATTTCCTTTATGCATCAACGGGGGCAAGAAACAACTTTTACAAAGCAATCCAAAATAAGGGCGACTAAAGGAGAAAATCAATAAAAACCTGTTGTCCATATTGGAACTGGCCCACCTGACAAGTGATCTCTCTGCTACAGTATTTATTTAATGCAAAAATGACCGAGTGATTGATAAGCAGGAAGAATAGGACGGGGGAAGTTGCAGTGGGCTGTGTATAATTTGCATCAATTTCCAAAATAAGCAGGCACAAACTTCCTTCCAATACAAGAGAAAACCTTATCAATCAATTTATGAAGTCCTTCGGAAAACACAGAAAAAGCAACTGAAAGCTCTTTGGAGAGGCCCTTCCTTAGTGGAAGGAGTTGTCTAGCTGGCAGTGCAGGAAACTGTTACACTTCCTACTATGTTAAGCCCTCCTAAGAGCAGAAAATGCAGCTAAGAAACTGCAAAGACACTGCTTCATAAGACACCATTGAGGATGAGACTAGTTCCTGGATCCAAAATGGAGGTTTGATGGGAACCATCTCCATTAGAAGCACATGCCTAAAGAAGGGAGAGCAAGTGTCAGGGCTTAGAGACACAAAAGCCTGCTGTTACTATAGTTACAAATGGCAGTAGGTGCCTCATTAGAGTCCTGGTTTCCTTAAAACGCCTATTTCACAGGCATTGCTGTGAGAGTTTCCTAAATCGGCTGCCTTGATCTACAAATTTTTTCTTATGTGGGGTGTGTGTGTGTGTGTGTGTGTGTGTGTGTGTGTGTGTATGTACACTTTTGTAGGGAATAAAAGCTTTCCATGATAATGGTTGACTATGCAGTGTCCCACCCAGGCTTGGGTGTTGAATACTTTACCTGGTGGTTCTATTTTGAAAAGTTGCTGACATTTTAGAAAGTGGGACTTAGATGAAGGAAGGAAGTGAGTAGAGGTGCTTCTGCCAAGGTTATACCTGCCCTCCATGATGTGGACAGCCTCCTCCTTTACATGCTTCTGTGGCCATGATGACTTCCTCAGCACAAGGGCAGCCAGCAGTTCTAAGGACAAGTAACAGCCACCTTCAGAATTACACTGATGGTACTGAAATGTAAAACTGTTGTTCCTTCATTCTGTCTGCCTGTGCATATGTCAGCATGTAATTTTATGACAGTATATTGTACTAGCCTACACAGGTGATTCTTAAATCCTAGAACATGCTAAGATTTTGTTTTAAATGTTCACCAATATCATGCTGCTGCTAAAAATAAAGTTCTGAAGACTGCCCAAAACCACTCAGGAATGTTTATGATACATAACATCAATTAATGGCAGAAAAGATCAAAAATATACACTCTAATGATGCAAAACAGACAGGTGTACGTGCATGTGCACACAGGTGGGAGGTAATAAGTAAAAACAAAAACTGCCCAGGAGTAGTGGTGATGCTAAAAATAAAAACCTCATTTCCTACATAAGCTACTTCCGACAAATGTCAGGCTCCCTCTTGAGTGGGATTAATCATCACTTAGGAGTTTTTAGAGAAACAGTTTATATTCACAAGGTGATCATAAATGTGTCTACAGACTCAAGCAACATGACCACTTTGCAAAGAGGTTGTATAAATACACAGCCACTGTCAGATGTACATGGCAATAACCCTAGTACTTGGGAAACTGAGGCAGGACAGAAAGTTCAAGATCAACCTCATGAACTTCAGACCAGGACTGGCTACAGAGTAAGACCCTGTCTCAACAACACAAGTCTGGGAGTAAAGGTGCTTGCCACCAAGCCTGATGACTTGAGTTTGAGTCCTAGGATCCATGGTGGTGGAAGACAACAGACTCCCACGAGTTGTCTTCCGACCTTTGTGCATGCACAAGTACACCTATGCTCACACACAAATATAATTTTTAAGTAAAAAGGTAATAACAGAAATCCAGCGTTCACTAGTCACTTGTGAATATTACCTGACTGACACTTTGAGCAGCTAACATAAAGACAAGCTTTTGCTTCAACTGCTGTGTTAAAAACGGCTTAGGAACTCAGGAACCGGGATCCTGAGTGGAAAGCCTTCCCTCTAAAAGTGCTTTCCTGGCATGGGAAGCATCTGCTCACCAAGGCAATGCCCTTGACTTTGTATCAGCTATTGTGGCTGTAACAGGGTTCCTGGCAGAACGTCCTTGCTTTAGAGAATAAAAATTGCTGCAAGCTACATGTGCATCAAATTTGTGAACTAGCTTCTGCATGTAAAAAAAAATTTTAGTAAACAAAACACACAAGCATCACAAAATGATGTTTTTGAGGAAAAACACAAAGGAGGAACTGAGAAAGAGAGTCTGACTTGGGAGGTACCAGTTTATTTGACAAAGTGCATGGGTCAAAGCATCTGATATCTCAAAGCCGACAAGACTTCCCATTTCTCTAGGATAATATACTGGATACCCTGAATGCGGTCTATTCAAGGCCCTGATTCTTTCCCCCCTGTACCTAAAACTCAATGCTTTCCCTAATTAGCACACATTTCACATTCTCTGAAGGCTTGTGGGTGAAGGGGAAACAGGGCTTCAAACTCTCCCTCTGAGCCAAAGGCACTTAATGTTACAAATAAAGGACAGTAGAGTCACTCCACAGACGTCGTGTGTGTTCAGAACTCCGAACATGAGTGTCCCTTCACTGGCCTATATGAGATTTGTCACAACAATGTAAAAGACACTGATTTCCTTGAAAGAACAAAGTGCAGCATGAATATAAAAGACTCAAACCCCACCCTTTTCTGAAAATAATACATAAGAGAACTCTCACCTTCTATGATTAGTATTGCCCAAGATTCACACATGGCAAAAAATAGCTAAAAAATAATCTGTCATATATTCTCACTATGCAATCACAATACACTCCACTAGTGCACATAGAATCTGCGAGTTGGAGAGAGCCTCAGAGGTCATGTTGTCATCCCGTCATTTGATGAGGGAACAGAGGCCCAGGTAGATGAAGGCTGGACCCCAGGGTCTAACCCTGAGGCAGAGTCTGGGCAGGACTCCATGGTTCTCGGCTCTCTCTTTCCTCTTCAAAAGGCTCTCAAAGTAAAAGATGGCGACGATCCCCAAAGATGCACCACACGCTAAAGCACAAGCACTGACACGTGTCAGGAATTTGGTCACACGAGACAGTTCCTTTGGCCACTGGGCAGACACATAACTCTCTTCCGGTGAGATACTTAACACAAGATCAGTTCCGAGTTCAGGGGGAAGCCAGCTGCAGGTGAGAAACAACTTCTTTGATCTGGAAAGGCTCCTTGTGGCTGTCAGTCTGCAGTGGGCAGGTGGTCTGCTGCACAACGGAATCCCAGGTTGGATGCAGAGCTCTCCGGTGTGTTCTGGCTTCGAGCTGCACAGCGGTACCTATAGCAATAGGACTACAAGAGATAAGATGCTGTAAGAGATCCTGGAATCCATGGCTTAAGGCTTAAGGCAGATATAGCCCCACAAAAGTACCAGGTACAGAGAAGTCACAGCTACCTGAAGGCAGGAAGCCCCTGAACTGCCTTCATAGACACTTGATGTGATGTATGCATGGCAAAGGGCAGCAAATTAAAGAATCAACCAGCAAGTATCTTTTACCTTACAAATAACACCTACATACAGCAGAAAGGCCACCACTGCTTATAACACCATAAAGAGCAAACTGCAACCTCCCATGGTTAACCATGTGATTGTACACTCAGCAGCCACTAAGAATTACATTTTTATATAATATATGAAAACACAAAATTCCCATAGTGTTAAATAAAGAGTCAGAATATGGAGCTATATATATGATACGATTTAGTCTATATAATCATGTGTTAAGGGAAAAAAAGACTAAAATATGCACAAGATTAAAACACACATACACTCACAATCATTATCCTTGAAAGCAAAGCTTCTAATTTTTGGCTTATTACATCAATTTTTGACATTATAACAATAGAGATAAGTGGTAATAAAAAGATTAATAACAGCATCAAGTATAGTGGAATATATTAAACAGATCGGCAAAATTTCAAGTCAGCAGAGGAACTTAAAATATAAAAAAAGCAACTGGAAACCCACTTTCTTCCCAATACCACGGGATTTTAAATTGCAGTAATAATAAAGCTATACATGCTGGACTATGGTTTATTTCATTCTGTCTAGTTGTGCAAGAGCAAAGTATAAGTGATCACACAAACATGGACATTGATTTCCTAGGACACAGTAGGCAGGGTAGCAGGGACTTTTGATTGTAAAACCCAAGGGAAATCAAACAAGTTACAGAAGGTGACATACTCATTAAAGGAAGCAGGATTCTAATTTGGACGAACTGTAGTGTGGTGTTGGCAGAACATGAGACTCTTATCTCAGGGTCATGGGTTCGACCCCACACTGGGTGCCAGTTTGTTGCAGTTAATTTACCAGTGTGGCTTAATAATGTTTATTATCAGGCCTATAATTATTATTACGGCAGTATTTTCTAAGCTGCTAGCAATCAATCAAGACACAAACACCTGTTATATTTTAAAATAGCCTTAGTTAACCTGCGGTAGGGCAGACATTAATTCCCTAAATACTTCCCATAGGGGGGCAGGTATGGGATAGCTGCCCCAATCCTATGCCATCTGGCTCTAATAATTTCTATCAAGCTACCTCCCATCCATGATCCCATACACTTGCTAATGTTCATCTGGGCCAAATCCTCCATCCACACCAGCCATGTGCTTCTCCTCCACCTAACCCATGATGTTGCGGCCTCCTCTTCTGCTCTCCTTGGGTAGCTCTTCTCCCAACAATCTCTCAGTCTCCCCAGCCCTGGAGCCTTAGCCACACCTATCCCATTTGTCCTGCCCAGGTGTGATGGCCTTTTATTGGTCAAATAGGTTAGGCTCTTAGACAAGGACGGGTGGGGCAGAGACAGCAAGCAGTAATTAGCATCAAAATACATCAGACCAACCTCCAACACAGTTCCTTTCTTAGCAAGAGTCCACACTCCTGATGCACAGGGTAACATTCACCTTATGTCTTCTTTCCCACCACCAACACACTCTCACAGAAACATACAGGACATGTATCTGTGGCTACAGACTATTTGACACGGCATTATGAAAGCTGCAAGATTCCAAATAACCATGCATAGAACTCTTGTGAGGTTCATTCTCGATTCATAAGAACAGGGAATGAAAACAAACTAGTCACCATGGATGCTTGGCCCACTGAACCCAAGTACCTACCAGCT
Source organism: Acomys russatus (assembly GCF_903995435.1). Taxonomy (NCBI): domain Eukaryota; kingdom Metazoa; phylum Chordata; class Mammalia; order Rodentia; family Muridae; genus Acomys; species Acomys russatus. Next base: position 35,931,949 of record NC_067149.1, read on the forward strand.
GGTAAAAGAAATTTCAGAAAGAATAACGTAGAATAGGTTGGTAACTCACACAGAAGAGATAATTTGTGGGAAGGGAAAAAAAATAGGTCAGCATGCAAGACACTTTTTATTCCTATTATTTTTCTTTCACAAAAAAAAAAAAGTCAGATGCTTCTAATTTCCATAAAAATTATCTCTGAAGATGACATGGAAATTCTCTGGTGCATTAAAAAGGAAGACATAATGCTCTATCTTCTATAGATAATAAAACAATAGCAACCAATTTTCCTTGTGGACAGTGAGGAACAGAATGTATTACCAACTCTCAGGTAGACAGACGGGAGATGAATTTCAAATGTGCTTGAAATAATAATAAGGTGATGCTCCTGCATCTGTGGATCCACATGAACAGAGGCTCTCAAATGTCTGGTAAGAAGTGTGTAAGGAGACGCAGCAGAAGCCAGAGCAGGCATTAGTCTGCTGTAAAATGCAGAGCTCTGATATTTCTAGAATCGAGCTCAGGTAACTTGGAGCCTCTATGAAACCATGCACTGCAGTGAACTCCAGGCTGCAGCAAAGGTCAAACTCAGGGGGAAGCACACTGATGGCTCTGGCAGTCTTATCCCACGATGGGACCACACACAATGAAAACAAGCAAGCCCTTCATTTCCTGATTGTACACAACAAGAGAACATATCCAGGTCTAGGTATGGTCCTGTCCTGGCTAGTTGGAGGCTGCAGGCAGGTGAGAAAACAATGCCTATATACCAAACAGTTACAAAACAGCCTTGAGCTGACTTAAAGAAGGGAGGCTAGTCATTTGGGTCCCTTGCAGAATACCAATGTCTATAGAAAGGCCTAGTTATGGCAGTGGTTCTCTGAGTGCAGTTGTGATGATGTCACAATAGACTGTACCCTGGCACCATTAGCCAAAATACACCTCTTCTTCCAGAAGTTGCTTTTAAGTTATGTATTCAGTTTGTATATTGCACACTCCAGTGATGCAATGACAGTCCTGTCGAGCACTTCCACCCACTGAGTCTTCTCACTGGCCCTTAGGTTGCATAAGTAAGGGTATTTTTATCACAGCAACAAGATAAGTTACTAAAGACAGTTGTAGACAGACAGACAGACACACACACACACACACACACACACACACAAACACTCATGGGGGAGGGAGAGAAGACTGGAAAGGTTGTCCAAATACACATTCCTAGGCTAATACACCCAGGAATGCTGCTTTCATGGGGCTCGTGTGGGACTCAGGGTCCATTTCTAACAAGCTTCGGGTGCTGCTTCGGCCCATGGGGTACACCCCAAGTAGCCGCAATTTATAAAGGAGGATGGCAGGTAGATTACATGGCTAAACAGTGGTAACAGAAGTACAAAATGGGCAAAAATGAGGCATGAGAACAGCCAGACCATACACAGGCCGATCACATCACAGCAAGGCTATACTGTAAATATATGAGCGTGTGCAATATGACAGATGCAACTTTAGGCATGAGGGATGCAATCAGAGCACACGAGCAAGGAACCTGCTATCAGAGAGCTGACATTCAAAGGGATTAGTCACACTGCAAACAGACTGAAAAATTCAAGACTGCTTCTGCCAGTGGTCATCTCTGAAGAAAGGTAAAATGGGGAGAAAGGACTGAAAACAAAAGGGGCTGATTTTTTTAGGGTGGTTTGGAAAAGCTTCTCTGAGAGGCAGCTGAAATGCCCAAAGAATTGGAAAACTGGAATTCCAGAGAAAATTAGTCAAAGATGGTTAATATAAAAAAAAAAGCAAGAAATGTGAGCAGATAGATGGAATCACACCACCATCTCCCGGTCTGAGGAGTTTGGATGAAGCACAAATGAAAATTGTATGATTTTGCTTATCTCTTGACGAGCAAGGGTAAAACCCCAAGCTCAGTGGCTACTCAACCTTAGGCAAAGCCATGCAGGATCTGTCCTCGCCGATCAAATGAAGCTGTCCATAGAAGTACATAAGAACACTCCATCTTGCCTTGGAGACTGAGCTCAGTGTTGGGGCGCATGCCCAGTATGAGCAAGGCCTGAATTCAATCCCTAACACCACAAAAAACTGAATGAAACACACCAAAACAAAGCCCTCCACAACAACAAAACAAAACAAAACAAAGCAAAACAAAAAAAGCGGCATAGAGGAAGCACTGTAAATGCTATGCTTAGGGGAATTACACCACTGGTTACTGAACCTCACTTGGCCGATTTCATCCTCACGGAAACAAGAGCAGCACTGTCCAGCTTTGCGCAGGCCCCTGAGATTCAGGGTTGCATGTGGGGAGAAGAGGGTACCTCCTACAGCTTCCGGCTATGTATATGCTTGTGCTATGCAGACAGAGGGGAAAGGGTAATTAGCCATATAAACCAGCACGTTGAAAGGCAACTGGGGTGTTATGGCACAGGACTGCAGTTTTCATTGGGTGGATTATTTTATATGCTGCTAAAGCCAGACTGCAAAAGTTCTTCTGAATTTTTAGTGTCTGCTCAGAACAGTGTTGAAAAGGATTCTGCATCGATGACACAAGAGACTAGGGAAAAAAATCAGTGACATATAAGATTTTTATTGTGAGCACAACTGAAAACCTTGAGTATAATTCAAAATAATTAAATTTAATATATATATTAAAGTACATAAAAACTCATGGCAGAATACCATCTAATAGTTTTCTCTAGCACATAAGGCATTTGGTTTTTATTGTCATCTTTATCATTTTATTTCTTTTTAAATTTTATGCAAAGCTTTTAAAAAAATTTTATAGATAGATAAGGTAAAATAGTTAGATAAGGTCTTCAAATACCTCAGAGTCCTACAGAATATAGAATTTAAAGATGTTTGTGCTGTTTAATGATTCTTTGACAACAAGACAGGTTAACTCCTGGCAACACCCAGCCTACCTCAAAGATGATGAACATCAAAGAACCTCCTCATGGAGATGGCTTCAAATGTGGCAAACCAGCCACCGGGCAAAATGTCCTCCTTTCGACCACTGACAGAATTATGCCTAAAACTTGGCAAGCTTGGATCCAGGCAGAGTCGATGGCCAAACTCTGCCAAGACAGGGTAAGCAAGTCCTCAATTGTTCCTGCCTCACAAATATGTCTGTCAGATATTTTGGGTGAGAGGGCTGAAGATGATGCTCCAATGTTTTAGAGAGATATGGGTGACTGTTCAGGCAGCAAACTACTTGGTCATTTTTTTTTTATTATTATTAAATTAGTGCTGCTAACCTGCACTCCCTGTTTACTCAGGTAATTAATTTTACTCCTTTTCAAGTCTCTGCTGAGGTTGAAGACCAAATAGTTGAGTTTTACAATTAAGCCTAGTCGTTTAGAGATTAAGATGTCTTTAGGTCTAGATAGATGTCTTAAGTTGATATATGCTAGCTATAATAGATATTGAGTTACATTCAGAATTTTAGTCTTACCGAGATAGGAAAATGTTTTCTTCAAGGTTGCCGAATACAAACTGCCAAAACACTATGAAGGTAACATGAAAGTAATTGCTGAGTGTTCTGTGGTTCTTTTGCTGTATGTAGTCTATTTTATATAGACTTAATAATGTAAATGTATATATAAGAAATATAAAAATTAATTTTAAAAAATCAACAACCACAAAAATGGTCACTATTGGACCACAGCAGTTTCCAAGGCCTTCTATTAACCAAAACAGCTATGAAGAACTGAATAAAAACAAAAACAAAAACAAAAAAATGCCCAGCCACAAAAGTGATGAGGGGATGGGGACACCATTTGGTGGTAGAGCACTTCCCTAGTGTGTGCAAGTTCCTGGGTTTGATCCTTACACACACACACACACACACACACACACACACAGTGCTGAGAGGTCAGGCCCATCACTTGCAAAGAGTCAATTCATCTTCATCATTCTACTTATGCACATCCATTCACTCAGAAGTATGTATTAATAAGTAGCTCTCTTAGATTTCAATAATGGGTCACTAATAGAGACACAATTAAAGAGCGCATGTCCTGGTTATGAATGTTCTGGTTGTTCTTTATATTTTTCTACCTCTATTTTTAGAATCAAAAGTGGTTCTTAAAGGAAGTGAGGTCTTTGGGTGGTTGAAAAATGGGTCATTCTATTAACTGAGACAAGGAGTAGAAGGAGGGACATGTTTTAGCCTGATTTCATCAAAATGGCTAATTACTTTGTAAAAGTGATCTCAGTATCTGTACTAAGAATGTGCTCTGAGATCAGGAAACAATCCACCTAAGATAATGGCTTACCAGCCTGGAGGCCTTGAACTCAATGAAACAGAAATATGGTTTTCATAAGAGGAAAACATTTCTCAGATAAAAAGGTATCAATATCTCATATTGAATAAAATCATCCTAGGGAAGCCTGTAGCGGAACCCAGGACTTACCACTGCTCTTTCAAATGTCACTAAACAATTTCTTTGTTACTCTGGCAGGAGAGTGCCCTGATGCTGTAGATTGGAAAGAAGATCCCACACTGGATGTTGGGCATCAATCTAACAACATCAACAACCAAAATCTGTACTTGAGTGCTTATTGTGTGAACTGCTCCATCAACTTAACATATACTGACTGCACATTCTTCCAAGAACCCTATGAGAAGGGTATAAATAGCACTTACATTACATACCCAAGGAAAAACTGAGGCCAGGGGATATTAATAGTGTGCCTAATGCCACACCATGTAAACGGCAAGGATACCAGTCTGTGCTCTTAACTGGATGCTGTGCTATCTCCCAGCTTCTCTTCCTGTGTCCTCATCTCTTTCCTGAAGCTACCTTAGATAGACTGTTAAAAAGCTGGGGTTGAGGGGCCTGGAGAGATGGCTCAGCAGTTAAGAGCACATCACTTTTCTAGAGACCCTAGGTTTGAGTCACAGAAACCACATGGTGGTTCACAACGATCAGCAACTCTAGTTCCACGGGATCCAATGTTCTCTTCTGGCCTCCATGGGCCCTAAGAATGCAAGTGATATGGTATACAAACATACATGTAGGCACAACACACACACACACACACACACACACACACACACACACACACACACTCACACACACACGTTTTCATACTTTCATATGCAGACAAAATATCCATACATATAAAACAAAAGTAAATTTTATAAAAATTAATTGTAATATTCTTTTTATTTATTTCTAGAGTTGCCATTTTTCTCTAGTAAAAGTCTGATTCCATGCAGTTTTGTCATTCTGCTATTCTTTTCAGTAACAGTGTCTCCATTGCTCTAAGCCTAAACAACTCAAGATACATTTTACAGGTTGACTAGGAAAAGTTAATTATTAACTTGATTCTAAGTCAACCATTCATTTTTAAAATGGAGCTATAGATAATAAGCCTAAGGAGAGGAAATGAGGTGATACAAGTAACTTAATCCAAAAAAGACAAAGATTAAAAAGAAACAAAGAACAAATAAGGCAAAACAAAAACAAAAACAAAAACAAAAAAAAACCCTAAAATCTCAAGATACAAAATTCAAAGCCAATAATATCAAGTTTCATTATATATAATTGATTTAAATAATCAATGAAAATGTAGAGATTGAAGTAATAAATTCAAATTTGCATATGAAAGACTTGATTCCTTGAAAGACAGAGTGTATGCCTTAAGGCTCTGAAAAGGGTAGAGGCCTACCCTTAGGCTGTTTAGAGGTGAGGCCTTTGGGGGAGCAGAGTAAGACTAAGTAAAGTAATAATGGGTAGAGTCATCATGCTTGAATCTTTTTTTTTTTTTTTTTTGTCCATCACTTGAATTTATTTTGCATGATTGCCAAAAAACAATTGACCACAATTACATGAATATATTTCCGAATGCTATTTTATCTGATGGGTCTATGTATATAATCTCTGTTTATACATGTGGAGAGATCTAGTTTTGTTAGATTCATTACTATGGTTTTTGTTTTGGCGATACTTTAAAGGGTTAATTTGTATAATTTGATTTCCCAAGTGTTATTGTTTATGTGTAGTAGAAATATGTTTGAATCTTTAAGTTGAATCTTCATGCTTGAATCTTATTGGCTTTATAGGAAGAAAAATAGTGATCATAATGAATGTACACACACACACACAAGCGAGTGCGCGCGCCACTTTCCATGTGATGCCTTAGACCAACTCCGGACCCAGCAAGAATGTAAGCACCATATGATCCTCCTTAACAACTCTGGATCTCTAAAAGCATAAGCCAAAATAAGCCTTTTTCTTCGAAAATTTAATCTTTTGGGAGGTTTCATTACAGGGAAAATGAAAAAAAAAAAAAGTTAAATGCACAAGTCTAGGTCCAAATGCCTTTACTAGGGAACTCTACCAATCATTTCAGAAAGAAATGATGTTAATTTTACATGAACTCTTCTTTTAAAAAACTGAAGATTGAAGAATATCTTGCAATTACATTTATGAACACAACAATTACCAAACCCACACAAAGATTATTAGGAACAACAAAAAAGGATCTACTCATCCATAATTATATGCAAAAGTTCCCAACATTTTAGAAAACTGAATCCAAAATATATAAAAAGGCTAACACATCATGACTAAGTGCAATATTCCCCAGGAATGCAATGATGGTTTAATAAATGAAATCAAGCTGGACATGGTTGGTTGCTATTGTGAGAATCTGGGTTGCAGTGTGAGTTCAGTTAACCTTGGCTACATAGTAAGACATTGACTCAAAAACAAACAAACCAACTAAGAAAATGAAAATCAATCATTGTATTTCATCATATACTGTAGTAACTGATAGAAAAGGGAAAAAAAATCACCTCAACAGTTACACAAAAAACATCCAGCAAAATCTATATTCATTGATGATTAAAAACTTTGAGCAAAAGCAAATATCCTCAATCTGATATGAAATGTAACGACTATAGTAGTACAATAATTTAAAACTATTTTTTATTTCCTATGATTAAGAATGAGACATGAAGGTTAGGCATGATGGCACAGACTTTTAAAATCAGCACTTGGAAGGCAGAAATCTTTGTGAGTTCAAGGACAGCCTGGTCTATGTTGCAAGTTCCAGATCTGGCAGAGATAGATAGTGAGACCCTGTCTCAAAACAAAACAAAACAAAAACAGAAAAACAAACAAAAAAGAAAAACAGAAAAACAAGCAAATAGGATGAGACATGAGCCATGCAAAGTAGAACATATCCACAACCCACTTATTAGGGGATTAAGGCAGAAAGAATACTTTACTTCAGGAGTTAAAGACAATCCTGGCCAGCATACCAATACCCTGACATAATTAATTATTAATCCACAAAGTCAAATATATCTAAATCTTATTACTAATGTAGATTTGTTGTCCTTTTTATTCATTTCTTAAAAAAAGAGTCTCACTGTGTAGCCCTGGCTGACCTTGAATTCACAGAGCTCCATATACCTCTGCCTCCTGAGTGATAAAATTAAAGCTATGAGCCAACATGTCCAGTTTAACGTAGGTTGAAGCAAGAAATGAGCTGAACTGAATGAACTTCCCACCTGAATCACAGGGCCAAAGGTTCTACACTAAGCAATGTGTAGAGAACACACGACAACAAAATCATCCATGTATGTCATTAGCTACAGTTTCTTGAGGCCATTATCAAAGCTGGAGACCTAAGTAAGGATAGGTTCCCTGGAGGCTATGAGAGAGACTCTAGCAGAGACTCCTAGTAGCAGGGGCCAGAGAGACTGAAGAGGACACCCTCTAACTAAACAAGCCTGCTAGTAGAGGGAGGGGAACATGAATCCACACACAAAAACTTTGACCCAAAATTTACCTGCCTACAAAATGTGCAGGGATAAAGATAGAGTAAGTAGAGCAGAGAGTGAGGGAATGTCCAACCAATGCCCCACCCCATGGGAGAGACCCTGACACTATTAACAATTGTTTCTCTGCTGTGCTTGCAGACAGGAACCTAGCAGAGTTGTCCTCTGAGAGGCTCTACTCAGCAGCTGAGATTCACAGCCAAACATTGGGCAATATGTAAGGAGTCTTGTGGAAAAGCGGGGGGGAAGGAGAAAAGGACCTGGCCGTGACAGGAGCTCCACAAGAAGACCAACAGAGCCAACTAACCATGGCCCAGAGGAGCCAGCTAGGACTGACGCACCAACGAAGGACCTTGCATGGACTGGATGTAGGTCCTCTACAAAAATGTAGCTGACGCGCAGCTCAGGCTTCATGTAGGTCCCCTAGTAAGGGGAGTCGCTGAACAAGGACTCTCTTGCCGGCTTTTCCATCACTTCTCCCTGGCAGGACTGCCTTGCCAGGCTACAGGGAAGAGGATACACTTAGTACTACTGATACAACATGATTAGCTGGTATGGATGGGAAGGGGAGATCCTTTTTTTTCTGAGGAATAGGGGAGGGGGAGAGGGAAGGTGAGGAGGGATGGGGCTGTGACCTGGATATAAATGAACGAGCTAACTTTGCTATATGTTTTCAATAGCTACAGAGCTTTAAAACCTGGCTTTTCACTTATGCCATCTAATTAAATTTGATATATATATATATATATGCATATGTGTGTATATATACATATATATTTATGTAATCTCAGATGATTCTGAAGTAAAATAATGTTTGAGGGCTACTGTTTTAGGAATAAGATTGCTAATATCTCTATTACAAAATTAGTAATTTACATTAGGAATCACTATAGATGGTTTGAGTCTCTAGGACTTGCTAGGACTGAGTAAATTACCACGCAAAGATTCTTGGTAATAATAAACTGCAAAATGCTTCTCAGTCAGAAGACAGAAGCTGAACGCTGAAGGCAGTAAAAATACATGACTCAAGGAGAAAAGGGAAAGGGTCAGGTTCCATTTCCAAATTCCTTATGAAGGTTGCTTGTAAGGCACCGATCACTCAGACTAACCAAGAATTGCCAGTTTGGACACCGAAATCATAGCTCCGGGAGCAAAAATGCACATTTGGGTGCTTCCATTTTGGTAAATCATAAACTACCCTCCACTTATAATTTGAGCTTGAATCTCAACTCACATTTTTACCGACTCAAAAATTTACAGACATCTGAAATTAAGGGTGTGGTCCTAGACTTAAGCATGAGAAGAGGTAGAGGACCCGCCCTATTGTATAGGCCAAGAGAAGCCTCTCATCAGAACAAGAGCCGGCAGATGACCTGGCTGGCAGTGTGCAACTGACTCACACGCTCTGCTTCTCCTGCTACTCACCCCCATGACTCTTAGTAAGTTGAAGGCTCTCCTGTCTTTTTCTCGTTTGGCTGAGAAAGGGTTTATATTAGCAAAAATGAGTACAGCATTTGGGGGGCAGTGTGTTATAATGAATTTATGACCCACAAGAATACCTCAACAGAGCTTAGTGGCATGACTGACCTTATGGCACATGTAGGATCCACCTTTCTTCACACGGTCTTTTCCAGAAGAGGGGCCTTTCTAAGGATGAAGAGAAAAAGTGTTTGTTAGTCTGGACAACATGTGTGCTCCTCACAGAGTGAAAAGGAGTCCATTTTGACAGAAGCAGTCATCTTGTGGCCACCCAAATTCTCCACATGTGTTTCTGTGTCCTGGACACCACACTCTTCTGAATACCCATGATCCCACATGTCCAACAACCTATGTCCTACAATTGTCAAATACCTGCTACTGCATGAAGACTGTGATGACAGAAAGCATTCATTTTTTATGAGTTATTATTATTATTACTATTATTATTATTATCATCGTCGTCGTCATCATCATCATCATCATCATCATTTTGTCTACGTGTCTCTAAACTGTTTGGCAGCATCTCATCACCCTGATATTCAGATTTACCCTTCTTATCACTGACTTATACGAAGGGTGAGTTATGCTGGTGCTGGCTAATGATTCTTCTGTACATCACCTGGTATTTACTTTACAGTTTCAAAAACTATACGCACCCTTGTAACTATCAATGTAATTCAGAAGCAGAACAGTGTTTTCTTTAAAAAATAAATTAGACACGGTGCCTGTTAGGAACACGGCACACTGCTCTAAGTCTTTTGTGTCAACTCTCGTATCATCAAGAGCCGCTTTGGAGGAAGGAAAAGTGGCAGAATGAAGATTCACATGAAGGCTTGGCTTCGGGAGCTGTGCTCTGAAGCACTCTGCCTTAGTTCCCCTTAGAAACCAGAAGGGCAGGAAGTTGGAGAGAGTCTACTGTTGGCAAGAAGGAACAGTGACGAGAACAAAGACCCAGACAGAGCAGCCAAAAGGTAAGTCTGTTTCTTCTAGAAAGAAGTTCTGATAAAAGGGCAACGGGGATGAAAATCCTGGTGCTTCAACTGCCAAAATGAAAGCCTCAACATCAAGTACATTCTCCAAAAGGCATGTAAGATGTGCCAAGAAATTCCCGTAAGCCAGAGCTGGGGAGTGGGGGTGGGAATGGTTTTGTTTTTCCTTTGTTGTTCAAAAAGACAACTAATCACACAGCCATCTGCTCTGTTTACTGAAAATAAGAGAAGCCCCACAATCCTCCTCCTGGCTTAGTTTTCCTATTTTCTAGCTAAAACGTATTTGCCAAAGGCCATTAAAGAAAAGACAATAGCTGAAAGGACTATGCCCTCCCCATGCTCAAACAGAGGTAGCACACTGCCTCGCCCATGTTATCAAGGTGGATAGAAAGGCAGGCTTCTTCCAAGGTATTTATACACTGTCACATACTCACTGACTCTACATAATTCCTTTTCAAATTCTGAGTATTCCTAAGGCCCTAAACACTCAGCTACTCTGATATACTACTGATTATAACTGGCATACTGAAAATGGAAAAAGCACGAGTGAATATAAAGGCTAGAAACATGGCTTTCTCTTCGTTTAGTATTGGACAGCTATTACATCAGAATCTCTGGATGAGTTTAGTGATGTATAAAAGCAAGGCATGCGGGGCTGGAGAGACAATTCTGCAGTTAGAAGCACTGGCTATACTCTAGAGGACCCAGGTTCAATTCCCAGTACCCACATGACAGCTCACAACCTTCTGTAACCCCAGTTTCAGGGGATTGGAGGACTTCTTCTGGCCCCTGTGGGCACTGCATGCACATGGTACACCAACATGTATGCAGGCAAGACATCCATACGCATAAGACAAAAGAGAAAAAGGGTAAGGCATTAATCAATAATTCACTTGAAGCATGTATAATTATGTATCTCCCCATATGATGACCACCTCTCTTAAGACTGTTTTTTGCTTGGGAATTCTTGCATTTGCTGCTTTGGGACATTCTCCACATTCTGTTAGACCATAGGTTACTAACAATTTAGTTCTCAACACAATTATCACAGTATATTTTGTTTGTCAAAATACATCTAAGAGCAGAAAGTGGGTCATTCATTCACCAACGATAAGATGTGAAAAACAAAAGTTCCCTCTCACTGCTCCTCCAATGACCTAAAGTTGCAGTTGAAAAATCTGTCACTCTTCGTGGGGGCCCAGCAGTAACAAGAACCATAGCAGGCTAACACAACTTCAATAGCCAAAACAATCCTGAACCTAGGCAACTGCTCAGCTACTTGCTATAAATAAGACTATTTTTGCTATAAAACAAGATATAGGATTAGGTACAACTTTAGAAATACTTAGCACTTTGCCAAAAAGGCAGGAAAATTACTAAGAGGATGTAGTGTCATAAATAGTGACCCTAAAACTCATGTTCAACAGAGCCTTTAAAAAATTACTGATTTGGGTTGATGGGATGGCTCAGGAGTAATGAAATTTAAAACAAAGCCTTTTTGATCTAAGTTCAATCCACAGGACATACATGGAAGAAGGAGAAAATTGACTCCTTCACGTTGTCTTCTGACTTCCTATTATATACTGACACAGGTGTGTCCACACATAAACAAACAAAACAATAAATAGGTTAGTGGTGATATCTCTAGCTCTCTATCTTGAGGTGGTAAGAGCCTATGCTGAAGGCACCACTCACTTTGGGTATAGGACATAGAGTAATGAACTTCAAACTGACCAGTAAACTCTCTCCTAGATGGCTACACTGTGACAGAGGTGCTGTGAAGGCTGCTGTAAAAAAGGAACACCACTGATCTGACCTACTGTGGAATCCTCAATGCTACAATTCTGAATGCTACAATACTGAATACTACAATCCGGGATGCTACAATACTGGCATGCTGGCAAGACGTGCCCATTATGACAGCAGTGGAATGATGGTTACGGGAGTAACCAACCACATTCTGCTTGGCTATGAGGCCAGCTCCTCAGGAGGAATTTCACAGTAGGCCTTCAGGGGAGCTGACTGTTTTTCTTTTGCTAAATGGTCACATTGTCACATTGCCTTCTAGATACTTATGTTTATACCAATGAATTTGTGTTGCTCTCCTCTTTGGTCAGAGAAGATTCTTATGTATGACTCATAACTGGTCAAAATTCATAGTATGAATAACTCTGTGGATGTATCATCTATATCAGCTTGCTGACATCCAAGGCTCAGGAAAGAAACGTCATAGAAGAGGAGGAGAGAGAACATAAGAGCTAGGAGATAAGGAGGAGAGTCATAACATGCTGACCCCTGGACAGGACATGGTTGTTGCATGCATCAGCTCAGTTGGACAAGATCATGTTAATCAAAATTCCATAGCAGGTCAAGGAAGAATCCTCAAGATGTACCTCCCCTCAAAGAATTAAAAATATGATCTAGACCATCAAAACCAGTAGATCTGGACTCAGGAGGCCCTGCACAAACTCTTCCACCAACCAAGGACAATGCATGCAGTAAACCTAGACCCCCTGTTCAGATATAGCCAATGGACAGCTCATTCTCCACGGTTGTGGGAGTAGTGGGGGGACTGCCTCTGACATGAACTCTGGTGCCCCTTATTTGATCACTTCTCCTTGGTGGGGAGGTGCAGTGGCATACAGAGGAAGGGGAAGCAGGCTATTCTGATGAGACCAGATAGGCTGTGGTCATATGGTGAGGGAGAAAGTCCCCTCTGTCAAAGGCCTAGGGGAGGGGAATAGGGCAGAAGAGGGAGGAAGGGCGAGAATGGGAAGATAAAAGCAAGGGGATAACAATTGGGATGAAATCTGAATAAATTTTTTTAAAGACAAAAAGTATTGTCTAATTCTTCTACCTTTTATGGACATATGGTGAAATTTTTAAGTAAAAAATTATATAGTACATGGGAATTTCCTTTAAAATAATATAAAGGTATTTGCTTAAACTAGTCTGGATAATTGCCGAAATAGAAGCTTCACAATGTGTCACCACAGCTCCACCCAACTTTATTCCCAGAATTCCGTTCCTTCTGCCTTCCAGTTAAAGTAAACTACAAGAGACATCTACTGGGAAGCCTGGAGGACAAAAGAGAAACAAGAGCTATAGTGTTTTCATGTTCAGACTACTGACATAAGGAGACCAAGCAGGTCTATAGCTGCTTCTGCCTCCCTTGGACCATCCATCCTTCAGCCTCTGACTCCAGCTGTGCTCTGTGCTCGGGGATGAAGGGCACTCATCCTGTCTATAGCAATCTCCATCTTCAGAGTTGAAAGCAGTAAGATTGGCAGCTTCATTGTGTCTGCAAGAACTTCAGGTGACTATTCTGCCAGATTTCTTCTTCCCAACTAGACATGCACCTTTCTTTTCTCATAGATTTCAAGTATCCACACTACACTTGAAGAAAACCACTATTTCATAAATCTGTATGCATATATATATATGAATACAAGGAATTAATTTTAAAAAACAGCATTATAGCTACTCAGTATGATAACTCAGTAATAAATTCATTTTACACATATAGCTGTACACAGACACACAAACACACATGGTTCCATCTCTGATCAAATCAATCATGATTGACAGAATTAATAATTACAGAGTCTGAGCTATGGGATTCTTTGTTTTCATTTATATCTCAACATTTTCAAAACAAGAAGCTTAAAAGATACATTTACCTAAGACGCCACCAAGCAGAGTCATTAAAGAACTATTCGTAACATTACTTAAAGAAGAAAGAACAGAGATGTTGAAAGGCAGGGTGTGAGGCTGTAAGGTGCCCTTCATGAGTTACTTCTCTTATGGTAAAAACGAGGAGCAGATTCAATGCAGTAAAGCCTAAAGTTCTCTGGCATAATGAGGGCCTTCTGCACACACTCAGACATAGTTCATTCAATTTTTTAATGTATCTTTACTGTGTTTACTGTCTTGTAACAAGCAAGGCGGTGCTTTAGAGCACAATGCACTCACCAAAGCAGAAAATAACAGTGAGCTTCTAGAAGGTGCCCACAATCCTCCAAATAACCCCTCACTCATACTCCAGTAAGCAACCCTAATGAAACTTTACTGGGACACCACACACACACACACACACACACACACACACACACACACACACACACTTGCACAAGAGACATGAAAATGTAAGGCCTAGCTGGGTGGAAGATGGGGATCAGAGAGATTGAGATGGGGATAAGAGGGCAATGGGGTGGAAATGACACTTATGTATATGTATAAAAATGTCATAATGAAACCAATTATTGTGTACAATTGATAAATACTAATAAAAATATTTAAAATGAAGTAAAATTTTTAAAAAATGAAAGAATGAGCCTCTGAGGAAAAGATCAACCATGGCATTGCAGATGTCACTTGTACAAATATGAAGCATGTGCAAACACTTCAGTGGTACCTCAGATGCTGCCTGATAGCCCTAAGGCCATTGGCAGAGTGTGGGCAGGGCAGGAGAGATTAGGCAGTTTACAGTTACTGCAGATTTTCCTTTTAATCCAATGAAAACCAGAGCTTAACAGGAAAGGTGGAAGCAGTGGAGAGCATGATCTAAGCTGTTTGAAATTTAAAAATGTCTTTGACATTAGCCAAGCCAGATGCTTGTAGTCTGAGCCCTTTGTCTCTAAGAAAATAAAGAGAGGAATCATGAAACTATTCAAAATTTCAAAGAGATTTTTAAATAGCTTCATGGGTCTCTCTATGAAATATCTGCTCAACTGGCCCAGACAGATGCCTAGGAGCCCTGCCTGTGTTCTTCCTGTTTACCAATACCATTCCCACCAGCCTCGCAGGAACACTTATTCTCTCTGCCTAGCTCCAGCTGTACATTAAACTCTTACTTAGTGTGCAAGATCCACCTCAAATGTTATCCACCTCAGGATGAGAAACATGGTATCAATCAACCTGGGTTCAAATCCTGCCTCTGACACTGAATGAGCCTTTGGGATAGTTATACAAGCCTTTTATGACCTCAGGTTCCTCCTTTAAAAAACAGATAATAATCATTCCTGCTTCTCTGACTGATGCAGGGACTGAAGGAGATAATGTGTGGGATGCATTAAACAAACGGCAGGCAATCTGTGCCACGCTGATGCTACTACCTCATCCTATTAACTTATAACTAACTCAGATTTCCCCAAAGGTGCTCATGAACTTAATAGCCCTGGCAGTGGATAACTTCAAATTCAAACCCACAGAGACCACTTGATCTAGTTTGTCTGATGCTCAATTCCCAAATGGAGTTGTCTGAGTCCTAAGAAAATTCATGCCATGTTAATAACCCTTGTGGAATAAAGGTAGACTGTTTTATACTACAATAAAAATTTCCACAGCTGGCATGAAAGAGTACAATTTGATTCAATCACGGCATCAAACTTAGTTGAACTGAACTTTTCAACAGTAAAACCAACACAGAAACCTGTGAGTCAAAGATAACAAAGTTAATGTCATGTAAACATATAGTGACCAAATCCAAAAACATTTGTCTTCTTCATACTAAGCTCTTTCCACTAGCCTAGTTCAAATCACATCCCAATATCAGAAAGAAAAACTGAAATTCATAATTTTTTAATTGGACAAGGGAAGCTATTCTTTATTTTAAAAAATATTTAAACAGCAATTTTGTGACTATCTCAAAATATCTCTAAATCCTGGGAGATAATCTGGATTGCTCTCTCTCTCTTTCATCCCTACATCTAAGTAGTCCAATTAGCTCTACCTCCCAAGGATTGCTCTAACGAATGGTAGCTCATCATCTCCATGGCAACCTCTATAGTTCAAACCTTCATTATTTCTCAGCAGAACCAACTACAACAGCCTCCTAACAGGCCTTTACAGCTTCCAAAATGGTACCTGATAGGAGCCCATTAACATCTGTAGAATAGATAAAAGGCTGGCATTGTTTTTTTTTTAAAAAGCCAGACAAAAGGGAATGCATAATATATAACTCCATTTATCTAAAACTGAAAAAGGCTAGAAAGAGGATCACAAATTGCTGGGGCCTGTGCAAGGTGGCACAAAGGAAGTCTGAGGTGACTTGTAGATTAACTATTCTGATTGGAATGATTTCATGGCTGATTAACAAACTCAATGAAAATGAATACTTCAAATGCATGCATCTTATTGCATATCAATGTCAATTATACCAAGATAAAACTGGGGACTTTCTTGTTTGTGAATTTGCGTGTTTTGAGCCTAGTTCCTGGCTGGCCTGGAACTTGCTATCTAGACCAAGATGCTTCAAATTCATAGAGATCTGCCTGCCTCTGCATCCCAAATGCTGGGAGCTGTGCATACCCAGCCACAGTTTTTTGGTTTTTGAGAGAAAACCAAACACAGTAAATGACAAAAGTCAGAGTAAGCCATAAGTCAGTAGGAAGCCTAAACCATTTTCAGGAAAATACAAAGTGTGAAGTAATTACTGCAGTGGTCTCCTCAAACACCATGGCCAGTAGACCTCTATGTCTCCTACACATCACTAGGGACAAGAAGGAACAAACATGAAGCCAACAAGATTTGTTGTGGGCTGATAATTCATAAAGACGACTACAAGAGAGCACAGCAGCTCCACAGATTATTTGTTTCTACTGTTGCATGTTTGGAATTTTCTATAAATAAGAACATTTTTAAAATCAAAAGACACAAAAGTTTAAACTAGGATAAATGAAAAGAAAGATTGTTTCTTCAAGAACCTCAAATGCTAGTCATCAAAGACTTCCTTAGAAGTTTAAATGCAGAGGAATTGAAATTAAAGGGAGAGATTTTATTCTAAGCTCTACAACCTTGAGAAGTGCACTAGCTGTGACGAGAGCTAAGTTACCCTTGCCCTGGTTGACTGAGAGCTGAATTCTCTGGCACTCTTGACTTCTAGGCAAGCCTTCCAACTGGCAGAGGACATGGACTCCTACAGGCAGGGTTCCAGCAGCCCAAAATTCAAGCAACCAAAAAAAAAAAAAAAAAAAAAAAAAAAAATCATCCCATTGCCTGCATACTAGCACAGCGTCAGAGATATTATGAGAGTGACTAAGACACAAGCCCTGCTCACCATTCCTAAAAGAAGTCTCTTTAGTCACCTCTGCCATCTCCTTTTTTAAGGCAAGGTCTCATTGTTGTAGGTCAGGCTGTCTCATCTTTCGGCGAGCTGGGATAATGGGTGTAGACCATCACATCAGCCCCTACTCCCTTAAACAAAGGCACTCTGCTTTACAACATTCCATAACAGGAAACAACTGATGATTGCTGATTGTTCTACATCACAATCACTGCAAGTACACTCACCTTTTCATCATTTCATGATCCCCTATGGTGACCCAGGGAAGCAGGAATTATCACTTTAAGGATAAGGAACTTGGAAGCCCAAGAGTGCTGCAATGTATGTCATATCCCAGGTAGCAAGTAGAGAGCCACAGAGTGGTAGAATAGCAGAGTCACGCTATCAGAACACCATAGCACCTCCAGACCTATCTCATCTCTAAGCAATCAACCCTCTCGTAGGTGTCACAGAATCTCTTTCCGAGGTACAAAGTAAAATGTCTCTATAATTCTCTTTTATGCTCAGTATTGAACACGACAAAGGATTCAAGGGGAAGCAGATAAAAACATGACTTCAAATAAAGCTTTTTGAATTATGTAAAATATTATTCATCCCCTAAGAAATGATCAATGAAAAAGGGTATGCAAGCTGGGTGTGGGGGTGAATGCCTTTAATCCCAGCACTTGGAAGGCAGAGGCCAGAGGGTCTTTGTGAGTTAGAGGACCGCATGGTCTGCACAGTGAGACCCTCTCTCAAAACAACAAAACAAAAGGAAGGAAGGAAGGAAGGAAGGAAGGAAGGAAGAAGGGAGGGAGAAAGAGAGAAAGAAAGAAAGAAAAAGGACACATAATTAGATTTAATTATTGCATTAAAAGAGGAAGGCGATGCCAAAAAAAGGTCAAAGGTAGAGGGAAGATCAAATTAGAACAGCCCATCAGACACACAAACCAAACGGGTAGCTTCTTTTTCTTTATAAAACCATAGAATCCTGTGGTGGCAAATTACCCTGTTTTTCAAATGAATGACAACAGCCACTTCCTTTATGCTATTAGATCTACTCATGCTAGGTCAAACAGGAAAAGAATTTTCAAAACTTCATTCAAGTTGCTCACACCACAATGGATGGCTCTCCACTGTCTAATGACCTATAATTCTGGAATCATGCACAGAGTATGGTAATTAACCTAGTAATTCTACTCACAGAATAAGCTGATGTAAATAAACCTAGAGGTTTAAACTTGCCACATACATCCTATACCTAAATAAATACATATAGTGGTCATTTACTATAATAGATTCTAGTATTGTCACTATTATAAGGAAACTACATACTTTATTGTCTAAATAAAGAAAAGTTTGAAAGATGAAAGAAAAACTATTAACAATTTTGCCAGGAGAGGCGTGGGTGGGCACTCAGGATGAAAAACAATGAGAAGCCTACCAAGGTCGCAAGCAGGCAGAGCGTTCCAGCCCAGGCTGCCAGGCTCCACTACTTACATGCTTGGTGTGGGCTATGGCATAGAGCATCACAGTTGTACAATAAATGACTCAACTGTTCCAAATGAGGCCCATAAATCTTCCTTTACAGATTCCTTTCAGAAAAATACCAATAACTCAAGAACTGTGAGGAAGAGTTCATTTGTTAAAGGATATTGTCTAGCTTCACCTCCCCCACCTTCCCACTGTATTTTGTTTGTTTGTTTTGGGGGATAAGTGAGAAGGGCTCACTATATCCAGGGTCCAGGGAAAGCCTAAGTCACCTGGGTGCCCTATTTCAGGCTAGTGTCTGAACCTTAGAAGACTAAGATCTTAATCTGTGGGGTCTGTGCTAACGCCAGGAGCTACAGTTGGTTTAAGAACTCATGAGCTGCTGTTGGAGAACTGGTAGAGTAAAATGACATGTACTTCACATCAGGAGAAAACCCACATATACACATCTAATGTCAGAAGTGGTATCAGAGCCAGGTGTGATGGCACATGTCTGTAGTAACTGCACTTAGGAGACGGAAGCAGGAACATTTCAATTTTGGAGCTAGCCTGTACTACATAGCAAGTTTGCGGCCACACAGGGATATATATATATATATAATAAGATTCCCATGGGCAAACAAAAAAAAAAAAAAAAAAAAAGGAAAAGGAGAAGAAGAAGTATAAAGGGTGAAGAGAAGAAAAATGGAAAAGCAAGAAGAGGCAGTGATGGCAGCTATGACAAGTGACAGGAACAATGAGACATATCAGCATGCCCCACCTCGTGGCAAATTCTACCTTTATTTCTGCTAGATAAGGTAGGCACCGGACAGCACAGGCTTGATTCGGCTTACCACTTCATCGTGACATTCACCAGCATCTGAGGCTGCAGATGCCAAAAGCCATTTGCTCACTCCATGGTGACCACTAATGGTCACTTAAATGCACGAGAAATAACTGTTGGCCAGTGATTTGGGACTTGGCAAACAAAGGGAGTGAAGATCAGAAACAAACAACCAAAGATGGAAAGGACCACTGTAAATTCTTTTCGCTACAAAAGCACAAAGGCAGTCTTGGTCTTCAAACACACTGCACACAGAAAGTAAGCAGAAACATCTGCAGGATGAGCCAGACAGAAGGCATCCCAGGGCAGCTAGCACAGCACAAGGACCTGTGACCACCAGGGTCTAGTCTCTGATCTCTCTGATCTTGAGGTCTCTCATTTGTGAAATGCAAGTGCTGTAGAGGGACCCTCTCAGGTCCTGCCTTCACAACCATTCCACAGGAGCTTGTAGATACACACTTAGGTGGGCGCATTTACCACCCCAAGTTGTTTCCCTGCCTCCAGAGAACCTTTCTATCCATTCTTCCAAGGATGTGAGATAAGCAGTTACGATCTTCCTTAAAATGCCTCATGGAAGGGCTTTCATTTTCATAGCCACTCTCCTCCATATCTTCCAGGGAAGAGAAAGAGGAAAAAAAGTGCAGCCAGATCCAGGAAAATGGTTTAATGTTCCAAACTATCCAGCATCATATACGTGCACGCTGCGGTGAGTGAGAGGTGATTTTAAATAAAATTACAGATATGAAATATGTAAGTGCTAAAATCCAGTCAGCCTAAATATAGAGACAGCCATTGCTGAGAGAAAACAAGTCCAATGGGTTTCTGTACCAAGGAAACTGCTTTTCCACCTAACAAAGGCGGTACACAGGTCTGAGGACAGCAGCTCCTAATGTGTTAGGTGCTTCTTCAAGCTTGGAAAGGTAGGGAGACACTGTGCCATTCACACGAAAGTATAAAGAAATCAGTTTCTTCCTGCGTGAGGTAACCCAGACCCAGAAAGACACACATGGTATATACTCACTTATAAGTGGATATTAACCCAGCATAGATGTCCTCTGAGAGACTCGATCAAGAGGGGGATCAGGATAGACACTGGGGCTCAAAGCTGGACTCTGGGCAGAGCACTGAGTGTTATATGGAGGAATTGGGGGATGGAAGGACCAGGAGGGGTCAAGAGCTCCACAGGGAGACCATCAAGGCCGAGGGACTTAGACCTGGGAGGCAGGGGGTGCTGCACAAACTGATGCACTAGCCAAGGACAAGGCATATAGAAAACATAGACCTTCTGTTCAAATGTAGCCAAAGGACAGCTAACACATTCTCCATGTCGGGGTGGGGAGGAAGGGGAGAGTGAGAACTTCCTCTTACAAGAACTCTGGTGCTAACAATTTGATCACTGCTCCTTGGCAGGACGGCCTTGCAGGCACACAGAGGAAGGGGATGCAGGCTATCCTGATGAGACCTGATAGGCTGAGGTCAGAAGGCGAGGGGGGGCTGTGGGGGGGGGGGGGGAGAAGGACAACCTCCATTAGAGGTCTACGGGAGGGGAATAGGGCAGAAGAGGGAGAGAGGGTGGGAACGGGAAGATAAGAGTGAAGGGATAACAATTGGGATATAATATGAATTAATAATAATGATGATGATGATAATAATATACAGGCAGCAATTGAGAAAAAATAAGAAATCAGTTTCCTTCATTGTAAACAATGCAAACATTTTTTAAAAAGGTGACTTCCAGTTGAACCAAAACCAAGGCACCAACATCACAGGGGACCAGCTACACTGGCTTAAAGACATGCTCCAGAGTCAATCACATCTACTCAGAATAATACTGTGAAAGCCTTAGTCCTGCAAGTAATATCAAGTAGGGTTCTAAGCATCCCTTAAAGTGAAAAGGATAAAGATTTCTGTTTCTCTGGGGATATAACATATTCTCATATAACTTTCTGTACTCTGCATGGTACTTCATCAGCAAGTTAAGGGGAAACGTGGTAGTCAGCTTATAGCAAATGGTAGTTTACCTTAGACATTATTTTCACAGAACTACTTGAAGATTTCCCTGATTTTATTTGGACAGTCTGCAAGTGGGTGAATGCTAAGCACCCAGTTCTCTGCTCGCTTGATGAGACACGGCGTTTACTTCCTTTACTGGGTACGAAGTGGAGGCTGTCCATGGGAAGAAGTGTTATTTATAACTGCATGCTAGCAGATGGCACAGCTCTTCTCCACATCTCTAAAAGGGTCCGGGAAAAAAAAAAAAGCTATTCCATGTATTAGATTTCATAGTAAGGTATATGCCTGTAGCTTACAAATATTTCTTTTAAACTTTGATTATATATAAAACACTAGTTATAATTAGCATTTATGAAGCACTTAGTACACACCAGCCTTAAACTAAACATTTTCTTCACAGTATCATGGAAACCTCTTAATAGACTTGAAAAAAGACTATTTCTTCACTTTTTCAATTATACTTGCTTATTGTTTGTGTGCACATGTGTGGGTAAGCAAGACCGTGAAACCTCTTGGGATGGTAAAGGCACCCATCGAAGGATGTATCTATGAGCTGCTACTCTCTGTGCAGTGCGTCTTAAAGACTGACTTTGTGCTCTTGTAGAAGTAAAAATTTAAAGGGACCCACCTCCAGGGTACACATGGATGTCAGAGGAAAAACTTCAGGAGTCTGTTCTTTCCTTCCTTCCACAATATAGAGATCAAACTCAGGCTGCCAGGCTTGGTAGCACTGCCTTTACCCTCTGAGCCATCCCATCAGCCCATACTACTGTTTCTTCACTGATCCACAATGCAGCTGTGTAAGTACATTAAAACTTGCCTCACTCCATTCAACTAGTGGGTGGCTGAGCTAAGATGTAAAACAAGATCCAATATTACACCTAAATGCTTCCAACAGTCATACTCTACTTTGTCTCTGCACGTGACTACACAGACACACACATCCATATGTGCTTATGTGCTGTCACTTGCTTTTAAAACATCTGCAACCTTCATGAAGTAAAGGGGATATGTCTGTTAGAGTTCTGCTTAAGTCTACATTCCTGTGATGTCATTGCTTACCTGCCACGGGGGGGGGGGGGGGCTGTGTGGCCCTGCCTAGGAGTATATAAAAGGATAGTTCTACCTCGCCCATCCCTCTTCCTCTTCCTCTCTCTTCTTCTTATTGTTCCTCAGTCTCTATCTCTGTCTCTCTGTCTCCCCGCCCCCGTCTCTCTGTCTCTGTGTCTCTGTGTCTCTGCATCTCTCTCTCTCTCTCTCTCTCTCTCTCTCTCTCTCTCTCTCTCTCTGTGTGTGTGTGTGTGTGTGTGTGTGTGTGTGTGGTACCCCTCCCCGCTTTCCTTCTCCCCTCATGCTCATTTAATAAACTCCTCTACAACATAATATCTGGCATCTGGTACCTTATTATGTCACTGCCTAATATCATTCTCTTAGTTATTAAACATAAAGTGTCTAAATGTCCAAAGCCTTACATACAAATGTGACATGGTTGATTACCAAAAAATATTGCTAAACAGAGGAGAACACAATCATTCCTCAGTCTGTGAAGGGGACTGGACCCAGGGCCTCCAGAGGAATGCCAAACTCACATATGGTCTAATCCTTTATGCAAAATGGAGCAGTGCTGGCATATAACCCACAATCCTGCTGTGTAGTTTGCATCATCTCTAAATTATGTATAATTTCTGATATAACACAGACATTATTCAGATCTCTATCTTTTTGAGAAATATTGACAGCAAAAAGGTCTGGACAGTTTTTGGTACAATTTTTCCATATTTTCAATGGACAGTTAGTGGAACCCTAGGAAGCAGAACTTTTTGGTGCCAACGGCCACTTCCATAGACTCGCACCAGCGTGACGTGTTATGTGCATATTAAAATGGGTCCACAGAGCTACATCAAAAAAAAAATCACAGCATAACCTGATTAAGAAGAAAAGATAATTTGATTGTTCTATTTTCTCATCAGGCTTTATTTCCAGACACTTGAGGGAAAGAACAAATGAGTCACAGTGCGGCAGAGGGACAGCACTACGAGTAAGCTATAGAAATGGAAAATGACACATTGGTACTTCAGCACTCATTAGCAAGTTAGGTGCCAGATTTTAAAAACAAAAATTTAAAAGCCCAACAATTTGCCAAATCAGTATTTTTAATAAAAACTTAACAGAAATAAGAGATAGAAACAGCAAGAAGGCCAGGAATCCAATTTCAAAATTCAAAAATCTTAGAAACCGTAGGCATAATTTACCACCTCTCCCTTGCTTTTGGAAAGAGGCACTGCATGACACAGCGATTCATGCCTCCTAAATTATCTTGCATATTCATAACACTTCCTGATATAACATATGTGGCTTGTGATAAAATATTACTACAAGGAAGTAAGTAGCCCTTCATATTTTATGTTTGAAATAACACTTAAGAGTGCAGTAAACAACGACAAGTCTAGGGACTGGAAGAGCTGGAACTGAGCCCAAACTACAAATGAGGCTCAAGAGCCAGGTGCAGTCAGGACTTCTCTCCACTCCATGAATTATCAGGGAAAATAGTTCTGAGACCATAGACCTTCACAGCATTAGGATGATTTTGAGGATGTGTGTTGGTGGGAGACTAAAGGAAGGAGGGTTAGAGATAGATGACAGATAGATAGATAGATAGATAGATAGATAGATAGATAGATAGAATCGATTAATAGATGGATGGATAGCTGGGCGTGGTGGCGCATGCCTTTAATCCCAGCACTCAGGAGGCAGAGGCAGGTGGATCGCTGTGAGTTCGAGGCCACCCTGGTCTACAAAGTGAGTCCAGGACAGCCAAGACTACACAGAGAGACCCCGTCTCAAAACAAAACAAACAAACAAAAAGTAGATGATGGATAGATGGATAGATAGATATGGATAGATGATAGATGAATGGATGGACAGACAGATGATAGATAGAGCCCTTATACACATGTGCTTGAAAAATCATTCTAATTCAGGGAGAAGAAAGCCTTTATCAATACAATGCATAGCCATTTTTACTTCACTCTCAACAAAAGTACCATATAAGTTTATACAATTTCATTTAACTTAAAATACAGGGCTGGGTACAAGAAGTGGTAGACTTCTCGCCCAAGCATTATAAGGCCTTGGGTTACATCTTCAGCAGCATACACACAGCAAACCAAAATAGATTTTACCATCCTTAGCTACATAAAGGGATAGAAGCTGTCAGGTACAAATGAAGCACCAATTCGCCAAACTCTAAAAGGCAGTTCAAATATCCAGAAATGGGCTCCACCTGGACTCTAGGAGGGCTGTAAGACAAAAGCCAGCATTCTCAGAAACTTGCGAAGCTGGTACCCCTCTGTAAAAGGAGTCATTTCCCTTATTACTGGCAGAAGGGACAAATGGCTACCTGTGGTGCGTATTAGCATCCCAAAGCAGGTGCTGGTTTTCAGGCTCCCTCAGTATCACAAGTACCTGTTGCACATTTCAACGTCTAGGCTAGCATCTAGCCCTTCTCACTGCTGCCCCTACCTTAAACTTCCATAGTCCAAGGGCTTCCCTCCCACAGCTATTCATTCCCCTTAGGATCCTGCTATTCCCCCCTCTCTCCCTCCCTCTCTCCTTCCCTCCCTTTCCTCTCTCTTCTTCCTTCCTCTCTCTCTCACTCTCTCTCTCTTTCTCTCTCTCTCTCTCTCTTTTATGCTCCTTCTTCTCTCTTTTATATCTTCTCTCTTCCCTGCTGTTCTCCCCTTTCTCAGAGATGGCCCAGGCCAGGTCTAGCCTGCTGGCCATGTTCAATCTATTTCTTTCTCTTTCTGCTCTGGACTCTTCCACAAGCCTCTGGCTGTTCTCTCTCTCATACCTATTATAAAAACCTTCCCCTTAACCATACCATGAAGCAGACATGTCATCAGTTTATATAGAGGCAAGCCTGGGCTGCATAAGACCCTAACAAACAAAACACAAAAACTTACACTAATCAATAGGCTCAAATGGAGGACTGTTTCTAGATGAAAGAGATGGCTGTTTTCAATAATGATTCCACTTTTGTTCAACAGTAGTCAAGGGAAACTGTCCACAAATACAAGTTCACTTAGATGTGTGAAACTATAGATTAAAAACAAAATTGTAGGTCAGAATCTACACATATGCTAATCTCTGTTAACTACTGAGAATGATAAAACAGAGCTCCAATTGAAAATGTAGAACAAAAGGTAGGGTTTGACCAAGTGTTAAGAATAGATGTCTAGGGAGCTAGAGAGATGGCTCAGAGGTTAAAAGCACTGACTGCTCTTCCAGAGGTCCTGAGTTCAATTCCTAGCAACCACATGGTGGCTCACAATCATCTATGATGTGATCTGATGCCCTCTTCTGACCTGTAGGTGTACGTGCAGGCAGAGCACTGTACACATAATAATAAATAAATAAATAAAACAAAGAATAAATGTCTATTTAGCGCTCATTCCTAAATGAGACATCTTTATCAACAGCCTCTGCCTCCCATACCAAAGGCTCAGGAAACATTACCAAACAGGAAACAGGAAGAGTGTAAGAACCAGAGGATGGGAAGAAGCACTGTGAAATGCCATCTTTTGGATATGACATGGCTGTTGTACTCATGGACCAACTGAAGCTATAAGTTGCCAGCACAAGACAAACTCAACAAGATCATTCAACATTCCAACAGGCAATACTAACTGAAATCATTGGATTATTGGTGGGGGTGCTCACATGATGGGATGGCAGTTAGTGGTGCCCACAAGGAATGGGAGGGGGAGTTTGACATGAACGTGATCAAGATACACTGCTTACACATACAAAGCTGAAAAAGAATTTTAAAAGGACGTTCTATTAAAAAATTAGGGGCTAAGAATACTATAGCATGTTGGGTGACTGACCGAAATACTGAGAAAAACCATCCACCCACCAAAGTCCCAGATACAAAGAGATGATTAGGAGGCCCACAGAGATGAGAGTCTAAAGGAGACAGTCTGGCCTCAATGCAGGGATAAGCTGTTATCTGTCTCTCTATCCATACCCAGGCAAGATAAATCAGCCTCAAGCAACTGACTCAAGATCAAATCCCAAATTTTATCCAGAATTCAGTGCTCCCTCCTGTTAGAAATTTGTAGGCACAACTCAGGGGGCCAAAAGTCAGGAGCTCTGGTAGTCCCTGCTGATCCCCACAGACCTACTCAGATTCAGAAAGGGATAAGGAAGGTATGAAACACCTTCAAAAGGAAACTGGACCTGGGCTTTGGCTCAACCTTCTAAAGTATCATTGGGACAAACCACCCAATGCCACATGAATGATAAGAATCTGCAGTCAGGATTCACTCTCTGTGGGCCAAGGCCTTTGATACTGCTGTTTACCACGAGCTCAGACCAAGTGCCCAATAATGTTGCTCAGCAAATGCAGGTAACTAACATGACATGGCCTATTTTTTAAAAGTGAGGAGAATTGGAAAAAAGAAAACACCCCCACTCAGGGGTGCTTTGAAATACTAATTAGCTTTCATTTGCTGAGTGCTGACTCTGCTTCAGGCACAGGACTCAGGGGCTGTCTTTCTTTTTAATACAAGAATACAATGCTGAATTTATTTTTTTTTCCCCCACAGAGCAGAAAGCAGAATCAAAGGATTTATCCTCTTGCCCAAAAACACTATATCATGCAGTGATACATGTATGCAGACCACCATATTTAAATCATTTACAAGCTATCCTCCCAACTGCTTGACTATCTTCAATAGTACAATAGACTGAAATAGTTCAATAAGACTGACTTTCCCAGTCAGGAGCAACAGGTGCCCACATTGTCTGCTCCCTGAGACCAGCTTGCTACATCCTAAAGGCAATTTACAGATATTTTAGTGTTTCTATTGCTTTGATAAAACACCATGACCAAAAGCAACTTGAGAAGAAAGGGCTTGGCTCACAACTCTCAGGTCACACTAGATCACTGATGCAAGTAAGGGCATGAACTCAAGGCAAGAGCTGAAACAGAGGAATGCTGCTCACTGGCTTGTTCCCCATGGCTCACCCAGCCTGCTCTCCTACACAAGGTAGTGTGCTGGGCCCTCCCACATCAATCATCAGTTAAGAAAATATCCCACAGACTTATCTACAGCCAATCTATTGGGATTTCTCTTTCTGGACTGTCAAGTTGATAAAGCCAACCAGGGCAACAGATGAAGAAGGACTAAGCCCAGCAAGGGTGAGATGGCTCCCCTCTTCTCAGCATTAGAATTGGTATTCACTCTTCTCACTTAAGAAACCCCCACACCTCATAACAAGTTTGGAAATGTAGGCAAAGTTGCTAAAATTGGAACTCTAGGCATTCACACTGACTTCTATGCCTCAGTCATTCTCTTGTGCCGGATGAAAATCTCCCCCAGAGCCACAGAGACAAACAGCAGTGAATACCCAACTCTAGAGCACCTACTCCAGAAAGATTTCCAGCTAGAACAAAGTTAAAATCATTCACTCACTCACTCACTCATTCATTTATTCATTTATTCATTCATTTTTGGGGTCTTTTGAGACAGAGTTTCTCTGTGTAGCAGCTCTGACTGTTCTGAAACTCACTCTGTAGACCAAGCGCACAAAGATCCGCCTGCCTCTGCCTCTGCTTCTACCTCCTAGTGTTCAGATTAAAGGCATGTGCCACTACCAACTGACTTTTCATTTTGTTTTTGAGATTATAATTTAATTACAACATTTCTCTTGTCCCTTTCATCCCTCCAAGCCTTCTCATATGCCTTTCCACATTCAAAAAATTATTTTCTTGAAAGTCTCATGAAGCCAACAGTGAAGGCGTACCTGGGCAGATACAGTAAAGGCAGCACAGTTACTATTCATGGTGTTCTCAAACCAGAGGACTGGTGTGGGTCCCAATTCACTTCATGTGACATGTGCAGATGTATGAGGATTCAGAGAGGAGTCCTTAGAAACATGCAAAGAACAAACATTTCATGCCCCAGAAGGCAGAAAGGATGTGCTTTCCTGACCAATTTCCTACCACATCAAAACAGGGCAGAGAAAAGACTTCCTAACTGTCCAGAGCTATACAGTACAATATATGGCCAAAAGCCATGTTGACAAAAAGTAGACAGATCTCCAGCTAAGCCTCGGCAGGCAGGAGAGGAGGAATGTGTCTGGGCATACCCCATAACACAGTGGGAACTGACTTAAGTGTTCCAGAACTGACTTCAGCTCTTTCTGTTCAGTGTCCTCTCCACTTATAAACAGCTAGATCTCCTTGAGATAACTGACAGAAAGGAAAGGTACTATATGCTGAACACCTCTACCCCAAACTACCCTCAGGTTTACAAAAAAATAATTCAACTATCAATATGCTGCAAGTCTAAGGGTTCAATTACATAAGCTGTTTCATGTACAAAATTACTTAAAATGTTATTTAAAAATCACTGGACTGCCAGAAGCGTAGAAGCATGAGCAAGGTTTGTACTGTAAGGACTAAGGGCTGTGACAACCAAAAACAAGCAGTGAGACTAGCAAGCAACCGTTATTTCCAAGCCCGTTTTTCTTCCCCTGTGCTTGCAAGGCCAACATTCTACATCGTCTCTGCTGGCAAAAACATCTAACATTCTACTTAGATAGTTAAAATGTAGCAATAGAGAAACAATACTTTTGAGACATAGAAATGGAAAGTGTTTCTACACATTAACATGCCTACTCTCCCAACGATTTCACAAGGTGGGGACACTATTTCCAACTCATACGTAAAGAAGCACGGGTGGACTCTAAGTGGATATGCATTACACTGTTGTTCAGGGTACAGTTAGAAGAATATGAGCTACTCTGGATATTTCCAAGACTAGAATTCTCTTCCTGGGGGTATGGCAGGAGAGAGATAGCTATCTAAGCCAGGCATGACGGCACATTCTTAAAAGCACAGAAAAGGCTGGAGGATTTCAGTTTAAGGCCAGCCTGGCCTACAGAATGAGATCCTGTACCATGTCTCAGAACAAACAAGCAAACAACCTGTTTAGATACAACAGTGTTCCTCTTTGAATCAGAAAGATACTATAAATCACACTGTCCCACCACATCATCATCTGCACATCAGCATGGTACCTGGTAGCCACAGTAACTAAGTACGGGTAGGAAATCAGAACATTAAAGAATCTCCTACTTTTTTTTTTTTTAGCTCTACATTTTTTTTGAAAGCACTACATATTGTCACAGATAATATGGGGCCCAGATGTAAACAAATGACAAAGATAAAATATAAAAATAAGGTTTTAAAATTTGTATGTTTTATGTGGTTAAGATACGTCAAAGCAATTGGCCATACTTTGGGCTGTCTGTGTGGGTGCTCTGCAAGCACCTACAGAGGACTGACAGATGGACAGATGCACACAAACAAGCAAACTAAACTGATCCTCATGGCACATGGCCAAATATCTCATTTTCTCTTAGGACTTTGTGTACAAAGTATGCCAGGCTTTTTCTACAACCTGCTTTGCAATAGATGACAAGCCAATAAAATAAAAACTAATGATTAACTTTTGCTCCCTAGAAGCCACTGAATAAGAAAAAGATATTTCCTGAATAACCTGCACATAGGGAGAGCTGACTTTCCCTAAGCTTTCCAAAGCAGTTTTAAAAACTACTTGCTATGAGCTCACCATGGAGCTGGCGCTAAAAAGTACGACACTGAAGAGGTCAGATTCTGGGTTAAAATGTTCACACAGGCACTTGGGGTCAAAACTCTCTGCGAAGATGTCTATTTCTAACTCTGCTTTTGAAAAGCCTGGAGTTTGGACAGAGACTGAAGTACCCAGGCCTAAGTCTCCAGGACTGAAATTACAATGGGATTAATGGTTAGACTCCAGGTTCTTTGCTAAGCACTAAAGATACACAAGCCATTAGGGGGGAAAGGCAAACAAAGTAGGCCCTCACAGAAATAGGAATTGCTCAAAACAGGCAAGAGCCCCTACAGCTGCAAGGTCTTCAGAGCCCAAATACCAGACAGGATTCCCTAGAGATCTGGAGAGTCAAATGGCAGCTGGGTCTAAACAACTTCCAGCCCACTTACGGCCTAAGGAAACAAAAATCTAGAGTTCACAGCCTTCCAAGGAGTCTCCCCTCATCTCCCCTGAAGAACGAGGTGAGCTGGTAATGGGCTCGGCTTCAGACACTCCAGTTCCTAACTGGATTAGGCTAACACGACACAGAAGCACAGGTAAAGACTGTCTAGAGAAAGACTGCACCCTCTAGACCTCAAAACTCCACAGTTTTCTACACACAATGTCTGGTGTTCAGTCAAAACTAACCATGTACATGTGAAAACAAGATGTGGCCAAAACAGGAACAAGAGAAGAAGATAAGCATGCTGGCAGACTGTTTCTTAACAGGTGTACAACACTGCCAAATGATGATAGTGGGGCTAGAGAGACAGCCATTCACTAAAGAGCACTGGTTGCTCTTCCCTCTGGAGGGGTGTGTGTGTTGGGTGTGCGTGTGTGTGTGTGTGTGTGTGTGTGTGTGTGTGTGTGTGTGTCCCAGCACTCACCAGGCTGCTTTCAATAGTCTCTAACTCTAGTTCCAGGGGATCTGATGCCCTCTTCTGACCTCCATATATACAACACACACACACACACATACACACACACACACACAGTACACACACATACTTGCCAGCAAAGTACTTGCACACATAAAATGAAAAATAAATATTTTAAATGACTGAAAAATACAGTAAAGTAGCACTAAACACTGACCAAAGCAGCCGAAGTATAAAACTCTGACAGCACCAGTGCTGATAAGAACAACTTCGGTTCTTTTCTCTTCTTTGATTAACAAGAGAACAAGGCAACTGTATAGGTTCTTACTATTCTGGGTCTCTACTCCTCTGGACATCTGTAACATTTCATAGTTAAAAGTTTTTAAAAGAACTGGAAGTTGTGTCTGAAAAAGTGATCAGCAAAGTTTAAGTCATTTTTGGCTTCAGAGTCATATTCAAAAGTTACCCTTTCTCTATTTTGCAGACAATAAAAAGCCATTCAGAACAAAGTATACTGATAAAAACCCATAATTCCAGCAGCACAGTGTAGGCAAAGGCAAGAGGATTCCAAGTTCAAGGTGAGCTTGGGCTATATAGTGAGCTCTAAGCCAGACTAGGCTATACAATATGACAACAAAAGATAGAAAGGAGAGGGAAGAAGAGGGGAGGGGAGGGAGGGAGGAGAGATAGGGGTGGGGGGGAGACCATACATGAATCTTAATGGAAAAGTGGCAGTATTAGATCTGTTCTGTCCAAAGATCATTCCCGTTGCTAAACTGCAGATAGGGTGAAGCCAGGAAATTGCCTGGGAGGCTGATGAAGTAACGGATGAAAGACAATAATGACAGTCTGTCTACTGGATAAAGGAAGCGGTAAAGGTCTCAATGATGGCATCAATGATTTGGGGTTTAGTTCTCAAAATGGCTGAATTGCAACTTCATCAAATCGTAAAGCAAATGAGGCCACTGCGACAAAGATGAATCTAAATAGGACAATATCACTGGAACAAGAGTGACATCCAGGAACTAGCCTACAACTGGTGAAAGGAAAAATGTGAATTTTTCTACAAATCCTTAGGAGAAAGTCAAGCCATTACAAAAGTGAGCGCTAACAAGCACTCAGCCCAACACCAGATGGCCAGAGACACATTCACACCTTGCCAAGATCCTGGAGCCTTGCACAGCCCCTTCCAAGCATGCAGATGCTTTAATCTGACAGGGAAAATCTATTTCTGCCTCTAACAGCAAATGCCAAGTCACGTCTTGCCAGTAGAGAGAGTGGCTGCTCCAAGCACAGACTCCCCAAGTATGTGAAACCTTATTCTCACTGGGAGACAGGGGTTGTTTGAGCGCTACCTCCACCAGTCCCTCCAGAGAGGAAAAGAAAGAGTGAGTAGAGCTTCAAAAGAGCTCAGCTTTTTCATCTGCACTCCCAGAAAAGTAGATATAGATCTCTGGATTATTCATGAACAGCCCACATATTTTTCTGTGAAAACAAATTAAGCATATCAAACAGAAATGTATCCTAATATTCTGAAAACAGCCTGAGGCATGGAGTCCAACAGGTTTTTCACTAACTCTAAACTGGCTAACCTAACTAAAGAATTAATGTTCTTTATCCTTGTCTTCTGTGCACTGCAAAAGGTTAAGCACAGAGCATTACCAGTGGGGCTGGTTTTAATACTGTTTTTTGGTCAGACGGGAGGATGCCTACGCTTGCTAGAGATGGAATTATTATATATTCCACCCCCAATGTGTTCAAAGACAAGAAGTATTCAAAGATGTTCCTTGTAAAGGAGGCACAGTCCAAACACATGCTCATTTCAAACCTCAACTCTTATGTACGGTTCTGGAGAGCTTGGTTGTAGAGACAGGGAACCCGTGTTCAACCTTTACAAAGAAGAGTAAACAGAGCTCAGAGAGGCAGGGTAGCCTTCTCTTCCTGAGGAATATGGTGCTTTCTCCTGTCACACAAACAAGCTGATGAAACAACTTCTAAGGGGCTCAAGCTCCAGACTCCACAGTTACCCATCCTCATCTTCTTCAAATGCTGCTGCTGAATCAAAATCTGGACCCAACACAAACCATGCATGGAGTTTCATAAAAAGTGCAGTCTAGTGGATCTTAACAGTTAATATTAAAACATTAATGAATTTTGTAGCCAATTATATATCACACTTTGTTCATATTTATGAGATGGGGCACAGGCAAATGCCCTGAAATAGGTACTCTTATCATAATCCAATGGCATGTGAAATAAGACATTTTTATAAAGGGCTCTCATGCTGAAACAAGAGACATGCACTTGGTATTCCTTTAGAAAAATGTGAAGTCACTGTCAAGAAAAACACCGAAATCCTTGCTGTTGTCTGCTTAGAGAACAAGTGTCACTCACCAAGAAACAAGCTTGCTCTGTAAGATACTCACTGGGTTGAGCGTTTCCTCAGCAGAATGGTGAACCGTCCACCAGTCTGAGGTCCACTCCCATGCGTTCCCCACAATGTTGTACAGGCCATAGGCATTGGGAGGAAAGGCATCAACCTAAAAATACAGAAGGGAACAACACTGACCAATTGTTCACCGTGCTTTACAAATCTCTTTGGTGTATAAGTGAAGCAAGACCTGTTTATTTCAGAATATGAATATCAATTTACATCCCCGCCTAAGAAAAAAAAAAAAGTCTGGAAAACATAAAAACAAAAGGTCCTGCCCCCTCTGTTTTGGTTTTTACTTTAAGCATAAAAAGGAGTTTATAAAACCAAGAGAAGTTTATTAATGGCCTGGAACTGCTAAAGTTATTTTTGATAGTGACTAACACTAACTGTAAGTATAAAGGCTTTACTAGTATGAGAGAGGGGGTATATATAAGAGTGTGTGTGTGTGTGTGCGTGCAGACAAGCAGTATTTACGTCTTCAAAATTATTAACAGAAATGTCCTACTAGTATCAATATAAGGCTTGTTACTAAAGAGCAACTTTTCTAGTCATAGTGTCTTTCAGCGTCATAGATGCCACATCAACTTTACCATCTCCACAAGCTCCACGCAGTTCACCACCTTATCCTGGAGCCTCAGTCACTGTCATTAAATAAGGAAACTGTTAGCTCATTATCTCGTGTGTTCTTAACAATGGATCTCTGGACTACTGCGGTCTATAGCAAATTACACATCCACCAAGAAATCCCAGCATGATTCAAAGGCAGGTCAGACGGCACTGGGTAATACTGACAGGCATGGAAGCAAGGTACAGTTTATGTAAGACAGAGGGCAAGAGGAGAAACACAAACTCAACAGGAGTCAATCCAGGTCACTGGCCAGCTTCATGATTTTAAAATTCTCCCAACCAGGACTGGGGGTTTAGCTCAGTGGTAGAGTGCTTGCTTTGAAGTCCTAAGTTTGGTCCCCCACAATAGGCAGGGAAGAGGGGCAGATCAGAAAAAGATAAGGCACAAAAACAAACAAACAAACAAAAACTCATGGGGGAAATATTCTTTCACTTCTTTTCAATAGACATATTTTTTAAAAATCAGTTTGTGATGAAAAAAAGTCAAGTTATCTTTGGAGATTTTTTTCTCTTTTAATAATTCATGCTTTTCCATACTAACAAAGTAAGACTGTAAGAATGAATAAACCAGCATTCATGTCTATGTGGCTTCAGATGGTCTCACATCTACACATGAATACGCAAGCATCTGCTGCTTGGGTAATTCCGTGCATTTCAATCAAAGTTAGGAAGCTGCACTGAAAAGAAGTTCATCAAGATGAGCTGGAAAGCTGAAGAATCCCACCATGCTGCTTCCATAATCAGCGTTTACTATGGAAACAGCCTTGGCTCATTCAGAGATGCCATGTGCAGCCAGTCCAGGCAGGGAGGGGCTCAGTGGCAAAGGAGCTCTTCAAGAGTTTAATGAGAGAAGAAAAAGAAGGAATGCCACAAACTAAAATTCCAGCTCTAAAGAGATGGGCATGAGAGGCATGCGGCAGCCCTACCACTTAGGAGGTGGAGGCTGGAGGATAGAGACCATCCTGGGCTACATAGCAAGTCTAAGGCCAATTTAGGCCCACATCAGACTGACTCACTTTCTCTCTCTCTCTCTCTCTCTCTCTCTCTCTCTCTCTCTCTCTCTCTCTCTCTCTCTCTCTCTCTCTCTCTCTCTCTCTCTCTCTCCCTCCAGCTCTACAAAGCAGAATGGGACAAAGAAATGACACATGAATTCCAAGGACAAACTTCAGTGGGACAATCTAAGTGTACCCTGGAATAAGGCTCAGTGACCTAAACATAAGAGACAAGAGGGATGGAAGGCCACAGCATAAGTTATTTGTTCAAAAACATGGAGGTGAGCAGAAGAGACTAAGCTCCAAGGAACAAGAAAGAGATGAGTTGTCTGTGGGAAGAAAGTTCAAGATGCCATGAGGCAGATGGAATAAGAAACTGGAACAGATATTCTGGAGAAAAGAATCCATCTTCAAGCTTCTAGAAGGTACAGACAGAGGTGTTCTCAAGAATCTGTGCCAACCATCATGGGTGCTGCTAGCCAACAGGAAAGTAGCAGGGCCTGATCAAAGGTTTGCCTTCCCCATTTAAATAATAGGATACTTGAGGTAAAATCTGGAGGTTACCACCCTCTTAATTACTAACTTATTTTATGTGAGTATGTCAGTATGGAATATGAATTTTTCACTGCCATGGTTATATGAATCACACTAACAAAAGCATCCTCCCAGAAACTTCAGATGAAAACAAATGGGAAAGACAAATCCTTCTTGAAATGCTAATTTTCAGACACACGAGTTGATAAGCATTAAAACAAAAAGTGAATTAATGATGAGGTAGCAGTGAAAGGCAGACTATACATCCAGCTCCTTAGGCCCCGGTGCTTAACACTCAAAGAGCCTAGGCAGCAGGATTGGGTTAATTCCTGTCCTCAGCCTACCAGAGCATGGCCACAGTAAAGGACAGTTCAGGCCAACCCAAGGTCATTTTGTTAAGCATTGACTCAACTTAAAGACAGAGGTCTGACACCTAACACAGACGAGACCCCTCTGAGACTTGCCTCATCTTTGACCGAGTCTAGCTTCAGACTGGGTTCCTTCAGGGCTCCTGGTAATTGGACCAATTTTTTCTTGGTATCTGAGTGAGCAATGTCTTCAGGTAAATTCTGCAAATACCTGTTGACCTCTCTATCAGACACTCTAATGGTAAACAATGAAAAAGCAGAGCAGGGGTTTGTGTAGCTTAATGCTAGGGTGGTCCTAGCTTCAATCCACAGAACCATGATAAAGGGAATCAGATAAACACCTACAGATTGGCAGCACATTCTTATCTCAGATTGACCTCTGTCTGTCTGTCTGTCTGTCTGTCTGTCTGTCTGTGTGTGTCTCTGTCTCTGAGTGTGTGTGTGTGTATGCATGTACACATGTGTATCAAGCCCTCTGAGGTTTGTGTTGTTTACAAAGGTACCTAGAAACGGCTCGTTCCTTTATTTCTTTTTCTCTTTTCCAGCTCACCCAACTTAATGAAGATACAATACTGTGGTGGTAATCACAGGAAGAATCTGTAACTCTCAAAGCAGCTTTATCATGGCCTCTTACTAAAATTGACTAGGGCCTACATTATTGATCTGGTTCGTTATATCTTCCACAGACTTCTTCAAACAACAGAGACAATGGTAGCTGTCCCCTGTGCCTCTGGGATAGAGCCTGCCCATCTCTCAGGACAAAATGATCCTGTTCAACAAGCACGTGGACAGTTCTGTACTTTGGCCTTCACCATTCTCATTCGAATGCTGTTACTATAACAACTGAGGTCTGTTCCATCTGAGCAATGCCCTGAATTCAGGGTTTACTGCAGCTGCTGTAGGTAGCATCACGTGCTTAGATGGAGCCCTCTCCTGCCAAGGTTCCCCTCCTGCCAGGTTTGTTCATATGTTCACATCCAGAGAAGGTTGGGAATGAGTTTGACAGGCACTGCTACCCATTTTTAATGCTACTTACACCTACAGGTGAAGCTACTGCCCTGCGCTCTGTAACAACTAACATCTTATTACAGAGAGAGAAAGAGAGAAAGAGAGAGAGAGAGAGAGAGAGAGAGAGAGAGAGAGAGAGAGAGAGAGAGAGAGGAGAGAGAGGAGAGAGAGGAGGAGGAGAGAGAGAGGAGAGGAGGAGGAGGGAGAGAGAGGAGAGAGGAGAGAGGAGGAGAGAGAGAGAGAGAGCGCACCCATGTACCACAATGTATATGTGGAAGTCAGAGGACACTAATGGAAGTCTATCTCCTTCAAGCATATGGATCCCGAGGGATCAAACTCAAATAGCCCAGCTAGGTGGCAAGCATCTTTCTGCAGGGAGCATCTCACTGGTGCAGACAACCAATGCCTTTCCTGGAGTTTGACACACACTCACAACAGGCACCACCACTGACATTTTGTTCCAGCACCAGTTCCTCTGGTCAAGAGACCCCCTAAAAGTCCTCACTCCATATCCTGCTCCCTCCAAAAGGTTTGGCTTGTCGTTCACTTAAAGCCTGAAGAAAGGTAGAAATCCTTGCCTCCCTAAGACCTCAAATGGTTTACCAAATAGCAAAGCAGCTCTCCTGAAGGAAATCTAGGAAGAACCAGCTACCAGATGGCTTGATTTGCCTTTTCTGCCTCTACTGAATAATGCATCATCTCCTGTCACTTTGTGTTGGCTTAACATACATGTAACTCACATACATGGAATTGGATACAAACACAAATGCATCTTGAGCTCACGTAGGGCTAAGTATTCCCAAGCAACTTGTTTCTTCAACTAAATTCTGCTTCAAACACTGCACTGCCAACAACAGCTCAAACTGACTTCCAGTTTCTCTTGATCAGGTGCCTTCACTCTTTCTGCTCCAAGAATTTCTCGGTCTTTTACTCTCATTTATTTAGTTTCCAAGCCGAAAATTTCTAACCATTTGGTTATAATCCAAATAACATATCTGTGTTAGATGTACAAATACTCTCTGCAGGAAGATTCTCTAGAAGAAAAAATGTGAATTTTAAAAGAAGATGGAAGGAAGGAAGGAAGGAAGGAAGGAAGAGGCAGAGAGAGAGTAAGAGAGAGAGAGAGAGAGAGAGAGAGTCTTTGAAAGACTCCTAGACGGAAACGATTGCTGTCTTTCTAACAAACCCCGTTATGGGCTATTTCTCCACCACAGAACTTCTTTCCTCGTTGTGTTAAGAGAAAATAGAAATGTTTTTGTCTAGTCTGAAAAACAGTATCCTCTCAAAACTGATGCTGACACTTAGTCCTCAATTCAACAGAACTGAGAGAGTGGCCTACGGGAGGTGACTACAGGATGACTGATGAGTTCTTGTCTAGAAAGCCTCCAAGTTGAAGGGAGTGTGCTATTACTCTTCTGGCTCTGGCTATAAGAGAACACAGCGCCTCTTAGTCCCCTCAAGGGATACACAAATGCCAATCTCACTGAGCCTTTCATCTTAGACGTCTTAGTTTCCAGATCTGTGAGACATATTCCTATTTATCAATGACCCAATCTGTGGCATTTTGTTATAGCAGCACAAAGAAACCAACTAAGATGATTTTTAGGCATAGCTTTGTTACTGATTATTGGTAAAAGGTCCATGAAAGAAGAACTCCTCTACACCAATAAAAAGAAACATGCCTTGGGCACTGTGGAACATGATTAAGCCAAGAAAGTTTTCTAGGTTGGGAGTGTATCTCAGTGGTAGAACATAGCTTAGCCACAGGCAAGGTATTGGATTTGGTTCCTGTCGGGAGAGAAAAAGTGAGGAAGGGGAATAGAGAGAAGTTTTCTAACCTTTAACCACTGATTACTGCTGGGAATCAGTATGAATATAGATGTTCATGCAGCATCGTTAAAGTAAAACTGATCCTAACCTACAACAATCAGAGGCAAATCAGGATCTATATGACAGGCTATCCAGTCAGTGAAAGACAACGTGATCATGACCTGAAAGTGACAAATAAAATGCTCCTACAGTAAGGGGAAAAGTCTAGGATTTAAAATGTTCTATCCAGAGGCTAGAGAGACAGCTT
The DNA here is from genome assembly GCF_903995435.1 of Acomys russatus. Lineage (NCBI taxonomy): Eukaryota > Metazoa > Chordata > Mammalia > Rodentia > Muridae > Acomys > Acomys russatus. Next base: position 35,971,124 of record NC_067149.1, read on the forward strand.
CGTGCTTAATGCATGCACTGCTCTTCCAGAGGACCCAAGTTCATTTTCCAGTACCAAAATTGGGTGGCTTAGAACTACATGTATGGAACTTCAGTTCTGGGGGAACCCAACTTTCTTCTCAAGCCTCTGTGGACATCTGCACATGCCCACACACAGACACATAACTAACAGTAAAGCCTTTAAATTAGTCTATCCCATGTGATATATAAATATATAAAAAATATTTGTGATATATATGCACCAGAGGTGCACATGCTGGCAAACAGGGTAGTTAAGGGCTTTGGGAACAGGGCAAGCCGAGTCAAATCCCAGTTCAGACACTTCCCAGCTGTGTAACCTGGAGCAAGAGTTTACATCTCTGTACCTAGAATGTCACAGGGATACCAGTGCCTACCTTAAAGAGTTAAATGGACATTACTAATGAGAAGATCTATGAGCGGTGATGGAGCACTATGCCAGGCACACTGCAAAGCTGGTGCCACCATCACCATTAACCCCTAGTGTGAGTGGAATGTCAGGAACCAAAATGCTAATGGAGATTAACCTGGGAAGTAGAACTCCAGCCAGCTTAGCTTTCTCCTCTAGCCTAGTAGTCTTTTTCTATAGTATGCATTATATAGTCAGAAAGAAAATGCATCCCACAAGACATACCTGATGGCTTCTAGCACCTGCCACTCTTGAGGGTAGATAATATAGGGAGAACAGTGTCAGAGAGTAAGCGCAAGTGATGCCTTTGCCCCATTAATTTTTGTGGTTTGGCGGGGGGGGTTGTTTGTGTTTTTTTCTGTTTTTTAGGACGTGTGTGCGCGCGTGTGCGCCCACGCGCGCGCACACACATGCATGCACACACTGTATATTCAGCATGCTCATGCCACAGTGTTTGTGGAGACCAGGAAACAATTTGAGAGTCTGTTCTCCCCTCTCAGCATAAGGGTTCTAGGTGGTCAGCATGCTTGCCAGCAAGCACCTCTACCCACTGAGGAATTTCCCTGGCCCCAATTTTGCATTCTTAAAATGAGGTCTCCTGTACTCAAGCTAGGCTAGTACTCACTACTGTGGCCAACCTGAACTTCAGATCCTCCTGCCTCAACTGCTGGTATCACAAGCACATGACTGCAGATCTGGTTCTTTCACCCCAGTTCTACAGTGGCTCAGCTCACGGGGACAAGAAGCCCTTCCCTAGAAGCCTGGCTACTCACGGGTGCAGTTCCTTGGAAGCCATCCTCCCCAGTGTTGGTCACAGGAAACTCGCCTTGCCAAATGTTGGCATAATGCTGGCCTTTGGGTTGCAGCTTGTTGCCCCAGGGGAAAAGCCTGTCAGGAGAGAAACAGGCATCAGGGTGATGCACAGACTTCTGGACTGCAGTCAAGAGAGGGTGCAATGGGAGGGAACAAACAATGCGCATTTGTTCTGGATGAACCTTTTCGTTAAAAGATACACTAGTAAATAAAACTTTTAATTGGGTTTTAAATTTTTTTCCTTATAACTACTCATGTCAAGTGTACAACAAGCACAGTCTCTCCTCACCACTGCGAAGGCCTGAAATAAATGACATGACTGAAAGAACCCTTCTAGAAATCTGAGAAATGAGGCATCCTTCTGGACTTATATGGTAGCATGATCGGGCACAGCACACCACACTTTTTTTTCAAGGCTTGTCTATTTTAAGGAGCTTTTCCTAGAAGATGTGACCCAAACATGAGTTTTCTGTCTTATGGCTGTAGAAGCAGAGACTACCACAGCTTCAGAAGATGGCTAAAATAAGAAAATGCTAAAAGCAGGGCAGCCTGCCAAGCAGCTCTGAGGAGGGATGCACAAGAGGGGGGGATGCGCAGCAAGAACTCACTCTGGGGCTGCAGGGAGACCCGTTTGGCCCCATACCTGGCTTTGGGGACTATAAAGAGTTGCTGACTCACCCACTAGTGCCACCAAACTACCTCAGAAGGAAGAAGAAAAGCCAGCAAGAACAATAGCTGTTATTAATCAACTCTCTGACCACAGCAAGTTCCAGAGAGCTGAAGAGAAGTGAAAAGGGGAGGAGGGAAAGGGGAGGAAGAAGGATTGGAAGGGGCCATCCTCATGCCCACATCGCTGAAAAACACAAGGCCTTCTGATGTGTGTACCTGTTCTGCAGGCCTCCCCTGCAGCTGTACTCCCACTCTGCCTCCGTGGGCAACCTCTTCCCTGCCCACATGCAGTAGGCAACAGCATCATTCCAGGAGACGTGGAGAACCGGATGATTTGGCCTAGAGAGGAGGAAGCACAGTTAAAGTGACACTGGTCTGAAAGTGACCACAGTAACCCTCTGTCTGGTCATGATTTCAAAGCCTAGCTGTGACACACCTGTCCAGTGGGGACTTCTGGAGTCTCAGATGCCCAAATGGGTCACAGCTCCTCTTGGAAGTGCACTCAAGCATTTCTTCACTGTGCAGACCTGGGTGCCTACAGATTCCATGGATACGGCAGACACAAGGAAGCTCTGCCCATGCTGGTTCAGTGCTGAGAATGCCATCAGCAGATGCTTCTGGCTCCCTCAGCATTTTGCAGAACAGTTAGGTGAGCCTTAGAGCCTCAGGGGACTCTCACAGCAAGGGCATAAGGCCCACAGAGGCTCAGCTTACAGTCTCTGCATTCCTCGGAGTTCCAGGCAAAGTGGGCCAGAACTTTGTTGGGCCTACACTGTAGTTTTGGCATCCATTCCCTTAGAGAAGTGTGGGTCCCTAACAAACACTCTACATGCCAAACTCTTATCCTGTTCCCAGATAGCGCTTTAAACTTTGCATCCTTCTGCTACCCTACTAAGGATCAGCTAGCACTAATTGCTTTACTCTACAGCTCCCACGTCAGCCTTTGCTGAGAGGACAGAGGAAGTCAATGGAGCTGAAATCACCACTCACTTTTTTTTTTAAAGCAAACTAGACTGGCCCACTCCACTCCCTTTGCATCTCCAAATTCCTACAGGACATCCATTAATTCTCTCAGAAAATGCTACTGAGTAGCTTAGCGTCTACTGCACAAATGTAAAAGTACATTCCAGTGTGGGGATGCAGCCCAGTAGTAAAACACAAGGCCCTGGGGTCAACTGTTAGCACCACAAACTAAAATGAAGTCTCCTTTGAGTTTCACTTTTTCTATTCGCTTTACAATCTACTTTGAATCTGGAAAAGAAGCTGTGAATTGGGAGCTAAGAGGCCTGGTTCACCCAAGGTCCCCAAAATCCTACAACTGTCTACCTCACTGTCTATTACTAGCACAGAGGAAGCCTGCTCAGACCTTGAAAAGTCTGGTCTCTATCAAGGGGCTGCCCTCTAAATCTGAACTTCATGTACCCCTGGCTCCCTGGCCCTGACGGCAATAACCTGCAATGTGGTTAAAGCAGAGGCCTTAAAATGTCGTCTGAAAATTGGGGTTAAGAGAGCAGTTCCTGGGCTGCTGGGAAGCTGAGTCAGGATTGAAACACCTCTCCTCCAGGGTTTAATGTGCATCTCTATTTTTGCTTAAGATAATTACCTCCTTGCCACCCGGGAGACCTGCTGACCGACTTGCCACTCTGGTTTTTAAAGTCAAATTGTGGCTTCTAAGTATGTCAATCCAGGACTAAAAAGTACATGGATCCTATACCAAAAGGCACCTGGTAAGACACAACTATTTATCCGTAAGACAGACGTTCCCCTACTACATAAAGACTCATTCATGGATAGACTGTTATGAGTAAACATGCCATGAGATTTGTGATGGCCTGTCCAAGGGAGGGAAATCTGTGAGGAGGAACCCTGGCAAGCCAACTGAAGCAGGAAAGAGGCCATTCAGTCAAAGGCTGCTGTGACTAGACACACCGCTGGGTCTGTCATTTTACATATAAAGATAGCCAGAGTTCTGCGAGAGCACAGCCATTTTCATGGGAGCGAACCACATGAACTGGGAGTGACCAGACTCACCTGTGCAGAATGGTGGAGTCCGGGCCCTCCGGGTGTCTCCAGTTAGCACCCTTGACAGGTAACCACCATGGAGCAGCTGCAACCTCAAAGCAACCAAAAATAGGCTCCTGTCAGCCACCATGACTCCAGAAAAACACTGGACTCACACACACAGCCAAAATATCAATAAAATCTCACTGAAGGTCATCAGCTCTATTTGGGCTCAAAAACATATGCCTTTACAGAATATCAGGACCATAGACTTACGTGTAAACGCACCTTTAAACAAGAAACTATTAATTCATGCCATAGGCACAAGTGACTGAACAGATGTGTGGGTGAGTGTATATGTGTATTTGCATACACACACATGTGCGAGTGTGTAAGTATGTGTAAGTGCTGCATAGCTCGGGGATTTTCTGAGGCTGCCCTGCCCAACAATCCTCTATAATCTGTGACAAGTGGGAGATAGGAAGCTCGGTATGTCTCCATCTTAAAAGATGGGAGGACAGTTCATTTTCACATTAAACACGAGGTTGACGGTTATCCAAAGCGGCCAGAGATTAAGAGAAACACAGGGAAAAACAAAACAACAACAACTACATTTAAAAGACCATGGTTCAATCTGCAGCCAGCATTAGCTGGATACCTTCACGACGTCCAGCAGCCTTCCTCTGTGAAGCAGGACCGAGATCCAGCCTCAACAAACTAAAAATCAGGAAGCCAAATCAGGTAAGGAAAATCTTACTAGGACCTTAGCAACTTTTTTAGGGTTCATTAATCATGTTCACCAAAGCAATAAGAGTGAGGAAGGAGCCCGCGGACTGAGTGGTTAGGACCTAAAGCTAGGATGCCAGTCAAAATTAGTTTTGAATTGTGGCTCTGCTGTTGACAGTACTAAGCTCTGCGTGCCGGCTTGCTCATTTGCAGACAGAGTCAGCAACATCCACAATGGTGAAGGCTCTGCCCTCGGCAACTCAGGGTAATGACGGAGCAGGCAGTGGGGAAAGGGAACCACTCTCACTGGGCTTGGCCCTGTGACAAGCAGGCACAAGGAGAGCCACAAAAATCAATCACTCCTACTACTAGTGAAGAAGAGGGACTCTTCCAATATAAACTAGACCAGACTCGAGCTTCGCCCCATGACCTATGAGGAAGTGGGGTGCAGGTGACAGGGTCTGTGTCCCTGCTAACAGTGACAGCAGTCACTGTGAACACCAAGACTATTCACATTCATTTTTTTTTTCTTCACATTAGCACAATCCAAACATTTAACATGTCTCCACGACAACCTGATGGGCAAAGTCATTTGTTTTAAATACTTCAACAGACAAGGCATTTGTCCTTCAACACAGGACTGCAAGGCATGTGATTTCACAGCCCGCGGGATCTGAAGCATACATAGTCTCCTGCTCCATCTGCAACTAATCTGGGTTTGTTCAGTGTGCCAAGGACAGGCCATTCTCTCGGTGGCAGGGGAGGATGCGCACAGAAAGCTCAGGTCATAAGCACATGACTCAACCTGCCCAACTCCACTCTCAGCATAAAGCGCTCCTATGGAAGATCCTAGCCCTTAAATTAAACAAAAACAAAAAAAAACCCAAAATATATCAAATCTGAGTAGGAGGAGGAACACCTTTGCATTTTTTTCTTATGCCATTTTATATTTTTAAATATTTCTTTCACATTTAGCAATGAAAACAAATACACAATCTGCTTATATCCATTCTGCCTACTAATGGGCATTTGGGCACTTTTAGTTTGTAGCTATACTAAACAGTAATTTGAATACTCTTCTCAGAACGTGTCAGAACGTGTAGCTTTGGGTTATACCACGTCTGCTCACTACATTGTGGAAAGGACTGCAGGTTATACATAGGGCCAGCTTTAGAAGTGACAACAAATGCAAGGTGAGCAGGGAGCCCCTCTAGTCACCTCCCCCCTTCTTCCCAGGAGAATATCCACCGAGCTACGTTCTTCATAGAGGGCCCAAGGGCTGCTGCAACAGTGGCCTGTCAGTGCTTTCGTTATCCCTAGCTTTTCCCTGAACTCAACTACTTACAAGTACTTACAGAAAACATACTAAGTGCCAGGCACTGAGACTAATTCCTGGAGAGGATATCCAAGTTCCAGTGAGGCACAGTAGAACAACAGGAAAAAGTAAAAGGATGTGAGAAGGAAAGAAGGCCCTCTTGCCTTGGGATCTACTTTGTCTTTCTTGCTGAGTCAAAAACAGAAAACAAAACAAAACAAAACCCCTGCAACGGATATTAGCAAAACGTCTCTAGGGGAAATGTAGGGTCTAAGGATATGGCAAGCAGAGATGCTAAAAGCTACACATGAACTCTGCTTACCTGGGGCCAGAGAGAGTGTAACCTTTAGTTTTAACACACCAGCACTCCTTTCTCATGCCTACATCTAAGCTGGAAACCTGATAAAACTACCTTACATTTTAATTCTGCTTCCTCTTTAAACTTTGTTATGTTACTTCTGATGTGGAAGATCACTCAGAAAGCCAAAGGATCATACACACCCGGTCCAAAACCCTGCACCCGTGTCTTGGGGTTGTGTACTGTCCTTTTCCCAGATGGCTTACTGTCTATATACCTACTAAGCTCTTACTACTCCACTTTACTTTGGCTCATCCTGAAATTCTCTTCTGCAATGTAATCAAGGATCTGGCTTTCCGGTTGGAGGTTCCAAATGGGGAGGAAAACGCCTCAGGCTGGCAGCAGGGTTGGGCTACAATTACCACAGCACTTTAAGATGGTATATTGCCATTTTTTCCAAATTATTTATTTTATATATAATAATTATTTCATTGCAAAGTTTACACTTTGCCACCTCATTTACTTTCGAAAATGTGCATTCAGATAACCTCACGCACATCAGTGCCCCGATTCCAGACTTTCCTTCCCATTCTTTTGCTGCTTTTCACTTTTTTCTTTTCTTCAGTTTCACATTCCTCTAGCACACCAACCCAAAACAGGCCACTGGCTGACATGTTTTAAGGTCCTGGAACTACACAATTATCCGTTCCACTGATGTCCACAGAGAAACAAAAGAACGAACGCATCATACAGGGCATGACGGGCCACTATGGTCAAAGGTCACAGGCTCCTGTTCAGTCTTAAACAGCAAGACTGAAAGACCGCAAAGATGCATGTAGACTATGCAGAACACAAACAGGAAATACAGACATGCATGCAGACTATACAGAACACTACTTCTAAGTAAGTTACAACATTACCTAGCTGCCCTACACTTAGTTATCAAAACTTACTTTAATGAGAAATATATTATGTACTGTAATAAAAGTAACCTATAGAGTGCAGGTCTGTCTTTGTTTCCATAGATATTTGTATAAGAATGCATGTTAGTATAACTAAAAGTAATTTGAAAAATTCCTGGAGAGTGTACAAACACTTAAAAAGGGTGAAGGACTGAGAGAGCCATATACTTTTTTTAAATGACCATGTATCATAAAAACAGGCTTTATCGGTATCAGCAGTCTAGACATTCTCCAGGCCTTTTAACCCTGTCTTGTTAGGGCCTCCTGTGTGAGGTAGAGTGTGTAGTAGCATTTTTTACCTCTACTCACTAGAGATGAGTTATATCTCAACTGTGACACACACACGCACACACACACACACACACACACACACACACACACACACACACACACACACAGAATCTAGATACTGCCACAGGTTCCTGCAAAGAGCCAATCGTCCACTGAAGCGACAAGCAGAAAAGCATTAGTCATTTTAAATGTTGATACTTCCCATTGGCACAGCAATAGAGGCGTCTGACAAGCTAGAAGACATAAGATCTCAGGCTCTCTACCCCTCTAGGCCCCAGTTTACTCATTTGTGAAATGGAGATAAAAATTCTGTGTTCCCCCCGCTTGCTGGCTGCCTCCCCCTTCACCTGGGCAGCCTGGAAGAGCTTGTCTCGGTAGCTTGCTGTGGGAGAGCTGACAGGCTGACAAACTCAGCTACCACCTAGGCCCGGATCTAGGACTTTGAGTTGGCCCACCCCAACTTCTACCCATCTATGAGCTGCTAGAGTGTGTGATGGGGCCAGTCCTGCAGAGCCAAAGCTACCAGATCTCCGCGACACACGGCAACAACCAGTTATCTGAGAGGAGTCCTCATGAGGGATCCAGTATTGATGGGATAGCAGAAGCCAGAGGCCTTGAACGAGACCAATGTCTCACTGCCATGAACATTTGCTAGTAAAGATGTGTGGACAAAAGGGTAAACTGTGGGACACGCTGTGACACACTACAGCTCCCACAGAAAGATTTTTGGGGGGATGGGGGTATTGTTTGTGGGTTTTGCTTGTTTTTTATTTTTGTTTTGAGGGACAGGATGCAAGGGCCGAGGGTGCATATGGAGAAACTGGGAGATGAGTGGGATTGGGGTGCATGGTATGAAATTCACTAAGAATCAAAACGTTTTAAAAGAAATCTCTGTGTTTCCTAGGATTGTTATAAGGATTATATAACAAAATACATACAAAGCACTTGGATAAAGAGTAAGAATCACCCAAGTGCTAGTTACTAGTCTTACTATGATTTATCCATGTTATTGCATCTTACAGAAGTGACTTAAAACTTCCATAGAGCCCATAGTCCAATCAGCAAATCCTACCATCAATAGCTCTTCAGTCTGTGCCTCCCCCACCCATCAGATCACCCTTTCAAATACTGACAGGAAGTGCCCAAGGACATAACATCAAGGAACCCCAAGTGTCATAGTAAAGTATTCTCAAGAAGAGTATGTATTGACAGCCTTTCATCACAGGCTTGCTTCGAGAGCCATCTATACACAGCCAGCCTGTTCCTTTGCAGCAAGCTGCACTATGGAGAAGGCGTGCATGAGAAAGATGCCCTCCACACTAGACAAAGTCTCAGCAAACATAAAGACACCAATGATATGCCAGTCTGTGAGACTGACCATGGTCACCACTGTGATAGTCAGATGCAGAGTCAAAGGTCCCAGATGACACAGGAAACTAAAGTCACCCCATAATAACTGTGATGAGATTAGCCATGGCCTTGTTCATCCTGGCCAGTTTGCTCTGGATGAACCAAGATAATTTCTGGCTAAATTCATGGCACACTCCATCCAATGTCACTGGACACCTTCTTCATGCAAATGTCAATTGTATTTTTAAGATTCTTTTAATGTGTACGGTTATTTTCCCTGCATGTATGTCTGTGCACCACATGTGTATATGGCGTGTGGAAGCCAGAAGAGGGAGTCAGATCCCCAACACTGGTGATACAGATGATTGTGAGCTTACATATGGGTGCTGGGAATCAAACCTGGGTCCTCTGGAAGACAAACCAGAGCTCTTAAGCACTAAGCCATCTCTCCAGTCCCAATTTGAAAATAAATGCTATTCTTTAAAAAACCTTTAAAAAATAAGACAACTTTTGTGGACAAACACACTTAGGGAATTACCCAGAATTTCACTGCAAATGATCTAACCCCTAACTTTGGTCTTTACTGGTCGTTTTTGTTAACTGAGTAGAAGCTGCAACGTGGACAGGCTGGCATAAAAACATAAAACCACATCATCCTAAAACAAGAAAGTCTGTTGGATACAGTTGTCCACCTACACATTTGCTACTTAACCAAGACTACGTGAGTGGTAGCACAGCTTTATATTCGAGAAAAGGGATTTTAAACATGACCTATTTATACTCAGCCATTTCCATAGCAACTGCCTTGGGTTTAAGTCGAAACAGCTGTACCAGCCTGCCAGTGACCAATGGCAATCTAAACGGAACTCGGGTGAGTCTCATGCACCCTTGAGAAATGGACTTCAGTGAGCAAAGACATGGTTTCCCACCTTTCTCATGGGACATAGCCAGACTTGTAGTAAGAACTTGAAAAAAGGGAAAGGGGGAGATAGAAAAACTGCCTTTATCCTTGCCAAAGGTGGTAAGTTACGTTTCTTACACATACAAGCCCAGAATAAAAATCTACACAGAAGACAGAATCCTGTGTAATTATGCATATTTAGGTCTAAAGATGTCAAGTTCACAATTTTACAAGTGCTTTCTCAGAAAACTAAATGCATTTAGACAAGCAGATGAAAAAGACAGAGGTTTCTTGAAATGCAGTATAAACATGACAGCTATCTTTACAAAAACAGACAAGGAGAATTTTTTAACTGGCACCAGCGAACAATGAGAAATAGCAGACCTATTCAAATTCACAAAGTATAAATAAAACAGAAGGAGAATCTAACAACTGGAAGAAGGAAATGGAACGAAGATCGCGGTGACGAAACTTTCTCTAGCTTCAGCCACCTGTACAAAAGCTCAACATCAGAGCAAGGCTCTAATAATGGGTGGGAAGAAAGTCATCATCACAAAAGGAGGGTAGTCAAGCCAGATGGATGACGCGTAATTAAATCCTAAGTCGGGTACCTTGATGACTTAATAGCTGCATGCAGGAGATCTCAAACAGGACATTTCATAAGTATTATATTGAGGAAATTTACAGTGAAACTAAAAAAATGTTTGTTTTGGTTCTTAGTGAAAGCCCCCACTCTGAAACATTATACTCACAGTTTGTATACATGACGTTTCAGGTCTTCATGGAAAGAATGGAAACCCCTGCAGAGTTGGGCATTACAGGCGACATGTAAGAACAGCTCAAGGAACGCATGGTCCAATGAAAGCTGAAACTTGATCAGCTTTACTCATTTTCAGTCAAGATGTAGATAGACACAGGGAATGGTACTGATTTGAGTTATTTTCTTAAACAACAACAACAACAAAACTTTAACTTTGACAAAGGGTGCAAATAGGTGACAGTATGTCCCATCTTTAAACAATATGGTAGTACTCAGAAAACTCCTCTATCACATGAACATCCAGCAAGTAGATTGAACCACTTGCTGTATGCCCATGTGTGGTGGTTTAAAGGCGAATGACCCCATAGGTGCATATATTTGAATGTTTGTTCCCTGGTTTCTGGAAGCATGTTTTAAAAGATCAGAAAGTGTGGTTTGATTGGAGGAGGAGTGTCACCGGGGCACAGGCTTTCAGGTTTCAAAAGCCAATGCCATTTACATCCATTCTCCCCCCCCCCTCTCTTACTCTCTTTCTTTCCCTCCCACTTTCAAATAATGCAAGCTCTCAGCTACAGGTCCGGCACCATGCCTGTCTGTCTGCTGCCATGATCCTTAAAATGACTGTCAAGGACTCACCTTCTGAAACTATAAGCCCAATAAACTCTTTCTTCTATCAGTAGCATCAGCTACAGTGTTTTACCACAGCAACAGAACAGTAACTATGACTACAACACAGAAAGAATCCTATGTGGGGCTTGTATGTAGCTCCATGGTTGAGTCCTTGTTAGTGTGTGTACAACTATAGCTTCAAACATCAACCCTGGAAAATAAGCATAAACAGAAAAGATTGCTTAGAGAGTATTTTGAAAATTCTATCCACTGAAATATTTTCTCTCTCACTCTTGTTCTTATTTCTACTCTTTCACAGTGGGGACATTATGTGCACTACCACTGAGCTATATCTCTTACCCATTGGTTTTGTTTTTTTTTTTTTAAGATAGGGCCTTGCTCAGATTTGGACCCAGGGGTCCCGCTCAAACTAAGGCACCAGCCAAGGACAATACAGGAGGTAAACTTTAAACCCCTTCCCAGATCTAGCCAATGGTCAGAATATTCTCCACAGTTGAGTGGAGAGTGTGATATGACTTTCTCACGTACTCTGGTGCCTCACATTTAACCATGTCCCCTGGAGGAGGAGACCTGGTGGCACTCAGAGGAAGGACAGCAGGTAGCCAAGAAGAGACTTGATACCCTATGAGAATATACAGGGGAAGTAATCCCCCTCAGGAACAGTCATAGGGGAGGGGAATAATGGGAAAATGGGGGGGGGGGACTGGGAGGATACAAGGGATGGGATAAACATTGAGATGTAACAAGAATAAATTAATAATAATAAAAAAAAAAAAGATAGGGCCTTGCTACATAGCTCAGGTTAGCCTTGAACCTGTGATCCTGCCTCTGCCTCCTGAATGCTGGGGTTACAGGTATGCAACAACCCACTGTCATTTCTTATTTGCACATAAAAAAAATTGGGGGGAGGGGGTTTCAAGACAGAGATTCTCTGTGTAGTCCAGGCTGTCCTGGAACTTGATCTCTACTCCAGGGTGTCCTTGAACACACAGAGATCTGCCTGCCCCTGCCTCCCGAGTGCTGGGATTAGTGGTGTGCGCCATCACTGCCTGGCACATATGGATCTCTTAAAGGCAGGTATCCCTGGGCTTGTTTTTTTTTTTTATTAAATATTTTTTACATATACACTTATATTATTCCACATATATACAATAAACTACATATAGCAAGAAGAACCATGAAACAATCAGGAATTATACAAATGTTACATTCTTAGTATTTTGGCTATTTGTATTTGGCAGCCTTGAAGAAAACATCTTTCCTATCTTGGTGCATCTAAAATTCTGAATGTAAATCAATCTCCATCACATCTTGTCATTATCAACTTAAAGCATCTATTTAGACCTAAAAACAACTTAGCCCCTAAACAACTAAGCTTCATGATAAAACTAAACTAACTGAGTATACAGGTTAGCAGCTTCCCAAATGAGAAGATGACAGAGACAGTTTGCTATGTGAGCAGTCACCCAAAACTCTCTATAATGTTGTAGCATCATCTTCAGCATTCTGGCTCACTATATCTGACAGACATATTTGTGAGGAAGGACTTGCTTACCCTGTCTTGGAAGAGTTTAGCCGTCAACTCTTCATGCTTCTACGCTTTCCCTTTTTTAGACAGAATTCTGTCTGTAGTAGAAATAAGAACATTTTGCCCAGTAGCTTGTTTGCCACATTTGAAGCCATCTCCATAAGGAGGTTCTTTAATGCTCACCATCCTCTTTGAGGTAGACTAAGTGTTGCCAGGAGTTACCTATCTCATTGTCAATGAATCTTTAAAATAATAAAAACATTTTTAAATGCCATATTCTATATGTCTCTGAGGTTTTTGAAAACCTTATCTAATTATTTTACCTTATCTTTCTATAGAATCACATCTATCTGCTGTACCTAAGATGTATATTCTTATGATAAAAATAGACTAGTAATTGATATGACCATGATTTGATCAACTAACAATTAACTTGTATGACTTTTTTTTTTTTTTTTTTTTTTGGTTTTTCGAGACAGGGTTTCTCTGTGTGGCCTTGGCTATCCTAGACTCACTTTGTAGACCAGGCTGGCCTCGAACTCACAGCGATCCGCCTGCCTCTGCCTCCCGAGTGCTGGGATTAAAGGCGTGTGCCACCACGCCCGGCAACTTATTTATCCTAAACAGCCTGCAATAGCACTTTCAAAGTATTGGAGGCAATCTTGTATTATAATTGAGTTATATGTGTACAATACCTCATATTAGAGTAGAAATATATATAATGTGTGTGAAGAATAATCTTAAATTTAAATTCTATACCACTGTATCTAAAATTAAACTTATTTTGCATCTATATATAAAATTCTATACCAGTGAATTAAAAATAACCTTGGGAGTGACAATTAAGGCATTGAGTTGAGGAGCAGATTCACTTATCTACTTTTTGTTCTATCTTCCCTATGTATTTCTCTATTCCCCCTTCTTTCTTTTCATCTTCTATCTCCAAACCTAAGAATGGAAGATAAAGGAAAAGAGAGACATCCCTGAGTCCAACCTAGTTTTCTCTCTAAATAAGATCAATATTAACTTCTAACTAATTCCCATAGGAAATAACCCTCTATAACCCAAGAAAGCAACCAAAAACCTACTCAACCCCCCCTTAAAAGAATGGGGCATCGTTCTCTTAAGGTTTCTTCTGGCTGATTTGGGACCAGTAATACCTTTGTAGAGGCCCAAATAAAATTGGGGAAATGGTTAAACAAGCTAGGAATAGCATCTGTGGTCAAGTTTCTAAATGTTGAGAAATTCCGGGCTTAATTAGAGTCCTGTATGAGACAGTCTGAAGTGCTAGACCCATTGGGATTGGAAGCTTTCTTTGAAGCTGTCCTGGGAGCTGCTTTGTTCTGATGAGGAACAGCAGCTGCAGTACTGGTGTTTGGTAGATCTGTTTGGTTGTTAGGTCACTGTGCAGTCCTGGTTGTCCTGCTGATCAGAAGTAGTATGTGATCTGTGCCACCATCTTGGATCTTCTGGGCTTGAGTACTTATTCTATAATCTACCTTGTTTCCGTAAGGGAGTTGATGATATGAAAACTAACATCCAGTTGAGAGAAGGGAAGTTACACTCATTCTTCTCCTTGAACCAAGTTGAGCCTTAAAAGACCTATGCCTTAAGAAATAAATGTAAGTGCACCTTTAACAGGCACTGTGTGGCCCCACCTCACCTCCTGCATTCTCATCCTGATCAAGTGCCTTGGAACAGGAGGAAACCAACTATTATACAAGTTCTCCCCTTTCAGGGTTATCACAGGTTTCTTCCTGAGCCCATGCTGCACACTGGCTACTAAGTCAAGCAAACAACTGTTCCTTTCATTAAAAGCGCAAATGACAGAAGCATTTTATCTTATCCATCATCCAGCCCTAGACTGCCCTTTCCAAATAATTCTGCAGCTGTGAACTCACCTCACCCTCATGATCAAACCAGAGTGAAAAGCTGACTCTGCAGCCCAAGAGATAAACCGGTCACAGCAGGTCTGAACCCTGCTTTTTCAAAACCTAAGTGTGCCAACACAACCGCTGAAAGATAAGCTGTCATTCTGCCAGATGCATACTAACTTCTTATTAAGTGGTAGTCTCTGTACTTGGGACACAGTAATAAATAGCACAATGCAAAGCCAGGCATGGGGGCACACAGCACTTGGAAGGCAGAGCCAGGCAGATCCTCTGAGTTCAAGGCCAGCCTGGCCTACAGAGTGAGTTCCAGGAAAGCCAGGGCTACACACACACACACACACACACACACACACACACACACACACACACACAAACCCCTATATTAAAAAACAAAACCAACAAACAAATAAACAAACGCATAATGTATTTAACCTACCTTACAGAATGAAATCTAGTAAAGGGAAACATTTGTGAAACACCTACACAAACAATTATGATAAGTGAGATGAGCAGTACAGAAGAAGGGGAAAACAAGCCCCAAGAACACCTACCAGACAGGGAACACATCAGCCTGGAATGTGGGGGAGACAGGACGGTGTCTAGATAGATAGACCTCCCCCAGGAAGCACAGCTGAGATCTGCCCACAGAGATGAAGGCAGGTAGTCAGAGCAGGTAGACACAGCAGCCCCTCTGCCAAAGGCTCTGCCTGAGCTGATCCGAAGATCACTTTCTCCTCACCTGCAAGAGTCCACTGAGACATTCTTTCTCACCCAGACTTTCCAGGATCAAAAACTGTGGAAAAGTCCTCAAATAACTGACAGGTATTTCTGGAAGGAACAATTGGGAAGATCAGCGAGAGCGGGAAGGACCTGTATCCACAGCAGTGACCTGCGAGTGCAAGGAACCCACAGTAAGAGTACGGAAGCGCTAGGACTCTTATCCCACCAACCCTCGACACTGACCCACCACAATACCCTTGTGGCACAGAATCTCAAACCAAGCAGAAACGCTGCAGGGCAAAAGTCGCCTCACCAAAACACAGTAACAAGAGGGAGAAAGGCAAGAAGGATGTGAGTAAAGTGACAAGGCCATTCTAGACCACACCTCTTTCTAAAACTTTAAAAAAAAAAAAAGTTGATAATGAACAACAAAAATTATTCAGGTTCAAATACAACCCAAAGTTACTATAAGGGAAAAAGAGATGAAGAAACAGGACAAAAATAAACGCAGCCTGGAAGACATAGGCATCCTTTTCCCACTGTTATAGCAAAACACCAGACGCTGGACAATGTTTAAAGAAAACTAGTTTGGATTGAGAGTGTAGTTCAGTGCCTATCATGTAGAAAGATCACTCCCTTTTTGTTCATCACAAATGAACATGTTTAAGTAGCTATGTCGCTAATGATTCCATTCATGCATGTATGTACAGAGGCCAGAAGTCAGGTGTCTTCTCTACTTACTTAACATTTTTTCAGATAGAGGTTCTCACTGGCCTGGGGATTACCAGTTCAGCTAGACTGGCTGGCCAGCAAGCTGCTAAAGTTCTTTTTATAAAACTGTTTCTCAGTTTCTCTCTTAACCTAGCTATCACACAAATAATTGAGACTCTATTATATTATTTTAACAAGTTTCACAGCATAAAAACTGAGCAGTTATTACTCTCTTCATAACACTCTGAGCTAATTTGACTTCCTTTTTGCCAAAATCCCCGAGATACTTGCACTTTGTAGCTTTTCCTGTCTCTGCTCTCCGTCTTTCCTGATATCTCCTGGACCTCTGCCTGTGGCTCAATCACCTACTTCTCCTCTAACTCTTCCTTTCCTAGCTGGCAGGAAGTCCAGCCCTATTCTCTCCCCTGCTTAACAATTGGCTGTAAGATGTTTTATTGGCATATCGGGGGACAATTGGGGAGCAGGGTTTATACAACATTAAGACAGGAGAATCTCAGAACAAGGATCACAACCAGATATGTTGGGTACAGAAATCAAATTTAAATTACACAATAACTTTATGCCGTCAGCAAGTACCAAGAATCCCTCTGTCTGTTTCCCTGGTTCTGGGGTTACAGTCCTGTATTACTGAAGCCAGCTTTTCACATGGGTCTGGGGATCAAACTCCAGTCTTCGTGCTCACAGGTAACCATTTTACTGACTGGGCCATCTCTGCAGCCCAGGCTCTCCCTTTTATAACAACTCTTATAAGAATAGCAATCCCTTTGGTAGGTAGTGACACCAGTGACCTAATAACCTCCTAATATTAAAGGTTACACTATATCTTAATAGTTTATTTAAAGTCTACCACATCTCTACATTACCATGTTAGGACTAACCTTCTAGTGCAATCGCATTTAAACATATAATAATAGTTCTTTATTGCCAAAGTCAACAAAGAAACAGAAATTAAATGAAAAGTCATTTCACAAATATTATTTCAGAGACCCAAAAGGCAAAATGAATAAACGTTTTACTTAAGGGAAAGGAAAGAAAGAAGTAATTCAAAAAAATAAGCAATAAACATGGTCAGAAGGTATATACCTCAATGGTACACTGCTTGTTTATCATGCATAAGACTCTAGGTTTGACCTCCACCTTCCAAAAGCTTACAAATTAAAGGCTCCAAATTAGGGGTGTGAGCAGTAAAGGCACAGAAAAACACAGTAAAAAAATTTTAATGCGCTTATGTTTAAACCATAATGCTGGAAATTATTACTGAAAAAGCAAACCTGTATCTGAGAATATTGACTCACAATGACCAACGCCAAGACTCACTTATAGTGCAAACACCACATACTAAAGGGGAGAAAACACTTGAGCACTCAGGCAAAAACAGTAAGCAACTTTCAAGGGAAAAAAACGTATTAGACTTTTCAACAGCAAAAGAAAACAAAATAAAGAGTGTTAGACACTTGAGAAAAGCAAATGTGAACCAGATAATACCTCTCCAGCCAAATGACCTGAAAGTTAAAGTGAGTTATCAAGCTGCTGTCAACAAGCAGGAGCCCTGTTCCCACGGCGACTCCCTACAGAAACTAGTAGGGTCTGAGCCCCTTCAATAGGAAGACCCTGAACACAAACATCCTTTCAGAACTCAGTCTAAGGACTTAAATAGCACAATGCACTGTATACAGCAGATCCCAGGCTCAACAATAAAAATACAACAGCCTGACTGTATCAGAGCTGAGGCAGGGGAAAAAAAGCATGAGTGCGATTCTGAGTTTTCTTTAAGCTGCTCTCAGTAATTACAGAGCTGACACTGGGTGTGTGTGGTTTTGGATGACATTCTGCGTAGCTGTAGGCTACTTACCTCTGCCCCTGTCCTGAGAAATGGGATTCCTGGTGTAGAAACAAGGGAAAGGATATATTCAGGGCAGGCTAAGTTAAAAATCCAGAAATGGAAGTATCAACATGAAACTGTGGCATAGCTTATCTAAGCTCTACCCACGGTAGCACACCATGAGGAAAACCCAGCAACACTCCTATCGAGATGCAGTTATGATCGGAACAGAGCACATTCTTGTAGCCTCGTCTATCTGAACACTAGGTGACCAGCTGGAAGCACTGCTCGGAGGTTACTGAACCTGTAGAAGGTGGAGGCTTGCTGGAGGGAGTGCGTCACCAGGCAGGCTTTGACATTTTTAGCTGGTCCCACTTATATTCTCTGTTTCCTGAGTGCGGATGCAGTGCAATTAGGCAGTCTCCTGCTCCTGTCACCAGGCCATAATGGACTCTTTCCTCTGAAACTTCAAGCCAAAATAAAGTCTTTCCTCCCTAAATTGCTTTTTGTTTGGTCAGTCTTATCACAGCCACAAAAAAGAAACTAATAAAGAAGCCAAGACTTCTTCCAGAAAAAGCTAATACTAGACTGGGGTGGAAGCAGATGCTCTCATAGAAAAGGCTGAGAAGCCACAGAGGACTCCTAGGCTCAGTTAAGAAGGATTCAGAACAAGGGTGTGGAGTGACTTACAAATGAGAACACATGCAGGAAACACGGACCAGAGACAGCAGGTGAGCTGTACTGCAGCTGTCAATCAGCAAAATTCAGACTGAGGATGCCTACAAGCTAAACGGTCTGTGGTCTTCAGAGGGCAAAATTAATGAGAAGACAAATGGGGAATGTGATGGAAAGCAAATTAGTAATGCCTTCAACAAAAATGTACTTAAATGGGCAAGATCCAACTGGAGGTATACCCCTGGGTGATGATACTACAAGAAACGGCAAGAAGAACTCACTTGAAAAATCAGGCCAGGGCTACTTTAGGAACAGAATGGATGGGATTGATGGGGCACACAAAGAGGGCTGCTGGGCCAGGTAGCAACTCTAACTCCTGATCTGGGTGATGGGGACAAGTGTGCTCCACCTTAGGATAATGTCATAAGTTAACACATTTAAATCAGGTGACTGACTGTCTGTATTTGTGTTTTGTTAAACACTCAAAAATAATTAGGAACATTCATATCACTAGGGTCAACTGGCATAAACAGAATACAGCTCTGAAAATAAACACAATTACTACATTTTTTTTAATCAAGTACTACAGCTTCATCAAGGTTACTTACTACACTTGCTTTTTATGTTGAAAACAAACTATTGTCAAGTGTTACGAACATGACCCTTCATTGAAGTAAGGCCTAAAGATGCATGAAGGGGGAGGGAGGGTCCTGTGACTGTGGTGACAGCCCATTATCTCATCTACCTCCTGAAGTCAACAGTAAACTCATCCCATCGACAACCCACATCCTACCTTATAGAAATGTGAAGTTGCAAAAGTTCTAGTGAGTAATGATAAGTCAGGCCAACAAGGGAGATGGGATAAGGCTCTTGCTCTCCCAGACCATTGATGACTTACTTTACTCATTTGACCCTTTCAAAACAACCTTAAAGGTTTGCTTTTCCATTATAAGCACTTAAGCATGTGGCCAGCCACGCAGCCAGGTGAGAGGTGCTTGTCCTCATCCTAGCTATGAGCACATGCACACTTCACTGTGACTCGAGGCAATGTTCCATGACTTGCCTTCACGCCTAATACGTTAGTGGTTCCTAAGAGACATGACACCCTGAACCTGAAAGTCAAATTATAGGAACAGGTGCAGATGGCCTCCCTCATCTGAACCTCAAATCTTAAAACAGGAGCCACACCCTGGGTTGCTTGCTGGGTCATCATCACTACCCTGATTTGAATTCAAAAAAAAAAAAGAAAGAAAGAAAAGAAAAAAAGAAAGAAAAAAAGAAAAAAAAAAAAAGAAAGAAAGAAAAAAAAAAGAAAAGAAAGAAAGAAAGAAAGAAAGAAAGAAAGAAAGAAAGTGGAGGAGGGAATCAGATTGTATAAGAGACAACATTAACTGGCAATAAGAGAACTGGAATTCAAAAAGAGTGTAATCAAACCTTTTAAATATTTACTAAAGCAAACATGAAAAATAGCCTGACTCACCAGAATACAATTTGAGAGCAAGTCTTATTTACTTCCTCTCCCACCACCCCAAGTTACGCTACATTAGTTGGAACACAGAGAAAGCATGAGCCAGAAGGGGTCCATTTCCTGGTGCTGCTACACCCAGAAAAGACACAGTAAAACCAACGCCAGGTGTGGTGGCACACGCCTTTAATCCCACCACTTGGGAGGCAGGGGCAGGTGTATTACTGTGAGTTCAAGGCCAGCCTTGACAGTCAAGGCTACACAGAGAAATCCTGTCTTGAAAAAAAAAAAAAAAAAAAAAAAAAAAAATTTTTTTTTTGTTTAATTTTATTTTCATGTCCAGTGTTGTGAGGTTATAAGATCACCTGGAACTGAAGTTACAGACAGTTTTGAGCTGCCTTGTGGGTATTGGAAATTGAACCCAGGTCCTCTGGAAGAGCAGCCAGTGCTCTTAACTGCTGAGCCATCTCTCCAGCCCCAACACTTTAAGATGAAGTCCAGACACGACTTTTTTTCAATTTTATTATGTGTGAGGGTGTTTGCATGCCTGTATCTCTGTGCAACACAAGCACACAGTGCCTGTGAAGGCCAGAAGAAAGCATCACATCCCCTAGAATTGAAGTTATAGACAGTTGTGGGCCTCTGTGTTGGTATAGGAATAGACTACAGGTCCTTTCCAAGAGCATCCAATGGTCCTAACCACTGAGCTATCTCTCCAGTCCCCAGGCATGAATTATTTAACGGTAACTTGTAGAAAAGAGAAAGATTAGAGTGTGGTTTCTTCATCTACATCCTCCATATCTGTCTTTCTTGATCTTTCTGTCTCTGTATCCTGCTCTTCAGTATCTTCCTACTAATGTTGTGAGAACTCCCAACTTCCCAGCTAACCTCGCTCTTGCTCTTGTTTTTACATATTCATGAGCTATATTCACAAACATTTACAGACCTGCTAAACTTCCTGACACAGGAATCCCAAATTCTTTCTGACAGATACTTATAGAACCTATCCAATAGTCTCCAGGTCTTAGAAAAGCAGACTTAATTCACACCCCTGTATTCTCCCTGGCCCATCCCTTCCTCTAAGGATGAGCTGCCAGCCTCCATTTCTTATGAACATTCATTAAAAGGACCCCTCCCGTAGACATGACTCTGCACACAGGAATTCATGAATACTTAGGAAACTAGCTGCAGAGCAGACCCAGCCATGACTGAGGCTGTGAAAACAGAAGTCTGTAGCACTCACTCATCCTCCTCTCTAAAAATGGCTGCACGTAAAACACAGCCAAAGTCCAGAGCTGAATTCTACTTTGAAGCATGCTGTTACTCTGGGCGCAAACAGAAAACAGACATCTTCCCCAGCTTGTACATCTTCAGCTAGACAAGGCACCCTGGCCCATGGTCCTGTGACACTTGGGGCAAATCTACAGAGGGAGAAGGGTTAGGCACCAGCAGGGAGAAGAAGGTAGAACTTGCTGTTCCTGAGGAGCCCCACAGAAATAAGAGAGGCTGTTTGAGCATTACTTACTGCCTGGTCGATGTGGGCCTTCACTTGCTCACTCAACATGCCTTCAAAGACGAAGGAGTCTCCAAACTTCTCAGCCTATATGGAGGGTAAAAAAGATTAGGGTCATGGCTTCAGGGTGCCATTTTCCTCCCAATGCTACTATGGTGACTCGTCCCATCCAGGAAGATGGTGGCCTCGGGTTTTCCCTGACTTCCCAAACTACTCAGAAATTACTTTAAAGCATCCAACTTCCTTTTAAAACAGGTTCAGGTCACTCACAAGACTGTTTGCATGTGAGACCTGATTTGCTGATAAGACTGCAGGCTAGAAGAGGTTAGATTCTAAGAAGAACCTGCGGAAAGAACCCTATTTCTCCCAATATTGCAAATAACTCTGAAAAATTATATTCTTGGGATATTATACGTGTAAGCTGTTTGCCTTCCACCTTGCTCCTAGGATCTACCTAAAAGAATTGAATGGTGTTGCTTGCTGATTCTCAGACACACTCTATTGTGCTTAGAGCTGTCAAGGGATCAGCCTAAGCAGCAGCTGGAAATCTGTATTTTAATCACTTTCTGACAGTATTGTCACAAATCTGTTGATATCTGCTCTGACAGTGAGATTCTTGTCCTTTAGTTCCTGTGACTACTGCTCTACTTTTCATCCTACAAAGCCACCTGTTCTTACAGATCCATGGAGCACCAGGACCGTCTTCCTGGGCTCCCCAGTGACTGCCTGTGTAGATGAGCTTCTTACACTAGGCCAGCGGCTCCCTAGCCTGTTCAGTTGAGCGCATGTGGTCAGCTTGTTAGGACTCAAACTGCCAGAACAAGCTGCCTCTGTCACATCTGGTAGTTCTAACACAATGAGCTCAAGAAAATCGCAGGGAGCCCATGCAGTTTCCTCACTTTCACCAAGATCAGTTTCCTCCTCTAGGCTGGCCTATCCTCACCAGGTAAAGTTAACTGACCACCTGCATGCACCAACCAAGGACAATGCATGCAGTTAACCTAGACCCCCTGTTCAGATCTAGCCAATGGACAGCTCATTCTCCACTGTTGTGGGGAGAGCAGGGACTGCCTCTGATACGAACTCTGGTGCCCCCAATTTGATCATGTCCCCCTTGATGGGGAGGCCCGGTGGCACACAGAGGAAGGGGAAGCAGGCTATCTGGATGAGACCTGACAGGCTGTGGTCATATGGTAGGGGAGGAGGTCCCCTTCTGTCAGAAGTCTAGGGGAAGGAAATCGGGTGAAAGAGGGAGGGAAGGTGGGAATAGGAAGATACAAGTGAAGGGATAACAATTGGAATGTAATCTGAATAAATTATAATAAAAAAAAAAAGTTAACTGAGTCCTGGTCCCTGTACATCAGGCCTCACAAGAGCCTTCAGCCTGTTTTATTGACTAGAAATGAATGTTTTCTTCACCTGATAGTATCCGTGTGTTCCCAGTGATATCATGATGCCTAGCAACGCATACCACTTATCCACTCAACAAACACACACATAACACCTGCCTAATGCCCAGTCTAGGGCTAAACCAGGGATTACTATAATAGGCATCATCTTTGTTCTTTTTTATATTTCTACCAGCATATATTAGTTACATAGAATAAAGGGTTTTATTATGTTTTTATATATTACAGAGTGAATTTTTAATCCTATTCAGTCATTATCCTCTCTTGCTCCTTTCCTACCTTCTATAATCATCCTCTCCTTTCCAAACACTGCCCTTTCTCCTTGAGGAAGGGACATTCCAGCTAATCAGACTGATGCAGCTGCAAGGCACGCAAGTAGAGATGAACAGCGTGCTCTGGTTCTGAGCAGAGGGAACAGCTCTGGTTCCGGATGGAGGTAACTAAAGGCACTAAAGGGGGAGGGGAGAGGGGAGGGCTGGATCATCCTCAAGAACAGAAACAAGAACCACTGGGCTAGAATCTGGTGAGCAGTGGGGAAAATGTACAGTGAAGTTGGAAATACTGGAAGGAAGTCTGTGAAATGTCCTGAGAATATGAAACAGTGTCCCAGGCAGGGACTCTGACCTCTGTTGTGCCCTACACCCTCCTGGCAGCACGAAGCTGAAAACTCCTCAGAATGAGAGGTTCAGATACATAAAGTAAAACCAATAGCATTACCAAGAAAACTACTTAGAATCAGTGCTGCATGGTACATGTGGTTATGTAATAAATCACATCCACTCAGGTCTTGTAACTCTCTTATTTCGAGGTGGGGATGAATGCAAACAGCATGTCAACAGCTACAACATGACGCACAATGTCTGCCTGTCAGGTACCTTACATTCGCATGTGCTGGCTAATCTTGCAGAAGAACTCGGCTCTATAAAGGCCCCCTTCCTTAGAACTCCTCTAGGGCTGGAGTGGTTAAAGCACTCACTGTCTCATCTTTACTGACCAAGTAAAAGCCAAATGTGGCTCCAGCCCTCTGTAATCCCAGTGCTAGAGGCTTGTGAGGCAGGACTGGGTGGATCTCAGGCTCACTGGCCAGTCTGTCTGGCCAAAAGTGCGATCTCTATGGTCCGTCAGAGATCCTCTCCAAAAGTAAGGTGAAATATCAGCAGTTCACAAGCACAAGCAACTCTAACTCCAGAGATCCATTGCCCTTGCCTGGCCACTTCAGTCACCGGCACACGCATACTCGCATGCTTCTGGCTTCCAGACATACCCACATGGGTGATTGTACCTACCACTTCATGTCACACTTAAATAAAATAAAATAAAGTAGTAAGAGAGAAGCCATTGAGGAAGATATTGCAATATCAACTTCTGGCTTCCAAATAAGCCCACATGGGTGCGCGCGCGCGCACACACACACACACATGTTTTTCTAATTTATACTATAAACTGAGCTGAGCATATGAAATAAAAAGAATAGAGATTTTGCTTACTACAAATATCTACAAACAAGATTTAAAACCACTTGGTATATTTTAGAAAATTCCAAAGAAATGAGAGTTCAGAATTGAACCTGAATGTTGTTTTGTTTTGGACTCCACTCCCAAATTAATTTTTAAATTAAAAAAAAAAAAAAAAAAAAGGGTGTTTGGTGCCAATTATTTTTTTAAGTAGGGACTCCACAAACTGAATAGAAGGGTAAGGGTTTTGATGAGATAAAAGGAGACAGTACTTAGGAAACAAATAAATTTGAGATTCTCACAGTAACAGTCATAAACTAGATCTAGTTTAGGAAAAGGCCTAAAGCAGCCTTCAGAAAAGAGCTATCGAGTCACCAATGTACAAGAATAAAGCCACTACGATGAAAAGATACACTTAGGCACTTGACCATTTCTGCGTTGTCTAAAGCTTGTGAGACAGGTAGTATACGATGCCTTAAGAAGAATTACATGCCATCTGTGTTCTCAGAAAGCCTAGTGAGCAGCAGCCCTCTGCAGTGGATTCGAGCACTAACACAGCACAGCACAAGGGTTAAGAGCTCAGGTTCAGTGGTCCACACTGCCCATGCATGCCTGCTTCTAATCATTGACCAGTAGTGTAATTAGCATGAATCAATGTTGACTCTCAGCTTGTAACATCAAGGAGCTGCTGGGAGAAATTAGACAGATGCCAGAAGGAAGTACATATCACGGTGCTGGACACACAGTAAAAATGCTTAAACTTTGAGCTATTACACCCTTTCTGAAGGTTCTGGAAAATAGCCAGTTCTCCCTCCCATCCCCAAGCCCATTACCTCTGTCAAATAGCCAGTTGAGTTCACAAATTTCTCAAAGTCAGCATTGCTGACTTCATAGGCATCCATGTAAAAGGCATCAACAGTGACTCTCCTGGCAGGGGCTTCTCCATCCTGCTTGATCTGAGGATCATCGGTGCCCATCGTAAATACTCCAGCAGGGATGGGGACCATCTGCAGCAAAGGGAGAAACACAGGACATCATACACCTAAAGCAAAGCGTATCTTTGGCTACACAGTTCTCAGCACACATCAAGCATGCAGTGCTTAAAACTCCCACCACAAATATCTCTGCAAAACTAGCCAAGGGCGTGAGAGCGCTCAATGGTAACATGCTTGCTGCACAAACCGAGGGACCTGAATTTGGATCCTTAGCAGCTACATAAAAGCTGGGCGTGGGGGCTTGGGTCTGTAACCCTAATTGGTGGGGAGGACGCAGGATCAGAGATATGAGGATCCCAGGGCTCAAGGGCCAGCAAGTTTGACTGAATCCGTGATCTCTGGGTTCCGTCAAAGATGCTTCTCAAAAAATAAATTAAGTAGAGAAGCCATTGAGGAAGACACTTAACGTCAACCTCTGGCCTCCACATATGCATGTCTTTATAAGTATGCACACACACAAGCATACAACACATGATTTACACACACACAAACATACACACACACACACACACGCATGCACACAGGCACACACACACTTGAAAATCACTCCACAAGCCAATGAGAGTAAACGACAAGCCACAGAAAGAAGGGGGAATTCTTTTGGAAAGCTCTTTCTAGATGAATTTCACAACAGATTTGGACATGCAAGAGAGACAGTCCTGGAAATACTGCAACAGTAAACTATGGAGGTAAGGAAAATATTGTGCTCATTTTTTTTTAAAGATTTAGATCTTTTTAAAATTTATGTGTAGATGTCTATATCCCAATGTGTGTAAGACCATGTTTGGGGCACCTGTGGGGACAAGAGAGGGTGCTGGATCCCTGGAGATGGAGGTACAGGCAGCTGTGAGCAAGGCAGCCCACCTGCTATCCCGGGCACAGAGGGCAAAGAGAGGGGGATCATCCTCAGAGAATGCTTGCTAGTAAGACTAGGCATATCAGAGAGCCTGGCATTGACCAATATGCTCTGCATCAACAAATAAGGTGGGATGGCAACTGAGGATGACCTGAACATTGACGTCTGGCCGACAGACAATGTGAACATGCACGCCACACATGCAAACATGAATGCATAGACATGCACAACACGCGCATACACACAATTTTAAAAATAATAAAATACCCAAAATTCAAAAAAAAAAAAAAAAATGAGAAAGTAGCTCTGCAGTAGCCAGAGGCTATGAGGTAGCAGGAATGCGAAGTGACTGCTTAACTGTTGAGTTTTTTCAGCGATATTGAAATATTCTGGAATAAGATAGCAATAATAGTTTTGACTTCCCTAAAAAAATTAAATCACTGAGTAATACACTTCAAAAAAGTGAATTATATAATATATGAATGATATCTTTATTAAAAATAGGCTCTCAACTATACTACTTATCAGAACTCTGTCTACAGACACAAAGTATAGCTTTAAAATTATAAAAACAAAAATCTCTCAGATTTTTTAACTGTCAAGTCTCTGACCTAGAAACAAGATTTTAAACCAAAGAAAGAGAAAATAAACTCAAAGAGGTAATTAGCTTGCGGGTGGGGTTCCTCAATAAGCATAGAAGAGTTAGATTCTACATGTTAAGGTTATAATCATGTGCATGTCTTTTCCAGTCACAAAGGTGTTATTTTTTAAAATTTTTATGTATGAGTGTTTTGCCTGCATGGATGGCAGCACACCACACCACATGCACGCATGCCAAGTCCAGAAGAAGATGTTGGATCCTCTGGAACTAGATTGTTACAGGCCATGTGGCTCCTTGAAATTTTACCTGGATCATCTGCAGAACAGCAAGTGCTCTTAACCACTGAGCCTTCTCTCAGCCTCTATGGTGCTATTTTCAGCTGATTTGTATCAAATGGGATATTTGTCCAATGTGTCAATCCTGTTTCAAGAAACAAACCTTGACTTCCTCTATTCCCATGTCCCAGGGTCACCTACCCTTGATGATTCTCCTACATCCCTCTCTTCTTAGCATCCCCCCTTCTCTATTCCCAGGTACCCTCACAGGTGGTCTCCCCGCGCCAGTCTCACCCATTCTTGCCTCCCATTTATTCCTTCCACTCATTCACTTCTCAAGTATTTGGGTCCTAGGTAAGCTTTCTGAACTTTTGTTTTGTTTTGTTTTGTTTTGTTGAAAGAAGGTTTCTCTCTGTATCCCTGGCTGTCCTGGACTCACTTTGTAGACCAGGTTGGCCTCGAACCCACAGTGATCTGCCTGCCTTTGCCTCCAGAGTGGCTTTCTGAAAATTCTGTATCTAACACATCACCATAGCTCTGTCAGGAGGAAAGACAGGAAACAGACTAAATCATCAGCAGTGTGGACTGTTGAAGCAGACAGTAGGTCATGCAGAAATAGAAAAGAAAGCAGACATAAGAAGAGGAAGAGGAACTTTTCGTATGGTGGCATGGAGCAGGCTCAGCAGTACACCATGGTGGGAGGAAAGCAGGGTGCACACAGAAGATGTGATGGTACCCAAGTGTAAGAGGAGAGGGGCCTAGAAAAGGTGACTGTGCAGTCACAGATTTTAAGGTTTGCTTGCATCTACTTGGGGGTTGGGGAGAATAATATAAATGAGTAAATATTTTTCTTACCCTACACCCATTTTTTAAATATTAGAACCGTATAGATATAATATCTATTTAAAAAAGAAAACAAAATAGCCAGGCATGATGGTCCTTTAATCCCAGCACTGGGAAGGCAGAAGCATGTTGATCTCTATAAGTTCAAGACCAGCCTGGTCTACATAACAAGTTTCAGGCTGGCCAGAGCTACGCGGTGAGTCCCTGTCTCAAAATAACAATGTAATACACTAGTTCAAACAACAAATTGAAGTGTCAAGCTGATCAAATCTATTTTCCTATTTAAAATTATGCAGGAATTTCTATCACATTTTGGGGTGCAATATCAAAATGTCAGAATCTAACACTTACCACCTCTTGCTCGTACTTGGGTGCGTAAGTTCCATGAGCTACTCTGTCTCTTCAGGAATCATGTCATTGTTCAAAGATCACCCTCTTCTTGGGCCTCTCCTGCCATACACCTTTCCCTTAGCTGTGTCACCTTGCTTCCTATGATGCATGTCTCTTTCTATCATAATATCTCTTTCTCTCTTTCTCTCTCTCTCTGTCTCACACACAAACACACAAATTATCTTACAGTTCCTTTTCCAATGCTTTATGTATGTGCATGTTGGTGTGTACACTTGTGTGTATGTGCCCTTGTGTGCACACACATGTAGTTGTGCATGTGGAAGCTAAAGACCCATCTTCAGGAACACATCCAGCTGCACTGAGACAGGATCTCTCACAGCCCTGAAGCTCATCAGTCAGGCTACACTGGCCTCGGGTCTTCCTGTATCTTTCTCCCCAATACTGGAATTAAAAGCACATGTCACCACATCCAGCTCTGCAGGTGGGCAATGCACATGACCAACTGAGCTTCTTTACAGGCTCTTTAGTTACACATTTTCTCCTTACTGGTGTCTTAGGCTCCTTATGAGGCCAAAACAAACTTTTCATCTCAAGACCTTGGGGACACCATATGGCACAAGCTCCAGTCAGAGTTCAAATGTTCTTCACTCATGGAATAAATAAGATGATGAATACAATAAGTTACTACTTGAATTATTCATAAGTAAGAGATTCAAAAGCCCATCTCATTTGTAAGACAGTCTCAGCCATGAGTTACATGTCTGTGTCATAGTGAGCCTTGGTTCAGGGACTGAACTAGATTTATCCATTATTCTTGATACTCTATGTAACACCTTGGACACAGATTCTGCCGTCCTTGGGAGAAAAGTGGGTTGTTTTTTTTTTAACAGCTCTGCAAAGAAGTAGAAAAACTATTTTAAACATAAGTTTCAATAGAAAGATGGTTATGTGGTTAAGAGCACACACTGCTCTTTCAGAGGATGAGAGTTCAGTCCCCAGCAGCCACCTCAGGTGGCTCACAACATATAACACCAGCTTCAGGTGATCCAACAGCATCATCCTGTTGTGGAGCAGTTTCCTGCTAGAGTAAAACCTTCCACCTTGGAAAGGAAGCTCCTTAAAATACAGGAGGCTTACAGAGAGGTGAAATAACAGAATGGTGGGGGTGGGGTGGGGAAAAACAGCAGAATGAAGCATTCCTTCCTTGGGGGAAGCTCATTAAGCTGAGAAAGAAAACAAAGTTCATGGAAGTCCCTGAAACTGACCAGGTTCTAAAGTCCCTTCCTCGCTATCATAGTTAAGCAATGAGAGCTGCTAAGGGGCACTCTCAGGCTCACTGGACTGCCTGGAAGAAGCAGAGACCTGTGACACTCTCCAGCCTTTTGGAACTGCCTGTAGGCTGTGCAGTGTGCTCCAGGTTTCCAGTTTGGTGAGCTGTCACCAGAGCTGGGGTGGGCTTTGTTGAAGCAGCAGCCTTTAAGTCACTTCTTTTTCTTGTAAGTAACTCCTCAGCTATATTCTGTTGAGTAAGCCCAAGTTGGATTTTGGTGGTATCCTTCCTTTTTGGATTGTCATCAGTTTTCTACTGGGGGTGAGTAGATGTCTGTTTATGTCTCCCTAAGAATAGAGTTACACAACACCTCCTTGGGCACTTGCATCATGTGCACATACCCACACATGCACATAATTTAAAGTAAAAGAAATATCAAGTCTTTAAATGAGTCTTACGATCCCATAAAAGTTTCATAAAAACCCATAACTACTGGTGATATCAAAGTACTTTGAAAGACAGGAGTATCATGAATTTAAGGCCAGCCTTGGCTACACAGTAAGTAACCAGAAAAAAAAAGTAACAAGAAAAAAAAATCATTAAAATGCTAAAGAAAGTGGGGATAGAAAAAAATCATGTCTACAGAACACAAGGTCTTGCGATGAGAATAAACTTCATGTACTTCAGCTCAAACCCACAACCTGAAGGAAGCTCTGCCTGCACACTGTACCCAACAGACTTCTCTAGAGTTACTAATTATTTCTCAAACTCTTCTCCCTCATGGTGAATACAAATGACGGCAACACCATCGAGCTTGCACTGTGGACCCCTGGCCTAGGTTCTTTCCCATCTTTGATTAAGCAACAGAGATAGAGAACGCTGAAGAGACCAGGTTTCCATTCTGGAAGATATAGATGAAAATAGTTCTAGACTGCTCTAAGTAGACCATAATTTCTAACTTACACCAATCAAGTTTTCTGTGTTACAAATGTAAAATGTCCATTCTAGGGAAATTCCATACATACAGATGTTTCAGGACCACAGGCCAAGTTAAAAGACAATTTAGTTGTGTCTTCGGGGAAAGACCAGAGTCCAAAAATCCCTTCTTCCCTGTGTCTGAAGGTGAGTTCAAAGCCTATGCTACCCTACTCAAGACAGACCCATAGGGCATGGTGAGGTAGCTCAGAGTGTGAGGCCACTTACTGTACAAGCCCGGCAACCCAAACCCATGTAAGGTAGATAGAGAGAGCGGACTCCTTAAAGTTGTCCTCTGAACTTCATGGAAGCACATACATAAACACAAGAGACACACATATACACTTAGCCAGCACATGTTTGTAAAAGATTGAAGCATGAGGCAGTCAGGAATCACTCCATCATTACAGAAGGACGATGTGAGTAGCTGCTAGTGTTTGCACACCCAGCATCTAGTCCCATACGCGCAGAAGCATCTGACGTCTCCTTTGAAAAATCACTTCTCAAGGCATCACTAAACATGTGTGACCCAAGATGGGTGACTCACCTACACATCCTGAGACAAAGGCCTGTGTTCAGTATGCACAATGACCGACAGCAATGTTTTGGGTCTCCAGTGAGTGAGTTTATGAGGTAAACAATGAGCTTGTGGAGCATCCGATCAGATACACTATCCAGTGGAAACTGACTTAGGGAAGCCCCAAGCACCGAAGAGTCAGCTGGAGCCTCTGATCCACAGAAAGGGTCCAAAGCACAGTCTTCTCCCGAGTGAGACTTGCCACTAGCCATGCCCACCACAGGCTTTGTTGTATCTTGGGATAAACAGTAGGTGAGTATCCTTTTGGGGAGGGTATCTCCCAGGAGTATTCAAGGATACAACGTTTCATCCAGCCTGGGATAAGGAATCATGAAGGACACTCTTAAGACAAACATGCTTGGGTCTAATGTGGGGGAGCCAACCTGAGCTCAGAGACAACTTCTCAGTGAGTTTAAACAGCATATGATAATTTACTAATACAGTAAATCCTGTATTAGTAAATCCTGGCCAATCCTGGCATTCTTCAGATCACAAAGTTTCAACTAAGAGCAGGACCTGGAAACTTTTCCTGGAGCCACCAAAAAACAAAACAAAACAGAACAAAAACAAAAAGACAAAAACTCTTTCCCCTTCCAGCTTATTTAGAAGACAGGATTTTAGCCGGGCCTGGTGGTGCACACCTTTAATCCCAGCACTCGGGAGGCAGAGGCAGGTGTTTGAGGCCATCCTGGTCTACAAAGCGACTCCAGGACAGCTAAGGCTACACAAAGAAATCCTGTCTGGAAAACAAAAAAAATCCAACAACAACTACAACAAAAAGAAGACAGGATGTTATCAAGAAACAGAATCAAACTAAAGTAAGATGACCTAAGAGACAACAACGGTCCAGGAGATGCTGCCCGATGCCCTGGATACAGTTGTGTCTATGGCCATGTGCCTTCTCAAACTTCCCAAGTATAAAGAATCCACTTTACGCAATCTTGATTCCATTTGCTACTGTATGAATTTTGTTTTATGCACAAAAATGAAATAAACTCATATGCAACTCTCTTGTAGAGCTCCTTTTCCATTTCCTTCTTTGACGCCTTAAACTTAACAGCAAAGGCTCAGACAAAAGAAAACAATATGCCAACAGCCACCTTAACTATGCAAGACCGTATCTAGCCACACGGACATCCCTGATAGGTGGAATAGCACCCAAATTTTGTCCAGCACTGAGATTTGACTCATGAAGCTTCAGTTGCCTCACCTATGAACTAGAAGATAATGCACTGCACAGGATTCTTGGAGAGTGAATACAGCAGAAGTATATGTTTACAAGGGTGTCTTTGAAACCTACCTGATAGCCTTTTACCCCTGAAATATCTTCTCAATATTGTAGCCACACACACACACACACAAAAAAAAAAGACAAAACATCATTCAAGGGATATTACAGAATGCCTAAAATAGGTTAGGCACTGGAGGGAGGGCAGTCCAGAGAGAATAAAACAGATCTAAAATTGTTTCCATCATCAAGTAGGTAGCAGGAAAATAACTACAGTAAGTAAAATAGATAAGTTGCCATTGAGCAAAAGCCCCCAAAATGCCAGGCATGGTGGCTCATGTCTTTAATCCCAGCACTCCGAAGGCAAAGGCAGGCGGATCGCTGTGAGTTCGAGGCTAACCTGGTCTACAAAGCGAGTCCAGCACAGCCAAGACTGCAGAGAAACCTTGTCTCAAAAAAAAAAAAAAAAAAAAAAAAAAAAAAAAAGCCCCAAAATGCTATGGGCATATTAATAGAATAGGAACAAACAGTCATGCACCCAACTGTCACCATCCCCCACTGCTGAGCTGGAAAGTGCAATCTGCAGACAAGTATCTTTAGTTGCTGCAGCGCCATCTTCCATGGGTCAATCTATGGAAACATTAAAATGGAGAGGAGGAAAGGTCAGGTGAGACCACAGGGGTTGTTACCCCCTCACCAAGTCCTGAACATTAGTGCCAATTAACACAGAGGAAAGAAAAATGAGATGGGAAGCAAGAATACACTGTATAGGAATACAAAAAAAGGTGTTATACAGAGAACCTGGGTGAATCCCCTGAAGTTTGTTCTACAAACGCACACACAGATAAAATAGCTTGCAGGTAGAATGCAGAACAATTTCTTATTCACTGTTTTCATCTGTACATGCTAACATCTAACACACCTAGGCAACAGACATAAAAACAATAAAGCAAGTGCACTTGGCTTGATCCTTCCTTGCGCTCAAAGTGCTAAGTACAACAGAATAAATACACGAATCTGCCAAGCAGATGCCACTGAAAAGAGACTGCAGGTGAGTTTAAGGCAGCCTTGAAGGCTCAGTCTCCACGGGTACTAAAACAAGAACTGAGAACTTAAACCCCAATCCGTCAGGCTTTAAATTCTTAGCTCTTCACCAGGAGGACAGAGTAGAGGAAAGTGGAAGTGGGCAAGAAGAGATAAGAAAGAACGGACAACACTCTTCAAGATAAACTCTCTACAGCCCAGGAATAAACAGGCACAAAACCCTGCCCACCTCCCTACGGGGAGGAGCAGGAAAAGGGACTCCTGTCCAATGGGATCTACAGCTGACCGACTTGGGGTGTGGTTAGACCCTTCCCAGGACGTCCGAATCACCCCTAGCATGGTCCATGGCACCCACACGACCCAGGAATGGAATGGAAAGCGCACCTTGGTGAGCGCGAGGGGTCGTGGGCCCGAACTCAGGCCCGGGACGTTTGCCTCCCGGGAGTAGCGCTGCGCGGCCGCCGAGCTGCCATGGGCCACGGGCCGCTGGGGCGTTCCGCAGCCGCACGAACCCGCGACGGATGCCGCGCCTGCCCCGTCCCCGGCCTCTTCGCTCCCCATCGTCCCGCACACTAACACCAGCAGCAAGAAGACATAAGCAAGCCACCAGCGGCAGCCGAGAGGTGGCTCTCGCGCGGGCGCAGCCATGTTGTTCCGCGAGTCATGTGATCCGCCGTGTCACGTGACCTGCCCTGCATTAAAAGGGTGGTCTGGGAGTGTATCCAGGTAGTTATCTGGCCCTCTCCTGCTAATGTTAAAAGTATGCAAAACACAACAAAACCACTACATCCAAGGCCTTCTGCAGACAATGCTCCCCTCTTTAGTTTCGTGGTTGAAAAATATTCATATTTATTCATCGTTTGCTAAGCACCAGTACTATACTAAATTAAAACTTCATTAAAAAAAATATTTAGCTGGG
Source organism: Acomys russatus (assembly GCF_903995435.1). Lineage (NCBI taxonomy): Eukaryota > Metazoa > Chordata > Mammalia > Rodentia > Muridae > Acomys > Acomys russatus. Next base: position 36,005,410 of record NC_067149.1, read on the forward strand.
TGGTGGTGGCCCATGCCTTTAATCACTACACTCAGAGGCAGAGTCAGGCCGATCTTTGTGAGGTCAAGGCCAGCCAACAGAGCAAGTTCCAGGACAGCTAGAGCTACAGAAAGAGAAACCCTGTCTCTGAAGCAAACAAACAAATTAGTTAATCCTCACAGTAATGTTGCTATATTGGGTTGACAGGACAAGTAAGTGACCTACTCAAATTACATTTGTCAAAACCAAAATCTAAGTCCAAATAATCTAACCAAAATCCCTGAATTTTAACCACTCTAAGCAATTCAGTAAATGGATTCAAAACAGGAAAAATAAACATGGCAAAAAACAGTACACCAGTAAGTAGAGTTAGGGGAACACACACTCTGAGGATGTGCACAATAACATTTCTCAAAGTTTGGACACACAGCGAGAGCATCACCTGGTAACTTAACAAGAAATGCAACACACAGTACCCACAAGGCAGCTCACAACTGTTTGTAATTCCAATATCTGATATTCTTACACTGATATAAATGCAGGCAAAACACTAATGCACATAAAACAAATAACTTATTTTTTTTAATAAAAGAAAGCCAACACTTTATCAGATTCCATGGAAACAGAACACAGCTGTTTGTAGAAAGGGTGGTGTGCAGCTGTGTGCCAAGGCCCGAAGACACCAGGTGTCCTGCTCAATAACTCTCTGCTTTTAAGACATTGTGTTCCACTGAACTTGGAGCTAAAATGGAAGCCAGGAAACCCAGATAATCCTCCAGTCTCTACCTCTTCTCAAAGCGCTGGAGTTTCAGGCATAGGCAGGTACTAGGGATTCAAACCGGGGTCCTAATGGCTGCACAGCAAACATTCTTAACCCACGGAGACACTGCTCATTCCCATCGCCGCCTTCCACTTCCTGTCCTTCTGCCCAGCTGATTGGCTAAACAGCACTTTATTGACAGTTGTTACATCCACTCAAGACATTCCTCCACATGAAGCTGTGCATAATGGTGCACGCCTGTAATCCCAGCACTCACCGATCCAGAGGCAGGTGAATCACTGTAAGTTCAAGGCCAGCCTGGTGTACAAAGCAAGGCCAGGACAGCCAAGGCTACACAGAGAAACTCTATTTGAAAAACAATAACAGAATGCCATGAGCCTACCATAACTATCTTCTGAGAGGCTTCATTCAGCAGCTGATGCAAACAGATGCAGAGACCCACATGCAAACAATAGGCCAAGCTTGGGCAGTTTTGTGGAAGAATGGAAGGAAGGATTGAGGGGAGCTGGAGGGGTGAAGGCACCACAAGAAGACCTACAGAGTCAACTGGCCTGGGCCCATGGGGGCTCATCAAGATTGAACCACCAACCAAAAAGCATGCGTGTACTGGACCTACACTCTGTAAACATATGTAGCAGATGTCCAGTTTGGTCTGTATATGGGTCCTCTATGACTCTGTTGCCTGCCTTTTGATCCTCTTCCCCTAGTTGGACTGCCTTATCAGCCCCCAGTGGGAGAAGATGTGCTTAGTCCTACTGTGACTTGAGGTGCTGGGGCGGGGTTGGTACCCCTTGGAAACTTCCCCTTCTCTGGGAAAAAGGAGAGGGGAAAGGGAAAGAGAGGGCTTGAGGGTGGAACTAGAAGAAGAGGTGTGGGAAGCTGAAGCTATCGCCCTCGCTAAGATGGCGCCTGGCAACCTGCCAGGCAGGATGACTTGCAATTCTGCTCCTGGTAAACAAGTCCTATTTGGGTTGTGGGCCGTGCTTTGCTTTGACGTATGCATCCCGCCTTGTCGGGAACCAATTGGAGCTACCAACGTAAGGGCTGCTGATTGGTTGAGGCAGAGTATATAAAGGGGCGCGGAGGTGTTGGGGCAGGAGAAGCGAGCGGGAGAAGAAGAAGCGAGCGAGCAGGAGAAGAAGAAGCTTGCTGAAAAGGTTCCTGAATAAACTGCCTGGAGAAGAAAGTTCGGGTCGCGTCCTTATTTTCCGCTGGTTGGAAGGGATGCAACAAAGAGGGAGATGGCTGGGATCAGGCTGTAAAGTGATTCAATTTAAAAAAATATTAAAGTTAAGAAAAATATGACATGGTCCGCCAGATCGCCGCCATCATGGACACGAGCCGCGTGCAACCCATAAAGCTGGCTAGGGTAACCAAAGTGCTGGGCAGGACCGGTTCGCAGGGACAGTGCACGCAGGCATGTGGAATTTATGTATGACACCAGCCGCTCTATCATCGGAAACGTCAAAGGCCCCGTCCCAGAGGGTGATGTGCTCACCCTATTGGAGTCAGAAAGAGCGGCTCGGAGGTTGCGCTGACCCTGCTGCTGGGTCCTGGATATCCACCACTTAACCCGTGGAATGACCTGCAACTGTTAAATAAAGCATTTGTATTTAAAAAAAAGAATATGACATGATGTAACCAAAAACCCAAGAGACCCATTGGTTGAGATAGCAACAGGAAAAAGCCAGTAGGTAAATACAAGCTGACATCTGAGGAAAGAGGAAACAGAAAATACACTGGGTAGGAAGAGCTTCTAAGTCTAGTTTTTCATGAAGAATGCTAAGGTCAGTGCAGCCAGGTGCTTCTGAGCAAAGGCCATATTTGAGGGGGGGAGCACTGAGCTCAAATATCTAGACTCTTCCCTTCCCTTCATGTTCAGAGTGGCTGGGGCTGCCTGTGAAGAGTACTGGCCACTGTTTTTAGTTTTAACACTGAAAGATGACCAGGCAGTGCATTCTGTCATAAATCTCAGTGCACACACCTGCTGACTGTCACACACAACCAGGAACGTTCTAGTTTATTTCCCTGTAAGTTTTTCTGTAATCACTGTGTCAGTTGCTGTCTTCTCGGTGCTCACAAGACACCAATGGGTCTTGGCATGTGCTGCTCTTCCCATCTGGATGCTTTATCCTTTACATAGTTGGTCCTCTCTTAACCATCGTGCTTCAACACAAAATGGCAGAATCTGAGACATCTTCTTTGATGCCCCAATATTCCGCTTTCTTCCCATCACAACCCTTCTCCTGCAGACTGTATAGCACCTGTCACTACCTGGAAGGATGGTGTTTGCTTTTCCCATTCTTTACAGGGATAGAGTCTCTCTCTCTCTCTCTCTCTCTCTCTCTCTCTCTCTCTCTCTCTCTCTCTCTCTCTCTCTCTCTCTCACACACACACACACACACACACAAACACACAATGTGTGATGCTATATTCTTAATGCCTAAAATGTTCAGTATCAGTTCTAGTTTGCTCCTCTGTTGCTATGACAAATACCATAACTAAAACACCCTTTGGGAAAGAAAGGGTTTATCTGGATTACACTTCTAGGTCACAGTCTATCACTGAGGGAAGTTAGGGCAGAAACTCAAGCATGAATTGACGTAGAAACCATAGACTTATGATACTTACTGACTCCCTCTCTAGTTTTCTCAGCTAGCTTTCTCATATAGCCTAGGTCCACCTGCCTAAAGCTGGTGCTGCACACTGTGGGCTGGGCCTTCCCATATCAACCATCAATCACGACAATGCCTCACAGACTGGCCACAGGCCAATCTGATTAAGGAACATTTTCAGGTGAACTCTCTTTTTAGGTGAATCTAGATTGTGTCAAGTTGACAATAAAATAAAAGTAACCAACACAATGTGTATAAATATTAAGTAAACATTTGCTAAATAAATGAATGAATGATCAATATTGCAAACCCGGCACAGGGTATGTACAGGGGACAAAACAGGAAGATATTTTTGCCTTTGTGGAACTGACATTAAGTTTTGGAAACATCTGAAATTCTTAGAGAATGTTATTTAGTACAAAAGAATAGTTGAAGATTATTGGGTTTAGTTTTTACTATCATAAATTTATTTTATATGAAAAACAAGAAGAATTTCAATTGGACATTTTTCTCCATATCTTGAATAAAAGAAGACGGTGGGAACACTTAAGGGTAAGAAAATTCTTCTATGCAGCTCTCTAACCAGGCTCTTCTAAAAGTCTTATGTGGTTAAAACACCTATTAACTTTGACACTTTAGGTCTCTTTTCTTCTGTTCTTTCTTTCTCTCTTTCTTTCTTTTCTTTTCTTTCTCTCAGTTGCTGTGATTAAAGGTGAAGGACACTACACCTGGCTTATTTTCTTTGGTTTGGTTTTTATTTTCAAATACTTGTACTAATTCTTTAAGAATTTCATACAATGTATTTTTTATATTTACCACTCCCCAAAGTCCCCCTAGATCTACCCCAACTCTCTACCTGCCCAATTTTATGTTCTTTCTGTCTCTTTTGTTGTTGTTTGTGGTTTATTTTGTTGTTGTTGTTGTTTTATCTATCTAGTCTAGTTTGTATTGCCCAGTTACCTTTGGGATCCATCCTGATGTGTGTTCATATACTGAGTGCCACACCACTAAAGAAAATTGTCTCTCTCCCAGCAACTATCTAATGTCAATAGGGCCTCAGCAAGGGGGACTTAGTGCTCAACTTCTGCCTTATGTTGGTACTTTGACTTGAGCTTGAACGTGTCTCCTGCAGACGGTCACAGTTGCTATGAATTCATATGTGCAACTTCCCTGTTGCACTCAGAAAGTAGTTTCCTTCAAGTCATCCTCTGCCTCTGGATTTTGTAATTTTGTACCCAAGTCCGTAAAGATCCCTGAGTGATTAGGGGAGGGGCTTGACATAGCCCTCCCATTTGGAGATAAGCACTTCAAAGTCTTGTGCTTTCTGCACATTGACCAATTGAGAGTCACTGTGTTGATTGGCATCAATTGCAAGAAGCTTCTCTGGTGATCTACAAGTATAGCAATAAGTCATCAGGGATCATTTTAACATTGTATTCATTTGACAGAATAATAAGAGTGGGGTTTCTCTAAGGCAAATGACCTATCTAGACACTGGCTTTTGGCCTTGTTAACAGTGCTAGGTTAAAAAAAAAAAAAAAATCCAGGTGCAGTGGAACACACCTGTAATCCTAGCACTCAGGAAGATACAGGTGGATCACTGTGAGTTCAAGGCCAGCCTGGTCTACAAAGCGAGTCAAGGACAACCAAAGCTATACAGTGGAACCTTGTCTTGAAAAGCAAACAAACAAACAGTGCCAGGTATGGGTTCCATTTAATGGAGCAGGCCTTAAATCCAAGCAGAAAGTTGTTAGCTACTCCCAAAACATTATGCCACGATTGTATCCATGGGTATATCCGTTAGGTAGATTATTATTATAGCTTACAATGTTCAGAGTTGAGTGAGACTTTTCTCCTCTAGTTGTGTGCATACGACCTTCCAACATTATAAACTATCCAGGAATGATTATCCTTCCAGATAGTGTGTCTATATTTATAACTCAGTAAATATGAGATGTCTTCAGCAATATGGTCTTAGAATCAATTTCTAGAGGGTAACCAAGATCAATGTCAATAGCTGGAAATCTTTGGAAAACTATGCGACCCCATTTGTCAACAACAGAGAGAGCGTTGTAGCCCATTCCTGGTACTGGGGGTTTTATTTGATAGTGTGTGGTATCTAATTGGGATACTGTCTTCCTACTATGTGGTAACTCCACTTAAACAGTGTGTGTGTGTGTATACATACATACATACATACATACATACATACATACATACATACATGTTTTGGGAACCATCTTAAGTAGTAGGATGCGACATGGGATTTTCAAAAGCCCTCCAATGTTAGGCTTTCCATACGTCTTCCTTTATGCTGCACCCAGCCCTTCTCTATTCAATCCTTTCTGTTCCATCACTCCCTCTCCTCTTTATAATTCTATATTCTACAGGACTCTTTTTTAATTTTTGAAAGTTTGTCTCTTCATGCTGCCCTAGCATTTGTTGACCTCACTATGTAGCCCAGGCTGGTCTGAGACTCCTAACTCTTCTGCCTTAGCCTCTCAAATGCTGGGCAATGAGAAGACATTTAATAATCCTAGAAAAGAAGATGCCGATTCCGTTACTTGGAATGACTAGACTTCAGGGAAGAGGGTATGGTTAGATATTTGAGTGCTGGTCCAGCATATTCAAGGTCCTAGGTTCAATCCTCAATATCACAAGTTTTCTTTATTTAAAAAAAAAAAAAAGACGTTTTGCATAAGGAGCTAGCACACTGTGAAGAACAGAACTGTGAGCTGGGGACTGGTTTAGAGTACACACCAGCTCCATAGATCTTCAACGCAGGTGCTCTTCAGCTCCACGTGGTTTCTTCTCCACTTCACTCCTCATTTCACCAACTTCTGCATCTCCCCGTACACTTGTGTCTTCTTTTCCTGTTAGCATGCCTACTTCTACTTTCCCTTCTTTTACATTAAAAATTTATTTAGCTTCAAAACTTCTACTTACACTTCCTGTTTCAAGCATGCTCATGACCTTCTGTGGCCTCGCTCAGCATCTACTCCTCTTGCTACAGTGATGCTCAAAAAAGATCAATTTCCCTATTTGGCTTCTGCGGAGGGGAAGCCTGGTTTGCCTCCCTTCCACACACTACAAAACACCATAAGCCCAAAGTGGAGCCAGAGGTTTGGCTGCACTTGAGTGGGAAAGCCATCTCTGGTCCAGTCTGCTGTAATTAGGTCAAGAGAGCATGGAGCTTGCATTAGAATCACCTTAGAGATTGTTTGAAAGCATTGGTCTGTAAATCTGTAGTGGGTCCCAAGGAGTCACGTTTGTCACAAGTTCTCCTGTCCCACTGATCCTGTTGATCGAGATGTTTTATAAACTCTTTTCATAGAATTGGTCCCTAGTGCCTGTGCTTGGAAAGGCATTTTTTTCCTTTTCATTGTTGTAGCCATGGCAAGCACATAATTGACAAACTAGAATTATCCTTGCTTGAGTTCCCATCTCTTATTCTTCCTGGTGTTCCTGGACAGTAGTGATTGAAGAGAAAAGCAAGAAGAACCAGGATGGCCCCAAAAGAAATGAAGAACATGGAAAAGATGTTTTGTGTGCCTTTAGAAAGAGAGAAGAAGGAAAAGCATAAGAAATCATTGTGAGTCTCTTAGAAGCCCTAGCTTTCATATTGTTTGAAGTCAAATAACACCAGGGATAAGAATGAGCACCAAGTCTTTCAAGAGCTCAATAAAGATGGGACAGATGGCTATCCCAGATGTTTCCACAATGACAGTTTGATTTTTGGTACCCATTTGTCTAGAAAATGAAATGTCAAGACACTGTTATGAAAGTCATGCATCAGCCAAGGAAATTTCAGAGTACACCAAATGAGCACCCCGTACATCTTTGAGAGTTACCATTACAAACCACCTTTCCAAAGTTCAGTCAATGTCAAACATACAGCAAATTCTCACTTCTGTCATCCTTCTTTGATTTACTAGAATGTGTGACCAGAGCTTGTAGTCTCACAGCTTTCTTGGGAACTGTCTTGTCTCATAGAGTAGAAAGAGATAAAGACAAAGATGACAGATTTAGATTTAGGTTTACTCGTTAAACTTGAGTAAGCCCATTTCCTGTCTTTGCCTGCTTCCTTGTACTGCTTTATTGAGGTCAGGTATGCAAGTCTGAGAAGAGAAATACACAGCAGATGAGTCAGGCTTAGCAGTGCAAACCTGTACTCCCAGTGACGGTGGAATGAAGGCTGTAATTCCAGCACCTGGGAGGTGGAAGGAAGCAGGAGGAGGGTCAGGAGTTGCAAGTCATCTTCAGTTATCTAATAAGCTTGAAGCCAGCCTGGGACACATGAGATATGTCCTAGTTAAGGTTTTAATTGCTGCAAAAATGCATCACAACAAATTCAACTTGGGGAGGCAATGGTTTATGTGGCTTTACACATCACAATCCACAGTCCATCATGAATGGAAGTCAGGGAAGAAATTCAAGACAGGAACCTGGAGGCAGGAACTGAAATAGAAGCCATTACTGGCTGGCTCCCATGGTATGCTTAGCTTAATCTGAGGAAGGAATTTTCTCAATGGGGTGTCCTCTTCCCAGATGACTCTAGCTTGTGTCGAGTTGACAGAACAAAAACAAAGCCAAAGCAAACAACTAGCCAAATCAAGACCCTAGCAAAAAGTATGTGTGTGGGGTACAGGGTGCTACTGAGATGACCCAGCAGTTAAAAGCAAGTACTACTCTTCTAGAGGAACCAAGTTCAATTCCTACAACCCAATGGAGAGACTCACCTGTGACAGTTCAGCACCCTTTTTGGGTCCCATCAGACACTGCGTTTACACTCACATTCCTGAAGTATCACCTTGTTTTTGAGCTACCTTATGATTTCTGTACTCTTTCAAGCTATGATTACCTATACTTTTATGAGCACTCAATAAAATGTAGATTTTATCTTGGTTTGAATGGCCCCATAGGCTCATATATCTGAATGCATCATCACCAAGAAGTGGTACTATGTGAAAGGATTATAAGGACTAGGGGGTGTGGGCTTGTTGGAGGAAGTGTGTTATTGGGAGTGGGCTTTGAGGTTTCAAAAGCCTATGGCAAGTTCTGAGTCTCTCTCTCTCCCTCTCTCTTTCTCTCTCTCTCTCTCTCTCTCTCTCTCTCTCTCTCTCTCTCTCTCTCTCTCTCTCCAGATCAGGAAGTAGTTCTTAGCTATTGCTCCAGTGTTATCTGCATGCCCCCCACCATGATGAAAATGTACTAAGCCTCTGGAACTGTAAGCCAGCATCCAATTAAATCAAAGCTCTTATGAAAGCTTTCTTTCATAAGATTTGCTGTAAGTGCATTACTTTGATTGGCAAAGGGGACTTTGCAGATGTGATTAAGTTAAATGCCTGAGAAGGGATTAAATTAGGTTCTCCAATATTATAACAAGTATCCAGAAAGATAAATAAAAGAATGGCCAAAGGCATACAACATTTTTGGTTTGGAAGAGAGCCAAGAGCCAAAGGATGTGGCTTTTATAAATTGGAAATAGAAAAAAGAAAAAATGGAAAAAAGAGAAAAATTCTACTCAAGAGCACAGCCTTGCTAAAGCTTTGAATTTATCCTAATGAGACCCATGTTGGACTTGTGTCCCATGGAACTATAAAGTAACACATTTATATTGTGAATACTAGGTTTGTAATCCTTTGTACAACAAGAGAAAATTAGACCAAATGTATATCTCAGTTCTAGCATCTTATTAGATGAAGATTAATTTCACAGGCAAAGAGGCCAGAAGGGTCACAGTTCACTGTTTTTATAACACCCTTGGAAGAAAGAGGAAACTGGGAGGTACTCTGGTCCCCAACATCTCTCCTTACTTGCCTTTCCCCCATAGGGAAGTGTGAGAATCATCTTGCATGGGCTGATAGTGGTGACAATAGGGACCAGACAGAGAGAGTCTGTCCTCAGATTTCAGCTACTTAGGGGAATTCAGAAGAATATCAACTGCCCAGTCCTTGAAAACTTAGGGAGAGGGTCTCATAAACCATGGGCTATTCCAGGCATCTTGCTGAGAAACAGAAAGCCACAGGCACTCCCCAGTTCCTGGCCAAGCAACCCAAACATCTGGAGTCAATTTTCTGGTGATCTTCACAGTTTTCTAATTGCAAGTGTCATGCAGTTGTACAAAGAAAGCAAAGCTCACTGAACCTTTAACATTAGCATCATCAGAGGCACCTGAAGGGCTGGTTAAATCACAGCTTGCTTCCCACCTGCCACTCTTGGCCTGGGATTTCTGAGTCCATCCATCCTAAGTGCCGGTTGAGAATTTGCATTTCTAGCAAATTCCCTAGGTAACAGGTAATGCTGCAGCTGCTGCTGATCTGGGGGGCAACACTGTAGGAGCCCTGGGTACTCCTAAGGAGTCAAGCAATCCTCCCTACTTGCAATTGACTGATCTTAAGCAATTTCCCTGGATTTTAAAATTTACATTCTTCATCTACTGAAAATGGTAATCTGACCCATGTGTTAGGATGGTGATGAAATTCAGCAGTGTGATCTATGCCTTAGATACTATACAATCTTAATAAATGGTTTCTATGGCTGGCAAGATGGTTCAGCAGGTAAAGGCCTTTATCGTGAGAGCATGGTGGCCTGAGATAGATCTTGGAGCCCACATAAATGTGGAAAGAGAGAATCACCTTCAGAAAGTTGTCCTCTGACCACACTCCTGTGGTGGCATAAACACACACACACACACACACACACACACACACACACACACACACACACACACACACTTTAAAAGAAGTGGTCTCTACTGTAATATATTGATATGATCAATGAAAAATTACTTAGTGTAAAAACCCTAAAAGGCCTCAGATGCACCATAATTAGACAAGCCAAAGACAGACAAAAGTATGCCTTCCCTGGTCCTCTCCTCCCCCACGATTCAGAATGTTCTGCCAGCAACGGATCATCATTTTCCTCAGGAAGACTCCCAGAGGAAAGAGTGTGAAGAAACTGCTTCACACACATCACCAAATGAAGAGGAAACAGAAAGTTTTCAAATATTGTGTGAAAACTTATCCAACAATAGAAAGAGGAAACTCATTTGGGGTGTGATGCAATAGCTACAGAAATGAATAGAAGTCTACTGGGCCAGGAGCAAATTAATTTGAATATAACTGCAGAGAAGAAAAGGGAACTGTGCCGCCCTCTCTCCTTTGGGAAATCTAACAAAGTTGAAGTTTGTGTTCTTTTCTTTTCCTTTCTGGTCTTGAACACATAATTGATATCCCCATCATCTGAACAAAAAAGAAGTCACCTGTGGGAAGATGCCATTTTCTTGTGGCTGTGAGGAATTCTTTGTCAGGGCACAGCGACAGAGGTTACGTCACTAGAAAAGTAGAACGTTCCTGTGATTCCTCCTGGAAATTTTTCATGGTGAGGACCGGCCATCTTGATAGACAGAAAAATCACTCAGTGGGATAAAATGCTGCTCCAATAGAAAGCAGATCTCTTGCGACGTGATCATACCAACGTGATGATGCAGGCAACATTAGAATGTTAATGACATCTTCTATTTTAGGGAACAATGAGCGAACCCTGATTGACAGGACAGGAAGGGTTGTGAAGTTGGTTTAGTATTTGTGTTTCCAATGATTTAAGAGCTGATATAGTGACCTCAAGCTTGACTTGACTTCTCATCTCAGTAAGAGGTGTGTGTGTGTGTGTGTGTGTGTGTGTGTGTGTGTGTGTGTGTGTGTGTGTGACTGCATGTCCAGGTGTGCATTTCTTATGAGAGTAGTTACTGTGTGAATGTCATGGGGGAGGGCAGAGAACAACTTCTGGTGTCTTTATTCAGGCTCAGTCCTTTGGTTTTTTTGAAACAGGGTGTGTCATTGCCCTGAAAAATCATACAGTAGACTAAGCTGCCTTGCTACCTGACCCCAGCAATCCTCCTATCTTTACCTCCTTAGCACTGGTATCATAAATACATGCTATGTTGGCTGGCTTTTTAAATATAGATTCTGGGGGTAAACCTCAAATCACCAAGTTTGCCAGGTTAGTACTTAACCAAACTAGCTATCTCCTCAGTCCCTGTATGCTAGCTTTTTACATCTTATTGGGAAAAAAGTACAGAAAAATCACTGAAATTTCTAAACCTTTTATTATTGAATATTTTGTTTTTACTCTTTTGAGGCAGGCAGTCTTGCAGGAAAGACTGGCCTTGAACTCAGGATCCTCCTGCATGCTGTGATTATAACTATATTCAAACATGCCTGACTTGAATATCATTTTTTGAAAATTACTTTTTAGGCAGACATGATGGGGCATACCTTTAGTTCCAGCACTGGGAGGCAAAGATAGGTGGTTCTCTGTGACTTTGAGGCCAGCCTGGTTTACACAGCCAGACTACACAGTCATACCCAGTATCAAAAAAGAACATTACTTTTAAATTAGGAATCTCCTAATCCGAATCTGAAAACTGCAGTGAGCTGCCACTCATAGTAATCAGAACTGCCATGGAAAGGCAGGCAGTAACAAATGCTGCTCAGGCTGAGAAGAAAGAGAAGCTCTTAGCCACTGCTGGTGAGAATAGAATTAGTACAGATATGTGGAAACCATAAGAAGTTTCTTCAAAAACAATTCTCAAAGTATTAACAGAAAATTGTATAATTGTATAATTATATTATATTAAAATTTTATAAAAAATACATATGGGTTAGAAAATGGCTCAGTTTAAGAGCACCGTTTGCTTTTCCAGAGGACCTGGGTTCAATTCCCAGCAACCCCATGGAAGTTCACAGCTGTCTAAAACTCTATTCCTGGTGAATCCAGCACTTATTTCTAGTCTCTGTGGACACTGCATATGCCTGATGTGCAGACATATATGTAGGCAGCACATCCATACACACATCTGTACACATAAATGAAAAATAAAGGTTAAAACGTTTTAAAAGTACAGAACTACAATTATCGTATAATTATGCAACCATATACACCAAGGAAATGAAATCAGTTTGTTGAAAGATACTTGGAAGGTCAGTGAGATGGCTGAGTCAATAAGCTCACCTGCTGCTTACGTGCCTAACAACCTGAGTTTGATCCCCAGGGTCTCTGTGGTAAAAGGGGAAAACCAACTCCAGAAGGTTGTCTTCTCATCTCTACACATGTGCTGCATCTGGAATGGAACACACCACACCATGCACCCCCCCCACACACACTATAATGAAATGAAAAAAAAAAGATACTTCACATATATGTGCATTAGTTACAATGGCCAAGATTAAATACCCAGCAACAGATGAATGGATAGAGAAAATGTGATCTTATTTGCATTGGGATATTACTTAGCCATGAAAAAGGACGCAATCCTGCCATATGCTGCAACGTGACTAGGTCAGCAGGACATCCTGTTAGGTAAAACAGTCCAGACACAGGAAGACACATACTGCATGCTCTCACTCATCTGTACCACTTCTGGAAGGTGACCAGACAGAAGCAGGGTGTTACATGGTGATTGTCAGAGACTGGGAAGAAAAGGCAGGGAACAGACTAGTCAAGGAGCGTGAGCTGGCCATGTCAAGGACCCCAGCCTCAGATCCGTGCAGGAATGGCAATGCCTTCTCCTCTCTGGGGTGAGACTCAGCAGCATGACAAAGCCTTCCTCTGGTCCACGTGTGTATACTGACAGTGTGTAGAAAATGTCTACCATGGCTTGCTTCTGCTGGGTGTTTATGGCCTGAAGACTGTGACCTTATAGAGTCTGTTTCTACAGAGATTATCTAAACCTGTCCTTTTGGTCCAGCTGCCAAGCTACCCTTCCTTCTCGTTCATCTGGAGGTAACAACGCCATCTCCTTGTTCAGCTGTACGCAATAAGCCACCAGTCTGTTCAACTCTGTACAATAAACCTGCTGACCTTCCAGGGTGCTGAGCCTTCTCCAGCTGAGAGACCACTCAATCCTAGCTTTCTGCTGTGCCCTGTCTGTTATTTCTTTGTTTTCCTCACTATCCCAATCAGGTCTGTCCCTGGAGCCCTGCTTGATATAGCAAAAGGGTCTGTGGATGGAGAGGATGGTGGTGGGTAAGGATGTTTGTTGCTCTTGCGAAGGATGTGGGTTCAGTCCCCAGCACCCACAAGACGACTCACAAAGCCTGAAGGTCCAGATACGGGGGATTCAATGCCCTCTCCAGGCTTTTGTGGGCTCCTGAACACATATGGAGTACATAAAATCATGCACATACACATAAACAAAAATAGAGGATAGAAAGAGTCGGGCAGGGGGAGAGGACTCAGAGACAGACATGTAGATTGTTCCCACTTTTTGCCTATTAATTTACAAGCTTTTATGTAACTGCTATGCTTTTGTTTCTCTTGCATAGACACCTAGAAATGGAAAGGCTCTAGAAATGGAAAGGTCCAGGCGCTTGCTTCAGTTTACTTCTGTGTGTATCATGTCCCTTAATTCTGGCCTGTCTAGGATACAACCAATTTAGTACTATAGGCTGTATTTTTTTTTTTTTTTGAGGCAGGGTTTCTCTCTGTAGCCAAGGCTAGCCTTGAATTCACAGAGATCCACCTTCCTCTGCCTCCTTGAGTGTTGGGATTATAGGCATGTTATAGGCAGTATCTTAACTGGATCATTTTTTTTTTTGAAATAAGTGAATTGGTCTTAACATATATAGTTCAATATTAAAGAACCATCACTAACTTGCTTGTTCAAAAACTATCAGGGATCTGCAATATCACCTTGTCTGACCTTTAGAGACACAGATATTCCATACAGATAAACAGTGCTAAGAAATATGTTGACTCCACATGTTTAAACAACACCTATACACCAAGTATCCTGTACTCACCAGACAGTGTTAGGAATTGGAGGACTTAAAAAGCACAAAAAGATCTAGAATCAGAAATCATTTTAAAGTTTACATGTGCATTTTAAGTTCTACTCAAATCTCTTTTTTCCTGTACTATGTAAATGTTACTATTTGCCAAATACACACTGCAAAAGGTCCATCCCATCTTATGAACATACGTTTTCAGAATCCCCCAAACAAGCTTCAGTTTTTCTAGAGAATTCTAGAAGACCATGAGCCCCTCCACCAATAAGCCTTTAAAATACACTCTACTCTTCCCTTATCTCAAGATTTTCCTGCTTCTACTTCATCTATAAAAGAAATAAGAACAGAAATGAAACTTGTAATTTAATGGCTGTTACTAATCAAATTTACCTGTGCATTGGACATTTTTCCCATAAACATATAGGAAGTGTTTTATTTCCTTTACTTCGTAGCACAAATTTACTTGTCACCAGACTTAATATTGGTTCACAACATAGTTCGAAAATAGGTTAGCAGGGTGGTTTTCCCCCCCCTTTTTCCTCTCGATATTGGTGCCTCTTCCCTTGTGATATGCTCTGAAAAGAAGTGAAGCAGAGGGGAGATAAAGGCTAATTTAATCTGAGAACCTACTTTCTAATACTGATTTGGGGTCAGGCTGAGCACGTTCTTCTAAAAAAAATTAAAAATCAGAAGCAAGGACAGACAGCTAATGAAACAGGAAGATTTTCCATTCTAATGAACTGTTCCTCCAGCGTCTCGAGCCCAACCCACATGCACGTAAATATTTCACCTTTTCTGAAAGCCAAACTATCACTCAATAATGCACAAGTTAAAAGTTAAAAATACTCAGTAAAGCCTTACCAGAAGCTTTCTTTTCAAGGAGCAAATAAATTTACTCACTGCTAAATGGAAACTTTTCATTCTGTCATGTAATGTTTTCTTTCTTGTGGACAAAGAGGGCATTCAGAACCTTAGGGGAAAGGGCCTTGCTTTCTCTTGAAGCAGAAATCATTAGAAAACAATCATTCTCTTTTGAAATATCCTTTTCATGCTAAAAGTAACCATAGGCTTGTTTCAAACTTTTTTTCTTTACAGAACATCTTCTTTGGTTAAGGATAGGTGATTTATTTTGCTTCTTAAAGTTTAACAGATATCGGGTAAGCCTTAGACTGCCTTTAAAGAGATTCACTTTTCCTCTTCATCATCTCTGTCCCCCACTTCCTCCACCTCTCCTGTCTCCCCTTTCCCTTCCTCCTTGGTTAATTAACCAAGCTCTACACCCCTCGTCCTGCTTCTCTGGCCTCTTCCAACCTAAATGATCCTCATTGTGAAACATGGATCTCTAAGTCTTCCATCTGGGTTGAACTCATGTACACACACACACGCGCACACACACGCATGCACGCACACACACATACACACACGCACACACACGCGCACACACACGCACGCATGCACACACACGCGCGCGCACACACGCGCGCGCGCACACACACACACATGCATGCACACACACACACCCCAAAAGAAAAACAAGGGCTATTGAAGGAAATGCTGACTGAAACCACTCCAATCCACTCCTTCACTCACTGTATTAAAGTCAATATAAGCGGTTTAGTCACTTAGGACCCTCTTGGTAATATGTAATATGTGCATGGAGAAACACTGTTGCATGACGAGGGGTGTAGAGCTTGGTTAATTAACCAAGGAGGAAGGGAAAGGGGAGACAGGAGAGGTGGAGGAAGTGGGGGACAGAGATTATGAAGAGGAAAGTGAATCTCTTCTTTTAAAGGCAGTCAAAGGCTTACCCGATATCTGTTAAACTTTAAGAAGCAGAACAAATGCATTGGTGCCTCATGGAGGTAAGTACTGGATGAAGGCAGAGGACTTGATAGCACCTGGGCTCTTTGCGAGGCCACAGCTGCAGACTCTGCACTCTACACCTGCAAGAAAACCCTAAAAGAGTGTGAGGTGAAAGAGCTGGTGTCTGCCTTTTGTGAGTTACACGAGCTGCTCAACTTCCTGGTTGTGATCCTCTAGTCCTCAAGAAGAAACTCCTCTGGAAAGACTGTTGTGATGAAGAAAAGGGCAGATAGGAAAAGTTCTTTGCATTCTACTGTTTTCTGTTGCCCCGAGCGCCCGGCCGAGCACCTGTGAAACAGGATCTGTTCTTTCCGTGGTTTCTAATGGTGATTACCAAGTGTTCCTTCTGGCTCAAGCTCTTCTTATGGCTCATTTGTAATACATTGGAAAGAAAAGCAAGTAGTTGCTTTGCTTACATCTGGATACACCACCATAGGACAGGAAGTGAAAAAAGTTACAGACTTCCCTTGATTAGTGCCTGATTTAAGAAAAATTTAATGCCTGGGTTAGTGACGGTATTTACTGAGGTCTTCAAAAATTCTTAAGTTTTCTACTATCCTTTTTTTTTCTTTCCATCCTTAATAATACCTTTTGCTTTTCTGGCTCATTTGGAAAAGTCTTAATAAGGCTATATTGAAATACGCTCATAACCTGGAGACTACTGGCATGACAGTCGCTAGGTTATTGCTAGTTTCTAAGCTCAGTGGAGATTTTTTTCAACAATTTATTGAGACTTAACCTTCTACAACACAACTGCAAAAGTATCATGAAAGATAACCAACTATTTATAAATATTTCACATAGGATTTTCTTTGTAGCTTTTTAATGAGCTAGTTGTGGTGAATAAAGAAATGTGTAATATTTTCAGGTTACATAATTTTGAAAGTTTTGAGAGTGAGTTTGAGATACCAGGAGACTTCACTTTGTGGAATTCTAGTCTAAATAAATCATTTCCCTAGAAGCTGTAAAATAATTGATTTTAAACACACACACACATACACACACACACACACACACACACACACACACACACACACTTTTTAAAAAACATGGATTCCTGAATTTTAATGCAAAGTAGAGCTTCAGATAAGTGCTGTGGCACATGCCTGTGATTCCAGCATGGGAAAGGAGTTGAAGGATTCTGAGTTCAGGTGAGTTGGGTTCTATACAAGGTAACTTCCTGCATCTCCTTTGACACCTAGATTTCATTTCTGCTGTAATAATAATAGAATAAGGCAGCAAGGGTCCTAGTCCAGTTTGTTTAGCCTAGTGGTTTGGATAACAGTCTTGTAAATTGGAGACAGGAAGTGGGAGTGGATATCTACTTTGTGGTAACCCCTGACTTTACATGTTTCACAGGAAAATAATGTGTAAGAAATGAATATTTCTTATGTTTGGGATTCTAGACAACAATGACAATACTACTGTGAGGGATGGTACAGCTGCCATTCCTATGTGGAATAAAACAGTAGTAATTAGGTTTTTGGTTTTTTTTTTTTTTTTTTTAATGCATGCTAAGTGAATACTCTACCACTGAGCTACAACCCCAGCCCAGGTTTTTTTTTTTTCCTCCCTTCTTTTTCTTCTGGCTTTTGTAACTATTATGTTGCCTTCCTGGTATGGCCACTGATACTTCATCCAAGTTCCCTCTAGTCACCAGGTGACTAACCAGCAGGCTCTTCTAAATTCCAAAGATAGGACAGCATGTACAGCCTCCATTTGCAGTGTTTTCTCCTGGGCACACAGGATGTGCCGAGTCTAGCCTTCCTTTGTAAGCTCCTTACTGACTTATTCTTTTTCCCGTTTTTTTAAATAGAATTCCAGCTCTACTTTTCCATCTCTTGTAGGCTGTTGAGTGTCTACAGGTCTTCATTTCTTTTGGCCATTCTTGGAATTCCAAGGCTCCATGATTCAATAAGTGCTGAACTCTCCTCTTTATCCAGTGCCCAAGTTAAAGCTACGAAAGATACACAAATATTAACTTTTCAAAGACCTTATCTTGCCTTTAATAACAAAAATCACACAAAGAGCTCGAGATAATAAAGTCATTAAAGTCTTGTGAATGTGCCTCTGCCTGGGTTTTGGACCACTCAGTGTAAAAACTCCAAGGACCGAGGTGTGTGTGTGTGTGTGTGTGTGTGTGTGTGTGTGTACACACACACATATACAACCTTATAGACAATATCAACTTCTCTTTACTGATATTTCTCATGCTCAGTGGTACTCCATCATACCAGGTAAAATAAAGTTGGCTCCAAGACAGAACAAATTCTATGACATGAGTACCGGCTATGCTGTTTTGCCACTTAAGGGGGCCTTGGAGAAGCTATTAACTGACACATTCAAGGCTCACTGTGACAGTCTTATGTGATTAGAGTTAGTGACCAGAAGAAAATCGGGAATAGCTGTGTTCTACCAAGCTGATACTTGGTTTGTGGCCAAGCACAGTATCAGTAGGAACTGGTATATTTTCCTGGCCTTGGTGATCATGTTCTTGTTTTGGTAAAGCTCAGGTGAGGTTTGAAAGCTCTTTCATGCCCTGTAACTCAAGGACCCAGTGGCGAGGATTAGCTGCACCATTCTCTCTGTGAATACACACCTTGGATACTAAGTGTGCCTGAATGCCAACTTGCCCTTTCTGAATCCCACTTTCCTTGTTGTGTCGTGTGTCACTTTCTTTAGGAGTAGGGGAGCTGAGAGTGGGTTTCTCAGAAGATCAATTTGGAATTCAGCTCAAGTCTGCAGCTGTGTACTGCTGACAAAAACGGTTTCTATTTGTAGGGGATCCCTGGAGTAGGCTGCTGAGCTAGTTTTGGACTTTCTTCAGACCCAGTCTATAATAATGTCTTGACTGCAAAGTCCTCTGGCTTCCCTCCATGGGCATTTCAAGGGTAAAGTTACACATGGCTACTTTCATTGTGGATTATTTCTTTTTACTGGGCGTGTGCATGGCATGTGTTTATGTACACATGTTTGTATATGTACAGGCACATTTGTTCATGTTACAGACATATGTACATGTGTGTCAAGGCCCAAAGGTGACACTGAGCATCTTATGGCATGCTCCTTTATATTTACTGGGCAGGGTCTCCCACTGTACCAAAGCTCACCATTTCCCTCTATTCTAGCTAGCCAGCATGCCTTGGGGATCCCTCTCTGCCCCTGGGGGGCTGGATTTACAGGTCACCACACCTGCCACGCTTATATGCGGGTTTTAGGGATCAGAACTCTGATCTTCATGCTCTTGTAGTAAGGGTTTTAGCTACTGAGCTATCGCCCTAGTCACGGTCCACATCGCATGGACTTGTTATTTTAGAAATCTGACTTTCAGTCTTCAGGACTAGCACCATCCAATGGAATACAGTGTGAGCTGCAGATTGGATTTCTAGTCAATTAAAAAAATAACCAGGAGAAGTAATTTCCATTGTGTGGTCCAGCATATCTGAAGTCCTTGCCATTCCAGCATGCCCTCAATACGAATTATTGAGATTTATTTTGCTTTCTTTTTAAACTAAGTATTTGAAACTCACTGTGCATTTTATAACTACTTCACATTTTCTCTAGCATGAGTTCCATCTTAGGTACCTAAACGGCTGGCAGCTACTGGATTGGAAATGCAGGTCTAGAAGAATTCTTCCCAAGGGGGAAAAAAAAATTAACAGAGAAGAAGCAGCTCACCCCACTCCCCTACCCTGGCTCATAAAGGAAAAAAAAAGTCACTCATTCTAGCATTCATGATGGTTAACACTGCCACACATTGATTATACATCATAAAAATCCTCTTTAGGTCATAGTAGAATTAACAAAAGTACTTTTCTGTGATCTGGCAGCTTCCAGAACTTGCCAAATGTTGAACAGTACTATGTGCACACACTGACAAAGAAAACTGATCCGAGCAGCTAAAAGGTTTGAATGCTCAGAAAATATGCTTATATTGCCTTCCATATGCTCAACACACCTTCCATTAAAAGGTTGTAGGAAACTTCTTTTCCAGATCTATGAAAATGTGCAGACGTTTTTGAGTCCTTTGAGTCAAGAGAACTAGAGCATACAAACATAAGAAAGGCGTACTGAAACTCAGGAGGAGGGAAGAACATGGCTAAACTGGGGGCTTGTGTATATTGTGTGGTGAGGATGAACACCAGGCACCAGTACCTCTCAGCTATGGCCAAATATTCCTTTGGAAACCTACATTACAACTCCATTGTTTCCCAGTTAGAAGGTCATGAAATACCCTCCCCCGGCTCAACAGTTAGTTATATTATCATGGACTAATTTGTTGCAATTGCTTGAATGTTAAAAGTCAAAGGTCCTTGGAAAGTGGAACAAGTTTTTTTCCCCCCTTTTTCCTTTTTCTTTCTTTCTTTTTTTTTAATCTGAAAAGGAGAAACAACTGATATGCACGGTGTGGACTCTTCTGTTGTGGCAAGTTGGGGGTTTTCCTGTGGAAAAAGAAGGGCAGCTTGAAGCATCAGACACTAGACTTCCAAGGTCAGCCAACTGTGTGTCTTTTGGGAGTAACCCTAATCTGCGAGCCTTTAGCTTCCCATGGGCTATTGTTGACATGATACACTTAGAGAGCTTAGAAACAATGCCTGGGATACAACCCACACCCATGAGATGGTCATAATTGTTAATTTGAGCACTAAATATGCCAATAGTTATAAGCTAGTTTGCTCTCTTTTGTTCTTAAAGTTTCACAAGGCTTCAAGCAAGACCTTTGAATCAAGTAATTAGAGAGAGAGAGAGAGAGAGAGAGAGAGAGAGAGAGAGAGAGAGAGAGAAGAAAAGGCAAATGCTAACATGTATCCCTTTCTAGGTGGCAAAACTGGAGTAAAGAGAGGAAGAGAGTGATTTGCCTAAGGGTTCAGAGGCTGCTCTTAAAATGGGGTAAGGGGTCCTTCAAGGAAGTGGTCATGGAGGTCCCGAAAAGCAAGTGCTTAGTACAGGTACAGACTGGAGTTGCAATGGAGACTGAAGGAGACTGGTTTCTCCTGGTCCTTGGCTGTGCACCTGCCAGGTAAACATAACAAACCCAGAGCTGGAAAAACTCAATAGCATGATGTGCAGAAAGAGTGTACTGGCTGAGCTGTGTAGAATCATTTATTATTATTAAAAGGATTATTGTTAGTACCAGGTCTTTAGTGGTAGCAGACAGACCCTGCTTAGATTGTTATATTTTGGCGTGCTCTGGCATCCTGGCACAGTGCCTGGCTTGGCACCCAGATGACACTCGGGGAGCCTCTGTGGAATGAATATGTGTAATCTGGTTTTGGGGGGTGGGGTGGGGATGAAGAGAGTAGGATGACTTTGCCTGAGAATCAAGTTCTTCTTCCAAAACCCCAAGCACTTTGCAGCCTGGAACAGACACTACTTGGTGGTGGGTTGAAACCCACTTCATCGCATATGCTGGGGTTGAAGTCTGGGAGCACGCCTCGCCTGGACGCATGTATCTTGGCGTGAGCAGCTCTCCGAAGCCCTCATTTTTCTGGTTTGAGGTTTATTTACTTAAGCGTTTACAGATTCCAGGAGAAAAGGGGCTGCTAGAAGCGGGGTCAGGACCGAGGTCGCGGTTTTTATTTCTTTCCTGCTTTGGGATCGCAACATCAGCAAGCCACAACACGGTTCCTTTATTTGTTCACTGTAGAGGGTTACGTTTCTTTTACCTCCCACCATGCGACGAAAGACAGACGCAGTTCGGAATAAGAAAAGGGCTCTCCCAGGATTAGCCGCGTACCCAACAGCAGGGACCACCCCCCCCCCCCGCGCCCCATTTCCAGACTTAGTTTTTTCATGCAGACACTAGCATGATTTAATAAAGAACTAGAACAGATTTAATAAAGACAAACTCGCTTCTTTAATCCTTGACCGCAAACACTAGCGTTTTTGTGCCTCGGATTTCTGAAATTCTTGGCTCCAGGACACAGGGCGCACAGGGGTGGGTAAACAGCTTGTAAAAACTTCCCAAAGCAATAATCCGAGCTCTTCCCCTCTCTCTGGCCCCTAGTGACACCTGGATTTTAGGGAAGGAAAGATACAACAGTAAAAAGAGAAAGATTCACAGGAGTAGGAGATGTCCTGTGGGTCGCAGTTTCCAAACCTGGGCAGCCGGGTGTTCAGAAACATCCCGCTGGGCACCCCTCCCCCGTCTCCGCGCGCGCGACTAATTAGAATCCAGTCCTGGAGCCCAGGGGATTCTGGGACTTGTAGTCCCTCTCTGCAGCCCCAGGCGCCGGCAGGACTCGGGACTCGGACTACATTGCCCAGGGAGCTTCCCGGCCTATATAAGCGGCTGGGCGCCGCTTCGAAGTGCAGTAACCATGTGGATGTTCTGCTGAAGCTTTTCCTCAAGCCTGCCGGGGTGGGAGGAGAGGAGGAGGTGGTGGTGGTGGTGGAGGAGGAGGCAGGGGGTGGAGAAAGAGAAAGCGCACGCCGAGAGGAGGTGTGGGTGTTCCGCTCCCATCCTAACGGAACGAGCTCCCTCTTCGCGGACATGGGATTGCCCAGCGGCTGCTAACCCCTCTCCTGGTCCTGATCCCTCAAACCGGCGTGGCTCCCCGCTCACCAAGGTAGCTTGCTGGGGCCGGGCAGAGGGCTCGGGGAGTTGGCACTGGCTCCTGTGCGCAGAAGTTTTTGCCCTGATCTCTGGGAGTTCTTGGTGGCTTTGCATGCACTTGTCTTGTATTTTGGGGCAGTTTGGGAGGAGGTCTGATTTTTTTCAGGTTTAAGCAACCCCAAATGTTCTCGACTCTGGTAACCTGCTTCAAACCCCATTCCCCGCACTGAAATGGCATTTCCCTAAGTTGGAAACGGTTGGAGTGGCTGCAGGAAATAGTCCCCCCCCCCGGGGGGGGGTTAGTTGAGGGGGTGTCATACGAATTTGCTCAAGGAAATAATCTTTCTAAAAATGTAGCTAGTCCTGTTGTGCTGCACGGCTGGTAGAATAGTGCATGCGTGGGGGCCCCCGTGGGGAGGTTTTTTTTTTTTAAAAAAAAAAAAAAGGAAGAAAACTGGGGGAAGAGGGGAGCGGTGAGGGAAGAAGTGTGGACCGAGCTCGTGCCCAAAGAAGACGCGAGTTTCACACACTTGGCGTCCACGCGAGGGAAACAAGTGCTTTGGGATCGCAACACTTCCCTTAGTTCCACCTCCGGCATGTTAGAAGTTTTTGTGTGCCTGATCTTTCTGGTCAGCCAGGGACGGGAAATAAGCATGCTGGGTTTGCTGTTATCTGGGGGGGCGGGGGGGGGGGGTGTAAGTGATTCCCTTCGACTTGGCTGCTAAATTTGGAGGTGAGGGAGTGGGATCTGCAGGAAGTGGAGGCTTAAATAGTCGAAACTTGAATTCGGGAACATTTCTGATAGACCTTCGCGAGGTCCCCTCCTTAGTCTTCTTTTCTTTGTAAATATTTAGGAGCTGACTACAAGGGAGCAGGATTCGCATCCTTGGCTGGGCGTGCTTTGGCTACAGAGTGCCTGACCTGGGTCAGGTGAGTGTGGAAGCCACGGGCTGTCTGTAGTCAAGAGTGAAGTTTTTGTCCTGAGCATTTTGTAATCCCTCTTGTAGCAGCCATAGAGGTAGAGCAGAGCAGAGAAATTGTGGTTGAATTTGGTCATGGTCATTGGTGAGTAAAGATGCAGTGACAGCCCAGAATTGAAGCAACCTGGATGTTTAATGGGGACTGGGGGTGGCAAACAACAACAAAACGCAGGAAAACGGACTCTATAAAGTGGGTGGTCCCACACTCATTATTTAAATTCTAAAGGACGTAGAACTTTTCATCCGTCAAGATCCTTAACCAAAAGTGAAATACCCTTCCCTTTCACAAACTGTCACTTTGTTCTTTTCTGATGTGGACACACACGCAATCAGAGTGGGCTGGATGGCAAGAAATGAAAGTGACAAATTGAAAGAATGAGAGCTTCACAAAGGGAAGTGAGAGCTTACCGAATACCATGGTAGCTGCCAGGATTTGGCTGGAGCCACCCGAATGTTAAGGAAGCCAAAGTGCTTCTTTTGTTTTGGTACCTGTTCTTGGATGAGGAGCTGAGGGCAGCGCCTCTATGTCAATATAGTGGCTCCTATATTTTATATCCCCTAAAATTGTCACACCCCATTTCTAGGAAATAAAGCCTGTATAGGTGCACAGACACCCCTATAGTTGCAGCTTCGTCCATTAAGTCTTCTTTTTTTTTTTTCCTGAAATGTTTGGGAATTGAGTAAAGAACAGGTTAATAGGGGTGGGGGAGCTGTGGGCAGCTGGTTCTTGGTAACTTCTTTAATGTCCCAAATATTTAGCTGTTCCCTGGGCTACAATCTTTGGGCTTCTCTACTTAGGGAATAAAAGCCAGATACTTCGCTATGGTAGTACAATGCTTTTGCTTCCTGTTGATAAGATCCTCAGGAGTACTGGTGGAGCGGGAAGCGTTCGGATGGTAAGGCTAGTTCTTGTGTGGACTAATGTCTGTGTTGATGAAAGATTGAGGCCAGTTCTCTTTGCAGTTATTTACAGACAAGGTTAACTGGTCCGCGGACTCTTCTCTATCCTTTGCCTAAAACGAATGAGACTGTTCCGTTAGGTTGAAGTAAGCCAGGTGCCGAGCTGTCTATCACAAAAGACCTTCGCTATGGGAAGAGAAACTTGGCAGCCCAGGCAGCAATGCGTACCACTTGTGTTTAAGTCTGTGGGGTGCTGGGGAGAGAGATACTAGTAAAATAGTAAACCCACTACTCTTACTGCGTTAACTCTTCTTTGTGTCCCGCCCATGATGCACAAGCTATACTTACTTTGATATGCGAAGGGAATGATGTAGCCACCGGTAGGGATAAAAAGGATGTAGATATTTGCAGGAGGATTTACTGTTGGGCTGGATTCATTTTGGAACGCTTTATGTTGAAAGCTTGAGTCAGGACAGTTAAGGAAAACTGAAGGAAACCCAGTGGCTCTGTGCAGCACTAGGCCTTTCTCATCATTGAAGTAGATCGGGATCATTCACATCCAGGCACCTGAGCAGGTTGAAAGAGCCAGGTGGGCCTCTACCTGGAGATTTGGAGAGCTTAAACTGCGTCAGCACAACCTGGTGGAATGCTGGCAGCTTGTCCTGTGGCCTCTGATTTGCCTGGTAGTAGTTGTACGCAGTGTTTTTCTTCTTCATTTCTTTCCCTTAAAAAAAAAAATTCTTTTTTCTTCATTTCTACTGGTTGTGTGGATGTGTACTTGTTCTGCGTGTGTGCGTCGAAAGTACAATCTGTTCTTTGACTAAATCAAATCGGAAGAGAAAATTATCAAGATTTCCTTCCAACCAAGCAGGGAAAGCTCTTTATGATCCAAGCGAATAAGTCTGGCCTCTTGATGGAGGCCCATGAAAGTTACTGGGCCACTATCACCCATTCAAACAAGGTGGCTCCTTGAAGAACGTGAGGTTCAGTGGTTGCTTAAAGAGAAATGGGTTAATGCCATAAGAAAGATCTGTTGACTTTGCCCTCAAAGTGTTTTCAGCTGCAAACCAGTAGAGTATGAAGGTGGGGGTGGGGGTGGGACACTCTGGAACTAACTCAATGGTGTACAATAGTGACTTGAGAAAAAAAAATCACATGGCTTTTTAGCTAATAATGATCTCACGGAATTTCTGTCTGACTGTTTTTTTTTTTTTTTTTTTTAAATACAGACAGCTCTTTAAAAAACAAACCAAATGAAACAACAGTTACCAAATATGAACAACAGAAAAAAAAAATCCACCAAAATAAAAGCAGGCCTTTTAAAGTTAGGTTTCTAGGTCAAACTGTCCTTGGCTACTTCTAATTAAGGAATCTACACAAGGACAGTGCCCTGTCTTGTCTGCTATTAGTTTGATGTTTTAAAACAAAATGCATCGCACTTGCAGATCTCTGATAACTAGAACTGCATGCAGTTGTGTTACCTTTTTTTTTTTTCTACTCAAGTTTGATCAATGCGATTAGACTTAAGGTCAAAGGTATGAGTGACATTACTTTTATGATTCCTCCTGCTTGTCATATTCTGAGACATTTGCTAATGAGGAGTGAGCTGAGCAAACTCCTGAAGCCATCACCTATTAAGTCATCAGAATCCCTAGGCTGGTCATAGCTGAAGGCAGTTGGTGTGACACATGTACCTAACAGACTTTCACCCCTATTAAAGTTGTTATTATTTCATTATTTTGTGTTGCTTATTCAGCAGTTTTCTTGAGTATCTGCTGTGTGCCAACTGTGTTCTCGGTGCTTGTGGTAAAAAAATGAGCAATCAGGTTGCTTCCGCAGGGCAATCAATGTAAACAAACAAGTATTATAGAATGGCAGGTGCTAAGTGTTGTGGAGAAAAAGCAAGCAAGGAGAAGATGAACAGAGAACAAGAAGTGTGGGCAAGATGTGGAAAGCTTGAAGCCCAGTGTGTCGGTGGGAATGCAATCGGTAGCTCTTAGATAGAACAGTATGGTAGCTCCTGCAAATATGAAACAGAATTATTATATGATTTGACATTTCCATCTGTAGGTATATAAAGAATTTAGAGCAAGAATGTAAGCAGTTGTTTTATGTTGACAATGCCTTATTAACATTAGCCAAAAAGTCAAAACGAAACTCCAAAGTATCAATTAATATATGAACGAAAACCAAAGGGCTCTTTATGTGCTCAGTGAACTATTATTCAGCCCAGAAAAGGAAGAAACTGTTTTCAAATTATTAAAACCATGACAACATTATGCTAGCTGAAAGAAGCCAGCCATCAGCAGACACATACTGTATGATTTTCACAGGATGAAGTCCCGTATGAGTAGTCAGGCTTATAGGGCCAGAATGTTAGACAGGTGGCGTCTCGGGGGCTAAAGGAAGAGGAGGCTGGATTAATGGACACCCACTTTCTGTTTGTAAAAACTAAACTGTTCTGGAGATTGATAATGCTGGTAAATTTTATGCATGTATCATCCAAATAAAAAAATAAAAAAGCTTGAGGGGGTGTTAAGGGTGTATTGGGAGTGGAGTTAAGGCAGGGTCCTTTACAATTGTAACATTTGAACAGAGCTCTGAAGAAAGTGAGCCAGATAGCCATGTTGATGTTCCAGGGATCCAGAGTAGAATGGAGACTGCAAAGGTCCTGTGGTGGAAGCAGATGGGGTGTGTTGACGGCAGGGCTAGGAGGCTGGATTGGGTGCAGTTGGGAGCAAGGGTAAAGCTTGAGGTGGGAGGGTAGTCAAGGTCCAGTGGCTAAGGCCAGATTTTGCAGATCAGCAGTTCTGAGGATTTCTGAACCCTGACAGGGTCCTCAGTGTGGTTTTTTCAGCATTGCTGAATCCACTGTGCTTTCTAAAGAGACCGGCCGGGCTGGCAAGACCACATACCAGATGGAAACTTGATACACAGGGCATGAGGGAGACCTAGATTCCCAGACTGGTTTGCCATGTGACACTTCCTGGCATTGAAGTTCACTTAAGTAGGGAAGGAGTCTCTTTTGCTGAAGAGTTGAACCTGCCTTTGCTTTCCTCAACAAAGCCTAAGAACCATCTGGTGGTCCTGAGGTTCCTCCATTCTTCTGCCCTGTCACCACCCTGCTGCCCATCAGATGTCATGCAGGGGGATGGCCTGGTGATGAGCGCGGTGTTTTCATCATCGTTGTGTATGAGAAGCTCCACATTAGTGAATCTCCTTGAAAATTGGCAAGAGACACCTTCACAGAGGCAGATCTAAAATCCCTAGCTGTATCATTACAAAGATGGCATGTTCATTGACAAATGCTAGGAAGCAATGGTCATGCCACACAGCAAAGCAATAAATCTGTCTCCGCCATTCCAGACTCAGATCCCAGGCTTTTCACCATGTGTAGAAATTAGATGTGTATTAAAGTCTCATCATCAAGCCCTTCCTCTTGCCATGTTTTCTTTTGTGCACAGTTGAGTCTCTCTCCTTGCTAGTAAGAAGAAACCTTTGCTTTTCTTTTTTCAAAGGTCTGTCCCTCTGGTGGGATTTTATTTAATTAAAAAATATTTGTTCTAATTATATGTGTGTGAGTGTTTTGCCTACACTTCTTTAAGTGTACTGCACGTATGCCTGGTGCCCTCAGATCCCAGAGCAGGCTCTGGTTACCTGGAACTGGAGTTCCAGATGGTTGTCTGCCACCATATAAATGGTGGCAACAAAACTCCAGCCCCCTGGAAAAGGTGCAGTCTGCAGCACTGGGTGCTCTCTCTGCAGGTGCTGGGGAGGGGATGCCTTCAGTGCACTGAAGAGGTGACAGTTAACACAGCAACCTACAGCATACCATGTTTTGTCAGTTAGATACAGAGGCTCATTCCAAGTCAAGATTCTTTTTTTTTTTTTTCTTCTTCTCTTTTGGCCAAGTCTTTCATTCTCTGCAGGGCCATGGCACTATCCATTTCCCTGGCATCCCTGCGTTTGCTCTTCTTTTTTTCTTGTTTGTTTTTTGTTTTTCAAGACAGGGTTTCTCTGTGTAGCCTTGGCTGTCCTAGACTTACTGTGTAGACCAGGCTGGCCTTGAACTCACCATGGATCCTCCTGCTTCTGCCTCCCGAATGCTGGGATTAAAGGCATGCACCACCATGCCTGTGTTTGCATATGCTATTCTTTAAATGTGCCATTGTAAGCTCACACATTTAAGCAAACTTTGTATGCTTTTCTTCATGTATTTACTTTTCCCCCTCCCATTGTTCTTGTTTTGAGACAGAGTTTTAATGCATAGCCCACATGGTGGGCCTCAATTTGGTGATCCTCCTACCTCAGCCCCTTGAGTGCTGGGATTATAGTTGTGTGCCACTGTCCCCAGCCTTGTAGTTCTCGATGTCAGTGAGAGAGTTCATGTTGGTTCCAGAAACTTTTGACAAAACCTTGAAAGTTCCCATAGTTTTCTTCTTTTCTGTGTGACCAAATGTTTGTTCCAGGTTTATCTTTTGTGTTTCTCACCCCAGACCAGGACTGACTCTTTTCATCAGGGAACCTTGTTCTTTTGAGAAGGAAATGACATTGAGAGATCTTTGCTTAGGACCATCTGAGTATTCTTGCCCTCATCTTGTAGGTGATAAAACAGAAATAAAAATGATGAGAGTGTAATACCTACACCTGAGCCAATCTACCTTCCTACCTTCCTTCCTTCCTTCTTCTTTTTTTTTTTAAAGGCAGGGTTGCACTATGTAGCTCTGGCTGTCCTGGAACTCACTGTATAGACCAGACTGGCCTTTAACTCAAAGATATCCTCTTACCTCTGCCTCCCAAGTACTGGGATTAAAGGCATGCACCACTACACCTGGCTTACCTAAATGTTTCTTAATAACAACATCTCCACAATCTATTTGATATGTCTTTGTTTATCTCAAAGGATTTAGAAAATAATCTGAACCTAAAAAAAAAAAAAAAATCTGTCTTTTACTGTATTCCTGGATAAACAAAAATGCTATTCATACCCCTTAGTAGCACCTTCCTTGGAGGTGCAGAAGTCAAATTTGTGGACCTTGCTCAACTTTTACAATGAAGTAGGACACATACAATGAAGAACAGTGATGCAGATGGAGGTACTGTAGGTTCTAAGTTTAAACACTTAAGCTCATTTGAATTATATGCACCATATACGCATAGCCTGAAGATAATCATAGACAGTACTTCAGTGGTTTTGTGCATGGAAATAGTTATATGGTGTGGACTTTTAAAAAATTAATTTACTCATATTACATCTCAATGGTTATCCCATCCCTTGTATCCTCCCATCCCTCCCTCCCTCCCATTTCCCCCTTACTCCCCTCCTCTGTGACTGTGACTGAGGGGGACTTCCTCCCCCTATATATGCTCATAGGGTATCAAGTCTCTTCTTGGTAGCCTGCTATCCTTCCTCTGAGTGCCACCAGGTCTCCCCATCCAGGGATCGTGGTCAAATATGAGGCACCAGAGTACGTGTCTTTCTTTCTGGGTTCATATTAGTATTCAAGAAGTTATGGACATTTGAGCATTTTGAATGTTGGGTTATCCTGGCTGAACCTGTACTGAAACTGGGCTGTGCAAGTAGCTTAGAGGTAAAGTATGTCTGTGCTCATTGTGTGTGAAGCACCCCAGCACCAAAGCAGCATCGACAGAAATAACCCATGTGCTGACTGCAACAGTTACTCCTCCCTCCACAGACAGAACACACACGAGAACACATGTGTTGTTAAGTTTAGTATTTTTCTTGCTTTTGCGTTCAGTCAGAACTCAGCATTTGGCGTCACCTGGGGACTTGTTAGTAATTGTACTCCCAGGTCCTACCTAGACCTATGAAACCTGCTGGCATTTAGTAAGGCCCTCAGGTGACGTGAACCCACAGATGGTGGAGAAAACGTGTCCTAGAGGATGCTTGCCTAGCCCTGTTAGCAGTGGCCCTTTCAGGGTTCCTGTGATCGCGTGGCTATTTCTCACCTGTTGAAGCTTTCCTTTGTACACGCCCCTGGCAGCTTTCTCTCTTTCAGCTAAATTGAAAGACAGGCTAACTCACCAGGCAGAATTCTGACAAAAACTGAGAGCTCTGTGTTTACAGTCGAAGATGCTTTTATGGCTGTGGACCTAGAGGTGGAAAGAGACAAGTTACCTGTGAGCACAGGGCTCATGTAGTCACATAGAGGAACAAGTGCAGCCATGTATTAAACCTGTCGTCCTTAGATACTTGGAAGAATTGGCATTTTAGGAAGTCTGAGGACTTCTTTTGTTGTAGAACTTCTGCACTGCTGGGTTCTTCCGAAAAACCTGAGTAAAGGAAATAGCCCCATCCTCCAAGTGTCCTGGTTCATTTGCACTGGGGAGGCATTTTGTCTGGGGAGTAATTTATGTTTTGTAAAGGCAGCTTAAAAGCATTCCACATCTATTTCTGAATAGAAAAAGACTTAGTGACGTTCATTTATTTGTCTGTGTGTGTGTGTGTGTGTGTGTGTGTGTGATGTCTGCCCACTGTGTACTTTACCACCCACTCCATATCCTTAAGTCCTAGTAGAATCTTGCCCAAATTCTTCCCCTTCTGAGCAGCTTTTTCTTTTCATTGAGACCTCCGTCATTTGAAACTCTCTGCCTCTTGATCTCTATTTTCTTCCTGGGTTTTTTGGTTGCTTAACCCTCAAGAGTACCTAGCACATAGGAAGAGCTCACAGCATATTTGTTGAATGAAACAATCCAAACACATTTTGTCTTTGATGGTTGCAGGTTATTTCTCAGAAGAAACTCATGTTTGGTACCTCTCTGTCCATTAAATCTTTTTCTGAATTGTCCTATTGCTTTGCAAAACCCTTTTGGTGTGCAGAGAAATGTGTAGAACATATAGAATTGTATTAAGCCGCTCTTGGCAGGACTTGGGGCTGTTGTCACACTGCTCTCTAGAGGACACCCAGCTTGGGGAATTCCTAATGCTACTACGAGAGTGGAAGTGAGACAGAGTAGTGAAACAAAGTTGTGTCACACTGGCTGCACCCTGCTGTACCTCAGGATGGAGGCTCCTGAGCTACACTCCTGCTTACTGCTTCTCAGATATCAACAAAATATGGAACATCTGTGTGTGTGTTTCCTCTTAGGTGTACTAGATATAAAAATACCTGCTGTGCGTGGGGTGGGGCTGGGAGGTATCTCAGGCGGCAGTAAATCAGGAAGACCTGAATTCAGTCTCCAGAGCCACATAAAAAGCCAGGTGTGGTGGTGTGTGCTTGTGATCCCAGTGCTGGGAGTGGGCAACAGACCCCTGGAACTCACTGGCCAGTCAGCTTGACTTAGCCCGGGAACCCCAGAGCAAAGTGAGATGTTTTTCTCAAAAACAAAAAACAAGGGCTGGAAAGATGGCTTAGAGGTTAAGAGCACTGACTGCTCTGTCCTGAGTTCAATTCCCAGCAACCACATGGTGGCTCACAACCATCTATAATGTGATCTGATGTTCTCTGCTGGTATGCAGGTACACATACAGGCAGAGCACTGTATACATTATAATAAATAAATAAAAAGTCATATTCTAAAAAAACAAAACAAAACAAAACAAACAAACTGAAACCCAACAAAATGGAGGCTCCTGAGGAGCAACACTTAAGGTTAACACCTAAGGCCTCTGCACACATATGCACACACCCATCCTTCTTCCCCATGTAAAACACCTGCTTTGGATCATTGCCACCAAGTTGTATAAGCAGACTGAAAAAGAAGATGAGACTTAAAAAATACAAAAATAAAAACCTAGCCCTTGGGCTAGGATAGGTCTCAGCCAGAGGGGTTGTTTGGCCTCTGATGTCAGGAGACATTTTTTGCTTATCACACCTGTGGGTATCAAGGTAGGGTGCTGCTGAACTATACACTTGTTTTATTGTGCTGTGGTGCTGAGGAATTGTCTCTGTCAGGTGAAACTTCTCCAAATGTCAGTCATGCCAGGACCAAGGAACCCTGTGGGCTGAGGTTTCCAGATCCAGGAAACTCATCTCTTCGAGGAGACTGACTTAACCTGATTTGCTGGTTGAGGATAGGCAGGCAAAAGACTTTCTTTTGAGGCTGGGGCCAACTTTAAATTTAAAATTGTTTACACCACATTTGTTTATTTACTTCATGTCTGTATGTGTGCGTACATGCCATGGCACATGTGTGGAGGTCAGAGGACACTGTGGAGGAATCAGTTCTCTTTCTCTGGGGATCTAACTTAAACTGTCATCTGTGGCAGAGGCAGAAAGCACCTTTACTTGCTAAACCATCTTGCTGGCTCAATTGAACTTCTTACCAAAATAAACACTCTTTCTCTCCTCTCACAAGTGCTGGGGCTGGTATTTGAAGCCCTGTGGTCTGGCATTGGCTTTTCATTGGCTGTATGACCTCCATGAAATCACTAGACAGTTGAGTTGACTGGTTGGGTTTTTTACCATATAAAATAAGGCTTGTTGGCTTGATGCTTTTTCCTACAAATTCTCCAGCACTTTAACTGGCCAATTTTGAGCTTGTGGCATTTTCTCTTACCGCAGTCTTGAGGGGGACAAAAGAATGGATAACAGCACTGCGTCTTTCTTGATGAATAGCTCTTTGTAGAAGGTATACCTGTTTCCATGGTAGACTACTTAACAGATGTGTGTGCAATACCTGAGGAACGGCTCTCTGGGGCTGGAATCCAGGGAGCTGTGCCTGCCAAGCAAGCTCTATACCACTGAGGTGCAGCCCCAGCCCTCAGTGGCATCATGTAAATTAGACAGTTACTCTGAGCTTCAGATTCAGAATGAGTGTTTCTGAGATCGTCTCAGAGGGCCTTGGAGCTTCTCAGACAGCCACTTCCTTTGGGACGGGCTGAAAATGAAAGCATTTGAGTCTGATTTCCTATGACCCAGGCAGTGGTTTTTATAGCAGAATAAATTGCATGGTGACAGGAATGTAGTATTGCCAAGGATGGTTTCTAATGGGGACAAGGCAGTGGCCTCTGTGTGAGTGTGTGGTAAGGCTGGGATGGCGTTGTGTCCAACTCACAATTGTTCTGAGGCTCATCTTACTTTCACAGTACAAATTGCATCCAGCATCTTTGCCCATAGGAAGTTCAGAAATTCACCACGAGAGAGCCCAGAAACAGAAACAGACTGTTGTAAAGAAACCTTTTCCTGTCTTGGAAGAGTCAACCAGAAATGTGTCGGGCTTTCCCTACCCCACCTCCCCCCAGGTTTATAACCATCTTACCATATATGTACCTGGGTGAGGACATGGTGAGGAGACTTCTGCTCCTCTGGACAGAGTTTCCTTGGTCTCTGGCCAGGAGATTGATCACATGCCAGCCATCCTTCATTCTTGGGGCATTCTTTTCTCTTCCCTCTGAAAGACTTCATGGCTTGCTTGACACTGCCCATTATTAATCCCCCTCCAACCTGGAGGGTAAAATTGACTTGGTGTCCTTTTGTATTGGGTTTTGGACCTCTGTTCTGAGAGACCTGCTTGTGTTCCAGATGCTTTTAAAAATTTCTTTATGCAGAAGCTTCTCTTTACCTACCTAACTTTAGGCAAATTTGATGTTATTATTTTTTAAATGAGGCAATATAAAATCAGCGTTAGAGGACTTTGGCAAGAACTTGTTTGTTTTGTGTGTGTGTCTGTGTGTCTGTGTATGTGTGCGCACATGCACGCATGAGTGTGAGTGTGGTGCATAAAAGCTATCCACTCTCCCCCTCCTCTGTACATGGCACCTTTGGTTTCATTAGGAACAGCATGGAGACTGTTCTTTTGGAGTTGGTACTGTTATGATCTTATATGTGCAACTGGAAATGTGTCCCTTTTCTAAACTCATCATTTGTAGTTGATTGGAAGGGCTTATCCTCATCAACTTAGAAAATTCTAAGAAGCCTGTAGGCAAACAGCAGATTAGAAAGCACAGAACCAAGAGAGGCCAGGAGTGTCTCCCTTGTTCTCTTTGCTATGTGCTAAGCACACATGCTATGTTCTTTTTCTTGTTTTTCTTTTTCATTTAATCCACAGCATACCTTTATATACAGTATCTCACCTTACAGAAGAGGATGCTGTGGCCCAGAAAACTAAGTAATTCCATCAAGGTTACTAAGTAGAGGCAAGAGCAGGGCTGGACTATGGACAGTGGAAGAGCACAGGCACATAAAACAGCAACAAAGAAAGGAAGACAGGTGTTTTACTCTGGTTTGTGCCCCCAAGGGCCTTTCTCCATTATAGCTGCATACTTTATGGCCTGCTTTCCTGCCTTAGGGCCTTTGTGTCAGCACTTTCTCTTTCCAGAGGTCATTTCTGCCTCACTCCCACCCCTTTCCCTACGATTGCTTCTGTCTTTACTTTCAGATCTCAGCCTAAGTGTCTCATCCCTTTTTTTCTGACTAGTCAAAATTAAGCTGCTGCCCAATTCTATCATCCAGTTTTAATTCCTAGTCTATTTTGGGAGGTGCAGTTGCGGGTGTAACCAGGGTCTTGTGAATACCAGGCAGGTGCTCTCCCCCTGATCTACACCCCTAGGCTCATTCCAACTCTGCTTGTGCTTTTATAGTGACCAGATTCACCCTGTTTTGATTCTGTTTGTTTACTGTCTGTCTGAACTTGAATGTGTGTGTTAGGACAGGGTCCCAACTGTGTTGAATGGGAGTATCTTTCGTTGAATGTTAGAACAGGGTCCTTCTAAGTTTGACCATCTTTCTGTGTCTTTGTGGGTTGAGTCCCAGCCAATGTGTGGCCAATGCCAATCAAAGAGAAGTTCAACTCAGTTTTGTTTTCAAATTTGTAGGTCCCAGGAGTTCTTTTTGATTTTGTTTTTTTCAAGGCTATGTTTCCCTGTGTAGCCCTGACTGTCCTAGTCTCCTGTTGTAGACTAGGCTGGCCTGGTTCTCACAGAGTGCTGGGATTACAGGCGCATGCATTCCCATTCTCCCCCGCCCTCTGCGCCTGGATCCCAGGGGTTGTTTACATGCTTAAAAACTGTCAAGAAACTCCAAACCCTTCCACTGATATACAATATAGTCGCCTATATCTATCATTACAAAATTTTTAAAAGTTCCATGTGAGCATAGTAAGATTTTTTTTTCAAATGATAAAATGATAGTGCCCTCTAGAACAACACAAAGCAAAATTTAACAAGATGACTAGGTGTGATGGAGCACCCCAGAAGCAGAAAGGCAGATCTCTGTTGACTTTGAGGCCAGTGTGGTCTACATAGAGTGTTTGAGTCTAGCTAGGTATGTGTACTGAGGTGTTCTCTCTCCCTCTCTCCATTGTCTGTCTGTCTGTCTAGAGGAAGAGATACATATATATTTATATGATATATTTTTATAGAAACATGTACATCTATATATAACATATATATTTAAAATAGGGCATGGTACTGTGGAGTAGTTTTGTAGATCATTTTAAAGTCTAGTTGAGTGGAAGATTCACATCGCACATGTCTGCATTGGCCTCCAGTCTGTTGTGATGTCAGGTCTTGCAGCTTCTGAGTAACTCTAATGTACACATGAGAAACTGGACAAAGAGGCAGAGCTACTGAAAGAAGGAAGAGCTGAAGGCTTTAAAAGCAGGATGCAACCCAGCATCCCTAAGGCTGGAAGCCATATCATTTCTTCCTTTTCAGGAAGAAGTGCAGGGCCATGCATTTCAGCAGTCTTAGCAAAACAAAACTGCTCTGAGAACTTGGAAGAGGGTAGTGCTTGTGTCTTCCTTCAGTTTCTAGGGAGCAACACAGCAAACAGCCTAGAAGCTCTGCAGTGGGAGGGGTCACTTGGGGACTGAGAATAGCAACTTGAAAAAAAAAAAAAAAAAACCTCATGAGCTGCTACTCCCCAGTCTCTGCTGGGCTCTTCTTGCAGCTTTTGGCTACATAGTATTCTACTGTGGAGATTAGATTTTCTTGGTTGGAAGTGTAGCTCACAGGTAAAGTGCTTGCCTAACATGCATAGGTCACAGAGTTCTGTCCCCAGGACTGGGGACAGGGAGTCCAGTGGCTAGTATATTGACTTGAGGTTTTATGGCTGTCTGACTCGGCTGCAATTATAGTGGATGCTGTTGATAATACACCGGCCTGCTGAGCTGTTTGAGAAGGTAAATAGTTACAGTTCAGACTTCTAGGGGAGTATTTTGTGTGTCCCTCAGCTGAAGCAGGCAGGGTTGTCACTGTGAAGGTAATTTGGCATCAAAGCATCAGTGAGGGGTTTGGTCACCAGGAAATGAATGGTATGCAGGAGAGGCTTCTGAAGGTCTCATTTAAGGTCAGATGGTTAGTGGACTTTGTGCCCTCCCCAGTTACTGAAAAGCAACTGTTTAGCTCCGAGAGCCAGGTGCCTTCACCTTAGCATAGAAAATGCTTGCTATTCTTGGCACAAATGTGCAAATGTGTGGTTTTTATCTTATTTTGAAAGTAGGCCTTCCTCTGTAGCCTATACAGACTTAGAATACATTGTATAGCTAAGGCTGGCCTGGCGGCTCACGCTGAAGCCCAGGCTTGAACCTGTGGTTTTGAAGACCACAGACTGATGCTAAGTTGGCGTCTGCCATCCTTGAGCGTCTTGTCCAATTGTAAGGATCCTGTGACAGATGACAGCTGTGGAATTCTGGTGACTTCTCTGTTAATGAAAAGTGTTCTAATTTGGACTCAGTTTGAGGAGTTTTTAACTTTTAAATTCTGCATTGTGTGTGTAGGCGAAAGTTAAAAAATTTTTTTAAAGGAAAAGGAATATAAGTGCTATTATTTAAGTGTGTGTAGGAGATATAATTGATGGGAAAGTGATAATAAATGAGTTTTTGTTTTGTTTTCTTTTCTTTTTTTTGCCACAATCAGAGCCTTTAGAAAATGAAATGTAAAACCGATCTGGAGCTGCTTAAAGTTAAATGAACATAGTTCTTCTTCAGTGAGCCTGTGCTTCAGCCTGTTTTTACAGCAAAATAGGAGAGGTTTTAAATAATTAAATTATCAGCCCTTTGAAGAAATCTCTGCCATGCCCCCTTTCCCAGCAGGGCCTCTGGTTTGATGAGGGAAGAAGGGGGGGGGGGGAGTGCAGTTGTGGGTTGGCTCTCTGGGTGGTGTGAATTCGGGTACCTGGGACATGCTGTACCGACAACAGGCGCCCCATGGGCTTGCAGAGGATTTAAATATCTCTGGGCCTGTGTTTTTTTCCAACATTTTTCTTAGCAGTATTAACCAAGTAGGAAATGTATTTCAAGTAGAGGAATCACAAGGTAAGGGCAGAGGTGAATGAAAACATTGAACTCAGTGTTTCTGTTTCTGTTTTGTTCAGAGATACAAGAAGGAACACATAGAACCAACCAGGTATTATGTTTGAGCCACCTTTGTGGATTGTTTGGTTTCTGCCCCGTAATATTACTGAAAGTTGCAAAGAGTTAACCTCGCCCTTCTACCCTGTTTGACACACATGGGGTTTGTGGTTCAGAGAAGCTAGGTGTGTTGCTTCAGGACACAGAGCCAGAGTGTACACATAGGTTGTTTGAGCCTGTGCTTCTAAGCATATTCTCTAGTTAGCATTCTGAAGCCATTTTGACGTGTGTAGTGGAGGTCAACAGGGACGAGCTTAGAGCTGCTGTCTCGGAATACAAAGAAGGCTGTTCTTTGATTTCCCATTGAAATCTAAAATGGGTCGCTAGGTCTAAGTTCTATATATCACTGATCCAAGAGTTTATAAACTTAGCTTTAATTAGCTTTAGAAAAAAAGCCATCCCCAAATAGTATCAGGAGGTAACTTTGGCCACAGGTAAGACGGCACCATGGTGACATGGAATCCCAGTGTGGCTGTTCCTCATGTCCCAAGGTGCTGGCCTGTAGTGGTCCTTCCCTCATGAGTTTGCAGTGCAGAAAAAACAAGTCAGAGCACAGACAAGTGGAAGGAAGACAGTGATGGGAGGTCAGGAGGGCGATGGAGTGTGGCTGCTTATAACCCAGGTTTGGGATCAGACGGTGATCCTTAGTAGTGGTGGTGGGGCAGCAGAGGTGTGGCAGTTAGGCATGTAAGTAGTGTGGGGGAGAGAAAGGAGCCTGGGAAATTTGTTCACTGTGGTTGTCATGTTGAAGGTGGGTGGAAGGGAGGGCTGGCTGGGCTGGAGTAGATTTGGGATATTCTTTTTTTCTGAGACAGGGTTTCTTGGATATTCTTTAAAAAAAAATTTAAAGGGAGGGTCTCTGGTATACAGGCTGTCTTCCAAGGCCTGTGCCTAAGCTATCCGCCTTTTTCAGCCTCATGAATAGCTGAGACCATGGGTATGTGCACTGCGCCTGTCTCTAATTTTGGAACATTGTAAGAAATGATCTGGTTGCTTCCTCCTCTTTCTCCTCCTCCTCCTCCTCCTCCTCCTCTTCTTTTGGTTTTCTAAGAAGGGTTTCTCTGTCTAGCCTTGGCTGTTCCGGACTCACTTTGTAGACCAGGCTGGCCTTGAACTTACAGAGATCTGCCTGCCTCTGCCTCCCTAAGTGCTGGGATTATAGATGTGCGCCACTGTACCTGGCTGGTTGATGTCTCTATAAGATTATGCTGTCTATGTTCAGAATAGATTAAGGGGAAACACATGGCTTTAGAAAAAAAGTAGACTTCCAGGTGAGTTGATTTCACACCCAACATGTACCTCAAGATAGCTAGGAATTTGGCCCAACATGATATTGTAAATTTACTTAAAATGTGGGACTACTTCTTTTTTTTCAGTTTTGTTCTTGGTGTAACTCAATTTCACAGTTTTGGAGTGTGAATTTTAGAGATGCCAACCATGAATTTAAATGCCAGAAGGCTAGACCCTTTCAAGAGTCTAGTTAAGAAATGAAACTTAGGGCTGGAGGGATGGCTCTGTGGTTAGAGCACTTGCTGCTCTTTCAGAGGACCCAGTTTCAGTTCCAGCACCCATATGGCAGCTCACGACTTCCAGTAACTTAGGCCTAGAGGATTCATTGTCCTTTTCTGGCCTCTGAGGGTACTATGTGCATGTAGTGCACATACGGACTAGCAGTCTCACATGCATACATATAAATAAAACAATAAAAAAAGGATATTCAGGACTAGGGAGCTAGCTCAGTGGTTAGCGTGCTTGTTGTGCAAAGGTCCGCACTGCAGTTCAGATTCCTGGAGACCACATGGCTGCCTGCTTGTAATGCCAGCCTTGAAGATAGAGACAGGAGATCCCTCGAGCACAGCCAGTCAAACTAGATGTGTTGGGGAACTCAGAGTCAGAATGAAAGACGTTAGCATTGAAGATGATCTCTGACATGAACCTCAGCCCCACTGTGGATTGGCACACATATGCATATGTGCTCCCTTACACGTGCCTCCACATAAGCAAACATATGTACACACCTGCAAACACCACAGGTGTAAACACA
Source organism: Acomys russatus (assembly GCF_903995435.1). Taxonomy (NCBI): domain Eukaryota; kingdom Metazoa; phylum Chordata; class Mammalia; order Rodentia; family Muridae; genus Acomys; species Acomys russatus. The sequence continues at coordinate 36,045,232 of NC_067149.1, forward strand.
AAGGCAAATTGGGAAAAAATGAGACTGGCTGACACTCTGGTGAAAATTAGATGGGGTTAAAAGAAATGAAGGGTTCGGTGATGTTGATGTTTAAAATCCTGGAGACTTGGAGTTGAAGTCAACCTCTTCAGTCTTTTATTTGACATACATTTTCTGAGCACCTACCGTATGCAAAGGCAGTGGTGTTGGAGACACAGTTGTGTACAAAGCAGATCTCTAGAACTGCCCATCCCTCAAGGGTGTCAAACAAGCACCACACAAATAGACATGAGCTTGTAATAGAGATGAGGCTGAGAAGGAGCAGTCTTACTGGCAGAATTCATACAAGTTAAAGACGCATTTGCCCTCATCCCATGATGGCCTGGTAGGAGTAATAATTGAATTGAGATGGGAAAGCCTTGCTTTCACTAGAGCTGAAGGAGTGGGCTAGGCAGGCAACTGTGAATGTCGTTTAGCTAATGAAGATGCTATGGGCAGCCAGGAGCAGAACCCTAGAAGCTGTTGCCAGTAGTACAGTTATATAAAGGATCCACCAGAGCACAGGAGAAGACCCAGGGAAAGTATCTGAGGCAGAAAACAATGTGGACAGTGAGTGCCATTCCCCCTGGCATCTGTTCTCAGAGCAGATCTCTGTGTCTATTCCTTTGTACTTCTTGCTCCTTCATTGGGCTGCTGTGGCCCCCGTGTACAGAAGCACCTCTTAGCACAGCCACCTGCACTCCCACATGCTCTGGCCCAGCTACTATGGAAGAATGCTGTTCTGACAGGTGCCTCGGCCAGCAGTCACTTGGGGTGGGTGATGGATGGTGGCACTTTGCAGGTCATCAAGATGGCAACAGTGCTTTATGCAAGGGGCTTTGTTGGTGCTTATCAAAGTTATGTACCTGAACCTCACGATGACCTATGTATACCTGGGGACAGCAAGGCTTAGGGAAGTTGTGAATCCCTGAGTAAATGGCAGAACCTGGGTTCAGTACAGGTGCTCTGAGCCCGGAGCCTTACGCCTTTCTTCCAGTGAGGTGAGTTCTTGAGACCACACTGTGTCAGGGTGGCAGGGGAGCAGCAAATGTTTGTGAGAGAAAAGCTACGCAGCAGTCACAGACTTAGAGGCCATTGAAGCTTCGGAGGATAAGTAAGAAGGAGAAATTTGAGGAGATGGCTGCCTCCCTGTGGGGACAGCGGGCTGTGTGTCTAAGCAGGAGCTGAGACCTTCCAGAGGGGGCATTTTGCTGGATTGCAGCAATGAACAAGAGATGGTATGACATGCTTAGCCAACAGCTCATGGCATTGTATTCTGCAGTTCTGTGTCTTCAGAAAGGCCTGCAGGCTTTGTGGTAGGGCGCCGAGAGTCACTCTGTATTGTTCAGCTTTTTCCCAATAGAGGGATTAGGGAAGAGAATTATCATCCCCCAAAGTAAAATACATCATCATGGGTTCTATAGGAGTCATTTGTTGCAATGCCTAGCTGGATTTTTAGACACAGGTTTTTTTTTTTTTCCTTTTTGGAGGTTGAAACTTTAGATTCTTTCAGAATTATTCTTTATTTCTTAACTGCAGAATAATAAAAATAGCTAGCAGTGAACACTGAAAGCGTGTCAGCTGCTGTCTCAGTCACTTTGCGTGTGTGATCTCATCCCTTCCCTACTACATGTCTCTGAAGTGGATCCCCAGTGCACAGATATACGTACAGAGGTCTGCGCAGGCTCAGAAGCTGGGTGGGCTTACAGCAACAGCTTCCGAGTAGAGAGCTGGGATGGTGTCTTAGGCTGACTACTAAGCCTGTCGCAGAGCTGTAGGCATGGAGCCCTGGGTGTCCGTGTAGTATTGGAAGTTGCACAGTTATGACACAGTTCCATGGCAGGCTGGTACCTGCTCTGTTTTTCTCATACTGGCTGGGTCACTGGGAGCTCTGAGTGTAGGCTCCCTAGTAAAAGCTTAACAGGCACAAATGGTCCACAATCAGATAAAGAAGTGGCCTCCCACCCAGCTTCTAAACAACAGGAAGTCTTCTTGAAGACTGTTGCCAGGCCCACTTCCCACCTCTTCCCTGCAGCCCCAAATGCCTGTTATTTTGATTCTGCTGACCTGGGTTTTCCCTTTCAGGACACAATTGATCATTGTGTCAGGGTCTCTCCTCCCAGGTCTCCACTACCCCTGTGCCATTAAAGGCAGACCAGGGGAGACCAGGAGGTTTCCAGCCAGATCTGGAAACTAGTTGCCTGCTCAAATCTTGCCTGCAGAGAGAATCACTGCCTGATTACCCTGGTGAAGAGTCTGCCCCAAGGATCCTTAAGGTTTTTTGTTGTTGTTTTTTTTACATTGAGACCTTTGGCACACTGCCCAGTTGAGGATCATTAACGGTGGTGGGTGGACTGGCCTCTGTTTTTTGGGGGAAATGTGAACCATGGCAAAAGGTTACTTGTTCAATTATCTTGTCTACTTAATAAGCATATGGGTAAGAAAGAACACGCTTAACCTTTCTTCTGACTTAACAAAAGCGTTATATTGCTAAGTAAGAAAAATGAGGAATTTGGCAGTAGGGGCAAAAGTGAATTAGAATTGACCATAAATGGAAAAAATGTGGAGGGAAGAGATGCTGTGGTAGGGATATACTGTATAAGAATGAATTAAAAAAAAAAAAGAAAAAGAAAAAGAAATTTACAAACAAGCAAACAGTTCTTCATTGTCACCCAGAGAATAAGAACAGTCAACATCTCACCCATGCCATGGGATTACTGTTAATGGAGAGGCCCATTCAGAATTCAGTAGTCCCATATAACTCTGTGCCTCCTGCTTTGTTAATTAACTATGACGAACTTGTGAACCTTTCTGTTCTTCGGTTTCCCAACAACAAAGTAGGGCAACAGCGGTGGTGCCTGTCACAAGTGCTGCCACATATCTCAAGGATTCTGAAAGAGCAGTTGCTAAGTTCTCAGCACAGTGGTGGGTGTGCTAGCCTTCAACAGGTGCCAGCCTTTATCTTAACAGATAGGCTGAAGCAGCCTAAGGCCATCTTACTCAGAAAGTGGCCCATCTCCTGTGGTCTCAGAAGCTGAGCAGGGTGGGGTCTGGCTAGAACCTGGATGGGACAAACAGGACTAATGTGGACTAATGTTGACTCTTAGTGTCTGGTGCAGGCCAGGAACCTATTGTGACTGTCGGGTTGCAGGCCTTGCTGGTTATGCCATGTGAGAACACAGGCTTTTATTCTCTGCTGCCAGTAAGATACCCAGAAGGCGATGCAGATTTGAAGAACAGCATCACAGTTTTGGGGCTCGGTCTTCATTGGAGTCTCAAGCCTGGGAGGAGAGTTTCATTCAGCCTGGTTAAGCCCTGGTCCTCTTGGCTAAGCGTATTCCTGCCCTCTGGCACCCAGCAGCTCCCCGCTGGTCCTTTGGGAGACCAGTATGTAAAGGCGCAAATTTTGTCTGACTCAGAATTCAAACAGAAATTGTTTTCTAATAATTAGTCCTACAGATGGGGTATAGCTGCTAACAGAGGACTCGCAAGCATATCAGAACCCTGGCTTCGATGCCTTAGTGTAGAGGAAGCAAAGCAATTTGTCCTTTAAAATACATCACAGTTTTAGGTGGAGGGTGTGTCTCAGAGATAAAGCACTTGCCCAGCATTCATACAGTAAGCCAGGTGTGGTGTGCGTTCTTTAACCTCAGCACCTGAGAGAGTCTGAGTCAGTAGGCTCTTGAGATCAAGGCCAGCCTGGGCTACATCATACATATGATGCTATCTCAAAATCCTTTCTTTCTTCTAAAGAAAGAAAATATCAGTCCCAGAAATACACTAACTTTCTGGCCCTTTATGATAAAGCTTTTAAATAGAAGGTCATAAAGTGACTTTTGGGGGCGGGCATTCAATTGGTGTCTCTTTTGTGCATACTGTTCAAAACATTGGTTTGGCTCTAGCTAGCACGTCCTTAGGCAATGTGACTGACAGGGTTCTAGAGAGCAGTGTCCTTCCACCAGATCTGGCGGGGAGAGTTGCTTTGTCTGAGAGCTATGTTTTTGGTTGCTGACTCCTCTTTGCCCCTCTTCAAGTGTCTGGGCTGTTGGAGCAGTGGGCAGCTTTCCCTGTAGCTTCTCAGAGACAGGGGAGGTGCTTCTCTCAACTTGCTTGCCCCATCTGGCATTCCTGCTGAGGGAGGGGAAGGCTTCCAGAAGTTTGCAGGGGAAAACCTGGCAAGCCAGAGAACAGTTAAAAGGGAGAGAGGACTTTTTACCCCTCTGCATCATTACAGCTCTCGTGGTCTTGTGGAGTAAATGATTTATTTGAGTTAGTAGTGGGGAAAAGGTGTTTAGAGGAGTCTGGGCTCAGAGGAAAACCCCAACATTTCACGCATCTACACACCAGGTGCTGAGGAAACACTAGGAAACTGTGCAGTCCACACCAGCCCCGCTGCTTCCCACATTGCTGAGTCTGTTTGCTAAATGTCAGTTTAATGGCTTGCAGTTGGCTCCTTTTCCTCCACGCTCATGGCCCTGGTGAAAGCTGTTAGGAATCACTTCGATATTTTTGTTGATGTTTGTGTGTGTTTAATAGTTTCTGGGCTTTGTAGAGATTTCCTGGAATGGAGAAGTATTTTTTTTTTAACTACTTCTAACTAGTCATGTATCCCAGCCAGAGAATCTTACTATTAATTAGTGTCTGCACTGGGGAGGGTCTGGGCCTGGGCAAGAGTCTTGCTCCATCCAGGAATGTTTCCTGGTGAAGAAGGATAGACGCGCAGCAGCAGCGTTTGCATTCTGCTGTTGGCCTTTGGAAAGGCCTCGAAGGCACTGTGACACTTGTCCCCGGGTTTCCTTTGATTGATGTCGTTTTTTGTTGCTTTGATTCCTCAACCCAGGCCCCTTGGCTTTGCCAGACCTAAGTTTTTTACCAGGTGTTTCCTTCTGACTTACCATGCCCCTAGGCACTCTGAATATATTAATGTGTCGTAAGTCAGACTTTCCAGCTCCTTACTCAAAGCAGAGACCTTGGCTGCGTTCCCTGCTGTCTGGGTAGTCAGTGTTACTGAGGGTCCTCAAAACATTGAACTTGACTTCGGGTGTGGCTTTGTTAGAATCAAATGATAATATGATTGGAATATCTAGAAATTTAATATGTAGGGCAGAATGTAGTTGCATATGTCCTCGTTTGCTTTGTGGAATCGCTTGCCTGTCAAATGACTATTTAAATTGGAATTTTAAGTAATACACTGGAGGAAATTGAGCTAAGCCAAATCTTAATGACATTTTTTTTTCTCTTCTGCTAACAATATTGCATGTTTTACCTTGTCTAGGATTTTCAACAAAGACATGTCTGACAAAATGTCTAGTTTCCTACATATTGGAGACATTTGTTCTCTGTACGCGGAAGGATCTACGAATGGATTTATCAGCACCTTGGGGTAAGAGCCTGGAAGTCCTTATGTAGTGTGCTTTGTTTAAGATGTCATGACATCTGCTTAAAAACTGATTTTTGTAAGATAAGAGTGTTATCACGTTAAGTGGCTTTCCCAAGGGCTGCTTGAAATCACAATTAGCAAATCCCGTGTTAGTTAGTGTTAGTCACTTAACCTTTTACCCAGAAACATTTCTGTCAGTTTCGAACGAATAAAACCTTGTTAGTTAGGGCTCCATTCATTTTGGATCTGTTATAATCTACTCTTCTTATGTAAGAGGGAAAGTGCTTAAGAATAGGGAAGAAACTTAAAGAGTAATATACATAGCTCCAAAGAAGTGCTTTTTGGCTTTGTAGAAAAGCTTTTTGGCTTGTCTTTTCATACAGCGGCTTGTGTGGAATGTGAGCAAGGACCATTACTGCTCCCTTGCTTATCTCTCTTCTTTGAAGCAGACGTTTCCTACTAAATAACTCAGTGCCTTTAAAAGTTTCCAATTGCACCAAGTCCCATAAATCGTTTGTTTTTGTTCATTTGTGCTTCCTTCAATCAATTGCCACTCAACTTTGAAGGATATAATTATATTCCGTCGTGTGCCTCTCCAGTTATTTTCTCCTTTTCCCCCTCCTACTCCTGTTGTCTAAGGAAGTGTAAAGAGTAGTAGCCCCTAAAGGCAGACGGAGGCAGGATGGGAATCAAGATGGCTTATTCCAGAATAGACAGGAATGGCCTATCATCTTTGCGTAGGAAGGAGTAGCTAGGCCTGGGTGGCATTGTTGACTTTGGCAAGCTCTAGTCTCAAATAGATGGGGGCAGAAGGCAGGCCAGCAGATTTTCCAAAAACCCCCTTCTCACAGCGGCCAGAACGTCCATTGTAATTGCAGCTGTTACTGGAAGCATGCTTATTTGCTGGTATTTGTGCTGAGGTAAGTATTGTTAAGCGCTCATTCAGGTTACTCCACTCCCCATGAGGAACTTATTTCAGATAACAGGATTATGCCTCACTTAGACCTGGGTTCTCATTCTAGAGAGTTTCTTTTCAGAAGTCTCCCATGGCTGCTCCCTGTGCTCAGTCTCGGCAGAGTAGACCTTACCCGGAACAGTTTATCTGCCGTGGCTTTGGGCAAGCGGCTTCCTGCTACTTCAACTTCTCTGATGATGGCCATCTTGGCTCTCCTTCCTCTTTTGATCCCTGTGGTTAAATTTTTCACCCTCTTCTTATTTTTCAGCATTGACTACAGTACCATACAGCAGTGGTAAGCACTTTATGCACCCATGGGTGTTCACTGGGTGCCAGGTGCTGTTCTAAGTCCTGGGCCACTATTATCCCCCTAATTCTCAAGCACCCTGTTTCATGGTGAGGACTGCCATCATCACTGTGTGTAGAAATGACACTCATGTGCTTCAGGCAGCCACAGTCCCCTGCCTGAGTTTCATAGCTCAGAAGACGTGGGTCTCCAAGGACAGGGATCTTAAACCATAACCTCTGTAGGGCAGCTTTTTCTCACTCCCTGTCTGCTCACAGCCTGTCTGGGTGCCTGTCAGACCTCAGCTCCCTCATAGCCCTGTTTTTCCTCTGGGGCCTCTGACCTTACAGTGAACCCTGGCTCAGTTGCTTAGCCCCACACTGAGCCTCTAAAATCTTAGCCTCTTTTCATGTCTTCCCTTCCACTAGGATATCATTATTTTATTATTATTTTGAGCCTCATCTGGCCTTGAATTGCAGCCCTCCTGCATCAGTTTTCTGAGTGCTGTGATGATCTCAGGGATGCATATGCTTTGCTTTAATACTTTTCTCAAGCATCCTGTGGTGGCTCCCTCATGAAGTTGGGACGTATGTTTTTTACGCTTTGGATGCTAGTTCTTCCTTCAGATATTTACCCGAATAAATACCCTTCAGATATTTGACAATAGCTTGCATAAAAATTGATTTGGAAAGTTAAACTTGACCCCTCCTTCCCCTCCTTGGAATGTGTCATAGACACAGTGAGTGACTGTCAGTCTTCATGGGACTTGGTGCCTGCCCCCCCCCAGCCCCATTCTGTTCATATAGACTGTTGGTTGGTACCTCTCAGTGGCTGTCTGACTCATCGAACTTTAGAATTCCAGCAGAACCTCGGAGAGCCAGTGTGCATGTATATCTACACTAACCTATCGTGTGCTGCTAAATCACCTTTGGAGCTTGTCAAGAACAAAGGTTCTGAGATCACTTCCTGGAGCTTCAGCATGCCTGGGCAGGAGGGCTGGGGTTGTGGCAGGGCCCTGGAATTGGTACATTTAGAAGTAGTAAGTATCTAAGCATCCCCTGATTTGAGAGTTCTTGAAAGCAGTTCTTTGGGTTTACAGATGAAATACTGGGACACAGGGAAAGCGAAATGGCATGATATCACACCATTAGCTGCTGTCTTAGTGTTATCTACAATCCATAGCCAGTGAGTCCCATCCTCCTATCACTTCCTCTTACTGGAACTTGACCATTAGTCTGGCTTTGCATGTCCTGTGGGGACCAAATCCAGTGTCTGATACATAGTAAGTACTCTTCCACTGAACTATGTCATCAGCCTTTGCATTGGATTCTGAGCCCATCCCTTTAAGTATTGGGTTGCTTTTGGTGGCATTGGGTAGAGATTTTATATGTCCATATTATACTCTTGAATTTTGTAGAATAACTTCAGGCCACTGAGCCCACTGTGCGCTGTGGCTCCTGTAGATGCAGCAAGGTCTTGTGTTGGAGGGAAAGGTGGTATACTCAGTACACTTCGACAGGTATTGAGCTTCATTCGGCCTTGAGCATCTTATAAGCCACAAGTAGGGAGCCTGTTCCCCTGCTTCCACCGAGCTCGGTTGGGTGAGTGGAGGAGGAGATGCAGGATGTTTCTGAGCAGGAAAAGCTTCTGTGGGATATACTTTAGTTTAGGGAACAACACTCAGAATCTAGGCCTCGATAAAGGGCAGACTTGAGGAGGCAAAGGGCAGTTTTGTAGGAAAGAACGGGAAAAGTAAAAGTTGGTATATAATGGCTTCTTGCCTTTAGAGTAAGAGGCAACATGGGTGAGAGAGAGAGAGAGGTTGCAAAAATCCTAGCATGGCACCTGGGACCAAGTGCCATGGTCAGGTGGGAAATAAGCTGGCTCTCTCGGTTTTAGGAACTTGGATAAGTCATGTAACTTCATAGTATCTTAGACCCAAAAGTTCAATTTAATGATTCTCCTAAAAAGAACTATACAAGTTAAATGAGTTTTGAATGAAGCCAGAGCTTGAGTGATCTGCCATTATGTAATCTGGGACTGTTACTTATGTATTATGATGTACTATGTATTATGTAATCTGGGGCTGTTACTTATTTGTAGCTTCATTGAACTTTTGGAGCTCCAACCCCGGAGCTCCAACCCCTTCCTGCTTCTGCATTGTCAATGGGTTCCTCCCACCTGAAGATGCTCCACTTCTCACCTTCCTGCCTCTGTTTCAGCTCTTTCAACACTTCTGATCTATCTTCCTCTGACCATGGCTTCAGAAGGCCCCTGGCGCAGAAGGCACTCTACTGTTCTCCTTCCTTCCTTCTTAGGTTTTATCTTACTCTTATTAGTTTGCTTTTATGGCTTCTCCCCTTAAGCCTTGGGCTCCTTTAGGGCTGAGGCTGGACTCACTTTAGCCCTCACAGCCCAGGACTTGGTATGGTCGCTGGCACAAGGTTGACTTCTCACCAACTGTTAGTTCAATGCACTGACCCTTTGCTGTGTCTTTCAGATTCAGCAATATTGCATGCTGTATGCAAATCTCTCACAAATACTGTTTTGGGGAAAGGGGCTGCAGAAGACAGTAACTCGATAAGTCCATCACAGAAACAGAGAGCTAGGTCTTTGGGTTAGGTTTATTTCACTCCATGCCTTGAAAACCTCCTTGGCCTAGAGCTCTCTGGCAGAGCAATACTACAGTCTAAATTTTGCATAGGAAAAGCCCTGGGATACTCTGTTTTTGCATAATGCCTTTTGAGGATTTTACTTCCCTAGGCTTGGTTTGATATAGCATTTATTCGTTTTTCTTTTTGCAGCCTGGTTGATGATCGTTGTGTTGTGCAGCCTGAAGCTGGAGACCTTAACAACCCACCCAAGAAATTCAGAGGTAAAGTTGTGGCTTTGATGGAATGGTCGGTCACCTTGACTTTATGAAGGGTCTTGCTGTGCCTGTGAGTGCAGCTGGGCCTCCCTCCGTCCTTCCCCCTGCTTCCAGTCCTTTCTTACTTCCTGTAGCAACCTTAGATTTATTTACTTAAGTATCTTTTTCAAAATCAGATTTCAAGGCCTGGCTTTAAAACTTCTCGAAAAAATGTGTAAATAAATTCTCAGTCAAGATTGACATGGCTTTTATTAGGGCCTTAGTTTGTCTGGAGAATATGTGTGGCCAAGTGTTAATTCATCTGAAAGCTTTTCATTAGCATAGCTATTTCTCCAAACAAATGGGATTTAAGCATCCAGCCACAAGAGGCAGGGATTATTTCAGCAGATCTGGCAATCCCTGTTGGGGCCTCAATAATTCTTAGCTGCCTTCCCTGGAATGAGGCATTCTTGATGCATTTTTACTTGAGCTAAAAGGTACAACAGGGCAGCTCTATTAATGTAGCGTTCTGTAGCCCTCTGTTGTTACTTTTCCTCAGTTTATTGCAGAGTACTTGGAATGTAGTTGGCGTCTTAGATGGAACTGCTTTGTTTCTGTCTTCTGTTGTGCCAGCAGTAGTTAAGTGGTTCTCAGTTGGAGCCACATCTTAGAATTATATGGAGAAAGAGTTGGGAGATAGAAGGACCTGGAAGGGACAGAAGCTCCACAAGGAGACTAATGGAACCAACAAATCTGGGTGGAGGAGGCGGATGCTGCAGAGACTGATGCACCAACCAAGGACCATGCATGGTGAGGACCTAGACCCTCTGCTCAGATGTAGTAGATAGACAGCTCAGTCCCCTTGCAGGTCCCACAATATGGGGAATAGGGACTAATTGACATGGACTCTGGTGCCTACTCGTGGCTCACGTCTTTCTGGTGGGGCAGCCTTGCCAGGCAATAGAGGAAGAGGACACAGATAGTCCACATAAGACTTGATAGGCTAGAGTCAGATGGTAGGGGAGGAGGTCTCCTCTTTCTGAGGACTAGGGGAGGGGGCAGGGAGATGACGAGAGAGGGGGCTACAATTAGGATGTAAAGTGAACAAATTAAAAAATTAATAATTAAAAAAAATAATTGTATGTATGCAGAAGCTTTTCAATTCTATAGGTGCTCTGGACCAATTAAATTAATCTCAGAGCTTGTGCACTATTGTTGTTATTGTTGCTTTGTTTGTTTTTTTTTTTTTTTTTTTTGGTTGTTGTTTGTTTTCAAAACAGAATCTCACTATGTAGGCTCTGGCTGTCCTGGAACTCACTGTGTAGACTAGGCTGGCTGTGAACTCACAGAGATCCACCTTTGTCTGTCTCCTCAGTGCTTGGATTAAGGGTGTGTGCTACTGCACCCTGCTCAGCACTGACATTTTTTAAGGCTTCCAAAGTGGTTTAAAAATTACATTATTATTTATTTGTTTTTTAAGTTTGTGTGTGGGCACTTGTGTGCCACCTTTGGGCTGGGGGTCAGAGGATATCTCGCTGGAGGTGGTTTTCATTTCTCACTATGTGAATTTGAGAGATTGCATTCAATTGGTCAAGCAGATCCATAAGGCATTTTTCTCCCTTGCAAGAAGGAGGACTGTGTGTTTGCTAAAGGCCTCCTGGGAGTGTGGCTGCAGATTTAAGACTGTTAGATCTTGAATCTAGCCTGGTGACATGAGTGGCTCTTCTTTCTAGTGGCGTCGGGAACCCACTGGCTTAGGTCTTGACGGTCAGTCACAGTCACAGAGAGTTCAGCTGTTAGCATCTGTAGATCTTATCATTTGAGTTCTACGTCCTTTCTGTTGAGTGATTTAGAAACTGTTTGACTCCTTTGAATGAAAGCTAAAGAAATTAGGATGAACCAGAAGGCAAGCCTTCAGATGGAAAGGAGCCATTTGGATGCAGCGCGGTGTTGAGCTGTATCCAGTTGGCACGAGACTATCGGGAGAATGTTTTCACCTGAAGATAGGGGAAACTATTTTTAAAAGAATGAGTCACAGAAATTTGAAGCAGCTATTGCTTCTGCGGAATTTTTCTTCATAACCCCCTCCCTCATGTCTCGTTCTAAAACAGAATCTGGAGTGGAGCAGAAAGGAAAGATTTTATCTACAGACCATAGTGTCACGTAGAGAATTCCTTCCCTGTTCAATGTTGACTGTGCTGGTCACTGTGCTGCCTGTGTTAGCTCAGTTGTCGGGTCATATCTGCTCTACACTGCTAAGGGATTGATAAGATTCACACATAAGTATCTCACCTGAAGTCACATAGCTAGAGGCGGGCTCGAGTAGGAGTTTGGATCTCAAGTTTGGCTGTACAAGGAAATCACCCAGAGAGCTATGAAAAATACTGATAACTGCTCCCACCTGCCGGGTTCCTGGTTTAACTGGGCGCTGGGATCTTCTAAAGCTCTCAGGGTCGTTCTCTTGTGCAACCACGTTTAAGAACCATTGCTAATAGCTACAAGCTACCCACTTTCTTGCTGAGGGAAGGACTAATCTAGGCTGGGCTTTTGCACCTGGGACACAAGAGAAGGGATGCTTGTCACAGTGGGTACTGGGTCCAGGGGGACCTCTTGTTTTATCCCAGCCTTGGGGGTCAAGATGAAACGAAGAGAATTTAATACAATGAATCAAGTAAGCCAATGGCTAATCACTGTTGTTTTTAAAACATATTGTCAAAAAAAATTTTTTTTATTTTTAAGTTAACAAAATTGTACATATATATGATTTGAAATTGGTAGGCCAATTGGCCTAATTAACATGGGTTTCTATGTTGCCTTTGTGACATGAGTTCTCCAAATTTACCTTGAGGTTTTCAAGTATTCACTCTGTTGTTGTCATCTCTTGTCAGCACGTTGTACCCTTTTGAGTTTATTCCTTCCATCTAAGCGAGATCTTGTAGCTTTTAACCAATCCCTTCGCCAGCCTTCCATCTTAACCTCAGAACTTGGTAATCTCTTTTCTACTGCCTGCCTCTCTGACTCTAAGTTTTTAAGATTTCACAAATAAATGAGATTATACATTTTTTTTTTTTTGTTTGTTTTTCTGTGCCTTGCCTTAATTCACTTAACAGCATGTCCCGCAGATTTTTCACCACAAATGATCGAGTGGCTGTTTGAATACAGGGCTAGGACATTAAAGTATAATGTATATGGCCACTGTACAGAAAGTCAGAAGCTGTGTATGTTTCCCTGACATAGGGGCAGCGTGGCTCTTGCTTGGATGTGTCTCTGATGCCTGATTTGAAGAGACTTTGAAATCAGAGCAACAGTGTGGTAGAGGCCATTTGGAAACATCCAATCTCCCTTTATGTCCTGACTTAGTTTTACAGGAGAAACGCGACAGTGCCTTGGGTTTATTGATTTTCTAGGTAGTTTTGAGGCTGCGAACTGCTTTGTGCTAGTGGAGACGTCTGGATCAGAATCACTTGTGCTGCAGGCTCTGTGAATATAGGTCAGAGCTGCCTCACCTCTGTGTGCGGGGTTCCTGACATGCAGGGAAGCAGCCTGGCCCATCTGCCTCTGTAGGCTGCTGCAGAGCTTACTTTAAATTGTTCGAAAACATCTCTTCAGGTATGGTGCTGTCCATTTCAAGATATTCCCCTACCTCCCTGCTCCCCTAAAAGAAGGAAAAGATGTCTTTTTTGGAAGGGATTGTTGCCTCTTCAAGTATAAGTACATTTGGAAGTTGAAGGTCATGTTGGTGGGTTAGGAATTGTGCCTGGGACACATGGGTCATTTGTAGGCGTTTCTGGTCCATTCTTCATAGAGCCTTTGCACTCTGCAGTTGAGCAAACACATATGGAAAAAGAGAGATGCTGGCAAGCAGCTCGATGGGAGGATGGAGTGTATCCGAGCAATCAGCAGAGCTATGTTGAGTCACTGGATTTGCTTAGTTTCCGCTGTTGGCTTGCCAACTGATTCCCCATATTGAGAACCTTTATAAAGCATCCTTCAGTACATGGAGACTGGAGTGAGCTTGCTCGTGTTCTGCTCCCCATGGCTTCTCACTTTGGGGGTCCCGGTTTTGGAAGTTCCTTCTGAGATGTGCAAACCTGCTGTTTAACAATGTGGAACCCTAGACGAGTGAGCCTTTCTGGGTTCAACTCGAAGTTCCGCCGATTTTTACCTGTACGACACTGGCCAAATTATTTTACTTCTGTAAACTTGGCTGTCTGAACTTTAATGAAAGATAAATGTGAGCCAGGCATTGGTGCTGCACGCCTTTCATCCCAGCACTCTGGGGACAGAGACAGGTGGATCTCTATAATTTGAGGCCAGCCTCGTCTCTAGAGTAAGTTCAGGAAAGCCAGGGCTACACAGAAAAACCCTGTCTTGAGAAACCAAAGAAGGAGGAGGAGGAGGAGGAGGATATTTGTGAAGAATTTAGTACTGGATAAAAATCATTTCATAAAAGTTGAGACTGAGGGGTCAGGCATGGTGGTGCACGCCTTTAATCCCAGCACTCGGGAGGCAGAGGCAGGCAGATCGCTGTGGGGTTGAGGCCAGCCTGGTCTACAAAATGAGTCCAGGACAGCCAGGGCTACACAGAGAAACCCTGTCTCGGAAAAAAAAAAGAAAAGTTGAGACTGAAACAGTGCTTACCAGAGGCCTCAGGGAGGTGAAGGGGCAAGATGAGCAGCATTAGTCAGTGGATACAATGGTAGGAGAGTAGGGTAGCCATGGCATATCATCATGTAGTGAGCATTTGAAAATACCTCGAAGAGATGCTTTTGAATATTTGCACCATGATGAAGTTATAAAGGGGTAGGATGTGGCTCATGGTAGACTTCTTGGATGTGTGAGGGTATGGGTTTTGCTTCTAGTAGCACAAAAGGAAAGCAGAAACAAAACGGTAACTATTTAAAGTGACAGATAAGCTAAGGACACTAAATAGGTTATTAGATAATACATATATGAATTGAAACATGACATTGTACCCCTGCTTTATATCAAAACTTTTTTTTGAAAGCAGAAACACCAAAGTGAAAAAAGGTAGTTTAGTGCTCAACATGCCTTTGATGGAAGCCGTATTCATAGATGATAGCAGAAAACTTGTGAATCCTTCAGTGAAATAAGCATCGTCTACTACTGCTCTTGGTCCTCTTAGTGTTGTGGGTATCAGGGTGGACACAGGGCTTCCTGGCCTTAAGTCTGGGTCCATTGCTGTCCTGTACAAGTCGAATGTACTTGAGAGACTATGTAATTTTCTCAGCCTGTTTGCTTCCCTGTAGAATGGGGCAGTGTGTGTGTGTGTGTGTGTGTGTGTGTGTGTGTGTGTGTGTGTGTGTGTGTGTTTCCTTCCTTACAAAAGTAATAGAATTGAAGATAACATGGCTAAACAGAGCGCTTAGGATGGGTGGCTCCTTGGTGACACTAGCTTTTCCTTTGTACAGTGGATGCAGGAGGAGGAGTTAAGCATTGAGTGCCTTTGATTTTCTCAGATGCTTTCACGGGCATTTCTGAAATGGATTTCTCCTTTCATGCATGTAGATTCTTTGACTGTATCCCATGCTCTGCAGACTCTGTAGGGGAAAGACTGCTGCATCTGTTATATAATATAAACCACGTCTTTCCCATCACCTGAATGAATATGAACAATGTCATAGCTCTTGGTGTGATCCCTGCTGTCTGGAGTCAGTCAGGTACCTTGGTTCCTTTGTCAGTATCATAGTGTGGGAATGTACTAGAGTCTGTGCACGGTGGGGCAGAATCACTGTTTTCTCTGACGGGTGTTAGCTTTGTCCATAGTACAGAAAGAATAAAGAAGACAAACAGATTGAAACCAGGAATAGAAACTTTGTGGTCAGTGCATTCCTTTCTCTGTATTATCTTTTGCTCTTCTCATCCCTCCACATCTCTCCCCACTTTGTTATACTAACTATAAAAAGCATTTTCTATAAAGGAAAGATGGAAACTGACAGCTAGTCCCCATTTTCATCCTGGGCCTCTGCTCCTTTCACATTAACAACCTCCAGGGTTTTGGGAGTAGAAAGAAGGGAATCCAGGCTTTAAGGAAATCAAACAGGCTTTTAGAATCCGTTATGCCATCTATTGTGTAATTTCTTTTCCACACCGGGGCAATGGTCAAGTTTTTGTCCTTAATACTTTGACTGTACTAGAACAACCTTGGCCTCAGATTCTTGCCCTTGGACCTGTACCACCACAGCAGTGTTCCTAAACTGCAGCGCTCAAATTTACAGAAACCACCGAGCTTCTGAAAAAACCTGTCAGGAGAGACATTTAAGTGGGGAAACCAGGAATGGTGGTGCTGCATCTTGTAATCCCAGCACTCAGGAGGCTGAGGGAGGAGGATTGGGAGCTGAGGCCTGCCAAGATTACAGAGGGAGACCCTATCTCAAAGTGAAGGAGGGAGAGGAAGGACAGAAGGCTGAGAAGGAGAAGGGTAGTAGAAAGAGAAATTGAGCAGGGAAGAATTGAAGGAAGCGAGGTCACATCCTCTACCTAGATAGGTGAATGGGGGGAGGGAAGGGCAGCTGCATCAGGCTGCCCTGTGCAAGAATGTTCTTGGATGCCTTCCCTGCTCCTTGTGGTGGATTTCAGTTATTCCATCTAAGCTGGTGTGTGACTGAGGCAACATCATGCACCAACTGCTGCCTGTGCTGAGGTGGGCAGGTGGTATGGGCAGCAAGTTGAGCAGTTTCCTGTGCTTTTAAGAATCCTCAGGTTTTCTGGAGAGACAGACCCATGTTATATTTAACAGTTGATCACATTGATAGAGCATCTACTCTGTGCAGAGCATTGTCTTGACAGATGACTTCTTTTAATCTGTGTTTGCGATCCACTTCCTTGAAGTAGATATTGATGTTCCCATTATGCAGATGAGGTAACAGAGGCTCCAAGAAATCGAGTAGTTTTCTCATAGGCAGTCAGGTACCCTTCCTAGGCTGGTTACCATTTATTCAACAAACATTTATTGGTTACCTTCAGTATAGCAGCCATTTATTCACCAGGGACAATAGTTGCCAACATTCTCTGGGAAGTCATCTGTTCCCATACCGGAGCAGTTATTTATGCAAGCAGAAGGGTAGTGGGCAGAGTACTTACCCTGTGTCCTGTGGGGACAGGGTAGATAATGTCCTCTTCATATGTGCCTTCTCTTTGGCTCTGCAGCACCTGCCCTGAGGAGGGTGCATCTATTTTATACCGCGTGCTCTTCAGGCTAATGGATGTTAGGGGCTGGGCCAGTGCTTCATCGCTCCTGAGTGTCAGGCTCCTGAGGCCTAGGCAAAGGGTGAGGGGCTTTCTCACCCTTTGTCCTATAGATTCTTTTCAACCCCCGACACAAGGGTTCTCTAAGGACATGACCCTTGTTTCCGGCACAGTTTCTAATTAAGATTAAACAAGACATTATTTTTCTGTTCTTAAATGCTTCCTAGCTTTTATTCAGGATTATTTCAATGAGAAGGCATGCTAAGAAGGAAGGAAAGCTTCAGATATAAGCTCAGAGATAAGCATCCTGTCCACACGATTTGGGACACATTTATGATGCCTCTAAGGGCCCAGGACAGTGTAGTCAGTATCTGAACATTTCAAGTTGGGTGTTGGCTGCAAGTCTCTGGTTCCTCAGCCTGGGCCCTACAGAGACAGGGACAGCCTGAGAGTCTAGCTTTGGGATGAACTTGGGAGAAGTGTATGTTCCTTTCCTTGGTGAGCCCCTCTGAGGCCCAGTGCATAGCTATGGATTTGCGGTTTAGGCATGTGGCCTTTTTACTTTTGCTAAAGCATTTGTTCTTCATTTCCAGAGTTCTTGTAGCATATGAGTCCCTTTGTGAGGGGCCTTGGAGATTTAATAGGCTGGCTCAATGAGGGAGGAAGGCATAGAGTAGTTTAACTTAGTTGAAACCTATGAAACCTTGTTTCATAGCTTGTTCACACACTTTGTAGTTGGCCTTGAAACTGCCTGGCAACTTTGGTAGGTGTCTCCACCAAGAGTGGCACATTTCAAGGTCTGTCATACAAATGAAGTGTCAAAACCTACTTACTGGGTTGTAGGCTTGTGGTTTTGGTCTAGGTAGGACACAGCCAAAGGAAAGGGCACCATCTGCTTCATTGTCTCAGAGGAATCGGTCCATCTTTATGTATCAGTTTCCCCATTTGTTAAGTACAGCTTAAGTGAAGAATCTCTCCACATCCATTCCACCTCCAAACATTGCAGCCTGTACTGGAAATGAGTAGGCTAATATTTCACAAGAAAGCATTGGGATTCAGGAGCCTTGCACTGCCTGGAAGTAGATCCCTATTTTCTTGGGATTACAAGTTTTCTTGTCAAGATAAGAAGGAAACAGCCAGACTTTCACCCAGAGGCCAGAAGGAGATGCAGCCAGTATCTTGGGTCACACAGGTCTTTCAGGGTGACTATAACAGGCTTGCTGGCTTAGCTTTCTTTCAAATCTTGCTCCTTTGCAGCACGTTGTTTTAATTGTTGCTAAGCAACAGTCTCTTCTTCCCCTCCCCTTTCTTTTTGGCAAGGCATCCAAGGAAGGATCCATATCTTATTTAGTTTTAAGTACCCACATGTAAAGGGGAGGGCCTAACTTAAATTTTGTTTGTTCTTCTGATTCTAATCCATGACAGGAATGCGGAACTTACTCTTTGCCTGTCTTATTAAGCAAGGCAGAAAAATCAGTCTATTTAAGGTCCTGTCAGATACAAGCCCCAGGGCACATTGAAGACATTGCGCATGTGCAAAGCTGCCTTGTCGGAGAGGCTCTTGCAACTTGCTCTTTAGTCACAAAGTCAGTTCAAATTTAATGAAAAGATTAGTAGGTTTTTATAATCTTCATTTCAGATTTGCTAGCTTATCTCAATCTTGTACCAGCAGACTCCATTTTAAGGGAACAAAAGCTGTAATTTAAATCAATTCCCTGGGCAACCTAGAATACTTTCAGGGTGTTACACAATCAGTGGGGCTGGTTCCTGTAGCGTGATTATTGCAGGAGTCCCACACACTCCTTCGAGTAGCTCCCTGTGTTTCTGCCCGCTTTCTTGAAGATATGAGATGTGTGTCTGAGGTCTCTCACATAATGAGTGAGCGTGGCTACTCCCCTGCTCCGAGTCCATTCATTTTCAAATATTTGAGTCACCCTTGGAAAATAGACTTCAAATGTCTGTTTCATATTCACTTATCCTAATAGTTAATTCACTTGCTAATGGAGAATAATTTTCAGCTGTGTATATTGAAAACGTTCCCAGAAAAATAAATATGATTACCTTGTCGTCTTAATTCAATCCCACTGATGCGATGTGGCTTCCTCCATTCAAGAGCAAATGGATTTTGAAATCCCAGCCAGAGTAATTGGGCCAAACTGTCATATTGTTGAATGGTTCTTCTGACAGCACTATGCCATGGTTGACTAAGGACTTTTCTTTTGGCAGAGGGTTTTTATAATCCTGTCTTGAGGGCACCGATGAAGACGAACACGCGGTGCATCACTTGAGCTTATGATAACTTTGTCCCTCCTTCACTTGACATGAGAAATTTGGAGCTGTGTAACTAGTCTGCTGGGACCAGAGAATGATGCTGTGTCAGAATTGGGGTTGGAATGTACCTAAAGCTTCTCTTTACTCTTTGGGGTCATGTATTAAAACAGAACAAAACAAAAAAGTTTTGTCCCATTTTTCTGTGTTAATAACCTGCCTTCTATTAAATGCAAATAAATGGTTCTAAGTGCTTTGTACAGTCTTTAATCAAATTAGTTAAATCAGTTTACTTGATTTTATAGTTTACATACATTGGTTTATTTACTCTTCGGACAGTTCTAAAAGGAAGATGCTCTTTTATGGATGGGGTAGCTGCCATACAAGAGGTGGAGTGTTTGGTCCAAGATCATATGGTTAGAAATGACAGAACAAGAGTGGAGAGCCAGGCGGTCTGGCCCCAACACAACTACTTTGTCTCATTTTTGTGTGACCTCCTCATCAATGGCATTTTGAGTTGCATCTTTAGACTAGAGATACATGCTAGCTTCAGCCCTGACTTTCCAGTGTAGTGTTTATTACAGCTGTCTTCTACTTCTGTCTTCTCATCGAAACTCTGGGTCATGTGGAATTACCACAGGTTGCCCTGCCTGTCTGGCCCAGTGACTGTGTTTTTCCTTGTATGACATTTCATGGTTCCCAGCCCAACTGTGTTTTCACTGATGGCATTTCTAGTCAGCTGGCCCATGATTTCTTCAGTGTGCTGTCTCATGCTGTAATCACTTTCTGGCGGTTCTATAGAGGTTTGTCTTTTCCCTGGGACATTGAGGTGCAGGGGTCTCAGTTTTTGTTACTTGTTGTTGTTGTTGGTGGTGTAGGGGATGTTCTGGACTCCTTGTTCTCTCTCTCCTTTGTTTCCTGCTGAGTTGATTGGTCCACCACATGCTCTTACTTTAATGTGCTGCTTTGCTGCAGGAACAACCAGTCATGAGCTCCAAGACTGTGATCCAAACAATCCTTTCTCGCTGTAAATTGATGGTCTCAGGTATTTGTGTTCTTGAGAGGAGGCTGACCCATCCTCAGAGGGTGAGGTTTTTTTTTTTCCCTTCTTTTTTTGAACCATAATGTTGAATCTTTATTCAATGTTGAATTATTTTTGTTCCTTTGAAGTTTACAGTTTCAAGACTCCTTGGCTGCTTTCTACTTGGCCTTCTGATAGGACCACAGGTGCATTTGCTGTCAATGGTTAAAGTAATCTATGATGTGGGCCATGTTATTGTCCCTATTTGTCACTTGGGCACCTTCACTTTTAAGAGGATGGGAAACCAGCCTGGTCTGGGATTTGAACCCACGACTGGAGAACTACAGAGTGTCTATTTGTAGAGTGAATTTGTAGAGTTGTGCTTCTCAGGTGCCATCTGGGGCCTCTTGCTACATACCAAATCAAGCAGGCGTGTTGTTCAGCCAGAATAAAGAAAGCTAATGCAGGGTCAGCAAGAGGCGAGGTCTCAAATTGACAGTGCAAGACCTCATTGTAGACAAGCTCTAGGAACACTTCTCTTCATACTTGTGGCCACAACCCCTCCCTTGTTTGGGCACTCCCATCTTTGGGTTCTTTATGCTTATGTGTGGGCCCTTTTTATCCCTTTTCACTGCCACTAGAGGAGTCAGTACAGGGCTGAGGGTGTTACTTGGCTACTTGGAGTCACTTGGTTGCTTTCTAACTCTGCTTTGAGTAGGCATTCTGCGTCTAGAGACAGTTTATCTGAGGTGGGATCTAGAGATTTTCATTTTTAACAGACCTCTGGCTCTTGGAAGTTGCCAACAGAGACAGTGCTAGATGCCTAGTCAGATCTGTGGGACTTGGGTAAGAGTGAGCAGGGTGCTTTAGTTGCAAAGAGCTTGGTCCTAAGTCCTAATTGGTTACTCCTGAAGACTTCTGCATCCAGTTGTTTCCTCTGGCTCAAAAGGACTGAGCATCTGTTGGGGAATCAGAATTTCTGCTCTGGGACAGAGGTTAGGTAGATGCTCTACTTTGACAGTGTATGTTTTTGCACCAAAAGACCCAGCTGTTCTTTTGTTAGCTTCCTGTGGAAGCCCTGTAGCTGGGACACAGATCAGCAAACAGCTGGAGACAGTGCAGATCCAAGGGTCATGCTGAGAGGTTCTTGGGAAACCAAATGGGTTCAGTCTAGCTGGTGGACAAGGTCTCAAAAGAGTGGAGAGCTGGGATTACTGAATATGTGAAGAGATGAACAAATGGCAAAAAGCAAAGCTTTCCAAGTTAAGGTCCTGTTGAATGTGTTTCTAGGGAGTAAGAGGGATGCAGTGGAGGTTCAGTAGAGCAGAATGCCTAGGAACTCTGACTGTGGGGTCAGAATTGGAGTAAAGTCTTTACCTTGCCGTTTACTAGCTAGATGACTATGGATAAGCCCATTAATCTTTCCAAGCCTTAGTTTCCCCACCTGGTATTGACAGTAATTAATAATAATAGCACAGCACACTGGTAGTGTTTCAGCATGACCCAATGTGTGTGAAACACTGCCAACATGTGTGACACAACCTAAGTGTTCAACACCTAGAAGCTATAGCGACTGAACATGTAATTAGCAGCTTTCAGGCAGGGCATCTCGTAGAAAGACCCAACATGACTGTGCCATTTTCTAAAATACTGATAGGTGTTTTAAAGGCTCCATTCATGAATCCATATGCAGACCAACTTATTTGTAATGTGTTCTTTTTGTTTTGTTTGTTTTGTTTTTGAGACAGGGTTTTTCTGTGTAGCCCTAGCTGTCCTGGAACTTGCTCTGTAGACCACACTGGCCTTGAACTCGGAGATCCTCCTGACTCTGCCGCCTAAGTGCTGGAATTAAAGGTGTGTGCCACCACCACTCGGCTAGGCAGACCAAATTTAACTTTTCTGAATGTTATTGATTTTATTGAATATGGTAGTTAACAGAAGGATGTCCCAGGCAGACAGTGGCCTTAAGAAAAGATGTCATTGGGCATTTTTTTCCCCACAAGTCATCAGCCTCACTAAATGATAAGTCCTTTGCTTGTGGTGATAATCCTGTCTTCTGTATGGAATTGCGAGTTTAGCAGAGAGGGAAGAGAAAGCTGTGTTTCTCATATCTAGGCAGCATACATGCTGAGACTCTTGACACACGGAAGGAAGAGAAAGGCAGCCTGGCCTTTCTCCAAAGCCACTTCTCTCTGTCAACTCCAGGGGTTGCAAGTTTGGAGAGGTTTAGGCCATTTGGATTGCTCTATCTAGCCCCAAAGGCAGGCATACTTCTAAAAGGGAAGCTGACTGATTACTTCTGCTGTAGCATTGACCAAAGGTGAGCACTCTCAGTCAGAGGTATGCATGGCTCATAATTGTGGCCAAAATTATGCTCCTGTCAATAGCATTGGTTTGGAGGTACAGCAAGAGCATCCACAAGTGAAGAGAACACAACTCTTCAAAGAGCTATTCTTTCTCCTTTTCTCCTTGTGAGACCAATAACTGCAGGTCAGTATGAAAACAAAACAAAACAAAACAAAAATCTAATCAGAGGTTGCAATTAAGAAAGTAAGTTCAGCAATTATTCCTTTTACTGAAATCTGAAAGTTTTTTTTCTTCCTGGTCTGGTATTTTTCCAGGTACATTTATGCTCCAATTCCAGTGCCTCTGAAATGTCTGCATGTCTTATGCTGCTAAAATTATATGTGTCTAAAAATGTTACTAGTGATGACACACATAGCTCACTTGGACTCATGCTAGCAAACTGCTGCAACTGAGGCCTCTTCCCACCCTTCTGCCATCCCACAAATGTGGTATTCGAGGCAAAGGGAAGAAGCAGAATAATTCAGTTCAGACTCAGCCATCAAGTGGAAGACTGTCTTGAGAGTTTTGCTTTAGTCTTGTCGGCAAAAAGTACTGGGGTGTCGTTGCCATAGTTTCAGTGAAAAATTTGACCTTCGCTATAATAACATACAGTTAGAGAGAACCAGCTAACTGGTTTTCTAAAATTAGTGTTCTCTAGTACATAAAGCAGTCAGAACAGAGTATTTAATTAAATATTATCCAAGGCAATAAAAGCCCAAGGGAATGCAGTCCTCTGACCTGGGCGGAAGAGGACGGAAACCACAATCCCTCTTGATTGGTCTTTTACAAGCTAGGAGAAGTTGAGTGGTTTTGTTTGTTTGTTTTTTGTTTTGCTTTAATATTACCATTGATTTTATTTTCAGGACTCTCAGAAATGAGTTTATACAACTTTTTGAGAGAGCAAAACAGACCATCCAGCATTTTTTCTAGTTGTTTCCTGCAAGGTACAGAATAACAGGGCACGATTTCAAAGTGCTACTGGGCCCTCGTGCTGGCAAGGCCACTCCTTCAGGCCTGGTCGTGTGTTTGGTGTGAAAGGCTGCTATTTGCTGAATCAAATTCTGGTGGTTTTGAGTAGTTGCAACTTGTGTCTAGATTCACATTCCTTTGGATACTTAATGTGTCATTAAATTGAGCCAATGGCTCCATGTTTTCAGTACAGCTGTGTTCTGCCTCCTCCAGCTCCAGAGTCTGCCAGTCACGGAGCAGTGATACAGCCCCAAACAATGCTCTGTATATAGATTGTGTATAATTGGCATCTCTTATCAACTGCCTATGAAGAACTGCAGTAGTTTATCTTTCTGAACTTGTCTGGACATACTGGGAAAAAAAATCATTATTTTTTACACAGTCTTCCCAATGTAGCCCTAGCTGTCATGGATGTGCGACCTTGAATTCATAGGCCTGCCTTCTGAGATCTGGGATTAGAGGCCTATGCCACCAGGTCCAGACCAGGGCCTATTGAATGCTGGGATTATCCCCTGGGTTTGATGTCAATTCCATTGTAGTCAGTTTTCTCTCATAATTTTTTATGAGTTAGCTCTGTCATTTTCCCTCAGATGATTATTTAGTAGAGTTTGAGGGGTGAAGTATACTTGAGGGAAGATAGATTGTTTGTTTGCCTTTCCTCCCTCTTGCCATTTTGCTTATTTCTTTACTGGTATCTCAGCTATTGCAATGGAAAATGCATCCTTGGCAAGACACTCAGGAAAGCACCTCAAAGATTAATGGATTGTAAAAGCACCTTGACTGCTTCTGAGGTCATCTACCTGAATGGTTAGGCATGACCCTCCCCTGAAAGAATTTACAGGTCTGGAGAAAGACACATGAGAAGTACTCCATGGATTGTTCTTGGAGAATGTTGAATCTCAGACATGCTTTTATTCCATTGGTTCATTGTGTCCAAATAATTTGAGTTCATCTTAGTAATAATAGCTTAAAAATACAATTAAAGCGCTCACTGGAAAAGCTAGGCACACATTCTAAAGCACTTCCTGGTTTCCATTATACCTATGTCCTCAGGCCGTTCTCCTAATATGGATAACAGAGTTGCTATTTAGCTAACCATCCAAGAAGTAACTTGTAACAGGCTGGCTGGTAGAATGGTAAACTAGAAAGGACTCAATTTGGGGGGTGAAAACCCTGATCAAAGGTTTTATTGGCTCAGATAATCTCCTCCTAAGTGACATGAAGGCCTGGAATCTGATGTTCTTGAGACACACCATGCTGTCTGTGGCCCATTTTGGCTTCTTTGTCCATCTCTTTTGCTGTTTCTTTGTCCTGTGAGCTTGTGGTTTTGGTGAATGGAATTCTTGAAGAAAGTCCCAGGAAGTCTGAGCCATTTTTTTTTCCTTATGTGAAGACTTATCATTGTCTTTAAAGGGCTGTTTCTTTTTAAGTCAATATTGTAAGCTTATTTTTTTCAAAATGTACTGTCATCTTAAGCTTTCTTATTTTGTTAATTCCTGAAGGAATTTGTTCCCCGATTTCCCCCAATGATGCCTCCCTAACTGGATCCCCAGAGCCTGTAAATGGGTTTCCTTTGTGGTGAAGGAGACTTAACAGATGTGACAAGGCCCGTGAGTTGGGAAGTTCTCTCCTATTTCCAGTTCTTCCTGATAAATCACAAGGGGAGCTAAAGGTTGAGTTGGTAAGAGACGTGAGGATCACAAGAGTCTGAAGTTGTGTGGCCATGAACCTTCCGGTACTCGGAAAGGACAAGGAAACGTTCTTTACCCTCAAGCCTCAGTAAGGAACTCCCCTGCCCACCTCTTAATTTAATATGTCTCTGTGTGTGTGTGTGTGTGCGCGCGCGCGCGCGTGTGCGCGTGTGCGCGTGTGCGCGCGTGTGTGTGTGTGTGTGTGTGTGTGTGTGTGTGTGTGTGTGTGTGTATGACAGAGAGAGGTGGAGAGGGAGGGGGAGAGGGAGGGGGAGAGGGAGAGGGGGCATGTGAGTGTGTGAGTGTGCGAGTGATATGTGCACCAGTGCATGAACTTGTGAAAACCAGAGGTCATTGTTAGAAATCTTCCTTAATAGCTTTCTACCTTATTTTCTGATCAAGGTCTCTCACCACATTTAGAGATCACTGATTTAGTGCCTGGCCAGTGAGTCCCGGGAGACTCCTGTCTCTGCTGCTCTGTTCTAGGCCCAGCTCCTTGGAGGGATCTAGAGAGAGTAAGCATCTCGGCTCTGCTAACTGCTCTCTTAGGCTGAATATTGATTATGGATTAATTTACCTTTCCAATTACATTGTGAAGCATTGTAAGCTGTAAGTGCCCTTTATATACTGCTTTACTTGTATCCTACACATTTTGACCTACAGAATTTTCTGTTCTTACTCAATTAAAATTATTTTCATAGCTCTGTTATAATTTGTTATCCCTGGCTATTTAGAAGTGTCCCTGTATTCGCTTGTGTGCGGTCCTGTGTGTGCATGTATGTGTGCTTGTGGAGGCCAGAGGGTCAACCCCAGGTACTGTTTCTCAGGAGCCCTCCACCTCGCTTTTTGAGATAGGGTCTCACTGGGACCTGGGTGGGGCTCACCCATTCAGCTAGGCCAGCCAGAGAAACTCAAGTACTCACCTCCTGCACCTTCCCACTGTTGTGATTTCAAGTCTGGCTACCACACCTGCCTTTTTACGTGGGTGTCCGGAACTGAACTCAGGGTCTTATGCTTGCCTTGTGAGCTCTTGACTGACTGAGCAATCTTCACAGCCCTCTGCCTCCCCCCACCCCTGAGAGCTTTTATATTTCTAATTACATAGAAAATTTCCAGTTATTTTTTATAAACTGAGGGTGTCTGAGTTTCACTCTTTTTTTTTTTTTCCTGACTGTTAGATCTAACAGCTGAAAGATGTTTGTTAAGATTTTCTACTATTAATTTTTTGGACATATGGAACTCTTCAACATCTGAACTACATTAGCGACAGCATGGATTTATGTATGTGTTGAGGCTCAAAGAACTGTGTACCAAACAAGAGAGTGAATTTTACTGTAAATAAAATTTGCAAAAAGTTACATTTCATCAGTGCCAGTTTGCCTTATGTACAGTGAGGTTATGCCAATATAGGATAAGTGTGAAGAGTGATGAAACTGGTAGGGTGTACCAGGAAACTATTTATCACTATAGTGTGTGTGTGTGTGTGTGTGTGTGTGTGTGTGTATAATGGCCTGTTAATACTTATGTACTAAAGCTTATTTTGCCTATGCCAAATAAAACATTGGTAACAGAGTTATTTTCGGGTTTTTTTTTTTAATGTATATAACTTTAACTTCTTTTTTCTTGACAATGTTCTCTGTGTAGCCTTGGCTGTCCTGGAACTCTCTTAGTAGACAAGGCTGACCTCAAACTCACAGTGATCCACCTGCCTCTGCCTCCTGAGTGCTGGGATTAAAGGCGTGCTCTCCCATGCCCAGCATAACTTTAATTATTAAATTATCTTCCATATTTTAGAGATAAGTCTCATGTTTATCTAAGCAGATATTTAGAAGTTACCCTGTCTTTGTCCATTAATTGAAATTTTTATTTCATTTACATTTGTCGGAAACATCAGTATATTTAGAGTTAACCTGTATGTTTTTCTTTGGTTTTCTTGCCCACTTTCATTGATGGAAGATTAAAAAAAAATAGTTATTCTGCCTATTCCCTTCGGTTAAGCTTTGCGGGATTGGGGCTTATACTCCGTGTGTGTGTTTTAGCAATTGTTCCAGATGTTTTATTGTCCACGTTTAATAAGCCTGAAGTTGGTGGTTGTCATTCTTTCCTACCATGTCAGGATATTGAATGTTTAAACTCCTGTCCTTCTCTCAGCATATGCTTTTATTGTTCCTAATGGGAGGGCTTTTGTTGCTGTTGTCTGTTTGGCTTGCAAAGTAAGTATGAGTTTGTTTTCTATCACCACTGTTGGAAATCGCCTTACTTGTGTATTTACTAAATCTATGTGTCAGATTTTTTTTTTTTTTTTGTCCTGTCTTCATAAGATGCTTTAACTTTGGGGAATTTTGAAAGTACCCTTATTTCTCTGTATCATTCTTTTTCATCCTTAAGGGATAGTTTGCTTGGTGCAGATGTGTAAATTATGCATGCTTCCCCTTAGTGTTGGCTGCTTTTGTTTCAGTTCAGGAATAAACAGAATATCCTGCATCTTTTCTCTTTTTCTGACCTTTGGGCCCTCTCGCTGTCTTTGGCTTTTCTAGTCTTCCTCCTGTGAATGCAAGTGTTTCTTTCCCTCCATTAACTATGTATAGTATTTGCTAGATGTCTGGATTGGAAGTTGGTTTTTGTAAATCATCATGTAGTATTCAGGATGATGCAAATGCTCCCTAGTCTGTTACTTTTTGGAGCTTTAGATATATTTCTTATTTTTTTATTTCCATTGATGCTGTTTAGCTTGGACCTTCTTATTTCATAAATTATTCTTGTTTACTAAGTCTATTCTATGCTAATTAGCAAGAGTAATTTTATTTATATTTTTCCAAAAAATTCCATTTGAGTCTTCTCCAGATGTTTGGCTATTCTCATTCCTCCATACTGTGAAGCCTTCATTTTATTTTCTGTTCCATAAACATATTTTTCTAAAATAGTTTATCTGTAAAAGTTTTAATAGTTAAGATTGGCTATTTCTTTTTTTTTTTTTCCTTTTTAAAGATATTGTTCCTTTTTTTCCTCTCATGGGTTTATTTATTAATTCACTTTACATCCCAATCACAGCCCCCTCCCTCCTCTCCTCCTGGTTTCATCCTCCTATCCTTTCTTCATTGTGTGTGATGATTTGAGTGGGTGTATTTTACGTTTCATTTCTGAGGATTCTTAGGGGCCTGGCTTGGAGTTAGTGCTTCTTCAAAGCAGACAGTTTTCTTTGCCCTGTTGCCTGAAGTGCTGCTGCCTCAACGTTTCTTGAAAGCAAAAATGTTTTTCTTTGTTTTGTTGTATTTTTCTGAGACAGGGCTTCTCTGTGTAGTCCTGTGTAGATCAGGCTGACCTTAAACTCACCGAGATCTGCCTGCCTCTGCCTCTTGAGTGCCGGACTAAAGGTATGCATCAATATTGCCCAGCGAAATCAAATTCTTATGTTTTAAATGTTTTTTGTTCTGCTTATTTTCTACCTAAAAATCTACATATTTCCAATGTAGCATGAATCACCATGACAAACCAATACGAGGCCCACTTTGGTTCTATGTTATAATGATAGTTTCCCCCCTATAGATGTACTGTGTATTTAAAAAGTAAATTACCTTACCCTCCCATTAAGTACGGCCTGCTTATTTGGTATTTACCATTGCAGTGATATACACTTAGTCTGAGCTATACTCGAGGTTGTCTCCCCAGACTTTGACCTTGAAAGGGCTGAAAGCCTTGTCTGGTATTGATGTATAGTCATGATTCCTGGGATTTCTAGAATCCCTTAGAAGAAATTCTTGCCTAAGGATGGACTCGAGCCACTAGCAACTTCACTGGATATTCTTAAAATTCATTGTACTATTTCCTCAAGCTTTTTCTGTTTTAGTAAAGAGGCTCATTCAAGGTATCCCATCTGTTATACTCCAAGGAAAGGAATGGAAACGTGTCAAGTCTTGTTCACAACAAATTCGTTATCTGTGTGGTGCAAAGCGTGGCTACCAGGAGCTTCTCAAAGGTGTTATTGCATGGATAGAATTCTTAGAAAGAACCTGATCCCTGTTTTTGAGTATTCAGATTATAGAGAAGGGACTCCAGTTAGGCTTGGGTCAGATTTACTCCACTAAATCAGTCACTTCAGGCTCAAGGGTTAGGCTGTTGTGTGTTCAGATGGAAGCCTGCATGGGAACCATTTGGACCAGTACCAGTTCAAATTAAACTAAACAAGCAAACAGAGGCTCTGGGCTTACAAAAGGTGCAAGGCAGATAAGATAGCCCCTGCTGTGGGTGAGGCATTTAGAGGGATTCTTGGTCCATTGGGAGTGCCTTTGACTACAAGCAAAAAGGAGGTAAATCCATCTAGTAGTGGTTTAAAACGTAAGGGTGGATGCTGCTAACGCTTAGACAGAAAGCATTAGCTACAGTGGTGGGCTCAGTGTTCTTGTTACTTTTCACTTTCTAGGTATGAGTTCTTTTTATAGTCTTGTCACTTCATGGCTTACAGAATGGCAAGGAGTGAGAGGTGAGAGCAGTGCAGTGAGTCCTGGTCTCATTCCTGTCCCTGTTCCCAGGTGCCCCCTCCCAGCAGTCCTCCCTTCACTGGTCAAGGCCCTTGTTCTCATTCTATGCTTCAAGGAGTTTGGGGGACTGCCTCAGTCTCTCTCTCACTCTCACTGTGTTACAAAGCAGTGAGTCAGAAAGGTATTGGAAGTTTTGGCAGAGACAACAGGGTGCATCTTGTTACATACTGATTGTACACTGAGCAGTTCACCTGAGTTTCTGTCCAATAGTTTTAATGTTTTGTCGGTTGAAGAACAGTGGCTTTTATCAGCAGCATCCGTAAGAACAAGCAGATCTTCTTCTAGTTGAAATTGTCAGTAAAAAAGGCATCGTAAATGAATACAGGTAATGATGTTTCCCCAAATGTTATTGTCTTAGTTACTTTTTTTTTTTATTACTGTGACAAACAAACAGGATAACAAAGCTGTGAAAGGATGTGTTTTATTAGGGACTCATGGGCCGAGGGCTAGAATAGTGCCCAGCACATTGTAAACGTGTTGTCCTCACTCAACCAATCATGATGATGATGATGAGCTTAACCTTTCCCTCTTTTTATGTTCTTCTGAGTTCGAACGAACTCTCTGAAGGGCAGAGGTGGCCAGCAGGGGTATCTTCTCTAGGCACTGTTAGATGTGTGCTGGAATTTTCCACTTACCTCCTTGTCTTCTGTTTTCCCGCATCTCTGCATGGTGAACTGTGTGGCTTTTACCCACTTTCCAGATGAGGGATAATGGTGACCAATAGTTTGTGAAGCTTGGGTCAGCTAAAAATGGTAGCAAAATGGAGATCTGAGGCTTGAGTCCAAGAGGCCATTTCTGAATCTTTTCCTCTTTTCCATAATTTCTGGCTTCCCAGCTCTTTGTATCTGACCCATGTTCCGCTGCCCTGACGTTTGGTGGCTGTGTCACTCTTCCTTCAGCACCAGAAGCCTTCAAGCATGACTGAACTTTTTGGTTGTCTTGTTTTTAGCATCATATATTATGCTAAAAGACTGTGAGTCTTTCTAAAGAATGAACAAATAGTTTCATGGTAGATGTGTAAGATGGTGTTTAGCA
Organism: Acomys russatus; assembly: GCF_903995435.1. Classification (NCBI taxonomy): domain Eukaryota; kingdom Metazoa; phylum Chordata; class Mammalia; order Rodentia; family Muridae; genus Acomys; species Acomys russatus. The sequence continues at coordinate 36,075,796 of NC_067149.1, forward strand.
CTCTATATAACAAACCAGGCAGGGAGAGACTGCGCCTCTTTGTTCTCTTAGAGTCGCTGCCATGTGCTATAGCCTGATGTCAGCGTTGCATGGCCGCCCCAGAGGAAGTGCTGCGTGAGGAAGTGTGGGCATGCCAGATAGGAAACCAGGAGGCTGACTTCTGAAAACTGTGGCTTCAGGAGCTGGACCACTTGCATCCATCATTGGCTTTGTCTGTGACTACCAACTTAGCCTCCAATGCCCTTGACCTATCTGTCCCCTTACTTCTTCATTCATGATGTGATAGGGTATTGGACTTGATAATTAAGCACAACACAGCTTCCTGCAGGTCTGAGCCATGCTCCTCGGCCAGGAATACTTTACACAGTGACAGTGTTTGCAGTCATTCTTATCTCCGGCTACATTTTAATCTCTGGATTATGAAAGATGAGGCCTGACATTTTGTTCTTGCTCCTCAGTTGTGAGAATCACACAATCAGCTGGGAGGTGGTGGCACACATCTTTTGGTCTCAACAATCCTGAGGCAGAGGCAGGTGCTTCTATGAGTTTGAGCCCAGCCTGGTCTACAGATTGAGTTCAAGGACAGCCAAGGCTACACAGAGAAACCCTGTCTCAAAGAACAAACAAACAGACAGACAGAAAGACAGACAAACAAAAAAAAAAAAAAAAAGAAAGAAGGAAAAAGAATCACACAATCTTCAAATTAGACTAGCCCATTTCTTTTCTTTGTATTTATGTCACCAACATATGTTTATGTTTATTAAAGTCACTTACTTAGCCAAGACGCTAAAACATTTTTCTATACTTACCCACAATGGAAAGCTCTAACATAGAGTTGGCTTTCTTAGTTGTATATAAATACAACATGGCTTCAAAGGACTTTTGCATGTAGGGAAGCAAATTGGCACAGTGATGAATCAAAGATTTTATAGTGAGACTTGGAATCAAATACTAGTCACCATTTACTGTAAGCAAATTTTGTTGATGTTTAGTTATTTACACTGTAAAATACCACTCCCAGCAGAGATAGTCTTTTATGTATCTTATAGGCACACAGTAACAGTTCATTTTCATCTCCTTTCCCATATGCTTTTACAAGGAATATTATTCACTTACCTGCCACAAGCATTAGCCTTTATCTCCCCAAAGTTTATGTATATTGTGATAGATAGGGCTTACAAAAAGATACAAGCCCATTTGTTTTTAAAAATTAGGTTTATGTTTTAAATTAATTAATTAATTAAAATTTCGGCATGAGTGCATGCACACATGAGTGGATGTACATGCCTGTTATAATATTGATAAATATAGAGACCATAAAACATATGTGGTGGGAAGAGATTTATTGTATAAAGGTAGAGAGATACAGTGGGAGAACAATCACTGGGAAAGACCTAGGAGAGAGCTGGAAAGAGAGATGGGGCAAAGTGTGCCCTAGACTCAGGGAGGGATAGAGCAACCAAGGCAGAAAGAGAGAGCACCGAGATGAAGAACATCTGGCACACACCTGGTGGTGACAGGTGATGACATCAGAGGTTGCTAAGCAACCTAGAGACAGGCTAGTGGATCTGGTTGTGAACTAATAGCGCCTGTGCACATGTGGCAGCCAAAAGAGGCCATGGATCCTCCAAGATGAGAGACATTTGCAGGAAGCCTGGCTTGTACTCAGATCTGAACTCTGGTCTTCATGATTGTGTACCAAGCATTCTTAATCACTGAACCATCTCCCCATCCTCCTGCCACAGACATTGTTTTGTTTTAAGATGGCATTTGTGTTTATGTATGTGTCTGTGTGACCAGCACATTTCTTTACTTCTTTTCCTTTTATTGCTTTCCTTTATATGCTAGGCGACTCTATCACTGAGCCACTTCCACAGCCCAGCTATTTTGGGGCAAGTGTATTATTTATATTATTTGTTTCACTCTACTGGTTTAGACTGTGTTTTACAAATCCACCCATGAAGCGCAGCTATACAACCACCTCAGTGCAGGTCTTTGACCTTCTGCCAAACCATCCCACTCAGTTATTTCTCATTTGAATTTAAAAGTCAGACTATCTGTCAACTCCACGCAAAGGTCAGAACTTGGAAGGGTGACTGCGTAGGCACAGGCTGGAGGTTGTCAGAAATTGTCATTAAGAACTGTTTCTGAATGTAGTCCCTCCTTGGCTCAGCTCAGGTTTGTTTTCAGTGGTGGGTAAAGTTAAGAAGACTTTAAACTGTCTGTAAGTGGAAAGACACTGCCAAGATTAAATTGCTGCCAAATTAAAACCAGCGCAATTGAAATTTGTTTAATTAATTGAGAATTATGTCTCAGTCCCTGTTCAACTTCAGTTTTTCACCTTTGTGCCAGGCCAACACCAAGTTTGGATTAGTTATACATTTGGATTAACTTTTCCAGAGATGTTTTTGTAGGAACATCTTCCATGAACTTGTTGAGCATATAGCCGCATGCATGTGTACGCAAATAGGATGTCCTTATCGTTTTAGTAAACAGTTGGCCACGCATCCCTCATTCTCTGATGGTGTTTAGCTTAATCCATTAGGCCTAGCAGATGGTTAATTTCCCTCATGCAGAAAAAAAAGTCCAGCATCTTTCCTTGCAGCCTGTTTAACTCTTTATGAAATGTACAGGCAGCGGTGAATGAATTTTTTTTCCTGTTTATGGGGTGATGCCCTTGACTCTTCCCTATCCTGTCAAGGTGATGTGAAAGGCATTTTCTGGAGGGGGAAATCTAACAGGTTATGAATGTCATTTTAGGGCTATGACTAAGTGGACCTTCATATTTGGTTAGAATTTAGGATCCCACATTGTCTCTGTAACCATAGAAACAGTTCCCAACTACAACATTTGCACTTGACAGTGGAGTACAGCTGGCCCAATTCTCACCACCCCTTGGCACTTTTGGGTTGTTGCTTGCTCCATTCAGGGAAAAAAAAAAAAAAAAAAAAAAAAAAGGACTCCTTGATGCAGAAGTGGATGTCTGTTCTCATGTTACTCAGCAATCACTTGCAGGAGATGGGATCTGGCTCTTCTTAGAGTGCAAATACCACTAAGCAGTCTGGGTGAGAAAGTCAGCATGCACAATCTCAGCTCTCTTTAGAGATTTTGTTGTTGTTATTGTTGGGCTTTGCATTTTTTTAAAGTGAGTCTCACTATGTAGCCCTGGACTGATAGGGCTCAAACTCTTTATGAATACCAGGCTGGCCTCAGACTCATAAAGATCTGCCTGCCTCTCCCTCTTTACTGCTGGGATTAAAGATATATGCCATTGTGTCTGGCTAATTTAAACATTGTTTATTTATTTTTAGAAATTGTTGGCTGTTAGAAGAATAATAGTGTATAAATATTTTATAAAATTACTCCAAATATCAGTTTGCATAACTAGTTTAAATAAATAATATGGGGGCTGATAAGATGACTCCACTTGGTAAAGATACTTCCTGCCGAGCCTGACAGACTATGTGTGTGCTGTGCCCATGCATGCATACACAGACATATGCATGCACGCACGCACGCACACACACACACACACACACACACACACACACACACACACACAAATATAAAAATAATGGAGTTTGCTTTCATGTGTGTTATCATGTTCATGTGTATGTACCTGTTTGGGGGATGACAAATGTCTTTCTCAGTCGCTCTCTACCTTTGTTCTTTGAGACAGGTCTCCCTCTGGACCTTGAGCTCACGGATTTGGCTGGACTAGTTAGATTGTGAGCTTCAGGGAAGCCTCTGTTTCTTACTCCTCAGAGCTGAGCTTATAGTTGATGCATGCTGCCACACTGGCTTCTTACACTCTCTGGGGATCTGAACTTGGGTCCTCTTGTACTGTAACGTCTTTACCGACAGGTCCATCTCTCTAGCTCCTAGAGCAGCCTTGTCAGCCTCCCTAATGTCACGATGCTTTAATAGAGTTCCTCATGTTGTTGTGACCCCCAACCATAAAATCATTTTTGTTGCTACATAATAATTATAGTTTTATGAATAATAATTAAATATCTGTGTTTTCCAATGGTCTTAGATGACCCCTGTGAAAGGGTCGTTTGACTCCCCAAGCCCATACACTCACACAAGGGTAGAGTCCTATAGGTTGAGAACCACTGACCTAGATTAAGTACCATGATGGCCTAATGTATTGACAGGGATGTTTAGGAATCATTTAGCTTTGTATGAGGAGATTAAAAATCAAAGTTACGCTGGGCATGGTGGTGCACGCCTTCAATCCCAGCTCTTGGGAGGTAGAAGCAGGTGGAGCTCTGTGAGTTCAAGGACAGCCTGGTCTACAAAAACATTCTAGGACAGCCAGGGTTGTCAAAGTCAAAGTCAAAGTCACAGAATAACTGACTTTTAGAGTCTCTATGGCTATTTAAACAGAAGGGCTTCCAATATTTTTCCTATGGAGAAAAGAAAGCCAAATAAACTATTTTTTCTTTAATATCACATACATAAACAAATAACAATAATAACTATAAGACACCCCCCCCCAGGCTTTTAAATCCACAACAGTTCCATCATGAATGAAACCTAGAAGTGCTTTGTTTGTTTCTTAGGAACATTAGTCTGACTTTTGTCCTCCCTTGCTCCCCTATCCCCTTAGAGGTCTTAGGTAATATCTTCCCTTAGTCTACAAATTAGGGTTCTTGCACTTACAGTTGAGGTTTGAAACACCCTCTTAGGACTGACTTGATGTCCTGTGGAATCAAAGCATCATATCCGCCATCCTGGGCTTTCATCAGTAGCTTCTGGTGCTTTCTTCCCCAAACTGTAACTTAAGTTGTTGAGAAGCAATGTATTTTTGTCATATACTTTATTTCTCTCCATAAGTTGTCCGTGTTTCCGCCTGTGAAGTGGGTGAGTTTTATTCAGAAGAGGTCCCATGTTATGATAGCCCTGGGTAGAAGGAAGTGCAAGAAAAAAGAGACTCGAGTGGGTCTTCCTATTAATGGAAACTCAAGGCTTAGCCTTTTTCCCTTCCCCCAAGAAAACAAAAGTCTTCCCAGGAGACAACTGTTGAGTGTTCTGGTTCTCCCCAAGCAGGATTGCTTCTACTCATAAAACCAGTGTCTGAAGCATTTCCTGTGCTTTCAATCTCTTTATTGTTACAGCAGTCACCTGCCAGCTGACAACTTGGCACTAGAGGCTTTTTGCCTATGCTTAAGATTTTGTTAAGATCCCACCAGCAGATACTGGAGAGTTCCAGCACATAAGCTATTTATTTTAATCAATTTATCTTTTATTACTTTTTTCATATAATATATTTTATGGGCTATTTAAATAGACCCAGAAGCTGCAGCAAACTAGGTCCTTTCAGCAAGAACACTGTAAGTGCATATGCCTCAGTGTAAGTACCTTGCTCACAGACAGGCTGACATCTGCCTGCTGCCACTGTGGCTACAGTGTTATTGGGGCTTTGTGTAAGGTATGTAGTGCCTGGTACATGATTGCAAACTAATGTTACCTTTGTGCTTTGGCACATGATATATGTTCCTAAAGCATTGCATGAAAAACAACAACAACAACAACAACAACAACAACAACTTGAGGATGTAATGAGACCAATTAACTTCCAGTTTAGAATTCACCCCATGCTACAAGTTACATGTTTTGCCAATATATGCGGGAAGGAGTGAACAGGAAACCCTGCTTGGCTTCAGAGAGAGAGGATTCCACGAAGACCCACAGTGGCTGGAGAAGAGAAGAGAAAGGCTTTGTCTTCTCCACACAGCAGCCTTTGGTGGGAGTGCTGGCACATGCACATGGACGGAGCTCAGCATGGAGGAGAGTCCAGCTGGGGCTTCTCACAGAGGATGTCTGGAGGCCGAGGCCAGGGCTGCAGGGAGGGACCTTCTGTGCTGCTTGTGGCCAGTAGGCCTCGTTCTGACATTGTTCTGCATGTATCAAAAACACACAAAAAGACCATCTGGTGTCTAGAAGGGAAAAATAGTGGGAACAGAGCGTGTTAGGATCAGGCAGCATTGCTATATTTATGGGGTACACTCTTTTACTCACTCCTCATTTGGGGGACTGAGGTTGAGAGTTGAGCAATCATGAGCTCAGCAAAGTTCTTGTGAACAGTCTCCGGATAGCTTCTATGTATAAGATTTTTTTTTTTTTTTAAAGCCAGGTTGCTTCTTGTTACTCAGTTTTGCCAAGAAATGTCTGTGCCTCTTACCTAGAGAACATAGTTTGCATTTTAGTTAAGGATTTAGTAGACATCTCAGGCTTGGCGTGGGTCCTTGCTCTTGAAACAAGGTCACAACAGAGCTAGCCTTGGGTCAGTGATGACATTCCTTTAGCAAATAGACTGTGCTCTTTGTAGTGTGGTAGAGACAAAGATAGTACCCCACCTGTAGTGCTTTGGACAGTTTGTAAAGGCCGATTTCTCATTCCATTGTGGACTCTGAAGACTGGAAAGGTCAAGTCAGGATTGTGTTATTCCTATGTTAAAGAGCTGGTACACTACTTATAGCATTTTACTTCCTGTCTGATGTCTGACACATAGTTTGTACTTTCAGATGGCTTTTAATAGAAAAGATAACTGGTAGATCTAACTTAACTTTTATTGAGTAGAGTTTGGAGGTACTGTGTTGAAATAGATTTGCCTTTGTGTCCTAAGATAGCAGATATAATCCTATGTATCTTTTTTGAACAATGTTTTAAAAATTCTTTATGTGTATGAGTGTATTGTGTTGCATATATGCACATATTCCACCTCTATTCAATGCCCATGAAAGCTAGAAGAAGGCATCAGGTCCTCTGGAACTGGAGTTAAGGAATGGTGATAAGCCAACACAATGGGTACTAGAAACCAAACATAGGTCTTCTGCAAGAGAACCAGTGCTCTTAACCACTGAGCCATCAACTCAGCCCCCTTTGTATCTTTTGAAATCTGCTTTGTTTAGGTTGCTTATTGTAATTTTAAGGAAATGTTGTTTGAGTGATGATTTACTCTTGCCTGCCTCCCCTGGTAGACAGTGGGCAGAGAGTTTATCTTTCTTGTTGACCTCAGCATCTCCAGTACAAAATGGAATGTCTTTCAGTAAACTTTCTGTCAACAAAAGCTTTGTCATAAAAACAAAGACCAGTACTGTTTTATTGATGTATGACTGCCATAGAACATGAACAAAGTTTACTCAGAGACAGGTGTGGTCATTATTAGGGAAACTTACAAAGAAGATTAAATTGGGCCATGAAAGATTAGTAAGATATAAAGATGAATGGAACCAGTGAGGTTGGGATTGAGGGAAGGGCTACTCTAATACAGCGTTCTTTTCCTTCTTCCTCCCTTACTTCTTCCCTTCTTCCCTCCTGTTTGCCCTGGGTACTGAGGATTAAACCTTTTATATCCTCAGCCCACTAATAGTCACAGATGGATTAAGTGTGGAGGTACTATATCTTAGGGGTAGACTCTGTGTGATGTTGAGGTTGGAGCAGATGGTGGGAGTCAGACCTTGAGGCTCTTGATGGAAAAGACATTTGGATTTTTTTTCTTAATGCTACTATTGTTCATTTAAAAATGGCATATCATGCTAAGTTGCTCTGATGAATGAATTATATATATATTGCTTTATTTAGTCAATAGGGCAGTCCTATTAACTACAGTGAAAGTGTCCTATCTTAAAAGTTTGACAAGGTTAAGAAACTTGTCCTCTCTCACAGTCAGTAGTGATTTCTGTTCTCTTTGATAGGAACACAGGCCTACTGATAACTGAGCCTGGGGTTTCTCTGGGACTGTGGAAGTGGATACATTCCCACTTTTTGCTGTTATATGCATGTTTGTGGGGGTATTGGCTTGTATGTGTTTGTGTGTGTGTATACATGGGTGTCTTCAAGTGTATGTACACTCCTGCATGTGGAGGCCTGAGACTGATTCTAGGAATCTTCCTCACTCACTGTCTAATTTATTAATTGGGCCATAGGGTCTTTCATTTGAACTTATAGTTTGAAAATATACCCATGTAGGCAACGAGCTGGCCCTGGGAAGCCCTTCCTTCCTTCTCATGTCTGGATTTCAGGCAGGTTGTTATGCCCTCCTGGAAGTTGTGTGGGTGCTGGAAATCTGAAGTCCAATCCTCATGTATGTGTGGTAAGTGCTTTCCTCACATCTGTCTCCTCAGCCCCTGTAACATTCTTCATACTGAAATAAACAGTACCACACTTGCCTCTTTATAGATCCACTAAGATTTGAGATAGTGAACTTGGCCCACTTACATGTCTGGCCACCGCTTCTCTTTAGGAAGATGAACCTTGTAGTCATAAGCATTCACCTTATTGATAAATCTGGGGAGGTTTGGATCAATGAGCAATTTCTGTGTCAGCTGAGTGCCAGGCACTGTGGTTGGTGCTGGTCTACAGTGATGTAATAGTGGTAGATTGGGGGAGGGACAGGGAAAAAGAGGGCGGTGGTACCTCTGGGTAGGTGATGAGAATGGGATATGGGTTTAAAAATATATATATTTTATTAATTTTATTCATATTACATCTCAATTGTTATCCCATCCCTTGTATCTTCCCATTTCTCCCTCCCTCCTGCTTTCTCCCTACTCCTCTCCCCTATGACTGTGACTGAGGGGAACCTCCTCCCCCTGTATATGCTCATAGGGTATCAAGTCTCTTCTTGGTCATGTGGGTTTTAAACAGCATCTTCTTGTATTCCTGTTTGTGGGTTGCTGATCTGAGTTGCCTGTGTTTATGGATGGCAGTATAAATATGTTTCTGATGACAATCCAGAGAAGGAGCAAAAATGGCAATCAAACAAGGAAGTGTTGCTCATGCATCAACTGGTAAGCATGTCTTTTCTGTAACAGCGCATGGCAGTTTTGTGGGAGTCAAGAGGGAGGGAAGCAAGAGTCTGTTACTGAGAGCGTGATCCGAGGATGGAACTATACCCACGCAGAGTGAGTTCCCATCTGCCTCGGGCTGTGCTTTTGAAACAATGCTCTGTGATTTCTAGAGTCTGATAGATTCTTAGCAGGATGGGAGCATTGAGGCATTTAGGGTTTTTCTTTATGGAATGCATCCATCCTGCAGTCTGATTCAGTGGTTTGGAGGAATGGTACCAGTTACAGAGACTGCCAAGTCCTTGTATCCCTAAGATGTGTAAGCTGTCTTACTTAAGTGGGTCCAAGTTAGGTGACTTAGCCGAGACAGACAGCTGTTAGTTAGGTTAGTTAGGATGGAGACAGGACTATGGCCTTGGTCATGCTTAACTGTTTGCTGTACATCTTCCCCAAACATCTCCTGCTCATTTGAAGGCAGGCAGGAGTCGGTAAAACAGTACAATTTTATGTTTTCTTGACCCTGTAATGACTCTTCAGCACCTTGCTTTTTTCCACTCTTTTGGAGCCAGTATCAGTGTTTACACTTTACTACCTCATTCTTTTCAGGTGTTGCAGATAGTTTGTTCTAGAATATAACTCTGCCAGAGTAGAATTATCTACACTCCGTGGTATACACTTAAGTCGTCCACTTATTACTTTTTTTGTTTGTTTGTTTTGTTTTTCAAGACAGGGTTTCTCTGTGTAGCATTGACTATCCTGGACTCACTTTGTAGACCAGGCTGGTCTCAAACTCACAGCGATCCACCTGCATCTGGCTCCCAAGTACCAGGATTAAAGGGATGTGCTACCACCACCTGGTTTTATTACCATTTCTAAGCAAAAATTTACACAGCTCCTACTTTGTGCTCTATGCTTTTCTAAAGGCTGTATAAATATTAACTTATTTTTGGAATTGTATAATGATCTTGGTTGGTCTTACAGGTACAGAAATTGAGTCAGGGAAGAAGTTAAGTAATTATTTAATGTCCCATAACCATACTATTGTTAAGATTTTATGCCAGGCTGAATTTCAGTGCCTCCATTGTGTTCTCAGCATCATGCTGCCTTTTAGCAATCACAGCCTTTCCATGGCTTTTGTTCACATGTCCCCGTGTTTGTAAGCATGATGAGTAGCACAGCAACAAAGTTAGCAAAGGTTTTTTCCTAATACAGTTTTTAAAATAAGCTCTGTTCTTTAGGTCAGTTTGAGTTCTCAGAGAAAAAAATTGAGAGGAAGTTACAGAGACTTCTCATCAATTCCATGTTCCACACATGCACAGTCTCCCTTTTCTCTGGCATCACCCAGCAGAAGTGGTGTACAGGTTACATGAACCTACACTGGCGTCATTTTCACTCAAAGCCTATGCTTTGGCATCATGTGTATTTAGTGGCTTTGGACACAGAGATCATGGCATGTATCCACTTTTGCAGCGTCTTACAGAATAGTTTACCTGTCTTGACAACCTCTCTGGCCCTTGTACCTCTCTAACTCCTGGAAACCACTGTTTCCATGCTGTTGGTTTCTGACTAGGAGGTCAATGTAGCTAGAATAAAATACTGGGCTGCCTTTTCACGTTAACTTTTTTTCAGTCACTAATATACTTTTAAATTTCCTCCATGTCTTTTTATGGCTCAGTAGGTCATTTTCCTTTAGGACTGAACAATAGTTGGTTGTTTGGATAGACCCAAATCCCTATCACTCACTGGAGACATATTGGCTGCATTCAAGTTTTGCCAGTTATAAATAAAGCTGCTATAAACACCCATGCGAGGTTGTGTGTGAACATTTTGTCAACACCTTTGGGTAAATACTTAGAAACATCAAATAAACTTATTTTTAATACAAAAACAACCAGGCATTCCACATAAGATGGCTTCTGTTGAAATAGTGTCCGGGACTAGTGTTTCAGAGTGTACTCCTTGCTTGGTGCTTCCAGCCTCTTGTTAGAGAGGAACCATTAACACTTTAATTTTTTGGTCCCAGGTCACTCATTCCGTGAATGACAGTTGGTGACTTGAACCCGGAGCTTGAGCTCTGAATCACCCTGCAGTTTCCTTCTGACTGTGCTCTGTTCTGTCTCATGTTGATAAACCCTGTTAGCAGATGGTCTGACCTAATGTGCAAATAGTGCTGTTTCTTTCCAGCTTAAAGAAGTGTGTGTGTGTGTGTGTGTGTGTGTGTGTGTGTGTGTGTGTGTAATGTGAGTATATGTGTGTGTGTGTATTTGTGTGTGAGTGTGTATGTTTTTGAGTGTGTGTGTAGTTAAGTTGCAAACTGAAGACATTCTGTTTGAGTTTGCTTTTCCTTTATATTCATTTTACTCATGATGTCCTTTTCTTCTTTACCAGAGGAACAGTACAGGGCTATGACTCAAAGCCCAAATGAGGTGAGATAGTCCCAGTTTTAAATGTTACTGTGAATTTGGGGTTTCATGTGATTTTTATCTCCACTGGAAATTCAGCAACAGTCATATATATATGTTCATGGCTTAAAATCTAAATTTATCAGTGTGCTTTATTGTAACTGTACAAACCCATGTTGTATTCCTTTCTCTTTCCTTTGCTACAAGAATATTCTCTACTCATAAGTTCTTGGTAGTGTTGGGCCATCCTCAAATTGGCCAGCTTTTGAATCCAGCCTGAAAACTGGGAAAGCCTGGTGTGACATGGATGTTCTGAAGGAGACCTTTCCTGTCACTTGGCAGCAGAGTTTTGCAGGGTATAAAGATGGCCTAACTGAGGTGAAGTAGCTGCAATATAGTAGGCGACTCCGTGAGGAGTCTGAACAAAGCTGAGGACACACTAAGGCAGATAGCGCAAGCAGAGCTAAAAGCAAGGAGGAGCTCAGGGCAGGGGGCCACAAATGAGCTAAAAAGGTGATTACTGAATTTATTTTATTTACTTACATGTACATATTAATTTATTAAAACCTTATAATTTAAAAAAGAAATGTATTAATGTTATATTCTTTGATACACATTAAGGGAAATAAGCCAGAGTCAGAAAGACAAGTGCCACATTTTTTCTTCTATATGGAATCTAATTTAAGCAATCAAATCAAAACAAAACAAAACAGAACAACCCAAAACAGCAGATAAAGAAGAAATCCCGTGGGATGGGGGAGGGGGATCAGTGAGAGGACGAAGCTGAGGGAGGGTACTGGGGTGAATCTGAAAGGAGTACATGGTGCCGGCATACAGAAGTGTCATAACAAACCCACCATTTTGTCCAATGAATTTACCTTCACAAATGCAATATGAACAATAAAGCAAATGCTATTTTTGAAAATACAAATTCAACTATACTGCATCACTTGATATCCACTGAACAGTACTTACATCGTGATAGTTATATAAACTAAAGTCAGCTGTAATGCCAATCAACCTTGACTGTGGAAAACAAAAGCACAGACTGAGATAGCCCAGTACAGAAGGGTGTGCAGAGATGAAGTGGCCACGAACAACTTGAAGGTTGAGTGACTGAGAGTTACTTTGCTGCAGGTAAAATCCTGTGAATCACAAGTGACTGTAAAAGGCTGCTATCGTGTTAAACTTCCTGCGACAATACAGGAGGATTTGGCCTTTCCCGACAAAGAGAGTGCAGGATAAACGGTTAGTCCCCTTACTGCCTTCAAAGTTCTCAAAAGTCTGTGTGACCAGGGTTGCTTAGTAGCACAGGTTAGACAAACAGTACATTTCCTTTGCTACTCCATAGTCCCTGCAGAGGAGAGGTGACAGTGGGTTGTGGTGGCGTGGCTGAGTGGCTGGTGATGGCTCCAGAACTCCTCCAATCTTGTCTGACTGTTGCTATTGTAGCTGTTTCGAGTTCAGTATACCTGGGAACTGCTTCCAGGTTGGCATGTGGCTGCCTTGTGGACTCATGGTATTCTTTGACCCTCCTGGAGATGCCCACAGGATGAAGTGGAGATTCTTCTTCCAGATGTCTCCCAGTCCATTTTCTGCACCTGATCTGGTTGGCCACGATTTGCATCATTCTTCTGTAGTGTAAATGTTAATTAGTTTGCGTTGAGGAGTTTTGAAAGAATGGACATGCTCTGCCTGGCTGGATATTTGTTTTTTCCTGTAATGGTAATGATGTCACTGGAATTCGTTCTTAGCAAAGGATTTCCCTAATTGAGAAGGGCCATGTGCAATGTCTTAGATTCTCAAAACAAAAACAAAAACAAACCAACAAAATCAGGTAGTTCTAGCAACTGATAATACTAATGACAGCTCAAGAAATCTTGGCAGGATTTTTTTTTTTTAACTTTTTGATCTTGATATTTGCAGATGAATAGCCAGCTAGAATTTTTGTCCTTTTGTGAACCAGAAGTCATTATACTGTACCCCTGGGTTTAAACATGTTGATTCTGGGAGCCCCGGGGCGACACACTGACTGTAACAGAGGGGGAGGTAGTTTGTATTACCTACTCTTAGATCTGACTTTTGAGTCTGAAATGGATTTCGGGTAATGCTGACTCTGCCCAGGAGTGGCAGCTGTAAACGCTGCTGCTGCTGCCCCTTCCCTTTCTTTCTCATGTCCTCTCTCTGCTCCCCCCCTTTCCAACCGCCCCTTCTGTCACAGCAATAAATTTGTAATATTTTTTGTCTAGTCTGAATAACTTAAAGGCTTTTAAAGAATTGAATGTGGGTTAAAAGAACATGAACCGTAGACTTGCTGATAAATATTTTAAAATATAAGCGATAACTGTTTGTTTTGTTGTAAAGGTCGCATTCAAAATTCAGCGCTCCCGACTCTTAGAATGGCCATTTTTCTTAAAGGAATAATTTAGGCACATTGGACTGAGTAGCTCTAGCGTCTTTGGCATTTATTCAACTTTGTCTTTAGCTCTCGTTGTGTGAACGCTGTAAAAGACTGGAACTTAAATCCACATCACGGGATCTTAGTAACCTAAAAGAGAGTTCAATCTTTTGTAAGAGAAATCGTGAGGCTGTAATGTTAAGTTGCATTAAGTAGGATGGCACTTTGAATGATGATGATTCCTACTTGTCTTAAAATCTTGGCTTGTGGTAACCATAGATTTTTAGTTTTCATTTTACTGATAGTATGTGGGAGGTGGGGGGAGACTGAATGGGCGAAGCAGTTGGCCTAATTGTTTAAACTGAGATTACTTAGGAAAAGATATCTGACATGTTTACGTTACCCGGAGCAAATTGTTTACAGTCGAGATCATTTAAATGTGCGTTACCAATATCTCAAGTTTTACATTTGCCAACTCTGTATGCTGAGGTTTTCCAGAATCTTACAGTGACAGCCATTAGGTGTTCTTCCTCTAATAGACAGTAGGACTTTGCACTTAGCTGAAAATAGCTCAGCTTTGGAGGTGGTACTCATTTAAAAAAAAAATTTAAGTCCCAACAGTGCAATGTGTTGAGCACAGGGGATGCAGCGCTAAGTCATCTCTGCCCTTCTAGGGCTTGCACTCCATGCAGGCAGGGTAACCCAACACACAAGTAAACAGCCACTTGTAAGATCACACCCAAGAACGATAGGTGCCTTGCGTGTGGGGCACGGACACAGGACACAGTGGGGCTGGAGAGAATGTGCTGGGCCAGCACTAAATTGGCTAGTGAGGGAGGTCTTCTAGGGATGTACCAAGTAGGCTTGCTGTTTACCTGTCTCTTAGGGAGCTAGCCATGTGAACTTGTAGAAAAAGGATGTGCAGGGCCCCGGGGACCACAAGCATACAAGCCAGGAAGTGAACATGCAAATGTTAGAGGAAGGAGGAGGGCACCAGGGAACCCTTTGTGTCCAGCTGTTTTTCTTCTCTATTCAGCGGATCAGAATCACTCAGTGAATTGGATTTTTCTAAAGCCATATAAAGTTAAGGCCTAGCAAACTTTAAAGCAGGTATTCTTGGTTGCTGGAGTCATATCCGTTTCCATCGCTTCCTTTTTTACCTTACTTACCCCTTGTAGTCATGGATGGTTCAGGATGTTTAGGCTCCTGTGAGTCAGTAAACCAGCATCTATATCTATTATCTATGTCTATATAGAATTAGGGGGTATTTTTTATTAAATTTATTTTATTAAATAAACAGGATATTATTTAGACTTACAAGTCATGTTTATTTGCTGGGGTGGATATAAGTGGTTTGAAAGACAGAAACTCATTGTCTCAACTAAACTAAAGTCTTCTTAGGAAAGCTTCCATTTGAGGGCAGTGAGGAAGATGTCAGGTCCTGCTGTGGGCTAGCGTGTGGCAGTTTGATGGCTGTTTGGCTGTTCACTGGCTCTGGCCAGTTATTAACATGTACCTTGATATTCACGTGGTAATGTTACTCACTAAATTAAGCCCTTTACAAGGTAGAATTATAACTTTACAAACTTTATTGAACTCTACGTGTGTGTGTGTGTGTGTGTTGGTCTGAGGACACCTTGCTGGAGGCCATTCTCTGGTTCTCTCCTTGTACCATCTGAGTCATAGGATTGAACTTAGTTGTTGGGCTTGGCACCAAGTGCCTTCACCTACTGAGCCAATCTTACTGGCCCTGTTACTGTTTTTATTTTTTATTGTAAATATGTGGATGCATGTGAGGATGCCCATGGAAGCATAGGACTACTTAGAGCTGAGGATACAGGCAATTGTGAGCTGCCATGTGTGGTGCTGAGAACTGAACTCTTGTGTGTTGTAAGCACAGTACAATTTCTTCTAGTACCAATTATAATTATTTTTAAGGTGGTCGCATAAGTAGGGTCTACTCTGTGCCAGTTTGACTTACTCATAACTAACTGCATCTCCAGTTTCCCTATAATGTCCCATTTTAATGTAGCGTATATAGTTTTGTATAAAAGAATTCTTTTTATGAAGCCTAATGGTAATGATATCAGGACAGGAAGCATCTGGGAAGTGACAGGATCATGAGGGTTCTGCTTGTGTCATCAGTGTGATGGATGCTCAGGGTTTTTTTTTTTTTTTTTGCTGTGACAGAATTACTTGTTTTGTTGTTCATGGCTTTGTCTACTTTGTAGCAGGCTCCTCCTTGATATTCATATGACATGTTACGTTTAAAATCGATCCCTTTTATTAGGAATTATAGTTAAAAATGTATTACAACCTAAGGGAGGAAATTTTTTATTTGACCATTCATTTCTTTTTATTGTTTTGTTTAAATTTTTAAAAATTTATTTATTTTTATTCATGTGAATTGGTATTTTGATTGAATGTGTGTCTGTGTAAGTGTGTCGCATCCCATGGAACTGGAGTTACCGACAGTTGTGAGCTACCATAAGGGTGCTGGGAATTGAAGCTGGGTTCTCTCGAAGAACAACCAGTGCTCTTAACCGCTGAGCCATCTCTCTAGCCCTGACCATTGGCTTTGAGGAATAGAGTCTGTCCTTATGGGCAAGGCATGGTGACGTAGTGTGGTGGAAGGAATGAGGGAGTGAGAGTTAGCCACTACTCTGTGTGAATTAGGAAGCAAAAGGTGTGGGCAGGAACCAGAAGCAGGTATCATTACCAAGACATAAGCCCAGCAAACCACTCCTGCTGGTATGCCCGATGCGGAAGCTTCTACCACCTCCTAAAATAGAGCTATACTCTGAGGACCACATGTTCAAGCACATGAGCCTGTGGGGACAATGCACATTTATATCATAATAGTCCTCTTATAAAAAGAGGCCCATGGGGTTGGGGAAGTGGCTCAGGGGTCAGAGCACTAGATCTTCTAGAAGATCTGAGTTAGATTTCTAGCACCCACCTGGTGGCTCACAACTGCTCACAACTCCAGTTCTGGGGGAGGGGGGCGTCTCAGGCCCTCTTCTGGCCTCTGTGGATACCAGGCACACATATGGTACACGCGGGCACACACACATACACACATGCATGCACTCACGCACACACGCATGCACACGCACGCACAGTTTCTGAGAGAGAACCATTGTCTCTTTTCAGTACCTAGCAAAGAAAGTGCTTTGTTTACATGGGGACTGGGCTCTCAGTAAAGTAAGTTTTATTCTGTACTTCTTAGCCTCTAGGCCTATGAGAAATGCATACTTGTATATGCACCATCTTGTTTATGGTGTTTTGTTGCATGATTCAACACAACAAAAGTATTGTAATTTGGCAGAGTACATTGTTTCCTACAACTAGATGGAGACTACTTCCTAGTTCCTTGAAGACGTTGAACCTATTTTTCAGGGTAGGTAATTGGGAACTATGTCTCCTTTTTTATCAGTAGCAACTAATGTTTATTGAGCTGGCTACGATCAGGGTCCTCAGGAGTTTGCAGTTCATCTCAAACACCTTCTGCAAGTGGTATCATAGCCCCTTTCCCTGGGCACTTGAAGCATCCCAGCCTTCCTTCTCTGAGGAAGCTTTGGGTGTCAGTTTCAACATTGTTCTTCATACTGAGTTTAAACGGGGCTGTGGATGAAGTAGCCAAAATTCCTAACAGAAGTGTCCTGTGGCCACCAATCTACTAGTGAAAGGCATTTCTCAGAGTTGGAGTGATTTCTTATCTTCCTTGTCCCATCCCCGCCTTCTTTAATGACTCGCATGGTCCTTATCCCTGAAAGATCCTCTCATGTGATATATAACCTAACCTTCAGGCTAAGTCAGCATTTGGGAAGCACTCTGAAGATGAAATGATCATGATCATTTAAATTGCATTTTGTATTCTACTGCCAAGAAATAAGCAGGCTTTGTCCGTCCTTTTGGCGTGGAAGCTCCCTCAGCACACCGGACAGAGTTCTCCCAAGGTGAGAGGCTGTATTACTCATCCTCCCTAGTGCTGAGTAGGGAAACTTCTGGATGCTTACAGTTTGATTGGGCAGGATTCTGTAGACTGTTTAACAGTGGATGGATACCCTGGGATGGAAATGCGATGTTGAGACAAGTTTCAAATTCAACCCTTTAGGAAATTAAGTTGAATGAAATGAGAGATTTGGAGGCCAATGCCACAGTAATTTGAAAAGCAATTCTTACATTTTGCTAGGTAAGTTAACTTGGAAATTGGCATCACTGTTCGGGCATGTCGGAGTGAGGTAATTTCCTCACTCTTCTCTGGTCTTCACGTTTTGTCTTAAGGCTTGTACCAGGAAGTCCAGAGTTGTTCATCATGAGTCCAAACAGTGCAATGGCTGACTGTATCCTGCCATTGCTCTTCCTGGTAGCTGCATCCCTGCACGATGAGTTGCACATGTCCTCAAATGAACTTGGAGAAAGTGTGTTGACGGTGGGAGAGGATACCAGAAATCCATAGGACAGATAAATAAAAAAGTCAGAGACGTCTAAGAATTTATAAGCCAAACTGGAGAATCTTGAATTTTTTAAAGTTTCTTTCTCAGGAGAGTTAACGGTGTCTTTTCTAGTGGCTGGTTAAGGAACACTGATTGTAAGTGTGAGCAGTGTGTGTGACACCATAGTTGTTTTCCCCAGAGTGCACTAGTCTCCCCTGGGAGTAGCCCTGTGTCTGTTTAATCAGCTTCTAGAACCTCAGCTCCAATAAATACAGCTGACATGTAAGATATAGGTGGGTTGGTTGAGGTGAGAATGAGACTAGGTAATGCCATACTTCAAGGTTAGGTCAGGGTGGAAAGGGAGAGAAGTAGTACTGTCCGACCTAGGCCACATACATGCCCAACTTTAAATATACTGAAGAAGCAGAGCGGTTTCCTAAGTTACTTATGCCCTAAACACAACACATATATTTTCCTTCTCTATCCCCTTTCCTGATGTGGCCCAGCCGGCAAGCCCATGTGACTCAGGACCCGACAGAACCAGCCTGCCCCAGGCCTTGAGTAGTTGTAACTACTCTGTACCCAGAGCTGGCTGTGGAGATAGTTTCCTTCTCTTTATTTCCTTGACTGTCAAGATGCCTGAGTGCTTACTGGGTGACATCCTTCCCTCCATATTCCCTTCCTCCCAGGTTAGGGACTCCTCACTTCCCCAAGCGCTCTTCTAGATGTGCATTTTGAGCTGCAAAACAAGGTAGATTAAGATGTCTGCATTTGTATCCTGCCACTGCCACCCGTGACCCAGGAGGGTCTTTTAATACTCCACTGTGTCAGTGCGAAGTACTAATGCTACATATTTCATTGTGTAAATTGAGTGAGCACATGGTGAACTCATGTTGCTAATGTCTTCAGTTAGTGTTAGATGAAGATGAGAAGTGCTCTTGACAGTTCTTACCCGAGTGACAGACAAGTCAGTGTCTCGCCATTGCTTTTGTTGCTTATCGTTATTTTATAGTAGTGTGTTAAGACAGAAAAGGGATGGCTGTTAACAGATTTAATTCCTAGTTGAATTTCCGGAGATGCTACAGGTTGGAGGTAGAAAGAAAAAAACGTATACGAACTTGGAATTTAAGCTGTTGTAGGAAAGCCGACGGGTCAACAAGGGTTAGCAGTAGAGTGTAGAAAATGTCAGGCAGCATGAGTAAGTCAAGATTAAAGCCAGGGAAGGAAGAACCAATCAGCTCCATGGAGTGGGCTTAGTCACAGAAGCCTTCACAGAGGAGACAAAGGCCGTGTCAAAGGACAAATCACAGCAAGTCTGCTTGTAGATCCGATTGGCTTGTATCTTTGATTCATGACTGAGGGTGGCCTCCATCCTGCAAATGGAGTCCCGTTGAGCAATAGCAGGAGAATGGATTTTATATAGTAAGAATAAGGGAAAACCTAATAACGAATGGTTAGCATTATTTACTCCAATTACTGCTAGTTAAAGTAGAGGTACTTGCTTCTTAAGTCAGTTGTAATTGGCCTGTTTGGGAATTTGGCTATTCTTTCTCCTTCAGCATGAGTAGCTGTAGGTTTCATCTAATGGGCCTAGTACAGGAGCTCAGTCCAAACCAAATTTCTGGTATTTTTATTTTTATTTATTTGTGGGTGGTGGTGGTGGTGGTGGTGGTGTGTGTACCTAATGGGTAAGAGATTAGATGATGGGATATTTTACGTCATCAGCCCCTTTGCCCCCAATAAGCCAATTAATATTGTGCAGAGGAAACTTAGTTACCCACAGGTACACAGTCACTGGAAATCTGGAAGGCCAGTGCAGTGGGGTGGGGTGGGGTAAAATGAGTCAGAACCTAGGAAGAGTAGAGACAGATGAGTTTTGCGACACTGTTTAGGTAGCCACAGAACACAAGTCAGCACCTCCCTTTGCTGCAGGTATCCATGTTGTCTCTCAGGAAGTGTGCACACTTTCCTCTTTTCCAGTTCAGTCAGGGAATGTGTGCACACCTCCCTCTTTTTCTAGTTCAGCTTCTTTCTATTTTCGTCCTCCTCACTTCCTGTTCCACCGAGCTCTGCTGTTACCTGTCACATCCAGTGGAGGAGAAGATCAGATCCCAGCATATGTTAAGGTGTTATGCCTGCTTTCCTTTCCCAGGCAGGGAGATCCTAGAGTGAACAACTCAGTTCAGTGTTCAGTGTGGGTGGGCATGCAGATAACTGTGTACGGAGGAGGGTTAGGTGGGTCTTCCGTTGAGAGAGGGGCACAGCTCCAGGGTGAGTGAAGGCTTACACATGCACAGGTATTGCCTAGGTATTAACCTGCTGGATAAAGTCACTTTAGCTAACACAGAGAGTTTAAAAAGAAGATATGGACAGCCATACATCAAGTAAGAATGTTCTCAATGTGTGGCTTGAGGGGGAGGGAGACTGCAGGGTCAGGCACAACAGGTTCCAGATGAGGCTAGTAATGTTGATGAAGAAAGTTTTATTTTCTTTGGTATTAACCTTTTCCTGTAGACTCCAAGGAAGCTGTAAGAACTTCTAAGCGAGAAAACAACATCATTAAGTTTGCTTTTTAAAAAGAAAGTTAATTCTGCTGATGTTGTGAAAGATATGTTTCCATATCTTCAGTTTTTTATGCAAAATCCAAATTTCATTTTTAGCATTTTAATGCTAATGTTATAACAGAATCTGTGTGTAATTCTAATAGTACAACTGAATAAAACTATCACAGTGATTTTTATAAACTTACAAGCAAATCACCTTTAGATTCTTAGAGCTGCAGTTACTTTTGTGTCCACACTTTCGCTGGGAAGAATACCAACTTCTACCAAACAGAACTCGGTGTGTGAGAAATTATGCCTTATTCGTGTTATGTGTTGACCCCTCCAGAAGCTGGTGGGCAGTAATATACCTCTGACACTTTTGAAATGCACCTTTGATGATGCACTTTCTTCTGTATCCATTGGATTCACAGACCCTATAATCCCCTAGACTGGTGAGCAGTGAATATACCTGTCCAGACCAGGGAAGCCTACACTGATGTTTTACAGCCATCTTTCAATGGGTACACGGATATTTTGGTATCTGAGAATAGGTCTTGGAGCTTGTCATGGAAGTTGCATAGTTTTAGAAATGAGTTTTTTAGTTTCCAAAGGCTGTCTGTTGAATGCATTTATACATATTTAATGAGGATTTTTATGAATGGCTGTTAAAGATCTGAGGACAGTTATATTCTGGTTTAAGGAAAGGACTTCCAATGGGAATTTAATACTGTTAAACTGTTGGCAAACCACAAACTGGTATTTACTGACATTCTTGTGTTCACAAGTCCAGCACAGTAGCTAAAGGTTTTATTGCTGCTCATTTCTTCTCTTCTCAAGTCTGCATCTGAGTTCCTCTTTAATTTGAAGCATCAAGTATTTACATACACTTGAAAAATGAAGCTCTTTAAAATTGGTGCCTGTACTTTTATGTATGCACATGCCTGCTGTTATGTGTGGGTACACATGACACATAGCACGTTAGGGGACAGCTTGGTGGAGTCACTTCTGTTTGCCTTTATGTGAACACCAAGGATTGAACTCAGGTGGCCAGGTTTGTGTGTCAGGCACCCTGCACGCAGTGAGCATGTCACCAGCCCTGCACTCCCATTTGGAGGCTTACTTACTATTTCAACACACAGCACAGATACAGTTGCTAGAAGAAAGCGACAGGATGTCCAGTTCTGTCACAGTGAATCTGAGGTTGCGACTTAGGCTACTTTTGAATTTCATAAGGTAATGCCATCAAATGAATGGTCTAGTTCATTCGTTAATGACAATTTTAACACTTCTTGAAGAATAGTGGCTTCCTTCAAAATTTCTTATAGTTTGTGAGCAGCATTTATGAAAGCTGTGCAGACATGAGCACATTTAACACATTCTGAGAGTCAATGCTTTTGGAAGTCAGTATTCTGATTCACCTAAAGGGACAAGCAGGGCTATCAGCACTCTTTGAAGATGAATGATGTGTTTATGAGGATAAAATAGAAGACTTTTTAAAAGGAAAGAAAGAAGCTGTATTTTGAGTATTCTATGTCCCTGAATGAAAGTCTTAAATAGGAGAGTCTGCCTGAAGCACTCGGCTTCATTTTGTCTGTTACAATAACTGATAGATCAACCATATCCTGTATCATCTATCAATAATGCCCAGCCTTTTGACATTGTGACATGACACTGTCATCTGCAAAGTTCATGGCTCAGAACTGCCCAGTTGAATTACAAAACAATAACAACAAGCTAAAATACAAACAAAACTCAAAGTTGCACAAACAAACAAACAATCAAACAAACAAAACAAAACCTTATAATGTTTTAAGTATTTTCTGTTACGGTATCTATATAGTTTTGCCCTTGGCTGCAGATTGGACACGCCTGCATGTTCATGTTCTTGTGCTATTAGTTAGGTTTAGTTCATATTGGGGGAGGAGCTTGCCTAGTGGTGATAACTGTGAATAGGAAACAAGTTAGTCACATCCGTTCACTATTATTGCCTTTGCTACAGGGTAGTTACACAACTTTAGTAGTGTGTAGCATTGTGCTCATTGTTACTGTGTCTGGGATTGCAGAGGCTCTGCTCATCTTGCACAAGTCTGCCCATGAGCCTCAGGGTTGGCTGACTGCTTTATCAGGTGACCTATTTAACTGATTCAAAGCATGTCCCTTTGGACACATCACACAGTTAAGGGCAGACAAGGCCAGTCCACCCACGGTAGTTGGGCACCGAAAAGTTACAAGGCAAAGGGCATGGACACAGGAAGAAGTGAGACCTGGGACCGAATGATGCAATTCATCTCACAAGATTCCTTTTTAAGTTTAATTTTGCAGCCTTGGGGTTCAACACAAGGCCTCACACGTGGTAGGCAAGTTCTCTATCATTGAGCTGTACTGAAGATTACCTTGTAAGACTGACAGCTTTTACCCAGAACAGCTGATTTTACATCTTAATATCACATGTACCGTGTTGCTATGCCTTAGGTCCTTATCAGGAATTATTGGTGCTAAAGAACAGAACCCTACTCAAGTCAGCTTTAAGATAACTATACACATAAGAGGCAAGATGCGAACTATATGACAATAGGAACCCATAGTAAATGACGGCACCAGGACGGACACTGATGTGTTAGGCTACAAATGGTTGTCTTTTGTGCAGTAGAGTTCATGGGCCTTCTTTCATTTCTGCTCTTGTCTCTTCTCTCTCCATCTTTATTGTGTGTAAGAGTCAATGTGGCTACTTCAGACTCAATTCTATGAGGTGTTTGAGCTCATTGCTCACAGTTATCTCATTTTCTGGGTCTAAATTCATATCCCAGCCCCTAGCTCATGGACGTTTTATATCCCAGTCCACTCTTGAGTAGGGCAGAATTCTTTCTTCATTTCTCTCTTTTCAGCTGCTCATCTTGTAGTTGAAGAGTCATGACTTCATGCTACTATGATACCAAAGATGTACAGGTGTCTCCCTGTAGCCTCTGGTTCTCCCTGGCACCGCGGCCTTAGCATACTATATCTGATTCCGTAGCTCCACTTATATATGTCCTGTGGACATCTCAAACTTGTTCCCTAACTTGAATTTCTCCCCATAAGCCTGCATTGTCAGTCATCAATGTCAATATTTTGCTTGTGTAAACCTTGGTATTCTTGGCTAATTGGTATTCTGTTGTTTTGTTTTGCTTTGCTTTGTTTGTTTGTTCTAGATGCCTCTCGAGTCTTCCCCAATCAGTCTTTATTAATAACAAATACAAAATGATTATAGAAAGTACAACCAAGTCCAATAATAGAAACATGCTGTTCTCCAAATTTTGTTCATCCTTTGACCAGCTATGGACTAAGCAAAAGAGCATTTCAGAGTGGGTAAGCAGACTATAGCTAGTTTTGGACAAGTCACACACCAAAATGTTGGTAACTGGCAATTTAAAAAGACTTAAGATGCTTATTGTGATATTTCTTAAAGGCAACTTCAATGAATGCTTACAAAAATAGATTAAAAAGTTAATAATTTCTCTTTCTATGTACTGCTGAATTATTTTGTTATATGCATATATTATAATATACTATATTATAATAAGGAAAAGTAAATTGGAAAACATTATCTAATGCAGATGAAATAATTAGAACTTTAAATTTTTGTTCTTTACCATGTTTTGTATTTTCATTTACTGGCATCTTAAACACAATGGATACATATTATGAATTTATTTATTTTTACTTGTGTTTATTTATTTACATATTTCTTTATTTTTGGTGTTTTGAGACAGGGCTTCTCTATATAGCCTTGGCAGTCCTGGACTCACTTTGTAGACCAGGCTGGCCTTGAACTCACACAGATCCATTGCTTTTGCCTCCTTAAGTGCTGGGAAAAGCACGCACTACCATGCCCTCTATTTGTGGTTTTTTAAAAAGCATAAAAATTTCCAGTTTTAAGTATACAATTTGGTACTGTTAAGTATGTTCACATTGCTGAATTTTTTCAGTTTGCATCCAAAACTACATCGAACAACTATTTTTTTTTTTATTTTTTATTCTTTATCCTTGTTTGAGTAACTACAGTTCTACTTCTGTTTCTATGATTTGCATGCTTTGTTTTAGAGACAGGATTTTTGCTATGTAGCCCTGGCTTTACTGTTTCATACAGGATGTCACACTGTTTTTTACCGTGTTGCTCCTGCTTCAGCCTCCTGAGTGCTGGGATTACTGTAGTGTGACACTATATGTAGCTACATTAGACTCCTCACGTACATAGAAATCATAAGGTATTTGTGTTTTAGGACTGGTTTGTTAACATAGTAGTCCTATGGTACTCATCTGTGTTGTAGCACATAATAGGATTTCTTTCTTTCCATGGGCAAATTGATTTCATCGTTTGTTTATTTATTCATCTTCCAGTCACACCATTTGAATAGTGAGAATATTGGTGTTGTGACTATGAATATGCAGATCTTGCTTTCGGTTATTTGAATATTTATCAAGAAGCGGGCTAGCTGGATTGTATGCTAACTGGTATTTATTTTCTAAAATTATCTTTGTAGTTTTTTCCATAGTCATCACACTGTTTTATAATTCCAATAACAGTGTACAAGGATTCTAACTTCCACACATTCAGCCAAGCCCTGAGATCTTAGCTGTTATCTGTATGTTTGTTTATTGATTGATTCATTCATTCACTGACCGGATTTCACATAGAAAACAAGTGATTTTTTTTCTTTTCTTCTCCTTTCCTTTTCTTTTCTTTCCCCTTTCCGCTTTTTCTTTTTCCCTTTCAGCATGCCCACTTGTCCTGTCCTTCCTGTCCTGTCCTGTCTGTGTCTTTAACTGTCAATGGCAAATATGAAGCTGAGTGCCTTGCACATGCTATGCAGTACAAAGCTGTAGCCTCAGTTCCTCTTCTCCCTCTCTCTCATTTCCTACATCTAGTTCGTAAATAAACCCACTTGGTTTAGATACACATCATATCTGGCACCTTACTGCTTCTCATCTTGTACATCACTGTCACCGTTCCTTTGTCACCATTAATTCCTTTTGGACTGTCATCCTGGTCTTCTAACTGGGGCTTTCTATTGGCACCTTTGCACAGTGATAAATTGAACAAATAGGTTTGGTACTCTCCTTTCCTATCCTAAAACCCAGTCAACTACATCCCTCTGAGAAGAAGACTTTAAGTTGTTCCCTTGGTTTGTAACCAAAACTACATCCACAGCATCTATTCCACAATGGCTGGACCTCAGTCACCTGCCTTAAGCCCAGAATGATTTTTCATGCTTCAGGGTCTTTGTCCTGAGGGGCTGCGTTCATGTTCATGGACATTGTTTGCTTCACACCTTCCTGCAGGTCAAGTGCTACCTCTTACATGTCCCTACCTCCTTCTCTGATAAGGCAAGCCCTGCGAACAGTTTCTAGCTTCTGTGCTTTCTTTGTGTGTAAGTACTTGCTCCCTTCAAAGATAGCAGACCGCCTTTATTTGTAACCTTAGTAGCTGTCTCCCTGAGCGAAGGTAAGCCACAGGAACGCAGTAGCCTGCTCGGTAAATAGTCATGGGTTCAACAAGTCAAAGGGTATTGTGTTTGTGCTCCTACATCTGAATGGCACATGTGGGATTCTCAGGAGGGGTGATTTTCCAAGGAAAATGCCTTTAGCTGGGCTCCACTTCTTGATGATTTCTGCAGAGCTCTCCGAGTTCTGGGCCATTGTCAAGAGCTTTCTTTGAGCAGGAAAGTAGAGGTGCCTCATCTAACTGAAAACAATTCAGACCACTGTCTGTTTTGGTCCTCTTGGCCCCAGATCACCTTTCCTAACTGGATCTTCGCTGCTTGTTATTACCTCCAAGTCCATTTCCTCTTGTAATGTGAGAACAGGGCCTCGTTCACCCACAGACTGCCTGCTGGAAGTGAGCAGCAACACAAAGCCAGAAATCCCACCAGTGGGGGATGATCTGCTGACAAGTCTGTGGATTACACAATGGAATCTCCTCTTACCTTCCTTTTTAAAGATGCAGACAATGGGCTTTTCTTCCCAGTTTGTTAGGGAAATTGCTGGCATCCTCTCACCTGCTGTTCTGAATTTTGGGGGCCTGTGGGGTGAGAATCATGTTTAATTGCATTCTTTCCTCATGGCTGGGTTATGCTGATGGAGACACTCACTTAATTATGAGGACTTTTACATGGTCCTGAGCACAGCTCTTCTACCTTACAAGGCCTTCCATGCTGGGGAAACACGGGGGATGATGCCTCAGTCACTGTGATCATGTCACAGGACTGGAGCATTGCCTTTGCCTGTTCTCGCCTCCTCTCAGCATGGAGCTATTTCAGTCCTTACTAGTCTGGTAGTCCTGATGTTTAAAACAGGACTGCATGTTGGTAGGGTATTGATGGATAACCAGGGGCCTACCAATTGCAAGATGAGACCCAAAGATGATTGGATATCAGAGTCACAGGGATACTCTTAGGGTACCAGTGTCATTTACTTCTTGATCTGGAGGCTATTTGCATAAATGTTCTCTTCTTAACAATGTATATACTTTGTACATATATGTTTTGCCTCAGGAAAAAAAATTCTCCCCCTATTAAAAATACTATATGATTATTGTCTATCTGTGTGTGGTATATGTGGGAATGTGTTCATCAAGGCATACAAGTGTACAAGTTTGTGAGGTTGGCTATTTCCTCCTTTGTGTGGGTTCTGGGGATCAAATTTAGGTTGCCACACTGGCTTGCATGGGAAGTCCCTTTACTCTCTGAGCCATCTCGCTGGCCTTGTCTCCCTTCGTTTTGAGATGGGGGCCTTATTGTGTAGGTCAGGCTAGCCTTGAGCTTGGAAACCTCTTGCCTTACTCTCTCTCCTAAAATGCTTAGATCAGCAGCATGTGCCACCAAACCCGATTAAAGAAGTTTTCATAAGAAAACCAACCAACCATAGTACGTACCTACAAGATCTCCTTCTGCTGGAGAGAATCAAAGAGAAGATCATAGGCTTAGGCTACTGTCAGCATTAAAGACGGCATATTACAGGAAGGCATATTAATGGGATCAAACCCATCTTTTGAGGGTGGATTGAGAGAAGTCAGGTAAGATTTAATAGGATTTATCTATTCATCACCTTTCTTGGCTTCTACTGTAGAAGGATTAGGATGAAGAACCCAGAATAAGCAGGTTACATTCTAGAGCTATAATAGTATGTTTGGAAGAGAAAACATTATTGCCTGAAAAGTATATAAAGATACCCTTGCCTTCAGGGAGTGCTGGTACATTGGTTGTCATCTCCCCAGACTTCACTGGTAGCATACATGGCTTAGTGAATGCATGGATAATTGAAACCAAGAGTGGAGTAGAAGGTCTAGACCTTGGGCATATGACAAGGAATGGTATAGCTGGGACATATGGTAGATTTATTTTTAGATTATTTATCATTCTTCATGCTGAATGAATTTGAGAGAGCAAGGGAAAAAGAGGAAGGGAAAATGGTATGATTATATTTTAATTAAAATTAAAAAAGAAATAAAATTTATCCCGAGTCTCAGTCTAAACAACAACAATAACAACAATGACAATAATAATATGATAGAGAAATGTTTGAGGAAGGCATGTCAGTGTCACCTCTGAGCACAACATTCACCTGCATGAGTGAGCATACCTACACACACTTGTGTACACAACACACAGAGTGCTGATGGGGTTTGTAGTCCAGTGAGTCACAGAATGGTTTCATTGCTTGCTTTTAATCTTGATACATGACTAAATAATAATATACTAGCAAGTACAAGTTGAAGTTATTTGCTGAAATGCAAGGATCAATTGTACTTACAAATTGAAGAATTGATGGGGGAACACTTGGACTGTTGGCGTCACTGAAACAGGACTGAAAGTGGCACAAGGTTCTCAACAGGAGAGACATTGCTGGACATAAGTTGACAGCAGGGTTTCTGAGATCCACCAGGTTGTAATGTAGTGTAGGGCTTGAGTTCTGGATCTTTCTAAGCAGGTGTGGGTAGATGGCAGGTCATGTGGGATTACTGGGAAGAATCAGCAGCAGTGGTGGAAGACATATAGCTGGCAGGAAGAAGGGGTAGCATTCTGTGAGGAAGCAGGTAAATTCCAGAGATGGAAGAGGAGCCCGAAAGGAGCAACTGTGGCTGCAGGGGGGCTGCAAGAAATGACCTGCTGCCCACCGCTGCTTCACTGCTCAGCTAATGCTTTTATGTAAAGGCAGCTTCAGCACTTAAAGGAAAACTGCACTAGGGAGGGATTTTCATTAATGCGTGAGAAAGGGATAAACCTTATAGATGACCGGCTACCTGTCATTAGGAGAGGACACCAAGACATCTAGAGCCAAAGGTGTCAGCAGAGATTTGGCCACAGTTGCGAGATTTCTTTGGTTCACTTCTTGGTTTGTTTCTTGAGACAGGATTTTGCTATGTAGCCCAGAGAGCAGTCAGTCTGGATCTTACTGCCTCAGGCTTTTCAGTGCTGGGATTGCAAATGTGTGCCACCACGCTCAGCTTCAGAACTTCTTGATGGAAAATCATTTCAGTTATTTGTTTTTTCTTCAGGTACTTTTTAAGCTTGTAGCGCCTATGAGCATAGGTGGGCTGGGCTGTGGAATGGGGTTGCAACAAGGATTCCTTCCCTGTGAGTCCACCCGTGGCTGCCCTCATGGAATTTATAATCAAACGATGCAGTAGATGGAACAGTCCCAGGGAGTTCTACTGTGGTGGGTGGTATTTGCAAGATGCTGGCTAAATGGGACAGCAGCTTGGCTTATTAGGAAACAAGGTGTGTGTCCCCACACATCCCTCCTATGTTTTTAGTGTTACTGAAATGGGGACCTAGGACACAAAGAGCCATGCAGCTGTCTGCACAGCTGAGCTGGGAGATGTAGGTTGCTAGCTGCCCTTGAGTTCTTTAGAGTTGTGCAGTCAGTGCTGGTATGATTTGGATGATGCAGACTGTTCTTTTTTAACTTTACTGTACAAGGCTTTCTCTCAGGCATCTTGTTACGAATGTAGCTTCTGCAGATCTACAGTGACAGCTGAGGCCCACATCTCCAATAAACTGCCAGTGTTGTTGATGCCAGGGCACAACATTATAGACACCTAGGGCTGCAAGAAGCTGTTTGGGTCACTAAATATCTCCTTGGTGGAAGTTTGGTTTTCATTAGTTTTGATTATGTTGTGTGAACTTTTCCAATTTATAAGGGAAAGGTATATTCTAACTTTAAAAATATCTTTCCTACTAAAAAATTTCCAGAAAAAATTGCTTCATGCTTGACAGTTTTGCCTCTGCTAACCTGCAACCCTATTGGACCTTAAGAAAAACTCGTGCAAATTCTATAATGGAAATCTAAAAGGTGTTCGCAGTGTCTGTGCTGAGAGTCTCCAACTTCAGTCCATGTAGATGGCCCCCATCTCAGATTCCCAGGCTGCATCACTTCTCAGAGTTAAAAAAAATTCTCTGTGTGGTTATGTGTGTAGAGTTACTGCATATGCACACATG
Organism: Acomys russatus; assembly: GCF_903995435.1. Taxonomy (NCBI): domain Eukaryota; kingdom Metazoa; phylum Chordata; class Mammalia; order Rodentia; family Muridae; genus Acomys; species Acomys russatus. The sequence continues at coordinate 36,105,849 of NC_067149.1, forward strand.
TGCTCACCTGCGTGTGTGTAAGTTTGTGTAAAGTATGTGTACATGTATGGATGGAGTTCATGGGTTGACCATGATCACGCTCAATCTGTATGTTAAGGCAATGTTGCTCACTTGAACCCAGAGCTTGACAGTATGGCTAGTTCAGACAGAGGACTTATTCCAAGCATCCACTCCTCTGCCTCTCAGCACTTGATCGCAGGCACCTTTGCCAACCCAGCATGTAGGTGGATGCTGGGAATCCGAACTCCAGACCTCATGCTTTTCTGACAAGTGCTTACCCACTAAGCCCCTCCTCTACCTCACTCCGGTCTTACAGTAGTAATTAACACACTCTCTGCTGGCTCAGAAACTCAAAGGGTGGAAACCTTTTTATCTGAAGCTCATACAATAACCAGTGACAGTAAAATTATACATTTTACAAACATCTTGAAATATTAGCCCTTCCGACTCATAATTTGTTTATGGCATGTAGAATGAGAAAAAATTATTATTTTCACATTGCTCTAATACTTGACAACTTGGGCTTTTTAAAGGTTCTAAAGTGAACACATTGAGTTTTTACGTAGGTGTGTTTCTTTTCACAGAAATGGCTTGATATGGGGCTAAAATTTTAATTACATAAGATTTTATAGAAAACAGGTTTTTAGGTGTTTCTTTTTAATTTCTGGAGTGATTGTTGTTTTCTTTTGAGTGTCAGTATCTGAGAAGGGAGCAATGTTGGAACAAATAGTTCAGTTTCAACCCTTTTAATTAATTCCCCACCTTTGTGGAATAGACCCTGTGGTGATTAATGCTGTCACTTCTCAGAATCCAGCATCCTAGGGAGGGAACACTTCTAGGCCTGACTCTGGAGTTCTAGATGAGGTTAACTGGGGCAGGAAGACCCATCCTAAATGTGGGTTGCACCATCCCAAAGTAGAGACCTTAAACTACAAAGTACACATACAAAGCACTAGCATCCATCCAGCCCTGCTTCCTAAACTGTGGAAGCAATGTGACCAGGTCTCCCCAAACCCCATGCCACCCTAGGCAGGGTGGGCTATACCTTCCTGAACTCTGAAAGCCTAAGAACCTTTCTCTATTTAATCTGTTTTTGTTATAGGTACTTAATGTCACAGTGAGGAATTTAACTAACAGACCCTGTGCTCACCTGAGGAGTCTGTCAGATAACAAGAGTGCAAATTTAGTTTCTAGCCCAGGCTTCCTTGTCACCAGATTTGTGCAGTTTGAGATGTCTTCAGAGCCAGGAAAGGCACAAGTAGTTTTTCTGCCCAATGTACCTGCATTTTGTGGTGAGGTTCTTTAGTGTTTGAGTGTGCCATGATCTCCTGATGAGTATTCCTCCATGAGCTTGAAGCTTTGAGATGTTCCTGTGACTGCCATGATGAAATGGGTGGAGTTCCTGTCCTGGTTAATATTTTGTTGACTTGACACAAATCTAGACATATCTGGGAAGGTTGACATGACAAAATGCTCCCATAAGATTGGCCTGTGGGTAAGCCTGTAGGGTATTGTCTTCATTAATGACTGGTGTGGGTGAGCAGTGCCGTCCCTTGGCGGGTGGTCATGGATAGTATAAGAAAGCAGGCTAAACTAGCCACGAGGAGCAAGCCAGTAGGCAGCATCCCTCTCTGGCTTCTGCATCAGTTCCTCTTCCAGATTCCTGCCTTGAGTTCCTGTCCGGACTTCTCTAGATGAAGGACTAGGAAGGTATAAGCTGAAAGAAACCCTTTCCTTCCCAAGCTGTTTTTTGGTCATGATGTTTTATCCCAGCAACAGCAAAAACCCTAAGATGTTCCCAAGAACAAGTGTTATAGATGACTAGATCTCAGGAGGTTTGTCATGCTGAAGGCTTTCTGTGTCCCTTAGATTTTACCTATGAGAGCACCTGGTCTTTGTGTAACCCTATGCTAAAAGTCATTTCTAACTGTGAACTTGTGTGGAACCCCTGAAAGTGTAGTATGCGAGAGGTCAAATGTCTTTTATTTCGATAGTGTCATGAAAATGGCAAAGTAAAATAACTTCTGTAGCTTTGACTCAAAAAATATCGGCTCACATGATCTTACTGATTTCAGCGTATTGCAGCACTATGTGTAGTTCCATGTTATCAGTTCCATGAGTGACTCTGTGGCCATTGCAGACTGAACATTCAGACTCAAATGCAGTAGCTTTCAGAGTGATAGGAGGCGTGGTAGGGTCAGATTGCCATGACCTAGTTTCTGGCTGTGTGATACTTTAACATTCCTTAAGTTCTTACTGCCTCAGATTTTGCTAAAGGATGTTTATTTTGATAATTAAATAAGACTGTGAAGTATGTACATAGCTCATAAAACATTGCAGGAAACTAATTAAAATGCAAGTACAATTATCATAGAGAACCACATAGTGGAGTAAAACCCTAGGAGTGTAGCCAGTGTGGTAAAGCCTTTGCAATATACAAAGGCATAAAAGAACACATACTGGAGAGAAACTCTGTGAGTGTATTTAATATGGAGAAGCCTTTGCACATTTCTATAGTTTTCATCATCATGAAAAGATTCATACTGGAGAGATTTTTATGAATATATTTAATATGGTGATGCCTTTGCACCTTTCTATAGTCTTCATTATTATGAAAGGACCTATACTGGAGAGAAATTCTATGAATGTAAGGAATGTGATAAAGCCTTTATGTTAGGGGGTTCATTGAGATCTCAACTCAAACACTAGGTCAATGTAAATGACAATAACGTATTGCAATTGAGTCTCTACCGATTGATCAGGGCCACAGAACATACTCTGGAGCTCAACTGTGACAACACCCCACCCCTACCCCCAGCCCCAGCCAGAATGTTATAGAGAGTTTAAGCTTGAACCCCACAAACATCTGTGCCAAGCCATAGTCATACTTTCCCAGCACTCAGGACTTACGGAGAGGGGCTTTCTTTGTGCTGTTGAGCTCCCTCAGTTTATACAGAATGTAGGTTTTACGGTCTAACCGATCACAGATTATGGGTTTTTAGGCTATCATGTATATGTGCAGACTGGAACACAATTTTTTTTGGGTCTAATTTGGCCATTTTTATACAACGATCAAAGTGAGGTTGTCAACTTTGCACACCATAGACATTTCCCTTCCCTGTTTTTGTTAACTATCCTCACTCCTCTGGAGAGTGTTACAAATAAAATCACGATCATGAAGCTGATCAGAATGGTATGCCTAGGTTATATGAAAATTAATGGAATTAGACAGTTAGTATTTAACTTCTCATTACGTTTCCTAAACAGTATGTTTATAGCTGTTCTGATGAGAATATTAGCATTATTACACATTCAGGACTGAAGAGGAAAGTTAAACCCCAGATTAAATAAGAAGCCAGTTAGTAGTTCAGATGAGCATTTTTTCAAACTTTGTTAGTTGTTTTTGTTACAAAAGAGATGGAGTGGGAGAAGCCCACCATCTTCACAGTGAGGTCTGTAAGAAAGACTGAACCAGTTACTCCAATTAGCACAACTATCTAATCTCCTCCCATGAGTGGCCTGAGAGCAGATGTTACTGGGAGGTTCTAGGGAGCTTACATCCAGCTCCAGAGAGGCGATTGCCCTCAGTTATAGCTTGTGTCTGTGACTCTGCTGCCCCACAGCTGGGTCTCTCACAACTGTCCTTGTTCCTCTTTCCTTTGCATGTGGGGTGGGGAGCTCACCACAAACTCGCTTTCTCTAGGCAGGTTGCAGAGGCTGCACTGAGCATGTGCGGACCTGCCAGTCATTGCATGGAGGGATTGAGTGGACATGGAGAAACCAGGAGTGGCTTACTTGTGGGCACTATGGGAAACATCAGGGGAAAGGAATGAAGGTTTCCATTTTCAGCCAGCAAACACCATTTCCTATGAACAACAAACATTATGTTAACTGCCAGACCAGCTTGAATTAAACTGTCTTCCTCTGGATTACATAACTCATAGGATTTAACTGTGATGACCCTGGGGTGTAAGCCAGTCTCTGGTTCTGTGTAAACCACTCAAAGTTTCAGAAAAGGAAAATAACCACCCTGTGTCAGGTAGACAAAATTTCCAAGTAATTCTCTGGAGAACCTTTGGAAGGGGCCCAAGCAACCCTGACAGCCTGGCTACCTTGGAGCCTGCTTTTGTGGGTGCCTTAAGGTCAGGTTAGCAGACCAGTGCCCAAGGCAAAACTGCCGTAACAAGAGGCCCCAAGGTCCAGTCCAAGGTGGAACCCTTGTATGGATGAAGCCCACCCTCTGTGATGCTGCATTTGTCACACCTGAGCTGTGCTCACGTATGGATTCATAATTCCTGGCATCGGTACTTGCGGCTGCTAGACAAATGTGGTGTATGCCGTTTCTTGTACTTGTGTTTAGATTGCTTGCCATGTTCTACATAAACTTCTTTTAGAAAAATGTGAGATGATAGTGGTAGTCTATATTGGGACCATCTCAATTCAGTATTAAATAAGTCTGGGACAACAAGCAACGCCCACCCCATTACAAGTTTTACATGAAGCAAACATCTATTTTTGCTTTGTGCAGACTCCACAGTATGATGTGCTAAAAATAAGCAAATGCTCAGAAATCATTTGCGATGCAAAAATGACTGTGGGGGGAAACCATGTTGTTTTTTGCCCTGGATATAACAAAATCTTACAGGCCAGAAATTGTGCCCCAGAACTGTGTTTGCTAGGTCATTCCAAGGCTTTTCTGGGTTGGAGGGACCCAGACTGCTCGCTGTGAACTTGAAATGTCATCTTGCCAACACAAGCTGCTAACAGATTTTTTTGGTCTTATTTCTTATTATCTTAAAAAAATCTACTTGGCTCTTGGGTTTTGAAAGTTTTTGTTTATTTGTCTGTTTGTTTTGTTTTTTTAAAGTGGGATAGGGACTTGATGGGAATAAATAAGCCACAGGTTAGAGTCACTGAATGATCATTAGAATCATTGAGGCTTTTAAAGGGCCCATCTTTTTTTTTTTTTCCTGATTTTGACATTGTTTCTTAAGCATGTGCTATATAACAGCCATCACAAGCTCCAATTCTGGCCCTAATGCACTGACAAGTACTGAACTGTCAAGTCAGATCAAGTGTACTCCACACAATCACACAACTAGCCTCAGATACTAACCTCTGAACCTAGAGATTGGACACCTCTTGCTTTTATCAGGCACTCTGTTCCACCTCTGTAAACAAGCTTTTAGATGTAGAAATGTTGGAACATGCCAAGGAAATAGCTTGTTAGTTTACAGCATAAAAGCTGCATTTCTATTGAGAGTGAGACACTTCCCACCTCCTTCAGTGTGTCTAGGGTGAGCCAGATGTCCCAATTCTGGGTGTATTTAGGAGATAGATGGCCACTTCCTCCTCTCCCACCAGCCAGTGCATCTCAGCTTCTTCCACCTCAGGTCAGGGTCAAGATGCACAAAGCAAGGCTGGAGAGAAATGGCTCAGTGCTTAAGAGCACTGTCTGCTCTTTCAGAGGTCCTGAGTTCAATTCTCACATGGTAGCTCACAATCATCTATACTATGATCTGATGCTGTCTTTTGGCAAGTAGGTGTACGTGCAAATAGAGCGCTCATATACATACAGTAAATATATTTAAAAAGATGCACAAAGCTTTGAGTGCCTCTCTACACACAGACTTACAAGACATAAATGATGCTGAAGGTGAGAGAGAGACCACATTATAAAAAAGAAGTGGACAGGCGGGACTCATCCTAGAAGGTAGGTGCAGTTGAGTGTTGTTTTCTGAGCATTTAACCTTTACAAACTCCTCTTCCTGCCTGCGATGGTTTCGTACGTCTGGTACACTTCCCAGTGAGCTGATTTGCTTTTAGAAATCTGCGTGGCTCAAGGAAAGAGAAAACAGTACTAGGTTTTCTGGAAAAATCTATGGACTGTATTCTTCTTCTCCCATCTGTCTATGTGCTGCTGTCTTCTCTTGTTATATGCTCATACTCTGGCCTGGTGACATTTCTGAAAACCCACAGGAGACAGTGGCAAAATCTAAGCTGATATAGAGATTTGTTTTTTTTTTCTCTCCCTCAGGTATTTATTTTAAAATTTCTCAGCATATAAAGAGCTCTTGGCATATGAGAGGAGGAAAATATATTTTAAAGAACCAAGCCATTTATTCTATAAGGAGATTTCCTAAAACATGAAATTTGCACTTAGTTTGGAAACAAACAAACCAAAACCAAAATAATTACATGAAATCAGTCTTGTAAATGTTTTCACTTCGAAAAATGGAAATTGATTATGTAAGCTCATCTATAACACTGGGGTCAAATCTAAGCTTTAGACTATGAATAATCTGTATTTGGGTACTTGAAAAAAAAAGAGTTACTTTTGAATTCTTGCACCAGATTGTGCCAGTTTGCACTGTTCCACAGAGTGTGCACAGCAGCATGGAATGTCTGAAGGTTTCGAGACAAAGCCTGCACTGAGCTTGTAAACAGTGCATCCCAGTGCATCCCAGGTTTCCCCTGGGCCTTGGGTTTTTACTTTTGTAGCTCTTAGCATTTTCTCTTCCTATCCACACTCCAGGCAATCCAGGCTAGAACTGTGCGTCCCCCTGTCATCCAGCTGGCTGCTTTGAGGAAGGGCCTCCTTGCCTTTTGCTTTCATTTGCCTTATTTGGTCAGCCGTGGAGTTATTCCTGGAAAGGGCCTTTTCACCGGTTCAGGCACCATTTCCCTCCCACATCTCCTTCTGAGGAGAACTAAAGCTTGCTTGAAGCTGGAGCTTCTGGTTCTAATGGTTGTCCTAATAGATTCTCCCTGGCTCCAGGGCAGGTGACAGTCGGGCCAGGCTAAGGAGATGTTTACCTATAATGTATATAGTTAAGTGTAAACTTCCTTTTAAAATTGGGGGCTCCAGAGTGTCCTGGCTTTTTTCTTTTTCTTTTTGGCTTTCTCCAGAGCCTGAAGTGAGTTTGTCCTTCTCGTGTGTGGTTCCCACGATCCTGCCTGCCGCCTTTCCCCTAGTTATTCTTCCTGGCTCTGCTTTCTCTCCGCCTTGTTGGGGGGGCATCCTTTTATCCCTCCAGGGGATGGATGGATGGATGGATGGATGGATGGATGGATGGATGGATAATTGACACTGATTGCAGTATAGATCCATATCCCCATTTGTAAGCAGCTCACAGGAGTCATTCTCTTAAGCATCGCTTCCAGCGCCACAGCCACATAGAAAAGCACGGTCCTAGCTGTTCTCTCCCTGGCTGCTGCTCCTCTGCCTTCACCTGCTGTGGTCTAGACTCCTGACTTCCTTATCAGCCAGCCAAGCCGCATCGCTTTAAAAGCAATTAGACTGAGTACCAGAGAGAGATGAGAAGGCGTGGTTCATCCCAGAGGCTATGGTTGTTTAGTGTTTTAGCCTAAAAAGGAAGTTTGTTGTATGTAGAATTCAAGTTAGAGCTTCCCTGAAAGGTGGAGAAGGAGATGGGGGAGGCGAGGAAGGGAGGTTGATGGAGTTAGTCCTTGCTTCTGGCTCAGAGAGGAGCTTTATTTACTTATTTTATTTATTATTTATTTACTAAGAAGGAAACTGAATTTAGTAGTGGTTTGAGGGGGTTGCCTATCTACACAGAATGTTTTCCCTTCCCATCTTCTGCCGCTCAGTGGCAGTGGGGATTGGTAAAGCTCTGAACTCACTTTCGTTTTCTAGAAGTTGTTGGTGAAGGCTTTTTTCTTTCTTTCTTTCTTTTTTTTTTTTTTTTAAAGCTTGGCTGCATTTCTCTCTTCCAGCTCTGCCTGTCTCAGAATGACTTCCTGCTCTTCCTCAGTCTCCTGTGGTTCACTGCTGGGTGTGTCAGGTTAAGGGAGCTAGCTTTCATCTTCATACACACCCCCGAAGGCAGGGGGAGAGGCAGAGGGGTGACATCTGGCAGCTTGCTCAGGTGGAGGGAGAGAGGGAGTTCGAAGAGAAGCCTGCCCCTGCCCCGTGTTTGCTATCGCACTCACTCTAAGCGCTGCACTGCCAGAATGTATTACCCACCCACCCAAGCCAGGAGAGGCACACTGGAGTGACCCACCTGTGGGACTGTGTGTTGTTACCTGGTCTCCTGCCCTGGCCGTTGTTTTGGCAGCTGGACACTCCATTTGTTCCTATCTGGTTTGTGTAGTTCTGTTTCCTGTTGAGAAAATCCACAAGCAAACTTGAGAAGATTCAAAGTAGCATGCTGCATGCTTCAGGAACAAGGCTGCCTGATGCTGAGTGAAGCATGGAAAGCCAGCCAATTACCTGTCTCCAGGGAGACATGGGATTGTTTTGATTAGACTGCCCAGGGTCATTCTGCGCTGGAGGTGACTGTTCCTTGGGTGCAGTGACTTTCTTTGTCTTTCTCACTTATTCTCTATTCTGGTACACAGAACTTTCCCTCATTAATAGTGACGATTTCTGCTTCTACTGACAGGTAGCACATGCTCCCTGGTACCTGGCCTGCACTGAAAGTTCACTCATATGTAAATTTGCAAAAATGTTTTCTTACGAGGCTAATGCTGGCCATATATGCTTGTTTGACTCTTCTAGAAATACAGGCCTAGAGAACTAACATGGCCACACCCCCAGTTAGAAATATGAAATCTGACTGCTTGACTTGAGAAGTGGCCTTGGTAGCTGCCTGCATGACTGCCTTCTTACAGCGGAAGCCACTGTCTGGTCCTGAGTAGCCTTGTGTGCTTTCTCATGATTAGTCTGATGGGCTGGTGCAAGGACTGCCTACATGAGACCCACACGTTCTCTTGGTGGTTGCTGATTCTAACATAAAGTCACTGTCTACCTTCCTTTAGCACCAGGTTCTCTTTGTGTGTGTGCTTTGTGTGCAGTGTGCACGAGGGCGCTTGTGCATGTGTGCGTGCACACAGTAGTATAGACACAGATATGTATAATGCTTGGAAGTGCCAGCAGAAGTCAAGCTGTGCTGTCAATCCCAGGAGCCATGTTTGGTTGTTTAAGTTTTTCTTTTTAATTTTAATTTTATTAATTTATTCAGATTACAACTCAATTGTTATTCATCACTTGTATCCTCCCATTCCTCCCTCCCGCTTTCACCCTATTCCCCTCCCATAGGTTTATGGCCGAGGGGCACCTTCTCCCCCACTATATGGTCATAGGCTATCAAGTCTCATCTTGGTAGCCTGCTTATTGTTTCTTTGAGTGCCACCAGGCCTCCCCACCAAGGGGAGGTGGTCAAATATGGAGGGATAGATGCAAGTGTTTCTTTTTAAGAGGAAATGTACTAGTTAGGTTGCCTAGATTGGCTGACGGTCTCTCCTTCCTCCATGTTGGGATTGTAAGCACATGTGCTGTGGTGGTTCTGGGAACCAAACTTAGATCTGGTTTGCACAGCATGTATTTACCGATGGAACTGCCTGCCACAGTCTCTTTTAAGCCTCCTTTGTTTTATTACTTTAGTGGGATTTTTTGTTTTTTGGTCTGTTGTCCATCTGCTACTTGGAACTGTTGGATTTTCAGGGCCTCTCAGGTGTTGGTTGCTAGGAATTGCCTTGGAGATTAAGGCTTTATTTCCTCATGTTCTGCATTTGCTTGGGAATAATTTTTAGAAACCATTTTCTGGAGATCAAGATAATCAGCTGGCCTTTGCCTTAAGTCGGTCCCTTACAAGTTACATGTAAAATGCGTGGTGATGTCATCCAAATGCAGGTTGTGGAAAGGCCTTTTTTCTGTCTGACTTGCGTTGGGGCCAAAAGGGTGAACACGCCTACCTTCTGAGACGTCACCAGGGATGTTACTGCTGTGAACCCTCATTCCTCCCCCTGAGTAGAGGCCTGAGCTCACTGGCCCTGCATCCTGACTATTCATTGCTTATTTTTTTATTTTACTTTACCCTTTTCAATCATTTATGGAGCTGTCTCTTGTGGTGGCTGGAATTTGTGACTTCATCAGCCATCTGGAAGCTTTGCTGCCACCAGTGTGAAGTGAGAATAGGGAGAAAATTATACAGGGTACCATAGGAGAAGCTGTCGCTGGTTTGGGCAGAACTTGCTAAAAAGGCAGGCATCCCTAATTGGGAGCTTAGCAGCTAATAGTTGTCATGGAAGGCTGTAAATCACACTGCCTGGAATGTTCTTGAAGACAGGTTCTAACTGCAGAGGTTCTTAACACCTTTCATCTGACTTTTTGTTAAATAGCCTGCTGGAGTCCAAAATAGAAGCTGTGTAGGGAGATTATCCTTAAGCAGGTCTCAGCTGCCAAGACTGCTGTGGTAAAGTGCTCCCCACACCCCTGGCATGAGTTGGCAGACAAAACCCACAGAATGAGACTCTTGGGAGACCGTTCCGTGGGTAAAGTGCTTGCCATGCAAGTGTTGGGGCATGAGTTTGAATCTGTGCAGAACCTGAATAAAGCAAGGTTTGCTATCATGCATCTGAGAGGGAGGCAGGGAACATCCCAGAAGTCTGTTTGCCAGCTAGAAATCCACAGTGGTAGACAATGGAAAAGGGATCCTAATGTAAGGTGAAAATGAGAAGCAATACCTGAGGTTGTCCTCTGACGTCCATATGTGAGCCTTCATGCACCTCCCTGCAGACACACATGCATATATACACATGCACATATGTACACACCCCTTAAAGATAACTTCATTCAGGTGGATACTTGATGCTTCACTGTCTCCTTGAGCATCTCCACCCCTGATCCTCAAGGGTGAATCATTTAAGGATCAAAGAATGCTTTTTCTGTTAGACATGAAATAGACACATACCATGTTTTGTGGCAACATTAAGAAACAGCCTCAAAACCTTAGGTTTTCATCTGCTGCATCACTGTGAGACAGAGAGTGACTCAAGGGCAGAGCGATGGATGACCTTAGCTCGTGGTTCTAGAAGGTTTCAGTGTGCTGTTGTTCGGAAGGCAGAGTGGGGTAGCTCAGTTCATGACTGGGAGTATGCAGAAGAAGTTGCTCACAAGATATTGATCCAGGAAACAGAGAGCTCAAAAGGAGCCCGGGACCAAGTATAATCTCCATGCACTATTCCTGGGAACCTACTTTTGGTTCCCCAAGTTTCTGCAGCCTCCCAAAGTAACAGCACCAGCTGGGAAGCAAACATTCACAACATGAGCCCCTGGGGGGCATTTCCAATTCAAACACTGGCCCTAGAGTTAGTCACAGTTATTCCCTGTGAGGTTGGTGGAGTGAGTGGCATCTTCTATGCAGGGTGTTATACTTTGTGTATTTTAAGGCTATAGAGGGGTTTTCCCCTTCTTCTCCTTTTTGTGGTCCTTAAGTTGAAGTCTAGGGCCTTGTGCATTCTAGGCAAATACTCTTCTTTGACTCACATCCTCAACCCAATAGTTGGTTTTCAGCCTATATTCAGAGAAGGAAGTACTTTTATCCACAGGGCTCTGCGGATGCTGTCCTCTGCACGCCAGGTCTCCGTGCCTACCTTCCTCACCTCTAGTGATTGGCCTGGCCCAAGGCTTCATTCTTGCTCTTGCTTCTTCTCCATTCACATCCACTCTGTAGCTGATCTTACTTAGTCCTAGAGGTCAAATATGCAGACGACTGGCACATTGTTTTCTCCTATCACCATATGTTCTCCCAGAAGCTAAATCTGTATATCCATCTTTCTGAGTGACAACTCCCCAGGAATAGACCTTAGTAATAGAGTGATAGTAAGGTCTCACGGTGATACCTTGTCTCAAACTGGTAGAGCCTTCTTGTGCCCTCGCCTATTCCTGCTCATCTTTCCTGTCTGGCCTTTGCTCTGATCCTTGTAGTGTCTGATTTCTTTTCATCCATCATCCATTGCCTTCTAGCCATCTGGAGCCTGCTTTCCCACCCTTGATAGTATTACTGATCTCCTTGCATCCCTGTGTCTGTTTGAGAGCCCCATGCGCTTGGGAGCCACCACCATCTGTCTCCTAGAGCAGTGTTTCTCACACCTCCTTGACCCTTATAGTAAGAAGCATACATCATGCTGCAATGCAGGAGACATATTTATCAAAAGGCAGAAAACAGCCCTTAACCTTTAGTCTATGTAGTGTGCTGCTGTGTGTATGTGTGTTTAATTGAAATCTATTTAAGACTGTTTAACTGTGGATGGTAGTTAGAAGAGCAGTAGTTCTTATTGTTGGTGTTTTAGGCAGTCTGTGAAGTAAGTAGCATTGGTCCTAACTGGATACCTTTTAGGAATGCAGCTGTCAGCTCCTTCCTTAGAGGTCTGTGGAAACACCTTCTGCCAAGACAGTTCCTACTTGTGGTGTGGAATGACCATGGTAGCCCCACCAAGGGTCCTTCACCTTCTAGCTCTGCTGACCCGCCATCCTTTCCACTCACAGTGGCAGTGGCCAATGTAGAACCATCCAGGTTATGCTATGCCTACACAGTAATGAACTCCGACGTTATGGTCAACAAAATCCTATAGTCCCCTTTGTCTAACCAGGGTCATTGCTGGAGATGGCTGCATGCTAAGATCATTTGGAGGAATTAAAAATACATAAACAACAAACAAAACTAGTGCCCGAGACTTGTGGGAGAATGGGAATCCTGGGTATGTAGCCACGATAGATAAACGTCTTACAGCATCTGGTACCTGCCTCCCTCCCATAGTGGACCTCTCTATGGTACACCTGGCCCACTAGGTTCTACTCTCATCATCCACTTTACTAGTCCTTGCAAACAGCCAGCTTCTTTCTACCCACAAGGCCTTTGCATTTTGTGCCTGGAATTCTCTTCTGTCACGTTCATCATGTCTTTCTGCAAATACCATCACCTCGCGAGACCTCCCAACCTTCCTGTCCTGTCCACTTTTACCTGTTGAGCTGCTTCATGGTGTTTTTAAAAATTCTACTCCATAAGCCAGGCAGTGGTGGCACATGCTTTTAATCCCAGCACTTGGGAGACAGAGACAGGAAGATCTCTGAATTCAAGGCCAGCCTGGTTTATATAGAGTGAGGTTCAAGGACAGCTAAGGCTATACAGGGAAACCCTGTCTCGAAAAAACCAAAAACCAAACAAACAAAAACCCTCCACTCCACTTGGAGCTCTGTATTTTGTGTTGCTTCATTTCTGATTTCCTTCCCTCCCTATGGAATGTAAGCTGAGTGTGAGAACTCTACAGAGACCTTGGCCATCTTGTTCACCACTGTGTCTTTAGTACCCGGAGCTGTGCTTGATTCAAAAGAGATACAGAATTCCCTTTATTAATGAACAGTAGCAGCAGTCTGCCGGTAAAGATCAATGGTCAGGGCTTGCCTAGCATGCTTTCAGCCTCGGCTTTCATCCCCAGCCTGGCAAAGTCACCAGTTAGGAGGAGCATGAAGGCCAACTGTAGAACGTCTCTTCAGCTCTGTGTCTTCCCTAGCTGGACAAGGGGTGTGGTCCCTTTGCTCGTCGTCAGTTGTTACACTGCGCCTGTCCGTGTATTTTGATTCAAGATGACATTTTTTTCTCTTCAGGAAGAATATAAAGAAGAGAAACAAAACAAAACAAAACAAACAAAAAACAACCAAGCCCATGCCGTTCTCTTCCTAAAGTGTGTCTGTGTTTGCATTGCTAGGTCTTTGCCCTGTATTGCTTTTACTTTTTTGCAGGCCTTGGGAGACATTTTCATTTTACCTGGCCATTCTTCTTTCTCAATCACACACAGCGTTTGCACTGCCGCCAGACCACATTTGTCAGAGGATTTTCTGGCTTGGGTTTAAAGGGGATGTGTTTAACGTGATGGCTTACTTCGACTTGGTTGAATTTTTTTTTTTTTAAGTCTTCATCTGGAGCAGTGTCAATTGAACAGTCAGATCTGACATAACCATCTTATATAATCAGACATTTCAAGGATGCAAATTGGAAAGCTTTTCCAGCTAGGTTTTAGAACTCCCTTTACTGTGCCTGCTTTGAGGCTTGGGCGTCCTGCTTCTGATCCTTTACCCTTGATACAGCCTTTGTAAGAGGCTAACTCAGAGACCAGGTTCTGAAGAATTCTTGGGCTTTTGAAAGAGGATGGTGAGACTTGTGTCTATGTGTAATAGCAAAAATTGGGCAAGTGCAGAAGACCATATTATACACTCTCTCTCTCTCTCTCTCTCTCTCTCTCTCTCTCTCTCTCTCTCTCTCTCTCTCTTTCTCTCTCTCTCTCTCTAAAGATATACTACCACACTACCACAGCCTTCCGGCCATACCTGGAAAGGTTAGAAGGTGGTGTGACTCAGCCTTCTACCCTTGGTGATGCTTAAGCACTGAGTACCAGGGTGGTGGTAATCAATATACATTGAACATTTTGTCAAAATATACTCATTATAAGTATGTAAAATGCATGCTCACTGGAGAGCATTGTTTCTGTCCCAGCAAAGAGGTTCCTGTTGCTTTTTCCTCATGGGCTTTTTTACTAATCACAGTCTTTGAGCATACAAACAACCAACAACCCAACTCATATATGTTGGCTTACATAACTAACTGGCTGGGGCAGAGGGCCTGAAGAGCCTTGTCCTTTGGGGCTGAACTCCGTCCCTTCTCCACATTTCCTCTGCTTTCCTACGGGTGCACCACTTCTGAATCCAGTCCCTTCTTTATGATGTCTAAACCCTTGTTGGTAACTCTGGAGGTGAACCCTCTTTTACAGCGAGGCTGGAAGGAGGAGAAAGTCTGCTTAGCTCCTCTGTGGGTCCAGTCTATTGACCATGGAGTTGAAGGCTTTTAACCTTGAGGTTAGGGTGTGTTCTGGTGCATACAATTCCTTTGAAGTAGAGAGGTACAGTATATTCACTCAAACACACAGACACAGACTCTATAAAGCTAGTTTGGATGAAGTAGGAGTGATGACAGCAGAAGACCTGGACATTGGTCTTCCCTGGACATACCCTAATCTTCTTGGCATGATCATTGGACGGGTCTGTAGTTTGGTAACTGAGGGTGTCCTGTTTGCTGGGCGAGAACATGTCAAAACACACCCCCTTGCTTCTTTGACTCAACGTGCTGAGTGATTTCAGCTCCTTCAGTTGTTGTCTTGACCTCACCCTTGGTGGTCTGTCTACTAACACCTATTGGATCTATGTGTGATATTTATTCACATGGTTGTTAGTATATACTTATCATTTCCTTCCTCTGAGTAGCTGCTCTACTTGCAAACATAAAGCTTTGACATGGACACTTTGAGCTCTAAAACGTGACATTGTTATATAGATCACTCCATCCATTTTCATAAACAGAATGTTTGCCCCATAAGAACAAGTGACCAGAGATGTCAGACAAAGTCTGGGTTGCATTTGACATTTTACTGAACACATGGGATTGAAAAGGTGTGAGCACAGGTCTGGGATTTATGTAGCTCAGTGGGAAAGCACTTACACAGCACGAGTGTATCCCTGGATTCCATCATCAGCACTAGAAAACAAAACAGAACAGGGTTAGCGCAACAATGGGCGTGATGGCAGATTTAATTTTCGTGTAATTTTGAATTTGATTCTGAGATATCTATTGAATAGTTGTTTGTAAAGTTGAGATGCTACTTGGGGGAAAAAAAGTCAGATGGAGCCATAGAGCACTTTAGGTATGTAGAATACTGGAAAACACGGGGGCAGCTTGTTCTATAATTCCGTTGTAGGACATGACAAACTCTCAGTAGGTTTATATGATGTTACCAAATGAAGCTAGTGTAGAAGAGAGCATAGGGCATGTAGTAAAGATATGGAAGATGAGGGCACAGGCGAAGCTGGGAAAGTGGGTTGGGAGGCTCTATTACCTTGAGGGATGATTTTCTGGGCCCAGGACTTACTGTTAGCAATAAGGACCTTTGAGGATTTCTGGGTAGGGAAGGATATGGTCAATCAACAGGTGCTTCAGAAAGCCAACTTCAGCAGTCACTTGAGAGATTGGAGCCAGGGAGGCTCCGGGAAGCATCCCTGTGGGAGTCAACAAGTGGGGGTTCAAAGCTCCCAGTGAGGCAGCAGGAAAGATGGGGGTAGCCTTAAACAGGGAGCAGTATCCCCCCGGGGCGGGGGGCTTGTTCACTAGCTTTGGAGGATTTGAGGAGGAAGGAAAAAGTAAAGATAATGAAAAGAGCATTTCTTCACTCCCAGATGGTTATCAGAATGACTGGATACCGAGTGAGGCAGGGGCAAGAAAGGATTTGACACTGGATGATATAGAAAAGCCTATGAGACATACATCGCAGTCATCCAGATTCTAGAAGGACCCAGCTGAGGTCTGAGCAGCTCTGGAGTTTGTTTTTGGTTTTGTTTTGTTTTTATTTTTCACCAGAAACTGAAGCTCTAGTCTGAAGTGTAGGGTGAAGATTAGAGCTGCAGAGCAAATGTCTTAGGCTCAGAAGTGGCAGTTAGGTCAGAAATGTAAATCCCAGCACAGATGTTACAGTGAGTGCTGTGGGGGCTGTGGGGGCTTGGCCTGGTTCTGTGGTTCTTTACTACTGAGGCCAAGCTCACCACCAAAGGACCGCCTTTGGGTTGTGGAGCCATCTCTTCCTGAGATTCAACAAGCCTAGAGTGCTGGAGATTTTTCCCTCTCTCACCCTCACTGGGAACACAAGAGGCAGCCTGAGCTTCAGGAGGCAGAGTTGTTATGGAGCATGCTAAGGTGATTTTCCATAGACCCTTTCCTGAAACCCACCCGGGTAGCTTTTACTCATCACCCTACTTGCTTCCTTCAACCCCTTCCAGGTTTATCTAAGGAACACTTTCTTAGTAAATTGGTTAGATGTATTTGTTCCAGGACTCCCTTCCAAGGACCATACTCCAATACAGAAGTTGATTTTTTTTTTTTCTCCCAGTAAATGAAATCCAGGTCTGGTGTATCCTTAACAAGAGCTGGGCTTCTTGACTCTCTCTGTTTTTCTAGCCCTAGTGTGTGCCTGTCCTTGGCTTATCCTGGACCCACTGGGCCTTCTCACTGGCCCTTGTTTGTTGTAAATTCTAGCTCCATTATCTTGGTGAGAAAGTGGTTGGGTAGCAAGGAAAAGGAGGAGAATGAACACTGAATAAATGGCACATTGTTCTCTATTAGTGCGTAGGGAAAAACTAAGATGGTATCATGAAGGGGAGTGGGAGGGAGGGAAGTGTGCCAAGAGGTTGAGGGTATCCATAATAGTTATAAATTAAGTCTGGATGTAAACCTTCCCCTACGTTTGCCATTCCTTGGGCCAGTTGATCAGCATCAGTTTACCCATATAAAGAGTGTGGCTGATTATAGATAATGAGTACAGCTACAATGGTAGTTAAGAGAATCTGCTCATCAGTGTCCATTGCAGCCAATATTGAACAGTTTACATATGCAGAATAGAATAATCAATTTACATGTGTGTATGTGCTAGTGTATGCATGTGTCCGCACAGGTGTTAGTGGTTGGCATTTGGTGCCTTTAATACCTCCCCTCATCTTATTTTTTTGACACAGTGCCTCATGACAACTTGAATCTCACCAATTGGTTAGACTGGCTGGCTCACAAGCCTCTGGAATCCTCCTGTCTGTCTTGCAGTGCTAAGGAGTAATTTTTTTATGTGGATGATGCGAATTCTAATTCAGGTATTCATACTTGCACAGTAGGCACTTTATCCATCGAACCTTCTCTCTAGCCTTCAGGGATTTTAAAAAAATAAATGAAAATAACAATCTCCCCTGAATTAGAATATTTTTATTTTATAATGTATGGGTGTTTTGCCTGCTTGTATGTCTTTGTACTATATGTGTACTTGGTGTCTGGGGAAGGCAGAAGAGTGTATCAGATCCCCTGGACCTGGAGTTATACATCGTTTTGAGCTACCATGTGGGTGCTGGGAGTTGAGCCAGGGTCCTCTGCCAGAGCAGCCAGGACTCTTAACCTCTGAGTCAACTTTCCAGCCCTCAGAATATTTTTAAGGGCAGAAAAGAGAAGATGGAGAAGCAGACTAACAACAGACCACACAGTGGACTGGAGGGTGGAAGGGGGAATGCCAGAGTGATGGGTGCATCATAGGAAGGTGATGGAAGTTTCAAATGATGAAGATGGATCTGTAAAGTAAGCCAACTGTACCACTGGATTCCTGGTGACCCTTGAGAGGGCATTGGTAGAATGCAGGGGTGGATGCTTTTATAAACCAGCAAGGTCCAGGTATGACTGCTTTCCTGTATGAAGAACTGTGCCTTGTGTTTGTTTTTCTTCCCGAGTGTTCCCTACCTTGCCACATACCCCCTCCCAAGCCAGTGGCCGACCTGTTGATTTTTGAGGCTTTTACCAATAACCTAAGCAACAATATTCACAAAACTGAGATAAACCCAAGTTGGAGGCAAACAAAGTTGTCTATCTTTGAAAGCTGGGAGGCTGGATGTGGTTGGTGTCTACATCTCAGGCAAAATGCCTTGTGAGCCAAGAACAGAGAAAGAGTTCCCAAGGGATTGCTGTAGAGGGTCTGCCATTAGAGTTGAAAGCCAAGTTCATATACAAACAGGCATCCCCTTGCTATGAGTCATTCTTTTTCTGCTTTTAAAGTATTAGTTTCTAATAATGCTTGTTGTCTTTGATTCCCAAACTCAGGCTTACTAGCAGAGTGAAGTAGTAGCCTGCTGTCCCTGTAAAGTGATATTTATGCTTTGTCAACCCCCTGTTTATAGGGGCCTGGATTGGGAGTTGGGCTTTATTTATGTTCCAAAGGGCTAAGAAACTGGTCATGATGGGTTCTCAGTTTTCCAAAGCAGCCTGTTACCGTATCAAGACGTATTAAAGTTTCTAGTTAGAGGCTGGCTGCATCTTTGCTAGGGCACACTTCTGTAAGCCTGTTATAAAACCGTAGGCAGCTTCTTGTGATCAGAAATATCCTTTGGCAGCTGCCCATCCTGCCCATCTGTACACTAATTACCAATACAGTCTGCAGCTTCTCTATGCTGACTGTATAGAGCAGGACCAACTGGATGGTGGCTGTAATTCACAAAAGCACATTGACTTTTATCACTTCTCTAGGTGAATAGATGCTGCCTTTTAGAATCTGATTCTCTCAGTGTGATGATGTGTCACTGGGGCTTGGTGGCTAATGCACATTCAACAAGCTAGAGTTAGGACTGTAGACAGAGGAGTAAGCAAGTAAATAAACTCAGTAAGGATGGAGAAAACAAGAAAGGAACTCTATGGCCAGTTTAAAGAGGTTGTCTTACTTCCAGCTGCTTGCTGCCATAGAATGTTGCCAAACACTGGATTGTTTGGCTTCTTGGCTTGTTAGTGAAAAGCTGGAGAGCTGGGTTTCCAAATAGTGGCAATTAATATAAGCCTGTTTAAAACATGGAAGAGGCCAGATAGAATCTTGTGGGTGGGATTTAGGCTGTAGTCTAACAGCAGTCAAATTTTACTTAAGCTGACGGACGCTTCCCTAAGTGAAACAACTATTAGCTCATGTGTGCAGAGCAGCAAGAAAGATGTTTGGTGGAGCTTCTAGGAAAGGTAGCAACAAAGACACCACTCATAGTGCAGTGGAATTGGACCAGTGCCATTTATAAGAAGTGTTGTAGAGAGGGAAGGCAAGTGTTATGGGTGTTCCCAAGTTGGAGAGATAATTTCTGGCTGTCATCAACAAGGAAAGGGGCATTTGGGCTGTTGGGAAGGAGACAGGGCAAATGGGGCCTGTGGTGGGCAGCTTTCCAGCATTATAGTATAATACCAGAGACGATGAACTTACAGAAGAGAAGTCCATGATCAGCTGGCCTTAGGGCAATGGCAAGGCAATCCATAATGCTGGGGCCTGCTAGATGGTCAAACTGGTTTATCTCATGATCCCCAGAGAAAAGAGAAAGGTTCTGAGGACCCATTACAGTCTGGTCCAAATGACTTAAGACTTCGCACTGGATTCCATTTCTGTATGGTTCTATCATCATCTAGTAGTTCTGTTCTGGAGATAAAGCCTCGACACAACTGCCTATGGGTGACACTCAAGACCCAAAATGTAGGAGGACTGTCCTAGGCATCAAGGACATGATGGAGAACTTAGAGCAAACATGGGTTCTGGAAACTGTAGATGACCAGGCCCGGCTGTAATTTGAATCTCTAACATCCCAGGAAGACCCGTGTGTCATAAACTTAATTTCTCAACTTGGTGATACTCAAAGGTGGTGTAGACTTTTGAGATGTAGGACTTAGTTTGAGGTCTTCCAGTCATTGAAGATATGCGCTTGAAGGAGACTGTGGGGCCTTGGTGTGTCTTGCTCTCCTCGTCCTCTCTCCGCTCCCTCCCAGCTCCCCATTCCCTGCCATGAGGTGATTATGAGATGAATGAAAATAACCCTTTGTTTTGATCACTTGACTCGCTTTGCACAAGCACACTGTCTTGGGCTGTTGTCTGCTGATGTGATGGCTTGCCACTAACTAGTTTATAAGGAGATTTCTATCTGACTCTTCTGGAAGTTTAAGAGCTTGGTATCAGTTTTTGGCAAGAGCCTCTGTGCTGTGTTGTACTGTAACAGAGGGGAAAGAAAGTGCACATGAGACAAAGAAAATTGCAGGCCTCAGTTGTTGCTCTTATTTGGAAACTACTCATGAGATAATGCCATGAGCCCATTTCTTCAGGAACTAATAATGCTTTAAAAGTTCCACCCCTTAGTATCATCACAATAAGAATTAAATCTCCAATTGAATTTTGGAAAAAACCTTATAATTATCACAGAGGCCTTTTAGGTAAAATGTGGACAGCCTTAAGGTCCCCAGGCTAAAGCTCAGAAAGAACTCCATTGCTTTGGACCTTCCTATTTTGTGCTTTTTGAAAGAGCAATTTAAATCCATTTCAGTTTTAGTTTCAAACTTAAAAACATTTTACTGGCATTTTAAAATTCTATGTGAATGTTTTGCTATGCCAAGTAGATGATAGTCTGTGGGCTTTTGAGTAATTGCAGTGTGGAGAGGATGATATGGAGTGTGGTATACCCAAAGTATGAAGTCAGTGATGGAAGATGCAGTCTTGGAGGAATGTCAAGGTTGGGTCCTACGAGCTCATTACTATGGCTGAGTTTCCCAAAGTGAGCCCCGTTGAAACATCCTTGGCCTTCATAGCTCCAGAGAGGTAGAAACATGAGCACCACTTCATGGTTTTGGCTCTGTGGTGTACCATGTAAAACCACATCGTGATTTTGTGGTCCTCAGTGAAATGAATTTGGTGTAGCAGTTGTATTTACTCTTGGAAGACTATTTGGTCAGAGGAACTTCACCAAATATGGTATTGTATCATTGATTGCAAAAGTCCTTAGAGAAGAGCGGACATTACATGCCCTACTGTCAACAAAATGCAGTCTGAGGACCCATCTTCCTAGATTTCAATACCCAGGTATTTCGTTTCATATTGAACAGCAGTTTGTCCATTTTATTATTATATAATATGTTTGCCTAATTATAGAGAAATTACATGATTTTAAAAAATATATTCAGACTTCCATAATTATATTTTTAGACTTGCCTGGTGAACTTCTAGCATTTTCTCTCTCATGCTCAGAATTGAGCATGGCTTGTGTATGTTTTCTATACACTATAACTGAGTTGCATGCCTCACACCTAGAATTTATTTTGTAGCTGATAATTGAGAAATTACTTTTTCTTTATTGGTGGTAGTTGGGTGTTGGGTGGGTTGCATAGATTCAAATCATGTGCTCTAGAACTAAAGGGGGTAGCAACTTGTAATCTATGGCCAGATGGTCTTTAGCAGGGATGCCAAAACAGTTGCATCAGGGAAATGTTTTTATCTACAAGTCCTACCAAGACAATTGGATTTCCACTATGAAGGAATATAGAAGAGAATTTCTCCAGCTCTCAGCATTCCTTAAGTGCCCATAGGTCTTTGTCTAGGGTTGGAGCCACCAGCAATCTCCTCCTTCTACATCAGCATGCCTATTGGCCTCATGCCTGTTCAGGTCGTGTTTAGGCAGCCACGGTGGTGAGACTTCATGATTGTACTTTCTCTGACATTCTTGGAGACACAGTCTCATGGAAAGCTTCCAGCTCTCTCACCCCTTCTCTGCAATGCTCCCTGAGCCTTAGGTGCAGGAGTTGTGCTGTAGATATATCATTTGGTGCTGGGCTCCACGCTCTGTGTCTTCACTGGTTGTGATAATAGTTTCTGTCTGTTGCAAGAGAAATTTACCTGATGGGGGTAGAGAATTACATTTATCTGTGGGCATAAGGATAAATATTCTGAATATAGTTAAGAATTATATTGGTTTAGCAAACCTACCTCTCTCTAAAGTTAAATAAAAATGGGCCAAATGCTTAAAACATAAAACTGTGAGACTCTTATTGAAAATACAGCGTTAATTCTTAGTGGCTTGGACAGGTAATAACAAAACAAAAAATTAAAAAAGAGAGAAAGAAAGAGAAAAAACAAGGTTTAGGAAAACTGAGCATCCTCAAAATTTAAAACACAATTAAAGGAGAAAATGTATAGAGTGTTTGATTGATTGGGAACTAGTATCAGAATATATAAAGAATGATCACAACAGTGAAAATAGAAGTAAAACAATTCCATACACAGTTATCCAAAGAAATTATATAATTAGTAGGAATTTGGAAAGATGTTCTGAATCATTATTCATTAGGATGATGCAGATCTGAACCGTAATGAGAGGTCAACAGGGTGGCTGTTGTAAGAAAGATGGATACAGTTCAACAACAGAATGTTTGCTTAGGATGTACAAGGCCTTATGTTCAGTCCTCAGTAAGAACTGGGAATGATGGTCCATGCCTGAAATCTTTCATCTTAGGGATGTAGGGGCCATCTTTGGCTACTTAGACTCCATTTAAAACAAAACAAAATAAGCTAGTGCGGAAAAACAAGAAAGCAGTGTTGGTGAGATTTTAGAGAAATTGTAATAATCATATGACACTGGTTAAAATTATGCAATGACTTTGTAAAACAAATAGGCAGTTCCTGCAAAGGTCAGACATAGGCAAAGCCATATGACCCAGCAGTTGCACTCCTAGGTGTCTAGCCAAAAGAATGGATATTCATAACAGCTTTATCACTAATAACTGAATTATGGAGATAACACAGAGGTTTATAGCTTATAAATGGAGAAACAAAACACAATGGAATATTATTCATGCATAAGAAGGAAAGAAATGCTGATAGATGTTACAGTGTGGATGGACCTTACACACATGATAATGAATGAACCTTGTCACAAAAGACTATATATATGTTTAGTGTCTGACATGTGTAAGATCCATAAACTTTTAGAAAGTAGGTTGCTGGTGTCAGGGCCTGAGAACATGGGAGGATGGGGAGTGACTACTAATAGTCATGGGTCCCCCCCCCTGCCCCCCCCCCCGCAAGGTAATACTACAAATGCTGTACAATTAGATTGTAGTGGAGGTGGTATAAATTATGAATTGTTTAAAAGTGCTAAACTGTATTGTGTATTTTGTTAGATTCTTAAATGTCTATGTGTAAGATATTTAAACTTACTGATCATAACACATGGAAGTAGAATATCAAAGAAACATCAAGTAAAAATAATAAAGTATCTACTTTTGGCTAAAAGAGAAGAAAGTGAAAAGAGGTGTCAGGGAAGGACATAAGATAAGGTCTGTTCTGGAAATGAATTTTTGATTGTTTCTGAATATATGTTTCATTTGGGAGCCACATACGCTGCAGATATATATGCTGGTGAGGCCCTTGGGAACAAAATGGACTCAGAGTGTGTGCTCTGGGACTTATAGAGTTATGAAGGGAGGAATGAGGTCATGTAGACAGAGTGGAAGCCAGAATCTTTGCAGAAACACCAGAACCATGGGATCATGCATCCTTAAGGATGCACCAGAGTGTTCATGAAGGCATTGGCAGAGAAAAAGCCACTAGTGGGTTTCTCAGAGAGCTGCTTCTGTTTTCTTTGTTTGGGAGCATATAGGAGTATGTAATTTTCTTATTTTCTTTTGAGACAGAGTCTTATGTGGTCCTGCTGGCCTACAACTTGTTATGGAGCTGAGGTTGGCCTTGTGCATCTTGCATGTACTGTGTAACGCAGGAGTTGTAGGTGTAGACCCCTGGTAGGCAAGATCATCTGACCGTGTGAACAGATATCTGGGCTTGACAGGGGCTGCCTAGATGTCTGAACAAGTGGAATAAAAAAGCACCTTTGTTCTAAGCTGGCAGCTGTTTGACTAAGTAAGGAATGCCTGATTTCTCCAGATAGGGCTACATGTGAAGGAACTGGTATGAGAGTCCTCGTAGCTCTAAAGAAAGTAGGTGGAGCCTCTGGGTGGAAGGCTCGGGAGGGAGGGATGCTTGCTGCTGAAGAACAGATGTCTTTCTTCAGAAATGGGAATGCAGGGGAGGGACCTCTAGCAATGCCAGGCTGATCGCCAAGATGCCTAAGGAGGAGCCAGTGGGAGCAGATGGGCACTGTGAGTCTTCAGATGGGTGGCCCTGAGAAGGACACCACAGCCTTTGTGCAGTAGTCTAGCTGGAATCTCAACACAAGGAAACATCAGATAAACCCGTATGAGGAACATTTTCTACCATGCAGATGACATCAGAGAGGGGGAACATGAGAGTGAGAGTGGGTCAATGGAGGCAAATATACAGCAGAAAGTAGAGTCTTTGGTTGAGATAGTACCGGGAGCTTTGGTTGTTCTTGGGACTAGAGACTATTAATGTCTGAGGCAGTTCCTTAGCAATTCTTCCTGTCACCAGAGGCACGGTAAAGTTTAAAACAACAGTGGAAGGTCAAAGTCAAAGATGTTTTCTGACTGTATCAGGTATGTTTTTTTAACAGCTAATATACCCTTTCCTATATGCTGATTATAAGATAATTCTAGAATAAAAGGTACACTGAGGTCCTGTAGGATGTACCTCAGGGCATGGTACAGGTCAGGAAAATATTCCCTGGAGAGCGTGACTTTGAGGTGAGCTCAGGCTGTTGATGGATGAAGATATTTGTTGTAGTTGATCTGGAGCTACTATGTATTCAGATGTTAATTGCCCCCACCTGAGATTCTTACTGTTCCAGGAGCAAACCCTCATGCATCCAAAATGATGTGAGCCTTGCCTCCAAAATTATCCATGATTGGATAATAAAGTTGTTGACACTGAGCTGGACAGAAGAGAGGGAGGTGGGGTGAAGGTTGGTAGGCAAGAAGGGGTCACAGAAGGATCACGAGGAGGGAGAGAGGTACAGGAGAGGGCGAGAAAGGACTGATTCTAGAGAAGATCGTAACTGCGAGTACTGGGGACTTTGGATGGGAGGAAGATAGATTAATAGTGGGGCAGTAGATTATATTTTATGCTTGGTTCTGTGCTTAGCTTTTGAATAAATGTCCCAATGGGTGGTTATTTGGGGGAAGTTGCTGGTTAAGGAATAATTAATGCTTTAATAACCATATGAATCATTAATTTAAATATTGATAATCATTCTACACATGGTGGTGCCCAATGTGGCACCTTGAGATGAAGTGGTACTGATGTGGGTAAGGTGTTGTAGAGTACAGTTTCTATAAGAGAAGAGACAGGGACAACTTGGTAAAGGCCCAGAAGGGTGATACATGACATGTATTTTAATGACATTGGGATGTCCCAAGGTGGTGTATTTATTGAGAGGGGACATTTTAAAGAAATGGAACAGGAGATATGGATGGGCCCAATGAAGGACTGATGACCATGGCTGAGGTTCATTCTACAGCTGGTCACAGTAGGGTTCTAGGCATCTGCGCATTTGCACCAATACGCTGTTTAAGATGTCCTTGGACCAGGAGAGCCAAGTGCTGACAATGACTTAGTGACTTGAGTCTGTGGCAGCTCTGTTCTTCAGTGAGTCCTGGACCAGGATCTTGTGGGAATGTAGGTGCCTGGACTCCCCTGGACCCACACCAGAGATCACATTTTAACAAGATCCCCAAGCAAGTTACCTGCACAGTACAGCCTGAGACGTGCTCTTTTCAAACTTCAGCCAGCCTGCACACTGAGTGTTTCTCAGTGTGCTGGGGACTCTTGTAGTAGAGTCACCTGGAGAACTTATGAGAAATGAAGACTCCCAGGCCCATTCTCTCTACTTGGTACCATCTACAACGCAATAGGACACATGGTGTGGAATCCTAAGGGAGTTGCTCCCAGTGGAAACCATCTAGGAAAGACAAAACCGTCACGGAAAAATGGGTGGAAAACATTCTTCAGGATCTACCTTCCAATCAATGGGCCAGGCATTGCGTTGCTTTGAAAGCTCCCCCAGTGACAGCCACACCCCTATAAGATTTTAGACAGAGAGCCAGTTTTAGAAAGTGAATTACATCCATTAAGTTAGATTTCAAGATACTTCTGAGGCATCACTCAAAAGGTTCTAAAATACCTTTTGCCCCACTCTTATATTCATGAGTCACCTTCTCCCCTTGATAACTTCAGGACATTGGTTCATAGAAAAGGCGAGGAGGAAAACTTAATTTTATAATTCTCATAGGAAGTGATTTCATCCTTTTGAGGGCATTTTGCCAACACTTGGAGTCACTTTTAATTGCTATAAATAAGAATAGAATACAATAGACAACTATTGTTGAAAGCCCAAGGATGATGCTTATTGTCTGTTCTGTATTGCTGCAGCCAAATGCCTGAGACTGGCTAACTCATAAGGTAAAAGGTTTATTTGTCTCATGATTCTAATGTCTATAGAGGCTCAGTATTCTGTGCAGAAGTGGCCTGTGGAGAGGCAAGACAGCAGAAGACCAAAGAGCGGCTAGACTCACACTTTCTGTAGCAACCTTTCTTGAGTGAACTAATTGAACTTACCAGACTTGACCTGCTCCAAAGAGACAGTACTCAACTATCTGTTGAGTGTGAAATTGGTCCCTAGATTAACTACTTCCTCATTGTTCTGACCAAATACCTGCCAAAAGCAACTTCAAGAAGGAAAGTTTTGTCTCATGGTTTAAGTTTACGGTCTGTTGTAATGGTGAAGGCATGGCATCAGGGCAGAGCCAGGAAGCATACAGATGCATGCTGGGGCTTCGCTCATGTTCTCTGTTTTATTCGGTGTGGATCCAGCCTGTGGCACCCGTGGGATGACACCTCCCACTTTTAGGGTAGGTCTTTCCCTTCCATATTTAAACCTTTTTGGGAACACCCTTACAGGCATATCCAGGGGCGTGTTTCCATGGTGATTCTAACTCCACTTGACAGTGAAGATGACCTTACCACAACCTTTCCACCAGGAACCAAGATTTTAGATTGTGAGTGTCTGGCTGATGAGCCATCTCTACGCATGGCAGCATCTTTTACTACAAAGCAGACCTCCCCAGGAGGGAATGACAAGTAGGGCCCAACGTGCATATGACACTGAGGAACCCCATTCTTCTAAGTACATCTTTTAAATGTTAGAACCATCATTTGTGGCATCTTCTTGAGAGTCTGTGATCATAAGCCACTATCTGAGGCAGGACTGTGCTGTACTGTGGGTTAGGAGCTCTCGAGAAGAGCAGAATCTTGGCAGTCATTCTTCTTGGCAGATATTTTGAATTTTAAAAAAGCAGCTTAGTAGTGGGTTGTGTTTGCTAGGATAAAAATAATGTGTAAGCACACGAGACATAGGTCATGAAAGAAATAAATTAAATAGTCTTCATCTTCAGGGCAAATACTTGATGTCTGTAAAGTGAGCCCCAGTTTAATAGTTCCTGTTTAGGGTAATAGGTAATCCTGTAATAGGGTTAGGATGTTCACTGAGGGTAGATTTTGATATGTGCAAATGTGAAAAGTGGTACTGTGAAAACTGCATATCTACATGTAGGGAAATGAGATTCAATCTCTGTCTCTCACCCTTCAGTTCAAAATGGATCGGCAACCTTAATGTAACTTCAGAAACTCTAAAACTTTTAGAGGAAAACAGAGGGGAATATTAGTGGAGACAAGAATTTTCTGGAAATTACTCCAACAGCTCAGGAGATAATCACAAGAATTGACAAATGAGATTGCATGGAAGTACAAGGCTTCGGTGCAGCAACAGAAACACTAGGGTCAAACATACAGACTGCAAGAAGATCTTTGTCAACTGTACATGTGACATGTATAGTTGGGGATCAATACCTGAAATATATAACAAAGTAAAAACTTTACATGCTTGAAAAAATCGGGTCAGTAAATGGGCAAATGTATTGAACAGACACCAAAGGAGGAAAAATGAACAGTTAACAACTGTACTTAAAAAAAAAATCAACATTCTTAGCCATAAGGGAAAAATAAATTTAAACTGTATTAAGAGTCTGCTTCACCCTGGTCAGAATGTCTTGTCAAGAAAACAAGTGACAACTGTTGGCGAGGATGTGGGGATAGGAGCCCTTATTTACTGTTGCTGGGAATGTAACCTCTGGTGCAATCACTATGGAAATCAGTCTAGAGGTTCCTTCAAGAGCTAAAAATAGGACTGCTCAGTGATTCAGCTGTTCCATGCCTGGGTGCATACCTAAAGGTATCTAAGCTAGCACACCACCGAGATGCTTGGACTCATGTATTTTGATGTGCGAGTTACGGTGGCTAAGATATGGAACCAGCATAAAGGCTCAGCAATAGATGGACAGATAAAGGCAGTGTGGTTGCGCATACCGGTAGGAGTGCAGTACATATGCAGGAAAATGTATGGATCTGGAGGTCATTGTGCTATGCAAAATCATGTTTTCTCTATATTAGAATCCCTATTTAAATCTATTTGTCCAGCCATCTGACACGAAAGGGGTTGCTTGGGAGAAGAAAACTAAGTGAGATGGGAAAAAGAAAGACGAAATAGATACGAACAAAGTAGAGTGATACATTTGTCCTTAGCTATCAGGGGGAGGGGGGTGATTATTTTGTATGCTACATAAAAATAATAGTTTTTTAACCAGTAAGGAAATGGCTCCACATGTGCCTGCAAGAGCTGGTTGGGAGTGCTGGGGTGGAGGATAGTACCAGAGTGTCCCAGACTGGGTTGTTGCCTCTCTATTGGCAAACAGGAAAGAAAGGCATAGAATGGCACCATAAACCTTGTCTCCCTGTGGAGAAACATGTCAAACCCAGCTGTGACAGTTCTGCTTGGCTGTACACACGTGCCAGGCAAAATCAGTACCTTGCCTATTTCTAGCTAGTGGGCCAGGTCAAGAGCTCTGGCCCACTGCACAGGTGAGTAAATGACCTATGGGGCTGCTGGCCTAGCTCGTAAGCAACCAGTTCCCCTGGCTTCTCATTGTGTGCCACACATGACCTTCCTGCCCTACCAGGGCTGGTACCTGCAAAGCTCCTCAGAAGCCTTCTCTCGATGCCTCCTGCATCTTTGCCCATGTTTGCATCCCTGTGTCTCTGTGCTCCAAATATGCTAAGACTTCCTGCAACCAATTTTACTGACTTTATCTCCAGTAAACAGATATTTAATATGTGCTTGAGTGAAAGCCACATCACATCACTGGAGCAGAAACAGCCTACTTTCCTTTTGTGTAGTGGAACTTTCTGGTGAAAAAAGTGCTTCTCCAGGAGACTCTGGGAATGACCAGCCCAGTAGCTTACATAATTCCTTTCATGCCAGCTGCTTTAGCCTTCTGAAGGCCCCTTTGTGGTTCTACCTGCCAAGCTAGGGCTTTCGCTTTTGAAATAGCAGGGCTGTGCAGTGAGTTTTACTTGCTTTTGGCTCTGAAAAGTGTTTAGGACGGGAGTTCTATACAGCAAGAGTTTCCAACCCTAAGACTGTGGTGCTGTTTGCACCACATCTCTAACTGCTCTCTTCCCAACCCACCCCCACACTCATGTGTCAGTTTTTTCTTTCTTTTTTCTTTTTTTAATTACATAGATACATGTAGGATTTCTTTTTTTTTTTTCTTTTCTTTTCTTTTCTTTTTTTTTCACATGGAAGACTTGTCTCCTCTGATTCTCTTTGTGTTGTATTAGGACTTAAAAAAAAAAAAAAACCCTCCTTGAACTGAGTGAATTCTTTGGGTTCAGTTAAAAAGTATATGCTTGAAAGTTAATTTCAAAGGTGACTTTTAGAACTTTATATTAACAAAGACTAAAGCCAATAGATTGGGAGAACAGTGGCATTAGACTCTCTATACACGTAGCACCTGCCTTCAACAGTGATCAACTCACACCCTGCCTCACTCCCCTGATTAATTGAAGCCATTTCCAGACACTGCAGTACTTGGCTAGAAAGGCGATTTTAAACTTTTGCCTTTTAGTGTGGCACTGCTGCTCGGTGGGGTTGACAATGTAGGAAAGACTGCCTGTCTTCTCTGCTGTCCTTCAGGACCACTAGGTTAGGCCAGGCAGTCTGCATTGCCTGAGTGTCCTGTCTGTGACACAGATGACTGAGGCCATAGGGGAAGTGATGTCACCTCTCTCCCTTTCCTTTCCTTTCGCCACTCCCATCCCTGAACCCTGGACAAACAGAGCATAATTTTCTAGTGATAGAAATCCGTCAGTTTTGACCTTTTACGTCAAGGCAAATTTGGTTTTCTGCTTTCTTTTCCTTATCAGCAAGATCTTCCTCCTTTTCATGAAACCATGAAAAAATTCACTGAAGTTGTTTTATACATGTACGTGTGTATACATGCATCTCTTTATAAATACATATGCACAGACATTAAATGTGTCACTGGCTAAATTTTACATACTCATTTCATTCTCATGCGTGAATATAGGCAAAATTACTGGTTCTCCCAAAAGACCCATTTGATCTCTCGAAACACCATCCCGCTCCCCAGCACAGGTGACCGCTGTTTTGATACTGTTATGAACGTAATATAAATGAGCTCATTCTGTATCAACAGACTTCTTTTAGTTACTGCTTTGCCACCTTTTGCTCAAAATGAAATGACATTTGTGAAATCCATTCCTGCTGTTGTGTGTGACATTGGTTTGCTTTTTAGGGCAGCATGGTCTCCCAGCATCTCAGTGTAGCGTGACTGTGCCATTTGCCTGCCCACTGCATCAGAGCAATGGCATTTAACTGACTCATCGATCTGTGTTAGGATGTCTTCCGAGGTCTTTAAGTGAAGTAGCTAATTTCGTCTTGAAAGTTAACTTGCAATTTAGTCCTTGTGGCTATTTCCTGTATAGATAAGAAACTTAAATGGGTAGGTGATTTTTCCTGAAATCACACAAAATATGTGTGATACAGCACACTACATCCCTGAACATTTTAGGATGTACAGATCTGGATTTCCCGTTAGCTGCAGGACATTGAGTGGAAGCTTCTGTATGAACAGAGAGAGCTCTGCGCTCCAAGGAATGATCTGTGCCACTGTAGGGAGACATGAAGCAGGCCTGGAACCTGTCTCTGTGGGTCTCTGAACAACAACCACCACCACTACCACCACCACAACAGTTGGCATGCTCTTTGGTGTTGGTGAAATCTCTGTTCTTAGGCCCATTGCCAGCAGAGGAAAATGCATTTTATCATTCACAAGTCACTTAGGACTCTCAATTGGAAACAGTAAGAAATTCCTAACATTGGCCAAAAAGTAAGACTCTCGGCTAGCCTGCACACTTAGTACAAAGGCTGAAGTCAGAGTTTTGACTTGGGAAGAGGACCCTGCCTTTGGTCCTGTGACCCCGTTCCTATCCTTTCCTGATAGTACTGTGTGCTGGCCCTGGTCATGAGACCTTGCTACATCAGGTGCTCTTTATTAGGCCAGAATCCTTCAGATAATCTCCCCAGGTTTAAAAGCCAGGATACAGCATCTGTAGTGTAGGCAAGTGCTTGTGTTCTGCTGCTGAGCAAAGACTTGATTGCTTTTGTTTGCAGAAAATGGAGAGCAATGGAGAGCACTGCTGTTTCAGCTGATTGGCAGCTGCCATTCTCTGGACCAGTGCCAATAGAAGTACAACAATCTTGCAAATAAGTAAATAAAAATTGGGTGGCCTCAGCTAGAGGTCAGGAAAGAAGTCCTTTCTTACATTTCCAGTTCCAGAAGATGTGGAAAGATGCTCCTCCTAACACATGAAAGTTGGCAAAAGGCAGAAAGCATCGTGCGCTTTGTGCCACCTTGAGCTTTCTGTGTGGAGACGGCATCTGGGTGTCTCAAATGGAAAAACGGTACCTCGTTGTCTTTCATCTTTTAATGACAATGCTTATGCTTTTTGCAGACAGGTAATACCAGGTTTGCTTGGCATTCCCCATTGGAAAAATTTCACTTCAAAAAGTTGCTGCCACCGCTTGGGAAATGCGATTAGCACACAGTAGACACAACAGTGTCTGAACAGCTTCCTCTTACAGTGACCTGGAGTTAATGAGGTGCTCACTGAAAGGTGTTTGTTGGACACAGTGTTGGTTTTGTGAACTGCTGTTTGATGGTGCCCTTTGACCCTGCATATCTTCCCAGTATCTGCTTGTCCCGTGTTTACTGAGGGGAAGGAAAGCAGAGTCAGCAGTAAGGCAAAGCCATCCTCCCTCGTTCTGATCACTAGGAAGTGTGAGTTTGGGATGATTCTCAAGTATGTGATATTTTGTACTTCTTTTTCATTGATATTTGGTGGTAAGAAATTGTCCTGGTGAGAAACTGATATCCATCACTGAAACTTATTCTGTTAATTGTTACTCTTTTCAAAAAAAAAAAAAAAAGAAAGAAAGAAAGAAAAAAGAAAAAGAAACTGTGAATAATCAGTTATTTGTGTCTTATTTGTCACACACACACACACACACACACACACACACACGCTACAGATAATAGTTGCACTTATATATGCTGGATAAATGAAGAGTTCTTATTTTTCTGCTTTAAAATTTTGTGAGTGTGTGTGTATACAGGCTGTGTGTGTGCGTGCGCCCATGGAATTCAGATATTGATGTCAAGTGTCTTTCTCAATTGCTCTCCAATTTGTTGTTGTTGTTGTTGTTGTTATTGAGGCATAGGCTCTCACCAAACCAGAAACTCACCATTTTGGACAGACTGGCTGGCTAGCAAGCTCCAGGAATGGACCTGTTTTGCCTTCCTGACCCCATGTCATGCTCTAGGATTGCAGGCTTAGGTGCTGTGCTCGGAGATTACATGGGTGCTGGGTGTCCTGAGTCAAGTCCTCACATGGGTGCTGTGCGACCTAAGTCAAGGCCTCACGCATGTGCAGCAAGCACTTCACCAATGGAGATATTTCCCCAGCCCTTGAATGGAGAATTTGCTTAAACAGTGCTAGCTTGTTGGTTGCTTCTCTTGCTGCTCATGTGAGGTTAATTTTTAAAGATTATGAGTTCTGGAAGAATCTTTGGATGGGGCATGAAGTGAATTAAACCCAGGCAACCCCAAGTCCCTGAAGCAGAAACTGTAGGTGTATATGGAGACTTCACCTCTTCTTCCAGGGCTCAGCTGAACACCTCCTGAGCTCATTGATGAGGGAAAGCCAGCGCTGAGTCACTTCCCGGCCAATGCCGCAGAGAGCAGTGTGCTCAGCTGCTCCTCCCCAGCGTGTCTATGCACACTTGTAAGGTAGCAAACAACTGAGTTCCTCTTCTGGCCTCTGCGGAGACCTTCACTCATGTGCTTACACCTCCACACAGACAGACAGACAGACAGACACAGTGTCTTCTTCATCTTCCTGAGAGTGCAGCCTTCAGCAGCTTTGGCTCTTAAGCCTTTGTGATTATTTAGTACAGTCATGATTCTAGGTTGGGAATCATTATTAAGTGAGTATTTTGAAGACAGTGTTGATTTGGGCTATTCTAGGATAATTAGTATGAAGTGTTTGATGGTATTTATTATTATTATCATCATCATCATCATCATCATCATCATCTTTAATGTTACAGTTTGAGAATTGATGGCCTCTCCTACTCCTGCTAAAAGATTCAAACGTTTTCTCCTTTTTCCCATCAGTGTAAAAAATTTTTCACCATAGGTATATATTCTAACCATATGTAGGGATGGGTGAACTTTTTCCAACCTGGAAAGTCTCCTCCAACTCCAGCATGTTTTCTTCAATGCTTTTCTGCACTTTGAGTGTCTTGTTCTGAAATCCTAGGGTGTTGGAGCTGTGGATTTTATCTGCTAGTTCCTTTCCTCTTCTTCCTTTCTTTTCACTTTAGGAGGAGGTTTTTCAACCTAGTTTCTAAAACGTACGTTTAAAAACTGCATTGTCATTGTATTTGAAGTTCCTCATTTTCCATTCCTTTCCTTTGTCACATGGTAAGGTGTCATGCATACTTAGGATGATGATTGCCACTCGGACCAGTGAGGATGTTGATTATAGTGTTGTTGTCAAGCCCCTCTGTGTAGCATCAGGAGGTACGTCCGATGTCTGCTGAGTCCCATGTCTGCTGATCTAGGTTGTCTCCGTAGATGAGCTAGGAAGAGGGGAGCCAGAAGGAGCTAACTGAGTAGCCTGTAGATATGGGAGGACACAATTTGGTAGGGCTTGTGAATAGTTACTTTCACTTACCAATTATCAAGTTGTAAGCTTCCATTCTCATGAGCGACTACAGGCAGGGCGTCTCTCTGGGACTTTACATGTCTTCTCAGAAGAACATAAGGTCTAAAGACAGGACTTTTTACCTTTTTTTTTTTCTTTTCAGACAAGGTTTCTCTGGACTCACTCTGTAGGCCAGGCTGGCCTTGAACTCACAGTGATCTGCTTGCCTCTGCCTCACTGAGTGTTGGGATTACAGGTGTGCTGCACCATGCCAGGGGGGAAATATTTTTAAAAATAATACTTTTATTACATTACTACTTCACTTATTTATTGTGAATGTGTCGGTCAGAGGATAACTTGCAGAAGTTGGTTTTCTCCTTCTACCCTTCCCCTTACCTGGGTTCTGGGCATTAGACTCAGATCATTAGACTTGTATGGCAAATGCCTTTACCTACTGATCAATTTGCCTGCCTGGAGAAAGGAAATATTTTCAGCTTTGCAGCTCAATAGAAAAAACTCAGGATATTATATAACAAGAGAACAATGGTTTGTAAATATTTTTATTGGTGAGAGTCATTCATCTTCTCCATGGACATTGAAATTTGAATTTGACATAATTTTATGTTACAAAATGTCATGCATTTTGTTTAAAATTATGTAAAAATGTGAAACCCTTCTTAGCTTGTAAACTGTGCATGGGTAGTCTGCAGTTGCCCAGTGTTGGCCCAGGAATCCACAATTGGCATTTCCTGTTCTAGATTCTCACCTGAGAAGAAGGTCCTGGCTGTGAGAGCCTGTATACCTCACCAACCCATGTGTACATTTGTATTTGATCCACTTATTTCTAGTTCCATCTCTTAATCCTTAATGATATTTGGTGTATGGAGCTTCAGAACCTCTGTGCTCACTCCCACCTGCCAGCACGCCCTATAGTTGCACTCCCCTCCTTTAGGAACTCCCCGGTTGTCCTGATGATGGTGATGATAGTGTGTGTGTGTGTGTGTGTGTGTGTGTGTGTGTGTGTGTGTGTGTGTTGGTGTTAGGTGGTGGTGGTGGTGGTGGTTGTTGTTGGGTGGTTGTTGCTGTTGATGTTGGTGGTAGGTGGTGGTGGTGGTGGGTGGTTGTTGCTGTTGATGTTGGTGGTAGGTGGTGGTGGTGGTAGTGGTGGTGGGTGGTTGTTGTTGGGTGGTGGTTGTTGTTGATGTTGGTGGTGGGTGGTGGTAGTGGTGGTGGGTGGTGGTTGTTGTTGGTGGGTGGTTGTTGTGGTTGTTGTTGGTGGGTGGTGGTGGTAGTGGTGGTGTGCATCAAGGTCTAATGATCTTTTCTATACATTTTCAGTCCATCCTTCATGAGAAGGCCCGACCTAACTTGTTCCATGTTCCATGTTTGCAGCCTCCAGCTCCCTCACAGCCTTCCTGGAGTTCTGCAGACTCACTTTGCTACCTCTTGGTTTTCCTTTGCAGAAATACAGGCTTCATTGCACCTCATCTGTCAAGTTCCACCCTCCTACTCTTCCCATCTTCACTTATAACTTGGGAAGATGAATTTTGGTTTTATAGCAGATGATATTGGTTTTAAATTTTAAATTTTTCCTTCATTTTTTTTTCTGGAGATGGGGAGTAAAGGGCTTTATTCTGTCTGTATGAAAAATCATTAATCAAGCTCAAGGTTTTATAAATCTCAAGTCAATATATATTTTCAATTTCAATAGAGGCTGTGATGTCCCTAGTTCCTGAGATAGCTGCAATGTATTTCTAATCTTGACTTCTGTGCCTTCCCCTCTTTCCATCTTTCCTCCTCAGTTTCTGTCTTCTGACATCCTTAAGTTGCATTCTATACCTTCTGCTTGCTGCTAGAGCCACAGCTCCTATAACTGACTGTTGTCCTCTATGTGTCAGCTGTGGTTGTTGGGTGATGGTGATGATGATAATGATGATGACAAGCCCCTATATATCAGCCTCTAGATTTCAGTGTGTTTTGGATGGTGGTGGTGGTAGCAGTGACGGCGGTGGCAGTGGTGGTGGCGATGGTGTGTGTGTGTGTGTGTGTGTGTGTGTGTGTGTGTGTGTGTGTGTGGTGTTACATGCTCTGAGTCTGTGGATTCTGGATCCACCTTCCTTTAATCACCTATGCTGAGGTTCTAGGCATGCCTAGCTGTGTTGCCTTTAAATATAGGTGCTGGAATTCTGACTATGGCCCTCATTCCTTCACAGCAAGTGGCCTTACCCACTGAGCCATCACCCCCTGTCCCCTCCTCCCTGTTCTTTGAAGGTCATGAACATCATTTCCCTCCCAGCTCAGGGCGTCTGTGTTTCCTATGTCTTCTGCTTGAACTTGTGTTTCCCCAGAGTGTCTCCTCCTCCTGTACTAAGGACTTTTCTCACTGTTGTGACAAAGCATCCCACAGGGACGACTTAGGAAAGAAGAATTTAGGAATGGACTGTTTGAGGTACAGTCCATTATGGAGCTGAATGTGAGGTGCTGCATAGTCATGTATCAGCAATCAGAAACAGAGAAAGAGGGGTGAACATTTCCATCTGTCTCCTTCAGTTTTATTCAGTCCAGAATCCCTACATATAGAAACTCTTTCCTAGACACACCCAAGGCTTTGTCTCCTAGGTGATTCCATTAAGTTAGCATCTGAGATTGTCCCACATTCCCTTTCTGCCCTTAATGTCTACCCTAAGATGCCCTGGTGATGCTTTCCTGATGACCTTTGGTAACCTCTGCTTCTTCCTGCATCCTCATTATGTCCAAAGGCAGTTCTTGCCTCCAAGTCTTGCCCCACACAGTAAAAGGGTAACAGGAAAGCTAGTGAATTGCTAATAATTACATTTAAATTGCTTGGTTTAATTGTCAAGCACCATGAACTTGCTGGATTCACCTTGTTTGTTTGACTAGCTTGTCTTTGTCATGGATAGGGTTTTAAGGCACTGCTGTGTGTAGTTCTGTTTGCAAGGCCCAGTACCTGCTCATAGCAAGCACTTCATTAAGTTGTAATTAATTCTGTGAATAGAATTCTAGATGCTTAAAGTTGGACGTGTCTTCAGAGGACCCCTGAGCTGTGTTTCTGGAGCCCAGAATCATAACACATCTGGATGACTAATCCAGCACCTTGCTAGAGGGCTGTTCTGTCCCTAGTCCTCTGCCTTGTGGACAGAGCCATGAGGGTGGGTGGGTGGTGTAGAGACCAAGGGCTCTCACATTTATTCTTTGATGTAGTCTCTGATGAGTAGACTTATTTCTTCCCTTCAATTCTACTTGGCTACAGGCAATTCCACTTGGCTTCTTGTGCCCTCATTTTCTCTTAAGTGTGCACCCCAAGTCCTCATAGTGAGCACATTACACAGCGCATCATTCCTTCTCCAACTGAACTCCTGAGTCATTTAAGCCATGGAAGATGCCTGAACCCTGTTCTCTCTGGTGTCTGTCTTACCTAGTCCTAGAACATTCAAACCAGTTCCTCAGTTCTCTCCTCCTAGAAAACTGTAGCATGTGAAAAGGCTTCAGAATAGTCCTAAGTGATTATTTTGAAAACTTAATTTAGTTTATTCCTCAAAGACCTAAAATAGCACCTGTCATACAAGTTTTTCTTTGAGGCGTATTTTTGGAGTGAGACACTGTGTGTGTGGGTGTATGTGTGTTTATGTGTATACACATACATACACACAAATATGCTCACCTCCCTCCTTGTAGATTGTATGTGTATATTCTGCTACTAAGTGCTCTGTATCTGAGTGGTTCTATACTTAGCACAGTGTTGGGACCCAGTAGAACTCTTAATTTTGCTCTGCTGTGCTATCCAAATAGCAATGGGCACCATGAAGCCATGGAATTGCACAATTCCAGAAGGGTACTTTAACATTATATTTGAATGCTTAATTTAATTTTCACTTTGGATCCGTTACTAGGCAACCAGGAAGACAGGGCAAAATCAGCAAGGCTAATTTGGTTCCGTTACTAGTGTGTTAGCATCTCCTTTATTTACATCCACAGTTGGTTGTAAATACATTTCAGTCGATGCATTGCTACACTTCATCCAAGGATAGTTGGCGAGGCAGGCTCTCCATCATGCAGTGCTTAAATTCCTGCTCTAGCCCTCTGGAGAGGATACCTGAGTTTTGAGCCTGCGTGGTAGAGCCTGGTGGTTTGTACCATAGCACACATAGGTGTAGGATGGTATTCCCATTGCTTTCTACCTGTTGGCATCATGGACTCAGCCTGTTTCTCATATCAACCTGAGTCAGGTTGTTGTAGCTTTGGTTTTGGTAATGTATATAGTGACAAGCTATTGGCATATGAAGTACATTAGAGGTTTAAAACATTTTAGGCCATTTTATTTTCTATATTTTACTATTGATGAAAATTGAAATTGTAACTGAGCTTTTAAAGTAAGTCATATTTTAAAAACTAATGCTGCTAATTGGATTCATTGGCTCATTTAAAAAAAAAAACCAAAAAAACAAAAAACAAGAAACAAAACAAAACAATCCTCCAAACAACCAAACATGACCAAAGCAGAGCAGGGGTGGTGGGAGTGATAGGGGTCCTGAAAAGATGGCTCAGCAGTTCCAAGCACTTGCTGCTCTTCCAGGGGACTAAGTTTGGTTCTTTGTTTTTCAACATTCATGTTGGGCTGTAACTTTGGCTCCAGAGGATCTGAGGCCCTCTTCTGACTTCTATGGGCACCTGCATATATGTACAAACACGTATGCATGGAGACAGACAGACATACACACACACACACACACACACACACACACACACACACACACACACAAAATAAATCTTTTTTAAAAAGACATGAAGTTGGGATATGGATGTTGGGGAGCATCCAAGAGGACTTGGAGGCAAGAGTGAATATGATCAGACATTATTTACATGTATGAATTTTCAGTGAATAGATAAAATATTAAAACAGTTCTGGTGAAATGTTTCTGATTTTATTTTTTTTTTAATTTAAGTGATAGGTTAGCTGGGCTTTGGTGGGAAGGTATGTAAAACCCATTTTTTTCAGGAGGCTGAGGTAGGTGGGTCACTGAGGATGTAGGATGTGTGGTACAGGGTTTCTGATATGTAGGCCAGGGAAAGGGCCGGGGGTGGGGGTGTTTATTTAAGGAAGTCGTCCTGGCTCAGTCTTGATGCTACCTGGGTCCTGCAAAGACGACAGAACATTTGATCCTGGCCAGTTGTGTGACTATTCAGGAGGTGGGTGGAGAGTTTACATACATCATGCTAGTAGGAAAACCATTTCTTGCAGTGATGTCATCACTTTCCACTGATTCTGTAAATGACCGTGACTTATCCCTTTTATAATTGACACAGAGAGCTGCAGCCTTATGTTAAACTGGTTTCCTGCCATGTCTTTTGCACTCTAAAGACCTGCGCAGTGCCTTTCATATGTAATGAAAATAACTTTCAGTGGACGAGTCAGATTCTAGGTAAAGACAAATCTCACCATTGCTGTGTTTACCTAGTGAACAGTCTGTGACTGTATAGAAATACTGAGTTAATGACCTTGTCACATGGAGAAAGTTTGCTTTTACAATGAAGATGTTTTTCTTGATGGTATGGAGTATTTGCAAATATAATATGCAGAGAGAATCCATTGAATTCCTAGAAGAAAGAGGTGTCTGAATTATAGGAAGGTTTGGGGTTTATAAATTGGACACAGCTGTGTGCTGCATGGCTCCAGAGACTGACCTGATTAGAGTGACTAGGAAACAAAGATATGACAAACCCCCTGGGATTGGTTGGTCTGGGCTCTCAGAAGGAAAGCTGCAGCACCTGTGAAGCTCAGCGTGTTTCTTAGGTCCAGCTGAACTGGGAGGTGGGGATATTGCATATAGATAAATGAGGAGGCAGGGCTTCTGGCATGCAGTTGCGTCAAGGGGCAGGAGGGGTGAAGCTACAGTGGGCTTTTTCTGTCTCTCTGATCGTTGCCTGAGGCACTGGCCCTTGACATGGCTATGCCCATGTCAGCAATACATATTCATTCATGCCTTAACCTGATCTCTGCAGGCAGTATATGAACTTTTCTTACTTTGAGGTAATTATTTGATTAAGATAATATGTAGGATTCATTGGAGAAGGTCTTCTAAGAGAATCTGTCTTAATGGGTAAGAATAATTGATTTGTCTATTCTGATGTACTTTAAAGCTCAGGATTTCCAAATTGGGCATTTGCTCCAAGTTTATTAATCTTAGTCTCTCTATCATTCTATTTGAATACCTTGTATGTTAAAATAAGTTTTAGGGGTATTGGTTTTAAAACTTAGTTTCCAAAAGAAATTATTTCTGAACTTCCGTTGTTATTCTGGGTAGCTATTCAAGCTAAGCGCTTATTCTACTGTATAGCTATGTCCTGCCTCCACCCCTTTGGATTTTATTTTTTGGCATAACCCTCTCAAAATAAATGTGTATTTAAAAAATTATACATACATGTATTACTGAGCATATGTATGTATATATATATAATAAAACAAGCAGGACTGTAGATATTAGTGAGAAAGATGAAGATGAAACAGTAATGTTGTATCTAACTAATCACAATGGCCACATAGTTGTTTTATACCTCAGCTCAGTTCATGGACTTGCTTTGGTTTCTTTTGTAGTTGGTGTAAGGGAATGCCTGACAGAGACTTTAAAAAGGGAAAGAATTGATTTTGTCCTTTGATCACAAAGAATGCCCACCCGTCAGTCAGGGAGGGCATGGCAGCCTGGCAGAGATGGCTGTGGCTTATGGTGGAGCTCATTTATACTTCAGCAGACAGGAAGCAGAGTGCTTGCTCAAGTCATAGAGTGAGTCTGTAACCCTAAAAGTTGTGTCCCTAGTGGTCACATCCACCAAGTAGGCCCCTTGTCCAAAGGGTCGATGACTTCCCAAGACTGTGCCATCTCCTAGGACTAAATGTTCAATGTGGATTTGTCAGGACATTTCACACTGGGATCATTATCACTGTATTAGGGCAAGGCTCACCATGCATACACTGAGGGATGCTCTTTGTGACTTTGACTCGGATCTGACTGGATCGGTCTTTGTACTTTGGAGTGTCTAGCCAGAAGAGTAAGAGAAGGGTTGTGTCTGCCTTTCTCTTGTTTTCCTGGTTGCTCTGCTGCCACAGTCATTGCACCTAGTTCTTTGCAGAAATCTTGGAGCTCCTTGTCCAGGCTTCATAACACTGATGTAATATGTAACATCACCTAAACCCAGGATTACCAACTGGAAGCAATTGGGATATACTCATCACTAAGGGACAAGGGCACATTTATTGGTCTCAATTTGAATTTTGCTGTTTTTGAATTGTCTGTATCCTAGAGGGTCTTCTTGCAGATAACACTTGAAAGACCTTTGCTTTAGGAGGTACTGTCAAATAGATGATATATAGGCTATTGGATTTGCATTTAACAAGTATCAACAAGACCAAAGATCCTTATGTGCATTGTATGCAGTCGGGACTCTTTGGCCTTAGAATTATCTACTGTGAATGCAGGGTGGTAACTGTGGAGAAAGATTAAGAGCCCTAGATTTTGACATGTAGTTTGAGCTCTGCCATTAACTGCCTTTGAGACAACAGACAACAGTTTGCCTTTCTGTAAACCTCAGTTTCCTTACCTGTAGCTCCACGTGGTGATGGTGAAATTTTAAGACCAAAGTTTGTAAAAGGGCTTTGTTCCAACACTTACATATAGCATATTAGAAAACCTTAGTAAGGCTGGAAAGTCTTTTTTCATAGACTGAGTATATGTGCATCATCAGTAACGGCTTCTGCCTTTTCTTTCCCTTCTAGACTGCCTCTTTAAGCTATGCCCTATGAATCGATACTCTGCACAGAAACAGTTCTGGAAAGCTGCTAAGCCTGGGGCCAACAGCACGACTGATGCGGTGCTGCTCAACAAATTGCATGTACGTATGGAGATGGGACTCCAGTGATGGGGTGTCCTGAGTGTCGCCTGGGTGACGCCTGAGGGTGGCTCGAAAAGGCCTGGTTATGTCATCTTCTGACCCTGTCTGCTGCCTTTTAAAATCCGTTGTCATTATCACCATTATTATTATTACTACTACTATTATTATTGCATGACTATTCTTCTTATATATGTATGTATCTGTGCACGATGTGCATCTGCAGTGCCCATAAGAGGGCTTCGGATCCCTTGGAACCAGATTTGCATATGGTTGTGAGCTGGGAATCTAACCCAGGTCCTCAACAAGAGCAGCCAGTGCTTTTAACCGAAGACCCATCTCTC
Organism: Acomys russatus; assembly: GCF_903995435.1. Classification (NCBI taxonomy): domain Eukaryota; kingdom Metazoa; phylum Chordata; class Mammalia; order Rodentia; family Muridae; genus Acomys; species Acomys russatus. The sequence continues at coordinate 36,148,340 of NC_067149.1, forward strand.
TAATCTCCTGGCTTTCTTAAAAAAATTCTAAGGCAAGATGGACTAAAGCCATCTTGAGATAGTTTGCAGGGAGGTGGCATTTCCCCCCCAATTTTCCAGGGGTGGCTTGAGGCAAAATGGTGGCTAGAATTGAAACTTGGCTCCACCACTCATTGACTGTGAACATGGTCAAATTATACAGTTCCTTCTGTGGACATGTAAAATAGAAACAATGGTCGTCTCGACCTTAAAAGGAGGTTGTGAGAATCATACTAAGGGGTACATGGAGGTCTTATGAATACCATCAGGCATGCAATTAATATCTTTTGTCTGTTCTTTAATAAAATTTGACCATCACCATTGTATTTATCATATTTTTTGATATGTAAGAGAAGTGCTCACAGCACTGCTGATGTCCTGTGTGACCACAGCAAGTCTCTGAGCTTCTATAGATCATCCTATAAAATTATGATGTCATTCTTCTGATGCCTGACACCTGGAGGCTAAGCTGTGTGGAAGCTCTATGCCGTGTGCAGAAGGGGGACCTTGCTGTAGATCTAGTATAATGTAACTGAATTACCGAATACTCACCTCCGCACACTGTTTCATTTTCCTCCACGTCACTTGTGTATCTTCTTAGAATATAAATTGCATGAGGGCAGGTGCTTGTATCACGCTGATTCTTGCTGAGTCCCTCGTGTCTATAGCCAGGATTCACATTCTCTTGGTACTCAGGAAGTAGGCAGGAGAAGCACACAAACATGATGCTTCCTGGTGCTTAGTTATAGCTTGAAAGATGGGCCCTGGGCCCTGGAGGACCTCACAGTCTCCAGCCTCAGCCCATCACGCTGTGGCTCAGGTGTGGCAGTGTTCTAAGTGTCTACATTTGATGAGGTTGGAGTTAGGAGAAGGTGCTCCTCCCCTCAGCATATGCTGCTCTGATGAGGATTCTGTGTTCAGGCAAGGTCCACTGCTCAGGGTCCTAACTTCCACCATCTCATACTGAGCCAGTGTGAAACATGTAGTCACTCCCACTGCACCAGACCTGTTCTCATCATGGGGATGGTTGTGTGTGCCCGGGCCCTGAACTTCTCTACAGCCCTCTTATCATAGTAGGATTTATTCACTTTACTTTATTGACCAGCCCACTCTTATCCCAGTCACATGACCTTTACACTCACAGACCATCCTTTTTAGATCATCCTTCGCCAGGGTATTCTTCAGCTAAGATCTTTGTATTCTTCCTCCCAGCTTCACTGTCATCTTAGCAGAATGTTCCCTACACACTCATAGAAATGCAGCCTGGTTTTCTCCACCTCCGCTTCCTGTTTATGTCTTTCTCAGTGCTGAATATAGACTGCAATTATGTTTAATAAGTTCCTTAATTATTTGTCACTCATTAAAATGGCAGCTGTACAAGGTCAGGGGCATCGTCTCTCTTGTCAAGCCTGTTACCAGCTTCTCTCATGGTGTCTGGAGGAGAGGAGGCCCGTGAGAAACCCTAGCTGACTGAGCACTTTACCAGATACTAGAGACAGAATTGCCAGAGCCTTAGCCATGTGGAAACACCCTAGCAAGTAAAGACTAAAGAGGTAGTCCTGCCTTAGCATTAATGAAGAGGCAATGCCGAGCAAACTCCTCCCCTTTCCTGTGTAAGAGGTGTGTGGCACAGGGATCAGGGAAAGCTTCCTGGAGGAAGCGGGAGGTAACCTGTAAACCTCATGTGAGGCATCTCCAAGAATTACAGAGCAGGGGAAAGAACAGGAACAAAGACCTGGAAGGTAGAGATTGTGTTAAAGACTGAAAGAATTATGTCACAGTTACAGTAATCACAACATTTGGACTTAGTGTCCACAGGCCCATCACTACCCCTGCATAGAAAATACTGTAGGGTTTAACAAAGGCCCAATGGCTTCCTAGATAAACAGTTTTTAAAAATAGATTGCGAAGGAGAAATAAAGGGAAAGCGATAAGTTATGTTAAAAGTTACACACTTAGGTTAATGAGCAGGGACAGTGGGCTCGGGCTTGCAGGACCTGATGGATACAGGGAGGTGGATGCTTGTAATGTGGGAAGTAGGATGCCCGTGAGGAGGCTTTTCAAGATGACCAGCAGCTGTGAGTACTGCTAGGAGGAACAGGCAGCACAGTCCAGGCCTCCTTCAGCAGTACCTGCACTTCTGCAGAAACACATTGCTGATGGTACTAATGAAGCACACACAATTGAAGTGGAGCAGGGTCCTGCATTCTGAAAATTACAGGCACCTTTTTATCTAGGTGAATGCCCTGACAGCCGTAAGATTGCATGGAATGCAATGGCAGCTTGTTGCACAGACCTGAGCCAGGCATTTCCTGGGCACTGGCCTTCCTGATTCCTGTGCACTGAATGTCACTAGCTCCACTCCTCCTCTTCGAATCATTGCACTAATCAGAAGTAGACCCCCTTCCCCCAGCCTGTGACAGGAACATGGGCTTCTCATTGAGGGGCTGGGGAAGGCCCTCTGTTCTTGCTCCTAAGAGGGCACTATTGGTGCAGATGCCTGGGCGTTACCTTTGTGGAAGCCCTAGGTGTCTTTAGTTGTCTTGCTTTTGTATCTCTGATATGAGGATCACGACATTCAGTGAGGTCTTAGCAGTACATCTCAAACTCTTTCTTCTCCTGTGCTTTTTACCACAGGGGTTCAGATTCCTAGTCCTCTCGACCAACAGGAAGCCAACAGGAATAAAGGAGTCATGAAGAGCTGTGTTGCTCATGGGGTTCCTGCATGTGCAGGTCTGGAGGGGGAGCAGTGCCACCTCCCTGTGGTGCTGTGTGGGAAGGTGGGCTGGGAGTTGCACATGGCAAAGATAGAAATCTATGCTTCTGTGTGTAGTCCTTTGCGCTTTAACTATGCTGGCAGCCAATTCAGTTAAGGCTTACAGCATGTGTTCCACAGCACCTCAGAATGGCTGGGTTAGAGCCAGATGTGAGTGTTCAGTGTCTGCAACCTGTGATCTATGCCTTTTTTCCATCAGTACTTCCTTTCGATGCTCCATCCTCCAACTAGATGAATAAAATAGGCCATTTTTGCCTTTTTAAAAAAGGTCTAGAAAGATGTTTATTAAGTTGATAAATACAAGACATGATAGAGAATGACTTAGGTATAAAACTTTAGACTCACCTAGGTATAATAGATAGTACTTTCTTCAAGGTTGCTGAATACAAATGAGCTAAGCATTTTAAAAAAGATTTATTTATTTATTATTTATTGTATATGAGTGTTTTTATCTGCAGAAGAGGGCATCAGATCACACTATAGATGGTTGTGAGCCACCATGTGGTTGCTGGGAATTGAATTCAGGACCTCCAGAAGAGCAGGCACTGAGCCATCTTTCCAGCCCAAGCTAAGCATTTTGATTGTAACTCTTATATATGGTTTTCTTGATTGTTTCATAACTATTATTACTGTATAAAGTTTATTGTAAATAAAGAACAATCATTCCATAGACACATTGAAGAAGAAAAAATATTATGATGTATGAAAATGTTTTTCATTACATTGCTTTTATAGTAAAAGTAGTTTACTAAGAATTTATTCCCTAGGAATGATAAAATGTTTAACAAACTAATATAATGTTTCATTAATAAGGTTCTATATGTAAATATATATTCATATCTCTACACATACACAATCATACGCATTTCACTTTTCCTCTGTAGCTATTTGCCTTTTTTAAAAAGTCTATTCTTGTGTGTGTGTGTGTGTGTATGTATGTGTGTGAGAGAGAGAGAGAGAGAGAGAGAGAGAGAGAGAGAGAGAGAGAGAGAGAGACAGACAGACAGACAGACAGACAGACAGACAGACACAGAGACAGAGAGACTAAGATATAAAAGACAGAGAAAGATGTGGGGGTTTATATTATGTTCCTTGTGCTGTTTGCAGAAGAGAAACCAGTTCTTTGCCCTAATGTGAGATGGCTTGCATGGCTTTGCAGTCTTGAGTGATGGTCTGGCCTTGACTTTGTGTGGGTCATACTTTCTTGCTTAGTTGGAGTTTCTTCCCCTCGTCCCAACATCTGCCTGTTTGGGTGCAGTCATTGAAAGGTGGTTATTTTGGTCAGTGCCTCCCCTTGCCTTTGGGGGCTGGTCTCTAGTGGGTTTTCATTTTTATTTTGGTCAATTACGGGGCAGCACCCAGGAGGCAGAGGTCAGGTTATTTTTAATTGAGGCCATTTAAGGAATTTGTTGTCTAGACCAGTCAACATCCTTTTGACAGGGGTAAGCACTGTGCCCAGCCCTCTGAAGGAGCATGCCACCTAGTGGCTGCTTCCTGTGTGCTCCCTTCTCCAACAGAAGCTGGATTTTCACTCTTTAGGTCCTGACTTCCCAGCAGTCTCACCTTCACATCACAACATTAGTTATAAAGGCTCTAACTAATGTTTCTGGAGAGCAGTTTTCCCATGACCTTGAAATGGGTGCCCACACCGTTTGAAATTTGAGAATGAGGATCTCATTAAGCTATTTGACCTAAGTGAAGCAGACGAGTGACAGGTTGTTATTGTTTTTTAAAGCCTGGGATATGAGTAGCTGTTTTTTCTGGACCTTTAATTTAGTGTGCTCTTACGTCATTGAGAGCTCATTGACCTCACCTTAATAACCTTTCCCCACTCTTCTTCTGCCCCTTCTATACCAATTTAATAATGCTTGCTTTATTTCTGAAATAAAATAACAGGTGGCTACATGAGGGTTGACCTTGATCTTCTTTAGGGCACATGGTAATGTCAGTTGGCCAGAAACTGTGAGCTGGAGTATTTTGTCCTTAGAAATGAAAAACAGTTTCTGACCCACAGCGTAAGGGAAATGAATAGTAGGTATTTCATTTGGCAAGATCTTTAAAGAAAACATAACAAATTTCATGGCTTTTAAAAATATCCAAGCTACTTGCTACAGAGACCCAACAAAGATGTAGTGCCAGAAATCACACAAATGAGCTATAGGAAAAGAATTCCAAAGTAAATACAAACAGGAAAAGAAAAGGCCACTAACTACCGGGATCCTGGACTTGATTTCATGAAGACTAACCTTGGTCTTCATTGCTCTGCTACCCCGACAGGGAGATTCTAAACTGTTGGTGGAGATATGCTATTTTCTCCCATCTCAATGATGTTTGTTGGGAGTAAATAGAAGATTTTCTTTCCACTTTTAATGGCTACTTGGTGGCTCCACTGTATGACAGTACTGACAGTGTAGATAACCACTCCTTGTTGGGAGGGGAGATAGGGAGACTTACTCAAGATCCTGATAACTTTTTAATTTAATTTAATTTAATTTAATTTTTTACCATTTAAAAAATGGTGGGACTTTGCACGTTTGTGAGTTTATCTAAGAAAGACAAACTGCTAGAAATAAAATTACCGAGTAAAGTTACATCCATTGAGAGAAGTTCCCCCCTCCACACCCACACATTATTCTTGGAAAGCTTGTATCAGTTCGCTGTGTTACAGTGTGTTCACAGACATATATGAAGGGTTTAACAAACCATGATCTCATTGTTTTCAAGGAAGTGGGCAGCCTTAGTCTATGGTCCCAGGGACAGTCTGGGTTTTGCTACCTACATATTATGTTGCCTATTGAATGTAAAAGACATGATTGAAACTTTTTTGTCTATAAGCCAAGTTTTGTCTTGTAAGGGAAGTTATATAAGGATCAGTGCATGAATTTGAATGAATTTTATCTATTCTCTGTGTGTGGATGTGTTCAGGTATGTTAGTGCGTGCGTGTGTGTGTGTGTGTGTGTGTGTGTGTGTGTGTGTGTGTGTGTAAAGGCTACAAGTCATCCTTGAATGTTGATTTTCAGAAGCCAGAACTCTCGTTGCTTTTTGTTTATTTGTGACAGGGTCTTGGTTGACCAGAGAATTCCAGGGATCTCTGTCTACCTTCCCTATGTCCAGCAATGGGGTTACAAGCCTGTGCTGTCCAGCCTGGCTTCTTATGTAGGTCCTGGGGAGTGAACACTCAGGTCCTCATGCTGTCTGGCAAGCACTTTCCCAACTGAGCCATCTCCAGTCCCTGCACTGAACAAACATACTTTATATTCATGCTATTACTAAAGGGTGAATTGGAGACTTTTCTCTGTATATGATACGAGTTTTAGAAGTGAGCTCATAGAATGGCCACAAGTTATTGCTTTCTGTGTTTGCTCAGTACTCATAGGCATGCATAGTCATCAGTGATTGCTAACAGATATGAAAGCGTTCTAATTCAGGGTTTCATAAATGTTTAACTGTGATCTCCCAGAGTGTCTTTAAGATAAGTCTTAGGTTCTATTCTCTATCTACTTTCTGTTCATCTTCTTTTTATTTTAGACAACTGCCCTCGCTCTTCAGACCCACTGCTTTGGAATTAGTTTCTGCTATGTAATAGTACCTTTTGGATGATCAGTCTGACACTAATTTGTGCCCACTCAGCATAGGTAGGAACTGTCTTAGTTAGGGTTTCTATTGTGGTGATGAAACATCGCGACAACAGCAACTTGGGGAGGAGAATGTTTATTTGAGTCACACTTCTGCATTGCTGTTCACCACCAAAGGAACTCAGGGCAAGAACCTGGAGGCAAGAGGTGACACAGAGGCCATGGAGGGTTGCTGCTTATTGATTTGTTCACACTGGCTTTCTAAGCCTGCTTTCTTATAGAACCCAGGACCACCAGCCCAGGGATGGAACCACCCTCAATGATCTGGGCCCTCCCACATCAATTACTAATTAAGAAAATGTCTTACAGCTGTGTTGCAGGATATTCGATCTCATTGTGAACTCTGGGATTGTGAACTGTAAAATCTGTTTCTTCGTTGGTATGGCGCAGTCCTAACACATACCTTTAGCTCAAGAGTTTACTTTTTACTGTAAACAAGTCTTTGTGATGAGGCTCAGCCGTAGCACACACCTTTAATCCAAGAGTTAAATAAAGTCAATCCTAGGTCAAGAGGTAGAGCAAGAAACCATCTGACGGGATAAAACAGAAAGGAGGGACGTTGAGAGGATACTAAGTTAGCATGGAGAAGAAATGGCTTTTGTCTTTTTCCTTCTGATATATGAACTGAGTAGAAAGACACTTTCCTTCTGGGACATCAGCTGAGTAGGAAGACCACCTGGGTGCTTTTTCCACCTCTCCGAGCTATTAGGGTTTCACCTCAGTATCTGGCTCCTGAGTATTTATTGGTAAAATCAAATGGTTGGGATTTTCTTTTTTTTTCCTTTTCTTTTCTTTTCTTTTCTTTTCTTTCTTTCTTACTTTTTTTAAACAATACAACTGGATCTTATGGAGTCTTTTTTTAAACCCAGGTTCCCTTCTTTCAGTTAACTCTAGTTTGTATGTCAAGTTGACATAATACTATCCAGCAAGGAAACTTAATATTTTTAGGCTCTTAGGTCTTAACTGAGGCTTTGGAATTTCTTGGGAATAAGAAAAGATTCATGAGAATTTTCCATCTTAAAATCATTTGAGTACAGGAAGTGCCACTCAAGGACTTTTCTGTGTGATGTTTAGGGCATAGAGAAGCTGTATTTGCTTTTTTTGGGAAATGTTATTTTATTTTTCAGAATCCATTGATTTTTCTCCCTATGACATTTTCCCTCTTGAGTTTCCACTCAGTATTAGCTGAGAAAAGCTTAGTAGAAAGAAGAGATCACTCTGTATAAAGTATAAACTCTCACTCCAAATTAATCCAGCCAGTGCTTTGTCTGGAAATCTACCTGTGGGGATTATAGAGAGCTTTAGAGTACGTGAAATACAGGGTTGAAATTGGGAGAACAAGGTTAGGACAGGCGTGAGACTGAACACCTGTATCGAGGTCATCATGGATAGGCTGCTGCTAGACTGTCTGCACGGCATTATCTCCGGATATGACTGGAATTCTGTGGCTTTATCTTTGTATTAGAGAGAGTAGAAGACTGGGATCTAATTCAAAAGAGATGGAGAGAAATGGCCAGATGGCTTATCCTTCTTTGTCAGAGCTGGCATGCACAGGGCTCCCCTCTTTAGAGTCCCATGATAGGCAGGTCATTATCTTCCTGCACATCACTGTGTTTGTAAATTCGGATTGCTTCCTGCAGTTTCCCCCAAATCTCACCTGTCTAAGTCATATGCATGACAGGTAGAGCTAGAGAAAACCCAAAACTTGAAGGAATGCTTAAGATTTTGGCCCAGCCACCTAATTCTTGTTTTAAAATCTTCAAGGCATTTCTTAGGTTTAGAATCTTGTCCCTAATAATAATGACTAAATTATTGTCTTAGAGCCAGGTACTGTGGCATACACCTGGAATCCCAGCACTTGGGGAGGCAGAAGCAGGCAGATCTCTGTGAGTTCCAGGCCAGCCTGGTCTACAAAGGGAGTCAGGGCTACACAAAGAAACCTTGTCTCAAAAAAAAAAAAAAAAAAAATGTTGTCTTACTCATGTGGAATCTTAGTCTGTGAAGAGACATCATGACTATAGCATCTCTTATAAATGAAAATATTCAATTGGGGCTACTTACAGTTCAGAAGTTTAGTCAGATAGCGTCATGACAGAAAGCATGGCAGCACACAGGCAGATATGGTACGGAAGAGGTAGCTGCAGACAGAGAAAGAGATCTTCCTTTCATATATCTTTTGTAATAATTATGGTAGTTTCCTAATGCTTGTGTGTTTCCTTTTGTGCTAAGAAAACCAAATGAGCTTTGCTAACATACAGTGACCTGGCTGAATGATAACGCTTCTATGTAGGGACTCTAACACTAAATCTCCAAAGGCCCTGTGAATGAAAGTATGTTACCCATGAAAGGGAACCTGTTGGGATCTGGTAGTGTTTTGCCTGAAGAGAAGGGGAGAAACTCTAGGGAGCGAACATGGCAAACCAACGCTTCGGAAGTCTTATTGTTGGTAAACTGGGATGTTACCTTCCATCAGCTTCTCTATGACATGTCTTTCCTGTCATGTTTCTTCAACCTATTTTAAGGATGGGCTCCAGGAAAGCCTGCTTATTGTCCAAGCTGTTAGTAGTTCCCCATAGCCATATTGTGATATAATAGCTCCTTTAAATGCTCCTTGGACAAAAGAATGAGAGAGGGATGTTTATGATGTTGGCCCCAACAGACTCTTCTAGTACCTTCTGTTGGCTTTACCACCTTTCCGAGCATGCCAGACTGCTCTGGTAATATCCCTAGCCTTATTTGCAACTGTACAAATTTGGAATTTAAACCAAATGCATATTTGAGAATTAGCTCTGTCACTTTCATAAATGAATGATAAAAATTGAAGCCAAAATTAAGCAAGAGTTGTTATATTCAATAGAGAAAATATTTCACCCAAGCCTATTGTACTAAACATCCAATTAGCTGTGTGACGTGGACAAAAACTTTAAATTTTTACTGTTTCTTGTTTAAAATGGGGTAATCATCTTCCTTTTAAGGAATCACATGAAAATTAAATAAATGATGATGGATTTTTGGCAGTAATGAATAACAGGCCACATATGGTAGAGCAAGTAGCCACTATACTAGGTGATTTATATGAGGTGTGGGAACCATTTTTATCCTGGTTTTACAAATAAGGACTCAAGCTCACAGAAATTTCATAATAAACTAGTTCCCAAAAACCACGTGCTGCCCTAAACCAGCTTTTCAATTCAGTTTTATTTTATTCCAAAGCCTTAAAGGACAGTTGCAAATCACAAGAGGAATGCAAAACCCTTTCTGGCCTTACTCTTTTGTTCAAATATATAAACATGCTCTTGACTAGTTTTTCATATGCCAATGCCCATGACTTCCCTGAAGAAAAAGCCCACTTTAATGAAGTCCCGATGGCCCTTAAGCTGAGACCTAGTGCATAAGCTGCCTGACTCATTTCTTAGTGCCTCTGGCTATGCCTAGGGGTCAGCTTGTTTTGTGGTTCTGTGCTGCTGCAGAGGAATAGAAGCCTTGTGCTCTTGTGACCAGTCTTCCTTGTCAATGTTACAGCATGCTGCAGACCTGGAAAAGAAGCAGAATGAGACAGAAAACAGAAAACTGCTGGGAACTGTGATCCAGTATGGCAACGTGATCCAGGTAGGAGCAGCTGGCTCTTCTCTTCCAGTGCTGAAGCACGACAAAGAAAGAAACTGAGGATGTAAACTCGTGATGTGGGCTTACCATTCCCTTGGCAACAGGGCTCCAGTGGTGGCAGCTACCTTATTGAAAACAACCTAACTTGGTCATCTTATTAGGTCCTGTCATGGCGTAAGCATTTCCTTTCTCCGCCCATTGATGATCACCTGTGCACAGATGGTTTAGATGGGAAACTTTAAGCCTGAAGAGGAAGCTGCTTGTTATGGTTTTGCCTAACTTACAACACTTGGGAGGTCTTTGTATCTGGTGAAACGTGGATGCCCTGTACATTTTTGCTGATGTTTAAGAGCTGTTTGCCAGAGATGATAAAAACCGTTTTGTGCACACACAGACACGTGTACGTGTGTGTGTGTGTGTGTGTGTGTGTGTGTGTGTGTGTGTGTGTGTGTGTATGTATGTATGTATGTATGTATGTGTGTATGTGTGTATGTGTGTATAAGGTTTCATGCAGCCCAGATTAGCCTCGTGCTCACCATGTAACTCACCCTCCTCTCTTGAACCTCTACCTCCACTCTCCAAGCATTGGGGTTACGGGCACATGCCTGGCTAACCTTCACAAAGCCTTAACCATGTGTATCCTTTTTAATGAATTTTTTATTAATCAAAAGTATTTCACAGTTGCCATGTTTTATGGTTGTTTGGTTCACCCATTATCTTCTGTATCCTTGAGCCTGCTATGGAGATAACAGAGTCCAAACAAGACTTCCACAACTCTTTCCCAGATGGTTCTGCTAACCGTGTACACTACTAATTATGAAGGAATTTCTTTCTATTTTTATTGCTATTGGGTATAAAACGGTGCTAACCCTAAATAAAAAAATAAAAAAAAAAAATTAGTAAGAACAAATTTCTGTGTGTTTTTTTTTTTTTTTTAAATAAGGAGTACAAAAGTTAACCTGGAGTCTTGCTAAGCTGCCCAGACTTGCCCAGGCTGGCATTGGGCCTTCTTCCTGCTTTGGCCTCCTGAATGTTAGGATTATAGGTGTGTGGGCCAGCATTCCTGGCTATTGCTCTTTGATTACATGGGTTAGGTTAGGCCTTATTAACAGCTCTCGAAAGCTATTGGAGGAGTAGATTACCAATCCCACCCGTCCTTCTGAAGCTCCATCCTGTTATCAAGACTCCGAGTACATGACACTCTTTTGGTTAGACTGGAGAAGGGTGGAACTGAGGATTTAGGAAGTACATAGGGATACTGACAGTCAATACATTCCAGTCCTGTGAGGTTTCAGGAAAGACATGCCAAGCCAGTAGTGATGGTGTCTGCTTCTAGGATGGTTTTAAGTGATCTCAGTTTTATTTCTGGTCTCAGGCCTTGGAACTCACCTGTAGGATGGTGAGGCAGTGTGTGGAGGATCAGAGGCCATTCACCAAGGGAGCATCAAGAGTCTGCAAGGACATTATTGTCTTCTGTTTATCCTGGCCATAGGCCATCCACAATTTACAGAATATACATGTTATTCCTCCACCCCCAACAGCCCTGTCAGGAGATCTGTGGGCCTCTTAAGGGCGCTCTCATGTTATCATGTAAACAGGAGATGTGGCAGCTGCAGTGGAGTCCCAAGCTGGCCTTCCCTCTGTTGGGACAGAGACATCCTGTGTTCCTGCTTTCTCTTTTATTCATCAACATGGGAAACCCTAACAATGCTTACTGGTCCAGATTATTAGACAAGCTCTTTCCCGTCTGGATCTTTTCCCTCCTTCCATGCTTCTTGTAATCATCATACTAAAGTGAAGCATAAAGTACTTGGAATGTTGACAGTGGGTGTCCTGGGTCACCCTGTTCTTCAGAAGGAATGACAGTCCCCTGATGGAGTTGCCCTTTAAATCCGACTGTTGCCTGTTGACAAAATTACCTTCCTTCATTCCCCACTGGTATCAGTGTCTTGTTAGACTACAGTTCCTTAGTCCCCTATCCACACCTCTCTAGCAGCTTTCAGATGGTAGAAAAATTGGCTTTCGCAGTGTCTATTTTGCCCAAGGCCATATTGGTTAAAATTAAAAAAAAAAAAAAAAAAAGCAAACAATTTTTCCTTCTCTCCTGCCCTTGGCTCTGCCTCCCTTCATTGTTCCTTTTGTTGTTTCCTGCGATGGGCACTTTGTGTTTCTCCTGCTTCTTAAGCAGCTCAGTGGTGGGAGGGATTTTACATGACGGAGAGAGCTAGGGCAGAGAACTCACGTCGTTTTCTCTTGGTTGATTTTTAGCTCCTGCATCTGAAAAGCAATAAATACCTAACTGTGAATAAGAGGCTTCCAGCCCTGCTAGAGAAGAATGCCATGAGAGTGACCTTGGATGAGGCTGGAAATGAAGGGTCCTGGTTCTACATCCAGCCATTCTACAAGCTGCGCTCAATCGGAGACAGTGTGAGTGTCGCTTCCTTCGGGCCTGCGAAGCTTCCAGCGGCCACTGTGCTCAAAGCTCAACCAGGAGACCAGAAGCCACTGGCATATGAAGAGATCAAATCACTATGGAAACTAGTGTTTGGGAAACAAGGAAATGGGGGGAGACGTGTGCCCTAAATACACTCGCTATGTTTTTCCTATTGGGGCTCTGAAAAAATTCTATTACCTCAGTAATTTTACCATGAAGACAGCCATCCTGAATTAATATTCTGGTCCAGGATCCTTTGCCGTTCCATTTCCATGAGTGCAACAGAAAATGTGCAGCTATTTTGGCAATGCTGAAGGGTGGAAAGTGGAAAAGAAGCAGCCTTAGTAGGGGGTGGGAGTGGATGTGTGTTGGTGGCGCTTCCTGTGTCCCCATCTTGGCCTGCAGCTGCAGTAGGCCCCTGTCCTGGGAGGCCAGACAATACAAAGCCACAGGCATCCCTTTTGAAGGCAACTGAGAACACTTCTGATATTTGTTAGTTAAATTAGTCAGTCATTACGTGGGCACATACTTAATGGTGAATATGCTTAAATATTATCAGCTATGTACTTGACCTTGTTAAGGTTCTAAAATAGATGCTTTAAAAAAAAAGGCTATAAAGAAATTGGCATGAAGTGTTCTGGAAATACTTACCTTCCCTTTACTTAAAGCTAGGTTTTGCCTCTTTCTTTCTTTCTTTCTTTCTTTCTTTCTTTCTTTCTTTCTTTCTTTCTTTTTTTCTTTCTTTCTTCCTAATGTCATTTAAGTTTATAGGCTGTGGTCAGTTTAAATATTTTTGTGTTTTTGTATGTATATTATATAACAATAGCAAACTGGTCTCTCACTGCAGGTATACAGTGAATATTGATCCACAGGGATTGGTCCTTTTTAATGAACTCAGATTTATTCCAAGTTATAGAAAAACTTAGTCATGTATTCATCCCAAGTAGATCATTCTCAAAATGTGCAGGTTTTACCTTATTGGATGCAGACATCTATTTCTTTTACTTCTATTTCCACCATAAAAAGCAAATGCAGGGCTGAGGAGGTGGTCTGGTGTGCAAGCTTGAGGATCTGAGTTCAAATCCCCAGTATCCACATAAAAGCCAGGCTTGGCTGTGTGTGCCTCTAACCCCAGCATTGGGAGAGTAGAACAGGCAAATCCTGGGCACTCACTAGCTAGCCAGACTCACTGAGCAGACCTGAGGTCCCTTGAGAGAACCTGTCTCAGGGGCATGAGGTAGAGAATGATGCAGGTTGTTGTACATTCTTCTCTGGCCGCCACATGCACATCTGCAGGCACATTCACACACAGATGCGTGCGCGCGCGCACACACACACACACACACACACACACACAAGATAGTTGGTTTCAAGTATTGTTTTCAGTAAATCTTTTCTATCATTTTATCTGTTAATCTATGATTTAGTTGAGAGTGTAATATGGATAATAGCCTTTTAAAAATAGTTTCTCTCATACTATAGAGGTTGACCCACTCATACTGCAGTGTTTTGAGGGCGTCAGCTTAGATAGTGGATTACAATATAAAGTATCATACTTACACATAGTGTAGGTATGCATTTCTGGGCAGAGGCATTTGTTTCAGTTATACACCATTAGATTTAGGTGTCTGTTGCGAGGGGCTGGAGAGATGGCTCGGGGGCCTGGAATTGCCTCTAACAGCAGTTGCAGGGAATCTGAAGCCCTCTTCTGGCCTCTGTCAGAACAGAATGCATGTGGTACACATGTAGACAAGGTGGGCACCCACACATACACACAAAACAGAAATAAACCTTAAAAATGTAAAAGCCATCTAATGACATATATATATAAAGGACAATTTATCTATTAGATTAGATTCTAATATATAATAGAATATTAGGCAAATATTAGAAAGTAGATGTCTTTCTGTTATATTCACAATTCTAAAGATCAATGCTGTAGAAACAAAATAGTATCCAGCGCTCCCCAGAACTGTATTGAGCTTATATATACAAGTATCTCAACTGAATACCAAAAACCTTTTTCTTAGTGCTCTGGACCAGCTTGCCAGGTATCAAAGTATGACCAGCTACAGTTGTGCACTGAACTTTAGCCTCAGCTTTTTTTCAGAACACAAGCCATGCCTGCACGGGTCAAGCTTATATGTGCTATGACGGGCCCCCTGGAACCATGCAGCAGTGCCTGGACAGTCCCAATCTGTCCCGTGAAAAACTGTTTTGCTCCTTCCTTTCCAGGTGGTCATAGGCGACAAGGTGGTCTTGAACCCTGTCAATGCTGGCCAGCCTCTACATGCCAGCAGCCATCAACTGGTGGATAACCCAGGCTGCAATGAGGTAAGGTAATTTGAAAAAGTAGACCTCAGTATAAGGATGAGTGTTTTGCCACAGAAGCAGGCCTTGCGGATGTGTGTGTGTGTGTGTGCCCTCGCGCGCGCGTGGGTGCTCACATGCATGCATGGCATGTGACTTTAGCATGAACTCCGGATACTGCCCATTTTGCAGGGGAAGAACCCAATGCCCACATTTGGGCATCATGAGGTTTCATAGGTCTGTGCATGGGTGATGAATTTGATAAACTTTGCATCTCTGAAGAATCAGTCTCTAATTTGTTAAGCCTGAAAAGGCTCCTTTCACCATTTTCCCCCTAGCTGTAGGGGCACATTTCTTCAATTTGACTCCCTAAGGATGGTGTCTTACTGTTAAGTCTCAGGAAGTGACATTACAGATCATACACAGCCCTGATAAGGTATCCTGTTTTCAGCTATACATCTGCTAAGCCTTTCACTGGGCAGTTACAGACACAGAATCCTAACTCTCTTGTCATAGAATGTCTGTCTCATGGAGAGGGCATGAGCTCTAGATTGAGAAAGATGCGAATTCAGATCTCAGTCTGTGTCCCCGAGCTCTGGAACAGTGGATGGATTACTCAATGTCTCTGTAGATCAGTCTGAAAGGAGGGTAGAGTTTCTTCAGGTGCTGCTGAGGGTTTAGTGAAATGCTGTTAAAATGCCATAGCTCTGCATCTGGAAATAGTGATTGTACAAATACGGGCTCCTGCTGTTAGTGATGACATTAACATCTTCAAATGTCGGTGCTGGACTCATTTCTTGCCCTGGTATCTCACTCTATTTTGTAAGTATTGATTTAATTTAGCCTTTATACTTGAGGCTATTGAATCAGAGACTTGGAGGAAAGGGACATAGCATTCCAAAGGGGGTAGGAGGAAACCAGCGCTGACGTCAGATTTGGAGCATGTGCAGTGAAGGGTACAAACGAACCGTTTGCTACCTAAGCTTTCTCACTCCCCAGATCATTTTTCAGGCTCTTTGTTCAGCATGTATCAGTTCCTTTTCTCATTGCCTCGGCAAAGCTGCTGAAAACAAGCAGCAGCGTAAGGTTTATTGTGGTTCACAGGCCTGGCTGGGAGGACACAGCGCTAGAAGAAGGGGGCTTGAGCAGAGGGAGGCTGTGCCTAGAATAGGAAGCAGAGAGAGGACCAGAAGCCAGGCCAGGCTGTAAGCCTCCAGGCCGCCAACTTCCTGCAGCTAGACCCCTCCTCTTAAAGGTTCCATATTCTGCCAAAACATCTCCACCAGCCGGGGACCATGCATTCAGGCACATGAACATGAGGGGGCGTTATGGCTCCCTGAACTATATATAACGAGATGTTTGTGCTGAAACCCAGCTGGCCTTCCTGGCTACAGTGAGGAACTTTGGGACTGTATGACATAGTTATTCTAGGAGCTATGTGGAAAATTTGCTTTGATTTGCTTTCTAGGTCAACTCTGTCAACTGTAATACAAGCTGGAAAATCGTCCTTTTCATGAAGTGGAGTGATAACAAAGACGACATCTTAAAAGGAGTAAGCTTGATGCTTTTTGGCACTTTGCTTTCCTCAGAGTAGCAGGTTGGTTTTGTTTTTCAATGTGTTTCCTCCTTACTCCCATCTCATGTTAACGTACAGGGTGATGTGGTGAGGCTCTTCCACGCCGAGCAAGAGAAGTTTCTCACCTGCGATGAGCACAGGAAGAAGCAGCATGTCTTTCTGAGGACAACAGGCCGACAGTCAGCCACATCGGCCACCAGTTCCAAAGCCCTGTGGGAGGTGGAGGTAAGGGAGAGAGCCAGGAGAGGTGGGGCAAGGGACTGCCGAGGTGGGTGGGTGCTGGAGTTCAGATTTAAATCTCTCTGCAGGTGTGTTTCTAAATGATACCCAGGTACTTCTAAAAACTAAGTAGAGATGGCCCAGGAAAGCAAGTGCACCATGATGTCATGCATGGTCTTCTGGAGAAAGATAACATCTACACGTTCTTTCCCTGAGTCAGCAGGAATGGCTTTTTCCTACCCGCCCCCTTCCTCTTCTGTCTATTCTTTTCCCCCATCCCTTCAGTTGCTTGCTTATCTGTCATAATACTTTTCAATCAAATTGTGACCTGACATTGATAAATGCAAGGCTCCCACACTGTCTTGGGACACAAATGAAGCTGTGAGATAGAATGTTCTGTATATGGCAGGGAGGCTGCACTCAGGAAACCTCAGCAATATGGTGACCTAAGCAAGACCCGAGAAACAACACTACCACTTCCTGCACCGTGGTGGATGGGAGGGATTCTCACATGGGCCCACACCTCTGTGAAGAGCACAGGCAGTTAGTGGCTGCTGAGAGAGGGGGAAATCAGTCTTCTTCAAGGATGAGCCCCCTGATAGAGCCCTAAGCATTTATACCTAAGAGCAGCACTAAATTAACCTAGCAAGTTGTCTTCTTCTTCTCCTTCTCCTTCTCCTTCTCCTTCTCCTTCTCCTCCTCCTCCTCCTCCTCCTCCTCCTCCTCCTCCTCCTCCTCCTCCTCCTCCTCCTTCTTCTTCTTCTTCTTCTTCATCATTTCATGATTTTGAGAAGAGTGGAGGGGGGGAAGGGAGGAGTTAGAGGGAGAAGAGAAATCATGTAATTTCAATACTCATGCATGACATTCTCAAAAAATACATTAAAAAGAAGACCTGAGCATCCTGACAGTGGACATGCTCAGCAGGATGGCCTAGGTGACAGGAGGGGCATTCTGTTTGCTCTGGAGGTTCTGATAAAGGAGGGTGAACTGATGGAGTGATGGTTAAGATGACCTAAATGGCAATGGATAGTCTCAATCCTTTGGTCACACTAAAGGTCTTGGTTAAAATGTGTCATAAAACAAAAACAAATGCCGTGATGTAAGAAAGGGAAGGTAGAGGGGAGGCGTGAGGGTTGATAGTAAAGAGAGGGCGATAAGAGAGTCAGGTGGAGGGAGTAAACAGACTGTATCACACACAGTGTTAAACTATCAAAGATCCTGAAAGATCCAAAGAGTTAGCACCTGAGCTTGAATTTACTAGATGATCTGCATTTTCAAAGAGAGATAAGTGTGATAGGTCCTGTCATGTGAGGGAAAGGCTTCGAACTGGAAACATAGTATGAGGCAGCCTTGGCATCACATTGAATAACCTGGCTTTTGGAGCAACACAGGATGGACATGGGAAAATGGCTTTGCTGGCGACAGGAGCCTCAAATTGCACCTATCAAGGCTGCAGGACATTGGGAATGCCACTCACAGGCAAGGGAAGAAGTATGGAAAGGTGTTTTGAGTAACAACACAATCAACATGCTGCTTATGGGGTCTGCTCAAACTACTGTACCAACCAAGAACCATGCATGCAGTAAAACTAGACCCCCTATTCAGATGTAGCCAATGGACAGCACATTCTCCACAGCTGTGTGGAGAGTAGGGACTGACTCTGACAAGAACTATGGTGCCCCCTATTGACCACTTCCACTTGGTGGGGAGGCCCGGTGGCACTCAGAGGAAGGGTAAGCAGGCGACCAAGAAGTTGTCATCATATGGTCAGGGAGGAGGTCCCCCTTGGTGACAGGCCTAGGGGAGGGGAACAGGGTAAAAGAGGGAGGGGGGGGACAGGAAGTTACAAGTGAGGGGATAACAATTGAGATATAATCTGAATAAATTATTTAAATAAAAAGAAAAAATGACTCTGTTCTCAGGAATTGGCTTGCAAAACCAAGAAAGAAACTGATAAGAATATTTGACTCTAAAGATACTGAGAGCAGGAAGGAAGGCATTGCTGTCCTCCCCACTCAAAGTCTCCATCTGAGTGGCTGCCTTTCTGTCTCTACTTCTTAACTTTCTCCTTTCTCCCTCCTCCATCCTTGATTATGTCATGTCTAGCTTGAAATCTAGGCAAATACAGCAAAATGCCCAAGCCATAAGCACAGAATTCTGTGTTCATTCTCACGTCCACTCAGCTAAGGAACCAGCACCTGGATCAAGAACCAGAAGAGACACCCTTCAGAGGTCCTCAATGTGTCCCTGAGTGCTTCCCATGTTCTCCTGGACAGGTGGCTGCAGACAGGTGGCCAGCCCCTTGCTGAACAGCACAGAGCAGCTGTTAGGCAAGGCAGCCTTCACCCCTCTGTGTTGTTGTGTGCTTTAGACAATTTGCTTCTTTGTCTTGTCTCCTGGTGCTGTACTGTCCACATCCTATGCAGCTCATGAGTCAGCCATTTGTTGATGGCATTTGAGTTGTTTCTAATTTGGAGCTGTTATAAATAAAGGTCCAGGGCCGCTTGTGCTTTGACATAAGCGTCCATGTGTTCACATACATACGAGTGGGATAACTGAAGTCTATATTAGGTATAGGTTTCACATTATAAAAAATTGCCAATTCAAATTCAGGGGTGGCGACTTGCCTCTGATTTCAGCATTTGGAAGCCAAAGCAGAAGGATTGCTGTGAGTTCAAGGAAAAGCTAGGCTGTAGAGCCCCTTACCCAAAACAAAACAAAAAGGAAACTGGAAAGGAGAATAAAACTGCCCAGCTGCTTTCTAAAGTGGAAGGAGTATTTTCAAATTCTCACCATGAGCATTCAATATGGTCATTCCTTTCCATGTCAGCCGCTGAGCTTGATGGGAAGGGGATGCTCCTTCCGGCCTTTGCCTGCCCTTGTGGGTATGCTGCGAATTTTCTTTGTGCTCAACTGTTGTTTGTGCAGCTTTTCTGTTAAAGTGTCTACTCAAATAGTTTGCCCATTTAAAACTGCCCCTCCTTTTCTTCTACCTGGCGGAAGATATAGGCTCATTTTGGCATTGTGTAGATAATTTGCTGTAGTTGTCATGATGAAAAGACACCTGTCTTCCTGTCATCCATCTGTCTACCCACCCTTCCTTCCTTCTTTCCTTCCTTCCTTTCTTCCTCCTCCTCTATCTATCTTCTTTGCTGTTTCCTTTTCATGTCCAAACCATTTGTTCTTTGAATGTTCGCATATGTTTAGGGCCAGTCAATTAGTTAGATTTTAAACTCCCTGCGAGCTAGAGCTTCGGTTAGAAGTTTGACTTTGGTTACTGATATCCTCCTTGTTCACACGTGTGTGTGTGTGTGTGTGTGTGTGTGTGTGTGTGTGTGTGTGTGTGTGTGTTTGCTTTTTCCTTTGCATTCAATTTAGTGTCAGAGAAGAAAGTGGGTAGAGGAAAAAGGAGACAGAGGAAGTGAGAGGGTTGGGGAAGGAAGCAGAGAGGACACGGGCAGAAGGAGCAGTAGGGCATCAGTCTCCCCAGGCTAACTGCAAGTAGGAAATGCAAAGGAAGGAAAACTGGACACTTAGGAAGTAGAGGAAAAGCAGACTGTCATCCCCTTAGCTCACTTCCATTGAGCCATTTTTCTGTGGACAGGATATTTTTTTCATAGTTGGCACTATAATAAACAGATTTATTGGCCTGCTTGATCATAAGTAAAAGAAAATGTGTAAGCCTACAGAAGTCAGAGTGTCCAACTCCAGTGCCTTAGAAACACTTTGCCAAACCTTACTCATTCAAAATAGATTGAGTTGAATAAAAAATGGTAACTTTCCAAGGGGTTTTAACTTGAATGTCCTCTTGAAAGCATTTTCCCTCCCTCTGAGGACAACCACCTCTCGATTTCTTACTCCATTAAAAGCTGTCTCCTGACAGTTTGTTGTTTTTCTTCTGAATTCCCTATGAAATTTTTTATTTTTCCTTTAAACTATTTTCTGCCTTATTGGAAACTTAAGTATTCCTTCAGAATAAAAGAAGGAAAGCAACACCATGTATTTTGTGGATTAAAAATAAAAAAGATCTAAGGGTGCTGGAGAGAAGCGTACTAGCTGCTCTTCTAGAAATTTGAAGTTCAGTTCTCAGCACCTGCAAGGCAGCTAACAACTCTCTGTAACTCCAGTCCCAGGGGACCAGGTGGTCTCTTCTGGCCACCATGGGCAATGCATGCACATGGCGCTCAGAAATGGAATCAGACAAAATACTCATACAAAGAAAGTTTCAAAGACCATTCAAAAGAGCTCTTGAGGGTCTCATGAGGTACTAGCGTAGCCAGCTGGCTTTAGTTAGCGTGATGTAGTAAGACTGTGTTATATGTGTTTCCCTCTACTTCCTCCCTGCTGTCTCTGTGTTGTGGTGGACATATATTTTGTTTCTACATGGATTATAAACTTAGTTCACTTTATTATTTGCCTTGCTCCTGGGGATGTCCAGCCAGTGGCCCATAGGTCTTCACATAAGCGTATGTACGCCCTTGTGACCTGCAGGATGTGTAATAGAACCCCTTGCATGGTGTTGCTCACAGAAGCCAAAACACTGGACACACAGGGAAGCAGTCACTTTTGCTGCAAAGACACGCAGACAGCACCATGCAGGGGTCTTCCATGTTTGCTTTCACGGTTACATCCTAAGTGCTAGTTTGTTACAGAGATCCAAGTTCGAATAGAGGATTTCTTCAGCAGAAATTCCTGTGTCTTTTGTAGTGAAGGCCTGCAATGGTTCAATCGTCTGTATTCTCATTTGTGTGAAAATAGCTTTGTTTTACTGTCATGTAAAAATGTTTTTCTTTCTTTTAATTAGAAGCTTGTTAGGGATGCAGTTCACACACTGTATTCACATTGAAAAGTATACAATTCAGTAATTTTTAATAGATTCATGGGGCTGTGCCATATTGGCACTCTAAATTTTAGAATTTTTTAAATCACCTCCAAGGAAATTCTGTCCCCAGTCACCCATTACCCCCCAACCCCGACCACATCCCAGTTTCCTGGCATGAAATCAACTTCTTCTATGGATGCTCCCTGTACACAATTTGTTGTATGTGCTTTCTCTTACATAGGGGACTGTTTTGTTGCAATTTGGGATATTATAACAAAATACTGGAAATTGATTCCTAAATGTCATCACATGACACAGTGAATTAGGGAGTTCTTTGGGGTCTTTAATTTAGGGGTACATATTCCCTTCATAAGTCTCTGAGCCTTTAGCTTTGGGGGTTAGATGTCAACATAGGAATCGAGCGAAGGAGCACACACATTCATAAATCTGAGACTGTCTTCACAGTTCGTCCTTATTTGCATATGTGAATACTTGCTCCATCATTAATGGTAAATGTCCAATGTAGTCCATAGAGTCTCTCTGCCAAGGCTTGTCAATCAGAAGCATTCCCAGTCCTGTGGGAACGCTGAAAGTATTGAAATTTCAGGTGTGTGTATATGAGGCGCACTCATGTGTATATATATGTGCATGTGTGGGGGTGTGTTGCTGGGCCATGAATCCTGGCCTCTGTGTATGTTAGTTAAGTACTGTGCCAGTGAAGTATACTCCTGCCAGTCTTTATCATTTTGTGATCTTAATCTTATGGGGTCTTTAGATAGTGGTGGTTTGATATTCAGTCAAAATTTATGAAAATTTTTGGAGCTTTCTTTCATGTGTAGCGTTATACCTATGGAGCTCCTCCTCCCAAACTCTGGCCTTCTCCTTCACCCCATGAGCCTTGTGCTTCGACATACCCTCACGGGGATGCTACTCGAGTTCCGAGAGACCACAGAGACGCACCCTTCCTGCGTAACCAATACAGCTGTTTCATACATCCTTCCCAGTTCTCTCCTTTGCTGTGTTGATGTCATCTTTATACAACAGCACAGTAGTTACATATGTCACTTGCGTTATCACATTTAGAAGATGAAGTGTCATGGTAAATACCCCAGGTGCTCCTCACCCTCACATTTGAGAGCACAGGTCTACCTATGTGTTGTAGCACACAAGTACATATATGGGAAAGATCTCTGACATTTTATTTTATCAACTTCTGCATTTTGTGTATGAATTTCAGAATCTTTACTCCTGGAGTAAGGGAATGGCTCAGCATTTGCCATGCAAGCATGGGTTCCTGGGTTTGTATCCCTACTTCCACAAAAGAACTAAGTGTGGTGGCAGAGACAGGCAGATTCCCAGCTGCTTACTGGCCAGCTAGTCTAGCCAAAATGGAAGTTTCCAAGTTCAGAGAGAGCAATGAAGCAAGATACCTGAAATCAACCTCTGGCCTTTACATGTGCAAACACAAGATGAGTGCGCAATGTGTGCAGCATACACATGCACGTGCACACACATCCATATAGTCAACTAGCAAATGAGCCTTATATTTCATTAGTATTAAGGCAGAGATTTAAATAGTGTTGTAGTTCTTATTCCAGACATTGTACGATAACTAGGGGACAATCCTTTCTATAGAGAAACACCATTTTAATGATTATGCATCTCTAAATTGAGACATTGCATCTTGAAGATTGGCACAGCTTTGTTAGAAGCATGCTGACCCCTGCCCCCAAGTGGAAAATACAACCAGTACACTGTGACTTGTGATATCTCTAGTTCAGTGGCATTTGTTGTGGGCTGACAACTCTTCCAAACCCATTAACTGTCTTCCCTCTTGCAGGTAGTCCAGCATGACCCATGTCGGGGTGGAGCTGGGTATTGGAACAGCCTCTTCCGGTTCAAGCACCTGGCTACAGGGCATTACTTGGCAGCAGAAGTAAGTAGATGCTCATGGTTTCCTCTTGGAAAGAGAACTCACCTTGATTATCTTTTATCACTCACCTGCAGCAGCTGGACGCCTGGAAGCTCAAGGAAGTACTCAGCCGCCGTGCTTTTCTTACTGCCTCTCCATTTTCTTCTGTCTCATTTCTCTAGAAAAGGAAAGTTACAAATGACTGACATACTGTGTGGGACTCGACAGGGGTCCTGATCAAGATGTAGGGAGAAAGAAAGTTAGAAAATAGTGCTAATGTAAGTTTGTAGGAAGGATCTCCCGTTTTGTTGCTGTATACTGCTTTGCTTATAGTCATCTACCCACCCCACTTCTAACACAAGTGCCTGATACAGTCTGCGCTGGACACATGGTATTTACAATCAGAAACGTTGAAGTACATGGAGAACTAGAAGGTTTCAGAGAAACTGATTCCTTGGGGCTTTAGGGGGAGACATGGGTGTCATCAGTCTTATAAGAATATCAGAAGTCAAATTAACATTTTTGGTTTGTGTGTGTTTGTGTGTGTGTGTGTGTGTGTGTGTGTGTGCTGGATTCTCAAATTAACTTTTGAGTCAGCATTTCACTCTGCAGCTCAGGCTGGGTTTGAATTCTCTATCTTCCTGCCTCAGCCTTCCAGCTACTGTCTCTAGCTTTTGAATGAGTTTTAAGGAAAGGAAAGACTTGGTGTTGAAGGATAGGAGGAATTGCCTATCCTTTGTAATATCCTTAATTTTTGTATTAAATTAAGGAGCATCCTGCTGTGTAACAGATGTTGAGTGTTACGATAATCTGATGGAGGACGTATATACAATCATATTCAGAGTCTAGTAGTATATCAAAAGACCGCACTGTTGTCTGGTACCACTGGGTCAGGATGTCTAAGGATTTGCATGGCAATCAGTAATGCTTCGGCCATGGCCCTATGAATTTGGAATCTAAATGTGTAAACTACCCAGAGTGTCTGATACTTGTGCTAACTGATGAAATAGTTAAGAACCACACATGAAGAAGTCCAAGTTGACATCTAAAATGGAGTCTTAGGAGGAAGAAACCCCGCTAAGCAGCTTTGTTAACCTTTGGTTATGAGGTTAAAGATTAAGCGTGGTTGTCTTACCTGTTATGTTTTAAGGTAAATGTAGTTTTTTTCTAGAGGCCTCCGGTTTCCTCTCTTTCTTTTATGTAAAAGTAAGCAGGGTTATTGTGTGTTGACATTATCTTTACCTTAGGCCTTTACCTTTGCCTTCCTAGTGAATTTGTTGTGTTTTCCTTGTCCACACTCAGAGCTGAACTGTCTATTAGTGATTGGTGGATTGTTCTGTGTGTACTGTAACTGTGTGACTTGTATCATTGTTGTGGCATGCTGGCTCTGTGAATAGAGGGAAGGGACAAGGTTTAGCTCTTCAAGGATGGCTGCAGGTGGCGTCTCCTGCAGATGGGTCCTGGTCCTTGAGAAAGCAATGGATGTCTTAATTTCCTAATGATTCTTTTTCATCAGGCAGACCCTGACTTTGAGGAAGAATGCCTGGAGTTTCAGCCCTCAGTAAGTACAGGCAAGAGCCTTCTTGTCTTTGTCTGATAGGATGAGGCCAAACAGTCTGGAGCCCCGTTTAAGAAACTGCAAAGTGACTTTTGAGTGTTGGGGAAGGGGAAGACTTAGGCTCCCGTCAACAGGTCTTGTTCTGTGCTTCTCTTAAAGGAAGTCTATCCTGGTTGGTCCAGGCCCTCCCGGTCTTGGTGGTTTTCCTGTGTGCTCAGTCAAGAGTCTCCGCCTCTAAGTTGAAGTGGATAGTATCTCAGAATATTTCTGGGTGGGAGCTGGTGCCGGTCCTTGTAAAAGCTGGCCTCTTACAAACAGTTGTCTCTTGATGCTCTTGACCTTGACCTGTGACTCCTCCAGATTTTGAAGTGATAGTGAATGCTATCCTTCTGACTGCAGAGATAACACATGAGGCCTGGTACACATGGCCTCGCATGGGCAGTCTGGTGGCTAATCTCTAACTGATTTTTACAAAGTCAGAAATGGGCTTTAGGTTCTGATGTGATTTCAGATTTCAGGGCAAAATGGATTTAGCTTTGGAGAAATCACTCATGACCAGTAATACTGATCTGTGCATGCCCCGCTAGCGGCTGAAGAAGGCAGTGGTCATGTTTCATGGGCATAAAGGCATCCACAAAATGAGTCTATTTGTAGAGTGCCTTATGCTGAATTCAAACCATACAAAATGCCAGACAGATGCTGTCTGTTTGATATGTGAGCACATGTGCTGTTCTCAGTGGTTGCTTCAGTAGGTAGTGTTGAGGGTACTTGTTTTCTCATAACATTTGAAATCGTACATCAAAGAGAGGAAGTAAGGTAGTGAGAACTCAAAATGGAGGTGCCAAGAATCTGGCGTTAACAGGTAACTTTCTAATTATGTTTGAGTAGAAGGTTGGCTTCCAAAGAAACTGAGCCACCGTGCCTGGAGGACTTCTGGCTGTGACTACATGGACCTCCTAGTGCCTTACCAGGGCCATCTCCGCCTCTCACTGTTCCCACATGGTGCCTGGGCTTCCCCTTCCCTTTGCCTTTCTGTCACCTTTACTTCTGCGAGCATTTGGAAAGCTGGTCCTCCACAGTTCATCTGCTCGGAAAATAGACCTAATTCAGCTGGCTATTAGTCTGAACCCTTGGCCTGCCTTTATTTTCTTGTTTGACATTTCTTATTTTTGGACATTTCTTTATTTGAGGGAAGAAACCACCTTGTATGGCCCCAGTGCTGCCAGCTGAGCTATCACAGAGGGAGTCTGACCTTTCATATGAATGTCAAGCTGTGCCCCATTTGAGGGGGAGATGATGTCCGAGTGAACCGTGTGCTAGCTCTATGAGAGGTGGCTCCTTTGGGTTCTGTACATGACGGAAAACAACATTCTCAGTGTAAGATAAAGTGCTGTGATTGCCAGCCCAGGAAGGAGGGAAGAGATAGACCCTCATTTAATACCAGACTGATCACTGACAGGGTGTGTGATCTTGAACATGTAACTTCCCCTCCCTGAGCCCCACTTTTCTCCTCTGTAAAAGTAACATTTTCATGATGCATCAGATCAGCAGGGACTCCAGTGTGTTCCTATCCAGTAGGCCATCTTGACTTCACAAGAGTTAGGAAGGGTCTTGGCGAGTGGTCCTACTGTGATGCACCTCAGGCTTTTTTGGATACAGTGGTTTCTCTCAGTCTCACGCTTCCCCCATGCCAATGATGCACCAGCAGGCTGGGTGTAGATCAAGATGGCATTGATCTGATGGTCCCAAGGTTGCTGGGACCTGATTCTGCACATGGAGTAGGAATGTATAGAGAGTGCCTCACTTGTCTCAAGAAGCTGGAAGCACAACATTGGTCTCCATGGGCAAGTATTAGCCTTAAGAGAGCCCTGCTTCCTTCATTGCCTGTTTAGCTTGGAGTCAGAATAGTTAAGTCCAGAGTCATATATAAACCTGGATAAAAAGCAGCCTGTTCTCAGCTGCTCATGGTTTTCCTGGAGGTTGCCACCAGCAAAGCATTAGACTTAACTAGCTGTGTGGTGCTCCTTCTAAAATCAATGGTCACTTGCCTGGTCCCAGAGAGAGTAAAAGGCCAACCCAAGCTTGTTCCCTGCTGCTCTTTGTACGTGTTCCTTTCTTCCCACTAGGTGGCATATGCTGACTGCATACTGTGGACTCAGCTTCTGGGTTACTTGGCTAGATACAGAAAGCTTACTGAAATGACAGTTTTCCTCTGAGTCTGCTGCTGTCTCTAAACTGTCACTGCCTGTAACCAAGCCCTGAGCTATAGCTGGTTCAGACCTTGTGTTGAGAGTGGTGTGTGGGACACTTCGTAGGTGACAGAAGATAGGAGAGAACAGATGTCCATGGTTTCTCTGCTGCTCCAAAGGCACAGAGTGTTCTTGCTTTAGCATAGAGAGAAGAAAATGCCTCAGGTCTGTTTAGGTGTTGAGAGAACGACTTAGTTGGATTTTTATTGGTGGTTTGGTTTTTGAGACAGGGTCTTGCTATGCTGTCTAGATTAGTCTTGAACCATTGGCTCAATCAACACCACAACCCCCATGAGCCCCCAGCCTCTCCAGTAGCCTTGTTAGCTAAGACTACAGTTCCATTCGAGGCTAAAGAAGTGTCTTAGCATTCTGGCTTTCGTATTTGAAGTCATTCATTTATTTATTCATATAAATCCTGTTTATAAATGGTACATGGAAATGCTAAGTATGTATTGTGAAAATATCAAGTTGAAAAAAAATACAAAAAGAAAAGAACATTTACCTATAATGTTGGAAGCAGAAGTTCTTTGTGGAGCTGAGTTTCACTCCTTTTCCTTTGATTTGGCATCCTGTTCTTCATTACTGAATCTTCCTCTATATATTTGGGCAGGAGGTGATGTTTCAGCCAGAAAGAAGCAAGCTGGGGATGAGGAAATCGTGTTTTCCCAGCAGATACAGGGCATGTGGTTACACCAGGAATGCCAGGCATTGTAAAGAATTGTAGGCATGGTCACTAAAAGAGATCGCAGAGACATCCGAGCAGGCATTCATTCTAATCCTACTTGCTCACTTAACATCTCTGGCATGTGGCCTTTGCTTTGGAGATGAGAATGTGTCCTTAGAGTTGCCCAGGACACCTTTGTCATTGTTCATCGGGCTTTACTGTGAAGGATTTTCTTTCATTTTAGCCAAATCCCACTGTAGCATGAGTGGCCCTTTGCTTGTCATCACCAGGTTTCTTAGTTAGTGACCAATGTATTCTTCAAGGCTAGAGTGACTTAACGAGCTCTATTGGCATTCTTACTTAGGGACACCTGAATTCACGCTTATATCTTCTTTTAGGAAGTAGCTGTGCCATATTTTTGTAGACAAGCATTAACGTGTTTTTGTACCACCACAAATAACTAGTTTCCCAGGCCAGGTTTCCTTTTCCTCAAGTGGATCTCTGCTCCCTAGCTGTTGCACGTGGAGTGAAGATCTTCAATGCCTCTAGCTCTCTTTCCATAGTCATCTGCTGTTGTCCCTTCACAGGGCTTGAACATTTTGTATGACAGTTGAGACATATAGTCTTGGAGTAGGGGGCCGTGGTCCCCGTGTAGGGCTTCTCTGAAACTGTGGTCCTTCGCCTGCCAGCTGCTGACACTGGTATTTCTCCTCTCTTCCTGTGGACTGTGGCGTGATGATGGTAAGTGGGGCTTTTACCCACCGAGCTCCTCACATGACTCCTTTTGCCCTCAGGTGGATCCTGATCAGGATGCATCTCGGAGTAGGTTGAGAAATGCCCAGGAAAAAATGGTATACTCTCTGGTCTCAGTGCCCGAAGGCAATGACATCTCCTCTATCTTTGAGCTAGACCCAACAACTCTGCGTGGAGGTGACAGCCTTGTCCCAAGGTATGATTTTAAAATTCATTATGGTAAGAGAATCGTGGCTGGTCTTGATGGCTGGATGTGTGTCTTGGCATGGAAAGTATCCTGACCTTCACTTGAGCACTTATGAAGGAGGTAGTGAAACTCGTTGCCTGGCCCCAACATGACACAGGGGTTTATATGGCTCATCAATGGTAAGTTGTTGATAGTCATGTAAAAAGTACTATATTTATGAGGCTGGAGAGATGGCTCAGGGGTCCTCCTTAAGAGGACAGAGGACCCAACACACACATGGTAACTCTCACCTGTCTGTAATTCCAGTTCCATGGGAACTAATACTCTCTTCTGGTCTTTGTGGGTACTGCATGCACATGATAAACTCACTTGAGTGTACATACACATAATTTTAAAAATTCTATTTAAAAGTACTGCATTTAGGCCGGGGAGCTTGGTTTCCAAGCTAAAGGACCTCAGTTTGAGTCCTTATAACCGAAGTGAAGCTGAATGTCGGAGCCTGTGTCTGTGATCATAGTGCCTGACAAGATGGGCGGTAGAGACAGAAGAGTAGCCTAGTGTGTCAGTGGTGAGCAAGAGACTGCCCACGCAAGGTGTAGAAGGTGAGGATTGACCTTTGACATCTATATTCATGCAGGAGTGTACACACACATACACACACACACACACACACACCCCCACACACACATATACACACACATGGCAGGAGTAGACAGAGAGACAGAGAGAAAAGGAGAGGGAGAGAGAGAGAGGTGAGGAAGAGGAGAGGAGAGGAGAGACAGGAGGATCAGAAGTTCAAGGTTATCCTCAGCTAATATAACAAGTTTGAGGCCAGCCTGGGCTACATGATACCCTGTCTCAAAAAGCACAGCAAAACTAACACACGTGCACGCACGCATGCACACGACACTTAGGTGTTTAGGTTAACAGCCCATACCTTAGGCAGTTCAGTACTTTTACACATTTTTTTCTTCCCCAAACCTAGGTGATCTCTTAGTCAACTAGATAATGCTAGGGCAGCTTGATACCCATGGGGGACCTCCCTTTTCTCTGAGGAGAAGGACAGGGGAGAATGGGGAGAGTGGTATGTGAGGGGGAAACTGGGTGGAGAGAGGGTCTACAATCAGGATGTAAAGTGAATAAATAAATTTTAAAAAATAATTGAAAAGAAAAGTTACAAAATTGAAAATCACTGTGTGCATAGTAAAATATTGAAAAGTTAGACCTGTGTTCTCTTTTGAGTATTTTATTCAACTTAACTATTATTTTTATTGCCTAAGAATGTAATTTTTATAGCTGGGCAATAGTGGTACACGGCTTTAATCCCAGCACTCAGGAGGCAGAGGCAGGTGGATTCTGTGAGTTGAGGCCTGGTTATAAAGTAAGTTCCAGGAAAGTTGTTTCAAAACAACAACAAAATATTTTTTATATTGTACTATAAATGGAAGAGCCAATATTTAAATGAATTTTGGTGTTTTGTATATGTGCATGATGTGTGTATATGGATGTCCATGCTACTGTGTGAGTATGGAGGGCAGAGGGCAGCCTTTCTGTAGGCTACAGGATCAAACTCAGATGCCATTCTTTTTCTTTTAAAAAATTTTATTTGTATGGATTTTTTGCCTGTATGTATGTCTGTGCACCATGTGTTCGCCAGGTGCCCATCACCATGTGGGTGCTGGAAACCAAACCCAGCTAGAGTTCGTTACCAATGAGGCATCTCTCCAGCCCTCTCAGAGTGACATTCTTATACTGTAATTGCTTTATGCATTGTACCATCTCCCCCAAAGCCATTTGTT
The DNA here is from genome assembly GCF_903995435.1 of Acomys russatus. Taxonomy (NCBI): domain Eukaryota; kingdom Metazoa; phylum Chordata; class Mammalia; order Rodentia; family Muridae; genus Acomys; species Acomys russatus. The sequence goes on from NC_067149.1 coordinate 36,178,859, forward strand.
TGTTTGTTTATTATTTAGTTTGAGGTAGGATCCCACTATGTAACCCTGGCTGGTCTTGAATTCACACCGACTTTCCTGCCTCTGCCTCCCAAGTACTGGGATTCAAAGTGTGCACCAACACACATCGTCAAAAAAATCAGTTCTTAACCAAGTCAACAATATTATTTACTGATGTCCAATTACATGTGAAGCACAGTGCTGAGCAGACACTAGCCTCATCTGATATAATTACAGTTTTGCATATTTGAATCCCCGTGAACTAGGTTTTATCCACCCCTTTTAAGGAAGACACTCAGAGTTTGAGCAGAGGATCTCAAGTTAGGGCCCCGTAGCAGAACCCATATAGGTACATGGCTGAGCCAGAGTGTTGGACAGTCCACCTTACTCTCTCTGCAGCGCTGCACTGGGTGGCAGATGTCTCACTGGTGTTTATTGGATTTTCATGGGCCCTTCACTAAATATGCCTTTGTGTTTCATTGAGTCTCCCTTGCCTCTTTCCTGCTGAGCCTGAGAAAATTGGGAAACTGAGCATCCCTCTTAGGTGACTGCTGTCTGAATTCATGGTCACCTGACTTGTGCTGTTGCTGTTCCTGGCCCTTCTCAGAGGAGAAGTGTAAGGCAGGGCCCATGGAGAACAGAACCTCATGGGGCAGCAAGACCTTTCTTTGTGATTCAGTCAGATTCCTAGTTGTTAAGCTCTGCTGGCTTGTTAACCCCTTGAGAATCTGAGAGAGGCTAGAGATGCCAGCTGGAAACCCCCACAGCACAGCTTTCCTCTAGATCTGTAACGTGTTATGTTCGTTTCCTTCAAAACTGATGCTGTGAGCTCTTGGGCGTCACAGGCATGTCATGTTTAGAAGTCGACATTACACAGCACTCCTTCCCATGCCCCAGCTTCCTCTTCTGTGGTGCTCCCTGAGCCCTGGGAGGTGTAGAATTAGTTGCAGATGTCCAGTTTAGGCTGAGTATCCATTCAGTCTCTTATTCTCAGCACTCTGACCAGTTCTGCTTCCCTCCATTGATTCCTATCCACCACAAAAAGAAGCTTCACTGATAGAAGTCGAGAGCAGCCTTCATCTATGAGAGCAGCTCTATGAGTGTAAGCATGAATGTTTATAAGGCATGTTAATAGCATGACCATTTAGCAGAATAAGAATAACAGATTCTGCTCCAGGACCTATGACACCCCTAGCCATCCATGAGCTCCCCTTCTGTGGAGTGGGGCTAAAATCCAGTCAGAAAGTAGTTAGCTACCCCATGACAATTGTACCACTATTGCACAAATGGGCACATCATGTCTGGTAGATCTACACTGTAACACAAAGGGCTCAGCACTGGTTAAGACTATTGATGTCTTTTCTCCCTGAGCAGACTGCACAGCACCTCCTGCCCCCATGAAAGTGGCTCTCAGGGAGATTGAGTTCCCTGTGTCCTGTAGCCAGATCATGCAGTGCCTTCAGCAGTAAGCCCTTGCCGTGCGGTTATAGTGGGTCACCAAGGGCAATGTCAACAGCTTGTGTTACTTTAGAGAACATTGGACTTTCCCTTACCAATAGCTCATTGGGAGGTATCCCATGCCTTGTGCTACAGTGATCATTTAATCACCTGAGTCTTCTGGAAGCAGCAGTCTTCTCCTGCAGGATAATTCTGCTCAAACTATTTTAAATTGAATTTTGCAATTTTACTAACCGGCAGTTTTCATGAGGCTTTTTCACGGATCTTCAGTTACCCCACTGACTACCCTCTCCTCTCCCCCATCCCCCAGTCCCATTCCAACTCAGTCTTTTAATCCTTAATCTACCCCTTCTTTCATCTCACAGTGCTCTGCTATCCCTGCAAGTACTTTCTTAAAAAGCTGGCATGTGTTGAGGTGGGCTTTCCTGTGGTATTTCATAGTCTCTTTCTTTGGGTTCTCTATCCACCCATTGTATGACTAATTATTTTTGGGTCTGATACATACTTTATATTTCAGTCCTCCATTTATTACTTGGTGACCACTTGGTTGTTGGTACTTTTGGCCTATGAGTAACGTTATTTTGATGTTTGTGTACACATTTTTTGTGATTCCATATTTCTGCTGAGTCCTAATCTAGAAGCAGAGCTATTGCATTGTAGGAATCTTGTGTTTAACCTTTGATGAGCCAACAGGTTGTCTCTTGAAATAGACTCACCATTTCTATTCCCATCAAGTAAGTATGTGAGGATTCCAACTTTTCTACATTCTCACCAATATTTGTCACTATTTTTTGAGTCATCCCAATTAGTGTGAAATGGGTCTCACTGAGGATTGGATTTGCATTTCTCTGATGGTCAGTCATGTTGATCATCTTTTCATGTGTTTATCTTCTCATATTCTTTGCCACTTTCCTTAGTTATATAGCCTTTTATTACTGGGTTATATGTTTTCTAGATACAAAGGTTATCTGATCCATGATTTGCAAATATTTTCTTGCATGTTATTCTTCCATTCTTTAATGGTGTCCTGAACAGGTTCAATTAATTTTTCAATTTGATTCTGCTTTTGGCTTTTTACTTAAAAAAAAAAAAAAAAAAAAGACTGGGCATGGTGGGGCATGCCTTTAATCTCAGCACTGGGGAGGCAGAGGCAGATGGATCTCTGTGAGTTCGAACTCAACCTGGCCTACAAAATGAGTCCAGGACAGTCAAGGCTGTTAGACACAGAAACCCTGTCTCGGAAAACCAAAACAAACAAACAAAACCATGGCCACAAGATTTTATAGTGATATTTCTTTCTAAGATTTTATTCCTTTTCATTGTTTATACTTAGATTCTTGATTCATTTAGAAATCTTTTAAAACATAAATGAGGTAGGATATATATATATATTTCAAAGCTTCCTTTCTTATTGACTATATATTATTTAAATAGGTGTTGGTCTGCAGAATTGAAAAGCATTGTAATTCAAACAATTTTTCACATTCTCAGTTCTGAGGACTAGTGATTTTTCTTAGGATGTCAGAAAACAAGGGAATAACATTTATAGCCTGTCCTGAAAGAGTGCCATGGTGGTTAAGAACTGGAAGATGTGATTTAAAATACCTCATTGCCCATGAGACTCTTCTTCATTGCATTCCCAAAGAGGGAATAAGGAACTCATTGGCATGTATTCCCTAGTGTCTTGGAAATCCCCATAATCCGAGGAGAAGAAAAGTTTAAGTTTCTGCAGCTGGCTAAGTGGTATTGGCTGGAAGAGGCCCCTCCCTCTGTGTTCTGTACTTTTGGTAGTGCTTCCTGGTGGGCAGCTTTCTTTGATAGTATAGTCTAAGCTCAGAAATGAGGCGAGGACTTCCGTTCAGCCTTGAGGGATAAAAGTTCTGGCGCAGTCTACCAGTGTATTCATTTATTATTGTCTTGCTGGATCTTTACCTGAACATTTTTCTTCATTCTTGCCCATGGCTGCCATCCTCAGAGCAAGAGGAGAGTAGAGTGTCTTATCCATTGATTGTGTAGAATCCAAGTAACCTCAGGAGTATGCATTCCTTTCTCAGCTGTAGAGGACAGTTGGAGGAGCACAAGAGAACAAAGTTTAACAACACACAAGTATTAAGATGCCACCCTGATTCCATCCATTACTGTGCACTAACCTATAAGTCATTTTTAAATTGTTCTGTATTTTTCTTATTACAGGTTGCAATGTATAAAGTTAGACACATAAACATCTGTCAAATGGTACCAACAAATGCATTTTTGCAATAGTCAGTAGATAAAGAATGCTTCAGAGCCAAGTAAGAAGGATAATGACTAATCCTGGATACATTGAACCAGATAATAAAATTGCAGTGCATGAGTTAGATATTGCATTGGGGGAGCATCTACTTGTATGAATATGTACTTGTCCTGACAACATGACTTTTGAGTTAAGGATGAGGAATGGTACTTCAGAAGAACTGAGTGAATGGGCTTTGTATCTTTGATAACATTTGTTATAGAACTCTAAGGAATATCATTATCCAACTAAAACTAAGGTCCAAGCTTTGATTACACTCTGAAAATACTGAAAATGAATCAAATTCAGAATGAAAAAAATGTAAGTGCTTTTTTAATATCTTGCTCATAGGGCTGGAGAGATGGCTCAGAGGTTAAGAAAACCGGTTGCTCTTCCAAAGGCCCTGAGCTCAATTCCCAGCAACCACATGGTGGCTCACAACCATCAATAATGAGATCTGGTGCCCTCTTGTGGCCTGCAGGTGTTCACACTATATACATAATAAATAAATCTTTGAAAAAAAACCTTGCCCATATTGGCTAACTCATGCTAATCAAAGTAAGTAACACTAGAGTTTCCTTCTTCTGGCTTTAGAATGTTCAAGACAGTGACAGCAAAGGCTACTAAGGTCTGTTGAAGGTGCATGTTAGCTTGGTCTCTCCCCCACGAATGTGGCATGCCTTGGTCCTGATTACTGTTACTTTGAATGATTTCCACTTTATCCTATCAGCCCCTAGCCTCCCAGTGTCTAAAGTTCCAGTCCAAAGTTATATCAGCTTTTGGTAACAGAATGCTTTCCTGTTTCTGAGTCCTCCTCAACTGTCTCCTAACCAGTCACGTTTAGTGCCCATTTCCTGTGCTTTCTGCTTGCTGAGTGTGATCTAATCTTCTCAGCAAGTTCTTGAGGGGCAAAGATTCCTTCCATTGTTTTCTACTATGCCAGGTGTGAAGCAGAGTTGGAAAATGTCTTAAACATGATGCATTATATAAAGAAACAATCATTTGTTTGTTTTGTGTTTGGTTTGGTTTTCAAGACAGGGTTTCTCTGTGTAGCTTTGGCTGTTCTGGAGCTCACTCCTTAGACCAGGCTAGCATTGAACTCCGAGATCCACGAGATCCATCTGCTTCTGCCTCCCAAATGCTGGGATTGAAGGCCTATGCCACTACCACCCAGCTCATAAAATGAGTTTTAAACCCCTTAGAGGACAAGGAAGCCAGTAGTAACTATATAAAATCCAGCTATTTAGAAGGAATCAGGTGCACTTAAGCTCTCCTGGGTTCATTAAGGTTACAATAGGTCTCTGGGCACAGACTGTAACATGTTACTTGTCATACATGTAACCATGAGCTACTTTGAATGTTCTTTGTGGAATTCTGTATTGTGTACATGTTTTCAAGTAAGAGGCTATCCTCTGATATCATTTGAAGAAATTGGCATTACTAACCCTGTAATGGACTAGGACTTTAGGAGACATTAGATGGTATAGTGTTTTGGTCTTACAAATAACAATTGACCAAACATCTTTGTAACCTATTTTGCTCCTGTGCTATTGTTTCTTCTAGAAAAAAAAATGTAAATTTGGAGCTGGTAAATAAGATATGTATGTTCATGTGTTTGTGTTTCATTTATCATGTTATCCCAATTTCCAGACTCCTTTTTAGAGTTGTTACTCATTACATGCTAGCCAGTGATGCACAGGGGCTGGACTGCAGCTCAGTCCTTTAGCTTGTATCTAGACTGTCAGGGCCCTTGAGCAATCCTGTCGTAAAACAAGACACCTACCACACATTTCCTTAAGCTTTTGTAAGCACTAGCTCTTCTCAGCTTTGGGATCTTAGAATCAAAATAGAAGCTCATTCTGCCTCAATTATGCACTCAGTTGAATGTTTATCAACATTTATATTTATCACTAAAGTATTGCCTGTGTCCTTCTAATTCATGTTTCTTATTGATTTGTAGGAACTCATTGTGTTATGGCTCAGTAAATTTTAAAGTCTGTGTTTTGTTCTTTTGTCTTTTTAGTTTACTATTTTTCTTTAAGCTTAGTCTATGATCATCCTGTGTGTATGTGTGCATGTGCACACAAGTACTAATGCACACGCAGAAGGATACCCCAGTTCTGTGGCTCCATCTCATGCTATTTCTAGTATTTATTCAGAGTGTCTTTTAGAAATTATCACATATTTCAGAAAGCTTAGAGTTATTATGAATTACTTTTTGTTGTAAACACATCAGTGGCAGGAACCACTGATTCCCAAATATATCTATAACAGAGAACTATTTTTGGTTGCCTGCTCTCTTTTGACAGAATGTGTTTTAACCAGTGGCTGTCGAGTAACTCAAAATGTCCCTGTGTCTGAAATTTTGCATCACTTCCCTTTAGGAACTCCTATGTCCGTCTCAGACACCTGTGCACCAATACCTGGGTTCACAGCACAAACATTCCCATTGACAAGGAGGAAGAGAAACCTGTGATGCTGAAAGTAAGTCCAGAACTTGGCTGCCGCCCTTTAGTCTCATGCTCTGATAGGGCTCCTTTGATGACAGGTAGGGAGTGCTGCTCTGTTGTTGGGTTTCTTTTAGCTTTGATAAGAGTGTAGTTAGTCATGGCCAAACTTGAAGTGGTAAAAATTTATTCCAAGGGATCTGAGTGAAGCAAACTCAGGACTTAGGAAATAACCAGACTTTTTTTTTTTAATTAAAAAAATATTTTTATTCCATTGCTGTTGAGAAGTTCTCTGTATTTTCATGTCTAATGTCACTTTGGCTATGGGAATACTTGTTTGTGCCTTGAGATACATTGATATCTTCTTGATTTTTTCCTTGTATCTTTAGTATTTTTTTTTCCTCAGTGTATATAAGGAGTATACTTTTTTGTGTGTCTAAAAGAGTTTTTTCAGCTGGATGTGGTGGCACATGCCTTTAATCCTAGCACTTGGGAGGCAGAGGCAGGTGGATATCTGAGTTCGAGGCCAGCCTGCTCTACAAAGTGAGTTCCAGGACAGCCAAGGCTACACAGAGAAACCCTGTCTCAAAAAACAAACAAATGAAAACAAAGATAAAAGCAGAAGCAAAATAAATAAGAGTTTCCCCCATCTCTGTTTATGGAGACTTCTTCTCTACCAGTCACGAAGCTTATGTAGCAAGAATACATCTGAGATTTTTCTTTTTAGAATTTTTTTTTTCTCTTATGAGTGTGTTCAGGTTCATAGCAAAACTGAACGATTTGTACAGTCTCTATGTCCTGTAGACTTAGTAATTGCTATTTTCTATATTTGCTTTTTCTCTATTAATAAAATGTTGCTTAATTATAAGACTCTTATATCCTTCCCATGAAAAAAGAAGCTACAAAATTACAGTTGTTCCTGTTGCATGTATTGACCCTCAGATTTCTTTTTCATCTTTTCCATTCTCACCACACAGTGTATACTCACAGCGAGGTGGCTTTATGTAACACAGTAGTACCATACACAATGCAAATGTTAAAAAAAGCCGTCCTTTACTACCTCGCCAGTCCACACAAAACTAATTTTCTACTTGAAGAACATCCTTCTAGAAGTTTCTTATATTACCACCAAGAGAACTCCAAGTTCTTTGGATTGCCCAATATCCTGTAAACAAACCATTTGATTAACATCCTACTTTCCCAGTCAAGATTATCTTACAACATCTCCCTTGACTTTCAGATTGGTACCTCTCCTCTGAAGGAGGACAAGGAAGCATTTGCCATAGTTCCTGTTTCTCCTGCTGAGGTTCGGGACCTGGACTTTGCCAATGATGCTAGCAAGGTGCTGGGCTCCATCGCTGGGAAGCTGGAAAAAGGCACCATCACCCAGAATGAGAGAAGGTGAGGGGCATCTGCAGGCACTGACCCAGCTGTCCTCGTGAGTGGCTAGACTTTGAAAAGCCCTTGGGGAGTTAAGGGATCAGAACTCTGAAGAGCTGTGTGAGAAAGTGGCAGGTTTCATGGGCAGCTTCGTTTATCATTCCCAGAAATGGGCACTTGTAAATTAATCTGCATTTGGTTTTGTTATAGAGTCACAGTGTATGTCTCAATTAGCTCCAGCTGTGATTTCAAGGATGCTAGAAAGCATGAGTCCTCTTGTTTACCTTGTTCTTAAAGCATGAATGTCTCCAGGCAAAGCTTTAACCTGTAGAAGTTTGAACACTGTCTTTAGCAAGCTCTGCTCCCCTAAGGTCTGTCACCAAGCTGCTGGAAGATTTGGTTTATTTTGTCACGGGTGGAACTAACTCTGGCCAGGATGTGCTTGAAGTGGTCTTCTCCAAGCCCAACAGAGAGCGGCAGAAGCTAATGCGGGAACAGAATATTCTCAAGCAGGTCAGTGAACCTTGATGTACTTTGGGGTTAGCTTTGTGAGAACCTGTGGGCATCCTGCTCATACAGAGAAATGGATGACAAAGTATGGATTGTTGTTTTTTTCCCCCAAAAGTACTGATTTCTTAGAGTAGTTTTAAGTCTATAGAACATTTAAGCGTCAGGAGAGTGTCCTCCCATATCCCTTGCCCCAGTGTCAGCATCCTGCAGCAGAATGGAACATTTCTTGAGTGAACATAGATTGATAGATCACTGTAATTCAGGGTCCATAGTTTGTGCTCTTCTTTTGGTGGTGTACATGATTTGTTTGTTTGTTTGTTTGTTTGCCTTCTTGACAGATGTATTGAGGACAGTCATAATATCATTGCCCTAAAAATCCACAGGGTATTTCCATTGCCCCCGAACCCTCTGCTTCTCCTATTCATGCATTATTCTTCACTGTCCCTTAGGCCCTCTCCTCTCTTAATTGTGTCCGTGCTTTGCCTTGTTTGGACTGCGGTGTAGTTGGAATACCGTGCAGGCTTTTCAGATACGTAAGGTTCTCCATGTCTTCTCATGACTCAATACCCAAGTCCAGTTGATAGATACCATACTTGATGAGCCATGAGCCATGTGAGCATTCACCTGTTAGATACCCTAAAAAGTGTTGAGGTGACACTTTTATGTTCTTCAAATTTAATATAATGTGTCATATTTCCTCATGGTTACTTCATATGTTTAGGAATTTTGCAGTATTTGACCAACCCAGAAGGCCTGTATTAGCTCTTACAGGCAGCTTTAGTGATCATTTCTATGTTTCCATAAAGGAGGAGTGGTAGTTTACAGGAAGTATCGAGATAACATTTAGCTCATATGAGTCAGCTTTCTGTCACTGTGACAACGCAGCTGGAAAAAATAATCTTAGAGAGAAAAAGTCTGTTGTGGCTCCTGGTTGCAGGAGTTTTTCTCCATTGCCACTAGCCCTGTCACTCTTGTCCTCTGGTGCAGTACATGATGGTGGAGAGCCACTCACCTAGAGAAACTTGCTTCTGTGACCACGCCCATCCAATGAAACCCAATCAGCTGTGAATCTTTCAGTGGCTAAATCCCCCCAATCAGATGACACACCATGACACAGTCACCTCCCATAGGACTCACATCTCAATGGTGCTGCTTCAAGGACAAGTCCTTTACCACGAGCTTTTCCAGGCTTTTCGGATTCTGAGTATTGACAGTATTATAATGTAAATCAGCCAACAAATTGAAGGCTGAGCAAGACAAGTCCAGGTAGAGGAACCGTGTATGTCTCTAGAGCTGCGGGAGATTTGCTTAGTTATTTCTTGGAACTTGCTGGTGACCACAACGGAAAGAGAGACAAGTTACGAAGCACTGTAGTTCTCCATGAAAATGTAGCATGTGGAAATCCTTCTTCCTGTTGGGCTATGACAGACAAAATTCATATTTCAACAAGGTTTGAAGTCCAGGAATAAATTACATCCAGATGTTTCATGTGGTGAATCCCAGATTAGAATTCTGGCTTAATGTCCTTGTTCATTCCCATAATAGCCATCCCTTGAGGGGTTAATCAGTGTTGGTCAGTTACATAGGACGCTGTACTTCGGTGTTTACAATTGCTGTGTGTTTTAATGCTTACAATACTTATGTACTATAGATAGTGTGATCAGTGTTCTCCCAGAGCAAGAACATGTTTGCTTTGGCCATGGTCTGCACTGTTAGAGAGTGTTTCCTGAGATCTAGCCCATCTAGTTGATAGCAAACAAGTACATTCATTTTGGTCTTATTAGGATTGTAATCAGGAGGCACCAAATCCGGCAGCCTTCAGAGAGCTCTGTAAGCTTTTAGAGATGATGGCTGTTTTTATAGCTTAATCCACAAGCAGGCTGGCTATTTGCATCCTGTTTGTGAAGACTCGAGGTTGGTGTGGCCAAGGTTACATTGCCTTACAGGAAAAGGGTTGGATAGTCCCATGAAACTAGGTGAATAGTTTCCATACTGTTACAAAACCCACTGAGTCTTCCTCCAGGATGCAGGCCAGCTCACTTTTTGAGGTCAGCCTATACCTGTGTGGCATGTGCAGATGGTGGAGTTCAAAAGTTGGACATGTGTGACACCTGGCTTAACAAATCCTCACAACTGCAGTTTTCGTCCCTGGATCAATGCTAAATTATTTTGATTTTCTCCCTGGCAGAAGTCATAGAGGCATATGATTTCAACCTACAATCCCTCCCTGCACTCTCCTAAATGTTTGAGGACTAGGAGGGCTGAGTGAGTGGGTGTCCAGCCCAGCTGATTGACAGATGCAGGTTTCAGTCCCTTGATGAGTACAGTTGTGTTCCTTCCTGGAAAGAGAATTTAAGTCTTAGGTATGCAGTGATGGCAGCTCGCTGTTTCTTTTTACAAACAGATCTTCAAGCTGTTGCAGGCCCCCTTCACAGACTGTGGGGATGGTCCGATGCTTCGGCTGGAGGAGCTGGGGGACCAGCGCCACGCCCCTTTCAGACACATTTGCCGACTCTGCTACAGGGTCCTGAGACACTCACAGCAGGACTACAGGAAGAACCAGGTGGGGTTAAAGTGGATGGGAAGTGATTGTTGGGTTCCTCCCTCAAGTTCACATGCCTTACTCATGCGCTTTAGGTGTTATGTGCTTTTGCATTTAACAGTAGGGAATAGTCCACTATTAAGTTTGCCCTTAAAAAGGAAGTAGATGGTTGGAAGCCTGGGAAGAAGATGCATCACAGAATTCTTGAGGCGAATACTGGAGCAGCCTCACACAGTCTCTTATAAATGCATGTGATTTTCAGGTGTCAATTTTAAAAATAAGAAATATAAACAATACTGAGAAATCTCTTTTGTGAACCTATTTCAGGTAAACTTCAGTTTTTGAGATTGAGGTTACATTTGCAGTATATGTTTGTGGGAGTATGTGTGTGTGGTATATGTGTATGTAGTATATGTGCAGGTATTATGTGCACATGTATCTGTGAGTGCACACACCCATGCCTATGGAAGTCAGAGGAGGTTATAAGCTGTCCCACTGTCACTTTCTTGCTTGTTGCTTTGAGCTAGGGTCTCTCACTGAGCCTGGAACAATGCTAGCAGCTGGTTAGTGAACCCTAGTGAACTTCTGTCTTCCCCCAACCCAGAGCTGGAGTCGTAAGTGTGTGTATAGCAACATCTAGCTTTCTGTATGGGTGCCAGATATTTGTGTTAAGTTCTCATGCTTGGGCAAGAAGCACTCACACACTGAACCACGTCCCAAGCTCTACACTATGTTTTGGTGCCATGTTACCAGAAGGCTTAAGCATGAAATAATTCCATGTTTAAGAAATGAAAGATTGTTTTCCTCCCACCTCCTTTCATGACTTCAGCCTTTGAAGGATACCTTTTCTTGACTGGGTCTAGATCGTGTTTGCTGAGAATCTAACTCAGTGACTAAAAGTGTATGTACATATTATGCATAGATTTGCAGATTATCCATAGATAGAGGTATACACACAATCTCTCTCTCTCTCTCTCTCTCTCTCACACACACACACACACACACACACACACACACACACACACACACACACACACTATGGTACACACTCTTCCCATGAAGTTAATGGTGTAACAAAAACATTGTGACTCTAAAGACACTGCTAGCTGTGTTGGTAGATCATTGATTCTCAACTAGGCTTGATTCTGTCCCATAAAGAACATTTGACAGTGTCTGGAGACCCCTCTGAATGTTACATCTTAGGAGCACTAATGACGTCTAATGGGTAGGGGCAGAGATACTGAAAAATACCCAGCAGCACCTGGTGCATCCTTCACAACGAAGAAGGATGCAGCTCCATGTCAGTAGGGCTAAGATAGGACCACATGCATCACATGTAGCATTATGGATATGAACTGGCACTGTTACTGGTCTGTGCCTTGGAACACAAACTTGTTTCTTAAGGTTTTCCAGTGTGTTCTGTCTCTACATTTAAACTTTTTTTTTTTTTTTTTTTTTGTATTTAAAGTTTTCATTATTATGAAGACAACATTTAATGGTTACTAATGTAACCTGAAATACATTCATGCCTTGCTAGGTAGATCCAAACCTTAGCGTGCCTCTGTCCCAGTCTTTAGATGAAGGACATGGGGCTTTAGTGCATATTAGGATATGCCATTTGTACACAAGGAAGTAAAGCTAGTTTATCTTGCAGCTGCTGGATTGGCTATCTCTGCTTAGTAGTTTATGGATCCTGTGGCAGTAGGCAGAGCTGTGTCTATAAAGTCTGGTGACCTCTCCAACATGCACCTGTAGGTATAGACGGAAACGTGGCTGTGTGTGCTGTGTTAAACCTGAGTAGCTCCTGGATTTAGGACTTATGGGAAAAATTCAAAGCCAGTTTCAAGGACCACTTAAACCTTAAGCAAGCAAACAGTCTTTCTTGGGTAGAACTATCTGGCAAAGTGTGTGTGTGTGTGTGTGTGTGTGTGTGTGTGTGTGTGTGTGTGTGTGTGTGTGTGTGTTTGTAGGTGTGGTGCGGTGAGAGGGAGAAGGGTGATGCCATAGTAGCATTTTAACCCAGGACCTTGCACATTGCCAGGCAAGCACTCTACCAATGAGCTGACCTCTATCCCAGGGAAATAGCTCTGAATAGAACAAATTACTGTTCGGAGGAGGCTTCCTTGATATTGCAGATGTACTCTCTTCTACCGATTGGCTTACTTTTTCCTTTATTTTCTTTTTTGGCCAGGAACTCTCTATATGGACCAGGCTGTGCTCATAGTCACAGAAATCTGCCTTGTCCTGCCTCCCGAGTGCTGAGATTAATGTGTGCCACAGTCCTATTGGCTTTAAAAGTGAAATTTTAGGAGACTGGGGAGGTGATTCAGCCCTGGCTACTCTTGCAGAGGACCCTGGCTTCTATCCCTGACACCCACATTGCAGCTCATAATCACCTCTAGCTCTGCTTCCAGGGGTCCAATGCCTTCCTTTGGCATCTGTCAGCACTGTTCACGTGTGGTGAACTTAACATACGTGATGACAAAAATGCTCATATAAGTAAAAAAGTTAGCTTAAAACATGATTTTTTTTAAACCTAAGAAAAAGAAAACAATGGGCTGATAATCCAGATGTCCACATAGGGATTATCTGTGTTCATCGGCAACACTAGAGGAATGAGAAGGGTTAAGTTATCCTGAGTTAGTAATAAATTCAGAGCTGTGTAACTGCTTTCAACCCTGTTTTAAAAATGAATCGGTAACTAAAGCTGATGTTGTACATGGAAAGTATCTACATGTAGATCATAAAGCTTTACTTGCTGACAATGTGTGGTGGCTTTAATTAAGTAAAGGCTGTGAGGATCTGAGCTGCCATTGCCCTGGGGGAAGAAGGCTGAAGAAGGCTGCCCAGGGTCCTTTGCCTGTTGAACCATAGTGCTAACTTAGTCACACTGCCTTTCATCTCTTGGTTTGACTTGTGTTTCGTTCCCTAAAAGGAGTACATAGCCAAGCAGTTTGGCTTCATGCAGAAGCAGATTGGCTATGATGTGCTGGCCGAAGACACCATCACTGCCCTGCTGCACAACAACCGAAAACTCCTGGAAAAGCACATCACTGCGGCAGAGATTGACACATTCGTCAGCCTGGTGCGAAAGAACAGGGAGCCCAGGTGAGGTACCAGAGGGCACTCGGGGAGGAAGCCTCTGTGCATATAAATGTGGGACTGTAGCTGTCTGCAATGTTAGGTGTGAGGCTTGCTGTCCTGAGGGCTGGCAGCGGTCAGCTTCCTGTGGCCTTGTGGTGCATAGAGGCGAGAGCATGGCATTGGGCCTGCGTGCTGCGGCCCCAGCAGAGTTTATCAGCTGCTCACCTCTCCTCTCCTTCACACTTTAAATGAGCAGCTGTAAATACTTCTGAGCTGTCAGGCACATGACACACAATAAAGGACGTTTGGTTTTGGTCGCTCACTTCTTCGCACCCGTGGCTTTCAGAACTGCTGCCCATATTATCACCATGTCCTTTGTAATGTTGACTTGAATGCTTCTCTATATGTGAGTGACTTCTTCCCACCTTTTATGCACACAGATCTGCCCCTATTCCTTTTGACCCTTCCCCATCTTGTCCCTCTTTCTCCTCCCTAAAATTAGGTGACATAGGAAGCAGTTCACAGTAAAGTGTCATCAGTCACACTGCAAGGCTGATAACACTACTGTAAAAATGACCACTACCACTTCTGCCCAGCATCTCCTGAGGCCAGTCCTTAGGATCTTCTCATGTAATCCTCAGGAAGACCTAGAACATGTGTACTCTATCTTTCCCTATTGATGAGGAAACTGGCATTTTTCAGGTTATGTAATGTCTCCCAAGTGCTAAGCCACAGCAGAGTACCACAGTTAGCGTCACAGCCTGCCTGCCACCCTGGGCTTCAGGTCCCAGTGCCTTCCTTCACTGTCCCTTCCTGAAGAGAACTTCCTTCTTGTCCTGCTCCTCTTCCTCATGTTGGTCCTGTCACCTTTTCATTAGCTTTAGTTATTTCCCCCTTCCTTCCTCCCTCCCTCCCTCCCTCCCTCCCTCCCTTCCTTCCTTCCTTCTTCATCTGCCATATCCAGACTCCTTGTCACTGTCATCAAAGTCTTCAATGTGCCTAACAGCTCTTGAGATTGAATGCAGGCCTTGTCTATGCCAGGAGGAGTCGGCTCCCTCTGCCTGCTCTGTGCACAACATCCTGCTTTTTTTCGTTCTCATTAGATTCTTGGATTACCTCTCTGACCTCTGCGTGTCCATGAACAAGTCGATTCCTGTGACTCAGGAGCTCATTTGTAAAGCTGTGCTGAACCCCACCAATGCTGATATCCTGATTGAGACCAAGTGAGTGCCATCTAGGGACATACACTAAAGACAAGATGCACTTGATGGTAAATGGATGTGTATGCTCATGGGAAATAAGCCCGATTCATCCTTCTCTTCAGGGTTGGCCTAATGTTGCTTGGTAGTATTTCATCTTTGTTTTGCAGGCCTTGTTCAAAAGAGTAGTTGAACTTTTTTAGTTTGGCCACTTACTCTGTATACTATAGAAGGTCACTTACTCTGTATACTACAAAATATACTCTGCATCACTTGCTCTGTCTATTGTAAAATTGTGTAAACCCACAAGGGAGCATTTGGCACAAAGTTTAAAGAGTTGAAGAGCCTTAAAGTTCTATCATTCATTAATAAAAATAAAGGATGTAATAATAGTCAGTGTTAATATTAATCCAGTGTTTCGAGGAGGTCTAAATTATCATTGTTCAAAGTGTGATGGACTGGCGAGATGGCCCAAAGAATGTAGGGTCCTGTGCTGAGCCTGACAAACTAGTTCAATCTTCTGGAACCTCATGGTAGGAGGAGAAAACTGATTCCTGCAAGTTATCCTCTGACCTCTACACATCAACTGTAGCACACAACAAATAAAAATGTAATACAAATGTTTAAGTAGTGCTTATTATAAATTATATTATACATATTATAGTTACTATTGATGTAATACATAAATACTATATTATAATTATGGTTGTTAGCAACCATAATTACTATTATCACTGCTTTGGTAATAGTAGTTAATCACTTTTAACAAAGGAGCATTTTCTCTGGTGACTATGTTGCAGCAGCAAGGCTGTATTAGAAAGAGTTAAGGTGTAAGCTAGTGGCACAGTTTTTCTTAGTTGTAACTTAATTTGGGGGCTTGTGTTAATGCAAGGTGCCTCAACCTTGGCAACCTTGACAAACCCATTTGGAGCTTGAGGACTTGGCAAATGCCCTGTCATTATAGGATGTTAATAGAAGTGTTCCTGCATTGTGGCTGTGTGATGCTAATAGCACCTCCTTTGCCATTGTGACACAAAAAATGTTACAAATGTTGCCAAATGTCTACTGAGAAGAAAGAGTATCCTAGTTGAGAATTGCCAGGATAAAGCGCATGAAGACCATACAGATTCTTTATGGCTCTGCCACTGGGAGAAGTAAAGCACAAAGTGGCTCTCTGTGTGTCTCTGGGCTGGAAGGAAGCAAGATTTCCAAGGATTTTTATAAAAACTGAGCTCTGTCTCCTCTTCTTTCTTCACAGGTTGGTTCTGTCTCGTTTTGAGTTTGAAGGAGTCTCTACTGGAGAGAATGCTCTGGAGGCTGGGGAGGATGAGGAAGAGGTATGGCTGTTCTGGAGGGACAGCAGCAAAGAGATCCGTAGTAAGAGTGTCAGGGAATTGGCACAGGATGCTAAAGAGGGCCAGAAGGAAGACCGGGACATCCTCAGCTACTACAGGTGAGCGGGAGGCATGCTTGCTTGGCCTGAGGGGCTCCCAAGCGGCACTTGGGAGAATATGGTTTTCTTGTTAATCATGCTAAGGCAGTGGGTCTTAACCTGTGGAGGGTCAAACGACCCTTTCACGAGGTTACCTAAGACCATTGGAATTCACGTTGTGAATCATAACAGTAGCAAAATTACAATTATGAAATAACAACAAAAATAATTTTTTGGTTGAGCACCACCACAACTTGAAGAACTGTATTAAAGGGTTGCAACTTTAGGAAAGTTGAGAACCACACTGCTCTAAAGAATGGTGTGGTGTCCTGCAGTAAGATTGTCCAACAGAAAGATAGATGTGTGTTTTGTGAGCTTGACTGGAAGATGCCATGGACTCATAGTCCATTGTTGTGTGTTTGTGTGTCCAGGTCATGGGAAAGGCAGGAGCTTGCATCAGCCTTTGTTATACTTGACCTGTAAATAGTAAAGCCTGCATACAGAACAGTCAACAACAGGCAGGCTGTGGGGCCATGCAGCAACTGGTCAAATATTAATCTTTTTACTTAACTTTTTTACTTTGGCTGAATTTGAGTTTATGTTCCAGAGTCCATATCTTCAAAATAGACATAGTGTCAGTCTCCCAGAACATTTACAGAAACAGAAAATGTCTCACCATGTGGGTGCACACACCTGCATTTTCATTATTTATCTACTACATGTATATATGTAAATACATGATAAATACTAGGGCTTTACAATAATACAGTCATGTAGCCTAAAACTTCTGAAATTTAAATAGAGAACTGTTGGAATTTAGGTACGGTGTTCAGAAAGGTTCACATTTTGGAGTAGTTTAGATTTTCAAATTATCAAAACTCAGCTGATAAAGTTTATGCAAGAATTCCAAAATCAACACTAGCACCCAAACTTTGATGTGAAACATTTCTGATGCAGGGATGCTGAACATGTGCTTTCAGTTTTGTCCTAAAGCCATAGATGCATCCTGGCTGTGACTCTCCAATTTCTTAGCCCCGCCCCTCCACCCCCATTTATTATTCAGTCACTTTCCACTTGATTGAAGCCCCCTCCCTCCTCTCCTCCCAGACCAGACTTCGTGTCTCCTTCCCCCCTCTTTCCCTAGCCCCTTCTTCTCAGGGAAGTGATGGGTCCCCATGGGTGCCATACCACCCTGGGATATAAAGTTCCAGCAGCGCTAAGCACATCCTCTCTCACTGAAGCCAGACAAGACAGCCCCTTAGTTTTCATAACTCCCTCTAGCCACTGTCATTCCTGGGGCTTGGGAAAACCATTGTGTGTCACCACTGTCCCCTCTGCTGATCTCCTTCTCAGTCCCTAGTCTTGGTCCTAGCTCCAAGGCCATATAGCCTTGCCACATGAAGCAAAGGAAAAGGAAAGAGAAAATAAGGGATGTTAACTACTAGATACAGCTAAAAGAAGAGGGGAGAAAAATTAGTATTTCTAATATTTCCTAATAAGATAATATAAAATATAAAGAAATTTAAACTTTGCAGTTAAAATGCCTTTTCTTCCTTCTGTATTCTCTTCTGTTCTCTTCTATTTATATGCATGATGGTCTTTTATTTTTTGTATGTTAATTTTTAAAAATTATCTTATGTGTCCATGTATGTATATGCATTACCACATGTGTGCTTAACTGCCTGAGGAGGTCAGAAAAGGGCATTGGATCCCTTAGAATTGAAGTTATAGATGGTTGTGAGGCCCCATGTTGATTCTGGGGGTTGAAACTAGCTCATCTGCAGGAGCAACAAGTGCTTTTAACTGCTGATCTATCTTTCCAAGCTCCTCTTTGTGTGTTTTGCTGTATTACATGTATATGTATATATATGTTTCTATTCCTCAGATTTTATGTACATAAATGATACTTTACAGCAGATACCATTCTAAAGCTGCCCTTAACATTGTTTCTGATGTGTCTGTATGTGTGAGAGAGAGAGAAAATATAACCTCTATGGTAATTGGGTAGACTGCTTCTCTAATCGTGACTGCAGTATGCCTTCTCTTTTGATAATAAATCACTTTTATTGGCAGTTGACAGGCCATCATACGCCACCATTGAGTTCTTCATGTCAGGGCACATCCTCGCTTAATTTTGTGAGGATGAGTTTCCACTCCCTATGAAGAGATGGATTGATAGAAACTCCTATTTTTAACTTTAGTAGGCAGTTCTGAATTGGATGATTTAGCCTTCACTTTTAGTGAATTACATGATATAAGACCCTAAAGGTATTGTAGAAATTTAATTACACTTGTTATGAACAGTATGTTTGACATTTCATGCATGGTCTTTGGTGTACTGTATAAAATATGGGGTCGGGGATGCAGAGAGAAAGGGAGCAGAAAGACAATCATTTCAGGCCTAGTCATTTTCCCCTATTTATTTTATAAGATCAAGATGGTAAATGTAATCACGTGGTGACATGATCGCTTTAACACAGCTAGACGGATGTGTGACTATGGGGTGCTGGCCCATACTCAGACATGCCATGAACTCTTCCTCCATCTTCTTAGTTCAGAATCAAAAATTATGTGCACAACAATCATTTAGGGATGTTGATATCAGTTAGATGGCCATATGTCACATCTATGAAATCTGAGTGATTGATTCTGGAACATGAGCCTTCTGTTGGTTTTCTCAGGTATCAACTGAACCTCTTCGCGAGGATGTGTCTGGACCGCCAGTACCTGGCCATCAATGAAATATCTGGCCAGCTGGATGTTGATCTCATTCTCCGTTGCATGTCTGATGAGAACCTACCCTACGACCTCAGGGCATCCTTTTGCCGCCTCATGCTTCACATGCACGTGGACCGAGACCCCCAGGAGCAGGTGACCCCTGTGAAATATGCCCGTCTGTGGTCGGAAATCCCCTCCGAGATCGCCATTGACGAGTAAGCTTGGGCCCCAATGAGATCTTATGACACTTCAAAACCCTGTGCTTCTAATGTTCCATGCAGCAGCAGATAAACTACATCGGCGACTGAGTGAAATCATAGGAGAAAGAGCTTTGTTTTTCCAGATTTAAGTAGAATTGTGTAGCTAGAAAATATTGTTTAATCCTCAAGAAAATAGGATGCTGGGCTGCATTTTTCTATCTCTTGTTTAGCCATGTCCTTCTGCAAATATCTAAGTGTGTACTGTTAGCCAAGATTGGGGAATATTACTGAAGAGTCTAGAAAACTACCTCTACAATAGTGAGGAAAGATAGCCAGTGAGCATGAATAATGACTAAAGTAGATATGGAAGTATACATGTTAGGGAAGGAAGCACAAGTCGGGACTAGGTTAGAAGATGCTGTCTTTGAGGCTGAGCAGCTGAAAGGGCCTGCCTGGGAAGAGCTTCATGCTTCCCTTCCTTTGCTCTCTCTCTTCCTCTCAGCTATGACAGCAGTGGGGCATCCAAAGATGAGATCAAGGAGAGGTTTGCTCAGACGATGGAGTTTGTGGAGGAGTACTTAAGAGATGTGGTTTGTCAAAGATTCCCCTTCTCGGATAAGGAGAAAAATAAGCTGACATTTGAGGTAAGGCATGGTGAAAAGCTCTCTGAGAAATTCTGTTCTCAGTGGGCATTTTTCTGTGGAGTAAGTAGGAAATATGTTAATCCTTGGCCATTATATCACAGCGCTCTCATCTGGAAATACAAAAAGAATTGGGTCAGAATTGTTCTAAATAAAATAGAACAGTTACCAGTCACTTAGCCTCATAGAAATAAATACACAGGCTAATTAATTATGTGTCACATATGCTCTGCACTTTTTATTGAAAACAAAAGACGAGAAAGTTCATGTTTGGGATGGGCCACAGTGACTCATCCGAGGAACCTTGATCCAAGGGATAAATCCTGTTGCTTTTGCATTAAGCTGTTTCCAAGACCAGTATCACCCTTTAGGAATGATGTTTCAAAGAACCACTGAGATTTTTTGTTTTGTTTTGTTTTTTTGTTTGTTTGTTTATTTTTTGTTTTGTTTTGTTTTTTTGGTGGCAAGGGGAGAGCCTTTTCTTTCTTTCTTTTTTCTTTCTTTCTTTCTACCTCTTTCTTTCTTCTCTTTCTTTCTTTCTTTCTTTCTTTCTTTCTTTCTTTCTTTCTTTCTTTCTTTCTTCTGAGACAGGGTTTCTCTGTGTAGCCTTGGCTGTTCTGGACTCGCTTTGTAGACCAGGCTGGCCTTGAACTCATAGCGATCCACCTGCCTCTGCCTCCCAAGTGCTGGGATTAAAGGTGTACCCCCCCACATCTGGCCTGATCTGAATTCTTACTGGTTATGATTTGCTGTGTTCTTGGGAAGTTAGGGTACCAATTGATTAGGCCCATTGCTTTGTGAACTAGTCATCAAAGCAGAAGGGTACTTTCATTTCTTAGTTTTCTCCCTTATGAAACAAAGTGAGATTTTTATCAGAAACAAAAAGCCCATTGTATGCCTTCTCTGACCATAAAGAAGGGCACAGCCTGTCATGAAGGGCACAGTGCTAGTCAGCACTGAGTGGGATGGGAGGACACAGCCACTGAGTACTAATTCCCTCTCCTCTTAACTGCAACAGGTTGTGAACTTAGCCAGGAACCTCATATACTTTGGTTTCTACAACTTTTCTGACCTTCTTCGACTAACCAAGATCCTCTTGGCAATATTAGATTGTGTGCATGTGACCACTATCTTCCCCATTAGCAAGATGACGAAAGGAGAAGAGAATAAAGGTAACAATGATGAGGAGAAGCTCAAGAGTGAGTATCTGAAGTGTCAGGACTGAGAGATGCCCTCCCGGTCCACGCTGTTCCACTCATGCTGTGTCTCCCCATGGGCCATCCTGTCCTGTTCTCTTCTGTTCTCACCATATATACCCTGAGGAATAAAATCTGGAAGAGTTCCACTGACCCATCATCCATCACTGTTGGTCATTCTCAGCAATTTACTCCTCCCTCACATGTGTCCTGAGTCTTTGTTTGTGTCCTGTTGAATAACTTGAAAGTTACCTTGTGCTCTGAGTGTTTAACCCTTTAATAACTGTGTCTTGCCATCTGTTCTCGATGCTTCTGAGACACTTAATGATGATACTCCTGTCTGATGAAATAAGCTTGTATCTTGGTATTATTTTCACTTTGTAAATATGAAAATCCATGTTGATATGTTTATTTCTTCCTGCATTTGGAGTCAGAATAGGCATTGAGTCACCACTACATGTTATGTGCTTAGGTAGGTAGGATGGAAAAAACATTTGGAATTGATTCTCCCTATTTGCCAAGTCCTCTGTGATGTCATTTTGCATACAGTATATCATTGAATTCTGTCACAGAACTCTTTATATGTGAGGAAATGTGGTGGTGATGTAATATAATCAAGCTTTGTTAGAAGCAGCAGTGTTTGTGGCCTGCTAACTTATATTCCTGTTCTATGCACAGTAGCAAGCACACGTCACTGGTGCTAAGTCAATTTCGGTGACACAGTTAATGAACAAACATGCCATTGGAGATGCAGAAACCATGTTGTTCTGACAATCTCAGACATTTTAAATTTGTGACGCATAGTAACCCTTTTGGGTTCCTACGGTTGAGAGCGTGTATCAGAACAGGGATGTGTTAATAGTTTGCCTCAATAAGCCCATACCCCTATTTAGATGCTTCAGGCTCTCTCTGAGGATGTTGTGACCATGGTCTGCCTTGGCCCTTTCTAGGCAGTAACGTGATGCGATCTATCCATGGAGTTGGGGAACTCATGACCCAGGTGGTGCTTCGGGGAGGAGGCTTTTTGCCCATGACTCCCATGGCTGCTGCCCCTGAAGGAAATGTGAAGCAGGCAGAGCCAGAGAAGGAAGACATCATGGTTATGGACACCAAGTTGAAGATCATTGAGATACTCCAGGTATGGTGCAGGGAACAAGATAGTCCTGAGAGCTCTTCTTAATGCCTCCTCTAATAGGGGCCCAAGGCTTTCTGTGGGGAAAAAAAAAAGCATGAATTTTACCTCATCCTTGTGTATCATCTTGGAATTGACTCCTTTGAATTTTTTGTCATCTCCTGCCATTCCCCGTCATGGCTTTGGGTTTTTGATTTTGTTTTTTTTTTTTTTTTTAAGATTTATTTATTCATTTACATTTATGTATTTATATATGTATGTATTTATTTATTTGTTATGTATACAGTGTTCTGTGCCTCCACTCCAGAAGAGGGCACCAGATCTCATTACAGATGGTTGTGAGTCACCATATGGTTGCTGGGACTTGAACTCAGGACTCCTGGAAGAGCAGCCAGTGATCTTAACCTTTGAGTCATCTCTTCCCCACCACCCCCATCGTGGCTTTGACTATTCTGTGATTCCATAACTTCCTTCAGTTACCTTAGCTTTACAGCACAGCTGGTCTCTTTCTCTGCCTAAGCCTTGGCTTAGAATTTGCTCACTGTGCTTTCTTCAGATTCTATTAGCATTGCAAAACCTTCCTCTTTTTTCTCTTGTTCTTCCTCCTCCTCCTCCTCTTCAATTTTCTGCCCTTTCCATCTACCCACCTACTCGCCCATGAATGTTAGTTGATACCAGCTCCATGCCAACTCCCTTTTAGCACTTGGGAGCCAGCAATGAACAAAATCCATTCAAGCTCTGAGCCTAAAGAACTTTGTTTTCACAGGGAGCATAGGCACACATCATCTAAAAATCAATGCTTAGTTGTTAAAACATAAAGATGAGTCAACTGGGAGCTGGAGAATGACTTAAGGGTACCCCATTCGGGTACTTTCCCAGAAGACCTGGGTTCCATTCCTAGCACCCATATACTGGCGTACAACCATCTATGACTCTAGTTCCAGGGAATTGGATGTCTTTCTTCATGAGCACCAGGAATGCAAATGGTACAGACAAGCATACAGGAAACACACACACACACACACACACACACACACACACAATTACTTTTTAAAAAAGAAGGATCAGCTGATTTGGAGGACAGGGGGCAAGGATAATGGGTTTTTATGGATTGTGAGAGAAGACCTTTGTCAAAAAGTCGCTTGATCAGACACAGATGCGGTGAGAGCTAGCCATGGGCATCCCTAGGATTTAGCAAATACAAAGAGTCTGAAGTGGAGACAGGTTTGGGAACAGGTGTTTTCAAGAGGGAATGGGAGGTGGATAATCAGATTGAATCAATTAATGCACATTGCCTTCCCCCCTTTTTGATGAAACCAATTAAGCCGCAGTTAATACGTGGTACCTATCGTTTGTCTGCTCTTATCCTAACATAGCTAATGTGAGTTTGTCTACTGAGGAGCATCTTTGGGGGTTAAATATTATGTACATAGAACAGAAAGAGCAGCACAAGCTGTTAGAGTTCAAAGGTGTAATGAGGCCAAGAGTCTCAAACTAAGAGCAACCCTAGACTTTTTCCCTTCCACGTACAAGGACTGGCTTGCTCTTAGAATTATTCATCTGTTCTCTCCCTAATGTGATTGTTTCCATCTGCCATGCCAATTACTATATTCCTACAACTGAAAAAATATTAAAATGAAAGGAAACCTTCCGTCCTCACTAATAATTGCTGTTTTCCCATTTTCCCTCCTTTTTGTGTATCTTCCCAGTCTCCTGCCAGCCATCTGGGTGCCCCTTAAATCTATCCAGATTGACACCTAGAAGTAATGATTATAGTTGGGTTTTGCATAATATTGAATTTGAGGTTCTGGAAAGATACCAAACAGGATATGCAACAGTCACTTGGGAACATGGACTAAGAGCTGGAGACAGGTCAAACATCTGTCTCCATCTGGGATCTGTGACAGCCTGAAATTGGGTAAGGTCACCCAGAGGGCTAAGCAGAAGCTAGGAGAGAGAGAAAGGAGGGATGTTAGTAGGAAGCTTAAATGATGCAACTGGCTCACTTTTCTTCTGGGTTCTAGCAATAATCCTTTGGTGGAGGGATAGGAAACCAATGAGAGCCCAAGGGCTACGCCTAAATCAGAGGAGACAATCAAAGCTATGTTGCAAATATAAATGGAGGTAACTCTCGGAAGTAAAAGCAAAATTTCTGTAAGTTCTTCTCAATTCAAAGCAGCTAACTTTATCTTAGGTTAGGCCCAGAGTTGGCTTTCAGTCTTTGCTGAAATATAGTCCTGTTCTGTAAAAGATGAGGGCATGAATGGTGTAGTATTCTGGGTGTTTAATTCACCTTCAGGATGCCAAAGTCTACACTGGAAACTGAGGTGTCATGGGCAGACTGTATGTATCCCTTTGAAGTCTGTTATTGTTAAACCCAAGCCAAATATTTGATTGAGTGCTTAAGGTAATTGATGCAGCTGATACCAGGCTGTGCCAGAGTGCAGTGGCTTGGCAAAGTGTTAAAGACGGTATGTTAATGTAACCAAAGTGTTTCTATTTCTGCTTGAATCTTTAGTTTATTTTGAATGTGAGATTGGATTATAGGATCTCCTGCCTCCTGTGTATATTTAAGAGGGAGTTTGATGAAAGCAATTCCCAGTCATCGGAAACATCTTCTGGAAACAGCAGCCAGGAAGGGCCAAGTAATGTACCAGGTTAGTGATGCCAGCATGAGATTGCAGTCATAGAGTGGGACCTGGGAGTGATGCTGCTTTGGGCTCAAAACAGTATCCAGAAAAAGGGTGAAAAGTCATGCTCTTGAGGACTGCTATATTTTAAGGGCTCTCCAATCAAGAGCATAATGGGAAAAACAAACAAAACATTGCTTCTTGCGGGTAGGCCTTTAGGGAATGAAGATTGCTGATGTTTATAGTTTTAGTTGCCTATAAAGCTAGTCTTACCTATAACTATACGTTATAGTTATAGTTACCTATAAAGCAACCCAAAACAAGCACAGTGCCAGAAATATTCACCTAGGAATTTGATTGTCCATCAGCAGCTTTTGTTCTGTATTTGAAGTTCCCAGCCATAAGATAATGGAGAAGGCTAAGGGAAAGACAGTGGTAGATGTGATTCAGACAGCCTAAGATTTGTTGTTGTTGTTGTTGTTGTTGTTGTTGTTGTTGTTGTGGAGCCATCATTCTACTTTAGCAAGAAAAAATGGCAGTTGTCAGGATCATCTGGGCTAGCCTGCTCCATAGCTCTGTGGGTCGTGATTTTGGAAACTTTGAGGGTGGCATGTGGGCATCATTCTTGAAGCACACTAGTAGGAGTCTTCTAGAATCAGGTTTTCCATTTCTGTTGTATCTAACCTATTCTCTCATCTTTCAGGAGCTCTTGACTTTGAACACATTGAGGAGCAAGCAGAAGGCATCTTTGGAGGAAGGAAAGTGTGCTTTTACTGTCTGTTTTGTGGCTAGAGCACAGAAGGCAGACCTTCTGTAGTTTTCACAGGACTTTTCCTTGAGCACACCACTATTTGGCCATCACGTTCAAGTTTTTTTACTGCTCTGCTTGGAGCAACTGAGTCACAGAACTTAGGTGGTGCAAAATGCGTGTGTGAGTGGTATGTGTGTGTGTGTGTGTGTGTGTGTGTGTGTGTGTGTGTGTGTGTGTGTGTGTGTTTTTCTTGCCCAGGATAGGAATGATTTAAGAAGGCATCCTACTATGCATATATTCCTATGGTTATTTTTAAATGGTGTGGGTCAAAAGAGTAGGAATAGGGCGTTCAAATCAGAGAGAGGTTACTAGTGTCCTTGACTTTGTCCTCTGATAACCAAGCTATGCAACAACAGCAGTAAGAATTAATAAACAAAAAAGAAAGCCCCACAATGTATCCTTTAATTATTCCTAATGTGAATCCCTCTTAATATCACAGGCCTTAGCCAGGTATGGTAGTGTACTCCTTTAATCCCAGCACTCAGGGAAGCAGAGGCAGGCAGATAACTGTGAGTTCGAGGCCAGCCTGATCTATTAAGCAATTCCAGGACAGCCAAGGCTACACAGAGAAATCTTGTTGAAAAACCGAAGAAAACCAAAAAACAAAACCCACAAACCATTAGTACTATAAACTCACATATCTTCAAGAATAAATACATTGTGTGCACAGTGATTATAACTAGCATACTTGGTTTGATTATTTATTGCTTAGTAAAGTGCATCTGTGAAAGTCTTAAATGTTTAATCAGCAAGTATTTCCCACAGTTCTTGGTGTTGACGAGGCTCTGTTGAGCAGTCTGGTCACTGTTGGGCCTGCCATGCAACTCTGGTGGTATAGTAACTGGGAGTGGCACACCCTGCCTGTTTTTCTCATATTTCTGGTGCCTTCAAAGGAGAACATTAAAGCTGAGCTTTCAGCCTTGTTCTATGTGGTTAATTTGTGCTTCATTGTGGAGCAGTGGTTGATTCCTAGAAGCAAATGCTCCAGGAAGACTAGCCAAGAGTAAGCAAGTGCTGATTACATGTCTGTTTCCACTGTGCTTTCTAATGTTTTGCTGGTCAAGGCCAGGGTTAGTAGTAAAGAGGACTACAGAGGCCCTGTTTACTAGGACCTGTGACTGTGAGTAGTCTGCATCAGTGCTTCATATAAAAACCATGGAATTTGAGGCACACCTGTTTGCAATAGTTTGAGTTCTCAATAATGACACTTTGTATCATGCACCAACTCAGCTGTCCAGCCATTTACCTCATCTTGATCAACAGTGAAACTACCATGGCGTTTGAGACATGTGATGTGATTATAATATTCCCCCATCAGTTCTCACTGTACTCTTCTTCTTAGCCTGCAACTGTGAAGGTCCCATTGTTGGTCACTCATTCAGTTGTATACACAGCATAGATGCTAACATAGCAATTGGCCAGTGGTGCCCAGTTGTGAAGGAATTTGCCATTCAATCCAGTGTGTGTTTCTTGATTTTCATTATGTAAAGAACACAAAGTTTATCATAGATATTGAAGCAACCCCTGATAAATATGTTGGTTCATCCTCACTTGGAGCACATTGAGTTTTAGTGGGTCATTGAATACTTTAAAGCAGGACTCATAGCAAGAAACCAGCTGATGACAACACCCATGTAGAACAGAGTCATTGTTTGGCTGCCCATCACCAAGGTGTATGATGAGCAGACTCACTATAGTTCATGATTCCTAAGAGCTGCAGACGAGACGTTTTCAAGCTGGTATTTCACTGCGGATGATTTAGTAAGTGCTTAGCTCCAGCACTTTAAACAGAAAGCTTGGAAGAAGCACATTCGTTGTAGATTTCAGAGCACAGAGGAAGCCCAATGGAAGAACGCTGTAAGTTAGGTGCCCTGAATCTGGTAATCTCAGTCCTGTTAGCTTAGGAAGGTAAGGACTTTGACGTTATAACGTCTTAATTGTCTTCTTCTCGCAGTGTAGCTGAAGGTAGAAGATGATTGGCTTGTAAAAGAAACTGACGGAAAGTGAGGACCTGTTGCATGGAGCAGTGTTTGAATTCCAGTTCAGCCCTGTCAGGACTCATATGCATGATCCTGGGTCTGTGGTTCACTTGGTCTCTCTTTCTGCTCCCCTGTGTTCCTTTAGTGAGGAGAACACGCCACTAGACTTGGATGATCATGGTGGCAGAACCTTCCTCAGGGTCCTGCTCCACTTGACAATGCATGACTACCCACCGCTGGTGTCTGGAGCCCTGCAGCTCCTCTTTAGGCACTTCAGCCAGAGGCAGGAAGTTCTTCAGGCCTTCAAACAGGTACTTCCTGTGGCCCATCATGGCTGTTGTGTGTCAAAAGAACTGTTGTGTGTCATGTGCAGTGAAACTATTGAGATTCTGTGTGTCTTTGTGTGGGTGTGTATGTGTGTTTTAAGGTTTGTGTAACGAATGGATTATGTTTACTAAGGTTCAACTGCTGGTTACCAGCCAAGATGTGGACAACTACAAACAGATCAAGCAAGACTTGGACCAACTGCGCTCCATTGTGGAGAAGTCCGAGCTCTGGGTGTACAAAGGCCAGGGCCCCGATGAGCCCATGGACAGTGTGTCTGCTGAAAACGAACATAAGAAAACTGAGGTGAGCAAAGCCCAAGTTTGCTTTTCCAAGTGGCTTTCCCGCTTCTGAAAACAAGGCGATAGGATGGTTACTATCAAGAGACCCTTGCTAAGTAGCCAGGGTATCAACCATTTTCCTAGAAACCAGCTACAAAAGCAAAGTTTAGATGTCCTTCTGGGGAAGGCTGGACCATGTGGAAGAGGCTTGGTTGAGTGAGGTAGCACTAGATTTCTCTCAGAGACCCAGCAGGGACTGGCCTCCTGTGACCATGACATCTTCTTCCAAAGGGCGAAGAATAGATATGTCCTGGGCAGCCTGACTGTCAAAAGACAATGCAAGATGTGTGTGATTTCTTAAAGGGTGATGTCCCCCCAACGGTGGACCCCAAGAGGCACCTCCCACATGTGTTTTTTTGGTCCCTAGGAGGGGAGTAACAAGCCCCAGAAGCACGAAAGCACCAGCAGCTACAACTACAGAGTGGTGAAGGAGGTGAGCTGCCCCATACCGACCTGTGTCCTGGGCGTTCTCCAGCGAACTCTGGTCAGCCATCAGCAAGTCGAAGGCACAACTACTCAAGCTCTTTTTCTTTGTGTACAGTTTGTCCAGGGAGAAAGTAGCATCCTCAGGTTGAACACTTGGATTGTAGCTACAGGTCTGAGTTTGAAACCCAGCTGTTCTCAGTCCCTCCCCTTTTGTAGGCAACTAAAAACAAAAAGCAAAAAAACAAACAAACAGGAACTATGTAATTCTCAGGTTTTGAAGCAGACCGAAGATTCATTCATACAGGGATTTTATCCATGCTTGGCTTTAGAAATCTCTGCATATAGTAATTCGGGGTTGGAAGCTTTGTGTTTATTACCTCAGCAGAGCCCTTCTAAAATCTTGGCAGCTGTTTCTGGCCAGATAATTTAAGTGACCCATAACCCCACGTCACTGGTTGTTTTAACCTAAATGTGCTACTTATTCCACAAGATGTACTTTTCTCACAAAGATTGGATTTTGTGCAATCAGTGTGGATACTACATACTAGAGGAATGCCCTGTCCTAAATTATGACTGTACTGTGACCCCTCCTCTCCAGGCCTCTCCCCACACTGCCATTCCTGTTTTTCTGAGGTATATTTCCTTCTCTCAGATTTTGATCCGACTCAGCAAGCTCTGCGTGCAAGAGAGCGCCTCAGTGAGGAAGAGCAGGAAGCAGCAGCAGAGGCTGCTAAGGAACATGGGTGCGCATGCCGTGGTGCTGGAGCTGCTGCAGATCCCCTATGAGAAGGTGAGGAGGACTGCAGCTCTCCAGCCTGGGCTGGATCTCTCCCTGCCCCAGACACTTCTCTCTTGCTAGGTGGGGACCACTGGGTCTGCACCAGAGGTGATGTGTGTGTGTGTGTGTGTGTGTGTGTGTGTGTGTGTGTGTGTGTGTGTGTGTGTGTGTGTGTGTGTTAGCTGGTGCTGTTAAGCTTTGTCTGCAACAAGAGAAACAGAGTGATCTCTACAAGCTGTTGAAGGCATGTGGACCATGGGACTTGATTCCTCCAGGCTTTGGCAGTGTCCTATCATCTAAGCATGTATTTGGACTACGCATCCCCTCCCCCCATTGCCCATTGCTTTTTGGTTGTTTGCCTCCAGCAGATTGTATTTTTAGAAGGCCACTGTCCTAGTTTGGTTTCTATTGCTGTGATAAACACCATGACCAAAAGCATCTTGGGGAGGAAAGGGTTTATTTTCATCTTACAACTCTCAGGTCACAGCCGACCACTTAGGAGAGTCAAGGCAGAAACTGATGCAAGACTATGAAGGAATGTTGCTTACTGCCTTGTTCCCCAGGGTTTGCCTGGCTTGCTTGTTAATACAACCCAGGACTACTTGCAGGACGATGGTACTACCTACAGTGGGCTCTGCTCTACCACATCAATTATTTATCAGGAAAATGCACCCCACAGACTTGCCCACCAGCAAGTCTGGTAGAGGCACGTCCTCAACTGAAGTTCCCTCATTTCAGACATGCCTGGATTTCGTTGACAAAAACCAATCATCATAGGCAGGAAGGTCACTACTCAGCTTCTATGGTGCCAGACATGACTCTTGGGAAATCATTTATTCACACATCACAACAGCAGTGAGGCTGTGTGGTTTATCACTTGACATACTGGGGGACGGAGGCCGAGGGAAGTTTTGACATGACTCTTAGAGTGCTGAGCATTCCATAACAATCACAGACGCAGACCCATTGGTGAAGCGTCTCTTGGAGAAAGGCCGCTGCTCAGGCACTGTAGGCTGGCAGCACCTTGCTGAGCCCCTCGTGCTCCTTAGCTCCCATTGTCCTGTCAACATGCTGCTGGAGTAAGGACACTGTGGCCAGGAAGGTTCAGGGTGGCCCAGCTGTGGTTAGGGACAGCTCTGCTCCCCTGTGGAGTCTGGGTCTGCTACTTTGCATTCCAGATAGTGCCTTACATAGAAGCTGCCTTCTCCAATGTGAGGAAGGTGAGCTGTGCCTTTCTCAGTCACTAGGAAAGCACAAGCTGAATCCTTCTGGGAGGTCAGACTTGTAGATAACTTGGAGTTAATGCAGGTATGCATATCACCCACGCTGTTCCAGTATGGAGTATCGGGGGCTGATTTGAGAGCCACAGCTTGATCCTTGGTTTTCATGATAGCCATTCAGAGGGCAGTGTTAAAGTATATACAACTGTATTGATCTGGAGTTGGTGCCTCTAAGGCAGCACTCTGTCCCTGTCTCTCTCCGTTGTCTGTCTGTCTGTCTGTCTCTCTCTCTCTCTGTCTCTCTTTCTCTCTCTCTTTCCACCCTCTCCCCATGTGTGTATGTGTGTGTGTGTGTGTGTGTGTGTGTGTGTGTGTGTGTGTATGCTCACTTACTGTGGGATAGACACAAATATCCCAGTTTCTGAGAACGATAGAGAATCTCACCAGGTGACATCTTGTAACACAGTGTCTTCCAAGCCTGCTCACCTCATGAAAAGGCCCTTCCAACCTGAAAAGCTCTTTACTGCCCTGAGCTGAGCAGGTTCCTATTTCTAGTAGAAGTGGAAGCGTGCAGGAGTTTAAGGTTGCCACTCTCAAGCAACAGTATCCGTCTGTCCTGAGTGCTCTGATTTCTT
Source organism: Acomys russatus (assembly GCF_903995435.1). Taxonomy (NCBI): domain Eukaryota; kingdom Metazoa; phylum Chordata; class Mammalia; order Rodentia; family Muridae; genus Acomys; species Acomys russatus. The sequence continues at coordinate 36,210,211 of NC_067149.1, forward strand.
ACATCTAGAACTTTTGCCCACAAATTTGAGGTAGGCATAGTACCCAATCCTTCCTACAAAGACGTGTTGTTCTTCTTCTGGCTTTGTTTAATTATCATAGCTGGTTGCTCACAATGCTATGTTACTTGTTCCTGATGGGTATGTCTTGTCTTCTTCCAGAGTTATTTTCTGGGACAGAGTTGACAAGCTATAAATATAGGCAAGTTCCAACTCTCTGCCTGTTCTTGCCCAGCATGTCAGCTCAGAATAGCTGTTGTGTTTCTGGGTAGTTACATAAGTACCTGCAGTGTTTTGAGTTTAGCTCCTTGACTCACTAATCCCAAAAAATTTTCTGCCTTCCTCTTTAAGTTTGGTGACCGCAGTTCAAACCAGAACCAATAGCTGATTTGTACTGAGCAATGACTGCCTGAGCATGGCATGTGGATTTTCTCACTTCCCACTCATAACGGCTAGAATAGCTCTACAAAGAGTGCACCTTTTAAATCACCATGTCCAGATGATGAAATAGAGACACAGAGTATGAAGTAACTTGTTCCAGGTCACACAGATAGGAAGTCCAGGTCTGCGTGAGAGCAGAGCAATGCTGACAAACGTCTTCATTCCTTACTGCTGGTCTTTTGCCTCCAGGAGGAAGTGAAGGACAAGACATGTTTTGTAGGATGTGGTAGGATGTGGTAGGATGTGAATGGTGACTTCTACTTCAGAGAGTCTCATTCTGCCTTTACTGCCTTCAATGTTTTTGATTGAGATCTGGGCAGGATGACAATAGATTTTATAACAGTACTTGACTCTTTACTAACCCTAAGAATTTTAATATGAAATCACAATTATGAAAGTCACATGACCAACTACATGGACTTCCCAGGGCAGATACTGTCCCATGTTGAATGATTATTAATATTTAATATTAATAATAATTTTAATAAAATTAGTGGTTACTCTTTAACCAGCTTTATACCCAAATAACCACACATAGAGAGACTAGGATCTATTTAATTAGCCTATAACACAATGCTGTGCAATAATTACACCATCCCAAACATCCAAGCTAGTATAGTTCCTCCCATTCAGATTTCCTACATTATACTTGCTTTTAAATCATTTCCTAGGCCCAGTTCATTTCTCCTGATATTTCCTAGTCATCCCATGGCTCCATCCTCTCCTTCCTTCTCTTTTTCCTCTCCTCACTCCCCAGAATGCCCCATCCTATTCTCTGTTATTGCTCAGCATTGGCTAGTTGGCTTTTATTGGCAATACAGAGAACAAATGGTGACATGTTTACACAAACTTGAGACAGAAGATACTTAGAATAAACATCACAATGCAATGTCTGTATTGAAATCAGATAGTGGGGTAGAGAAATTAGCATTTGAATGACCAAGGGTAAACTGTACATAGTCCACAAGAACATTATGCCAACATTTATAGATATGACTGGGGTTATAGAGAAGACAGTAGATTGGGTGCAATTGTACTAATTTATAGTCTAACAGTGCTTCTTCTCTTCCCTGGTGCATGCTGCTGGAAGTTGACATTCTTAACAATAGGTGTAGAAATTTAAAAAGTGAACAGATGAACTGAGCACTTATCAGCAGGTGTAAAACAGACTCTGCTCCACTGTTAACACCCATTCTCAAAAGTAAGGATTTGGAAATTCCAGCCAAAGGGAGACAGTGGAATCCTTCAGTTAGCAATGATTCTGCGGCTTTTATTCTAGTGTCCCGGGGGAAAGTATTCGTTTTCATTCACAAGGCATGAATCTGTTTCTTATTGGCTACTTCTCAGTGGCTCAGGCAAGCACCTCACTCTACCTACAGTGTGGTGGGCACACACCCCTGGGTCCCACCTTGGTAGAGGGTATTAGTATGGAGCGGAAGCCTGACAATAAGTGCTCTTCCTATCTCTCCTCCCATACAGGCTGAAGACACCAAGATGCAGGAGATAATGAGACTGGCTCATGAATTCTTGCAGAACTTCTGCGCAGGCAACCAGCAGAATCAAGCTTTGCTGCACAAACACATAAACCTGTTTCTCAACCCAGGGGTGAGATAGGAAGCCTCCGGGCAGACCTGTGCTGGGAGGATGTGGAGAATGCAGTTGTCCTTTGATGGTTTGTGTTCTGGGATGTGTTAGAGTGCAGCAGTCATTCCAAAGGAGAACATTTTGACCGGCTGTCAGGGCATAAATACTCCATATTGTGAGCCTAGGTTGCCATGGGTACAAACGAGGAAAGTAGGAAGGGCAAAGGAGGTACATTTCTATCTTTTCCTAATAGCACCCAGCACTATGCCACAATTACCAATACAAGAGGGATATGTTTCAGTACTTGGCTAAATATGTAATATGTCCACAGTAAATACTTTTATATTGTTTTCTAATTGCATATTTCTAGATATATTAAATAAATATAACACCTTTTGCTTAAGATGTCACACTCATGCATTATCTTACACAGTGCACTTTTCCCCCCATTTAACACATCTCTGATGCCTTTTGTAAATCAGAGATAAGTGTGTTTTCTCACTTATCTCTTTGATGGCTCAATGCCATTTCATAAAGTGTCTGTAAGTAAAAAAAAGTTCAGTTCTTATTACTGAATAATTAGTCATTGTCTAGTTTATGGTTTTGTAAATAACACTGCAAAAGATGTCTTTGTCTGCACAAGTACACATAGTAGAGCCATTAGAGCTCTTGATTGCTGGATATTGGAGTCATGTATGCTCGCTGTCATGTTAAAAGGGGGGGAGGAGGCAAAAGATTAGAAGGTGGAAGCACCTACCTTACCCCAAGCAGAAAGCTCAGTACCTATGAGTATTTCTGGATAAAATGTGCAAAACAAACTTCCTGGAACATACCATGGGATGTCTTCATGACTTTGGCAAGTCACATTAGTGTGTAAAGGACAACAATATAAAGGAAAATATCAGTTAATAGCACCTTGTTAAAATCAGCTTCCATGTCCAAGATGCTGTCATCAAGAGCAGCCAAGAGCAGGCCACGGAGAGAGAGGAGAAGACATTTGTATTACATGTGTTCTTTATAACAGTTTAAAAAAAAAAAAAATAGAAGTCAGGAAAATGAAAAATAGCCTTTAAAAGACTATAATGGTCTCCACTTGATGAACCCATTCAGTTGATGAGACAAGGTCTTCACACCATGAGTTATCAGACAAATGCAAATTGGCACATAAGACTTGACTAAAATATGGGGCTAGAGAGATGGCTCAGAGGGTAAGAGCACTGACTTCTCTTCCAAAGGTCCTGAGTTCAATTCCCAGCAACCACATGGTGGCTCACAACAACCATCTATGATGTGATCTGATGCCCTCTTCTGGCATGCAGGTTTACATGCAGGCAGAGCACTATATACATAATAATAAATAAATCTTTTTTTAAAAAAAGACTTAATTAAAATAAAAGACTGTGTTACGGGGATATAGCATAGCTTAGTGGGCAGGAGAGATGGCTCAGTAGTTAAGAGCACGCATTGCTCTTGCAGAGGACTAGGGTTCAGTTCTTAGCATTCACATGATGCCTCACAACCACTCAGAACTCCAGTTCCAGAGGACCTGACGCCCTCTTCTGACTTCTGCATGCACCAGGTATACACGAAGTACATACATGCATGCAGACAAAACATTTGTACACATAAATATAGAACAGCTGTACTAAACTGTAAGGTGTACTGTAAAATACACAGAACACCTTGTGAAAAGCTGTTTGGCGGTATCTTATAGAAAACGAGAAGTGTGCTAACTGCTGGGGCAGCGTGGAGCAAGAACGAAAAGGACGCTCAACTGCAGGAGTCCCTCTAGGTTTCAGCAGCCCGACTGGCCTCTTTCTGACCGTATCCTTGTGCTTGGTCCTTGTCTTGTGCCAGATCCTGGAGGCAGTGACCATGCAGCACATCTTCATGAACAACTTCCAGCTGTGCAGTGAGATCAACGAGAGAGTGGTCCAGCACTTCGTTCACTGCATAGAGACCCACGGTCGAAATGTCCAGTATATCAAGTTTCTCCAGACGATTGTCAAGGCAGAAGGGAAATTCATTAAAAAGTGCCAAGACATGGTCATGGCTGAGGTGACAACCACGTATTTGCATCAACCTCCATCTGGTGTTCTGTAGAAACTTAAATTAGCCTTATCTGTGTGCTCTGGCACCCTCTTGAGGAGCTATGTAGAAAGGGAGGGTGCACTTCTACATATGTGTAGTTTCTCAAATTTGTGGCTTAGGCAAGAGTCTGATCTGATTCTTTTTTTTTTTTTTTTTTAAGCCAGGCATATATTTTATTGTGATGGAGAAATTTCAGGAGTGATGGTCTCACCAATGTTTTTCTTATACTGCACAATAGAATGAAACTCTGTTTTTTTCCTTTCTTTAAAAATTAATCTTTTTAATTAATTTATTCATATTACATCTCAATTGTTATCCCATCATTTCATTCTTTATAGCAGTAAATCTACTTCTTGTAAGGCAATTTGGTTGAACTCTTTAGCCAGAGAAAAGAAAGATAAATGACAGGCCAGCATCTATGTGGAGGTCAAATGTGGGTGAGACCAATGAGCTAAAACAACTTCCTCTTTAGGAATTAAGCCTTTTCATTTTGCTGTTCACTTACTTAGCTTGAACAGTTTCGACATAACATTCCACAAGGAGCATCTGGCCTGCAGGATGGAGGCAAAGCCTCATTTGGGTCTTTGCAGAAGTCGGCTCGGGGCGATGACTATAGTCTCTGCAGACATGACAGTGGCTTCTATGGAACTTGAGTAAACTCACCCCATGCTTGGATTCACTATGGCATCTACATCTATAGCTCCAGGGACAGGAGAGCTGGCTCAGCCTAGGGTACAAATGTCGGCTGCCTTGCTTACTGGCTTGCATATATTGGCTCTCGTATCTTGACATCTCAAGACTTCTGAGCCTTTCTGTTCAGTGAGTGTTGTCACTTACTGTGCAGACTAAATGACGTAATGACAATAGTAGGAATGACTAACGTTTACTTGGCGTGCACAGTAGTCTGCATATTGTCTGAGAAACTTGTATTTGATTGTCTATTTATTCTATACAACAAAACTCTTGAGTCCGAGCTCACATTTTGTCCCATTTTTACTTAGAAAGAAACTGAGACATGAAGAGGATAGGTAACGTAGCAAAAGTATTTGTCTTGGGATCCAAACCCTTGATTGGAACTCATGAAAATTGGTTGTTAATAAGCAAATACACAACTAGGAAATGCAACTCAGTGGTAGAGCACTTGAACAGCATGCATAAGGTCCTAGGTGTAACCCCTCGTACTCGCCTGTGTCCCCCCCTCCCCAAATACTGCAACTACACTGACAGTGAGTAAATAGTATTGACCAAGTTTATTTTGACTTCTGTGCTAGCCTTTTAAATACCTTTGGTACTCCATGTAGTGTTAAAATTGATTTATGTTAAAATAGATTTATTAGAGGCCACATCTTAGGAGACAAATTATGAACAGAAATGCCTTGGCTTTTCTTTTGTCCTGTTTTGCTTTCTTCTGTCCTGTGGCAGGGTCTCACAGCTCATAGTGGTCTGAAACTCAGCATGTGGTCAGGGATGGCCTTGAACTCATATCTTCCTACCTCAGCCTCCCAAGTGCTGGCATTACAGGGATGCACCACTACACCAGCTAAAATGACTTGACTTTTTGATGAGTGCTGAAAGGAAAGCGTCTTAGTTAGATGTGGATACTTTATGATCAAAGAGATTAGACAATGGGTGGAAGTCTTGCATCAAGATGCCTTCTAAAATATACCAAAAGATGCGAATATTTAAGATATTTAAGGATACAAAAACAGTATCCTGACAGTGCAGGCTAGCAGTCTGTGTTTTTGCTTAATGTTCTGGTGTGCAGACTGGTCATCCCCAGCAGACTTGTTAGGGTCACCATGGTTACTCCTGTATCCTTGGATATACATGATGCGGTTAAGAAATTTTGGTTGGTCAGTCTAGATACAGACACAGTGTGCTTGAGGAGGGACATGTAGAATTTTCTAAGGCCACCTCACTCCTGCAAGCTTGCAACACCAATGCACACTTTTCTCTGTGTAGCTTGTCAATTCTGGAGAGGACGTCCTTGTGTTCTACAACGACAGAGCCTCCTTCCAGACCCTGATCCAGATGATGCGCTCTGAGCGCGATCGCATGGATGAGAACAGCCCCCTTATGTACCACATCCATCTGGTGGAGCTCTTGGCCGTGTGCACAGAGGGCAAGAATGTGTACACAGAGATCAAGTGCAACTCCTTGCTCCCGCTTGATGACATCGTCCGCGTGGTCACTCATGAAGACTGCATCCCAGAGGTGAGCGTCTTGGCACTAAGAGCGCCCTTCTCCAGTCTCTCTGCTGCATGTGGGGCAGTAGCTGGGTCAGGACATGGCAGCTGGCCTGGGAAGCCCTCTGGTTTGAGACCCTTCAGCTCATGTTGCAAAAAGATTTCACATCACTGGGGCAGTGTTTTTCTCGATATTGATTTTGTGTGAAAAGTAGCAGCGACAAGTGAGTCTCTGCTTGTCGCAAAGAGTGGGATAAATGCCTCAGGGCTGTGGAACAAATCAAGCTCAAAGAGAATGTGCCCTGAATGAACTGCCTAGAAGCGAGGCTAGCATTGGGTTGCGATAGCTTCACCTGTAAGTTAATTCTTTCAAGCAAAAACTCTTAGTACAGAAATAATGGGTGACCATTGTACAAAATTGTGGAGTTACAGGTGAAATAAATAGGTGTAAGGAATAAACAGGTATAAAAAAATAAAATGGCCTATAATTTCACTTCCTTCAAAGAGTACCTGCAAAGCCAGGTATGGTAGCATATGCCAGTTATTCCAGCATTGAGGTGGCTGGGGCAGGAGGAGTGCCATGAATTTGAGGCTAGCCTGGGTTACATAGTAGCACCAGGCCATGCAGAGATACACCGTAAAACTCTCTCAAACAAAGAAGTAAATCCTTACCCATTTTCCCATTTCTCTTTGCATAGTAACTATGTCCTACTATATCCCACTCTAGTGTTCCTGTCCCCTGCTCTCAGCATGGTCACTTTAACTTTCCTAGTGTCCGCAGTTACCCCAAGCTATATATACTCACATCTAAAGACCTGGGCCTCACAAACAAGAGAAAACATGGTGCTTATCTTTCTGGAGCTGCAGTATCTCACAATATAATATTTTTTAGTTCCATCCATTTACCCGAAAATTTCACACTTTCATTTCTTTACAAAGCTGACTAGAATTCCAGTGTGTGTGTGTGTGTGTGTGTGTGTGTGTGTGTGTGTGTGTGTGTATGTATGTATGTATGTATGGTTTTATTATGCACCCATTAGTTTAAGGACATTTAGGTTGTTTTCATTTCCTAGTGCTGGACCATAGGGGACACATTTCTACAAGTCATCTTGGTAATGTCTCATTTATTCTAGAAGACTTGCTGTCCTTGACATTCTCCCCTCTCCTCCCCCCCCACCCCCCGCCCAGAGCACCACAGTCCTGTCAACACTTGATATTATCAGGTCCTGTTTGTTTCTATTGGCTCACTGTGAAGTGATATCGCCTAGTTCTCAGTTAACTTTCTATTTCCATACCACACAATTCTCTCATTTAAATTGTACAGATAATTAGATGTAGTCACAGAGTTGTGTTGTCACCACCATCATCTATTCACCCCCAAAAGAAACCCCAGACTAACCCTATTTCTTTCTGGTTCCCCTGGGCCTAGATAGTCACCAATTTTTCTCTGCCTCTTGTGGTCATTCAGTATAAATGAAATTGCACATACTTGCCTTGTCCTGGAAGAATTATTGCACGTAGCATAGTTTTTTGCAGCGTGTGCAGGTTTTACAAGCATTGGCACTTTATTATTATATTGGTGACACGGCTTATGCCCAATATCACATTTTGTTTCTCCGATGAGTGTCACTGATGCTGTTCTGTGCTGTTTCCACCTCTTGGCCATTATAAAAGGTGCTTTGTGGACACTTATATTGACGCTTTCTGTGGACATAGGCCATGTCTTCCTGGCTCACTCACTGCAGACTTCTCCCAGCCTGAGCCACGTAATTCTTAATGGAGCCTTCTTGCAAACAGAAACAATGCAGTTGCACTTGAGCCTCTCATTTGGTCAGAGTTTTTTCATCAGCTCTTACCTCGAGACCAAAAAACCATTCTCTCCCTAAAGCTTTATGCTTTAGGCTTTCGATTTTTATAATTGTGGATTTAGAGAATCAAAAAGCCACGGGAACAAAAGCCAGCGGGGAAAGTGGAATGACACGGGCACCATGTCTCAGTGTGAGGAGCCTGGAGCTTGTGGCCTCCTCGTGGACCGCGCTGGATTTTCACCAAACTGCTCTCTGCTTTCAGGTTAAAATCGCTTACATTAACTTCCTGAATCACTGCTATGTGGATACTGAGGTGGAAATGAAGGAGATTTACACAAGCAATCACATGTGGAAATTGTTTGAAAATTTCCTCGTGGATATCTGCAGGGTAAGGCCTGTGTGTGTGTGTGTGTGTGTGTGTGTGTGTGTGTGTGTGTGTGTGTGTGTGTCTGTGTGTGTGTCTGTGTGTGTGTGTGTGTAGTTGTGTGTATATCTGTATCTGTGTGTTACCCACGGCATGAAAATAGGATGTGTCTGTGTCTTCTATTTCACACTATGTCCTCCTATTCATAACTGTAATTCAGTACAATTTTAATTGAAATAAGAGCATATGGCCTCCTGGTGCATCTGACTTCTCATATGGATGACAGAGTGGACAGATAACATATCTGGGGGCAGTTTACCTCTAAGGGAAATTGAATACTCTACTATCAGTCCCACTTGCTGCTCTTCAAGGTTTTAAACTTGCTGGGTATAGGCAAGAAGTTAGATGAATGGCATGGCAGTTTCTTACCAATTGTATTCTGTGTTATGTCATGCTACCCAAGCTGAGTTGTCTTCTCCTTTTTCACAATGCAGAATTAATTAATTAATTAATTAATTTGCTGTAATGAACTTTTTCTGGGATAACCACTGGCCTACAGATCATTACTTTTGTCCTGCAATTGGTGGGGAGGTGATGGGTTTCTTGATACTTGTGGAGTAGGTTTGCACGCCATGTTTCCAGCGTTCACCTGTTTTCCAGGCCTGTAACAACACAAGTGACAGGAAGCACGCAGACTCGATTCTGGAGAAGTACGTCACTGAAATCGTGATGAGCATCGTTACCACCTTCTTCAGCTCTCCCTTCTCAGACCAGAGTACCACTCTGCAGGTGAGATCATGTGGGACTGTGTGGTCCAGGTCCAGGCAGTATGCAGTGAGCTGCAAATGAGCCTTTCTTCAAAGTCAGAATGCATGGCCGCTCTGCCGGGGACCTTTGGAAGCAGAAGCAAAAGTGCAGTTAACCATAGTATCTATAGGGATTGGCGCTGGGACCTTTCCTGCCCTCTCATACTGAAACCTAAAACTCAGGGATGCTTAAGTCCTGGATGCTAAGAGGTGAGTAATAGCGTAGAATCTACCCACGTGCTCCCACACACTTTAAACCAAGACTTACAGCAAGCCCTGCCATGCAGCTGCTGTGTGTCCACCTTATTGTTCAGAGGCTAAGATAGGGGAAAATGGGGGAGAATTCCATATAAACCTGATCATTTTTTCATATACTTTTAGTCCTTGAGTAACCCAAGGATACATGCTTGAGGAGTATAGCCCATTAGCAGCCTGTTCGTTCTTAGACACTAGGTGCCAACCAGGACATCACAATGGCTAGTGAGGCCAGACCTGCTTCTCTCATAGTATAAAGTGACAGTCGCTGTGGTAATGCCCCTGGAGTTAATGAAACAGTGTTGAAAACATAACATGTGTACTGTGGGCTAGCTGAGCAGGTTGAGGCACTTGCTTATAGGCCTAGTGACATGATTTCTATCACTATATCTACAAGGTAGCAATAGAGAACCAGCTCCTGAGAGCTGTCTTTTGATTTACACTCCTGTGCTGTTGAACATGTGCACCATATGCATGTGGGTGTGCACTCACGGGCACGTGCGCGCGCACACACACACACACAGCTTTAAATGGTACTTTTATTATGGCTTCTCACCTTGGCTGCTACCAATTCCTTCTGTGGACCAAATTTAACTAACTGATAAGCAGGAATTGCTAGAGAAGTAAATCTTCAAATAACAAATGCTCTGCGTCCCCCCTAAGGCATAGGCTATCCCATATGTATCTGGAAATTAAAGTCTAATTTTGAAGAAGTGGCTGATAGATTTCTGAACCATTTGTTGCTAATGCACACTCCCGTGGTGGTCTCACAGCCTCCCATACTTTTCTTTCATAAGGCATGTCTTTTCCTTAGCCACATCTCAATTCCTTCTTCCTCCCTTATATGTCAGGGACAAAAATGATGAACATGGTATTAGTTGCAGTGCATTTGAACTGTCAGCAAAATGTCCGTGAACCAGCATGGAAATGTGGAACCCAGGGAGGAAGAGGATTCTGGAGGCTTTAGGGCAAGACAGAGTGGATCTCTGCTCTGTCCCATACAAGCTCCGTTAAACATGGGAGGACACGGAATTTCCACTGCCCTCCCTTCTCCTCTAGTCTTCCCCCTCTACCCCCTTGCCCCATTCATCTCCTCTCCTTCATGCCCCCCATCATCTCCTCTCCTTTACACCCCCATTCATCTCCTCTCCTTTACGCCCCCATTCATCTCCTCTCCTTTACGCCCCCTGCAGCTCCTCTCCTTTATGCCCCCCTTCAGCTCCTCTCCTTTATGCCCCCCTGCAGCTCCTCTCCTTTATGCCCCCCCCCCCCCTGTAGCTCCTCTCCTTTTCTTCTTTCTGTTTTGAAATCGGGTCTTATATAACCTGTGATGGCTTTGGACTCACTCTGCTGCCAAGGCTGGCCTTGAACTCCTGATCCTCCTGCTTTGACCTCTCAAGGGTGCCAGCACAGAACTTCTTTTCTCTTTTGTACAAGAAAGATATAGCATCAACTTTGTGTTCTCTTGTGAGAATGAGAGATGATCCTTATTTGAAACACTCAGTACAGTGTCTAGCACACAGCAGATGGTTCAAAGGTGGGAGCCTATGTGGGTCTTTAAACGGCCATCTCTCAGACATTGCTGGGACCTTTGTTGCTAGCCTTACAACTGGCACCTAGTTGTCAATTTTTTGAGTGAGCACTTGAATTCTGAGACTTAGAAGAGAGGTAACGACCAAAGATTAAAAGTAGACTGAAGTCTTAGCCACGGCAGTGTACAGGGGACTTCAAGGGGCCTGAAGAAAACATGAGTGATTCAAGGGAGGAGGTAGGAGAGGCCAGAGGTAAACACAGGTAGGCTAGGATTCAGAACCACGTAGGACCGCAGGACCTAGGGCTGAGGAATAACTAAATTCGGTTCATATTACAGTGAGGCACCTGCTTTAGCTCTAGTCTGGAGAGGGAAAGTGGGATTATACGTAGCTCCAAAATGAACTGAACTGGACACGTGGACAGAAGAGAGGTGGGCAGAGGGAGGGAGGAAAAGAAAGAAGAAAGGATGGACAGGAGCCAGTTTCCTACTGTCCCTTCCACAAGGCCTTGCCTGTCAGAGCTTCTAACACTTTCCAATAGTGCTCCCTTGTGGACAGATCTTGCAATTAAATGTATCCTGTGATCCCCGTATTGGTCCTGATTATCCAGTCAATGTACCAACTATAGGAGCAGCCTTGTCATTTTGGCCAAAAAGTCAAGTGAGCTGATGTCATCACATTGCCTGTTGCATTTGGCAGTTAGGAAGTAGCTACTGGTGACCCATTTGGTCATTTATATCCCTGGGTATCAGATCAGAGAGGAGCAAACAGATGGTTCATAAACACTGGCTCAGGGGAACTGACTAATGGACGGGGCACTTCTCAGTGAGTTCAACTGTAGAGTTCTCATCCAAAGTTCAGCATCTACAGTGATGTCACTTCCTTCTTCACAGAGTCATCTTGAGGCTAAGTGAGACATTTGTAAAGAACTTAGAACAGGGCCTGGCCGGGGGAAGCACCCAGGGGCACTGGCTGTTTGGATTGGGCCCCTTTATAAACTGGGGAGCTAAGATGAACCCACCAAACTTAGGAACTGATTCTAGGTTTCTTGACCAATTCCTCTGGCTCCCTGCACCCTTGACTTCTCTGAGTAATGTAGTTTCCTGCTAAATGGATGAGAACACAGGGCAGGATGTTCTTCCTGAAGAGGCCAGTCCCAGGTGACCTGAGTAGAGAGGACAGGCTGACTCAGTGCCCTGCTGGCCTAACGTAGCACTTTGGGATAATTTTATCCTTCTCTACCCTTTGTCTTTCATTATAACATTAAGGTAACTTCCATGTCATATAATTATAATCCAGGCCCATATGAGGCCATGCACGACATGTCTGCCTTGTATTATGCACTTAAGAAAGGGAAGATATATGAACCACAGTTACAGAAGAAACTGAATTCTTTAGTACTCTGGCTCATTTCCTTAAGATGAACTCTTTGCCTCTAATTCTTTTCATCATTTTTCTTTCATCACCAAAATCCCTTTAGAATTTTCACTACTTTTTTTCTTTACTGCCTTCCACTGGTTTTTAGTGAAGTGGAATGTGAGTCAGATGACCCTGGTGCAGCTCATCTGACAGTTACCTTTGCCTGGTAGCTCCAAAGCTGTCATTTGGGTAGAGATAGAAATCACCATGCTAAAAAGCATTCAGAAAGTCAGTATCTAACTTAGTAGATTTATGCAGTCTTTTACTTAAAGGGAGTACAAACTTAGACTTTCATAGAGAGGTCTTCTCATGGAAAGTAGCTTACTTGTCCCCAGTGCTCTGTGTAAAATGAATTATTTATATACACCACCCATCACAACCAGGTTGTCTTCCATAAATAAGGAAGGAGGGAGCATTCTGCTGAAATCCACTTAGTGCTTCATTTTTGTGGGTTGAAAGTAGAGTTTCTAGGGCCAGTGAAATGGTTCAGTGGGTAAAGACACTTACCATCATGCCGGTTTGATCCCTAGAACCCACGGGCTAGAAGGGCAGAACTGAATTCCCATGACACACATCAATGCATGTAAATAAACAAATCATAAATAAATAAGTAGATAGGTAAGTAGGTAGCTATATATAGAGATAGATGATAGATAGAACGATAGATGATAAATAGATAGATAAATAGATAGATAGATGTCTTGAACATACAAGTTCTAGCTGAGCATGGTAACAAGTGCCTATAATACAGCCATTCAGATGCTGAGACAAAAGAATCATGAGTTTAAGGCTCCTCTGGATTCTGTTCTCGGAACATGGTGCTTGAAGGGAAGTTTGGGGCTTCCCCCTTACATACTGGATGCCACTAACACAGATGAAATTGTTGACCTCGGTAGTTCAGCTAGTTCATGGCGTTATTACTCTGGAGAGTTTGATACCACAGCTGGTTCTTGTGATCAGGATTGATTAGATAATATCGACTTTAAAATGCATAAAAAAGAAAATAAATATCTGGGTTTGTGATAATGGTGTCTTATTGCTTTTAAAATCTCATTATTTTTTCTCTCCATTAGTGTTCATCAGATTTCTGTTGCTAAAATGAAAAACCTGAGATAATTAAGTTAAAAACCAAGAGAGATTGATTTTTGCCCCAAAACTTTGAGAAGGTTTCTGTCCACAGTGTGTTGGTCCTGTGCTCTGGAATGTAATGAGGTGGCATTACATTGCAAGAAAGCAAAAAAAGCAAAGAGGGGGCCAAGGTCCCACCCTCTGGCAAGGCATTCTTTCAGTACCCAAAGGACCTCTTCCTAGGCCACACCTCATTCCAGTGGCACCACTGTGAGGACCAGGCCTTTAAGGGGGAGTTCACATAGACACTACAGCAAGCATACTCTGGAGTCCTCCCCCTAACTTGTGGGGGGTCCAAGACTGTCTCTGATCAGGTCCCCAGTGTTCTACACAGTTTTGACCCTGCCTCTCTTTTTCACAGACTCGCCAACCTGTCTTTGTGCAACTCCTGCAAGGTGTATTCAGAGTTTACCACTGCAACTGGTTAATGCCAAGCCAAAAAGCCTCCGTGGAGAGCTGTATCCGGGTGCTCTCTGACGTAGGTAAGGTACCAGATCAAATTAGATGTAATAGGATGCAAATGCGTCACCTGCTGTTTACTGAGCTTAAGCTCTTGTGAGGAAGGAAGCTGCAAAGTCAGACCCAGAGTCCTTGATTCCTCAGCCTCTGTCTTTGCGAAGCCAGCACAGTAAGAAACAGTAAGTCCTTGAAAAATAAGATTCCATAGTTCAGAGTCAGATGGTCCCTGGCAAGCGACAATTCATAAAGATATTCCAGGCCCTGGGGAGTCCCTCATTCAAAGCATGAGTTTGTTTACTCAAGCAGATGCATTTTGCTATATGGAAATTTTCTTCCTGTAAAGCACCCATAAGATCCCAAGGAGCTCCCTTTCCCACAGTGGGAAATTTTCATCTCCCTATGCAGTGGCTGGTTCTCTATCCACTCTTTGTCCCCACCCCCCATCCAAACCCCAAGACTCCTGTCTTAAAGGCCATTCTTCCCTTTTCCCTTGCTTTCTGTAATGCTAGGTGTGGAGTCCTGGCTTGTTCTGTGTTAGGTGAGCACCCCAGCCCTTCCCAATCAAATTTAAGTGGTACCATTGCACATATTTTGCAGGTACAGCATGTCAGGGTACTTAGCTTCCCATTGTGGTAGAAATGTAAGATTCCTTTGGCCTAGTTTGAAATAGTTGATAAATTGCTGTAAGTTATGGCTACCCTGTGGATCCCCATTACCCAGCCTTTGGGCGTTCTCGCTCTGTCCTTGCTGACCACTTTTCTTCTTTTACATCTACAATATCTACTTAAAAACAAACTTATGACTTACCCTTCCCCATCTTCCCTTAGTTTTGTTCAGGGAACCTTCCTACCTGAGATGAGAAGTCCTGTGATTGAATAAGAGCCCCAGGAACTTGGCAAGGAGCAAGCACAACACTCCTCAGAAAGGGTGGTCCTTGGGAAATGATGGGTGATTTACAGGAAAGAAAATTTCCATAGTGACCAGAAAATGAACACATGGGTAATTCTGTGTTCCGTAGTTTAGCTTTGGGCAAGCATGGGGTATGTTTGTGAGGACCCCTTGCCTTCGTTCTTTAGTCCCTGCCTGATTCCTGTACTCTTATACTTTCTTCTGACAGGTATTGTGTGTGGGTGTGGGGGTGTGCCTGTGTGCATGCATGTGTTGTGAGAGGTTAGGCTGAGAGGATGATGCCTGGATGACCTGTTTTCTTCAGACTTGACAGCAATGTACAGAGATGTGACGTGCTGTTCATATGAAATGTCTGAGTGAGTCCTTGCTCCACAAGTTAGTTGATTGAAATCTGAGGAGGCCATTGGGTTGATGAGAGAAGTTTCATGAATAACAGCACAGAGAAAGCAAGAATGCAGCTCAGTGGTAGAGAACTCCCTCATCTACATGAGGCCTCAGGTTCAGTCCCTGGAAGTGCAGTGAAGCAAAACCAAAGCAGAGCCAATGCTTGTGTGATATCATAAAGAGCCCAGCCTGTTCACTCCCCAAACCCAGTCCTCTGCCCCTAAGGAATGGCCTCCTTCTGACTGAAATGTACCTGAAGTCCTGTGTGTCCCCTTCTGGTTTAGATAAGTCAGTCAGGGCACAGACTGGTGAGCAGTGAGTGTGAACCCTGCGTCCTGCTTTTTATTTTTACAGTACACTTTCATCCCATGCTTTTTCACTTTCTAGAGTAAAGCATTAGGAATGATTGACTAACTATTGATTCTTTCCCTGGGCCTTCTTATTCTATTGAGAGTGCTCCCTGGTTCATCCTTCAAAATGCTCCAGCTCCTTCCACAGGTAGACATGGACAAGAGAGCACACTTCTTTGTTTCTAATATATTGAAGCAACATTGAAGATAGGAAATGATACCTTTGGTTTGGGGAGGATCCCTCACACAGAAACAGGAAGTGTTCATCTCAGCTTCCTTTGTAAAGTATATTTAGTAATACTTTCAGGTTCTTAGGAAAGTTATAAAGAAGATACAATAGGGTTTCTTTGTACCCCTCCTTGTCTTCCTCCATTTTCAACATCTCCATTACTAATGCACAGTTGTCAAAAGTTAGAGAGTGACGCTGATACGTCACTACCAGCTAAACTATAGGCCTGATTCAGACTTCACTAATGTTTCCATAAATGTCCCTTTTCTGCACCTGGGTATACCTCCACTCCTGTCTCACACTCAGTTGTTATGTCCCGAATATGGTCTGTGACAGTTTCTCACTTTTTCCTTGTTACTCTTGACAAGTACTGGCCACGTATCTTTTCGAGTGTCCCTGTGATGTTTCCTTGTGGTGAGAGTGGAGTTGTCCTTTTTAGGGAGGGAAAGAAATGCCTACTGTGCAGATGCTCTTTGGTGTTCAGATCAGCAGAAGCCAGCTTTTTGTAGGCTGTTATGTAGAACAACAAAATAGGTAATATTTAGAAAATCAATTTCTTGGCCAAGCAAGTGGTTTGTCTGGATAATTATTAAAATGTACAAACACATGAGTATGCCTAAGAAGCCATTCATTTAAAAAGTAAGTCGACATTGAGCTTCAACCCTTGAAACCGTTTTAGTGTCTGTGGGTCCTTCTGTCCCCAGAATTTGCATTGGGAAATCTTAACCTAAAATGCGGTTAAATGTTGAGCTCCCCTGTCTCCCTCTTCACCATACCATACATGCTTGCCCATTACAGGCATGGAAAGATCTACCTAGTGGGTGATGAGGATTGAAACCCATCTCCTGTTATCCCGAATGTTGTAGACTCCTGAGCCATCTGTCTGTCTTGCAGCCAAGAGCCGGGCCATAGCCATTCCTGTTGACCTGGACAGCCAAGTCAACAACCTCTTCCTGAAATCCCACAACATCGTGCAGAAAACAGCCATGAACTGGCGGTTATCGGCCCGCAACGCTGCTCGTAGAGACTCTGTTCTGGCAGCTTCTAGAGACTACCGAAACATCATCGAGAGATTGCAGGTAAAGCAAGGCTGAAAAAAGTGGAGTTTCATTTGACTATCACGTGTATATTTTATCAAGACACAAAGCATGAGCTCAGCTACACAAAGAGAGATCTGTTCAGCCAGGAGTACAAGTCATTTGCTAAACAAAATCTCCTGGAAGGGGGCCACACACACACTAGACAGTTGATGCTGATTCAGCTGTAGTTATTGTCTGAAATGTACATAGAACCTCCCTGTGTGGCCTGGGCTTCCTCCCATCATAGCAGCCAAGTCCACAAACATTTCTAGGGACCACTTGAAAGCAGTTTTATCCTTATCCCCTAGCTTTAAAGATGTCACTTGACATTATTTCTGATGCCCTGTATTTGGTCAGTGGAGCCTCAGAAGGGCACTCAATTTCTTAGGAGGGAAATTCAAATCACCATTCAATGGGAAGGATGTCAGGGCCATGCTACATCAACGTGATAACTGCATATTTTGTAATGGCTGTCATTGGAAAATGCATGCCCTTGTCCTGAGCCTGGCATGGAGCATAGTGAGCACTCAGGTCTCTGTTACAATGCCTTAAGGTTACTCCTGTGATTATGAAATTCACTAACATGAGAAAAAGTAATGGAGTCACTGTGCAGCTCCATCATTTACAGAAAGGCAAATAAATTCACGAGTTCATTTATTAGCCCTGGGTGCTGGTTGTATGCGATGATGTGAAAAGAAGTCAACAATCTCCCCTTTTCCTAGAGACAAATTCTGGAAGCCACAAGGCTGTTCATCAGCTAATTACACATAGAAACTTCCAGTGGCAACAGGAGAGCTAATCTTGCCTGCGATAGGGGATGAGGGATGCCTGTCTGAGGAAGTAACATCAAGGCTGTATTAGATCTAAAGAACCAAAGAGTGGGGAACATCCTATGTGAAGATAATTGTACAGCACAGATGAGGTGCCTACTGCTGCCCTGCAGTGAGGAGGCTTGTAGAGCTTCAGGGTCAAGTTAAGGGTTGAAGTCCTTCCTATGATAGAAGGCTTTCTTCAGCAAGTGGAAGTGTGACCCCTACGGGAGTGCTTCCTGACCTTCTGTGGTGAAGGATAACAGACTCGACACTCCATTGTCTTCACTGCTCCGTCCATGTCAGTTATCTACAAGCATATCAGCTTATTGCCCCCTCTTAGATTTAGTAGGTATATCCTAGGAAATGGACTACAGTGCATAGGTAGGGCATACTTGCTATAAAGACTTGTCAGTGGTTTAAAAAGATCCTGATTTTTTAGGTCTGTATTATCTGAGTCCTGGAGTCATTAGGTGCAGCAAAACTTGTAATAACGGCAGGCTCTTGCTAAATACCCACCTCTGTAATGAATTCTCATCTAGACACTTGCTCTCTCAACACTAGTTGCTTCCCCAGCTCATTGCTTTGCCGTCTTTGCTTCTCTCTGTCTCTCTCTGTCTCTTTCTGTCTCTCTCTGTGTCTCTGTCTCTCTCTGTTTCTCTCTCTCTCTCTCTCTCTCTCTCTCTCTGTCTGTCTCTCTCTGTTTCTCTCTCTCTCTCTTGCTTTTGATGTCACTCTCTGCTGAATGTTATACATTTGAAATTACAATGCAAATAAATTTCAGTGTAAAATACAGACTTCTCAAAAGATGCAAGATTTCATGCAGTTCATTAAAGTAGTGTCAAAGATTACTTCCATTCCACATAAAGTCTTTCAGTTGTGCTGGAGTCAGGACCAGTAAGGAGTGAAGAGAAAAGGGAGAGAAAAGCTAGTAAGATCGTCCTCTTCACTCCCACGAAAGCCATGTGGATTAGGGACTGTGCACCCTGCTTCCTGTGATCTTGTTAGGAACTCCTTCCCCCACCAGGAGAAATTACCTAACTCTGCATCCCTTTCTATGTGTCCTAAACATTATTGGCCTGTCATTACCATACAGAGTCTCTTAAATATAAGCCAAGACTATCATTATGTAATTTAATTTTAGATTCTGGATAAAAGATCTTTCAGTTCCTTTTTTAACACCCCCAATGGGTAAAGAAAAAAATGAAGTGAAGTGTTTCTTCCACGATGAATCCCGTTATGGTGGTGTTAGCACGCTGCTAGTTAAACGTCGAGTCAGCAAGCCTTGGGACAGGCTGCAGCATCTTTTGAAGAGATTCCTTGTCTGTTTCCTATCATTTGCCTTTAAATGGTGTTCGTTGTGTTGGATTGGCAGCCCTTTCAACTTCTCTCTGTTTTCCTTTCCTACAGCTGTGTGTTTTGCATTTGAAGACCATCATGCTATCAGGGTACATGTATTTAGCATGTTGATACAGCATGTTCATTCATTTGTGTTCCCATGTTTATATGACTTTATTATATAAACTATGCTCATTGTAAAGAATCAGACAACACTAGCGACTATGTAGACAAATATTAGAATCCCTTGTGATCCCACCCAGAGGAAACCAGTGGTGATGTACTTGTGGGATATGGTATGTACTTTGTTAGTTATGGATATTGTCCTTGGAAACGGTGTCTAAGAATGCATCCTATTCCTTGACTATTTTAAGCTCATACTGCAGACATCTTTTCACATTGTTTTTGTGTGTTATACTTACAGATATGTGGGATGGCCCATTATAGCATAAACTGTCTCAGATGAAGGGGTGGAGAGCGTGTTGATTTGTTTGGCCTTTGTTTTCTGGATTGGGAGGCAATGCTTCTGGTAACGAGTGGACCGTGTCTAGTAACTGAAAGTATTGGGAGACAGCACTAAAGCTACACTAACACAGCCTAGCCTGTACAGCGTAGTGCCTCACCCTGCTACAGTCAGCTTCCGCCTGAGCTGCTGACCAAGGCCCGCTTTCATTCCAGGACATTGTGTCTGCCCTGGAGGACCGGCTTAGGCCCCTGGTCCAGGCCGAGTTGTCTGTGCTCGTGGATGTTCTACACAGACCAGAACTGCTTTTCCCTGAGAACACGGACGCCAGGAGGAAATGTGAAAGTGGCGGTTTCATTTGCAAGTAAGCAGCTTTCCTTCTGGGGTGATCAGGAGCTAGAAACCCCTGAAGACCAGGCCAAACCCCTGTTCGTGGAGGAGTGTTTAACTTTGTGGGTTCAAGTCAGAAACTAGAGTCTTGTTCTGATCACTACAAACTGAAGTTATCTATTACTGGTAGATCCTATTTACTGACATCCACCTCCATTTGAATTGCATGCCTGTTCACTTTTGTTTTTCCTCTCCACTCAACAAGTTGGGAGCAAACAGCTACCATGTGTGGCACAAACAAGCAACAACAGCAACAAAAAAATGTCATGACCCTCCAGGCACGCAAAAGTCCTGCACCTAGCATTTCCTAACATGCATTTAGTGGTGTAGTCGACGCCCTAAAGGCCATAATCTAAGAAGGAACAGGCAGTGTTATGACAAGATCTTTGCATTTGATTTCACTGTGAGCTGAGCTGCCTGTCTAGCTCGATGGTGGGCTCTGGCCTAGGCATTCCTCCGAAGACAAGACTGTGGATACAGAAGGTTTGTGTTTGCCCAACCATTATCCTCATGAGGTTTCTAAAAACACCCTACTGGCGTATTTCACAGCAATCCTCAGTGGATAAAATGCCACACTTATGAGTAGGGCTATGTCTGCCTTCTCCACTCAGCATAATCTCCCCATTGTATGTGGCCGGCTCCTTCCTTGTCGACCTGTTAATCTATTCCCAGCCAGCAGGTGTCACCTGTGAGCCATGGCTGCTGACCGGCTTGTCCATGCATAGATGCCTTGAAGTGCATTTAGAAGTTTGTTCTGCAACTGACCAGTTAGACCAAGTTTCTTGCAACATGTCTTCCCGGCTTTCTTTTATTCAGGCTAATAAAGCACACCAAGCAGCTGCTGGAGGAGAATGAAGAGAAACTGTGCATTAAAGTCTTACAGACCCTCAGGGAAATGATGACCAAGGATAGAGGCTATGGAGAGAAGGTACTGCACTGTGTT
This sequence comes from Acomys russatus, assembly GCF_903995435.1. Taxonomy (NCBI): domain Eukaryota; kingdom Metazoa; phylum Chordata; class Mammalia; order Rodentia; family Muridae; genus Acomys; species Acomys russatus. The sequence continues at coordinate 36,231,175 of NC_067149.1, forward strand.
TTCCTGTTTAATTACACTGTAGTGTTAAACTTAAGGCTTGAGCGTGTTTGGAAACCCCTTAGTTACTGGCTGGTTATTTAAATTTTTTTTTTTTTAAAGCTGTTTCTCCTGTCTGTAAAGGAAATTGAATCATATGACCACTCCCCTGCGAGTCAAATATTATTAGATGTCTCCTGTAGGCTACTCACCCACAGGCTAATGTTAAGGAAATAGTTCTAGAATCTTTGCTATTGAGCTTCCCAGTGAGGCATGTCCTCCTGTGTGTCAGGTCCCCGGCTCCGTGAGTTTAGTGTTCCTGCTAAGCATGCCTGTGGGTTGACTTACCTCTTTTTGATGGGATGTTGCACAATCCTTCCAGCACCTCAAGAAACTCCCTCTAGCTCTAACTGGAAGTAAGACAAGCAAGTATGTCACCACTGTTGATTGAGATTGTGAAATAGATGACTCCCATGGCCTGATGCTTCTTGGTACACGGCAAGAGTGGGCATTTGGCAGTGTGTCCCACAAGGGGCACAGTGCGGCAAGAGCAATCCTGGTGCTTCTTACGTCCAGCAAGGAACCCCAGCATTAGTTCAATGGCACCAGGCTTCACTGGGTAGTTGGTAACACCCACTAACTGCCTGCTAGGCACTTTTACCAACAGTCCCTGATCTCGTTGGCCTATCAGAATACCCAGTAACTCACTGCTCTGCTCTGGGAAGAAGCCTTGGTAGTTAAACCACAACTTTCCCTGTCAGAATAGCGAGCGATACCTAAATCATCCTAATATAACAGACTGTTGAAATCTTGCTCTTCAGCCTGTGCAAGGTCTCGCACTAATGTTAGCTTATCTAACAATCAAGGCTCCCTGGATAAGAAAAAGAGAGCAAGGTCGGGCACTGCTGGCACACACCTTTAATCCCAGCACTTGGGAGGCAGAGGCAGGTGGATCTCTGAGTTCAAGGCCAGCCGGATCTACAGTGTAAGTTCTAGGACACCCAGGGCCACACAGAGAACCCCAGTCTTGAAGGAAGAGAGAGAGAGAGAGAGAGAGAGAGAGAGAGAGAGAGAGAGAGAGAGAGAGAGAACAGAAAAGTGTACAGTTGTTACTGTACTGTTCCTTTCCACTGTCCCCAAATCAGTAGGCTTTTAAATCTCACTCTAGCTGAGGCAGTAGGCCCTTTGGTAAAATGATAACCTAGCATGTGCAAAGCCCTGGGTTTGACACCCTGTACTTCATAATACTGGATGTGGCAGTACATGCCTGTAATCCTGGCACTTAGGGAGTTGAAGGTAGGGTGGCCCAAAGTTCAAGGTCGTTCTTGGCCCAGCCTGGAATACATGAAGTCCTGTCTCAAAAACAATGAAACAAACAAAACTATATATAAATGTCCTTCTAAGTGTTTATAGAATGTAAACTTAAAGGTGAATACTTATTCGCTGAATGAAGATTTGGTGAATGAAACCTGATAGGTTTATAAATATGAACAGTGGTTGCAAAGAGCTTTAGTGCAGGTGAGAAACAATGAAGATGACGCACCCATATGGACACACACAGGAGCACCTGGGTGAGTTTTAATGGAAAGAAAGGAAGAAGGATGGAAGAGAGAAGCCGAGGGCATCTTAGCGCTGAGTGGATAAAGGAAGACTGACAGAGATCAGCAAGAGGGAGAAGCTATGAAAGAGTAAATGCCCAGCATTTAGAAGAGATTCTTGGCCCTCAGTTTACTCTCTCCTGTAACTGGTAAAGAAAGTAACCCAAGCGCATAGACTGATATCTCTTCCCAGACTGCTGGGGACTGTGTCATCCCCACTTCAGGAAAGTGGAAACACTGTAAGCTAGAATGGGGAAGATGTTCTAGGCCCCTGCGGTCCATACTTCTGACCCTGGTGCTTTGACTATTTAAAGATGCTGCTTAACCATTTGTATTAATGGAACTTTGAAATGAACAGAGGCCTGGAAAGTGCTTCTGCTTCCCTCAGTCTAGCAGTCATCAAGGACTCCACCTCCCCAAGGTTCTTTGATGGTATTTCTGATGGTTACTACTGTGCTTGCTGGACTAAAGAAGCATAACACACAGGCAGGCCAACATTTTCAAGGGTAGAAAAACCTCACAGCCAAAGAACTAACCTTCTCTCATCCAGGAAGCCAGTTGGCTTGGGTTTTTATAAACGAGGTTGTTCTTGGCTCGGTGCTGAGGACTCTCCTATGCTTTCATCTCGGTTTTCCTGCCGCTTGCCCCTTGTGTGGGATGTTCCCATGGCTACCACCTTCCTGAGGGTATTTGGTACTGTCCTTCTCTGTCCTTTCTGTGCTGTCTTCATAGCCACAGAGTCAGAGCTAGAAGAGGCCTCATTAACCTTCCTCGAGTGTAAGCATCTGGGTTGGGATGAAATATCTGCCCAAGGTCACAAGGAGAGAACTCCCTGTGGTCAAGGCTAGAACCCCAGTTTTCTGAATCCTGGTACATGCCCTTTCCTGCCTCTCTCATGCTGTGTCCTCCAATTTTAGTCATTTCCTTGTCTTATTTTTCTCTAAGTTGTAGACCCTCTGGATGAAGAGATTTTATGTGTCTTTGCTCATCTCGGCCTTTTCAATCCACTTCAGGACCTGTCCTGAAATTTGAAACAATACCTTATTCTGCTCAAAAGGTGTTGGTGTGCTTAAATGGATCTATTTCATAAAGGGGAAAAAAAAAGACTGTTGAGAAATATGACTCAGATTAGCAAATAAATTAAAATATACCAGAATCTCTCTGAAGCTGACTTATGCTTTTTAATCTCCAGATACAACATTTACTGACCTCTTATGTGCCAGTTGCCTATCTTACTCAGGTCAGACTCAGAGATAAATATCATCATCATTACTATTTTTAGACTCAAAGGTGAGCACATAGAAAAGTTTAGATGTTTTCCTAGGTTCATACAGCTAAGAGCAAGCAAGGCCCCATGATCCTAAATCCACATTCTGACTCCAGGTACCTAGATTTTCACCAACACATCATAAGTATGCAGATTAACTACACTTGGGTGATCTGAAGTTTACCTAGAGTCTTAACATTGTTTTCACTGTGCTATATGCTTGCTACATAAAAGATAGGAACATTAAATGTTGCAGAATATCTAGGCTTCAGCTCAGTTCTGAATCATCACCCAACTGAAAAAGACTCCATTTGGTAGCAGGTAAGTTTATAAATCCTGGCTGTCCCAGGACCATCCAATAGCTGTAGTTTTGAATAGATTCCATATAAGGAGTCAGAATAATGAGTAGTGAGGGTTTAGGCCACTGGCTACAAAATGTGCTAGTTCAGAAAGTGTCTAAGGCAGGGACTGGATAAATCACAATTGTCACCTTACAGTGATGTTCTGTAATGAAATACCTAAGAAAGGATGTTATAAGGAAGAGAGGTTGCTTTGTAATAGAGTGTTGGCCTAAAGACACAATCCCTACTACACAAATAAATAAATAAATAAATAGTTATACTTATAGCTTATAGTTTGGGAGCCTGAAACTCTAAGATTGGACAGCTCCATTCATTTGTTCTCTGGCTATGATCTAACATTGAGTAGTTGAGGGGTGAGAAATCATATTCTGAAACAGAAAGCCAGAGAGGGACTCAGGAATCTGCCTTGCCCTCACAGCTAACTCTCCTAAGAACTAACCCAGTGCTCACCTTGGTAACTAACACTCGTAACCTCTGAACATCAAATAATCTGAGGAAGGAAAACTGCCAAGAGTTTGAGGTCAAGTTGCGCCATGTGGAGAACTCCAAGCTAGCATGGGCTACAGAATGAGACCCTGTCCCTCCAAGAACCAAATCCAAGCAAATAATAATAATAATAATAATAAAGCAACCCAAATATCAAACTATTAGTTCCATACAAGGAACAGTGCCTGCGACCTAGGGCTCTCCCACTAGCTCCTACCACCTCACCTGCCACATGTCACCAGTTTGAGCCAACTTCCTAGGATGTGAACTGCAAGGATATAGGCAAGCCCCCTCCAGACCATAGCAAGCACTCAGGGATTCTTTTTTAAGTTATCTTCACCTTTATGTTCCTGAATACAAAGACCGAGGTATTAAATATAAAAATAGAGAACATATAAGAACTGATTGCTGACGTACTGTTGAAGCACATCTTGGTGTGAAGCATCCCATATCTTTGTATACTGCATCTTCAAAGAGACAAACCTGTAGAACGGCACTAGAACTGTATAAATACTCTACATGTGAAATGGCCACTAAATCCTGCTTTTAATCTGTTTAAAACTTGCCGGTGGCTAAAGAAAAAAAGTAACACCCCCAAAGGTAACCCTTTTAAAGATTGTTCTGAATCCCTCTTAACTCCAGAAAACCTTCAGGCCCCTTGATCCTGTTTGAAAAGGTAACATAGTTATCACAGGCTCTAGCCTGCCTCTCTCTGTTCACTGTGGGTTTTTGTTAAGCTGATATAAGTTTGTGTTAATGGTCGAAAAGCCTGGTAAGACATTCAGAGGCCAGCAACCAATGTAAAAGGGTATCTCAGAATTCATTTAACATCCCACTTCCCTTCTTAACAATCCCTGTTTTAGTTCCTGAGCCAACCTGAGGTAATGCCAGGGGTTTTATTTCTTACAAATTGTCAGTTCTCTGATAGTCACGGAAGCTCCCTCCTTCTGGATGAGCAGAGTTTCAGCCTTTCTGGCTACTAGGATTTCTGACAGACTCTTCACTTTTCAGAATGAGATGTAACTGAGATGGAAACCAACCAGCTATCCTTAACCCAATGTAACTGAGAAAATTCTGTAAGAGAATTGAGATTTTTTTTTTTTTTTAAATCCCCTTTGGTGCACCCATGTTACTAATCCAGCTGAGGCAAGTGTTGATTCTCAGTCATGCACGCTCCCACTCCCAGGATTTGAGATCTGTTGGTCTCTGCCTCCTCACGCTAATCCCAGATCTGACTGAGCCCAACTGTGGTTTGGCCTCCTGACCCCCAATAAATCAGTCAAATGAGTTAATAGTACTCTTGTCTTTTATCTATCCCTTCCTATCTGCTTCTGAAAGACAAAGCCGGGGAATTGGCTCCCAGTTCAAGGTCAAGGCCACCTTGTTGCTTGGATGATGGGTTCGGGAGGATTGTTGCCCGGCATGTGAATAAGGGCGGCACATACTGCATATTCTGTTCCGGTGCAGTTGTCGTTCCACAGTGCCTAAACTCCTTCAAATGGCCACTGTCTAATTGCACTTGAAGGTGACGTGGTTGAGCATAAGCACACACTTGCAATTTTCTAACATTTAGAATCTTATGTTTCCCTTCCTAACAAATCTTTTTGTTTTTCTCCCCTCCTTTCTTCTTTTCCAGCAAATTTCCATTGATGAATCGGAAAATGCCGAGGTTTTAACTTTGTTGGGTTTTGTTTTTAATGTCCCATGGTGACGTCTCAACAACACCCTTCCTGTTAGCCCCGTGCTGTGTCCTCTGGTCTCGGCGTCTAGCGTCTAACTTTGTGTAGTGTGCCTTCTGGGAGTGAGCAGGGTCGGTCCTGTCTGTGTTAGCATTTCTCTCCAGTGTTTATTGTCTGTCCTCGGGGATCCCACCATCGTCCAGATCAAGACTTTCTAAGCTGTAATAAGGTCTTTCCCGCTTCTCAACTAACTCTCTGGCTGATGCTGGTCATGAACTAAGCACCTGAAGCTCACTGTTGATGTTAACATAAAGGAGCGTTGCTTCATGTTAAACATTTGACCCAAACAGAGAGACTAGATTTGACGTGGTTGGGAAGTGGTTAAAACACAGCGGCAAAATGTCAAGCCCACGACTCTCTTGCTCTCTGTGTTGCAAAGCATTACATGTCGGGGTCACCTAAGTATTTTCTCAAGGCAGTGTGAGTCCCAGAGTGCTTCTCTTCTGCAAGAACTGCCTGTGAGTGTACAAATGGAGATGACAACCTGTGGTTCCTACAGCAGAATCCTGGAAATTGATTGATTTGGTTCCTACTTCCTGTTTGTTCTGTACATTTTCAACAGCCTTCATGATTTTAGGCTGTGATGTGTAATTGGTAAGGGGTACCAGCAAAGAAAATTGATTTATTTTAGGGGATATATATATATATATATATACACACACACACACATACATATATTATATGGTTTTATTGACTGAATGGAGTGCAGTTGGGTGGAATTTTATTTGATTTTTTTGTTAGGCTAATTGATTAATACCTTGTTTTGGGTAGAATGAAGCTACCAGATTAGACATGTTATCCAGTGACTTTTCACTTGAGCTTAATACACCATAGTTGAAAAAAATCTTAATAAATGGCTTGCATATACCTAAGGAAAGTTCAGACTTAAAATCGGAAGCAACCCATGTGGTTATGAATTTGGACTAGCTGCCTCAGGAATGGCATTCAGATAAATGGTCACTCTTCACCCACACACTAGAGCATGACTAGCTAGGTCTTGCATGGCTAGTTAAGCTCCATACAGGTCCATAAGGTGAATTCTATATAAACACTTTGCCCATATTTTAATCAGACACAAGCAGGTTTACACTTTAGGCAGATACATTTCCTAGGATGGTAGAGAGGTAAAGAACAGACAACACTTGCAGCTTCATTAATCGTGGTTAGCACAGCATTTTTCCTTCTTTCATATGTAGCTTTCCCATTTTTCTCTCTCTCTCTCTCCCTCCCCCTCTCCCCCCACTGCCTCTCTCTCTCTCTCTCTTCCTATCCTAGAATGTCCTGGTCTGAATTTTGCATGCTGGCACCCTTCAGTGCTCTTGTTTCTACCTAGAGTTATAAATGCCTCCTGTTAAATGTCTCTCCTGGGACACTGAGCTTGAATTTCTATTTGCTTAGTTACGGATTAAGTTGGGGAAAGAAAACTCTCCCTCATCATAGGCTATGTCACATTATTAATACACTGTTTGCACCAGAGTAATCAGTTGATGCCTTTGCTTGCTCAGGATGCAACTTGGTTCTCCTGGCTGGGAGTTTATTGCTTGCGTATGGAAAGATTCCACAGTTGGAGCAGGTGTGTTTATAATTATACTCTAGGAAATAGAATACTGTCTGTTTATAAAAGAAGAATGTTCTGGCAGGCACTCAGATTCTTTGAAAATTCCCTGAGGAAGCAACTGTGGTTCCCCTCTGCGTAGTTACCCCTGGCAACAGTCAGAACCCTGGGACACCAACACCCTGTTCACCCACCCGCCACCCACATCCCTCAGGCTATTGGCTCTGGTCCTCTTCTCAGAGTTGACTGATTGGCCTTTATCATCAGCTCATTCTGGAAACTACCACAGCTCCTGTGGTGAGCAACCCCTCCTCAACCTTCCACCAGTGTGTGCTCGTAGAAGCTGTAGTCCACAGCTGAGCTTCTACAGAAGTTTAATGAGAACTCCTGCCAGCAAAGGATCAGGCAGGGCCTCACACTTAACACTGAAGTCCTCACTCCTGAATCCTGAATATCGTGGGGGAGAAAGTATTAGGTGCGCCTGGTCTCTCAGACTCCTCATTGTGGAAGAGCCACTGCCTTTTGATGACAAAGGGCAGTTGAGCCTGTGAGGAAATAGGTGCTGCAAACAACTTAGGAAGAAAGGAAAAGCCTAAAGCCTCTGCATCCCCATCAGGACTTTGGGCAGAGGGCAAAATAAGGTCAGAGGCATAAACTTCTCATAAACTATCTCCTAGAATGAAATTTCATTTGACACCAGGACCAGGAGGGTGTTTGTGTTTGCTTCTTGGCAAGTAAAGAAGCAGTCTCCATCCTTATCTTTGATTTGGTCTTGCCTACTGGAGATAAGAGGAACAGATTGAGATGGGGGATAGGAAAAGGAAACTACCTGCATTGTGTCAAGAGTGATGGATTGATATGTGTGTGTACTTGGGAATATGCGCGCGCGCGCGCACACACACACACACACACACACACACACACACACACACACACAACATATCTTGGGCTCATGATAAAGGCCAATAAGTTATCACTGAGATGAGGGCCCTGTGGTACCAGGGACAAAGTGTTGATGTCCCAAAGTTCTGAATGTTGCCCGAGGTAACCATGCAGAGTGGAGCCACAGATACAGAAAGAGTAAGATGCAGAAAGCTCCCTCGCTGGCCATAAATGGACAGCAGCTAATGCTAAAGATACTGATTTCCATCACTTTAGCTCCTGTTAGGTTCCAGCGCTGTGATAAGGATTGGATACAATGTGCCTCAAATAGACACAGTGTCAGCCTTACTGTAGCAGACTTTCCTACAGACTATACATATTAATTAAAAAGTTACCCCCAGTGTGTCATAAAACATGATATAAATACATGATGTTAGGGAGAAACATCATCTGGGGATGTCTCACTAAGCTAGAATGTCAAGTAGTCACTTCAGAGGTCAGGCAAGAATGAAATAAGTTCAGATAGGACCCGCTTTTCTAAGCTAGAAAGTGCAGTGACTTTTGAGCGCATGCTTGGGATTTAGGCAGCAGGAGTGAAGAGCAGAGTGGTCTACCTGCGTTTCCTTATTTTTTGTCCTTGAAAATGAGTTCTGTGTTTTAAAAGTGTGCACTGTAGCTCACCGGACGTGCCCATTTGCCTGCACCCAAGATGCGATCTTCACTGAATTACTGTCACTCTGGTGACAGCTGGCAACTGCAACTTTGCTTTCCTGTCCTGGGGGGAAAAAAAAAAGCCAGACAGCCCTATCACCCAGGATAGCTGTAACCTGATTTTATTTTTATTGTGCCCTTAACCTTCCTCTCATCCAGCTCCTCCTACAAGCCAGTGATGCCACAGACAAGAAACTCAGTAAAATTCAGGATGTGCGAAGGCTGAGGGGGGAGGGGGAGGAAAGCTTCAGAATTGTTAGTTTTCACCTTCAGAGGGCGTGCTCATGACGTCCAACCCTGGTGGAGGCGGCCTACTTTTTTACATTGCTGTGAACTGCTGAGTTGGGCTCCTGCCAACACTCAGGCAGCCGTTACATAAGACCTTTCTTTTTTTCCTGGAATTTAGGCTCACTGCTGGTGTGCGACCTTCAGCAGTAATTGCCAATAAGTGCAGCAGGACTGTTTACTGTTAGACTCTGGCAACCACAGGCAAGCTCTGCTCTTAGCACACAGAAGCCCCTGTGGCCTCCACTGAGGGCTTTTCCTCTTTTTCTTTTTTCTTTCTGAGATTATTCCAGAATGACTAAAATTGTACAATCGAGTCAGGCCAGATTATATTTTTAAATAGCGGACGACGCTATTGAGTTCTAATGAAGTCTCTCTGTAAGATATGCACAAACTACATGGGTGGAGCCATATAATTTTTTAACTTATTTTTGTTTCTAAAAGCAAATACAACTAAAAAGAGAATTGTATTTGTACATGTGAATATTTAAAATTGTTCTTGTAAATGCTAGAAAACTTCTATTTTCAGTTCAGTTTTCTTTAAGGCTTTCTTCCTCTTAATGAAGGGGTTTCAAAGGCTGATAAAAGATGGGGCTGGCTGGCATGCTTGCAAGCTCATTCACTCCTCTTGTTTTGTTTCCTTCCCCTGAGGTTATAAGTAGATTAAAAAGAAACTGAGTGCCTATTTAGTGGGACAAAAATGATAAGTTCCTTTTGCTGTGCTGATATATCAATCTATCATGCATGTCTTGACTTGTGTTCAACATCTGCCAGGATGATCCACATGTAGACATTGTGTTTAACAGAAAATGATGGATGTCCAGGGGCCAGAGAGGGATTCCTGTTAAGGACAGTAGAAAGCAAAGCCACACCATGTGCTGGTCCTATCATAGATGAGCCTGAAAGGGATGGCTGGAGAGATGGACAGGTATGGGTGGGTCGCTGAATTGCAAACACCAGAAATAAGGTAGGAAGTATGTAAGATTCTTTCTTTCTTTAAGAATTATGAAGCTGATAGCATATGTCCAGCCTCTATAAGAAAGCAGGTACAGGGCGAGGCATAGTGGCACACGCCTTTAATCCCAGCCCTCAGGAGACAGAGGCAGGCGGATATATAATGCATACAGGTATCTTTTAGACACATCCTGCTATTTGATTGACAGCAGTTATGATCCCTTGATTATTGACCTCATCCAGGGAGGACATTGAGGGCTCAGAAACTTGAGGTACTATTTAAATTCTCCTTAAATGTTTGCTAGTCATTTGGATCTTTTGCTTCTGTTAAGTTACATTTTGCTGAACTTCTTTGAAAATCCTAAGAATACTTGTAATTAGAGGATCAATATGATGAAGCAGTTTGGGACAGTACTTGGTTTTCAAGTTCATAACTAAGCATGTTAATCACCTACTAGCTGTAATTAGAGGTGTCAGCAGCATGTACTGTGAGGGAGAAATAAATAGAATATTTAGATTTTAAAGTGTGATTCCTTAAAATCTTCACTGAAACTGCATCATTTAAGCAAAATGATAATAATAACCACCAAAAGACTAAATTCATTTATCAAACCCTACTCTTTACTTGTACTGGTATCATATCTTATATTTACATAGCTGCTCTTAGAACATGTATATTTTGTTATTATGCTTATCAGAATTGCAGCTTACTGTCATAAGATCCGCTTATCCTCAAGGATCTGTGACCTCAGTCATCTGAAAAGGAAGTGCTGGTGTAGACTGTTGCTTGCTTTGCATAATTATATTCCTGGGTTGGTCAGGTCTCTGCCATGTCTGAAAGCAAGTTACATCTTTTAGGGAGCTTGGCTACTAGAGCTTTTAAAATGAAGTCTACTGATAGTAGACCATGCATTATTTGATACTTTAGCTGGAAGGAATCCCAACAAGGTTAGATTCTCCGTGAACAGGTGAGGCGGTGGAAGCCCAAGGAGGTTCTTTGGTGAGCAAAGAGGCCTCACAGAGGCCCTCGTCATGTGACTCTGGCCTGTGCTCATGGCTTTTCCATTGTGGTCCACTAATAAAAAAGCACTAAAACTTGTCCTTCTGGATACTAACTCGTGAGGCCTCAAAGCACTCTCTGCTGTCCAAGGAAGCTTCATAGAGTGTTCAGGGAAGACTAAAAATGATAGCTAATTAGTTTAACTTTTATTTTACAAGTCAGACTAACTTTAAAACAAGCACAGCAGTCTAGAGTCTAGGGAGAAAATTCAGTGTGAGTACAACCACAGAAAGATGGGAAATCCCTGGCCTCACAATAAGAAATAAATGCCGCACGTTTGACAGCCTCAGCAGAAGAATGTAAGATGCCTCTCTGGGCAAAAAGAACTGAGGCAGAGTAAAGACTTAACAAGAAAAAGAAAAAAGATAAACCAGTTCCGGCTTCATCTACTTTATTTCCTTTGGCTTTGGTTTTGACTGACAAGGGAATAAGAGGGTGGCTGCGTGGGTTCCTGCAGGAAATCCCTGCCTGTAATCCTTTTGTTCTAATCATATAGGATGCACCTAAAGGGCATGCCCATGGGAGTGTGGCCAACACAAACGGTAGAAGACAATGCTTTCCGTCTCCATCTCTGGCCATGCTAGCATGTATGGGCAGCTGCTTTCACTCTGCTTTTCTTTTTTAACGTGTCCATTTTGCAGCCGAGGACTGAAAGCAAGACTGTTTACACAGTCTCTGGTTCTTAGCCTGCATCGCACAGAACATGAGAGAATTGAGTTACTGTGTTTAAATTTTGACAGCGCACACACCTCAACTCTGATTTTATTTTCCTTGCCGTGCTTAGGGCCTTTCTGCCACTGTGTTTCTCCCCAACTTCGTCAGAAGGCTGGGTACTTAGCATGGGCTTTTTCTCCCCAGAAGAGGTAGCGCTGGACTTGATATGACAGGTCCTCTGTCTAGACCTGACTGGGAAACCATCCACAAGTACCTCTCTACCCTTGGTGAAACAATTTGGTCCCATGGCTCTTGCGTTTTACCTGTTGAGAAACAAAAGAAAGACGATTTTTTAAAATTATGTGATAACAGCTTTCTATTAAGGGTATTTTTTCCACTGTAATGATCTGATTACTAAAGTGCCTTGAGCTGCACTGAAGCCCCACACCCACCCCTGGTCTCATAGCTTTAGTCTTCAAGTCTGGCTCACCACTGCACAGCCACTTTCTGGCCTAAGGAGAGGTGCACAGTGCAGTGTTGAAGAGCAGTAGCAGAGGCCAAGGTCATATGGTTACAGTGTGAGCCTTGGCTTCATTCCATGGCTCCAGACTGTACCTTGCACCATTCAGCCATGCTGCTGGCGTGTGACTTGGGTCCAGGGCAGCCCACATAGGATCTGACGATTATATCTGACATTGGTTCTCTGTTCCACGCACGTGTCCTTTGGCCAGACTCGTGGCACTATCCTCATGTGGAGCAATAGACTTTTCTAGCCATACCCTTTTTAAGCTAACCCTTCACATACACGCACACACACACACACACACACACACACACACACACACACACACACACACACACCCCAGAGGGACAGCGAGGGAAGGAAGGAGGGAGGGAGAGAGAGAGAAGAGGAAAGAGAGAGAGAGAGAGAGAGAGAGAGAGAGAGAGAGAGAGAGAGAGAGAGATCATGTATGTATCCTTGCCTGTATCTTTCTCTTTCCTCTGTGGGGTAGGAATTTTGAACTAGAGTGTGGGGTGTTTAGATGTATGTCAGAAGTGAGCCCAGGAAGCCTGTCTCTGACACCTCTAGGGAACCATAAGGTTAGGGTAGTGATGCTCAGAATGCAGAAACGCATCTCCTTGTCTCAGCGATTCTGAACAAGAATATTCCACCTACTCAACCTCAACCTAAGCCATCCACTACAGGATGGGACATGCAGATGGGACATGGAATAGTAGAGACAGGAGAAAGCCTAAATCCACAGGAGGCATCAGTCCTGGCGAGTGGAGTGGCAGTAAGGAGCCTTTGCCAGGCTCCAACCCTGCTGCTCTCTGTGCCATTGGTCCACTGCTGAGCTTATCCAAGCTCTCAGTGCACCACTTCCCTTCTCATTGCCCAGCAAGACACCCATAAGTATTGGCTCTTCCTTCTGGCCAGTGATTCTTTCAGTTTTCTTAGGCAGTACCTGCCTAAAGCAGCTTGCGGTGGGGAAGGCTTTTGTGAACTCACAACTTACCGTCCACCATGGCTCAGAGAGCACACTGTTGAGATCAGTTCTAGCTGTGGAAGATGCTCCAGGCAGGCTAGTCATGCAGTACCACAGTTCAGAGGAGGTGATTGCTGGTGCCTCACTGATTTCTTCCTTTCTCCCTTTTCACTCAGTCTGAGACCCCAACCTATGAAATGGTACCATGCATAACTAGGGCAGATCTTCTCTCCTCAGTTAACTCTTTAAATATCTTCACAGACACCCAGAAGTGTATCTCCTGGGCAATATCTAATCTAGTCCTGTTGGCAGTGAAATTTATAATCATCACAGTGATGCTATTTTATTTTCTAATTTTAAACCTGTATCTTATATCAGTCATCTTTTCCATCACATTCATTTACTTTAAACATCAAGTGGTGGTCTTGGTCCCTTCCACAGCCCAGCCCCATGCAACAGGTGATTCAATGAAATCACCAATCTGTGATCTTTCCCTCCATGTGTTGTCCTTCAGTGTTGGTCTGCAGACTTCTCTCTGGTCTGGAAAATGTAAATGCCTGACTAACATGCTTCGTTTTACTCCCAATTAGCTGCCACAGGCACCGGAAGCCGAGAACTCCACAGAGGTGTGTTGCCCACCTGTATTTGCAGTACTGGCAAATATGGGTGTTTCCTAGTCCAGTGTGTTCATTGTCATGACGAGATGTCCATTCTGGTGTTGGGCGTGGGAAGGAATGCTCTAGCAGGCTGGAGACTGCTCGTTGCTTTAGGTTAGAAAGGTCTCCAAAGGTGGAGTGAGGCTAAGCAATGGCCAGGTGAGAGGATGCGCCATTGGGAAGCCTCCACTCTTAACCCTTTTCAGTCTAGACATGAGAAATTCTGGAGTGTTGTGGTCTTTCTTTTGTACAGATTTGCCTTCAGATTCTGTGCAAAGACCATGTACTTTTGACTATCTGGACACGAGTCTGTAGTTTTCATAGATACTACTAAGAAAGCAGCACAAGGCAGTGTTTCTGTTCCATCCTTCACAGTCAACAGCTACACTGGCTAAATGAAGGAACAGAGTTGATCCAAGTAAGATCAGAGAGACTGTTAGGGCATGTTTTTAGTTTTGAAAACTTCTGTTCAGATACTACCGATAAGTCACAAGAGTCCAAGCTCAAATGAAAAGTGCTTTATTGGAGAGAAGTCTATTGGAAGTGCTAAACATCAAACACAAATGTTAGAGGCCATGAGGTGCAAGGTGGACATTTTCCCATGATCAGCCTGTCCTATTCTAATCAGAGCTCTTCACTAGCAGTTTTGGTTAGAATACTCATCTACTGGTGGGTTAGGGAGAGCTGTAGTCTCATGTATGTGTCTGACCCATACTGTATGTATCAATGTCCTTTCGCATGTGCTGTTAAGTACTGCATGTATGAATCATAAGGACCTGCCCAGTTGAGTCTTGCTTTACAGCCCCTTTTGGGTTAATATAACAGCATATCCTATAGAACTACAATGCATAATCTTTGCAAAACAAAACAAAATAAAAAACAATGTTGGCCCAAAATCTCATTTGAAACAGTGTCGTGGGAAGAAGGGTTGGGACAACTGTTAAGCTGGATGTAAAGTATTCATACCTTGGGGAAAACCACAAAACAAGATAATTCTTCCATGTACCCTTGACTGTACATGAGCTCCCAATGTATTTTGTTTGTATGATGCTGAAGATGGTAGTGTTTCCTTAGTGCCATACTTAAAATGGAATTTCTGCATGCTTAGCAGGAGCTTGAACCAAGTCCACCCCTGAGGCAACTGGAAGACCATAAAAGGGTATGTAGTCTTGAGTCTCGCGTGTTGGGAGCTAATGACTGTAACTCCCTCCTCCTCCACACAACTATGATTTAAAGACAGAGTCTGTTGGTGTTAATATTGTTCAAATGTGAACTGGCTTTTGGACCACTTGTCCCCTTGTATAGAGGGAAACTCACTGGCAGTTCTATCTGTTACTACCTGAACAAAACCATACACAGCCAAGCTCCAAGTACTAACCAAGTAAGCATTTCCCACCCTCCTTCTCTGAGACAGTTCCTAAATAGGTGAAAGGGGGGCTTTGTGCTTCTGTAGTGACTAGTGGGCCTTATAGCCAGCTCACAGTGAACATTCAAGCACAGTGCCAGCGAGCATAATGCACGGCCCAGCTGTGAGAGAGCTAACTTCCTCCTTTTCCCTTCAGACAGTTTTTTACATGTTGGAGCATGTATCTCAACAAACACATGCACATCTGCATATTGGATTGTTGTGGGTGCACAGTCTTCATAGTTTGCTTTGGTTATTTAGTGTTACTTCCCAGCCTTTGGGGGGCAAGCATAAGTAAGTCTTTTAGCACTAGTAAGCTCCCCAAATTAGGAATCTGTAATTTTTTTTGTCCTTTAAGAAGGAAATAAATAGATGAATGTCTTTGAATAGATTCCTAGAAGAGGAATGCTACCTAGGACAAAGGATTGATACTTTCTTACAATACTGGCTATTGCTAAAGATTTTTCTAGAAAGATAGATAGATAGATAGATAGATAGATAGATAGATAGGTAGATAGGAAGGAAGGATAGGTGGGGTGGGGGTGGCCAGCATTGATTTTCTTTCATATTACGCATTTCTGAAAGTTAGCTGGGTACCTCAGTTTTCTGTGAACTTAGTACTGTGTCAGACTTACATTAATGTCCATGTGTCACTCTTTAACAAAGCATATGCAGAGACTTCACCCCCATGGCACAGGGTGTTTAGCATATTGCCCAAGGTCACAAGGTTAGAAAATAAACAGTCTTAGTGAAAACTGTCATGGTGTTGTGGTCACTTGTGTCATGGAGAGTTTATTCCTGAGGCAAATTGGTGAGGCACCTATGTTCCGTTCACATTCCTCAGGCCCTGTCCTGTCCTGCTGTCTCTCAGATTTTGTCTTATTTTCTTACCTTGGTAGAGAAATAAGTTTTTGCGAGTTCTCCAGCTAAGGAATAGTTCCTAGGAAGTTTGCATTTGAGGCAAATTTAGATCAAGATGCTCTTCTAACAGCTTGTATCTGCTCACTGACTAGGGTCGCATCACATTCACATCCTTTCTGGGTTTTGTCAGCTAGTGAAGAATTGTCCTATATCTTAGAAGATTCCAGAAAAGGTAGATACCCAGCCATCTCTCATGCCCTAAGCTTCTTAAGGGACTTAGTATCAAAAACAAACAAAAGCAAAACAAAAGAAAAACCATTGGTATTAGAAATAAATACAGCCCTCTTTTGCTAGGTACTAGCTGTGTGGTTTATAAGTTATTTCACGCCTCTGTACCCTTGTTTCTCCCACTGTATAATGGGAGTGATATTCGTCTTTCTCCCTGCGCAGGAGCACTGAGCCATGCACATGAAGTAGTAAGCCAGTGGCTGACATGTTTAAGAGAGGATTTCACAGTGTAGCTACCTTACAGTTTGGAATGCTGAAGTGATTTCGTAGCCAGCAAGATTAGGAAGAAGGGGCGGGGAGATTGGTTTTTTTTTTGTTTTGTTTTGTTTTGTTTTTAAGTCATGTGCTTGTGTAAGTACTAAGATCTGAGAGACTTGGGGTCTAAGAGGTGATCTTGCCTAAAGCATGAGCTCTTTTGAGTGCCTGGAACCCGGGACACAAAAGGCCACCTCCATCTCCTTTGCAAGTGATGCTTTGACTCCTGGGTAGCCATTCGTCTGAGAGATCAGCAAAACAGATGCTCAGGACTGATACATGCCAGTTGTCATTATCTTAACACGACACTTGGTATAAGTGAAACTTTCTTTGACTTTTCATTTTCTCAGTCTTAGGTAATTCTTACTATGTGTAGAATGTGTTACCTGAAGACAAACATCTGATATTTGTGTTCATGCTCTAGGTGCAGAAACTGCAGTGAGGAGGGAAGAGAAAAATATGTTTCCCCAGCTCAGTGCCAGAGCTGAGGTGATAGTGCTGGGGAAGTCACTGTTTTCTCCTGTGCAGTCAGATGCTGTAGCCTGGTACATAGTGAGCAGCTTAGCACTGTTGAGCAATTTATATCAAGATGATTAGGAAGGCTTTTCTCTGAAGATTTTAACTTTTCCTAAATTAAATCAATGGCTCAGAAAAACACCAGAGATTTGCATAACTTTTAATAATGCTTATTCACGTCCTCTCCCTGTCTCCTCTTGTCTAAAATCCTGTCTTTATTCTCTGCAAAACAAAGCAACTTTAATTTATTATTTAAGAATAAGCCGTAACAATTCCCACTTGTTCTATTCTTTCTGAATGTTTAAATTGCTCTGTGTGTGCGTGTGTGTGCTCACACACACACGCACACACACACTCACTCACTCACACACTGATGGTGAGATGAACATATACCACAAACCTTATAATAAGATTGGGAAAGTTTGTGGGTGGAATGTGTTCTGAACCCTCCCCCAATAATGATCACATCTCATGATATTCTCTTATGGGGGAAAATGTACCATTTGATGCATCTGTTGCTATGGTAACTGCTAGGGTTTTTTTCTGTTGAAGAGAGACAGAATGCAAATGTGCAGTCCCTCTGTATCACTTGGGCATCCGGGCTGCATAAACACAGACTTCCTGTGCAGAGCCCACATGTTCCCTTCTTCACCTCCTACCTGCTTGATCGCAAACAGACCCCAGTGTTGCTGTTTCCTCTCAAAACTAAGAACTGGAAAGAGAACAACCCCTGGGTGGTGAAAGCCTGCCTAAGTCCCCTGGTCCAAAGTAGAATTGTGGTGTAAAAACTCAGGCATTTACATTGGCCGACTGACTCCTGGCACTCATCTTTTGATTTGACCACCCAGTCTTCCCAACTCTTCTCTTGATGGTGACATAGATGGGCTGACAGCATGGTGGCAGGTCTTAGGTCTCTTCACAGCTATGAAGGGATCTAGTTAGAGGCTTCTGAGCCTTTGCTAAAGATCTGCCTTCCCCCAGGCTCTTACTCAAACTAAGTAGAATACTTGCATCCAGCTATTTTTAAGCAGGGATTATATTTAACCTCTCATTCAACACAGAGGGTAACCCATCTTTCCTGTTTCTTTCTTTGTCATCCTTCTTGGACATTTCTTTCAAATGTGCCTTTCCCTGGAGTCAGCTCTGAAGTGCCCAGTTTCCCAGTGACCACTTTGGGGAATACTGATATGCTCGTCCAAGTCCCTGGGATAGAACACAGTCACACTTGACATCTCTATGTGGAGATGGGATTTTCTGATCCATGAAACAACCTTGTCCTGGACCATTTTTCTCCCTGGCAAGCATTTAATTTTAACAGTGCTTTAAACATTGCAAGTGACATCCTCGCTAGAAACAGTCTTGGTATTATGGACTTTGTGTTGGTCCAGGTGGGAAATGAGTTTCATAAGCTGGCAGAAGAAAATGTTTTCCTATTTGTGGGGAAAACGGAAAAGGTAACTTTGGGGTCTTGGGTTTTTCCTCGTTTCCAGCACATTCATTTAAAAATCAGTACCAGGCTCCCAGCACCTTCCCCTCTTGTTGGCTTTCTTTACCCATGTGTGTCCTTGTGAGCTCTGCTACCAACATAAATTAACAAAGCCCTGGTGCTTCATAGACTTTCACAGTTGTCAGAGTCCCGGCTTTCTGCCTTTCTTCCCTGGTTGCCTGCTTCCCTTGCCCCCTCCCGTCTGTTTTCTCCCAGCTTGTTTCACAAACACCCCCCACCCCAAAGTCTTCAGACCTATTCTCAGCACTTCTTAGCAAATCACTTTCAATTCTACTGACTCATGCTTCAGCTGCAGGTCTCCAGAACTCCTGACTCTATTTTAGAGACCTGCAAGTTCTCAGCGCCTCCTTCTGCTAGACTTCCCACTTTCCTCGCGTTTGCTGCCCTAGAGGGACTCTAGGCCTTACTGCTTTGCCCTGGGAAACAGCCCAGAGGACCCCCATCCCCACGGTACGAAGCACTTGCTGGTCCAGGACTCCCTTAGGATTGGGATGGGGAAGGTGCTAGAGCTGAGAATAAGCTCTGCTTCTCTGTGTTGGCTTGCTCACGCAGCCTAGTATGGGAGAGCAAATCAGATTGCTCCTGTCAGAGTTGTAAGAAGCTATTGTGTCCACTCTCCAGGATTTCATTGATGTTTATATTTCTAAAGCTTTTCATTAGGAAAAACTTGAAAAGCCTATTAAAGGACTAGGAAGAGTGTGAGGAGCTTATCTTAAGTCTGTAAGTCAGCGTCAGCTACCGGCTGTCATGCTCATTCCTTCCTCTTTCCTCTCTTTCTTATTTCTCTTCTATTCGTGGCATTTTAAGGCAGTTATGGTGTTTTCATCCATAATGTTTATTTTTGATCAGTGGGAGTTTGAAATCTCCCACTTAACTCAACCTTCCTAATGCTTCAACCCATTAATACAGTTCCTCAATTTGTGGTGACTCCCAACCATAAAGTTATTTTCTTTGCTACTTCATAACTGTAATTTTTGCTACTGTTATGAATCATAATGTACATATCTGTGTCTTCCAATGGTCTTAGGCAACCCTTGTGAAAGCATCACTCAGCACCCAGAGGGGCCACAACCCGCAGGCTGAGGACTGCTACCTATTTCCTGTAGTACTGTTTTGTATTCACCATTTGGCCCCATCAGCCATCTTTGTAAGAAAGGCTTGCTCTCAGCCATCATATCAACTTTAACCTTTACTGTAATATCTTTTCTTGGGCCAGGCATCGTGCTGCACATCTTTAGTCCCAGCACATAGGAAATAGAAGGACCGAGAATTCAAGATGACCCTTGGCTCCATAGTGAGTTTAAGGCCAGCCCTATGCTAGACACTGCCTCAAAACAGTTTCCTCTTTTTAAGCTCCTCAGGAATAAACCCTGTGCCTTGAGTAAACATTTTTATATTGCTATGTGGAAGCTGACCTGTAAAATTTGCAGTTTGCCCAAATTTTATCAGCTTAACCCAAAGGGCTTTTCATCTGTTTTTGTTGCGGTTAATTGCCCTTCAGAATGACTGTTCTGTCTTTACCATCATGTGAGAGGGTATTTCAGAATTAATAGTCTAGATTGCCACCAGTTTTTTGAAATAAAAATAAACATTCTGTTCAATGAGAAAATATTTTACATTGACTTCAAAGTTTTTTAAATGCTTTTTAAATATACCTGAGTAGCCATGGGTGTGTGTTTGTGTGTGTATGTTTGGGTGCGCATGTGTGTGTGTGTGTGTGTGGCTTTATTTTTCCGAGCTAAATATTAGTCGCTCAATTATGCTTTAAATTTGACATCTGATTTCATTACCCTGTTTGAATTAAGGGTGAGGCACTCAGGCAAATTTTGGTCAACCGTTACTATGGAAACATCAGACCTTCGGGAAGAAGAGAGAGCCTTACCAGCTTTGGCAATGGCCCACTATCACCAGGAGGACCCAGCAAGCCTGCGGGAGGAGGTAGGCTTTATGCTGTGTTAATGAGCATCATGTGGGAACTGGGCATGTCACAAGGAGCTGTCTGCTTTGCTTGACAAGTTGAGACTTAGATGTATTTGTATTGGTGTTTTCCTTTTTTCTTTTTTTTAAGTTTTATTTTTGTTGTTGTTTTTCTTTCTTTCTTTCTTTCTTTCTTTCTTTCTTTCTTTCTTTCTTTCTTTCTTTCTTTTGTAACTTCTTTTGCCTTTGGCCACCCATCACTTTGCTGCAGGAACATGTTTCCCTATAAGATAACATTTCAGGCACGTATGCTTTGCATGTATCTTTGGCCTCTCCCACGCAGTAACCGTCTTGGTGGTATTCAGATGATGTGGAAGCTGGAGTTCAGTGTCCTGTGCTCATCAGGACTTGTGCTTGCCTAAAAACTGATGAAGATAATGGTAGCCAAAATGGTGAATTTGAGCATGTATTATGTGCCTACTGAATGCCATGAGAGGTTTTTCCGAAACTCTTTTAAGTTACCCATTTACATTACAATTACTATTTTAACACAGTTTAACAGAAGAATGAAAGCTTATTTCAAACTATATATAAATTTTGATGCCTAGATGGCATGTACCCCCAAGCTCTCATGGGAAGTGGGAAAAAAAACCAAACAGAACCTCTTAAAACAAACTTTTAAAGGTGGTGTATGTCATTTTAGGTACAGTGATAGGTAAAAGCGCATGTCAGATCTTTCATTGTTGGGGTTTTGGTGGGGAACCAGTACCTCAGTGTTCCAGACACAAAAGTGAGTTGCTGAGATGCAGTCCTGGACTTGTGCTTGTGGAGGAGGTTCATAGCCCTAGAAAGTTCATGCAAAACATAAAAATCATGGTGTTTGGGCTAAAGAGATGGCTCTGTATCTAAGAGCACTTGTTGCACGTGTAGAGGGCGCAGGCTTCCTTCCCAATCCCCTCTTCAAACATCTAAGGGCACAAGGCGCTCATGTGGCACAGGTAGGTAAATACAGGGAAAACCCTCATTCCTGTAAAATAAAATACACCTATTTTTTTCCCCTGGAGTCCTAGTATTTAATGTACGTACCCAGCAGCTTCTGGGGAGGGTGTTTGGCTTTCCTGCGATAAAACCTTGAAGGTCGTCCAGTCCATAGCGCTTTGCAGCTCCAATGGCTGTGTATTTACTTCTCGAACATCTCAGAGATGAAAGTCAGCTCGTCAAACCCCAAATATCCCATGATTCTCGCAGAAGCAGTCCTCATGCCACAGCTCGAAACTGTTTCGCTTTATTTTCTGAGGTGGGTTTTTACATGACAAAGTTGTGAGGTATGGTGACGGGGGAATGTATCAGTGTGGCCTGCCTTACAGCTGTGGCAGGCCTTACACGGGCATCACGGTGCTGTGAGAGTAGCAGTTGTGCTGAGCTTTGTAGGGAACGAGAGGTACATGGTGTTGTGGATTCTGAAACCAGTCAGTGTGTTTTTCTGTTTTATTGTTTCAGTTATTGCTAATAACAGTTGGAGTCATGTTCTTAAATAGGAACTTTGCAAAAAGGATCAGAAAGAATCCCACTGAGTGGCGTAGTCCCTGCCCTCTTAGCTGTGTTCACCTTGTCCGAAGAGCTTTGTTCACTCCTTCCCACCATCTCTAGCTCTCGTCCTCACATCAAGCACTGCCGTAGTATTTGTTGAATGAATGAATGATGTGGCAGAAAGAGTTTGCTAGATAGACAGCTAGTGGTGATTGCTTTTCAAGGAGGGGTCTAAGAGATGTTTCCTTTTGATTTGACCTAAGCCATTTCTTAGTAATTATGTCCCAAGTTGATGTGTTTTAAAAGACCATACTGGCTGAATCGTTTTGATCATGTGGTGAAAATGTATCATTTTTTCCATCATCTTGTCACTAAATTCAGTACCATGTTTGCCACTTGCAAGTTTAGATGTCCTTAGACAAGCATCGTCACCTCTCAGTTAATAATCCGCATTTTGCTGTGAGCTTGTTGAGAGGGTTAAAGGAAATAGCCCAACTATTTAAAACATTAAATGTTGGCACTTAGTGAATATGCGAAAATGCTGTTTTCAGAGTCCTTAATAAGAGTACTGTTCTGCCTTTCCAGGGGGCAGTCCTGGGTCCAGCCCCACGAGCAGGGGTGAGATGAGCCTGGCTGAGGTTCAGTGTCATCTCGACAAGGAGGGAGCTTCCAATCTGGTCATTGACCTCATAATGAATGCGTCCAGTGACCGAGTGTTCCATGAAAGCATTCTCCTGGCCATTGCACTTCTGGAAGGAGGCAACACCACCATCCAGGTAGGAAGTGGTGTAGCATCTGGGGCCACACCCTGGTTCTGAGAGCCGGGTCCCCAGGCTGAGACATGGTCTCCTGTCAGCGAGTTTGTGACTATTCTGTCTTTTCAAATATAGTTTCAAAAAGTGTAAGGTGTGTTTGAAAAATGGGGTAGCTATGGCATGTGTGTCAAATGGATGGTTAAAGTCTGTTTATATTCTTTACTCAGGAATATAGATGCTCTCATCATTAGACATGCAGAAGAATGTTCAGACTCTATGCTGCTTATAAGATCTAACACTTGGATGTGCCTGTAGATTCTAGCTACTTTTAACTATAAAACTACCTTTAATTTGAAATTTCAATGAAAGCAAATGACTAATAGAGAAAAGAGATCCAGGCTAGGTTAGTCAAAGACGAATAAATTATTTTTTGTTAGCTGAACATGATATATATTTTAATAATATTTAAAATATTAATGTTATTATTAAAAATAATATTTAAACAATATTAATTTTGGCAAATGTCCTTCAAGAGATCTTTATTTTTTTTTAAAAAAGCTTACTTTATGTTGGGTGTGCACCTACATGAGTTTATGTGCATAATATGCATGCAGGTGCCCATAGAGGCCAGAAGAGGGCAATAGAACCCCTTCAACTGGAGTTGCAGGTACTTGTAAGGCACCATCTGTGAGTTCTAGGATCTGAACCTGGGTTCTCTGTTTTAAAAAAAAAAAAAAAAAAAAAAAAAATATATATATATATATATATATATATATATATATATATATATATATAACATTTTCTATCTCCAACCCCACAGAGGTCATCTAAAGGAATACACACACACACACACACACACACACACACACACACACACAACTTTTACATATAAGTGGCTATTTATTTACTTATTTTCTGATAGGATCTTGCTGTTTTGTCCAGTCTTATTCTGGCCTCCTGACTTCAGGCAGTTCTTTTGCCTCAGCTTCCTTAGTATCTGGATTATAGTTACACTTATGATACCATACTGGACTGGAAATGCCATTTAAAATTATGCTTTTCATTTTGAAAACTGTGTGTTTATGAGACATATCTCTCCCTATAGTAGGCTGACCTGGAATTCACTATGTAGACCTGTTTGCCTTGAACTTCTAATTATCCTCTTGCCTTTGCCCCCTGAGTTTTGAAGCCTTTACGTCTTTCTATAACCCTGTTCTCCCTGAGTTTTTCTCTCGTTGTGAGCCTGCTGATGAGGCTTTCATGGATCAGCACGCCTGTGCACACGTGCATTTTGATCCACATTTCATTCAGATTAATTCATGTAACGGAAGGTTTGCCTGTATGTCTGTATTTGACCCGACCTCGGCCTTACATTTAGACACAGAACTTGTACTATTGGAGTCTCAGATCTTCTTACATCAGAAAAGGGTGTTTCTCCCTGAGGATAGATGTGGCCCTGGCTAGGACACTTGGCTTAGCAAACACAGCACAGGTTAGACTTTAGCCTCTGCTCATTCTTCCAGCCTGGAACCCGGTGCCTTGCATAACCCACTGCAGGGGCCCCTCCTCCTGCCCTCCAATCCCTACTTGGCCCAACACACACTTGGAAGTTCCTTATTGCACACAGAGATTTGTGGCAGTGAGTTGTTGCACTCGTGCCAATGGCAAAGTCTATTGCTTGTCTGAGTTGTCACATGCGCACATGACTCATGACATATCGAGACTGCTGTTTAGTTTTCTCTGAGTGTGAGAACGGCTGGACTTGTGTGTCCTTTCCCTTGTTGGGGTACACTTCCTCAACTGCTGTATTCACAGCATCAGGCCCCTGCGTTGGGATAGTAAGAGTGCTAAAATGCTCCTGGTCTTGGGTCTCCTGTTACAAGACTGGTTGTCCAGGCAAGTGCTCTACCAACTCAGCTACATGCCAAGCCACCATGCCATGTTTTTATAAAAAGCTTTACTTATTGAAGACATCTAAAAATGTCTGAAGTCATTCTCAAAACAATGGAATGTATAGCAGGGATGCAGGAGGCATGTACATCCATACAGGAAGCTACATGTCGAGAACAGGGCGCATGGCTTCCCAGTTAAAAAAAAAAAAAGAGTTATGCTGTGAAAACCACTTGTGGATAAAGGTATATAAGGAAATATCTCTGTCTCTGTCTCTAGATGATTGATGGGTAGGTGATAGATTGATCGATAGAAAGATAGATAGATAGATGTATAGGTAGATAAATAGATGATTGCTAGAGATGGATAGATAATAGATAGATGATGGATGGATGGATGGATGATAGATCAGTAGAGGTATTAAAGAGTTTGATAATTGTTTTTTGGTGACCTATGCTTTGAAGGATGGGCATAGGATTACAAGGCAAATGTGAGACCTGCAACATGGGGACACTGGGGTATGAACAGGGATTAGGTCTTCAAGTCTGAGGAGCACTGTGCAGGCTAGGGTCGAGGACCTGCTTGAGAGTTGGGATTTATATGAGAAACAATGTAGCCCTCTAAGGAGCCTCAAGACTGTAATTTTAGGCTTAAATCTATCTTTAGAGGACAGATAAACTGAAGGAAGCAAGATCAGAAATAGACAATAATTCAAAATTAATTTGCTGGCTGGGCACCGTGGTGCACACCTTTAATCCCAGCACTCAGGAGACAGAGGCAGGTTAATCTCTGTCAGTTCAAGGCCAGCCTGTTCTATACAGTGAGTTCCAAGCTAGCCAGGGATACATACAGACAGAGACTCTATCTCAAAAAATTAATTTGCTGTAATGCCAATACTTGGGAAGTGAGGAGGATGGTGAATTCAAGGCCAACCTCTCCTACATAGCAAGTTTAAGGTTATGATACCTGTCTCAGGAAAAAACAGGTGCTAGGAATGTGGCTCAGTGGTAGAACACTTAACTGAAATGCACAAGACTCTGAGTTCCATCCTGGGCACTGAGAGGGGTGGGGGCAATGACACAAATTTGCTAAGTAGCAAATATGTAGAATTGACAATTCTAGTGTCCTACTGTACAGCTCGAAGATTGATATAGGTAATGGAACTGCAGTGTGTATGAGGTCTGTGTAAACTGAGATTTTTTTTTTCTGCTGTTGCCACAGAAACAAAAATAAATATGTATGTAAAGCTCCGGGTGGATGGGTGGATTTGCTTTCCTGTGGTAAGCTATTTATTGTCTATACATACCTCACAATACCATATTGTATACTTTGATGGTGCACAATGAGATTTATTTATTTTAAAGGTTACATAGCTCCACCTCCCCATGAGTCTGATAGCAGTAGTAGCTTGGGAGGGAACTTTTAAGGGGGCACAAGGAAGCCTCTTGAATGCTTAAAACAAACAAACAAACAAACAAACAAACCCATCTGTGTATTTGTGTAGATGGCAGTTGCATGTTTGTGTACATGGTTGTACACTGGGCCGTACACTTACACTAGGTGTATTTTACCAAGTGATAAAAGAGAGAGGGGTGGGGAGGTTAAGACAGAGCCTTGTTGGGACCCTGATGCAAGAGTGAGGAGGCATAGACCAGTGGTGGGTGAAGCTGACACTGTCTGCTGAGGCTGGGCCTGGACTCACAGGCACTTGAGTCCACGCTAGCTAACTGGATGTAGGAGAGGGGAGGGCAGAAGTCCCTGCTGTCTCTGGAGGCTTCCTGTCCTGGGGATGAGTAGATGCTCTAAGCCACTACTGATGAGGGAATAAGGAAGCGTGGGGCGGCTCACAGGGCTCAGGCTGCCAGCTCCAAGGCTCACTGCTGAGGTGGAATCTGGGGTTCTGGCACGATGCCCTGTTTTTCACAGCATACTCCCTGACAGTGATGGCGAGGCAGACAGAAGCTGTTTTTCCTTCCAGTTCTTTATCTTACTCAGTAATTAGGAATATTAGTTCCATGTTTTCACACACTTGTGACTCACATGCCTTGGCTGGAGATGCTGCGTGAGTCCTGGTCAGCCACTCGTGGGATAGAAGCACGTTCTTTCTCTCCCTCTGCAGGGACTCAGGATGTTGATGTGTGAGGGTTTGGGTATGGATAACCTGTAGGCTCTTGCCAGTGTATGAAGACATAGCCTTCAGGCTCCTGCTGGTGCTCCCTCTGCCTTACCCTCCTCTGTGACTTTCAGGGGCCCAGTCTGACCCACTACATGGTATCGGGCCTGTGGTTCCAGGAAGTGTTCTTCTAGTATAGAGTTGACTAGAGAGATCCCCGCTTTGCCCCAGTTTTCTCCTTTCTCTGGAGAAAATGATGTAGAACTAGGGTCATGTCTGAGGCCAGCTGAGGACAGGAACCCTAAGGCCCCGGGGATGGTGATTCAGAGTTTGGTTTTGCTGGAGAGAAGCTGGTTCAAAGTAGAACATGACCAGCTGGGAGGCGAGTCTGCCGTTGGTTAAGACTAAGGTGGCAGGTATTAATGATTGTTGAAGTAAACGCCATGATCCATGAAAGACAGGGTCATCCTAACTGGAACTCACTGCCCATTACCACTTCCTGTTCAGTGTGACGTGCTTGTTCTCAGGAAAGGACACTATTCTGTGGCCAGATGGGTTTCCTGAGCTTTCTTTTTGCCAGTGATGGGCTGTAGGAAGGACGATGGAGGGAAGTGGGCAGGGCTATGTGTTTCAGATTTACGTTTAATGTGCCGTGGCTCTCCTCTCAGATCCTTCTACCTTCTTTACATTGAGATGCAAAAATGAAAGCATCTTCAAATTCATCATTGTGTAGGGTTCTAACATCTGTCTTTTGGCTGCTGTTCCTCTGTCCATCAAGTAAGAAACAGACAGGAACTCTAGGATCTCTTGCAACTATGAATCAAGATATTTGTTTGTTTGTTTGCTTGTTTTAAGCAACATTAGTTATTTAGTTTTTTCCACAAGGAGTACATTTCTGAAGTCATCTCTACATTGTGAAAATAATTATCAAAAATACTAATTATTGGACAAGTCAGTCATAGTACACCCACATAGCAGGTACTCAGCAATGAAAATGGGCTAAGCTGGTGGTGATAAGTCAGGAACTCAGGTCCATCTCGCACATATTAGGCTGTCTAAGAAAAGTCAGTGCTTAGACTATGACGTACCATAAGTTTTATATATCTGGTTCTTTTGAAGGACAAGGCTCAGGGTCAGGGGTGACAGGAGAATTTGGTCAAGTGTAGGAGCACAGGGGAGTATTTGGGGTGTGGAAGTGTTTTGTATCCTGCTTTTGCTGGGAGTCACACAATTTTATATGAGTGTGGAAATTTATCTAACTGAATACCAAGAGAGCCAGTTTTATAGCATGGGACAATTTTCAAAATTAAGAGCAGTGAAAACTATGGGCCTAGGAAGAAGGGCTACAACTAGCTAGCATCCAGTTTAGTTTTCTTGGTGTTTTACTCTTTCATTCACAGTATCTTATTTAATAGTCCCAGTTCCCCACTTGAGGTATGCACACAGGAGCTATCTATCTTACTGTAAGGTACAGAAAAGCTGGAGGAAGTGATGGTCAGAGCTACAGAGTTAAACCTCCCATGCCGTCCATGTTTGCTATCCATCACTGAGTAACCCCTTCAGCTCCCAAGAGTCACTTGATACCTGTCACATGCTTCTGTGGGCTGAAGCTCAGCTCAGCAGCTCTTTCGCCACATGTGGTCTTGGCTGGGACTATACTCATCAGGAGGG
The DNA here is from genome assembly GCF_903995435.1 of Acomys russatus. Taxonomy (NCBI): domain Eukaryota; kingdom Metazoa; phylum Chordata; class Mammalia; order Rodentia; family Muridae; genus Acomys; species Acomys russatus. Next base: position 36,259,555 of record NC_067149.1, read on the forward strand.
TTTGGACTAGAGTCATTAGCGTGGTCACTTGGGCGTGGCAGTTGGTTCTCAGCTAGAGCTGGAATATACTGGTTCTCCATGTGGGTGGGGCTTCCTACAACATGGTGGCTGGGTTCTGTGAGAAGTGCTCAAAGAAATAGAAGTAGAAGCTGCCCATCCTTTTCCCCCTTAAGATTTATTTTAATTTTAATTTGTGTGAACACTTAAGAGCAGTACCTGTCTGTAGGTACAGTAGGAGTCCAGAGGAGGGCACCGGATCCTCCAGAGCTGTAGTTACAGGCACTTGAGAGATACCAGCCATGGGTCCTTGGTTCAAAACTCTGGTCCTCTGGAAGAGCAGTGAGCACTCCTAGCTACGCTAGCTTGCCTCCCTCTCCCCCACCACCGTGATGCCCATCTGAGCCTGGGCTCAGCCTGCCATTGGGAAGAGAGCAGGAGAGGAGAAGAAAGGCCATTGTTAGGGCCACCCTGGGAACCAGTGCATTGTCAATTATGATGGATTGTGCGCCCCAGTGTGGGTCAGTCAAAGCCATAAGCTAGCAAGTGCAGGAAAGGATAGCGCTCTAGTTTGAAATCGAGTGTGGTTTTTCTTTGGAAGTGCAATCCTTTCTCTGTAGAAAGTGTTGACACATATCCACTCCCTTTGGGTGGAGTGTGAAGATTCAGTCCTGTCTTGAGGATCAGATCACTAGGGATCTTAGCTCTCCAGAAATCCTGGGTTGAATTGGTCAGACTGTCGAAGATCCAGTTAGTAGGAAACCAGATCTAATGTGAGGGGAGCGCTTGCTCAGAACTCTCATCCTGAAACCCCCACCATTGACCTGTCATCACCTGGATCCTTGAAAAATACCAGAAGCCAAATTTAGGTTGTTTCCAAGTATGGCATAATGGACTTGGAGGAACCCTGTCTCCCCCTTTCCGAGGCTTCTCTAATGGTGGTAATCCTCCTGCCTTGAGCCTTCAAAGCAGCTCTTTTTACAGGAATGCAGAGATGATGCCACAGCCCTTGGGCTTTCTGAAAGGGTGGCACACTTGTCAGGCAGTGGGGAGATCAGGCTTTCTTGAAGAACGCTTCCTGCTGCTTTGTCCCCGATCCAGTGCCAGCCCCCAGAAGAAATATTTCCTTTCTGCTTGATGTTTTGTCGCAAGTGGGAAACTATAAAATAAGCATTTGCTTATGAATTAATTTCTGGCACACACAGCACTCAGTAAGCCTCATGGTGCTGTATATCCGTCCTCCACGTCCGTGCCAACTTCTGTGTTCCTTCCTCCTAAGATGTTCCCACCAGCACCCGGGGAAAGTTCCCTTCCCTTCCTCTTCCTTGCACTGGACCAGGCTTGTCCTTATGTGGAATGCAGAGGAAGAATGTCTGGGAGCCTATTCTAATGCAGATGTTTGAGGAGGTATGTGCTGCCCTGACTACACAGCACTCCATAGCAAACTAAGGGATAATTAAAAAAAAAAAAAAAAGTTCCCTCTTGGAGTACTTGCTTCCAGTCGCAGTGATTTTCATGCTTCCAGTCGCAGTGATTTTCATGCATCCAGCGGCTGCCCACGGCTATTCCTCTGCCAAGGTCTGGGTTAGACACACCCAGTCAGAGTTTTCCTTTCTGCACGTAGGCAGCTAGAGACGGAAAATGTGAGGTACACTCAGTCCAGAAAAACGGGCTGTGAGTTCAACTAAGAAGAGAGAGCTCCCTAATTGATGCAGCCTTCCCCATACCACTCTCAAGCTTTGGGAGGTTGGGTTAAGAAATGAGTCCCCCACTGGTCTTGGCTATAGCATGGAACCTATCATTGCAAAGCGCAGTATGGGAGGAACACATTGCTTTGGCTGCCTGGGAAACCCCTCCCCCCTACTTGACCTCGAGAAGAGATGCAGGTGGATAGGGTGATTTGATTCTCTGGCAACAAATGGAAGGCCAGCTTGTGAGGAGATCAGCCTCAGTTTGACAGGGCAGTCACCCTGAGGAGGAGGAAAAGACTAATGTGTGAGGGAGTTACGTAAATGGGTGTTGTTTTTGGCAGAGGAGTTAAAAATGAGTCACTTTCAAGTGGTGTTTTCTAACCTCAGGTTTTATCCATGTGGGAAAGAAGTGAGCTAACTCAGAGTCAGGGACAGTTCTCTCCCCAGCGTGGAGGGACTAATATGTGGTTGCTGGCATTAAAAATTGATAAAGGCAGTCTGACATCTCCAGGGGACACCCCACCCCCACCCCAGGACTGTGCCTGCCTGTCAACGTTAAGGGATCTGAACAGTGAAGCTGCCCACCCTTGTCCAGGGTCTACCTTTGAGACCTGGCCCTCTTTTGAAAATTGATGCCTGAATGCTCAGAGATTTGAGAGAAAGCCTCGAGAGGGAGACCTGCCATATGAAGGGCTGTGGCCTCTAGAGTGGGACATTGGAATCTGAGCTTTGCCCTTGTCAGCCTTGAGTAACTTTGAATTTTAAACTCAGTTTCTCTTCCATAATGGGGGTTAGAAAACAAAGTTCATTGTGGAATTCTCTAGAAGATTAAACAAAGAGGCAGAGTGAAAGTTCTTGGCCCAAGAAATGCCCTTTCTTCAGACCTCCAGTGAAGCCCTCTTACCTTTCTCTGCCTGGTTGCTCACCTGGAGAGGAAGCTGCTGACAGGTGCTGCCTCTCAGGGCTCCTTTTGAGTCACAGAACGTGCCTTGTGTAGCATTCAGCTCCCACAAAGCTCTTGAGGTGTGTGGATATTTGTTTCTATTGATTCATAAAATTTGTCATTTACAGACAGGCTTCATTTATTGGCCTTGATTTCTATCAAACTTCCTCTAGGTTTGTTTGTTTGTTTGTTTGTTTGTTTCTGTGAAGTGGTTTATCACCCAGAAAGATCTGTAGGATGTTCTGTTTCCTTTTATCATCACACTCAGTCTACTTAAACCTTTCTGGTTATCTATTTATTATTATTCTGTACATGTAAAGAGTTAAGAAATGTGATTGCCTTTGATGTGTCACTTATTGCACTGGTAGTCATGACAGATGAAGTAGACAGCAGAGGGCAGCCCAGCTGCTTCTCTGTCCCTGGCTCAGCCTTTCTCTTCCCTCCCTCTAATGCCTTTGACATGTAAGTATATAGTCCTCCTGTCCTTCTTCAGGGAACAAAGGTGTCATTGAGCAAAGGTCCTTTCGATTATTGGTCTAAATCTTGGTTGCATAGAAAGGCATAATTCAAAAGAAGTTACTGTACAGGCTGGGGCGATGGCTCAGTGGATAAAAGTGCTGCCGGACAAGCATGAGAACCTGAGTTCTCATGTGCGCATAGTCACACAATTTCCTGTTCCCCTAACACTGAGTTTCTCTGAGGCATGATGGTCATCAGGCTAGGTTTAATGGGAGACAGTCAGAGAACTAACGTAAAGATTGGTAGAGCAGGGTCCCAAATGTCCTTCTTCGGCTTCCTCCCATATGTGTGGCAAACACACTGCAGTTACCAAACTTGGACACATCAAACTGAGCTAACTTCCTGCTCTAAGAGCTCTGTCCTCTTTGTTAGTGAATCTACCCAGGTGACAACCCTGGCAGTGTGTGGGCCCTAAAGCACTCAGTGGTGCAGTTCAGGGCATGACACTGCTGTTAAGAACCAGCAGCTGCCTTCATCCAAGACTGACAGCTGGGTTATCAGAAAGAAAAGCAGTTCATGAGATAGTCCTTCTGGAGAAAATGCAGAGCCAATATTGTTCTTTCCTGAGCGGCAAGGTCCCACTAGAGCTAGAAAGGGACTTTTATGTATGTCAGCCCTTCTGGCCATCCACAAAGAAAGCTGTAGTTATTGGGGAGAAAGGACAAAGAGCAGAGTTCCTATCTCCTTCCCTCCTGAAGACCAGATATCTTTGAAGGAGTGCTCACATTTTGCAGTCTCTGCATCAATAAAGAGCAGGAAATAAAATGTCAGAAGTAAAAATGGAGAGATGGCTCAGCGGTTAAGAATACCAGCTGCTCTTCCAGAGGCTGGTTTGGTTCTCAGCACCCACATGAAAGCTCATAACCATCCATAACTCCAGTTCCAAATGATCTGATACCCTCTTCTGGTCTCTGTGATCACTGCACACAGGAAGTGCACAGACATGCATATAAGCAAGTAAAACATCCATACACATAAAATAAAAATTAAAGCTTAAAAAAGGTATCTGAGAATACTTCATTTACAAGCTGGGCCACTGTTTCATTTCATCTCCTTCAGGTCCAGGCTTTCCTCTTTGCTATCTCTTCCTCTACTTCTTGGTCAGTGCCCTCTGCACTTGTCCTTGTGACTTCTGAACATGGAATACAAGCTGACACCAGATTCTCCTTCTTATGATACGCTTTGGGATTGGCAAGCAATGGCCCAAGGATCACATCTAACCAGCTGCCCATGTTTGTATAAAGTTTTATTTCTTCATGGCTGCTTCCATTTGCAAGGTAGAGCTGAGTGAGCAGTTGGAATAAAGTCTGTGACCCTTTATCATATTGTATCTCAGAAAGTCATTTACCAAGCCCTGGACTTACCTGATTGTTATTACTGAGTAATAAGCTACACAAAGAAAAGAGACATGGATTTTACTCTTTTGTCGTGAGTTTGCCTGTATTCCGGGACTGGCAATAACAGGTTTCAGTCAACATTCATCAGATGAGCAGTATTGTAAGTCTTAAGATATTGTAGTCACTTAATCAGATAACAATAGGAAATTCAGGGTAATGAGTATCTTCTCTGTCTATGTGTCCATCCACCTACCCACCCACCCACTCAGCCTACCTTCCTTCCTTCCTTCTGGAAGTGGAGTCTAGTTGCACTTATTTGTAGAACACTCTTTCCTTCCTGGAGGCATTATCCCCTTCCCCTCATTATAACTGTCTGCCCCTGCTAACTGCCTTTTGTCCTAGATCCAGAAGGCAGGGTGAGTAAAGCATTTGTCCTTAGGGAATCCTCAGTGTGGCTGAGAGTTAGATACCTGAGATTCCAGACGTGTGATCTGTGGGCCTTCAAACCCAAGGGAATCCCATTTTAAGGCTAGTCACTTCCTTGTGGCCTCTTGGGCTGCTATTTCTGTGCTTCTTACAAAAGTTTTCCCGGAGGAGAGACAGGGATTCCTAAAGGCACATAGTTACCTTTGAGATACCTAAACTGTTGTGACCTTGTCTCCCATCTGTGTTCTCCTTCTACACACTTCCTGCATGATCTCATTCATTCCCAAGGTTTCCAGCCAGCATTTATGCCAGTAGTTCCCAAAGATGTACCTCTCGCCTCTGCCTCTTTCCTGGTTTCTAGGTCTCTGTTCAGATCCCCCTCTGGCATCTTTATCTCAGTTAACTCTTAAGTTAACCTGACTCCAGTCAGGCTGCCATTCACTTTCTTCTCTTCCACGCCACTTGTATGCCAAGACTTCACTCGTGAATCGCCGCCGCCACCCTCTGTCACCTATGCAAGAATCCTTGAAGTTGTTAATTACCTTTCTTTACTATTACTGGTCACAAATTAATTCTGTGCCTGTCTGACCTCCTAGCGGTTCTGAGCCAGCATCCAATTACAACTTCCATTGAGACAGGAAGCTGGCACTTTAGAGTAAATAATACGTGTAGCTAGGGTTGGAGTAGGACTGTAAACCAAGCCTAAAACTTTGGAGCTCATTCTCTCAGTCACCTTTCTATACACCCTCCCTGCCTTGGCTGCATGAGCTTGAGTTGGATGCTTATCCCATGCAGCAGCAAGACAGCCCTTCCACAGCCACCCTGCCTCCAAAGAGAAGCCTGGCCATCTTTCCCCCTGTCTTCAAAGCCTCCCATAGAGAGCAGACTCCATTGGCACACTAGTGACATCTTTGGATGCTCTGCAAGATGGGGCACTGCCTAGGTTTCTAACCTCTCTTGCTCACACATTTTCCGGCCCTGCACCTACACGCCGGCCACCCTGGCTGGGCTATGTACTGAATCGCCTTTGCTCTGTATGGGACATCCTCACTTTCCCTTAGCCTGGAAGGCTTCCCAAGCCCTGACTGAAATAGCTCCTATTCAGAACACTTTTCTTGGATCCCCTGAAGCAGAGGCAGTGGTCTCCACCTCTGGGCAGTGCCTTATATAGGATAGAAATGATCCCACCTCAAGTGGAGTTGGGTGAAGACCCAAGAGGACCAGGGTCAAATCTCCTTGCCCCACCCAGCACCCTGGAGAAGCTCCTGCACGTGCTGGGTAGAGCATGCTCAGCCTCTGGATGATGAGTCAGTGTTCGTGATCCCACTCTGCGGGTCATTCCTAGGAACTTGGTGAGACCATCAGTGGTAGGTAGTCAGCTCAGCATGGGGCCTGACACATAGTTCTTGCTGATGAGTAGTAGCTTTTACTGTAGGCTACTTTAGAGCTGTACTTCTTCCTTCTCCCACACACTCAAGAGTATAACTCCCTGGTCAAAAGTCCATCCGACTCCCCAGCATGCACACCATGGTGAGGGCTCAGAAAATAGTCCCTGAAGAAAGAGATGTTCTGGCCCTGGTCCTACATGCCACCATGTTATTTTAACCCTCTTACCCTTCTGATTGCCAACATCAGAATAACTTGTTAATGGTTGGTTATTGGCATCTTAATGGAGTATTTTCTTTTCTTTTTTTAAGATTTATTTACTATTATGTATACAGTGTTTTGTCCGCAGGCTAGAAGAGGGCATCAAAATACATTATAGATGGTTTTGAGCCACTATGTGGTTGCTGGGAATTGAACTCAGGACCTTTGGAAAAGCAGGCAGTGCTCTTAACCACTGAGCCATCTCTACAGCCCTGGAGTATTTTCTTTAAGACTAAGAAAGAATTAGGTTTATCTGAGCCCAACAGATATAAACATATAAAGGTAATGGAGAAATATACCATGGGCTAATTTCTTCCGTTTTGATTCTTAATAATAACTACAGGCTGAACTAAGGAGTGCCAGAAGCCAGTAACTCAGCTAAAGGCCCTTTGTGCTTGAGCTAATTTTTGCCTCATGGCAGTCTTATGTGAAAGGTGCTATTGTGACCCCACTATTTGCTGAAGAAGAAACAGGGTCCCAGCGTTTAAGACACTCTTGCAGAATGGCAGGGCTAGCTGGTGTTTGTATAGACGTTGTTTCCTGACAGAAGTCTTGATTTTGGTCTCTCTACAGTGCTGAGAAGCCTCCACCAGCTTCTCTAACACTGACGTGGGCCCATGCCTCCTTTGGGGACCTTGTATTTTTTTGCAAGACAGGTAGCATCTGTGCTGTCATTTTGGTGCTGGGCTCTCTTTGGAGGATGATCTGTCCTTCTAGTGCCTCAGAAAATAGCTTATGTGGTTGGTCATTTTGTTTTGTTGTTAAACCTGGCCATAAACAGCAGAGGCAGCAGCCATAAAAGATTTCCCCTCCCCTCAGCTTGGGCATCACTCACTTGCTAGATTAAACTTAACTTGTATGTATTACATGTGTCTTCCACTCCCGGCAAGTGTCAGGTTCCCAGGTCCATGAAAAGTCTCTCTTGTGAGACCTCCCCTCTGTGACGTGAAAGCAGTGCATTTAGTCAGTCTTAAGGAAAGTTAGATTTTATTATCAATGGTTTTTTTATCTTGCCTCTAAAGAGCATATGCTCACTGGCATATGTGAGGCTTTTGGACCTCAGCTCTTACCCATTTGCAAAGAAGGCAAATGGGCTAGAGTCCCCATCTGGCCACACTTTTGCTGGTTGAAGAATATTCTTGTTTAGGGAAATGACAAGAAAGGGAAGCGACTTTCTACCTTCATCAAGTATTTCTTCTTCAAGTTACATGAGATGGCCTCAGTTACAGGTGAGGGAGCTGAGGTTCAGTAAACCCACTCACTATTACTCACTGTCCCCAACTGTCAGGACCAGGGTTTGAACACAAGTCTTTCTCTCTCAAAACTCTCTCACCTACATTCCCTATGACACAGTGTGTGGGTCACCCAGGCAGGAAGTTCATCAGTACACTGTTCACTCCGACGGTGACCTTGCTAGACAGCAGCGTCTGGTTTATCTTTGAAGATGACAGAAGGCCATAGTTCTTGCCTAATCTGAGAAGCAAGCGCTTGCTGCTTTGGCATACCCATTTAGTCTTAAAGGTCGACTTACAAAGCCATACAAGGAAGCATGCTTGGTTTTATATTGCTGCATAAGCTCTTCTTTAGTTTGTAGTTGTGGTCTCATCGTGCATAGCTTTGCTGGCCAGAGGTGAATGTATCCAGCCATAGAAGAGGCTCTTGCTCAGTCATTACATTTTCTGGACTTCATCTTGAGGGAGAAGGATTGCTAGGATAGACCTCTGATGGGTGTCGTAAACCCCTTCTACTATTCTCAGTTTGGCATGTATGTGTGAGATGTATGCCTGTCTTGTTCTTACAAGAGGAAGTATCCCGTTTAATTTATTTTCACACTGAAGCGAAGTGTTAAGAGAACATAGTGTTTTAGCACTCTCTTGGTTATCAGCTGCAGAGCGGAGGTTGCTGTATCGTCACATACAGCTTTCTGAGTACATTTCTACATTTGTTACCTGGCAACATTGCTGCGTCGGCACATGAAGATGTGTCGGCTTCTGCCAGGTCCTTATTCTCTGTACTGTAGAAGGGAGAATGCCTACTTCTCTGCAGGAATGGAGAAAAGGAGAAGGCAGGGAGCTAGTGGGCTTAGAGAAAGACTCCTCATGACAACCAGAGGTTGTCCTGCTTTGTCAATGGCTGCCTTGAATCTTGTACTTATTTTTTTCTAGGTTATTTGAGCGTTTGTGCATGGTCACCATGAATCCTTGTTGCTGATCTTTGATTTTAAACGAAAAGCAAACAACAACCATCTTATGTCCTAGTCATTATATGAATCATCTGGACCTTTTTTAATACTGTGGTGAAGATGTTTGTAATTGCTTTCATTTGATTGCAGCCTCCTGCCTGGTCTAAGTGCTCTAGTTTTGACTACCTCTGCTTCTCTGATGTTGAAGGAAATCCCATAGTACAGTGCCAGCCACAGCATCTCTTGCTGAAAGTCAGCCACTGAGCTGATTATAGCCCAGCAGAATGATTTTGATCACGAGAGCCCTGAATTGAAAACACTTACATAGAATCGGAGCACTAAAGTGGGGCCTCTCTGTGCTCTGGGGTCATCACAACCCACCCCTCAGTTGACTAATGCCTACCTCTCAGGAAAAGCTCCCAGGGACTGAGGGCATTATATCCTCCAGCACCTGTACTTTTGTCTTAAAGAATGCTCACCTAGGGAAAAGTTTCCATGGTAACAGTTTTTGAAACAGTCTGATGGCATCAACAGATTAAGCAAGAAGTCTTCTGGCTCAGGGGCCTGTCCTGTTAGCACAGCTCCTTAGAAGGAAGCCTAAGAGAGTCTGTGCAGGTGAGCCCAGGACTGGGCCTCTGGGCCAGGTTTTAGGGCCAGCTGGTTTTACGGTGCAAGGCTGGTTTGTATCAGCTAGTGTGTGTTTTGTAGTCTACTGGATTCTTACTGTCTTGCCTGTTAAGGAAAAGAAAAACATACAGACAGCTGCCTGTGTCTGGAAGGAAGTTAGAACCCAGCTGATCTCTAGTACTCTTTGGTTTCCAACCTGGGACAAGAGGCCGAGGTGCCTCTTTAACATATCAAAGCGGGCCTGGCTTCAGGTTCTGTCTGTATCCCTCAGTCCCTAGTTCCCCAACCTGAACTTCTCCAGCCCAGGGACTGGCTGCTCTTCCCTATATAACTCAACCATTTTGGTTGCCTGTTCTCTTTGTATCTTTGGGACTCCTGGCAGCTGCACGTGGTTCACCTCTCTCCCCTCTTCTCCCCTCCCTGCTCTCCTCACATGACACCCCTCAGTCTGCCCACGTCTACTCTGGACTCTCCCAGATGTACCTGCCTACCCTAACTACTTTCTCTCTTTTTATCCACAATAAACCGTCTCCTAGGAGCAGCCATGTTTTCTTTCTTTTCCTTTTTATTTCTTTTTTCCTTCACTCATCTCCCTGCAAAAACCCAAGTAGCCGCTCTCCCGGGGCTTTGCTCCAGGTGTTAAGTTTACTCCTAGTCTTTCAGTTTTCATCAGGAAAGGTCTAAGAGGAAGTTGTAATGATTAAAAAATAAGATGCCAGGCAATAGATCTTATATGGGGAAGTTTATTATGTGAGCATGAGCAGAGAAGGAAGGGGGGCACCCACCAGAGAGAGAGAGAGAGAGAGAGAGAGAGAGACGAGACGAGACGAGACAGAGGAAGAGAGATAAGAGACAGGGAAGAGAGCAAGAGATTAAGAGACAGGGGTAGATGGGTCTGTCCTCTCATATACGCCTGGGCAGGGGCCATGCCTAGTGACAGGTAGGCAATGAAATTACAGGTTGCTAGACGGACTGGGGCAGACTCCTAACAGAAGTGACAAGATTTTTCACCTATTTTAGTTTGTTTGTTGTTTTTTGTTTTTCTTTTTTAATATCCAAAGATAAACCTGCCCAAGAAGTTAAGGGTTCTTAACTTGGGCGTGAGTTCCTTTAACTTGGAAGTCTGCATCCTTCTGTGTAAACTTTAAGATGGCTCCTAACTGCGTTAGAGTCCTCAGCTAGCAGGCCAAGAGAACTCTAAAGAAAAACCAGGTCATGCCGCATGTTTTTGGTGAGCATAGGGATCAACAAAGAGGCGTTACATAACTTCTATTTATGTCCTCCTCGCTCACTATCTGCAGGCAGGCAAGAGCCGCAGAGCTGGGATTTAATGAGCTCGCTGGGTTTGCTCACCTTCCTGAGCTGGTAGGAACCAGCTTGTTCTCAAAATGCGTCAGTAAAGAATCAGGCTGTGGGTGGGCGGCCAGGGGTAGGTGGACTGCACTGTTGCCATGGCGTTTTTTTTAATTCCTCTGTCTCTCAAAGATCCTGCTCTCCCCTTCTCTGACTCCCCACCACCCCCTTTTTTTCTTTTCTTTTCTTTCTTTTTCATCCATAAGCTTCCTTGTTTCTCACACCCACTCATGATTTCTTGGAGCTGCCTCAGGAAACAGGAATATTTTCCCTCCCTTCCCCTAACACCCCCATTGTGTAGCTCCGGGGCCTCAGAGGAGTTTTTCCTAAGGTGTTCTTTTCCCACCCTCCCCTGTCTATTTTCCCTTGATTTTTCGTAACCACTCCCTCCGTTGCAGGGCCTTATCCTCCCCTGTGGCTTGATAGAGGCTTTCTGTCTCCTGCTAGATTGTTCCGGAACCAGGTGGATTCCGGTGCTTCTACCACAGCAGTTTGCCCCAGAGGAGAGAGGTTGTTTGTGTTTCCCTACATCCTGGTCTGTGCGCTTGTCCTGAGCTGAATGACATCTGTCTCCTCTGGCCATGTTATGAAATAAAATCACAATTTATAAAAGGGATTCATAGGGAAACAAGAGAATAAATTTGTCCCACAATGATAGTTCTTAAGTAATTTAGGTGACTCCTATTACCTGCAAATTACAGGTTGAAATTAGTCCACATTTAAAAAACAAAAAACGTCATGAGCTAGGGAGACAGTTAACTGGGACAGTGTGTACTTGGCATGTGTGAAACTCTGGGTTTGATCCTCCATCTGTCTTACAAGTGCTCTCCCTCTCTCTTTCTCTTTCTCTCTCTCTCTCTCTCTCTCTCTCTCTCTCTCTCTCTCTCTCTCTCTCTCTCTCAAACACTCTCACACACACAATGACTCTGATACATAGCAAGGAAGATATACGGCTGAGAACCCTGTGGCTGCCAGGGCTCTCCCTGTCCAGTGGCCTCGGAGGGAAGCCCCCCAGCTCCTATGTGTCTTAGTGTTCTTCTCTACATGCTCACCAGAGCGGACGCTTTTAACAACTACCAAAGAATAAGTTGAAATGAAAACCTCCATAGAGGGGAAAATACGTCCAGCAAAACAGCCTTAAGATTTTTTTAAAGTAAAAATTTAAAAAGTCAAACCCACTCCTTCCTTGCTTGTGAGTTGTGCAATCCTTAATAGAGGTAGCCTGTTTGAATAATCAAAGGCAGGCTGACTTCCCTTCATTAACTTGAGCTACAGACATCTGCATAAAACATCCCAGATTCCAGACCGAGTAGGTAATTTTTTTTCCCTCTGAGTAACTGGAGGGACTTTCCCTTTGGAAACCTTCCAACAGAGTTAACTTCATGGTTGAGACATTTTTTTCTCTCTCTCTCTCTCCCTGGTGCTGAGTACGGAACTTGGGGCCTTGCGTGTACGAGGCAGGTGCCCTACTGCTGAGCTTGTGCTGCGCCAGCCCTGAGACTTTTTTACTGGGACAGCCAGTAGCTTGATCCTGGATATGGGACTATTTGGTCACCTCATACACAAACCTGGAGCCCTCAGTTCTGAGATCCTTCTTGGTGGGAACCTACCACACACTTATATCTCCCGAGGTCCACTAGGAGCCCCCTGAAAGTGGCTCTCTGTGTTTTGCCATTGTCCTATACCCGGGATTTGAGCTTGCTTCATAATGTGGCTCAGACACTCAAGGCTGCGGTCCTTAAACCATATGAATTATTTATGCCACTGTTCCAAGAATTCAAGACCTAAAAAAAAGGATGTTGTTATTGAAGGAGAGTGTGTTGCAGTTACCCTCAGCAGCCGGTGTTTGAGAAACGTGTTTTTATTAATGTTCTTGCAACATGAGCCCACAGACTGTTCAGCCCAGAGTTTGTAGCTGTCAAGCCTGGGGAAGGAGCCAGCTTCTGAGGCAGAAGGCCCACAAAGATTTGTCCTTCCTGCTCCCAAGTTAATGATGCAGGCAGCTGTGTCTCTCAGGCCCGATTGGTTAACAGTTAACTGGGTGGATTAAAGATCTGCAACCAGGCTGAACCTATCTCAGAGTTAGCCACAAAAGCCTGATTAATGCCAGCCCCACAGCAGTCCTTCAGCTGGCTCCCCCAGAATGACACCTTCCACATTTAGCAGGACTTGGTGCTTTCACATACCCCGAATTAAACCTCAACTGCCAGATACACAGGCTTAAGTTTTTGGAACTGTGCCTCCCTTGGAGTTGTTGGTCATTCATTAATACAATAAATACTTAGTACTGGACCAAATGTTTGTGCGAGTTGGGGCAGGGACAGTGTCGGCCATGTGTTTAGTAGTATGCCATCCAGTGGGCAAGGTGGCTAGGAAACCAGCCAAACACCTCGTGGAGAGTGAAACAAGGAAGCAAAGAATTGTCCTCTGGGAAGGAGGAGGGCAGGAGGGCAGAGAGATTGATGCTGGGACCTCTCTGATGGAATGGGGTGAGAGCAAGGGCCGCTGACAAGGCCAGACTGGCAGAGGCACCATGCAGGGCGGGGCGGGCGGGCAGTAGCATAAGGTGACTGCTCAGCTATGGTAATACGCCTGTCATCAGGTGGGAGGCTGGATTAGGTGACCTCCACATATCCTGCCAGCCCCTACTCAGTGCTTCTAAAGGGCACCAAGTTGGCTCAGGTCAGTGACCTGCTTGGATACATACTACTGCTGCCAGGGCTGGAATATACTGAGCTAACAAAGATGAGCACCATGTAATTTCAACCTGGCCACCTCTGTCTATTTGGCCATCTGTACATGTCGCTCTCAGATGCTTTTTCTGGCCACGAGGACATCGCCTGAAGGGCCTGCATGGTAAATGGGCCTGCTGTATTTGGGAGATGTGGTGGTCTCACAAGAATGTGTCTAAGAGTGAGTTTAGTTGTTCAGGTGATCCTGGGATGACTGCAAGGGACAGCAGGTTCTCCATCAACTAGGCATTTGTTTTTGTCTTTGGCACGAGAGGGTATATTTATTTTTCTTTGGATTTTATGGTCTAGTGGAGTTGTCACACTCAAGTGTGTTGAGAGCAAAGAAGAGTGGGAGGGGCGAGCACTGAATCTTGCCAGGTGCCCGGCACTGCAGGCCTGTCACAGTATTTCCTATTTACTCCTTATAAGCTTCTCAGGTAGTTCTTGATCTTCCCTTTTCTTCCGGAAGATAAGGAAACTACAGTCGGAGTTTAACAAATGACCTGCCCGAATGCATCCAGTTCCCAGATCATCCCCTCGCATAGGTCTCTGCCTCCCTAAGGATATAGCATATAATGTTCCTCCTCAGCCCCAGGGCTCCACACAGACACAGAAAATGTGCAAGCCAAGGATTATTCTTGGTCCTCCTACAAATTTCAAGGCAAGGTCCCTAAGAATCTTGGAGCTCTGAGTCAGGAAACTGTGGTCTAGGTTATTGAATTGTCCCCTTGGATACACAGAACAGATATATGATCTCAAGGGTCTGTCCTAAAGACCAGTTTCTTATTCAAACCTGTTTTGTAATATTTGAGATTACCACACCCATCCACATGGGAAAGAATAGCTAGCCATGGCCAGGGCCTCAACTGTGGCCCTCCTCTTTCCAGGGTGAAGAAGACTCCCTACCCAGCCTGCTGGAGCTGATGTAGAGTGTACTGCTTTATTTTGAGCTGCACTTGCATGAATGAGGGCACTGTCATTTCATCCTGCCCCCAACCTGCATCCCTTTGCTCATCTACATGTTTCACCTTTGTGGCCTTAGGATGATACCTGATGTAGGAGCGCGTGGCAAAATGGGAGCGAGGAGGTGGGAGATGGGGAGTGCCTTTATTTCAGTAATATCATTAATGCCCTAACATGGGCATTGTCTTCGCGTTTCCTTTCTCCTTCCTTTCTTTGGCAGGGTCTGCTATGTAGCTCACACCTTCATCTCTCAAGTGATAGGATTTGCAGGACTGTGCCAACACACTCAGTCAAGAACGCATTCCTTGGTTTTTTTTCCAAGCTCTTCTCACATATTTCTTCTGTGGTGTCATGATATAGGTTGGAGGTCTGGGAAGGAGACCTCCACGCACTCCCCACTGCGGATCCCACAGTGAACCTGTGGGCAAGCCAAGACAGGACTTGGGAGTTTCACACAAACTGCCAAAAGAGCCTCATTGAATCATTGCCCCAGAAGGGACTGCGAGGCTGGTGCTTGCCTCCTGCAGCCCCTGGCCGTATCCCAGGTTGTTGGTCATTTTCTTCCTGCTTTGAGAAGCCAGCCATGGTTTGAGATGTGAGGCCTTAAATCCTTTAAACAGATGTTTTCCCTGGATCCACCTGAGACTTATAGTAATAAATAAAAGGCACTATTGCTGATTTAAAACGAGGCTCATACCCATTCAGAGACAAACCAAAACACTTTCTTGTACTCATGGGAGATTAGCAGAGAGGCCCCGGCCATAGTTCCCTTTACTTCTTCACGCAGCTTTTAAACCACACTCACTCGTTGTTTTTAAGAGTTGTGCCTAAAACAGTTTCATTCCATTGGTCATCTTTGTTTTTTTCCTGGAGGCTTTAGTTTTGCTCTTCATGTCTCTGGCCAGAAATCACACCAGTGTGTCTGCACAAAAGCTACTTTAGACCTTTAGAACCCCTAACAAGTTTCAGTAGTTAAATCTGGGGGAAAAATTAGGTCAGAGGCACAGAGTTCTCCAAAGCAATGAATGGCTTCATCTCTGAAATCCTCTATTTTTAAAAAAATTATTTATTTGTTTGTTTACATCCCATCATAGCCCTCTCCCTCCCTCTTCCCCCTAGCCCCCTTCTCCTACCCCTCAGAAAAGTGGAGCCTTACCCCAACTAACTCACCCCACCACATCAGGTCACGTCAGGACTGAGCACTGTGGCCTGGCAAGGCAGCCCCACCAGAGGGAAGCATGCCACAGTCCATGTCAGAGACAGCTCCCACTCCTCATACTAGGAGACCCACATGAAGACTAAACTACCCATCGGGTACATACATGTAGGTGGGTCTAATCCAGTCCATGCATGGTCCTTGGTTAGTGCTTCAGTTTCCGAAAGCCCCCCTGGGCCCAGGTTAATAGTCTCCGTTGGTCTTCTTGTGAAGCTCTTGTCCACTCTGGGTCCTTCTATCTTTCCCCCAACTCTTCTACAAGTCTTCCTTGCCCAGTGTTTGACTGTGAGTCTCAGGATCTGTTTGCTGGGTGGAGCCTCTCAGAGGACAGCCATACTAGGTTCCTGTCTACAAGCATAGCAGGGTGTCATTAATAGTGTCAGGGGTTGGCTCTCTCTCATGGAATGGACCTCAGGTTGGGCCAGGCATTGGTTGGGCATTCCCTCCATCTCTGTTCTGTCTTTATTCCTGCACATCTTGTGGTCAGGGAATCCTATTGAATGGCTCTAATCTTACAGCAGTGTGACTACTGCTGTTATACCTGTATAGTCAGGTACTTTGAAAGACTAGTTTGTTTATTTATAGACAAGTTCTCACAGTGTAGCCCAGGCTTATCTCTAATTTTTCCTGCCTCAGTCTACTGAGTGCTAGAATTGCAATATTGCACTGTGCTACCATGCCTCCCCAGCCTAATTTTTTAAAAGTATATTTTGTTGGCTGAGATGTTGTTGATGAATATGTATGAAACTATTACTATTCTGATCTGCATGGTGATCTCTATGCTATATGATATAGATGGGGCAGAATTTCCCAACAAGTGCTAGCTCTTGTGGGCACTTGAAAGACAGATGAAGGGGAGAGCAGTTTAGCTTCCTGCTTCAGAAAAAGCATGCATCTTAGAGAGGGTGGACTTGGCTGCATGTTCAAGATGAATTATTTTACTTTGAAAAGCTTCACTGAAAGTCTGATTTGGCCTTGACCCTGCAGTCCAGGAACCTAGTGAATCCAAGTCAGGGTGTCCTTTCTTCCTTTCTCCCTGGCGCCAGGGGTCAGTGATGGCCAGAACATGTCCTCTGTCCATTCTTGACTGGTGGAGTAATCGAAAATGCACGTACATTTTTGAGCCATCAGAGGTGGCCCACAGTTCAGATGAGGCAGAAATTTGTTTCTGAAAATGATGTTGAGACATTGATGATTTTCCAGGCACCCTTGGTTTTCTTCATTGGTTCCTCCCTTCCCATGTGGAAGTTTATTTTATTTCTGAACCCATTAAAGCCTCAGACAGCCTGGCTAGGTGAAAGCTACACGAGTTTAATTGAAGACCATCAAACCTTGCAAAAAGCTTGACCTTTGGGTCCCCTACTCCCTCCACCCCAGCCCTAACAGACTTGGCTATCTTACTCTATGTAGACTAGGCTGTCCTAGAACCGGTAGATACATGCCTGCATCTCGCTCCTGAGTGCATATGCTACCACACCCAGCTTATAAAACTTGACTTTTTATATTGAGTTTTAATAACTTGTGTTTTGTTTTGTTTTTCAAGGCAGGGTTTCTCTATGTAACCTTGGTTGTCCTGGAACTTGCTCTATAGACCAGGCTGACCTATAACTCATAGCAATCCACCTGCTTCTGCCTCCCAAATGGTGGAATTAAAGGCATGCGCCACCACCACCCAGCTGAGTTTTGATAACATTTACAAAAAATGTCATCCCCCCTTTTTCCTATATGTTCATCTTGTCCCAAAGTCAAGACTTGGAAATCCTGAGAAAAGTTCATGTAAATGACGTAAGGGACTAGAGAAATGGCTTAGTGGCTAAGAGAGCATACTGTTCTTGCAGAGGACCTAAGTTCAGTTCCTAGCACCTGTATTAAATATCTGACAACCACCAGGTCTCAAGACAACTCCAGGTCTCAAGAGCCAACACTTTCTTGTAGCCTCTGCAGACCCCTTCACTCGTGTGCACATACCTACACACAGACACACATATGCATACAATTAAAAATAAAATCTTTTTTTCAGAGGGGGAGGTGGGCAGACAGACACTTAGGACTGATCAGGAAGGCAGGCCTAATGTCAGGCTTGCATTCTAGCTTTGGAGATATTTCACTTTAAGAAGTGGAAGTCAAGGTGTTTAGCTTCATGTCTACAGAAATCAGAATGGCTTCTATAGCTAGTAATAGTCTAGAATGATTTTACTTTTATTTCCCACATTGTGACAGCTGCTGGGAATTGCTATTTACTATGCTTTTCTGTCAAAAACATAGTATTGGAATTTGGAAACTGTCTTGAGCCACTAAGAGCATATAGAATTGTCACTGGGTATTACTTGAATAGGAGATTTTGATCCTCACAGACCTCCCATGGATACACTTATCTTAAAGCCAACTGCCCCCTCTTTGACACGGGTATTACCATGAGGTAATAACATCACCATGTATTTACAGCAGTCTCGGTAGGAGTCAGATCATGTTTCATACTGCTTCATAACTGCTACCTTGAGGGAGCCCTAGCCTCCATGAGATGTAGACCAGGCAGGTTGTACAACCTTATTTCACAGATGAGGAATCTCCAAGACACAAATGAAGATGAACTACCAAGGCCAAAATGTTAATTTCTGAGGTCCAGTTCTCTGGGGCTGGCGTGCCTTATCAAGGGTATTTTATTGCCTTGTGGTTTCTGATCTTTGACTTGTGATCTTTATTCTTTGTTTCTAAGAAAAAGACTCAAGCCCTACAGTAGTTATTGTGTGACAATGGCTTTGTTGAGAGCTTATAAGGCCCAGCCCTGGCAAACCCTCAAATACCAGAAAGGGATTATTTGAGAGTCAGAGCTAACAGCATTCATGTTCACTATGGGGATGTCATCCTTGGTACCTTTCACAGTAAATCTTTGCCATGATAGTAGTCTGTGTTTATGATTTTGACAGAGTTTGAAGGTAGGCATGGGGTTGCATATAAAAAGCTGCAAGGTATCCAGGCTATGACAGAGTCTTGTTCAGCAGAAGTAAGTTTACCTAAGCAGTAGTTAAAGAATGGAGTGTCAGAAGCATGCCAGGCTGACTGTAGGGGCAGCACCAATAAGCACTAGTTTGTGTGATTTGGCAAGTTATATAACTTCTTAGAAGTTTTGTTTCTTCATCTGTAGAGATACTAATGGCATCTATCTATGGGGTAGCTGAGCACTAAATGGAGATGGTGTGCATCACACACTTGAGTAATGCCTGGCAAATTGGCACCCTTCCATTGCTGTGACTACCATATTATTTACAGAAAGGGTCCCCAGGAAGTGGTAAATTCTCAGTTAATCACAGGCATGTGAAGAAAGCCCAAGTGTGTAGCCTTGCCATCACTTCATTCCACTGTGGAAGACAGAAAGGATTGTTTCAGTTAAGAGGCCCCGCAAGTCCTAGAGCTAGTGTTAAAACGAGTAAAGCAGAGAGTACAGGCAGACTCTTCATCAGCACTTGGAAACACCACTGTTGGCTCACTGCTCAGCCACATTTTTCAAATTCTTGGACTTACTTAGCCCAAGGACTTAATTCATTTTGCAGCAGATAAGTGCACCATGCCTAGTAAACAACCTCATGCCTGTACCAGTCAGGATCATGTCTTGTGGAGCAGTCAAATGGAAAAAGAAGATTCCCTTTCTGGATTTTCTCAGGGTCCAGAGTGACTTTTTAGAATGTGGCCTAGCGACAGGGTGCAAATGTCCTTCTTTGGTGAAAGATCAAAGTCCCGCCACCAGCCTGGCCCTGGGCTGCTCCGGGGGGCGAGACAATCTGGACCATTGGCATCTTTGCTCCTTGCCCTTGCCCTGTCCTGTAGCCGAGATGCCTACAATGGGCCTCCTCCAATCTGAGTGGCCCAGTGCCCGGGCAGGTACCAGCAAGCCTCTCACTTTCCAGGGAGCGCCATGACGATGGAGTCCACAAGCCTGCCTTTCTTTTGTGTTCTGAGCTCTGGAGCCTCCTTTCAGAAGAGGAAGGTCACTTATTTTCCTGGCTTTGTGTCCACATTCCAGGAAAGGCCTTAATCCCTGGGATGGTTTTCTCCAAGACCTCAGGTTCACGGTTTAATTAGAGTTGTTGCCTCTTATACTTAAGATGTGAAAAGTGTCCGCCACACTACAGATATCCTCCTTCTTTCTGCAGGGTGCTTCCACTCTCTGCTGTACCTCAGGGCACGTCTTGTCATAACACAAGCCAGGCTGCATTTCTTTGCAAGGGCTCAGGTGGAGGTAGCAGGTGGCCAACGGGCTAATTAAGCCACAGTCTATTTTCACGATGGATCAGAATAGTAGGTAATTGTATTATTTTGATTTGAGACCTAACCCATGTGGTTCATTAGCACCTATGACACTCAGCCCAAGATGGGAAAACCATCCACCAAACAACGATCATACCAGGATCATCAACCACGACTCGGGTTTCAAGTAACCACACGCTATCATTGTCCGGGAGACCTGGATTGAGCAGCGTCTTTGTTTGGTTTCTATGGCTGTGATAAATGCCATGACCAAAAGTAACTTGGGAAGAAAGGTTTTAATTCATCCTACACTTCGGTGTCACACTCTGTCACTGAAGGAGGTCAGGGCAGGTACCTGGTGGCAGAAACTAAAGCAGAAGCCATGGAGGAATGGTGCTTACCCGCTCGCTCTGTTTGCTTTCTTACACACCCCAGTACTAACTTCCCAGGGGTGGCACCACACGGAGGTCATCAATCAGGAAAATGCTTCCATCTCAGGTTCCCTTTTAGGTGACTGTAGCCTGTGTCAAGTTGATAAGAAACTAATCAACACAGGCAGTAAGGAGACAGGGTACCTCTGTGGCAAAATCCTTTTTCTGTGAGCCTCACTCTGTTCGTTTGTAAAATATGAAGGGGGTGGCTAACTGGGTATTTTGTAAACGCTGTGAATTAGTCCCAGCGGGAGTTCGGGTGGTTCTCATGCCCTCTCAAAGGGATCCCTTCTTCCTGTGTCCTTCATACATATGGTCTTTGCATGAGATAGTATTTGGGGAGGAGAACGCAGGGGAAGATGCTGGGTCCAGCTGGTTTCTCCCAGCTCCAGCTGCAATATAGCCTGTGATCCAGCTTTTCTTCCCCTTGTTCTGTTTTGAACCTTAGCTCATAATGGCTGCCCTTACCCCACCCCCACCACCCAACTGCCTGGAGATGGCTGGGGCCAGCAGTCACTTCCTCACCCTACTCCTGACCCCACTTCCTTCCTTCAAGCTTGTCATGTGCAAACCTGCCATACCTCCTGTCTCACTTGGCAGTGAGAGTCTGTCCCTGAACAAGCCCTATTTCCTCTGCTTTTTCAGCCGCTGCTCATGCCTGCCTGCCAAGGCTATCTTCCTATTGGGCAAGAGGTAGAGTTTTCTGTGACTCTGCCACAAGCCCCTGACCTCCCTTGACCCTAGAGTGCTTGTGTGCAATGTGCTGGGTTTATAAACGGTGGTATCTATCTTGGCGATCTCCTCAGGTGCTGACGAGACAGCATCTATGAAAAGGGTTTTGGCATCCAGTATGATTCGGAGATAGCAGAAGGGCGAGGACAAGTCAGCGAGGGTCAGGCAGATGCCATTCCTCGGGTGACCAGGGATGTTCTGAAAGTGGCCCCATCTGTATTTGTTACTGAAGAGTTCCCTAGCATTCTGGAACAAAAGCAGGCTGTCTCATCTGTGTGATAGGGTTTTTGCCCACAGCAACACGTGCAGATTTGAAGAGTGGAACTTGATTAGATTCCTAAATGTTTGTATACCTACTGTATGGCTACAGTAACAGATGACCACAAACCTAAAGGCTTTGGGTTACCAAGTTAATTATCTTACAAGTTAAACCTGAGTCTTTCTAGATTAAAACCCAGGTGCCAGCAAGGCTGTGTTCCCAGCTGAGGCTCCAGGGACACACTCCTTACTGGCTGTTTGCAGCTTCTACAAGGCTATTACACTTCTTCCCTGGGCTCCCAGCCTCGTCCTTTAAACATGGCAGCAAGGAATTGACTTCTCTCACCACTGCTCTTCCCCAACCTCCTACTACCTTCTTCCATGATAAAGGAGCCCTGTCATATCAGTGGGCCCCTGTGCTGATCCAAGGTTGTCTCATTGCTGCAGGTGCCTGGTGTGAGGTACAGTGCACATTGGCAGGCCACAGGATGAGCATGCCTTCAAGAGGCCCCTTGTTTGCTATGACATCTTTTCAATGCCATGCCTCATCAAGATGCTTCCTTCACACCAGAATATTATCTTATTCTTCTTTGTATGCTTCCTATCACCACAACTGCCATTGTGATTTTTATTGCCATCTAGTGTTTCTTGCCCTAGGCTAGATCTGTACTGAAGGGTTCCTGCACACCTGCTAGGTAATGTGGAGGGAAAGATTCAAAAAAAGTAAAAATCTCTTGGGAGAAGAGACAGTTCATTGAAATAGATTCAGGGAAGAAAGCAAGTGTGTGGACAGGTAGGACTGAGGCTATGGGGGATGTGTACCTGTTTGCTCTGGTCTTCAGTCCCATATGATGTGACAAACCATACCATCTCCCCCCGCTTCTTAGTATTGTAGACAGGTTACCTCAGAAAGAAGTTTAATAAAGGTGAACAGGCCTGTGAGGAGGGAGAAGGGCCCAGTCTTTAATGTCTAAAGGTCACCATGGAGACAACAAGTGAATGGCTCTAGCAGGCTCTGCCAGGCTGTCCCAGAGTATGGCTACAGGTCCGTCCTCTCCACATGGCCCACTTCAGTGTGCTGTAGGAGGCTCCACTTCTTCACTCAGTCTGCCATTGAACTCATTTCTCTCCTCACAGGAGATGCCACCACTTCCTTCGAGAGACCAAATGTCTTCTTCCCACTGTTTTTGCTTAACTTGGCCTTTCTGAAAGCCTAAGCCTGTGTTATGTTATCCCCTAAACCACTCCACCTGGGTGTCCCAATGAGGTCACATTCTTCTTCATTAGTTGCAGTGTCTGGGGTGTGCTAAGTATTTACCATGTGATGGCTTTAAGGCTGTGTGAATTAACACTCTCAGCAGGTTCTTGGTTAAGATGCTGCACAAAAGATTTCCTCCTAGCACCTGGTGAGGAAGTCAGTGACCTCGGCTTCAGTAAGAGTGGGTCTAATCATCTCTGTGGGACTTCCAGGCCACCAGGAAGTACTACTACTACACTCATTTTGTGGACGAGGAGAGGCAGGCAACAGAGACTTAGTTTCTATGGTGACCCTTGGTAGTGGAGCTAAAGCCTGGCAGTGGGCATGGGCTGTGCACCTCAAGTGGCAGCCCTTTCACTTGGGTATTGAGAGATGGGAGTATGTGAGGGACTCAGGGTTGAGACCCAGGCCATGTGCTGCCTTCCCTAGGAAGAGCTTCCCCTGAGGCACAGATTGTACTTCTTTTGATGAGAATGTGCTAAGCTGCAACACTCACTATGGTTTTCTTGTTTTCATAAAGGACCGTCTGCTTCAGGTCCTTGAAGAGCTGACCAAGGACTGGAATAAATAATGCAAAATAAACACAGTGGCCAGTTGCAGACACAGAAGTCCTTGCCCTTCTCTCATTTCAGGAGAGCTTCCCTTACCCTGGAGGTGTCAGCTGACATCGGCTGGGCTCCCCCCTCTGAATGCTGAGCCCTGTGGTTTGCAGTAGGCCAGCTAGCTGTGTGCCTCCTCTCGCTGTTGCGGGGGACAGGTGACAGGCTTCATTTATTTATATATTCTCTTACTTGAAGTACTTTGTCTTCTCAAATGACCCCCCAAATACTTTTAAAGTTGCCCATGCTGGGATGGTGACAACATGAATTGTCCTGAGGGTCTGCCTTCAAGTGAGCCTCAGCAGTCTCCTTGAGTAGTCTCTCCTGCGACCCTGGGTGTGGGAAGGTGTTGTGTGGCCTGTCCCCATGTGAAGGCCAGTCCCGGGAATTAAGCAGCTTGGTGTGGTTCTTCATCCTCTCGTGGCTCATTTTATTTGCGGATGTTTTGGCTCTGAGGGGAACCACTGGGACTTGGTTTCTGGTATTTAAGCAATTTTTCAGAATGTATTTATTTGATAGCGTTTATTTTTGTTAGGTTTGTTGAATGTAAGAAGGATCTCATTGAAGGGAGCTAGTCAGAAGAAGAAGCAATATGGGAGGTTCTTATCATTTCACTGTCGAATGTCTGTGGGGTGCCTGCCATATGCTGAGCCTGATCAAGGTGTCATGGAGGTGGCTGTCGGTCACGGGGCTAAGACACTTGCCTTCACAGAGCTTACACTTGTGCACAATGGTGTGCAGGGGGACAGTAACTACCACAGTGAAGCTTTCAGAGCATCTTGCTACCATGAGAACAGAACTGAGTGTCTGAAAAGAAGCAGTTGGCCTGGGCTTTGTTTAGGGATGCCTTCTTTAAGGAAGGAAGTAACTTGAGTGCTGAGCCCAAAAGATGAGGAGAGCCTAGCTATGGAAAGATTCAAGTGATGGCATTGAGTGTCAGTCCTGGAGCTGTTTGCCAGACGACTCTTGGGTCTCCCGCCTAAGGAAGAAAGGAGTCAGTATGTGAGCGTTAGGCTGTGTATTGAATTGCTGTCTTTCCCTCACAAGGCTGTCAGTTTCATGGTGGGTGGGGAGTTGGCCTTTGTGTTGGCATGGACTTGACCCAGTGCCCAGCTCGTGACAGGTGCGCCATAGCAGGTGGATGATTGGATGAAATGGGAAGAGACCAAAAAGAACTTCAAAGGCCAGGTGTAAGGTTAGATGAAGAGTAAGGGTCTTAGAGAACTCAGTTCACCCAGTCAGGGAAGTAGAGATGGGTCTACACTCAGGAAAGATTGGAAGGAAAAGGTCAGAATCAGAGGGCATGCAAAGGAGAGACAGATCATGTTGTATACAAAAAAGAGCCAGAAGTCAAGAACCATGAACAAGAAAGAAGGACATGAGCAAGAAAGTAAGTTTACCATGAGCAAATTGGACAGATGTTGGTCACTGTGGCTCGTCAGTTGCCAGAAAAGCCAGGGTAACTGCACCTGCCTGGTAGCAGATGGAAAACTCAGTAACTCAGAGCAGTGATTTGCTGAAATGCTCGGGGTGTTAGGGGCCGTTGAGGTTATTTCCAGCATCAGAAGCCTAGGATGCCCCTGTAGGAACTTCTGTCTTGCCAGAATCAGGTATAAAACTGACAGAAGGATCTCCTGAGAGAAGAAAATACATTGTCTGGAGCTTTGTCTCATTCCTTTGGAAATAGCCGTATTGTATTTTTATGTAAATAACTCACAACAGTGTGGTTCTTGCAAGGGGGTGAAAGCGAACACTCGTAAAAATGAAGTAGAGACACCATATTGTGTTTTCACATCAACCGTATACACTATTGCTTGCAACGGGTCCAAAAACAAATGCACATCCAAGAGGCAAGCTACCTGGTAATTCTGAACACATCTAACTACTCCTTCCTACACTGCAAGACCTTATTTGAAACATGCCTTTTTCTTGAAGAATTTGAGGTTGCTCTCACCCATTGTCACTCTCATCTGAGTTCCTGTCATGTAATTCCATACCTTTCTGAGCACTTTTGACTCAAAAATCTCAGTCTGGCCTGTGGACAGGTCATCCTTACCTAAGAATAAGCCCTACGAAGCAGATGGCATATTTCCGTTCATTGTTTGCAGGGATGCGCACAGAAGCATGGGAAAGACCTTGGACAAATGACCTCCCCGAACTAATCACAAAAAAATGTTTTGTTTGTTTGTGGAGTTATCGTGTGTGTTGTGCATTGATGTGAGAGGAGTGGTTTTTCACTACCCAAGTCACAGTTTAGGGAGCGGGTAGGGTAGGGGCTGCTCCAAGCTCAGCTGCTTTTCTGAAGACTCCATGTCGAAAAGCTCAGGCCTTAAATTCCTAGAGTGTTATTTACCCACCATCTGGTTCTCAATCGTTTGTAAGGCTTGTGACTGCCTATGATCTCCATTTAATTTGGGGGTCGTACATGAGCCTGTCTCCCGGGCCTGTCGCAGTGTTGAGAATCTGTCCTTTTCCGTGGCAGCACTCCTTTTTCTGCCGATTGACAGAAGACAAGAAATCAGAGAAGTTCTTCAAGGTCTTTTATGATCGAATGAAGGTGGCCCAGCAGGAAATCAAGGCAACAGTGACCGTGAACACCAGTGACTTGGGAAACAAAAAGAAAGACGACGAAGTGGACAGGGATGCCCCATCCCGGAAGAAAGGTAATATTTGTTGGTCCTGCCCCATCCCGGAAGAAAGGTAATATTTGTTGGTCCATTGGCCTGGAGCATACAGAGGAGCCCTTGGTTATGCTGCATGCTTTTCATGACTTCCCGGTTCCAACATGCATTCCGACCAGGGCTATTTGAAGAAAGCCACCACTCTGTTTGTGATGTCATCCTCCCAAGTGGCCAAGACAAAGCCCTACCACCTGGGAAGGGCTTCATGCTTAATAAATTCATAAATGTTCTTATAAGTGCACAGTTGTAATTAGTGTGGGTTGTGTTAGCTGCTTTTCTTATTTCTGTGGCAAAGTACCTGATAAAAACAACCAAAGCCAGACAGGGGTTATTATGGACCATGGTTTGAAGTTATAGTCCATCTTGACACAGCAGCAGGAGTACAAAGCAGCCGGTCACAGTCAGAAAGCGGAGCGTGACGGATGCTGGTGCTCAGCTCGCTCTTCCCTGTTCCCAGCCTAGGAAGCAGTGCCACTCACACTCAGGGCTGTTCTTCATACGTCAGTTAACCTCATCTAGAAACTCCCTCACAGACAAGTGCAAAGGTGTGTTTCCATGGCAACTCTGAAGCCTATCAAGTTGGTAGTCAAGATACATGGATAAAAAAATTTATTTTACTGTTCTTTTCTGCTTATTGTTAGAGAAAGTTGAGGAAGATACATATTTTACATGTCTTGTTCATGTCAGGTGACTTCTCTTTATTTCCAAACTGCAAACTTTCCTTCTATAATTTCCTTCCTAGAAAAGGTGTTCGGGCTTGAGGCGGGTAAACCACAAGTTTAGGAATCAAACAGCCTTGAGCAAATTAATTAATCATTCTGAGCTTTACTTCTCAAGGCTAGTACTGGATCTGTCAATCAAGTAACTATTGACATTTGGAGAATGTTCTTTGCAGAGGCTATAGAATGTTGAGCAATATTTGTGACCTTTCTCTTGTTGGACTCATACAGTCAAGCAAAAATGTCTCCAGGCATTTACACTTAGCTGCTGGGTAAAGTTGGGGCAAAAAAAAAAAAAAAAATCATGTGTTTCAGAACCACTAATCAAAAGGAGGGATAAAGAAAAGGAAAAAACCTCCCAAGTCCTGCTGACTATTGAGCGTAAACCGGATGTACACTAGCCTTCTTTCTGTTGCTGTAAAATACCTGAAACTTATACACTTAGACCAGGAAGCACGTGTCTGAGCTCACAATAACTGAGGTTTCAGTCTGGTTGCTTTGGGACCTGCTGTGGAGCAGAATATAACACTGAAACAGAGAGCAGAGGGTAAAACTGTTTGCCCAGCGGTTAAGAATCAGCAGAAACCGGGAAAGACAAAAATTCTACAATCCTGTTCAGGGACATTGACCTATGACCTCCTCCCACAAGCCCCATCCCTAAAGGTTCTATTCTTTCCCATACCACCACAGGCTGGGGCCCAAACCTTTAACATGGGCCTTTGGAAGACGTTTCTAGATCCAAACTGTAGCCAGGCATTGTTCAAAGTTCTTCCCCTGTCTGTGTCAATTCGTGTAAAGCTCAAGTTAACCCTGTGCTTAGATAAAACGGTTATTTCTATTTTACAGATAAGGAAACTGAGGCACTTATACAGTAGTAAGCCACCAAGCCAGCATAGGAGCCCTTGCAGTCACACACACACAAACACACACACACACACACACACACACACACACACACACACATACACACACACATACACACACACAATGTATGATGCCACAGTTGTTTCGTAGGAGTTTTTTCCTTCGACCAGATAAGATAATACACACAGAGTGCTTACCCATGGTACACTGGCATTTGGCGAGGGGTCAATCAGTTGTCCTTCTAGTAACAGAAATTGCTGTTGAGATTAGTATTGCATCAAGCTCTTAGGACCCTTCTAGAAGTCACCAATGGGCTCATATTTTGGAGGTCAGCAGAGCCCGTACTAAGGCTTTTGCTCTATACCACAGCACAAGCCTCAGTGACATGTCAAAAGCACTATCAAGTTAGCCGGGCTAGGCC
This sequence comes from Acomys russatus, assembly GCF_903995435.1. Classification (NCBI taxonomy): domain Eukaryota; kingdom Metazoa; phylum Chordata; class Mammalia; order Rodentia; family Muridae; genus Acomys; species Acomys russatus. The sequence continues at coordinate 36,287,396 of NC_067149.1, forward strand.
CCACAGTCAGCCTGTCTGGAGACTGCGAGGAGCTGCTAGCTTCCTGGATTGTTTTTTGCCAATCATACAGCTCCACGAGCACATGCAGGAACCTAGGTTTGTGACTGTTGTCTGGAAGATAGAAAACAGAACTCCTAAGGCTGCAGCAGCGTTGATAGTCACAAGTTTGCCTTACAGCCAAAGAGCCCACAACACAGATAACAGAAGAAGTTCGGGATCAGCTCCTAGAAGCATCTGCTGCCACCAGGAAGGCCTTCACCACCTTCCGGAGGGAGGCCGACCCTGATGATCATTACCAGTCTGGGGAGGGCACCCAGGCTACAACGGACAAAGCCAAGGATGACCTAGAGATGAGCGCAGTCATCACCATCATGCAGCCCATCCTGCGATTCCTGCAGCTCCTGTGTGAAAACCACAACCGAGACCTGCAGGTGAGAGGCTGAGCTGTTGGGCCCTGAGAGAGACCTGCAAGAGAGGTCCTGTGTAGGGGACCTAAATAGCTATAAGTGGGAGGCCAGGCTGTGGGAACCTGGAGACCAACAGGAGAGAGGCCAGGCTCTGGGGACCCGGAGACCTGCAAGAGAGGTCCTGTGTAGTGGACCTAACTATCTATAGGTGGAAAGCCAGACCGTGGGGCCCATGAGACCTGTAGGAGAGGGGTCTCTGTTGGGGAAGCTAACACTGCCAGGTGAAAGCCTGTGGTCGGAGGACCCTAAGATCTGTAAGTAATTGATTGGTAGCACAGGAAGCACCAACATCTGTAGGCAAGGGCCCTGGAGACCTCAACACCTATAGATGGGAATGTGGGGGTAGGTTGAACCATGGTTTCCTGCTGCTTCTTATGGTTTGGTTCCTGTCACTTAGACCACCTTATCTGAATTGAGGATACAACACTACTGACTTTCTGGTTGACGAATAATGAAAATATGGATGGGTGATCCGTCCCTTACTGTCTTAACCAGTGTCTCCACAAAGTCAGACACCTATAGACTTGATCATTAGGGATGTTGGCTCCATATGTAGTTTGTGTGTATATGTACCTGTGTGTGTATCTTATAGCCTGATACCATTTGCCACTAATGACAGTATATTCAGGTAATAACTGAATAGATGAATAGACTATTGAAGATATTAAGAACATTAGATTTACAAAATCAAGTACATAAATCTAACTGAACATGGTTGTGTGCTGCATAATGACATTGTTGTGTTTGACAAATCATATATACAGCAGTGCGTACCATATGTTTTACAAGTTTTAATAAGCCGTACTTGAACCTAGGCAGTCTGGAGCTAAAGCCTGTGATATTAACCAGACTCTAAGACAGAGACAAGGCATTATCTCCCTTGCAGCTCCCTTGTAACAAGCACTGTTTAGAAAGGGCGGAGGCTGCTCTCTGGAGATCTGCCTCTTTGTTTCAAATCCCTGCCCAGGGGAAGCAGGCTGGAGCATGTGGTCCTTGGTGTACTGCCTGGCTTTCCTGTCAACTCTTGAACCTGAGGTGCCCACCCCTTTTTGGTTGAGTGGTGTTAGGATGGTAAAGAAAAGTTCACCTGCACAGCTCTTAGATAGGATGTCTCTTTCTAAGCCAAACAAGGCAGCATTGGTAATTCTACAAGCTTAAATGGTGATGATGTGAGAGGAATTGATACAGACCAAATCTAGCAAGAGGAAGGTACCATCTTTAAATGTTTACACTGCTGACTTTATCCACCAAGTGACTATGGCTCGACCATTCAGTGTCGCTCCAGCCAACCTCCATTATAAAGACAGGACGTTGTTTAAGAGTAATACAAAACAATGAACTAGAACTCATCAACATTAATAACTCTGGTTGCTTTATTTTTACCCAATTGGGTAAAATTGCTCTAAAGACTCTGAACTTTGAAAAGTATCTAGGTTCTAGGGTCATTAACTGGCCAAATAGGGCCAGACCTAAAAATGATGGAGTTCCCTATGGGACCCACCATTGACCATATTGACCCATTGAATGTCAAGGTATCCATGGCAGTGAGTCAGTGGTCCATTTCAGATGTTGACATTCTGGGCTTGACCTTGTCATCATCTGAATGTGGGATCCTGGCTGTCCCTTTGGTTGCCCATTGCACAGTCTTCACTGCTTCAGGCTCAGGCACTTTAGGCTCGAAATGTGGCTTGAGAAAACAGAGCACTTCTTTCCCAAAGAGCCAGGGTCCAGGTGTTGTCTCATTGGCTGGTATTCCTGTGTCTCGTGATGATATCATTTGTCCCTCCACCTTTCAAACAGCATCAGCAGTTAGGAGGGAGATCAACTAAGGAAAGAGTGAGTGATCCCTGTGAATCTAGGTGCCGGCAGCTCAGTTGTGGCATCTGTGTGACAAGGGTCCCATTGTGCTGCTTGCTAAGCATAGGGATCGGTGCTCTGTACTGTTCCCTGTGTAGTGTCACTGACCACCACCAACTTTAGGCTCCTCAGAGGAAATAGCTGGTGGTAGTTTCTATGTGTGTCACTCACACTGGAGAACGCCTGTTTAGCACCCAGCACTAGTGGTGCCCAGACCTTACTTATCCCTCACTCATCTGAGTGTCTGGAGCAGGACTGGAGCCAACTAGAGACTGCAATATAGCACACTAAAACTGCACAGCTCTTATTTGCTGAGTTCCCAGCTAACCAACCAAGGATGCCTGGAGTAGAAGCCTCCATGCATGTCTCAGGGACAATGCTCATAGATGGGCTCTGAGCTGGCTTCCAGTTTCTTTCACGGACTTGCCCTGCCTCCCCTCTCCATCCTTCTCCCCCGTGCCTGTGTGCTAGAGTAGAGAAATAGAGTGGGCTTTAATTGTACAAATTCATGATTTCTTGCTGGAAGTCTTCAGAATTATAGTCTTTTATGTTTATCTTTTCATGTAACTCTCCTTCCACCTTATGCCCTAGGGATCCCTGAGGAGAAGCAGCTTTTAATGAAGCCTTATACTGGGAAAATGGGGGGCGGGGAGGGCTGTGGTGTGTGTGTGGGTGTGTTTGTGTGTGTGTGTGTGTGTGTGTGTGCAGGATATACTCACATATTTTAAAAAGACCTAGCAACTTAATGTTTGAAGGTACATAAAAATTTTCCAATCAGGTGGTTCTCAGCCACTTTTTCTTAACCATAGAATCCTGTGTGTGAAGACATCTGGTATAGCGGTAGACTTAAGCTGAGTAGAACAGAGCAGACCTGCCCTGTTGAGAACGGAAACCAGAGTACCTCAAAGCCTTCTTCCCCCAGCCCTCATCTGTAGGAGCTCTGGAAAACAGGGAGGTCATTCCTGGGGAAGAAAGTACTATAATGAAACTCATATCTTAGTGTGACCATTTTAAAGAGAACTCAATTTTAAGAAAGATGTATGGTTCCCCACCAGTTAGGGACAACCTGCTCCACTGCCATTGTATTTGTAAGAAACTAGTTCTCAAAATGACAGTAAGTGGGACGTACCTACTCAGAATGCTGCCTTTTGGCAAACGCCTGGGGCAGGTGGTGGGGCACATTCATTGTGGGAGTTTTTAAAAGATGCTTCTAACCTACTACAGCTCCAATCAGTGGACCCAGGAACACCACAGGGTCCTGAAGACACCCAAGGTTCCCAGGAATGACCCTCGATTTTTCTTACTGCTGCGAGGCAGGAGTGGTCGCTCCCTGGTGCACGGAAATACAGGTCTGCTCAGAGAGAGGAAGCCCAGCCCTCTGAGGCAGCGGTCTCTGGGCTTGTGCCACTTTCTTGTCATATTTATAACCTTGATTTTCCTGTTGGTAAAAATGTTCAGTAGAGAGAAAGCCACTGAATTGGGCCTTGCCAAATGGGCCATTGCTGCCTTAAGCAAGGCCTGCTTAGTCAGAGACCTGATGAAGGACTGCCCTTTCACCAGTCTGTGTGGTTTTGAGTGTTTGCCGAGCCACGGCCTGAGCTTCCCCAGCCCCAGGTTAAAGGCCCAAGGCTACATGAGCACAAGCCTGAGACCTTTCCCTTCCTCACTCATCTTCATCTCCACCTTCATCGTCCCGAAAAGACCAGAGTTCCCTCATGCTGAGGAGGAAAAGTGCTGTGTGCTAAAGGTGATTGACAAAGCTTCCCTGGGCCCCTCAGTGAACAGTACATGGCTGTTTTTGTAAAAGACAGGAGGAACAAGATCTGAGGTAGGATGGGCAGACTCAACGTAGACACTGAAAAAGCCATGCGAGATGGCCTTCAGTGGGGACCACATAAAGTGATCATTTTTTTGTCCTCTTTTTTCTGTGTAGTCAATTGAATTCAGATTATTGCAACCAGCTTTCATAAAGCACCCAGTAGGTACCAGCCCCATGTAAGCTACCTGCAACTCTGAGCTGTGGATTTGGTTTCAGTGGTGCTAGGGTGCCTCTCCAGTGTGGATTCCTGCACATCCTACCGGGTGCACAGAGACCAGAAAGGCATCCTGTCCATAACATGGGGGGATGCTTCAGAGGCAGGCAAGATTTCCTGGACACAGTGACTTTATGGTATATCATAAAGGAAGAGGAGTCACAGAAGAGGTCAGGAGAGAGAAGACTATGTGGGAGCTCCGGGGCCAAGAGAGTGAGGTGTGCTTAGAAAACAAGACATTTATTGCTTCTGCCAGAGAGCACTGTGGTAGGAGCAGTTACTTTGTGCAGCAGAGAGGAACATATTGGGGACAGTGATGCCACCATGATGGGCCTCAGAAGGAATGCTGGTAGTTTGCATCTTAAGCTTCCATATTCTTTCAATGCCTGGCCTGAGGGCTCAGGACCCTCCACCCCTATGTGTTGGGGCCCCTGCTAGGCCTTTATGCAGGCAGCGCCTTCCTTTAGTTGTCACAGCAAGGGAGAAACTGGGCAAAACCGTCCTCTGTCTTCCTATAGCCCTGAAAAAGTACCAAACTCAGTTACCTTAGGAAAGGCCACAGGCTAGGACTCCTGAGTAATGTGTGCTCCTCTGTAACCCACTGGAACCTGGTCTTGTCACTGAGTGAAGAGGACCAAGGTTAGACTGGAGGTAGAGGTGTGTCCTGATGACTTAGCAGTCTGCCCACTTCCCAGCTTTTGACCCATGCTTTTGCATGCTTTGTTGCTCACATCAAGCATGAATAAACCTTCTTCCTAAACTTTCTAACGACAGGAAGAATTTAAATGCAAGAGTTGTATCTCTTCAGTCCACAGTCCTTTCTGTTTAGGAACATCTGGTACAGAATTGGACTTACATTACCCAGTAACCTTTATGCTTTATAAATGTGCTCTTTTGTAACCTACAGTATGACTTAGAGGTCCTTCCATGTTGGCCTGCCAGGATCTACTCAACGGTTCTAATTCATTATATGGGCATACTATATTTTTTTAGCTGTTCCCCAGTTGGTGGGTATTTCGGTTGTTTCCATTTCTCCACTGTTGTAAACAGTACTGCCGTGACTAGTACATACTCTGTGAATAGAAGTGGAATTGCCACATCAAATCGTATGTCCACTTTGACTTTCTGTTGACGTTATCTTTCTTACTTCCCAATTTCTACAGTAAACACTGCCCACTTTCTAACTCTGAGATAAGTAGTACTGTAGTTGATTTGTGCCTCATTACAGGAGTCTCAGACATGTGCCTGTTTATCAGACATGTACCCAGCTTTACAAGGCTACATAGCTGTTGATTTTCTTAACCTATTGAGGAAGGGTCTTGCTTTGTGATTCTTGGAGAATACATAGTCAAGCACATATGCACAAACACACACATGGAAACGTACATACATGGACATGTACACTTACTCTCACTCCTTACTTTAGTAGTGGAAATGATCATGGCTAGTGTGTGTAGGGGTGTGTGTGTGTGTGTGTAGGAGATGAGGTGATTTTTTTTTCTCAGTGCCAGTGATGGAACCAAGGGCCTCATGCATGTTAGGCAAGCTCTCTTCCTCTGAGCTAACTTCCCAGCCCTTAAGCCAGTTGCTAATGTCTCATTTTGTAGTGACAGTACTTAGTACTAGTCTTGTGTGTTCAGCCCACACAACACTCTAACCATCCAGTAAGAAGATGGTACGCAAGTAAGAAAGGGTAAAGGAAGAAGTAAACAGAGGGGCTAGGGAGATGGATCTGCTAGGAAAGTGCTTGTCATGCACTCTGCAGACCAGAGTTCAGATCTCAGGCACTTGTGTAAAACCTAGGCATAGGAATACATGCTGCAATCCTAGCACACAGGATCCCTGGTACCCGCTGGGCAGCTGGCCTGGCTAAATTGGTGAATTCCCAGTTCACTGAAAGACTCTGCCTCAATAAAGTGGAGAGCAGTCAAAGGAAGATGCCCATCATTGGTCACTGTCCTCCACATATGTGTACCCAGAAGCATGCATGCATGCACACACATACGACATGTGCATCTGTACCAAGATTAAGTTTGTTAAAGGGGTAAAGGCAGGGGTGAGAATCCACACCAAAAGAACCTGAAGTAGACTTCCAAGAGAATCCCTCCTTCCTTGAATCTCATGTAGACATATTGGAAAAGCCACAGTGTTGTAGCCATAACTTGAGGCCACAGGCTGATCTTCCCTGGGCCACGAGGGCTTGTCTGTTCCATAGTGCACATGTCTTCATAATAGCCAATCTGTTCAGGACACTAGCCTATTAGAGACAATCAGATAGCAGGACGGATGACCTCCCTCTTCTCTTTGCCTTTGTTCTCCCATGCCTCATTGCAGAATTTCCTTCGTTGCCAAAACAATAAGACCAACTACAATTTGGTTTGCGAAACACTGCAGTTTCTGGACTGCATCTGCGGAAGCACAACTGGAGGCCTTGGTCTTCTCGGACTGTACATAAATGAAAAGAATGTAGCACTTATCAACCAAACCTTGGAGAGTTTGACTGAGTACTGTCAAGGGCCTTGCCATGAGAACCAGGTAATTGTTTGTACTTTGGGAAGAGAGCAAGACATATTCATTATTTGGGAAAGTTAATAGAGACACATAGCACCTATCTCAATCTTGTGGAGCTCATAAGATGGGCAGTTCTTCTCCATGGTGAAGTTTCCATGGTATTGTCTCATAATGCCAAACTTGCCCAGTGAATGATGGGGTTGGCTGTATCTTCTTGGCTTGGATCAGTCTAGTTTGACTTGGTGAGTTTCCTTAAGACTTCAAGTTTACTTCAATGCTACACCAGGGCACATGCCTATTTGAAAGGAACACACTGGAGTAGTTTGCAGTCAAGGATCCTAATTGGGGGAAACGGATCCATTTGATACCATATGAACTGAGCCAGAAGCTTGCTCCAAGCTTAAGTCTTAAACAGAAATACCAAATTCAGAAGATGACTGACGTAGAGAGAATGGAACACAATTTTAAAGGGGAGAAGGGGCTCAGATCCTGGTATCAGTCACACACTCTATTTTCCTATAAGAACAAAGCCGATTGCACGGCACTCTGTGGATTAGACTCAGCCAATTTATCAGTTAGAGTGTATGGGGACTTTCCTACTGTTTACTGTTAATTCTGAAACTAGAGATCTTCATCTGTCTTTTATTTTTACCACTTTCTCACGGAAAATTGCACTCTCCCCAAACGACATTACTGGGAGTGGTAAGCATTGTGTTGAAATAGCAGTTTAGCCTGTTGGCCTTTGATGTCTGATTTATGGCCAGTATTTGTGTCAATGCCTGTGTGTATGTGTCCTGTTTACACAGAACTGCATCGCCACCCACGAGTCTAATGGCATCGATATCATCACAGCCCTCATCCTCAATGACATCAACCCTCTGGGAAAGAAGCGGATGGACCTTGTGTTAGAACTGAAGGCAAGTGGAGCCTGAGAGCTAGAGGCGGCTGGGAAAGTCAATTTATGCTTTGCCTGGCATGTGACACAGTTGGTATTGTGAAACTAAATACCAAAAACAGTTCTGTTTAACTGAACAAATGAGCTGCATTGCACATTGTGACCTAAAATGCAGAACTTCATTCTTTCCAAAGAAGGGCCTTGGGAGACGGCACCAGCTTTTCAGTTAGGTCACCTGGAATGAAAAGCTGTCATCAGAACTGAGAAACAAATTCAGAAAGCATCCAAGAATAAAAAGCCTCAATTCTGAAATCCAGTGTGGACGAAGAGAAACATCACTCCTCTGTGGTTCCTAATCTTGCTGTCTATGGGCAGAGGGGTCAGCAGAGGAATGGTACAACTGAGCCCTTGTAGTGGCTAAAGAAATCAATTGTTACTTAGTCAGGGGACACCTTTCTCTGTTCTGTCATTGACTCTGCAGAACGGTGGCTGATAATGTTGGCTTAAAATAAGAGTGTGCCTACAGTTCTGTGGTGAGTTCTTTGTCACAGATGGGAGACTGCAGCTGCCAATCCTGAAGCAATCCTAGCATTTAAAACCCTATGAAAATAGCTTTATGGAGTTAAATGGTGAATTCAAGGTACTTACTTTGTGGGGTTTACTAGATGACATACCATTCCTGAGGGTCCATGGGCTGCTCCCCTAGTCTCTTGCTCCTGTTCAGTGTGCATAGGTTGTCAAAGATTGAAAAAATCCAGTTCTGAGAATTGAACTTGGAACCCACTGTGATGTTGGGTGCTGCTTGGAAATGTGTTAGTGTCTCTGAGCACCTTTGCTCTTCTGCTACTCCCACATTAGGGCATATTGAGATCTGTGTTCTCTCTTACACCTGTAGACAGCAGTAAGGACTTCATCCTGACTGTGAAATAGCCTTGAACTACCGAGGTCAGCTGAAAATTCATCTGCATTTACTGCATGAAGGGCAACAGAGGAAAACAAGCCTTAGGAGAGGATTTTAACACACTTTTCTCCAGGAACTGCATGGTTAATTTTACTTTTCCTTTAGTATTGAGAACTGAGAGTCCAAACTCACAGTTGATTTGAGCATATGGTTTAAATGGAATTTTTAACACTGTTTTTTCCTTCTGATAAATACTTTATACTTGACTATCATTCAAGCTCTCATACGGCTACCACTTATCAGAAAGTACACGATGAGTATCTGAAATAGACTGAGACGTCCATGTGTTCCTGCTTGGCATTTCTGTGCCTTTCTCAAGGAATTTAGCAGTCTGGGGATTATCGTAGAAATAGGTGAGAGCTTGGTGACTGGGCTGAACTTCTTTGAGCCAAGCTGTGGAGGAACATTTATCTCTATTCCTAATCCCCACGGGTGGGGGGGGGGACACAAACTTTGAGACCTATATACAAAGAAGTATGTAAATTGCAGACTTGGGGCCTCAAATAACATTAAGCCAAGAAATGCCAGGTGTACACATATGGACATTGTTAATGTAAGGGGGATTACGTCTTGGTGGATGTGAAGGGTTCCTTTGGGCCACTTTTGTTAACTCATAGCATATGTATTCATGATATTAGGAGATATGAAAATTGATGGATTTTAGGACATGGAGAAGTTATATTTACTGCCTATCATCTCTGTCCCATAATATCCAATAACAAAATATTTAGGGGAAAAAAGATTGTATTTGTACTGAAAATATATATACCCTTTATCTTATTCTTACTCCCCAAAGAGTATAGTCTGAGTGTTAACCCAGCATTTATCAGGTCTTACAAATAATAGAAATAAAGTAGACAAAGAAGATACATACATTATATACAAATGCTATTCCATTTTGTATGAGGCTTGAGCATCTGAGAATCTAGGGAGCCATAGGGTCCCTGTGGATACAGAGCGAAGACCACACCCACCAGCACCCATGTGTAAACTGTCTGTTTCTGCTAGAACTGCTGTGGAGTTTACTAGCCTATCATTCCTGAGGGCAGAGTCTTAAGTGTGCTCCTCAACAATCTCTCACACCTGTTCTGGGGTTCCAGAGATTGTCAAAGATTCCAAAAACACAGTGTATGTCCTACACATGCTTCTAACACATGTTTCTAAGATCCCTAGGAGCACACCCTGCCTGGTGAAGATACTCTGGAGTGCATGTGGCCATGGGGTGGACCTGTCTGTCTAGCCAGGATGCACACCCATGTCAGCTGGGCACATGTATCCAGGCAGCTGCCCTGGCAGTTATTCCATATTTCTTCCCTTTTGTCCTCTCTGTTTAGAACAATGCTTCAAAGCTACTCCTGGCCATCATGGAGAGCAGACACGATAGTGAAAATGCAGAGAGGATTCTGTACAACATGAGGCCCAAGGAGCTGGTGAGTTGTGACTGACCCCTTGGCAGTAGCACCAAGGAACCTCAGAGTGAAACTGGGACAGAATAAAGGACCTGCTTCTTTGAGCTTCTAAAATCATTCCTCAAATCATACGTAGCAAGGATCGTTTAATCCAGACCTATGAGACTGCATGGAGACATATGGCAATGAACATGGGTGGCTCGCCTTGTCCTGGTAGCACAGACCACATATAAAAGCTTCCCCTCCATTCGCTCTCCCATGGAGAACAGCATGCAGTGAAGGAATCTGAGTTGAGGTCCACAGCTCAGTCCTTTGACTCTGCCACCTTAGGTAGCTCATTGCCTCTTTGAGCTGCACTTTCCAGATCTGTGAAAAAGAAAATAATATTACTTACATTGAAAGGTTATCTGTAGTTTAGAACACAAGACTCAAGTCAAACCTTTAGCGCAGTACCTGGCATGTAGTCCTCCATGAGTGGAGCCTCGTTTTCAGCTCTGATTCACTATTAGGCAAGTGTTCTACCATTGAGCTACATCCCCAGCTCTTGGTTTGGAGTGTTTATTTGTTTTGTTTTGTTTTTCTTTTGTTTCATTTGCAAGGGGGGCAGGATTAGGAGTGGGAGGTTGAGACACAGTCCCATGTAGTTCAGGCTGGCCTCAAACTCACTGTGTAGCTGAGGCTTTTCTTGAGCTTGGGATCTTCTGCCTCCACCTCCTAAGAATTAGGGATATGGGTATATGCACCACCATTCCATGACAGCCTTGGTTGTATGAAATGATGGCTTGCTACAGCCCAGCTGGCCTCAAACTCATAACAATCCCTTTACTTCATACCCTGGGAATACTAGAGTGTGTCACCACACATGGCCCCTGCCACATCTTTTTAGAGCTTACACGTTCACATCTGTTCTTGGTGCGGTCATCGGGACAATAGGAGAGTGTGTTTTGAATGTTAGTGCTTGGTTTTTGTTTTCTTAAAACATGACCTGGTTTGTTTTTGAAGAATGACTATCATGATGGGCTGTGACTCCCATGCTGGGAGTTGGTGGTTTGAACTGTGAAAGGAACAGTGTTCAAGGATGGGTGATAGGAGTTGAGTCTATTTGGACTTTGTCCCATGCAAATAAACTGTAACTGACAAGCTTAAATGAGGGCATTAAAACATCTCTGCCTCCTGGTGACCTGGATGTGCACTAGAGACCAGACCAAAGTCCCTTTATGTATTCCTTTAAATAAAAGTTCACAGCAGCCTAGTTCTTTGATCCCTGAGGTCAGGGAGTGAGTTCTCAGCAGAGACAGGAATCTCTGCAAGTTTTCATAACAGCTTATGTAACTGGGGCTAACTGGGTATCTAAGGGTCATTATTTAGTAGGGTCAGAATGGCCTTCGAATAGAACCCTTTTTAGCTTTTTTGCATCAAAAATGTGCCCTGGATCTTCAAGACTGTCTTGGGTAAAGGAAATGCCACGACCCCTTGTGACAGCTGCCACCATCTCCTGGGTTGCCCCCTTGTGGTTAGAAAACATTATTCTGGGTCATAGAAAGGGTCAAGTCTTCTTGAAGAGACCAGGGTTCTAAGAAGACAAATAGGAAGTTGGAGTCTCCAGAACACATCCACATGAGTGTGAGTGTGTGCGTGTGCACGCATGCTCCTATGCATGCACTCTACATATGGAACATGCTGGGTTGGTTTTAGAACTGCTAGGAAAACAAGCTAAGAGAGTGAGGATCTCATCCCCAAGGTTCCATCCCGCAGCTAACCCCCTGTCAGTACAGAATGTGTGGCTTTCTGCACGCTTGCTCTTGGATGAGAAGGTCCCAAATAATGGCTAGTGGCAGTGAAAAAGCTGCCCCAGGCTGAAGTACCTTCTGGATGATCAGAGGAAATGACTAATTCTTGGTATAACTGAACATATTTATTCTTGGTGTTTGAATAACTAAATTCTGAGTGATATGTTTATTTAGGAAAGCTTGGCAGAGTATTGTGCTGAGTGCCAGGGGAGGGATTCAGCCCCAAGCAGCCCCAGCCTCTTCACTCTGGAAACCAAAGAGAGTGAGAACAGTCAGCAGGTAGTAAGATGCTCTAAGATGTATGCTACTAGTTGTGAGGAGTCCTGGGGTCAGGCAGGTAGCTGGAAAGGGTAGTGGCTAAGTTCACATCCCAGCTCATGACCCATGGCCTTAGCAATGTGCTTTCATGTCCTTATTTCCGCATCTTACAGGAGCAGACATTTCTGAGACCTCATAAAACATTTGAAAGCATTACATTTTAATAGAATGTTAGCACATGGAGCACAGTACAAGCAGAGGTGGCATAGGTTTTCAGTAGGTGGTCCTGGCTCATGCAGTTACATTCCCATGGAATAGGCTCTGGGACACTTGGACCCAGAAAGCACTTAAGTACTTGCATACTTCCCCAAAAGTTAATGGTTTTCTTACTACTTTTCTCCCTGAAGGGAGCAATGGTTGAGAAAAGGAAATTTTTGTGTGTCGCACACGTGTGTGTGTGTGCACGTGAGTGTGTGTTTGTATCACATGTTGCACTTTTCAAGGGTGCTGGTGGTGGTGATGTATGTCTCTGCATTCATACATGGTGGTGGGGGGTGAGGAATTAGAAATGAAAAACAAGCTTGCTTTTTCCTCTGTGAGTTCCTGGATTCAGGCTCGGGTCTTCAGCTTGCATAGCAAAAACCCTTTTAGCCATTGAACTACCATCTTACCAACCCATTTTGTCCCTCAGTCAAGGTGTTTTTTAATAACCACCATTGACTTCTAAGCAGAGGGATATGAACGAGCCATTGAATGTGTTGGTCCAGGTAAAGTGAATGAACTTGTCCTGTCAGTGAATTTGGTGCCCACTGCCAGGATCATGATAATTAAGAAGTCTACAGCTCCATCCATGCCTGGTGAGACTGGATATAGTCCTTGGTGAGCAGTATCTGCCCAGAAGTAGGGACAGCTGTCTAAGCTGTAGATGTGTCAGCTGTGAGTCAGGAGATGTGTTCTCTTGCCCCTTCTCAAAGGTGGAGGTGATCAAGAAAGCCTACATGCAAGGTGAAGTGGAATTTGAGGATGGGGAGAATGGTGAAGATGGAGCTGCTTCCCCCAGGAATGTGGGCCACAACATCTACATCCTTGCTCACCAGGTACAGCCCTCTCTCTCTTGCCCATACCAGCATTCTGAGCTGGAGGTGTCCTGAGACTGGCTCTTCCTGGAAAGCTTTCTCCTAGTACTGGTTGTACCCATGTGAACGTGGCTTGCAGGTGTGTTTGGCCACCTGCCTTAAGGGCCTGAGTTCCAGGACTCTGCCATTTTCCCAGTGTGGTAGGTCACAGCCTTGGAAATCCCCATGCCTTGAGCAATGATACTGGATGCTTGGTCTGGAGCCGCTGAGAAAGAGTCTTAGGCATTTTATAAATACTAATGAATCTCTCTTAACAACCTAAAGAAATAAACTTGAGCTTCCTTGCCTATCACGTTTGGGGATCTGTGGGAACCTGTCCTTACAATTTCCTTTTGTTTGCCTTTCTGGGTGATACTTTCTGCCCTGACACCAAAATGTCATATTTCATAATCTCTTCCCAAGTGGCTGGGTTTTTGAAGTTGCTTCTTCCTTGGGTATACTGGGGTGTCTTCACTTTTTGGGTGGGGATGGGCAAGCTGTAGCCCAGCTAGAGACTGGCATGTCCTTTCTTTAGCCCCTTTTAAAGTTGGGCATGGGACCTGGGTGTAGCACGATGAAGGCAAGAGGCCTGGAGTTGCCAGGTCCTGCCCTAGCATACCTACTGACGGATTTCAAACACTCCCCTGTCCCACATTGCCTCCGTTCTTAGCACCTAGCATCTGAAAGGGTTTCTGAATAGTCCCAGAATGGAGGCTTAATGGGAGTGCACAGAAAATTTCATGTCCCTCCTGCCTGGCTTAAGAAATCAGGAAAAAGGAGGATCCTCCATGGGCATAAGCTGTGCCATGCAGCTTCTTTCATTGCCAGACTCCCAAAATAGCCTCTGTGCAAAGCGGAGCTGAGTAGAAGGGAGCAAGCCTCTTGCGTGGTACCTTGGCCTTTGGCGTACTGCTGGTCACTTTGAATTGTTTATGTAAACTCAGAAAAGCTGTGGAGAGAGCTCAATTGACAGAGTGCTTCCCTAGCATCCAAACAGCCTTGGTTGTGGTGCTGTACATCTGTGACACCAGAACTCTAGAGGAAGTGGCAAGAGCATCAAAAGTTTAATGTCACCCCCAGGTGCATAGCAAGGTCAGGGCCAGCGTGCAATACAGGTGACCCTGTCTCAAAAAAATAAACAGAGTTTGAAAGTGGCTCTTACAACCACTGACTCCCAGTTTCTCTTTGCTTGTGTTCTAGTTGGCTCGGCATAACAAAGAGCTTCAAACCATGCTGAAACCCGGAGGCCAGGTGGATGGCGATGAAGCTCTGGAGTTCTACGCGAAGCACACAGCACAGATCGAGGTAAGTGGGGAGAAAACAGTCAAGCCACGAACAGGGAGAGCTTGGGCAGCAAGGCCTAGACCTTTGGCATATGGTGCCCCATACCAAGGGTGTTCTCACCACTCCAAGCAATAAAAATGTTGGGGTGCTTCCTATTTACTAGGTTCCCCCATTAGGCACTAGATTTCGTGTGGTAGCCAAAGCTATCATGATTCCTGCTTAAGGCCCAGAGCTCTGGAGATGCACACGGATCAGATCCACATAGAGGTAATGGCAATGTCAGGTCAGCTCCTAAAGCAAGGGGGTGGGACTGCGGAGGTAGGTAGCTCAGTTGATAAAGCATTTGCTCTGCAAGCAGAAGGACCCAACTTAGTTCCCAGAACCCACATTAAAAAATTAGGAGTAGTGTCAGGCACTATAATCCCAGTGCTGGGGAGGCAGAGGCAAGTTGCTGTCTGGGCTTGCATGACCTACTTTGGTTAATAAGAGACCTTGCCTCCAAAAAGAAAGAGGGAAATGAACAGGGGCAAAGTGCCTGAAAAGGATACCAAGGTAGACTCCACCTGCCCTATGCATATGCACACTGGACCCCACCTGCACATATGAACATATACTCACATGAAATCTAGCAGAGGGACCTACTGTAGATTATAGTGGTGGCCTAGGAAGTCTGTTGTGAAGAAATGGCATCCAGATACAGAGTGAAAGAACAGAAGACTGAAATAAGCAGTCCCAAGAGGGAGAAGCTTTTCTGACTTCTACAAGGAAGACCACAGGTAAGGGGTGCAGCTGGAATCAATTGAGTCAAAGTGGAAATGGTGCTGAGTTAAGGAGAGGAAACAGCACAGAACATTCAAAGCTGACACACTGTCCTGGAAAGAAGTTTGCACTTTATCCTTGGAACAGTGGAAACTGCTGGCGTTTCACCCATGTGGGCCTCACCATCCTCTATGCATTTTAAACAGGACAACACACTCACTGGCCTCCTGAAGTGTGTGGCACCATCTCTACATGGCAAATGGAAGAGATCTTCAATAAGGCTCAGTGAGGATGCACACTTCTCCCCCTCTCAGTGTCACAACTGGAGTTTTAGTCCCAGGCTGTGTGACCCCTGAATATGGGGTGCACAGTCTATCCACTGCATTGTCTCTTAGCATCTGAAAGGAAACGTGTCTGGTGTCAGGGTCCGGGTACTCAGAATGCTGTACCTTCTTTTGCTAATGACTTTACTACCAATATCAGAAGAGGGATTTGGAAGCCCTAAGAGACTCGTTGGGTAGAAGGACATTCTGGGTAGAGGCTCTTCAGGAGTCTCTTCTTACCTGCCATCTCAGCCCTGCAGGTAGTCCCGAAGAAATGCTTCATCTCACCAACTTGTCAGCCATGCCAAATGTATGTGAACTCAGTGTGGATTTATTTATCATGGCCAGAAACTTAGCCAAAAGGCCAACTCTGTCCTCTGCGTCCTCGATGAGACAAGCTTGGCAGTGCAGAATGTTGAAGACGAACAGAATCAGGAGGTATTGTCTAACTCTTTGGCCCAGTTGAGAGGAGACTAAAGCCGGATGAAAATAAAAGAGCATGTACAAAGTCTCCTACCACTAGGGGTAGAGAAGGAATGCTCTTCGGTCCTCCTGACTCCCACTGCTAAGTCTGCTTAAACAATGAAAAATGTAAAACTATTGCCAGTCTCTGAGTTCTGCCCTTGGCTGGCCAGGACCCTCCCTTAGATTCCCCTGCAGGTTATGTATGCAAATCCGTGGTGCTGTGTCATAGCTGCTTGAGGCTTTGCGAGCAGACTCTGGACTTCTCAGCCTTTAGCCATAGAACACAATTCTTGCCAGAGGTCTTCCTCTCCCCTCCCTTTTCCTCCTGAATCTCTTTTGTGCTAGGCGAAGGAACAAACGGTCCCAGACGCTAGGCTGTGTGAAGCTGGTGGCGACTTTCATAGCAAATGTGTAGAGCAGGTCCTCGTCCCAGGCATGTTCTACGTGCTAACCACACACTACACTTCCAGTTAAGCCAGGTTGGCTTTGAACCAAAACCATTCTGACATCAAAGAGATTCTGAAGCCCCCCACCTGAGCTCCAGCTAGATTCAGGAGGCTGTGGTGTAGAGACCTTGTACCTCTGTACATATGGAGTCAGAACTGTGAGAACCTGTCTGACCTCCACAAGCATTTCCCACCACGGCCGAGCCTGAGTCACCTCTCTTGCCCCATCAGGGAACAAAGGTATTGAGAGAGGGAGCAAGCTCTTCCTGTCCAGGGCGTCATCCCTGGGCTTAGCTGACCTCCTCAGCTTCTGTGGAAGACTGTAAAAGGCCAAGAGGCCAAGTCTCTGGTGTGCTACAGCTTGTGGCCTTTTAGAACTCTCTCCTTGAAACTGTGACTTAGTACAGCATCCTAAAATTGGAAACACACTACTCTGGAGACAGCCATGGAAGGAGAGAAGGAAGGAAACCTGCAGATGTCCACTCCTGCAGCCCCACAAAACCAGTCTAAGGAGCACTGGTACCCTCCCAGAGGCAACTGTCATTGTGGTTCAGGGATCATGCATTCTGGACATTATGACAAGATGTAGGAGGTCATTGCAACTATAGTGTCAAAGCAAAGTTCTGTTCTAGAAGTTCCTCTCCAGGGCTAATCTAGTCTTTACTATCTGAGAAAAAATAAATGAATAAATAATGGGTGAGGCTTATTCTGTGCCCCAACATTGCCCTATCTAGTATGACAGCCATCAAGCCATGCCTGTTACATCAAAATCAGGTGCAATACTTGTTCTGTTGCTAATTCGTAATAACTGCATGTGCCTATCTCCCAGTGGCCCCTGTGGCTAGTGCCTGTCCTCTCGGACACACAATGACTCCATCATTGTAGAAAGTTCCACTGTACAGTACTAGCCTCAGCTGAATGTTCTAACAAAACTTTGTATAAATTGCTTGAGATGAAATCTGATCATATTTAAAGGAAAAGGAGGAATGTGTTTCCCATCTGTTCATTTTCATCAAATAATTTTTACACTATACAGTGTCAGTGTTGGTTGCTACTGAGAGTTTTACCTAGGCTGAGCTTGTTAGCCTGTGAAATGGTGCTGCTTGTCTTTAAGCTTATCAGTTGTTTGTCCAGACAAGCACTTCAGCAGTATCTAGTCAAGGCTATACACTGTTCACCCATCGTGTCACAGCGGAGTCACTTAAAGTACCTTGGGAATATATAGAGTGTAACTATAATAAGTTTATGATTCTAGTGGTTCTTTTAAAGGTGACTATTTTATGTTACAGTCACAAAATTAAAACTAGTATTTAAAGGTGGAGAAGTATTAAGATAGTATAGGGGGAAGTTGGTCATATTTATATGGAGTATGAGGTTATATAAATTGTTACAGACTTAACAAAACTTTTGTGTCTAGTGTGTGCATGCACAAAGGCACAGACACACATGTGTGTGCATGTGCGCGCGCACACACACCAGCTGAGGGCTTTCAAATCAGACAGATTCACATTATCCTGAGCCTTGAACTCCAAGTTCACTGCCAATAGCAAAGCAAAAGAGTCCTCATAAAAGGCTTTGAGAATAACTGCTTCCCCTCCACTTCAACCCTAGATTGTTAGACTGGACAGGACAATGGAACAGATTGTCTTCCCTGTGCCCAGCATCTGTGAATTCCTGACTAAGGAATCAAAACTGAGAATATATTACACCACGGAGAGGGATGAGCAAGGCAGTAAGATCAATGATTTCTTCCTGCGCTCCGAGGACCTCTTTAACGAAATGAATTGGCAGAAGAAACTCCGAGGTGAGTCCTAGAGCCTGGACACACTCTGGGAATTGTTCAGCTCTGGCGCTTCTCGCTTGGCCTGGGTAGTGTGCGTACCGCCAAGCAGAATCAATTTGGGAAGAGTTGGTGGTGGTGTCCCTTTCTGCATATAGGGAACTTCTGTGTTTCGATATATGGGACCAATCTAAGGGTTCTAAATGGGCTATGTTCATGCAGCATTTGATTTGATTGGTCCAGGGGCTTCAAGGGTGACTCAGAGTGCCTCAGAGAACCAATTAGATACAGAAAAGGCCAAGCCTTTTCCTGCACAGGATGGCTCCCTTAGGCTGAGAATGAAGACTGGCACACCTGTTCCTGAGACTCTTCTCTTTTCCCTCTGACGGAGTAGTTCGGGTTCAAACCTCCCTGTCATTTTATAGGCAGTGCAATTGTTTGCTGTGCTAAGATGCAGCATTGCTCACCAGCAGGTCTTGTGGCAAAGCCCAGCCAAATCAAATGGAGATTACTCGTCTTAGACACATTTATAGCGCTTCCCCAGAGGGCTTCTCAGCTCCCAGTTTTCATTAGCGTTTTAATGTGATCCTTCAGCACCAGCAGTGTGCTTGGCAGCAGCTGTTGTAACCAACTTTGAAAGGATCATGCTTAATTTGTGTGTGAGTTGGGAGCCAGATTCTTTTTTTTTTCTTTCTTTCTTTTTCTTTCTTTCTCTTTCTTTCTTTCTTTCTTTCTTTCTTTCTTTCTTTCTTTCTTCTTTTTCTTTCTTTTTTCTTCTTTCTTCTTTCTTCTTTCTTTCTTTTCTCTTTTCTTGTCTTTCTTTCTTTCGCAGGGTGTGGCTGGGGCAGGGGAGAACTATGTCAGAGAACAGTTTCCGGGACTTCTTGTGCTATCTCCGGTCCCTGCCAGTCTGAGCAGAGCCAGGCCTGCCTTCCTTACCGGGCTTGCCTTGTCTGCCTTCTTCCTCATTTCCCTGGCACGCCTGGGGGTTCACACATGGCAAAGAATTGTACAATCAAGGTAGTACCAGGTCCTCGGCACCAAGGAGAGGGAGGAGGGCTGTCTTTCACTTGCACCATCCACCGCTTCTGCGGATGCAGGCAGGCAACTCAACTATTCCTAGACCCTCAGCTCTCTGGTGGCCAGTGAAGATTCATTTATCCCAGAGTGGCCATCTCATTGTCTCAAGATTTTCCTTGAAGTATAGCTAATGCCTTATCTTATTTCGGTCTTTCTGTTTTTTGAGAAAAAAAAATAGTGTTTGTTTTAAGGAAGTTTGAAAACTCTACTTGTCATCTGAAAATTTTTAATTGCCTTCAAAGCTATCTACTAGGAGAAAAGTGGAAAATAATAAGTGAATTAAACAGTCCAATTATTTAGAAAGGGGAGAGATGTACTCATTAGAAGCAGCATTAAAATAGAACACATCGCTTTTCACTAAGTAGTTTTTTTCTAC
Organism: Acomys russatus; assembly: GCF_903995435.1. Taxonomy (NCBI): domain Eukaryota; kingdom Metazoa; phylum Chordata; class Mammalia; order Rodentia; family Muridae; genus Acomys; species Acomys russatus. The sequence continues at coordinate 36,307,205 of NC_067149.1, forward strand.
CAAGTGTGTAGGGAAGACTTTTCTGTCATGTTTGTGAGGCTGACTTAGCGATGGCTGATGTCAGTGACGGTCTTGCTGGGTGTAATGGGAAGTCAGTAGCTTGTTCTCTATATGGCTACTGATGTTAGTGTTTTCTAGTGTTAAATCATTATGGGGCTGGAGGGATGGGCTGGTGGCTAAGAGCCCTGGCTGCTTTTGCAGAGGAGCTAAGTTCACTTCCTGGCACCTGCCTGGCCACTCACAACCATCTGTAACTCCAGTTCCAAGGGATCTGACACCCTCTTTTGGCCTATTTGAGTACTAGGCATTGTGTGGTACACACACATACACACAAGCTACACACCCATGCACATAAAATACAGAAATCTGCTTTTTAAAAGAAATTAGTTTTATTCTACAAGTGATTTAATTATTCAAGAATTAAATGCCCAATTTGATTTGCTCTCCAGAAACCCTTTCCTGCTTTCTTCTTGAAACACATATGCATGCACACACCCTCCTATGTGTACACATCTTTTAGGCCATCCCTTTCTGACACCTGGAGATCATATGTCTAGTGAAGAGAAGATTCCAGGCTGTGGTACCTAGAAGATAGTGCAAAAGGAAGCACAGATAGAGCTGCTTATGCTGACCACTTCTTGCTTGGAATTTTCTTTCTTGTTTATCGCATTAAAGATGGGAAATGCTGCTTGTGTGGAGTCCTAAGTCATCCATAGAAGCCCCGTTTCCTTAAAGCAACAGCTGGGAGCCAATGTGACCAAGACATGCTCTCGAAGCAGTTGTTTATGTCTGTCTTGGGTGCTGGCATTCTGCCTTATTGCCGTAGTGTGGCTAAATTACAGTCCTTAGTAAAAGAGAACTTGCTACAAGGTACAGTGGGGGATCTGGCAATGTGTGTATTTCTTCCTGTGGGAACTAACGATCTGTACAGAAACAGATAACACAAGTATATCTTTAAGTGGCTATGAGATGAAGTTGATTATGATTAGGGTTATAATCAAGCAATGACAGGTTATAGAAGTATGGGAAACGAAGACTTGAAAGAAGAGGATGGATGGTGCTAACATCTCACAGGGAGGCGGAATTTGAGTAGCCACAGCCTAGAAGATCAGGAGATGGGGTGGTGTGTTCCATTGCCTACTGCTACTATAACAAACTGCCACGAACTCTGATCCTTACCCCAATGTAAATGTACTGCCTTACTATTCTGGACATGAGGAGTCTGGTGAGATCCTCCCTGAGTTAGAAATCAAGTTATAGGTAGGGTGTGTTCATGCTACAACCTCCAGCATGTTAAAGCTAAAAGCTACCTGTATTTCTGAGCTATGAACCTTTCTCCATTTTCAAAGCCAGCGATGTCAAGGAGAGCCTTTTCCAAGCTGTGTCCCTCTGATTGAGTCTTTACCTCCTTCTCTTACCTCAAAGACTCTGTGAATCTCTTTTGTGGTGTAACATAACACGTTCACAAACTGAAGACTGAGGTCTGGGACATTTGAATGAGCATTGTTTTGCTTAGCATAGAAAGCCTGTTAATTGCTTTAATCATTCCCAAAACACAGTGGCTTAAATCAACAAATGCTCCTTTTCTTATGTTTCCTGTGGTCAGAAATGACTTAGCTGGATAGCTACAGCTCAGGGTCTTTCACTAGGTAGCCACTGAGTTACCATCAGAGCTGCTGTCATCTGAGCATTTGCCTGGCCCTGACGAATCCACTTTGTAATGTGCTCTAATAGCTCTGGAATCACGGGATTCTTTCTTTCTGCACATATCCCTTTCCAACGAGTCTCAGATGTCCTCCTGACACAACTGTTGCTTTCTTTAAAGTCAGTGATTGAAGAGCGAGAGTAAGGAGAAAGCCACAGAGTTTTTATGACCTGCTCTTAGAAACCTCATGCCAGCACATGAAGTATCTTCTGCAGATTAGAAGCATAACCTAGATACAGCCATACTCAGGACAGTGTAATTAGCTGCCCCTCTTAGGGTATTCCATCAAAGAAAGAGTTACATCCAAGAGTGAGGAGGTCTGTATCACAATAAAGGGAGTATGTGGAAGCTGAAGGGCACAGTGTGTTTGTGGGAACTACCACTAGATTGGAATTGGAGGAGCTGCAGATGAGGGGAAGGGAAGTGAGAGAAAGGTTTGGAGAAAGGTGGCACATAGCTCCATATACCACAGGAAGTGTAAGGATATTGTGGGCCTTTAGCTTCTACCTCAATAAACAACTGTGTAGGCTACAGGGCTGATTATTCATTTGTTCAGATTCAAAACGAGAGTATAAATAGTGTCAGGTTTGGGAAATTAGATTTATTAGTAAACTATATGCCCTAGTTAAAGGCCATTTACTGCAGCTGTACTGAAGGGGACATGTTCCCACGCAGGGAATTCTGGCTTCCATGGACCATCATGATTTCTGCTAGCTTCTTGTATTTTTCCTGGACTTCTTATGAGCTCTTATGCATACATAAGTGTGGAGAGGCCATTAATCTCCCTGAACCTGTCCCTCAGCCTCAGCAGAAAGCCTCCAGCTTCCTACTATTCAACCTCGCCTGTTCTTTTGGGGTGCTTTTGTTATGTATATCAAAAGTGGATTCCAGCCCGTCGCACCTTCCTCTCCAGTTTGCTTCAGCAGGCTAGGGATGTGGCTCCGTTCTGCAGTACTTGCCTAGTGTGCAGGAAGCCCTGGATTTGATCTTCAGCACCATATAAAACTAGGCACAGGGAAGCCCAGCTATCATCCTGCACTCAGTGAAGAAGTGAGAGGGCAAGAAGACTGAGGTCACCCTCACCTGCAGAGTTGGTTTGAGTCTAGCCTATACTACATGAGACCCTGTCTCAAAGTATGCAATTTTGTTTCCCAGTTATTTTACAAAATACTAAATTGCTACCTGGAAGTTGACTGGATTCAGTCAGCCCCTGAATTGGCCATCTGTCTTTACCCCTTTTAATGACTCCAAATGATCACTAATTGGGGAAATGAGATCGCAAATCCTTCCTTCCATTTCTGGGCATTGATTTCTCTTCTTTTTTAAGATGAAGAATTTCAACTTAGACGACTGCTCATAGCTCTGTAACTCAATAGTTTTGAAACATTGCCTGTGACCAAGTTCCAACATGATATCAACAATTACTACATTACCCAGAAACCTCTTTAATTGTGCCATTACTTTCTTCGGATGAAAGTTTCCAAAGGTTTGGCTTCTGTTGCAGGCACCATTAGAGGGTCATTGGATTTGTCATTGGGCTGCTGTCCTAAAGTTCTGTGACAATCTCGCTGGTGGGGAAGTGGTCCATGATAGAGATGCTGGTCTCACATATCCTGTGCTTTGACCCAGAGAGGAGGGATCAGCATCTAATAAGACTGTTTTGTGTAAGCTGTCTCTGGTATGGCCACTTCAGTTACTTCTATGACATCTGTGGCATCAAGTCAACTGTCGGAAGCAATGGCTTAAGAAGGTGGCAGTGTGCAAAGAGTTCCCTGCCCTGTTGTAGTAGCTTTGCATCATACCCTTTCTCTCCCGGAGCCTTTGGGAATGTGAACTCCACTGCTGACCATGGTCAGCCACCTGCTGTCCCTGGTTCCTTGGTTTTGAGATCAAATGTACCATTTGAGGGAAAAGACAAGCAACTCAGTGGTGAAAAGGGGTAGCTGTCCTGCACTGGGGGATTAATGGAGTGTTTTAAGCCAAGAAAATGGTACCAGGCCCAGTCAGAGGCTCAGCTGGGCCAACTCTGAATGTTCTGTCTCCTTGACATTTCTAAAGGGCTAATTGAATTCTTGGGTCTCTCTGGGCATCGCATCTGGTACTGAAAGTCTAGGAGAGAACCACAATCTCAGTGTATGAACTCTAGATAACCTCAGATTCTATAACTGGTGGAGCTGACTGGGGCATGCAGGACTTTTAGATGGCCCAGGCTTTGCCCTTCTCTTCTTCCTTGGACCCCAATGAGTCCTCTGTTAGTGAGTTCTCCAATGACCCAATGTCATGTCACTGTGTTCCAGCTCTGAGGCAAATTGTGGTTTTTACTGTTGTGGTCACATCTGGGAACAAAAGGAGACTTGTGGGTGTTAGCAGAAGGAAGGGCCTTGCCAAATTCTAGGGCTCTGACATGTAGTCATCAACAGCCTAACAGGCTTTATGTTTCCACAGCCCAGCCTGTCTTGTACTGGTGTGCCCGAAACATGTCTTTTTGGAGCAGCATTTCCTTCAACCTGGCCGTCCTGATGAACCTGCTGGTGGCATTTTTCTACCCATTTAAAGGAGTGCGGGGAGGTAACCATACCTTTCTTTCTTCCTTCTTTTCAACCTTTTTTTTTTTTTGAGACAGGGATTCTATGTGTAACCTTGGCTGTCATGGACTCACTATGTGGACCAGGCTGGCCTCGCAGTCACAGCGATCTGCCTGCCTCTGCCTCCCAAGTGCTAGGATGTGCCGCCATGCCCGGATGTTAACCTTTCTTTATTTAAGTATTTTGCTTTGTCTTTTTGAGACACAAGTCTTCCTAGATAGTACAAGCTGGCCTGGAACACAGGAGCCTCCTCTCCTGCTTCAGCGCTCTGGTGCCAGGCTGTATTCCTTAGGGTTTCTATTGCCATGATAAAGCATAGTAAGCCTCTTGGCAAAGAAAAGGTTTAGTACAGCTCACACTTCCACATCATAGTTCATTATTCAAGGAAATCAGGGCAGGAACCTGGAGGCAGGAACCAAATGAAGCAGAGGCCATGGAAGAGAGTTGCTTCCTGGCTTGCTCAGCCTACTTTTTGATTCTGCTAACAGAACTTTGTAGAAAACACACACACTTGTTTTTGGTTTGGGGATTTTTTTTTCTAAAGCAAATTAAATGCTAGGTAATCTCATTGGTATCCAGGTTAAAAGTAAAGTGTTATTAAAATCTTATTTTTAAAAAGAAAAAATATTCTAAAGCCTAAAAATCCTAATTTTGAATGCCCATGACTACTCACCCAGGGGTCAAATCACCCGCAGGGACCTGTGTCTTTCCATGTCAATCACCAATCAAGAAAATTTAACTTTGGTCTTAAATCCTATCACTGAAACCATGGGTCCCATTTAGGATCCCAGTTATGCTTTTTCAGATAAGATGAAATAGTAGCTTTTACTTAAGATCTAGTTTTAAGTCAAGGAGGAGCTAGATATAGAGCCTGTCAGAAATTGTCTTAAGCCCCGTGTCTTACATATGTAGGGAAACACATGTCTGAGAAGTTGAGAGAGACAGCAGACTAAGTTAGTTAGTGGCAGCGCTGGTCTTAGAATCAGTCCACAGTATGATTTGCCATACCATGCTTCTGGAATGGTTTTCAGACTGAAGACTGTAAGAAACCTTTGGAATTTTTCTTTTCCGTTTTGTGGGTCATAGGTGAGGCAGGTCTTGAGACTGTAGCTAGTCCTCTTTGAATGTTTAGACTATGGAGATCTGTCTGCTACCATTCCTGGATTCCCCCACCCACCATCTCCTTCCAGTCATCCACATGAGCCGCCTTCTACATGTTTTAAAGAGAAAAGACAAACAGTTTAGGACAACATTTTTCTATTGGAAGTCCTTCAAGTTGATAACTGCTATTTAAAGGCACTGACATTGTGGGGTTCTGGTGGCAGACATGAAAGGCTCCTCTTCTGTTAGACACTCATGTCCTCCCTCTCTTCACCATATTAGGGATGCAGTCCAAGGCCTTGTGAATACTGGGCAAATGCTCACAAAGCCATGTTCCCAGTCCCATGTGCCACAGTACACAGAGAGGTTGTTTAAGCTAATGTTTTCATTGGAGCTTTTTGCACAACATTTTGTCTTTAGGTATAACAACTGCCTGTAGCCTCCTATACAAACTTAATGGGAAGCTCAAGAAGCCCCCAAATCAGACCCAGAAAAACACTGAGAGTACTTGAACTGAATATCCCAGTCATAGATCTAAGCAGCACATGTGTAACGAAAATGTATTTGAGGGCCAACTTCAAAGTTGTATGATGCTGCATACCGTTGCGAGGATGTAACGTTTCTGTTTGGACTTAACGTATGTGGAAGGCACCATTTGAGTGGTCACTTCATCTCCAAAACATGATGCTAACACAGGCCACATCAGGAGGGCATGAATATTTGTGTTTGAAATGATTTGATTTTCCTCGGCGGGGGGGGGGGGGGGGGGGCGGGAGATCTGCCTTAACCAGGATGCTATTCAGTGGAGGTGGGAGCAGTAAGAGAGTCAGAGAAGTTTCCCATGTCCATCTCAGCAGATTACCCAGCCATTTCTTTAGATGTGCTCTCATGTGCCCTCCATTGCTCTAAAGATATTTCAAACAGATCTTAATGATTCACCCTGATTCACTGTCTGGGGACAGTGAGTTGAAATCTCTCACCCTTCAGTATTAGCCTTCACACTGTGGAATGCTAGACATGGATTTTCTGGCTACTGATCATGTGACTTTGTACAGGCCTCTTTGGTTACTCCTTGATGTTCCCTGTATTACTAGATGCTGACACAGTGAGGATGTCGAGGCTTTGATGTGGTTACAGAAATACCTAGAAGTTTCTGACAAAATAGTTGTAGAAGCCTATCTCTTACCCATTAAATCTGAGACCCCTTGAATGGTGTGATTGCTGAGCTCTATGGAGCATTCTGGGTATGGCACCCACCTTCGTGAGCCTGCAGATCACAAGGTTTGGCTTTAGAACTTCATGCCAATGGATTTCCTGGAAAGCAGTGTTAGAGCTCCTGAGACTGATCCAACCTATGAATCCCCTTCCATGACATGGACACTGAAGTTACCTTGGAAGCAGCAGTTTACCATTAGAGTGAATGCTTAACATTTGTAACATGTGCCATGAAATTTTATGTGTTCAGCACTAGCTGTTTTCAGGAAAATGATTGCTTGCATACTGCTCAGCAAACAGATCTCATTTATTGGACTGAAAATGCCAATGTGAGATCAGTATGCATTAGACTTTGTAGGTGCCAAGCATGACCAAGGCCAGAATTTGATCTCCAGCACTTCCAAAATAAAATTTTCTGTGTATGTTTGCATCACAGTTTCTTGCATCCTAAAAATAGGATTGCTAAAATGTACTCTTAAATGTGTATAACAACCTTACTTTGTACAGTGCTGTAGTTCTGTGGCTTACAAGACCTTCACAGCCAAGGGCAGCAGTGGCCTTAAAAGCTCCTTTTCAAAATCATTTTCCCAGCCCACTGAGTCGCCTGTGGAAAGCACAGCACTGATGCAGAGTCAGATACTGCTTAATTTGTGAGGGTGCCATGATGGCTCAAGTAAAAAGAGTATGGGTCCTTAAACTTTCTTATTGGAAATTTTTAACTTATTCATGAGGAGAAGGAACAGCATGACAAACTGCCATGTGCATCAGCCCAGCTTGAACAATTAGCATTTTGCTAAACTTGTTTCCTCTAGCCCCCTACTGTATTTTTGAAACATTTTAGAGAAGTTTAGACATTTTGTTGTTTTGACCATAAATATTTCAGTGTGCCTCTAGCTGATAAGCATATTTTAAAATATATATATAACCACCATGCCATTATCATATGTAACAAAACTAACAGTAAACCCTGTAATAGTCCAAATGCACATTTCTCCAGCTGTCTCCAAGATTTCTTTCTAGACCCAGTCACTTGGAGTCTAGCACTAGTTTTCAGTACCTTCTTAACAGTAGGGAAAGAGCAGGTCCTTACTTTGGCCTCTTCAGGACTTAGGTGCAAGTATTGTACTGGCCACATTTATGGTAAAGACTTTGAGAATCTGTTAAAAGCCAGCCTTGGTGATATTTTTTTACACTGCATGCCAAAAGAGGGCACTATATCTCATTATAGATGGTTGTGAGCCACCATGTGGTTGCTGGGAATTGAGCTCAGGACCTTTGGAAGATCAGCCAATGCTCTTAACTTCTGAGCCATCTCTCCAGCCTATGGTATGACATTTTTAATCCCAGTACATGAAAGGCAAAGTCAGGTAGATCTCTGTGAGTTCAAGCCCAAAAAGTTGTACAACAGCCAGAGCTACTAGTATGAAAAGAAGTCAGATTAAATTGGCTATTGAACATTTATGAAAATGAAAGGTAAGCCAGAAAATAGGAGAAATTATTACCAAAGCATATACCTGAACATATCAAGAATTATATACAGGATATGAATACATAAAACACTGTAATAGAAAGAATACCCCATTAAAAGAATGGGCAAAGTATTTGCTCAAATAATTAACAAAAGAAGATCAAGAATGACCAGTAGGTACATTACATGAGAAGATAGCCAATCTTCTTGCCAGTGAAAGACAAAATAGAACAGTGATATATTTCTACAGACCTGCTAAAATGGCTGAATCACAAAATACTGTCAATATCAAGGACTAAATCTCCTTGGTAAACAGTATGGCAATATCTCACAAAATTGCACATTCTATATAAGAACCAATAGTCTCCATCCCTGTATTTATCCAAAAGAAATTATAGCACCAATTCCACTCCAAGATTTGCCCTTGAATGTTCGAGCAGCATCACTCCCAGTATCTCACACTGAGATAACCACAAATATCCATTCGTGTATTGTGTAAATAAATTGTAAATTGTGATACATCCGTAGTATGGACCATTGCTCAGCAATAAAAACAATGAAGTGGGAGTTATCAGCATTAGTCACACAAAAGACTACCTAGTAATACAATTATTTTTCCATTTTCATGAGAAGAGCAAGATTAGAGAAACAGAAAGTGCTCGTGGTAGCCAGGAGTAGGGAGTGGGGCAGCACACAAGCTGCGAAGAGCTCCAGGAAGTCTGTCAGTGTGCTCATGTTTGTCAGAGTGAGCCATGTCTTGATTGTGGTGACAATATCCTGTGATGTTCATATGACAACAAACTGCCAAAATTCTTGATCTATGCTTACAGTGAATATATTTTTTAACAGTAGCTGAAGACTATTAACATTAGAGGCATATAACTTCTAGCCATTTATTAGGGCACTTTGGAGAAAATACATTAAAAACTGAATTGCCTTTAAAGTACAGATACTACACCAACCCCACAGATTGATATAGGGGGCTGAATAAATGATAATTAATGAGGAGAGAGAATCCACATTTTAAGTTTCTTCAAACCTTATGTGCCTTTGTGACCCTTTCTTTCTTTCTTTCTTTCTTTCTTTCTTTCTTTCTTTCTTTCTTTCTTTCTTTCTTTCTTTCTGTGTATGTGGTATGTATGGTCACATGTGTCCTAGCACATGTGTATATGTATATGTGTAGAGGCCCAAGATTAACATTGCATGTCCTCCTTAATCACTATTCACTTTATATATTGAGGCAGGGTCTCTCACTTGAGTCCAAGCTAGTCTGCCTAGCTAGCTTGCTCAGGGGATTCCCAGTCTCTGCCTCCCACTCACTGGGATTACAGGAGAGCCATCACTCCCACTCAAAGTGAGCATAGATACTAGAGATCTGAGCTGCCACACTGTGCCCATTTTTAATCAGCTTTTCTTTCTTATGGATATTGAAAGTGAAAAAAAGGCAAGTGGCTGGCTCTAGGGTTACAGTTGTTGAAGAGAAGATGCCTCTGGGTAGGTGTGACTTAGCTGGAGAAAGAGCAGCCGTCTGCATCATTACTTCTTCCTGGGCTGTGCTTTACTCCTGGACATTCTAAAGAAGAAAAACTCCTTTATATAAGTGTCCTGAATCATGTAGCTCTGCTTGTTTACATCTGAGGGAGACTCAAAATGTGACAGCATTTGCAATAGGGGTGGGTTTTTTTTAATGAGTGTTTTACAGAACTGTATTTTTAGCCACGTTGCTTCATGTTATATAACCAAGACATCTCGTGGGACACTCTAAATAGAACCTGAAATAGCAAGAGATGGCAAAAACTGGTCGAAGCTGGTTGACTGCAAGGGTAATCTAACTGTAGATGATACTCAACAGCCAGAAGTTGCCTTCCTCCTTCCCTTGAGGAAATCAAATTGAGCCATGGAACCTGCAGTTTTGCTTTGAATATTTTTAAATAGAAAGTCAGTTTAGGCTTCCAGCTCCTCCTTCTCCAGGATTGAGTTATGACCTACAGGTGAGTTTTATTTGTTGAATAAGAATCTGGTGTCTCGTCCTTGCCAGGTACTTTTCTCAAGAAATCTGAAGTCTAGACAGAGGACAGACAAGTAAAATAATGGTTAGAAAAAAAGCAGCATTTGGGGCTAGGGGAATGTCTCAGAGTACTGCCAGCTCTTCCAGAAGACCCTGGTTCAATTCCCAGTAATCACATGGAAGCTCACAACTATCTATAATTCTGGTTCCACGGGACATGGTGCCTTCACACAGACACACATGTAGGCGAAACAGCAGTGCACATAAAAATAAATACGAAAAGAAAGAAAGAAGAAAGAAAGGCATTAGCAGCATTTGAGCAGGGACTGTAGCTCAGTGGCTAGGGCGCTTCCCTGGCATGCCAGACCCTAAAAGAATAACCAGGAAGTATGGTAACTAGCAAAGGAGGAAATACTTTGTAAGTTCTTTGTGAGTAGGAATGACTTACCAAAAATGGTAATGTCTCAGCCAAACCCAAGATACACAGGAAGACTAGAGAATTTTCAGGGCCTAAGAAACATGAATGATGGCCTAGAAGTCTAAAAACACTGAAACTGAGAATTTGAGGTGAAGATCATAACAATATGGTTTAGAGAGGTAACTGAAGAAAATGTCATCAGCCCTACCTCAGTCTGTCACCTAGATGCCGTGAAAACACAAATTCCAAAGAACTCTGATTTGTCTTTCCAGGAACACTAGAGCCGCACTGGTCAGGCCTCCTGTGGACAGCGATGCTTATCTCTCTGGCAATTGTCATTGCTCTGCCCAAGCCCCACGGCATCCGGGCCTTAATTGCTTCCACAATCCTACGACTGATATTTTCAGTTGGGTTACAGCCCACGCTGTTTCTGCTGGGAGCTTTCAATGTAAGTATGACTCTCTTTATAGCACAAGCCTTGTTTGTGAACAAATAGGAATGCTTTCCACTTGGTCCCTAGCATCTTGGCCCATGTTTTCAATCCAGAAAGGGGGGGAAATACTGTTAGATTGACATTTTCCTTTGACCTCTGCAGGGTAAATTGAGTTTCCCAGGGCATCATTTGGACCTCAACAGGCCCTTTCCTCAGGAGTATCCCTCCCAGGAGCTAGACACAAATGGTAACAGCCGAGAAAGTTTAAGTTAGTTTGGCCAGTCTGGCCAAAGGTTTGTTTGGACCATAAGTTTTTAGCCAGTAAATCAAATGATCAAATATTAACACAGCACTAAGTTCTCAAAGGGCTCACAGAGAAAAAGAAAACAGGGGAGAGGTTAGAGGGAGTGTTCATAGACAGAGCACGTGGAAAGAGGGGAAGAGAATGAGGGTGTGCTGTCTAGATGTCGGTGGAACACGTGGGAATGCTGTCACCATGGTTGAAGGGATGCCAGGGGCCTAGGAAACGATGGTGGCTGAGGGAAGGATGTAGGTGGCATAGGGCTTCTGGGAGAGAATAAGAGAAAACTCAGACACGAAAGGCATCATGGGAGTCTCAAAGTACCTTCCTTTGGTTTTGGTTTCTATTTTAAGCATGTTTAAAAAAAAAACTGAGGTGAGTGTACAAAAGTGGAAGTGTCATAGAAAAATAAAGGTAGTACATAACTGTGTGTTGGTATTCAGATGGCAAAGGCAGCAAGGATTCTGGCAAGATAAGCTCAGAAAAAGGCAGCAGGGTTGAAACTGTGAGCTGTGTTGATGTGATTTTGGTTTGGGTTTTGAAATCGTCTTGCCTGACCAGATTAGACTCAGTCTTTCTGTGTATCCTAAGCTGATTGTAAATTGACTATGTAGCCCATACTGGCCTCAAACTCATGAGCTTCCTACCTCAGCCTTCCAGACTGGTAAGACTGCAGTGCCTGCCACCACACCCTATGAAGCTGTACTGTAAAACTAGAAAAGACTCGGGAAAGCATTTTGCTTATCTTAGGTATCCTAGGCCTAAGTGAAGCAACAGACAAGGGACCTGTGTTTGGGGCAGGTACTAATCCTGGGACACTGAACTCTACGATAAATCCTTCCAAGCCCACATTTATTTTTAAAGCATCATCCCATGGTGGTAAATGTTAGGTGGGGAATTTAAAAAAAAAAAAAAGCTCAATGACAAAATTCATATAGGAAATACTGGGTTCAACAAAATTAAAAGTGCCGTAATGGAAAGACTTGTGAAAGGCTTAAAGAATGATTATCAATCTCTGTCAAAGTGAACCTACATATGTTTCCCAAATGCTTTAGCCTGTAGTGTTGTAGATGTGTATTTGGCGATAATTTTATACAGAATAATTGCTGGAAGACTGCTCACCTTGGTAGGAGATGCTTGCAGTGTTTTGAACCAAGATGATTTGTACAAAGGCATTCTAGAAAAGTCATCATTCACCCATGTTCTGTAGACTGGATGGGAGGTCTGTAGACTGTAGGCGGGGAGGCCTTTGGGGCTCTGGCGGTGCCTTTGATCAGGTGTGATAAGGCTGAGTCATAGTGTAGACATAAGAAATAAGGTGCAGGTGTCTCAGTGGTGAAGGAAAGCACACCATGGGGTAGGCAAAAAGGAAGAGCCATATCCTTGACAAACCATGGTGAGGTCCTTTTCTGCAAGTAAAAGAAGTATTGCTGTCTTGATTGGGTGGACAATGAAAGGGACAAATTTATTATGGTTCTTAGTAGCTTTTCTGTTGCTGTGACAAAACACCATAACCAAGGCAATTTATAAAGCATTTATAAAGCTGAGAGCTCACATCTTGATCCCCATGTAGGAGGCAGAGAGAGCAAACTGGGAATGGCTCTAGTCTTTTGAAACCTAAGACCTCTGCACCTCCAGCCCCCGGCCCTGTGACAGACTTCCTCCAACAAGGCCATACTTTGTAATCTTTCCCAGTCTACCAACTAGGGGGTCAAGTATTCAAACATGAGCCATGGAAGTGGGTCTGGGGTGGGGTTCATGTATGGACATGTGTTTTTGCCAGTGTGCATGGAGGCCAAATGTCAATTTTAGTGTCATTCCTCAGGAGCTGTCCACCTTCTTCCTTGCCACAGGGTCTTTCGATGGCTTAAGGCTTGTGGATTTGGTCAGGCTGTCTAGTCAGCCAGCCAGCACAAAGGATCTGCCTGTCTCTGCCTCTCCAGCCCTGAGATAACAGGCACACACTGTCGTCACACAAGGGTTTTTTTTTTTTAATTATTAATTTATTCTTGTTACATCTCAATGGTTATCCCATCCCTTGTGTCCTCCCATTCTTCCCTCCCTCCCCTTTTCCCCTTATTCCCCTCCCCTATGACTGTGACTGAGGGGGATTTCCTCCCCCTGTATATGCTCATAGGGTAGCAAGTCTCTTCTTGGTAACCTGCTGTCCTTCCTCTGAGTGCCACCAGGTCTCCCCCTCCAGGGGACATGGTCAAATGTGAGGCACAGAGTACGTGAGAAAGTCATATCACACTCTCCACTCAACTGTGGAGACTGTTCTGCCCATTGGCTAGATCTGGGTAGGGGTTTAAAGTTTACCGCCTGTATTGTCCTTGGTTGGTGCCAAGGGTCTCTTTTTTAACATGAGTTCTGGGGAACAAACTCAGGCTTGCATAGGAAGCACTTTAAACAACTGAGCCATCTCCCTAGCCTAAAGAAAACACACACTTAATTACAAATTCCCAGCCATGGACGGGTGACTGGGGGAAGAACTAAAATGAAATGACGCAACCATCGAGCTCCTAGGGTGCGAGGCGCATCACGTTGTTCCCTTACCGTGCTGAAGGTGACGAGGCACGCCATTAGTGGCAGCTCTGAAATGTATACATCCATGAGCACTGTGGCAGAGAGAGCCTTTCTAGAGGGGGTGGTGCAGGGGTCATGTGTAGTGAAAAGTTGTTTAAGGGGGAATACAGGATCAGATGATGGACAGATGGATGGACAGGACAGATGCATGGAAAGAGAAGACTCAGTGTTTCAGAGATTGAGAACTATCTAGTTCTTTTGGCTAGTGCTTTGATCATTGCACAAACAACACATCTTTTTTTTTTTTTTATTAATTTATTCTTGTTACATCTCAATGTTTGTCCCATCCCTTGTATCCTTCCATTCCTCCCCCCCCCCCCTTTTCCCATTATTCCCCTCCCCTATGACTGTTCCTGAGGGGGATTACGTCCCCCTGTATATTCTCATAGGGTATCAAGTCTCTTCTTGGCTACTTGCTGTCCTTCCTCTGAGTGCCACCAGGTCTCCCCCTCCAGGGGACATGGTCAAAAGTGAGGCACCAGAGTACATGAGAAAGTCGTATCACATTCTCCACTCAACTGTGGAGAATATTCTGACCATTGGCTAGATCTGGGTAGGGGTTTAAAGTTTACCTCCTGTATTGTCCTTGGCTGGTGCCTTAGTTTGAGCGGGACCCCTGGGCCCAAATCTGCCTATCATATTGTTCTACTACAAACCACTTGCAGGGAAGACTCAAGTTAGATAATTACCATTTACTGTACATTATCTGGGGAGGCCAGCTATCATAAACAACCATGTAGAGGTTTTTGTTTGGTTTTGGTTTTTAGCAAGAGATGCCACCTGGTGTGCAGAGGAGAAGGGAGAGTAACTGAACAGACAGAAGAAGGCTGGGGGAGGAGGTGAGGCTGCTACCAAAGGGAAGGGTTAGGACAAGGTGAAGAGTCTTGTGCTGGAGGGAGCTGGGATAGATGCTCTCAGAGCATATTCGAAGACATGGTAGATACTAACAGGATCCCTTGGAGATAGGGCAGGAAGCTAGACCAAACACTGGTCAAGCAGAGTCAGTAAGGAGTATGGCAACAGACTGAGTCCGTGAACAGGGGATACTTGTCGGGGAAGCAGTAAATGTTAAAGAGAAGAGCAAGTGGTCAGAAGTGAACTGTTTGCCTGTTCACATTATTAAAACGTGGGTATGTGGGAGGTTCTGCAGTGTCAACTGGATTATGATAGCCCCTCGTTTTTTCCAAACCCCTCTCTAAAGCTCCAGCCACACAGACAGCCATGCTTTGCTCCCCCATGAAGGACACTTCCTACAGGGTTAGAACTCAGGGCAAAACTTGCCTATTGTATGCTGAGCCTGCTTGAGAAAGCTGGAGGTTTTCTGTCTGTGCTGGTGTCCTCACTTATCCGATCATCAGGGAGCTCGCTTACACCAGCCTACAGATTAGCTGGCGGGATTTCTCTGCACCTGGTGCCCAGGGAGCTAGAATAGCAGAAGGTGGTTTTCCCAAGTGTGTTCAGAGTGTTTTCTCTCCAGCTTTTCTGTTGGCCTGTTATTAGACTTCCAGGCACGGGTGGCTTCATGACCCATGGTGTGGTAAGAAGAAGCCAACAGCCCCTAGCCCATATTCCTTCAGGTTCAAGGCAAGTAGAAAAGATTGTCTTTTGCTATAATCCCAGGGAAATGCCTCCTGTATTTCATTGGGTCATTTGGTCATGTGACTAGCCTTGACCAATCATTATACCCAGAAGAAGATTGTGATTGGCCAGGATGAGGAGCGGGCTCTTGGAAAGAGGTGGCTCTCCATGGGAAGATCAGAAGTCCTTCCCAGAAAGAAGTACAGAAGCAAGACTCATCCTGGAAAACCCTATTAACTGTCCAGCTCTCATGAAGTTCCACGTCTGTAGTGTCTGGAATGAAGCCAGCTTAGATAACAAGCTTTAGTCATGCTGTGATCACAGAGTCCGTAGATGGAGGTGGCTTCTACATTTGCCTGACTCACATAAGAATGTTAGAAATGGTTCATTTCGAAAATCATAATTTCAGTATGTGTTAATTTTGTTTTTGCCATACACAAGTAGTGCTTGATTACTAATGCATATGAAATTATTTGGCTACCGTGCAATTTGTATTATGCCTGAAAAGCAAAGTAACCGAATGACTTGGAATCATGGGACAGTTCTGTTTGGGCTTGGTGGGCACTTGGCGCTGAGGTTCCTCTCAGGTTCTCACGCACAGCTGAGCGTGACCTGCGCCATCTGACTCTTCCTTCCACTGTCTGTCCTCAGGTCTGCAATAAAATCATCTTTCTGATGAGCTTTGTGGGCAACTGCGGGACGTTCACCAGAGGCTACCGAGCCATGGTTCTGGATGTTGAGTTCCTGTATCATTTGCTGTATCTACTGATCTGTGCCATGGGCCTCTTCGTGCATGAGTTCTTCTACAGTTTGCTGGTGAGTACCAGGTGTTCACCCATCCCACATGTGTCATCTCTTATCACACACCCCACCTTCTAATAGCAGCTAATGTGCTTGGTCCTGTAATGTCTTTGGTCCTAACTGCCTTTGGTCTTGGGAGGATCTGAGAGGAAAATGACATATAACACAGGGCAGCTCCTCGGAACCTGGCAGGGCATCATCTCATCATGTCCCATGTGTAGCGCATCTGTAGTGTCCACTCACGGGAGAGGTGTCCTTGTGGTTCAGATGTTTCCTAAGTGTTCGTTTCTCTTACTCGGGCAGCACTTGCCAATAGGGATATGTTTGACCCTATCATCTCCAGCCGCTGGGATCTGTTTCTCAATGTAAACATGTAAAGCCCAAAGGAGGCACAATTTGCAGAGCCTCAAGATGCACAGCAATGAGCTTGCTAGGTAAAAGTGATTTTGTTCCCAGGGAATCAGGTGGTTAAGGTCTTGGCGGTCTGTGAGTTGGTTCGGTCCCTTTCTTGACGGATTAAGTTACAAACAAAATAATGATTTTCTGCCCTGTAAGTGAGAGGAGCCCTAGATCTACAAAGTCGGGGATAAGAAATCTCATTGTACTCGTGTAATGTGGCAAGAGACATAAACTTCTGAAACACATGAAATTAAAACATGTGAAATGTAAAAATAGGAAGATCAAAAATGCCCAAGGTCTCCCTCCTCAAGGGAGGAAAGAAAGGAGAAAGGGGAAGGAAAAGGAAGGAAGGGAAAGGATTTAGAAAACATGGATCAGAGAAAGCCCTTTACGGCAGGGATGCTGTGTGGGTCATATGCGCCTGTTCATGCCAGCATCTTAGACAAGCATAGCCTCATGACGCTTCACTGTTCTTAATCTTTGTCACGCTCTCTTCCTGCTCCCATACAAAATGTCATAAAGAATTCACCAGCATTAGCTCATTCCATTAGTGGTTGATGTTGGCAGGCTAAACAGAATGGATTGTTTTCTCTAGTTTCAGAATCTGTCTGGCTATCCTCTGAGGTTTTAGGCTGAGGCGGCAGGATATACTTGTGAGTGCCATTATGTGACTTATTTTGGTCATTGTACATCAGAAATCTTTAGAGCCCTGTGTCTATTCAGGAACCTTTCTGTTTCATGCAAGGGCATCCCTCAACAACACTGCAGCCCATGAGTCAAGGAGACCTATATCCACCGGTCCAGCCAACTCTGTCTTCCCTGGGTAGAGTAGCAGAGGTCAGTGGGTCATCTCTTTTGTCCCTGCTAATAGGGGTCTCTCCTAAGAGACAGGAGTGTCCCCTTTGACCCATGCCATGTCTACCTGCTGGAGTGTGGCTTTCCTTACCACTCTCCCTCCTCTTGACCACTTGATCATGTTTTTCCTTCTCTCTTCATTTTCATCCTTTTTTTTTAGTCATTTATGAAGCCAGCCAGGATCCTTCCTAGATGTAAGGGACAGAGTAGGGTGAGACACATTCCTTACCTCATAGCCTCATCATCGACAAGACAGTAGCTGCTGACTCTTTGCAAGTGCATGCTTCTCCCACATCCTCACCCTCCTTTTGAGGTAAACGATGTCTTCAGGTGACAGCTAAGGACTGTGAGGCGTGGTGAGGTTAAGTAACTGCTGCCCTGAATCACGTAGTTGATCTTTCAAACCCAAACGTCATTTGTCTGAGAACATGGGCAGATCTGTGCCTCTGGGAAGCCTGTACTTCATACTGCAGGTTACATCTGTGCTCATGGGTTCATAGAAGCACAGTGGGGTCAGTCCAGATCAGGGTGAATAATTCTCTGTGTGCTTCTAGAGGTTTTCTGAGCCTTGGCTTGCTCTCCTGGTGGGCTCCTTTTCTTATCCAAAGAAATGCTAAATGTGTCTTGTGAGAACTCAAAACACAATACTTGAAACTGTTCAAATTATCCCACAAAGAAAGCAAGTCTCCTCTGTTCAAAACAAATGTACGTTTGAGAGGGAGAGAGAGAGACAGAGAGAGAGAGACAGACAAACAGAGAGAGAATGAGAGAGAGGGAGGGAGGGAGGGAGAGAAAGAGGGGAGAAGAACTAGAGGCCCTGGTTGGTCAGAGCTCCCTCAGCTTTAGCAATCCAGGAGAGGAGAGGGAAAGGACAATGGTCCCTTGGCCTAATTAAAGTGCCATGGCCCCCCAGAGAGTGTCTGGACCTGGTCTCAAGCCTGCATTCTAGTTGTATTCCTGAGAAAATATTAACACCAGAGATGAAAATGTACAAAGTTCATAAACAGCAGGTGACAGAATGAGAACTCCAGATGGTCACTAAACATGGAGACAGGTTCATCCCTAAGGGCCAAACCAAGACAAGCTCATTAAAACGCCCACGGTTTCTGAGTTTAACCTGCCACTTGAGGAAAGGTTAAAAATCCTAGTAATTCCTGGTCTGGTGGCCATGGGGACACAATGGGCATAAATGACTGGTAGTGGTAAATTTAATTGATACAGTGTGCTTGAATGGCAAAAGGAGTACTTTTCTATTGTAACAGGGATTATAAGTTTCTGTTCCTGGAAATCAGGCAGAAAGCTGTATGTGGACCGGTGTCTATACAGGCATATCCAGAAGCAATTCTGATAACATACTTAAAAACATTTTGACTATTTAAAAAACGATACTAACTATACTAAGTGTATGTTTTTCCATATAATACTAGGAGATCATTTTGACAAGAAATGTACCTGAATGTTGTCTCAGAGTGGCTATATGTCAGTATTACAGTATTTTTAATAATATCTATACATTATATTCATTTAAAGAATGACATGTGTGGATGTCTATAGATGATGGAATGGAATTATTAGGGTTTTTTTTTTTCTTTGTATTCTGTTTTCCAAGTTTTCTACTTTGAACACGGGTCAATTTTTTTTTTAATTAGAAGACTTTTTAAATAAATATTATGTTTATTGTTTAAATTTTGAAATTAAAAAAAAATAGAAGAAGCTTCTCTGGTTTGATCTGTTGGTGCTTTCTGGCTCCTGCCCATAGAAGACAAGTACCCTTTGTTCATTGTATGACATACACCAGTACTTCAGATCTAGCTGCTAGACAAAATTTAGCCAATACTAATAGCAACACAGCCTTTTACTATCTTTTATGGATTAAATACCACTTCCTTGCCTCCTTTTAAGGATCCTACTTTGCCCAGTACCATGTAGGAAACTAGGTTCGGGACACAGATTGGAGTTAGGCAGGGAGAAAAACTAATTGACCAGAGAATGGCCCTAGATATAAAATTCTAAGCTGGAAGATACAGAGAGATGAGCCACTTCTGGCCACTCATTTTACAGATGAGGAGATAGAGGTCCACGGGGTCTCAGTCAGCATCTTGCTGGAAATGAAAAGCCGAGCGCAGAGCGCAGCCGCTTTCCCCGTGACTAACTTCACTGTGCACTGTTACCCAAAGCCACAGCAAGTACTAAGCCTTTCCGAGCTGGCTAAAGATAGGGACAGAGGCTACACTAATTTAAAAAGAAAAGAGAAGCCTCCAGTCAGGAGGTCTGGGGGCATATGCCTACAATACTAGATGATCAAGAAGCTGAGGCAGGAGGATTAAAATTTGGCTGCTAGTGTGGGCAGCATGCGGGCACCACCATATTAAAAAATAATAATAATGAAAGTTTATGAGTCCAAGAGTTAGCCTAGTGCTCCTCTTCCTCACCAGCCAAATGGTTGCCTTGACTTCATGGAAATCTACTTGTCATCCCCTAACTTTCAGGGACCTTGCCTTCTTCACGAGGGCACAGAGCATGTCCCTTGGCTAAGGGTTAGGCTTAACCTATGAACCCAGTCTGACCTTCAAGGGTCTTTCCTGTACTAGGGGAGAAGGGTTAGGGCTTAAGCTTCCTGGTGTGTCTCCACTGCAGACATCCTTGCAACTGTACCATGTGGCTTTGCTCCAGTCTGTTCATCAGGAAGTTGGTAATTACCAGTTATTTTATTTGGACAGCATATAAGTATGCCTGTGTGCTAACATTGGGTATATAATGCTTGCTTACTCTTCATATTAACTTTCCATCTTTCAGTCTGCAAATGAGGAAACTGAGGCTAGGGGCTGGGGACAGAACAAAGCCCAGTATCCCACTGGCTATCAGTAGCTGTGCTAAGATGTGGGCCTCAGCAGCCCAGAGATTTTGCAGTTTGCACTAGCTAAGTGGCTCTCAGCCTTCCTAATGCTGCAATTCTTTAATACAGTTCCTCATGTTGTGGTGACCCCAACAAGAAAATTATCTTTGTTGTTAGTTCATAAAGGTAAATTTGCTACTGTTAGGAATTATAATGTAAGTATTGTAAGTATAATACAAGACAGAAGTTTCTCAAAGAGGTCACAACCCAAAGGTTGAGAACCATTATGACCACCTTGTATCATGCCTGCCTTTGCCACTAGATCCTGGCCTTCCTGCATGCGGGTACCAGAGGAGCTGGCCATTTGGAGAGGCTCAGAAATTAGATTCTAAATGGGTGGATGCCAAAACCCTCATTACTCCCCCCCCCCCCCCTTGCTCTCTAAAAACTCTTATTTCTATTTCTGGAACCTCTAACCTGTTTTGTGTGCTGTCTGAAGTTAGTACTGATTGCCACCCTGCCCCCTTCTAGGCTTATTTTTCCTCATTTTGACCATCTCAGTCCTCACTGTGAAGACAGGCAACAAATTACATGTTAAAATTTTAGAATGATTCTGAATTTCTAAGAGAGTAAATGATGCTGATATGAACCTAAACACTTAAAAATTGTCCTATCATCTTGTTTTTTGAAGCTTTTTGATTTAGTGTACAGAGAGGAGACTTTGCTTAATGTCATTAAAAGTGTCACCCGCAATGGACGGTCCATCATCTTGACAGCAGTGCTGGCTCTGATCCTGGTTTACCTGTTCTCAATAGTGGGCTATCTGTTCTTCAAGGATGACTTTATCTTGGAAGTAGACAGGTTGCCCAATGAAACAGCTGTTCCAGGTAGGTTTGGGATCTCCTCATCTTTTTTAATGTTAATACGATTATAACTAGACTAAATACAAGACATTAGCAAGCAAGTGTCTCTCTAATATCCCAGGATGAAGTATGAGTATAGGTCACTTTCATGTAAGAATGATGTTGAACACTGTGTTGTAAGGGCCAGTGACTACCCTATGCATTGAATTTATTCATTAAAGCCAAAGATGACTTTGAGCTTCTTATCTTCTGCCTCTCCCACACAAGTCCTATGATTACACACATACACGCCACAGTTGACTATCTGTATATTTAATGTGGACAGACAGACCCACACATTGCTAGCAGTGGCTATCCCTGAGGCTTTCTTTCTTTTTTTTTTTTTTAAGTGAAAATTTTACAATGAGCTCCTGTATATAACAAAACTAGAAGTGATTTCCTATTTGCAAATGATAAACTGATAAATAGTTACATGTTGCTGAAACGTTTTTTCTTGGAACAGCTTCCAGGATGTAGTGAGCAGCACCTGGTTAAAGGTAGGCAGGCTGCCTGACGCCTGTAGACAAAGTAGACCTACTATGGTGGCCTTTCTCTCAATTGTATATCTCAACACAGAACTTCAGCCTTCAGTTGATACCAAGTGGCATTTACTATCAGCTCCTTTTGGGTTCTGAACTAGACTTGGGTTCCATTCATGCCTGTGTTGCTTCAAGCGCCGGCATGATCCAGATCTGGATGGAATCTGTACACCCAGTAGTATTTCTCTTAAAGTTTCAGCTGTTTGTCTTTAAAGTTGGGAAGGTGCTGTTTGAGTGTGATAATGCTAGGAAGCCTACAGAATTTGACATTTCTGGCTTTTTTCCCATCCAGCTCATGAAATAAAAGTGTAAATTGCATCTGTGCGTTGAATTTATATGCAGTATTGGAGGGTGTTATTTATGTAAAGGATTGTTTAATCAGCCGTGAACTGGGGACTTGAAACATTTTAACCATATGCTGCCAGATTGTTCATCACAAAATTCCCTTCTCTCTCCCAGAAACTGGCGAGAGTTTGGCAAAGGATTTCCTGTACTCTGATGTGTGCAGGGTGGAGACTGGGGAGAACTGCACCTCTCCTGCACCCAAAGAAGGTAGGACCACATGGTCTCCAGCCCCAGGTGACTGTCAGATTCCTTCAGCAATGTGGGTGAGGCAGGTGGTGTCAGAAGCAGATTAAAGCAGAAACATGGCTCCAGAGTGAGGCCAGCAAGGAAAGAGAAATGTTGGAAGAGTTAGGAGATGAACAGAAAAGGGAGCCACGTGTGAAGAAACAAGCTTCTTACTTGAGGCAGCCAATACTCAAGTGCCCACTGTGGATAAGGCCTATGTGGTTCTATGGGAGGCAGCAATAGAGAGGGACGACAGTGAGTGAGTGACCACAGAACCAAATGCTGCCTCAGTCAGGGTGCCATTTAGAAGACAGGCAGCCAGCAGACTGTTGAGGTGAAGGCGCCTCAACTGAAACCGAGGACTCTTAGGCAAGGGAAGGGGGGAAGGTCTTCCAGAGGCTTAATGGTAAAACTCCTTCAGAGAGAGTATGGTCACTGCAAAGAAAGCAGCAAGAGGTGATTCCAGAAAAGGACATGTCCCAATGGATCTGTGTCAAGCTAAGTGGGTGAAACATTAAAGGAGCCCAGAACCTGCAGCAACTGGGTGAGACTGGAGATACCCCTCAGTGGGAGAGCATTTGCCTAGCCCATGTGAGGCCCTACCTGGATCCAGTCTCCATTAGTACAAAATAAATAAATGAAAAAGAAAGAATAAGAGAGAGATCTCTGTTTTTATAATCCACTGAGGTCGCAAGGCTGGCTGCAAAGTGGGATAAAGAGCTTCTAGTGTAAAGCCATGGATGCCATGGCCCTGCTGTAAGATCCAGCCAAGCTTCTGTCCCCTGAGCATGCCCAGTTAGGAACCTGGCAGACACCTCACCTGAGAAGTAAGATGCCTTCTTCTCAGCCTAGGTCAAAGAATATTCTGTTGGCAGGTAGGGCTACCGTGTAACATGGTCAAACAATAGGGACGTTTGAAGCTCTGTAGGAGGAGGACAGTCTTGACACGGCTTGAGGAGCTTGCAGGATTTAGAAGTGGGAACAGCACTGTTCGAGTCCCGACAGCACACATCTGACTCGTTCAATTCCTTAGCTTTGTATCTTGGGCCTGCCAGCTGGAGAGCTGGCATTTGGGAAACATCATTGTAGAATCGCAGTATTTCTTTCCCCGTTCCGTCTTAACTGTGTTATGACTCGTCCTGCTCACAGAGCTGCTCCCTGCCGAAGAAACGGAACAGGATAAGGAGCACACGTGTGAGACACTGCTCATGTGCATCGTCACTGTTCTGAGTCACGGGCTGCGAAGTGGGGGTGGAGTAGGAGATGTGCTCAGGAAACCATCCAAAGAGGTAAACGGATCCCAAGGGCACGGGGGGGGGGGGGGGGGGTGAGGGGGGGAGGGTGGGTGGTGGTACGAGGGGGAACGGGGGTGCGTGGGGTGGGGAGCAGGGATGCACGGGGGTGGGGAGCGGGGGGCACAGGGGTGCGTGGGGGGGGGGGCACACTGTGATAGTACTAAGTGTAAACTGCCAGTGTGGAGGATGAGCTGGGAGCGTGACAAGCCATTGTACAGAAGCCACTCAGTCCTCTCCTCATGAGTTGCCTACTAAGGCATGTTAACTCCGCCGCAGGACAACTTTGTACTTCCCTGTTCCCTAGACACAGGTTTGCTTCAGTGTTAGGTCTGACTACCCCAAGATACTTAGAGAATCTTCCTGGCTGTGTCCCCTAACAGTTGGAGAAGTCACAGTATAGACCCAGGGGATTAAACAGAGACTAAGTTGGAGGTTTTAAAAGTTTGATGCCTAATGTAATCTCTGCCCAAGTGGACAACTGTCAAGCTGGAGCTGGGCTCTGACCTCTGTGGAGCAAAGGGTGTTGAGGGCACTGCCTGAGTGTGGCCTCTCTCATCTGCAGGAGCCACTCTTTGCTGCGAGAGTGATCTATGACCTCCTGTTCTTCTTCATGGTCATCATCATCGTCCTGAACCTGATTTTTGGGGTCATCATCGATACCTTTGCTGACCTGAGGAGTGAGAAGCAGAAGAAGGAGGAGATCTTAAAGACCACGTGCTTCATCTGTGGTGAGTGTCGGTCCCGCTCAGGCAACAAGCTGCTGGCTAGCACGGCTGAGCTCATGGACACGTGGCGACAGAGTGGGTACATAATAGACTCTGAGTTGGGACACTCACTTTGTTCTGTCCCACTCGTGCCCTCTCTTGGCAAACAGCAAGGTTCTATTCGGCCTCTTTTGTGCTGAGAAGGGTCTGGAAAGCCAATATGTTTTGTTCAGTGGTTGCCAGTTTGCCTTAAGGAATTAAGTTCTGGAGTTAGAAACGTGGCCACATACTTAAGACAAATGTATCTAATAGTCTTCCTGTGTCTGCACATCCTGAGAGTCTCCTGGTCCAGTTCTAAGTCAGCTAGGAAGGAGAGCTGTCAGCCAGCGGTAGCCTGAGAATGTCCTCTCCGCTGGCAGGATCAGGCGTCAGTGGGAGAATACCATCAGAGCTGGGCATGGTGGCACCCCTCTGTAATCAGAACACTTGGTGTGAGTTCAGTGCCAGCTTGACCTCATTGCAACTTCCAGGCCGACCTGGGCTACCTACTAAAATCCTGTCTCAAAGAAAAGAGTAGGAGGGACGCTGCATCAAGGGTATGCCCTGCTCTTGCCTATAACCCGAATTCAGCTCCCAGCAGCCACATCAGGTGGTGGCTCTCATCGACCTAAAACTGCAGCTTCCGCATCTCCATGGGTACCTGAACTCATATGCACATGCGTACAAGCAACACTAATGGGCTCACTAGGTTATATGTATGTGTGTATATATGTAGGTATTTAGCACACACACACATATGCACCATGAGTTTAAGGGGGTAGAGGGAGCATGTAATTGTATTTTAATCCAAGTACTCAGGAGGCACTGGCAGGCAGATCTCTGTGAGTTTGAGGCCAACCTGGTCTACTTAGCCAGTTCCAGGACAGCCAGGAATACATAGTGAGACCCTGTAAAGGAAAGAAGCAAAAAGGTCTCTTACGCTCAGGTGAAAGTTAAAGGTTTGGACTTGGTGCATCAGTCCTAGCTTCTGGCCCAGCCTCAGCTCCTGACTGGCTATGCACCTGTGTTCAGTTGTCTTTACTGAACCATTTTACCTGCCTGTTAAGTGGGTGGTGTTCTGTGCACTTCTCTGCATCACCGAGAGAATTAGGAGTAAGGACTTGGATAAGCTCCTGGCACAGCCCCTAGCACCCTTCAGGCTAAGTAGGGAGCTGCCACATGAAACCAGTGCTCACACCTACAACTCCAGCACTGAGGAGGTAGCTGAACCAGGAGGATCAGTGGGTTCAAGGCCAGCGTGTCTCTTTTGTTTGCTTTTTGTTTTTCAAGATAGGGTTTCTCTGTGTAGCTCTAGCTGTCCTGGAACTCACTCTGTAGACTAAGCTAGCCTTGAACTCAGAGATCCTGCCTGCCACTACCTCCCAAGTGCTGGATTAAAGGCATGCACCACTGCTACCTGGCTGAGACTTTGTCTCAAAAATAAAAATAAAAATAGGTTCATGGGATACCAAAAATGCCACTAAAAGTATAACCAACCATAGGACAATATATGAAAATGCAAAGTAATCATGTGGGAATCTGGAAACTGAGTAATCACTTCAGGATTATTCATAATACGGTTACTAAATTTATGAATTCCTTCCTGGTGTATATACTAAAAAAGTGGGCACTTTTATTTTAAACATTTAAATTATTTCATTTTTAGCCTCTGTAAGACCTATTTTTTAAGCTTTTTATTTTCATACAATTTTAGTTACAGAAAAGTCATAAAACTAGTACAAAGAATATTTCTCCCCACTCTTAAGATTCCCCCAAATTTTAATAGTGGCTTTCCTTTGCTATATTCATATATGCACGCACACACACACACGCACACACAGTTTTTCTGAGCCATTTCAGTATAAATGGCTGACACTATGCCCTTCTGTTCCTCAGCATCTCAGTATGTATTTGTTGATGACACGAACATTCTCTTACATGGCCGCAGAAAAGTTACTGCTTGCAAGTTCCGGGCCATGTGGCATCTTGCCTTCAGACCCCTCTTAACTCCACAGATATTTCTGAGGAATATAAGGCACCTGCTTTGTAGGGCGTCCCTCGAATTGAGTTCCTCTCAAGCTGCCTGTGGTAGAGCTGAGCTTATGCATTTTTATGTGAATATCAAAGGCATGCTTTTCTCTCCTTCTCAGTGTGCCAGCCAGGAGCACATTAAATCAGTTCCTCTTAAAGCTGCTGATACTCACTTTGATCACTTGGATAGCAATATAATTGGTGTGTTTCTGCCGTCAGAAAGTCACTGTATGGGCAGTGCTTAGAAACACTGTAACTAACCTTGGTACCCCTCACACTGAACTTTTAGCCCAGCTTTAGTATTCACTGATGATTCTTGCTTTAAAGTTTATTTTATTTATTCAGTTCATTAATTTGGAGATAGCATCTTACCTTAAGTTTGAGGTAGCCTAGCTTGGCCTTGAACTTCTGATCCTCCTGCCTCACCCTCCCAACTGTGGTGATTACATTGTACCTGACTCTTATTTTGATGCTCAGTTTACCCTGGATTTGGCCAATGAGAACTCTTCAGGCTGACTTCTGTGTTCTGTTATGTCTTTTTTTTTTTTTTTTTTTTTTTTTTTTTTTCCTTCTGGCCATCTAAGAATTTCTCAAACTTCTGCTTTCCCTAACCCAGCCATACAATCAGCCATTTCTTCAAATGTCCTAGTTGTTCCTAGTGAAATGGGCATTTAGTAGCCAGTGTCCAAGAGCTCATTCCTATCGGCAGCCACTGCTCCAGTCTTATACTATAGATCTATAGGCTGGTCTATATCTGTTTCTCTAATATGTATAACAAAAAATGGCTTCTCCTAATCTAATTCTAATTCAGGATTACAATGTCTATATGATCTCCCTTACTCTGTATATTCTAATTCAACATTACAGTGTCTATATGATCTCCCTTACTCCGTGTATTTTTACTCCCTTCTTTTAACATGAGAAATCTAAATCCCACTAATGGCCTGAAATATATTTCTTTATTTACTCTACTCTATTTTCATAATGGCTAATGCAGGCCTCTAAAAAAATACAGTTACCAACGAACATCTGAAATTGGGTTAAAGTTCTTTTTGTGGTGTCTGCATTTTGGCATTTACCTGGAAGAAGGGAGCTTAAATCCACTGATCTCCTGTCTGAGCCTGTCCTCGTATTCTCACCCTGGAACCTGCTTTCCCATGCACCCACTGGGTAGCCAAGGCATCTGACCGCTCAGTAGTGAGTAGCAGGGTTTTCAGATCCATCTGGGATCTGCACATGGTACTGTCTCTGTAAGTCCAGCACTTGAGGGTTTGAAACAGAAGAACCTAGCTACATAGTGAGTTTCAGGCCAGCCTGGGCTACATGAGACCAGTTTCAAAACAAAACAAAACATAAAAATAAAATAAACCCTGGTGAGTCAGACTCACAGCCTGTGTCCTCCTATCATGATGAAAGCAACGTCTCCAACTCTGCATACTGATAAACCCAGACAACTAGCCACAGTGACTTCCTGGACCATGGCTGTTCAGTGGGGATCTGGATGTTCTGTCTCTTGTTTAGGCTTGGAAAGAGACAAGTTTGACAACAAGACTGTCACCTTTGAAGAGCACATCAAGGAAGAGCACAACATGTGGCACTATCTGTGCTTCATCGTGCTGGTGAAAGTGAAGGACTCCACGGAGTACACTGGACCAGAGAGTTACGTGGCAGAGATGATCAGGGTAAGTGAAAAGGTACCCTGAGGGCCAGGTAGCCATGGCAGCCACTCCTCTGTCTTCTTGCCTCAAAGTATGTTTCTGGCACCTGCAGAGGAGCCACATACCAAAATCTTATTGATGGAGACCTTAGTGCTCTGTGCATTCATGTTCTCCAAAGCCAACAACTTTCCACCTGTCCCCACGGAGGGGATGCTGAGATTTGGAGAAAATGGATGCAGGCTGTCTGACCACTGGGGCTGGGATCTTTACCCACCTCCAACTCCACCTCCCAGTTTAGTATCTGTGTCTTTCTGCCTCTCTTCTTGGTATTACACATTGGTGGGTTTGGTCTTCTGTATTTTTTTAAACCTCAGCTTCAAAAAGATTGATCTATTAGAGGTGTCTTACACACCTAATGGTCAGTATAGTTCTCAGCACAACTTGTTTGTTCGGGCTTAGCCTGGCCTTCTGGGAGGCACTCTGCTAATTGTCTGGAAGGAATCATTGAGGGAAAGAGTCTGGGCCCCAGGTTTATCTTCCCACTGATGGGAAGTGTGTATTCCTGTGTCCCAGTGGGGCAGGGAGCTGGCTGCTGCAGGTTTTTAGGTCACTCTTCTCTAGTGGGGGTTTGAGGAGTTACCAGACATGTGCTATGAAAGCCCCCATGCCTAGGGACTGTATTAGTTATCCTGCTCATGACTAGGACCAAATAACCTGGGAAGAAGCAACATCAGGGAGCAAAGAGTTATCTCAGCGCACAGTCACTGCGCCAGGGAGGGCATATAAAGGCACTCGTCACCTTGTCCCCACAGTCACAGATGCTAGTTCTCTGCTTGCTTTCTCATTTTTATTCAGCCGAGGAGGACCCCAGCCCGTGGAACAGTGCCAATCACATTTATGGTCAGTCTTTCCACCTCAATTAACCAAGTGTAGGAATCCCCTCACAGAGATCTGTCTCCTAGGTGATGTTTGATCCTGTCAGAGTGGCAGCCAGTATCAACCACCACAGGTTGTAATCCATGTCTTTAACTTTTTTTTTCCCAAGACAAGGTTTCTCTGCAAAGCCCTGGCTGTCCTGGACTTGCTTTATAGACCAGGCTGGCCTCGAACTTACGATGATCTACAATGTCTCCCAATTTTTAATGCACTTAGAAACCCTCTTGGGGTATGGTTATAATTCCAGTTCTGACTTAGCAGTCACTGCCAGGATTTAAACACTCCCTGCAGCCTCCCTGGGGGGCCAATAATACAAGTCTGTGAATTACCCTTCAAGTGGTAAACATTGAGCAGAAAACGCAAAATACACTAATTTAAGCGCTTACCACCCAAGGACTGGGGGACACCACTCAGTGGGCCAAGTGCTTGTTGAGCTGAGTTTCTGAGCCTAAGGTCAGATCCCAGCATCTATGGAAAAAACAGAGCTGGTGGCACTTGTCTGTGAATCTAGACAGGCAGCTCCCTGGAGCACCTTGGCCAACCAGTGTAGGTAATCGGTGAGGTCTGCATTGAGTTAGAGGCCCTGTCCCAAAGACTCATATGGAATGTGGGCAAGATGGCTCAGTGCGGAAAGTCAGTTGCCACCAAGCCTGATGATCTGAGTTTAATTCTTTAGACCACCATGGTTTAAGGATAACAAGATAACTAACTAAATAAATATAACATAAATAATAAACATAATAAGTAAATGATCTTTTAAAAGTAGGATATAGGGGCTAAAGAGATGGATGGATCTGTAGCTAAGAACACGTGCTACCCTTGCCTGTAACTCCAGTACCAGGGGGTTTAACATCCACTTCTGGCCTCCACGGGCATGAGCTGGGTGCTCATACAAACATGCAGACAAAACAGTCATACACATAAAAAGGGGGTGGGGAAGAAAGCTTTTCTAAAAAGGGTGGAAAGCAATAGAAAGCACTTGATGTCAGCTTCTGGCCTGATGTGCACTCACACACACATGTGCACACACAGAGACTACCATAAAGACTAATTGTGTGACTGCTGAGGGAAAGTGTTGCCAATCTTTTCTGTATGTAGCCCTTGCCACGTGTACAGTTCTTCTCTATCTAGCAATATATGGTCACTACAACTACCCAGCATGGAGCACTGGGAGGAGAATGGTCTCGGGAAAGGGAAAAGAATAGCAGAACATGCTTCCGGAAAGGACATTTCTTCCCTGGAAAGAGGGAAGATAGAGAGAGAGGAGCCAGAGATGAGCAGAGAGCGAAACAAAGCTCACACCATCAAGAGCAAGGGTTGTGTAGTTCACTCTTTCTTTACTGTGACAAATGCCTGACACACACAACCTAAAAAGGAGAGGTTTGTTTTGGCTCAATTTCAGGTGTTTTGGTCCCTGGTTAGCTGGCTCGCTTGTTTACGAGTTGAGTTGAAACACAAAGCACTGTGGGAGAAGGGTATGGCAGAGTTACTCACTTCTTGGAGATGAGAGACCAGAAAGAGCTATCATCCTTCAGAGGCAGATTCTAGGCCAGGAAGATGGGTCGGTGAGTAGAGTGTGTACTGTACAAGCATGATGAGCTGGGCTCAGATCCCAGCACCCGTATCAAAAGCCAGGCTTGGTGGTGCATGCCTACAGCCCAGGCTAGGAGTGCAGAGATAGGCACATCCCTGGGGCTTGCTACTCAGATGGACTAACAAGTGATGAGCAGCAGCATCGGTGAAAGGCATGGAAGGCAACAGAGGAGAACACCCGTTCTCATGTCCTCTCTGCTTTTGTGATAAGATACTGACCAAAAGGAAAGGGCTTGTTTGGCTTATACTTTCAGATCACAGTCCATCATTGAGGAAATTAAGGGCAAGAACTCAAAGCAAGAGCTTGAAACAGAAACAATGGGGGAATGCTGCTTGCTGCCTTCCTCACAGGCTCATACTTAACTAGCTGTCTTATAGCCCACGGCTGCCAGCCCAGGGAATGGTGCCACTCACAGTAGGCAGGGACCTCGTACATAAATTAGCAGCCAAAGAAATGTCTCAAAGGCATGCCCATAGACCAACTGGGTCTGAGCAGTTCCTCAATCGAGACTTCCTTCTCAGGTGACTATAGGCTGAGGCAAAGTTGACAGAGCCAAGTCAACACCCAATGGGAACCTTCAGACTCCAGGTGATTATTCATAAGCACACATGCATGGAGGGGAAGGGGTGGGGGGAGGTAGAGAGCGCACAAACCATACAGTGAAATTCCCAGTCACCTACTTCCCCCAACTAGGCCCTACTTCTGGATGATTCTACCACCTTCAAATGATGCCATCAAAATTATTAGCCACTCTTTGGATTAATCCATTGATTAAGACAGCGGTCATAATACAGTCACCTCTCTGTGATTTGATATTGCAGCTGAAGGCCAAGCCTTTACCACATGAGTCTGTGGGCGGCACTGCAGGATAGATGGAGATAAACGTAAGGCTGGGGGCAGTGCCTGCTCACAGCTGGCTTAGAAGGTGTTAAGGCAGGGCTTCAGAAATCTCGGCTTTGGAAATCAGCTTCGTTAGTACTCTGATGGGAGGAAGCACGCAGGGTGCTGATGAGACCTGGGCAGACGGGAGGAAGGAGCAGAGACAGAAAGCCAATTCCCACCGGGGCCGGACCCTCTAATGACATGCCAGTCCTCAGATTCTCTTCCTCCAGGGGTTGACACTGGCAAATAAGCCCATGTTTTATCAGCCTGCACACTGCCCCACACGGAGCCACATCCATGGGTGGTGGCTAACCTGGACTTTTCTCCTCTCTAAAGCATCTGGCTATGTCCTGTCTTTTAATTTTCCCAGGGCCCGTTATGGAGCTTTCTGTTAATCACCTTCTGTTATGGTCCTAGAGAAGTCTGGTGCCCTTTGGGGCTTCTATCTCAGTCATGGAGACTTAGTGAAATCTTGTGAGCAGTCACTTGACTGGGATTAAGAGCAGAGCAAGCCCTTGCCTGCCGCAAAGCCTGCTCAGAGTCCTTGGCAGTCAGTGCTCCGAGGACCTCGGCATTTATTAGGCTTCCTGTCTATTCCATGTTTCCATTGGATAAGGTGCCTTGTCAGAAAGCATGAAAATCCTGGGCATCAGAGGGTTAATTCTGCATGTCAGCACTGCTGGGGAGTCAGATGTTTGTGCAGGAGGAGCCACCAGCCAGAAGGCAGAGCCCTTTGCCAGTGTTGTTTGTGGTGGCAATTCAACTTGGTGCTTCATGAATCCCTGGCGTGGAGAACTAGCCATGGCAGGACAGGGTCTGAGAGTGCCCAGCTCTGCCACTCAGGGGTGCCAGTCTCCTAGCTCCACAGAGCTGCAGGTGAGCAGGTCACATGCCTGTCCTGTAACCCATGAGCTCATGCTGTGTGGAAGCTGCTATGATCAGAAGATCTCCCAAATAGCTCCTACTCATTTGATTCTGGGCGGGAAACCAGGTTGTGTAACAGGACAAGACAAGCCTTGGACACTGCTGTTACTACAGGAGGAAGGACAGAAAGGGGACTGCAGTCAGAGATGGAAGGTAAAGTCTGGCAGGACTCACCCCCTCCTGAACACTTCATGTCTCTGAAAGAATCTTTGTACAAGGCTCTTTAGTGGTATGTGGTCCTCGGGAAGGACACCATTTGCCTGATGGGGGAAGATGTTTAAATCTTCCACCACTCTCCTTGAGCCTATCAGTTAAGATTCCAGAGCTTCGAGAAGATCTGCTCAGTAACATCTGCTAAAGGCCATGCAGAAGACCAGGTAGGAAGCCTCAGATGGCCATTCACAAGGTAAATGAACTTTCCAGTACCTCAAGGACAGCATCTTTTCAGACACGCAGCAGGCCTAGAAAATGAGCCTTGTCTCCCAAAGCTAGCATTTGGCTAGTGGAATGTGACTTAGGGAGAAAGCAGGTCAGCTGGTCATGAATGAGCATGGATGGACAGGAGGGGAGGTTGCCTGAGTGCTGAGCATAGGACCTCTCGGCCTACATTCAGCCCCAGAGGCACACTTCCTTCTTTGGTAATGGCCAACCTGCATGAAACTATTAGCAGCCAACTATGTAGTCACTCACACCTGTAATCCAAGCACTCGGGATGTGGAGACAAGACTGCAGGAGTTTAAGGCCAGCCTGGGCTACATGAGACCTCTTATCACACCAACAATACCCCATGAGACAGGCTCACTAGGTAAGCTATATCACCTTTCCTAGTTCAGTCAGGAAACGGCCCACAGTCAGAGTAACAAGGCCTTTCCTCTCCGTCCAGAACAGTTGTACATTCCTTGCTATCCCTAGAGGGAAAAGAAAGAAGCGCTATCTTCCAGTTGCGAAAGTCCCAGCTATTCACCCATAATATGACATATCTCCTCATCGCTCTCCTTTTGGTCATCCCCTCTCTCATGTCAGTAGTGCTGTTCCCGTGAGGCCCATCCCTACCCAGGGACTGGGTTTGGGAACAGAAGGTGCTGGTTTGAGTGTCAGCCCTGCTCCTTCACAGGCATGCAGTCCCCGACACGTCACAGAGCACCGCTGACCCATTGAGCATCTGGTATGTAAATTTGAAACACCCATCTGGGGCTAGACAGATAAGACAAGATGGTGTAGAGGGCAGCAGCTGGTGGGCAGGCCTACGCACAGCAGCCAGCAAACAGAGGGCCACTGGGTGACAGAAGGAAGAGCCGCCGGGAGTTTCCTCATAGTTCCATCCCTTGGCTGCTGGCTCATTGTCACCGAGCCATCTTGACTTTAATAACATCCTGTGTGGACAGATCCCAGTGCTGTCTCCTTTCTCCAGTGTCACTGGGGCTTCTGCTGATTCAGAGGATGGTCTCAGAGGTCTGAGACTGAGTCCTGAAATTACTCTTGGGTCACCAGTAGACCTGACCCTTCATTTGCAGCCCCTGATGGTGATAGTGCTGTGACTCATATGCAGATTAATATATAGAAATTATGTTGCCTTCATCACCTCAGTCCCCAGGCAAGCTGTGACTGCAGAGTGATCTCACATAGCCCCTGGAAGCTCAGATGGAATGGAATGGATGATGGATGGATGGATGCATGGATGCATGGATGGATGGGGGAGGTTGCCTTTTTGCATAGGAACTCCAGGCATTATAAAGCAGCCTCTGCAGGGTCTCACAGCTGGATCAGAGACTGGACCAGCCTCAGGTTGCTTTGACCCACACATCCAGGTACGCTTACAAATGGGATTGTCTGTGCACCTCATACACAGCCCTTCAGGTCAGGAGCCTCAGCCTTTGTCATCTGGCTGCCTCATCTCCCTAGCATATGGAATTAATTGCTTTTAAAAGACGGAGAAAAGGCCCCATGGGGGTAGGGAGGAGAGCCTGAAAGAGGATCTCCTAGGTAGTGCTGGCTGGCTAATGCATAAATCAGCAGGGCTCAAGCATTGTGGTTAGATGGATTTAATTCTCAAAGCTGTGGAAGGCCAGCATGGCTCCCAGGTGACCACCTCAAGTGCTAGAGCATGTAGATAAGACAAGGGGTGAGGCAGAGTACTCCTCTGCCTGGTAAAGAAGTTATCTGGAATATATGATACACAGCCCTACCCTCACTTACACCTGAGATGCTGAAGAATGGATATGCCTTGGTGCCCAGATCTGGGGAGAGAGAGAGGAATCTAAGCAGAGAGGGTAGAGAGGAGCCCTCAGAACCACCAGGCTGCCCAGCTTCCACACCCAGGTGACTCACGACCAGGAACTTCACTCAGTGACAATTAAGCAGGAGAATGTCTGATCTGACATCCTTTAAGCCCCAAGCTGAATCTTTCTCACAGCTGTGGATTCACCTCTGGTAATCCCCACTCAGGTAGTGGAGCACTGCTGCCCAGCAGGGGAGAGGCTGGAGCTTTGTATTCTTGGAAAATGCCTTCCTTAAAACCCCAATGCAATTTGTATGGAAAAAGCAAGGTGAGAATTTTTTTTCCCCTGAAAAGGTCTGTTCAGTGAATGTTCCAAGCCAATAAACTGTTTTAGCAAAATATGCAGTACAAAAGGTCTCTGAGGAGCCACGGTGAGACAGCTGCACCACAATAGGAGAGCTGGCCCTGGCTTGTTTGTCTGTAGTTGATAAGAAGACACAGGAAGTAAACAGTCAGAAGGCAACTGTTGTTAGGGTTAAAAGATCAGAATGGGCAGTGAGTGCCCGCCCGCCTCTGCCTGTGTGTCACTCCCTTCTGTTGTAAAGCAGAACTGGCCCAAGGCTTGCACTTTGCTTGACCTGAGAGAGCACAGTGCTGCGTAGTCTGCAGACTGGGCACTCTTCAGCACGCGCACAGTAGCTTCTGCCAAGGATAGTCCAAGAGCTGGGATGGAGCCTCTGTGGACCAGAGGGAAAGGCCCTGGATGTCTGTGGAGAAAAGGCTGCCCAGCATAAGGAAATGCATATGAAATATCACAGCCGTCGGGGTAGATGCCATTAGAGAAATTAGAGTTAGGCTGCCTTAATATCAGAGCCCCTGCTAGCCATGTACAACATGCAACTCAGGGAGCAGAGCCTGGCAGAGCATGCAGCCAGCTCCACCCTGACCTGTCTTGCCTGAGTTTTCACAAAGTCTGCTTTGTCTGGCATTGGTAACGTGACATTGATACCCCATTGCTCCATTCAGGCATATAGTAAGGGGTTTGGACTTTGATTCTCGAAATCAAGGGAGGATGCTAAGAGGAAGGGAGTGTCTTGATAAGTTCCTGGGGCAGCGATATCAATGTTTCAGTATCCGCAATGCCATGGCAACAGCTCCGTGCCCAACCTGGGAGGCCATATGCATTGGTGAAAGCCCTTAGCTGCCATAAGTGAGGAGACAGCCTGTGCTGCCCTCTAAATACAATTCCCAGAATGCCTCCTGGAGTTAGCCAACACCATGGCCAAGTTCAAGAATATCAGGGTGAAAGAGAAGTGGAGAAGGATTTGGCACTGCCTTCTCGGTGGCTGGAAACTGTGTGTCAGCACCATTCAACGCACCTCCCAGCCAGCCAGCCAGCTAGCCAGCCAGGCTCCCACCCCACCCGCTGCGCTCAAGCTTGGGTTCCTGTTGGTGGCAGCTGCACAAAGGACTTGCTGAGCTTAAGTTTCCCCACCTAACTTCATAACATGTTCTGTCCTCTGGTGTAGAGGGGGTGGGGCCACCTCCTCTTTCCTGTGTATTTCACGGACACCTTTCTCGTGTTGGGAAGCACAGGGCATCTGGCCTGCAGTTCTGCACGTGGCTCCAACGTGCTCTGGATTTCCCCCTGCCTGTATGCTAGCTGGGGTCTCACAGAAAGTGGAGCAGAACCATCATCTGTCCTAAAGGAGCTGAAATGCTGCAGGAGAGCCTAGGGAGTGGGGCCACCTAAATGAGACACCAGTCTCCCAGGCTGCAGAGTGTGAGGCTTGTACCTGCAAAGGTGAGATAGAGGCACGGAGAGTGTGTTGCACCACCCAGAAGAGCTCATGTGCATATGCCCCCAAATAAACAGTTACACACATATCACCTAACAAGACAGATCTAATAAACTAAAGAAAAAAAGCACTGAGCCACCCTCCTGTTCTTTCCTCCACTACACAGTCCACTGAGCTGGCTACATCTGTAACTCTTTTACCTTAATCCCTGCATTCATTCCTGATGGTTCTAAATACCAAGCAGGCCCCACAGTGTACAGCCACTTTAAAAAAAAAAAAAAAAAAAAAAAAAAAAAGTCTATAAAGAGGTATAAACCTCAACCTGGGAAATCCCTGAAATTGACTGTCTTTATCAAGTGCATCTATTGAAAAAAATAATAAGACCGTCTTTTTTACATTGAATGCCTGCAGGGATCATGGGGAAGGACTTGGATACACAGAGGTTACATAGGAGGACAGGACTCTGGGTTATCACCTTCATACACCTTCTCTTTAGTGTCTGTTCCATAAAGAAGAAGGAAATTAGGCGTGGTGCTCTCATGTCCTTGTTAGCTCTAAACCTCCATGGCATACCTTTCAAAGTGGTATCAGGGGGGACCCGTGCGTCAGACTTGTGAGTATCTGGAGGTTAGGAGACGCAATTTAGAGAGGATGGCGGAGGCTGGAAAGCCTGCACCTCCTCCGTGAGCTCTGGCGTGCATTCTTCAGAGGTGGCACCATCCCTGCAAACCACTTTGGGTCAGCAGGTCCATTCCTTGAGAGCCCTGTGGGTAGGAGTAGTGGCAGCACATTTCTAGCCTGCTTTCAGAGTATCTGCACAGCAATGACCCTGAACAAACTTGTCTTGAGTTTTCTGTTCTGTAAACCCAGTTGAAAGAGCTCAGAAAGAACACAATGGTACATGAAGCAACTATCTGCTGCTGCTACTGCTGCTGCTAGTGAGTGGGTGTTTGGATATGTGTGTGACTGCATATGTGTTGAGACAGGGTCTTACTATGTAGCCCTCTCTGGCCTTAAAGTCACAGATATCTGCCTAGCTCTGCCTCCCAAGTGTGAGGATTAAAGGCATGCACCACCGTACCCACCTATATGTCTATGTGTCTGTTCAAAGGTGAGTAGAAGTGCTATCCCCTGTTTTGTTTTGTTTTGTTTTGTTTTGTTTTTCAGCAAAAGATTTTAGGAAGTTAGTTATCAAAGTAGATATAAAACAAATAAGAAAACACTGGACTCGGTCGACCATGTCTAAGTTGAAAACTCATAAAATCTAGACAGAATCAGAAAACCATTGAAAATTGCCAAGATCCTGCTCCAGCTTCAGGAATGTTCTGGCCAGTTCTCAGCCAGTGGAAAATGCAAGGGAAGCTGCCTGCGCAGCATGTCAGAAGCCAGCTTGGATGCTGTATTCAGGAAAAGGGTGATTTTTTTTTTTTTTTTTTTTTTTTTTTGGCCAGATTGCATCTTATTATGTCTCAAAAGGGCCAGCCCTGCCTTGCCTGGCACAGGCAGCTGGCCCACCTCCTTTTCTCTGACCTCTGGTTTACTCAGTGTGTCAACCACAGGTGCCCAAGACCCAGGTGTGTCACTCCCAGTGGTGAACTCTGCCTTCTCACGGTCCCATGGGTGTTCAGGGCACACTCCACCTGTGACCCCAGATTGACTTGAAAGGATGATTCTGCAGCTGGCTATTGGTAGAAATTTCATCAGAAATGGGTGCGGTTGTCTCTGCTGGCACGAGCTGGTCTTTGTTATGTTATATCATCCAAGAACAACTATTAGCTGAGTCTAGGAAGGGTAATAGGCCATTGCAGCCCAGCTGAAGGTTATATAATGCGCCTGTTTCGGTAATGTCATGCCAAGCTCAGAAACAGCCAGATTAACACCTCAACTTGTGAGCAGCTTGGACGACCCTCATGGCAAAAGAGAAAGCAAGGTCTCCAAAGCCTTATCCCAAAGAAAGAAAGTAATTTAGGTAGGAGTCAAGTTGCTATCTAAGTTACAGCATGGCCTCTAAGTGAGCTATGTGGCCTTGGCCAAGTAACATTATTGATTTATAATACTTTTGCACAATGCCATCGAGTCTAGATGACACATTCACAGCCATTTAATCCTTACAGTCACCAAGTGCAATACCCAGTGATCTTTCTCTTTTTTTTTTTTTTTAAAGAGAAAAGAAGGGAGGAAGGAGGAGGGTAGAGAAAAAAGGAAGGAAGGAAATCCTGAGCTAAAAGAGCTGACTCATTCTGTCCAGAGTGCATGGAGAAAGTCACACCTCTGACTCTGCCTAGCTTCTGACCCAGGCCATTACTCTTTTCACATTCAAAAATTTGGGTAGAAGTGTATAGGAGCTGAGAAAAAGCAACATTGATGTGCCTTAGGTTGACTGGGTTTTTACTAGTAGCTTACTTGAGGTAGCAATCAAATTCCAGGTAGAAGATCAATTTTTTTTTCAGTTTACAAACTTTAATTTTTTTTATTGATCAATTTTAGGTTTACAGAAAAATGGGGAGGAAGTACATCTTCCCATGTCTCACCTCCTCCCTTTCTCTTTCCTCCCCTTCCTTTTTTTCTTCTCTCCAGTTGGACTGATTAAAAATGAGCATTTTTGAGCAATATATACAGTAGCTGACATACAAATACTGTGACACTGTTGTGAAAGTTACAGTGTGCACTAGGATGACTCTTGCTGTTTGTGACACATCCAGTGTTTTTAGAAGAACGTGTGGTTTTTAATTACAGAATCCTACAGGAGAGTTTCACTGCCTTAAAGGCCTCTGGACACCATCTGCCCCACTCATGGTCCTAGTACCACCAAGTTTGAATTTATTTTCTAGAGGGTTTGATGTAATAATTTCAAAGTCACTGAGCATAAGGAGCAAATGCAGTCTAAAGGAGAGTTACTTTTTTCCCCAGGGTTAATGATCTAGCACTGCTCACCAGAGGGGCAATGGCTTCCAAGTCCGCTGAGCATCCTCGATGTCTGCTTTGACAAAATTAAGTATTCCCTTCAGTCTCCCGCCACCTCCTTTAAGCATTCTGAGGGGTTGAAGACTGAACTCTAGCCTATTTTCTGGCCCCCCGTTACAGTCTTTATTCATGTTGCTCTTCTTGTGTGGTAAAATACATAGAGATGCAGCTACCATCTGAGTTGAAAAGATAGTCTTTACATCTAGACTCTTCCGGGAGGAGGGGGGGACAACTTGATAGTAAAGCAACAGTTCCATTTTCTAGAACTTTTCCTCTCTTTCTTGACCCATGTGTTTTACCCTTCATCCTGCCCCCAAATCCTCGTCTTCTAATCTTTGGTAAGTAGCCTTCGATTTCTTGTTTAGGCAGTAAACAGAATTCTCTACCTGAGCAGCTTCCTCTGAGGAGGTGATGGATTCTCTGGAGTCTTTCTCAGAACAGTAACTTCACTTGAACTTGGGAAGAAAACACCTGCTTCTCAGCATTGGCAACACACAGCCCATCCTCCTGTGCTCCCGCCTCTGCTCTTCCTCTCCCTGGCTCTGCTCCCCACCCTCCCACCCCCACACCCTCTTTCCCTCTTTACACTCAAGGACACATTGAAGTGGCTGGTCAGTGCCACCTCCGTGTCTAAAACTTCAGTGTTTGCCTTTGCAGGGACTTTTCCAACTTTACCTAGAAAAGAACTAACCAGAACTTTAGCACTTGTGGTTAGCCTGCTTCCGGCTGTGGCTTCAGTTCATCTGTGTGCTCTGACAGAGGAAGTATTTGCAATGATGGGAACTGCCTGACTGGATTGTGGGAGGACCAGGGCAGACGGTGCCTCATAGCATTGGCATGTGAGATGCCAGCAGCACGCCAAGGGAGGAGAAGCAGAAAGGGACACATCAGACCAAGAGTGGCAGATGCTGTGTGCCCCCCACCCCAAAACCACACACATTCCCCACTGTGTGAACTCATTTATAAACAGAATGTCTTGGTTAAAGATGGCCTTCCCAAAAATGCAGAAACCAAGACAGTGGCGTGCTGTTTATCCCGTGTAGACCAGATATCTACACAGAGGACCAGAATCTGCAAAGATGGATGTCTGTGCCTTCACACTCTGGCTAGACAGTCATGGGTGACAGGAGCAGTGGGTGACAAGCTAGTGATGTCATATAAAGTCCCAGGATTTGCATTCACACCCCTACACACGCATGTGAGCACGTGCACACACGTATGTACACATACGCACAGAACTTTCACAGTGATTGGAATATTCTGAATATTTTCAGTTTGATTCTCCATGTAGGTTGGAACCTTCTTGATGAGGAACCAGCAGGAGCTCATCCTACCGAGCCACATGCAAAACCACCTGGAAACTGAGAGAAGTGTTTGGCTAGAATTGCTAATTAATTTTAACTACTGCATAATTGAGGATTTGACCTAACAGCCAGGTGATTATTTAATTAATTAAAATACTGGCAATACCAAGGATCTCACATTTCAGTATGTTATTTTGGTGCAGAACAGTAGAATCTGTACTCCACAGAACTCGATTGTGTTCCACTGCACTTGGCTGGTATGGGTTAGGATTTTAGTGGGGTTCTTCCTACCCCAGTTTCACACTACAAATTTAAGGAGGCAGTGAAGGAGAGTTTACAGTGAAGGGGTCATAGCCCAGAAAACCGTTTTTCCTACCTTTGCGTGGCAGACTTCCTAAGAAATGGAAAATGAAGGGTTAGCCCAAGGCTGGGACACATGGCCCACAGTTGCCCACAGCAGACACATTGTGGGTGCTACCTACGTTTGAAGGAGTGTTCCACGGCGTCTTTCGGTTCACTGTGGTTACAGACGCATTACCTCTATAGTGGTTTTATGGACTCATTGAGCACGGCCTTCTTATCCTAGGCTCACTAGTGTCCCATGTACAGAGCAGGCATGAGTCAAAGTTCAGTCAAGGACATTCGGGTGTAAGAAGTGTGTGCAGTTTGTATGTGTTCCCACGGCACTGCTGGAACTGGGGGGGAGGGGTGAGAGGACGTCACATGTGCTGCAGAAGAAGGTGGGCATTGGCAGTAGCACAGTCTCACTGTAGTCTGTCATTACTCAGTCAGGTGTTACGGTTCCTTAAACTCGAAGCTGTGTGCGCACTCATGCGTGACTCTTTTGAAGACCTCATTTACATAGACTCTTTGGAAATCTGTCTTCTCTTTTCATGAACGGGTTACTAAGCACATGGGGCATTTGAGAGCCTGACCTTAGATGAGTTTGCTACCAGTTTGGCCTTGGAGCATCTCTTTGCAGAGCATCACTAAGTCAACCCCAGAGGAGCCCATGGTGCTGCTCAGTGTGCATGCCCCCATCTGGTAAGGCAGGGTTTCTTCTCTAACACCAGCTTCCCTTTCTTTCCTTCATTTCCAGCTTCACGTTTAGCTCCTTTCTTCCTATCCCAGACCCTCCCTTGTACAGCTACCGTCCAAGCTACCTTGCCCATCTGCTCTCACCTCCATGTCCAGCCACGCTGATGATCTGTTACACCTGTGCCCTGCTCTATTGAGGACACACTCAATGCTCGTTCCCTTCAGAGCCTGGTGCTGGCCTCCATCAGGCCGTCTTTGCAAAGGATGCTCGGTAGCTGGTCACCAGGCATTGGTTCTTTTCTCTCTACTGCTCATTTGACCCTGCGAAGCCTGCTTTTTTCATACCTAACGTCTACTTTCCTCATTCCCTTTGCAGGCACCTGGAGATGGAAACCCTGCTTCCTACTTAGGTGGCCAAGGCAAACATGTCTACTTCTAAAGAGCTCCCAGGACCCAGATGTAGTAATCATGTCTGTGTGGCCACTGCACCATCCTCAGAAATAAGGGCTCCTACAGTTTATGTTTATACATACTTGAGCTCAAATCACCATAAGATGCTCACCCATTCAGTTATAACGCAATTTGTAAATACAAATTAAGGGCTTTTTGTTTTGTTGTTATTGTTGTTTTTCTGTTGTTTGGTTTTTTTGTTCATTAGGGTTGTTTTTGTTTTTTTGTTTTTGTTTTGTTGGTGGTGGTGGTGTGTGTGTATGTGTGTGTGTGTGTGTGTGTGTGTGTGTGTGTTTGGTTTTGGTTTTCCAAGATAGGGTTTCTCTGTGTAATGGCCAGGGCTGTGCTGGGATTAAAGGCCTACTCCACCACTCACAGCTAATTCTTAAGATCTTATTTGAGAAAATGGGCTTTAGTCCCATCTTGTATACCCAAGTCAGAACTGTAGTTGCTCACATCTGTGTGGTGGGATCTGTCACCCCACTGCATCCCAGCTGATGATGTATCCATGCTTTCTTCAGAGCTTGACAGCAACAGCACGACTTGGGATCTGTGTTCTTCTTCGCTGGGTCTCTGTGGCCTTTGATGGGGATGGTGGCCTATGGGATAGTGTTGGGATCATGACTTTGTCAGCCAATCCTCACCATCCCTCCATCCTTTCACAGAAGCTAGTTGGCCCTCAGGAGAGTTTATTGCCCACTCGCCACAGCCTACTGTCTTCTTAAATATGAGGTTTTCACTTCTCCCTCAGCATTGTAGTCCTTAAATATGAGACATTTCCTTGGTGGGAGCATGAAGCGTTATGTCTGAATGATGGACAGAGACCTATAGAATCTCTTCCACAGTAGGTCACTGACGCTGTTCCATAGTAAACGGATTACAGGCAGAGAAACACGTCAGAGTCTTAAGCTAGTGGCTTTGAAGAGGGATGTGGTATGGGCTGATCTTTTCCCTGTCAGTCTGATAAGAAATAGACTAAAATGAACATAGAGTGGCATGAATGTTTTCCATGGGGTACAGCAGGGCAGACTCTTGTTTTTTCTCCTTCAGCAGAAAAGAAAAACTGTAAGCTAACTACTTCAGCTCGCTTGAGTCGAGTCCATGAAAGATCCCTCCATCCGCGCACAAACACTGACTGACTGCTTGGTCTAGTCACTCCATAGAGGTGGTTCCAGCCCTCACCTTACAGGGTAGTGAGAGATCCTGGGGATGTGTTCCTAGACTCCCCTGGTGTTCTGAGGTGCGACTGAGCTAGGGGTATAGGTCAGTGGTTAGAATGCTTTTCCACAGCCACAGAGGCAGACATGGTGGTGCATAGCTATAATTCCAACAGTCAGGAAATAGAGGCAGGAGGATCATGAGTTCAAGGTCACCTTAGCTTCACTATGAGTTTAAGGCCACTCTGGGATACAGGAGACCGTGCTCCCATTCCCCCAGGAAAAAGAGATGTGCTAGTATGTGGCTTGCCTTCTTTGTTTATTTTGCACCTGGTCCGAGCATGGCTTCTCTTGCAGTATCACCTTAATTGAAAACAGTTTCGTGGTCTCAATTGATACGCCATATCCAGACTTGGGTTTGGCAGAGTATTGTTTTTTATTTCAAGATACTGACCCGCTCTGTTATATACAACAGAGGTTGGCCAATATTAGTCCACAGTCCAAACCCAGGGAGCCACCAGCATCTGTAAATAGTGTCTTGTTGGCATACAGCTGCATCTTCTCTTGTACATAATGCCTATAACCTATCTGGAAGGGGGCAACAGTGGTTGTAGCAGAGACTATGATTTACAACAAAAAATAATCTGTATCAGAAAAGATTGACTCCCATAAAAATGCTGAGAACTTATAGTAGATCAAAGCAACAATAGTACACTGTTCTTACTTGCAGGGGTATGTTGAACATGTATGCAGTGTATATTGATAAGATCAAAGTGGTCCAGGTGAGAATGACACTGGCTAGATCCGAATTGAGTCAGTTCCCCTGGATCTTGATGTTCATTCCTGCCCCTCTGTTCAGAACCTGAGTATGAGGCATGCTATTCAGGAGACAGGCATTATGGGCATCATAGGCAGGAGGAAGTGAGGTGAGAGAGGGAAAAGCCCTATTCTGCTATCCAGTGGTGAGAGGCAGGCTAAAACATCAAAAGGATGGAGCTGGGTAGGGCATGCTACAGAATGTCCCTGCCTTGTACAGTGGGCAGCATCTATCGCCCACTGCAGGCTGGAGGGAACACAGGGGTACCTTCCATAAGCTCACAAATTGGAAATGGATTGAGAAGCCTGTGCCTCATCTTCAGTCTGTTAACAATCCCTTTACCCAAGCACATTCACGTTTGTCCATTTAAATGCCAGAACAGGTGAGCACTTCCTGCAGATTTTTTTCCAGTGTCATTCTTTTTGAGTACAGCACAGTATGAGGTACCTACAGTAGTCAAAGGCTCAGGGACAGAGAGAAAACAGGTAGTGGCTTCAAGGGGTGGTTAAAGGGGGTAGGATTTCAGCTGGGTAAAATGAGACTTCCTGTTGTGGGCTATGGTGCATCAGTGTAATGTATTTAGAGCCCCTGAATGGTAACTTTAAAAGTACTAAAGTCTGTTATGCATGCTTTGCCCCAATCTGAAACAAGGCTTTGCCAGCCATGTAATCTTGCAAAGACAAGAGCTGCAGTGGCAAAGACAGGAGCCATGGTAACAAAGATATAAGCCATGGTGGTGGTGTCCACTGTTGCACTTAGGAGCCCACTCTCCCCTTACAGTTAACTTTGCAACACTTTCTTCTTCTAAGAATTA
Source organism: Acomys russatus (assembly GCF_903995435.1). Taxonomy (NCBI): domain Eukaryota; kingdom Metazoa; phylum Chordata; class Mammalia; order Rodentia; family Muridae; genus Acomys; species Acomys russatus. The sequence continues at coordinate 36,352,129 of NC_067149.1, forward strand.
AGAGTCCCGTTGTGTTAATCGCAACTTTGCTAGGCTAGGGAGATGGCTCAGTGAGCTAAGTGCTTGCTGCCCAAGCATAAGGACCTGTGCTTGGATTCCCAGAGCACCCATAAAACGTCAGACAAGGCGACATGTCCTTGTGACTCCAGAGATGTGGGGATCCCTGTGGATTGCTGGCCAGTGAGTCTAGCCAAGTTGGGGAGTTCACTTGCAGTGAGAGACCTTTTCTCAAAAGAATGAAGCAGACCAGGCATAGTAGTGCACACCTTTAATCTCAGTGTTTGTGAGGCAGAGGCAGCCAGGCCTCAGAGAGACAAGGCCAGCCTGGTCGACATACTTTTGCACCAGTCTGTAGTGCATAATGAGACCTGTCCCCAAAAGAGGAAAACAAAAAGTGGTGAGCAAATGAGAAAGACCCCTGATGTCAACCGCTGGCCTCCAAACTCAAACCGTGATTAGTTCTAGGGCAGGCAGAGATTAACAGCATGAGAGATGGCCCGTGGGAAGGACGGCGTGAAAAGATGGCTCTTCTTGTCTCCACCCTTAGAAGTAACTCCCACTTTTTCCCGTTGTGGATTCTAGGAAAGAAACCTTGATTGGTTCCCCAGGATGAGAGCCATGTCCCTGGTCAGCAGCGATTCTGAGGGGGAGCAGAACGAGCTGAGGAACCTGCAGGAGAAGCTGGAGTCCACCATGAAGCTTGTCACCAATCTTTCTGGCCAGCTGTCAGAACTAAAGGACCAGGTAAGGGATGAACACCCCTCGCCCAGCACCCCAGCCTATACACATTCCACTCTCTGTCACACATCCCAAGTCTGGTGCAAAGATCAGCAGCATTTGTGTCATGGTGATGAAGCGTTTCACCTGCATAGAGGGGACTGGGTGTCAGAAGACACTCACCCCTCACAGTCCCTGCCTTTGCTGCCCTTACCATCAGTGTGGCCACGTCACTGTTTCTGTGCTGCCACTGGTATGGTTTTACTGTGTACTCTACCTCAGTGAAGCACAGAGCAACAAACACAGCACGCTGCATAAAAGCCATATGTACCCTTTGGGACTTGACTCATTAGGGAGGCGGTATGTGCTTAGTTCTGCGTTAGCTTCTTAGCGCTGTGATTTCTCATGAGTTCACTCAGGGACTTAAAACTGCACATTTTGGAAAGCCTTTCTTGTCCTTTCAGAAACACAGCCCCCACCCTGCCCCTTGGAGAAAGTTGACAGGGGGCAACAGATTTCCACCAAGCCTGGCTTACTGTCCTCCATACACCTCCTTTGATGCCTTAAGAACAGAACAGTCACCAGGTGGTTAGGTAGTGACCAGTGCCACTCTGGGTCAAGGACTTGAGCTGGCGATGGTCAGCCGCCTCACTGGGATAAGCACACACTAACGGTACAGCTCAGCATATCTTGTTTCTGGGGCATGTTAAGCAACAGCACAGACACAGCAGTAGGCAGGCTGGACAAGCCTGCCCTGGAGGTAAGTAGCCAGGTGTACCCGCAGGTGACCTACTACTTTTGTGTACTTCAAAACTAAAGAACTGGCCTACGATAAACACTTCTTGGAGGCAGTTTAGAGAGCATTTTTAGTAATTCTTCTTTCAGCTATATTTCCTTTCCAGCTGATTTTTTTGCTCCTCTGTGCCCTAAGACACCATTTGGCCTCGAGTTCTTTTCTTTTACATATACTAACATAAATATAAATAATAAAAGACCAATGAGAAAAGGTGGTGTTATCAATGAGAGCCCTCTACAGCCCAGAGCTTGGCAACCACCTCAATGAAAAATAACCTAAATAAGTAAACTAATAAAGGTCTAACTAGATTACTTTGCTTCTTAACTGCCCATTCTGCTGTGAGACAGCTAATGGATGTTTTACTGGACCAAGCTGACTCATGAATACACTAATGGCTGTGTCTGCCTCTGTCCCCCACCCCGACCCCCACTCCCCAGGGGCTGCTGAACTTCACAGCCCTAGCAAGCTTGCTTCTCCCACTGAAGTAGCTGTGGCATCCAGAGGCTCGGCCCAATCAAATGTTTTAAATTTGGTACAAAACCCAAATCTCAGACTCTGACCGAAGACACGTCAACCTAGGCGCTAAGGGTGATGCTGCGCCATTTTTCAGAGCATTCATCTGCACTTCATGTCCAGAGTATCAGAACTGCTCCTTCTGAGGCCTCCTAGCTCTGCAGTACCTCTAACTCTCATCTCATTTCCTCATGACTATCTCCTGTTATCATCCTTGGAAGCTCCATAGGGGTGTGCTCTGTTGATGTGAACAACTGGGTACTTCCAGTTTACCACAGGGTTTCTTAAGATATGTCTGAAACAAAACTGTTATGTGTTTTAGTGTTCTGTGGTAGTAAAATCAAGGCAGCCCTTCCCTTCCAGCTCTGTTGAAAGTCCCTGTCCACACAGTGCTGAGTCTGTCATCTCCCGGGGGCTCACAGTGAGCGATTCCAAAGCTGCTTCAAGCCTCACTTCACAGACCAGTGAACTTGTCTGCAGTATGAGCTGGGCTGAGGAAATACAGCACAAATGGCGGGTGTAGGGAGATACTCAGGAAAGCAGCGGGCCATCTTTCCAGTTCCCTGTTTTCTTGATGAGGATGTCAAGAGCACAGAGGGCTCTTAGGAAATCTACCACACTGTGTATCACAGCACGAGGGTGTGAAGCCCTCACCCCAAGTGGCAGCCTACTTTGACGTCTTGAGTGGTTTTGTTTTGAGTTTCTTTGTTCTGTTTTGTCTTCAGTTTGCCTTCTGTGATCAACTTTTAAAATGTCTTTTCATTTGCTTTTAAGAATCCTATTTCATGACACTAAGGATGCATTCTCTATGCATAGCTAAAGCCTAAAGGGGCTGGTATAAACTCAGGTCAGGGTAGAGCTGTTCCTACTGAACTGACATTTGACTAAACAGACTAAGGTTCATGAAGTCCCCTTAGACCCTGAGTGGTTTCAACTGTTCAATTCCTAGCCCTTCCTACATTTTCTTTTTCAGTTCTCAGGTTGGCAGTTGGAACCACCCTTTAGAAAGCCGTCCCCTGTGAGTGATTCTGAAAATGAAAATTTTTTTTCTTGGAAAGTGTTATAGGCTACAAAGAAGCACGGAAAGGAAGTAACACATTTTGAAGTTCTTTTACCAGGATTGAACTGCTGAAGTTTCAGAGCGCTAAGAAATATAGGGAGAAAAAAAAAAAAAAAAAAAACAGTTGCTCTGGGGGCAAGAGCAGGGTTGTTTCACTCCAAAGGAAGTAGCGATTGTAGAGATGGCTTCCTTAATCTGCCATCTACCAAACCTTTGCTGTGTCATCTCAGCACCAACCTGAGTAGGTTAGAATATAATTAATTTTGGTGTTAGGAGAATTGTAGGCATTTTTAAGCTGTTGTGTGTAAGAACTCATAGTGGCATGTTATGGGCCTGATTTTGGTCATTGCAAGAATTCCTGCCCACAAAAGGCAACAAAATGGACTAAAGCCCAAAAGCCTCACAAATGATTCAAGAACAAGAAACTCTGTCATGGACATTTTTACTACGGCCATGAAAGACTGCCATTCACGGGGAAATCCAAAAATTGCCTCATCCCTTAGCTATTTTGTCGATGTTCTGACCCAGAAACAAGCAATGGAGCGACAGTCATTTAAGTATGAATGACGTTAGGTTTCACTCTCCACGGTGCTTAGTTTGTTTTTATAAACTAGCAACGGGGGAGAAGTCCTTGTGAGGAGATTAGTGCAAACGTGATTAGCGCTGTCAGGTGTTCAGTCCACTGTGAACGGTTGCTTAGGATTGCTGTTCTAGGTGTTAACGTTGCATCTCATCTCCAAATTTCCCCTCCCAAGAGATTCCGAACACTAAATGTGATTCTCTTACATCCTTATTCCAAGGAGGAAGACTAATGTAAGAACTTCATAAATATTTTTTGCATGTTTCCTTTGTAATGCAAAAGAGCAAATACTAAGCAAAAGGTTAATTTTCTTGAAAATGTGACTGGCTTACTATAGGACAGCCACCCTTATCTGTTATGCTAGGAATGTAAGAAGTGCTTGAACATCTAAATTATATTATTAGCATGTTGCCTTTTTCATGAAAGAGAGCCAAGACATCTGCCTTCTAGGGCCCCATGTTTAGCAAGAAACAGAGAAGGAGTGAGTAGAGTCCATGGAACATGGAGGAGGCTGGCCCAACAGTAGCTTAGGGTGAGATGAGTGTAGCTTCTGAATCATACAAGTAGGTGGCTTCTGAGATGGCAGAGAACTACAGTAGGGGCTTCCGGGAGAGGAAGTAGCATGAGCAAATGCATGACAGCGCACGGCATGATGAAGGAATGGCAATCCACCCAGGTTAGCCTGACTCCTCACTTCAGCCAGCACATAAGAGCCATGTGTTCACCACACACGGGGCTATCAGGACCCCAAGGCAAAGAGGACCTAGCATCTGCCTTCTAGAACTAGCTGTCTCCCCAGCAAGACTTACAAGCAGGTGAATTATACTTAAACAGTATGCTACAGAGGTCTCAGCTGGCTTCTGTGACAATGGACAAAGGGGAGTGATGATTTCTTCATAGGAACGATTGCAGTCATCGGCTGCCTCCCCCTCTTCTCAGGGTTTTTCCGTGCTGGGTTCGGGGCCAGAGAAAGAGTTTGTCAGTCAGAAAGGATTTAACATATTAAGGGGATTCCTCCAAGGGTCTAAACGATAATAATACATCAGCAATGTAATTGTATTTAGCAGATGCTGTGCTGGGGGCTTGTTTGGGTTTGTTTTCTTTTCTTTCTTTTTGTTTTTCTTTTCTTCTAAGCATTTGGGGCTCATCATTTAAGCCTGACTGACTCCACAGACGCCAAGGGAAGGAGTTCTGGTTACTAGATGTCACTGGCTGTTTGGAATCTCAGTAGCCAGGATGTTTCTCTATGTGTAACCGGAAGCTTTTCAGAGAATATTAAGATCTGTTATGAGCCTCTGTGCCAGATTTTAATCACCTCATGATGTTCCGTGCTGTGTCCAGTGTTCTCATACAAGGTCTTTTTGATGTTACTTCCATCTTATTTATAAAGCTATTAGTGAGGCAAAAGACAGCACAGAGATATTCAAGGTAGTTTTTCCATTTGCATTGCTATGAAGCACAGCATAGCTTCAACTCTCCATCTTCAGCTAAGTGGATGTTCTAAAAACTTTTAATGTTCTACAACTAGGACATTTTACATGACTCAGTTACCTTAGGTATGAATCTGATGGAGCCGTTTATCAGTCCTCAATTTTGCTTTGCTTTGGATGTCTGAAGAGTACACTATGGAGATCAGGACACATTCTGACCATTTTTTCTATTTCCTGACACAGTAATGGTAACACACAGGGAGTGCCTTGTAGTGAGGTAGGTGGGCAGGCGACACTGTGAAAAGTCTGAATGAAGCTAGTAAAGGAGAAGCTCCCTGAGGGCAGGCGTGGACAGGAGGAAAATGAAGTGACCAGGGCTGTTGGCCTGGGCTTCTCCTAAGTCAGATTTAATCCTTAGCTGCTTTATGGCTTTTTGTTTTTTGTTGTTGCTGCTCTTAACTCCCTTGTAGTTGCTACTACATGATAGCCAGCTCTTCCAGTAGCATTGGGTTGAATGACTTCCTCCTGTCTAAAAGGCAAGGTAAATGCAGATCACACAGTCAGATGGTGTGCTTCTGGATTCTCAGCTGCACAGAGTCTTCTCCAAGACCTGTCTTCATGTAAGCAAAAGGCAGCGCAGAAGTATGTGAAAACATACTCAAAATGGACATGCCCATTAACATCTTTGGCAGCCAGGGATTCATTAGAAATGTGAATCCCTAGGCCCCCAGCAGACCTGACATATCAGATTCTGTTTGTGGTCCCTTTTGTCTGTATTTTAATGTTTTTGCTGGGCGGTTATTTTGCTGAACCATTTATGAACCATTCTATGGAAATAATAAAAATCAGATAGGCCTGTACCGGGCACTTGAAATGATCACGGGTTAAGAATTGGCCACTAACTATAGCACTATGAACATTTCTGGTCTGTGAGGGAGGGAATATGATTTACCTAACCAGCTTGGAAGAAACAAATGGAAAGGAAGACTAGGACCATGAGGGAGGGAGGACCACGAGGGAGGGAGGACCACGAGGGAAGGAGGACCACGAGGGAGGGAGGAAGCCATTGATGGCTCTAGGTGAAGCCAGAGAGCTCTACAGGTCATGAGTTTAAGACACAGATAGAGTGACTGACTTACTGAGCAGGGACAAGGCCAGAGCATATAAAAGGATTCTCTCTGGTACCAGCAGCTAAGGAAAGCATTGCAGAGAAGGGTGTATGGGCCAGCTTTGAGCTGCAAGGCCTCACGGCAGCAGTGTATGGATGTTTTAGCAAGTAGTAACCTTTCATAGAGGGTGAACATGCCAAGATTTCTAAACCCATTTAAATACTGGAGATTACCAGTATGTGGATTTCTTCACAAGACTGCCTGCCTAGAGAGCAGTTGAAGTAAGCAAACCTGAGCTACCCTATCTGAACTGTAAACCATACACAGAGTATGTACCTGGCATGTTAACATCACATCACAGCAAGTGTATCCCATGTACCCTGTGAACATCTCCTTCCTCAAATGAACTTGTGAATGTAAATTCTGGAGGCTGGCTAGAATATCTTCATTCAGTTCCTTACAAAAACCTTCACTTAAAACTTCCGTGTGAAAGAGTTCAATCTTTGCACATCTTTTCATCTAAATTATAACGAAGAAAGCATTTCCATAGGAGCCTAAAAATAGTATCTCTTGGCTGGAGCAGTTAAGTGATCTGCTTGGAGAAAGCAAAATATAACCATTTTAAGCTTGAACCAATGTAACTGTGCTAGGAATGGACTGGAAGCCAGTCCAGGTGAGAACTGAAACCTAAGCATTCTGTGAGTGACACTGTACTTACACATCTACACATGTCCTCAGCATCTACCCAGCAGACAGGAATTACCTTCATTACATGGACTAAAGGACAAAGTGGCGGAAGTTAAATAACATTTTACACTGAGTTAAATGACTGTCTGATTCCAAAGTCTGTGGGTTTTTTTTTTGTTTTTTGTTTTTTGTTTTTTTTTTTTTTTTAACTGTTCTACCGTAAACCTCATGCTGTTTGCACATAACTTCATCTACTGAATGCGTCTAGTCTTTTAGTTACCTTGGGAGCGTGGACTCCAGTCATAGTCCTGACGTGCTAAGGAAAGTCTTACTGCAGAGAACTGAGTCCTAAAGTACCCAGGAGAGGGCTAGAGACCCAAAGTGAAAACTCTAGTCCAACAGCCACAAGAAACCCAACCAATCTCTTGCTTGGGCTGTGTGAGTGCACTTGTTCGTGGGGACCCACATTGAGAAATGGTCTCTTCTGGTGTGGCCCCAAAATCCAGTGCTTATTCACAGCACTGGTGGCCAGAGCACTGTTCATATAGCCTTGAGGGTGTGAGGACCACTCGTCTTTCCTAGAAGAACCAGGTAACTTTTTTCTGACCTTGCAGAATCACTGAGGAGAGGAACCCAAGTCCCCCTAAAGGATGTGGGCACACAGTGTCAGAGCCAGGGCTTCTAAAAACACTGCTTCTCCAGATAGTGTGACATGTCATAACCATAGCGAGCTACCATTTTCCAATGACTCTCTACATCACTTGGAAATGGTTTTCGGAAATGACCTAGAAGCCCATGCTTCACCTGTCATTTGTTTCTCTGTGAAACAAGCAGCAGGCAGTACTCCTGAATGTCACCCTGCATGATGAGGCCACAGAATTCCTGTCTGCAGAGGAAGGTGCCCCTTTTGGTGTGTGTGTGTGTGTGTGTGTGTGTGTGTGTGTGTGTGTGTGTGTGTGTGTGTGTGTGTGTGTGTGTGTGTGATAGTACACTATTAGTAGAAAGTGGGTTTCAGTATAACCCATAACCACAGAGGTAAATCTATGGTTCAGTGTGTGACCTGACGCACAGGAAGTGTCTGAGTGTAATGATGAAACTTTTTAACTTTCCAGATGACAGAACAGAGGAAGCAGAAACAAAGAATCGGCCTTCTAGGACATCCTCCTCACATGAATGTCAACCCACAGCAGCCAGCCTAAGCAAACGGAACGGAAGGAACATGCTCACCCTTCCTAAACTATTGTCGGCGTGGGCATGGCTCATTAGTTCTGATATGTCCGCTGAGGTCACATGTGCGCTTAGTACATTTGTAAATACTCAGTTTTGTATTGTATGTACATGATTGCTACTCTCAGAGGTTTGGATGTACGCATCGTAACTAGCTCTGTTGTTGGCAAGGTGACTTGTCACTCCTGCCAAAAACATTAAAAATGCCTTTTTTGGAAGGACTACAGAAAGTACCTGATTTGCACTTGAACCAGATTATAGATTTAAAAGTATATGACATGTATTTTGTATTTAAAGCTAGAATAGCCAGTATTTATGTTTTTTATAAAACTGTGCAATACAAATTATGCAATCACCATAACTTTGTAACTCCTGAGTGTCCTGCTGGGAGTGTGTGTCTTTGAAGCTGATATGTTAATACTTATGTAATAAATGGTTAAATATCAAATGATGCTGCTGCCAAAATTATATTAATAGCGAGTTTCTGGCCCCTGGGCAATTTTGTACCTTGTAATTATCCTATGGTGATGCTGTTTCTTGTTGCTAATGGCATTGGTGCCCCTGTTTCCTAGTGATAACTCCAGGTCTGTGAACCATTCAAACAGCATTCATTTTGAGAACAGCAACTTTAGTTTCAAGGATACTTTTAAGCTTCGAAATTAATCATTTAAAATATTTCCTTAAGAGAGCCATGTTAGAGGCTCATATTTAGCTTGAAAGGAGTCAATGAATTTTTTAAAGGGAACTTTTTACATGAAGTTTGGGATAAAAGCATATTACTGGCCAATCAGTGTCGTCTCCCTGGTGAATTTTGATATCATGGTATATTCAAATGAGTTAGCTGATGGTTTCTAGATTTTTCTTCATCTGAACCAACATGATACAGTAAGGTAAAAAGTTATTATGCATATATATATATATATATATATACACATCCATGTAAAAAAACGTAGGAGCTGTCCCCTTAGGTTGCACAGCTGCCCCCTTAGGGTGCATAGTTGAACACTGACAATGCTGTTCTTCTGAAAGAGCCACGTTTGGGTTTTATTTCTTTGTCACATGATTTCTTTTATGGATGGGTGCAAAGTATATAAGAGGAAACATTTTCTACCTGTTGCCTCGTTTTGTACCTGGGTCTCGTTTTTACTAGACCATCTCTGCATAAAGTTAAAAAAATGAAGCGGAAGCAGAGTTCTGAAGCAAGTCAAGTCTGTAAATGCATACATAAAAAATATTTAATAAATGATGCAGAATACGACATGGTGACTGGCTGGTGGCTTTCATTTGGCACTTCCTTGTGGCTTAAGAGCAATTCCAGTGTTAGAGTTTTCTCCCATTAGGACTGAGTTAAACTACAACTGCTTTGGTTACCCAGATTAATTCTGGAAATGCTGGCCTGATTTTAGAAAATAAACAATTGTTTGTATTCTGAGGGAAAATAGTAAGACAAATGTCAGAGGGAACTGCATACGAAATTCATTCTTCCAGGTTACTGAGTGACACCTGGCTGTCACCAGCACCTTGCATGCCATGACAAGGTCCAGGGTGCTCTGTTTACTGTGGGGACCTTTAACTTGGCATCTTTGTGGTCAAAGTATCAATAGCCATTATAATGTGTTTTGGTCCATGCCCCCATGATCAGGATCCTGTCATAGACCATTTATGATGTTTGTTTTGTACTCGGCTCATTTTTCTGTCTACATATAGACAAGCTGAAGCAAGGCTGGCTTTGACTGTTCTTTTTGATGCCTGTTTTCTCTGGGCTTTGGTAAATAGGGCTAATTCCCACCCAGCTCAGAGAACCAAGTCAGGAGTAAATTCCAGCTTAATGGGTAGTTTCATAACTGACATTTCTACTGTATAAGTTAGGTATCTTAAATCAATTTTCCAGTCAGTTTAAATTTTCCACCATAAGGTAAGCTTGTAAGAGACGTGTGTTTTTGTCTAAAACCAAGATGGCACCTGTACTCAATCCAGCAATTCTGCACAGCCAGCAAGGACTCACTCTTTCCCCCGGGCTTTGCCTTTGATCTCTCAAGCTGTCCAACATGGCGTGGCTGGCAGTGTGCGGTGTGTCTCCCCAAGCCCCATCCAATTCACTGGAAAGTTCTGTATTGACATGTTTAGGTGGCAGCTTTTACAAGTTTGTCGTGTCTCATTTGAATCCTGTCACCAAAGATATAAATCTTCATTCAGTTTGCCAGCTTCAGCAGAAAATAATTGAAACTGGAATGTCACTCCACCTTACATACAGCAGGTCCTACCCTGGGAATGTGGGCGTCAACACGAAAGCTCCTGTAGCTAAAACAGAATCTGCAGGTAACGCTCCCAGGGCCTCTGAGAGGTCACTGATTCTGCTGCCTCCTCCACACACCACCTCTCCCTGTACCCCTGTATCAGGGCTTGAGATCCAGCTCACCTTCAAAATTACCGCCCTCAATGAAAAAGCACTGCCAGGCTAAGTATTAAGTACGACAGTTTGATGCTCAAGGGCTTCATTTGCTTAAACGCTTGCCACCACACCAAATCAAGTTTTGTTTTGTTTGGGGGGTTGGTTGGTTGGTTGGTTTTTGAGACAGAGTCTCACTTAAAAGATAACACGCTCGGTCTACCAAAGCACATGCCTGGAGCCTTCAACGGGGAGAGTAACTAACTCCTAAGCACTCAGCTCCAAAATAAACAGGTATCTCTTGACTTCTGCAAGACAGTGCAAGCTCTCCCCAAGTCAGGAGCTGCCTGACTTCTAGAACAGGGCTAGCCTATCTCAGCAGTCTCCCCCTTTCTGCCCTTAGCCCTGCACAGGAAACATTACCCACCAATCTTTCTTTCTCTTCAAATCTCTTTCATAGGAGAGTCTATAAACTAGAAAGCACTAAATGTGGATACTGTGTCAAGACCGAAAACTCTGTGGCAAAGATAAGCAACCAGTAAACTCCTAACATATCTGCTTTCCACACCTAGAAATCGCCTACAGTACCTCTTACTTAGCCACAGCTTTCAAAAGGAGAGTCAGTCTCAACTCCATCGAGGCAGCTCCCTCTGGATGACGTTACTCATGCACACTGCCTTCCCATCTCATCCCAGAAGTTGGTGTAGCCAGCTCCACTTAGCTCTTGTTCAGTACACTGGTCACTTGTTAACAATCAAGTAGGATGTTGGAAAACCCCCATAAAGATTTCGATTTTACAGAAAGTACCCAAAATTCCACTGATTTTGCATCACAAAGTAGTGGTTAAAGTAGAGTTTTGAGTAAAACGCCATGTATGTGGTTTTTGTGGGTGGCTGTAGCTAAGAATGACTGTCAGACCTCAATTACCTGAGGAGAGAGAGCTCTGACGGCAATTATAATTAAGACAATTACAATCATAACAAACACTTTTCCACCCCTAGCAATAGAAGCCATGTGTAGCATCCCAAGGCCAACTCAGAAACGCAGCCAGCCTTCAGCTCAACATCCCCAAACCTACCAACATGGAGAATTTAAAAAGACAGCACTGGCTTGTTTATAACACAAGCTCGAATTGTAGAATGGACTTCCTTCATGCTGGACTTCTGAACTCATTTACTAAATAAAATGAGTTCTCTAGAACACTGGAGGCATGACTTGAAAAAAAAAAAAGTCAGCAAGGAAGCAACCTAAAATACTTTAAGGTCATGACAAGCCAGTGTGAAAGAGAATCCTAACACCTAGAAGTGAAACTGCATCATCCACCCAGTCTGGAAAGAAAAAAGAAAGCTAAAAAACCACTAGAGCAAGAAGGCAGAGTTTGAGAAAACCCCTAAGGTGAATTCTGAACAACAAAAAAAAGAGTCCCACAACATAAGTGCGTGCTGTATACAGGAACCACTGGTGGAAAGAATTCGCCAGCACTTTTGTAATCACCTCAGAAAAAAGAGAGAGGGAGGTTGGGCCCATGTCGATGGAACTTCAGACAATACAGTAAATACAGCACCACAATCCAGAAAGTTAACCTACTCACTACTGAACGTTTTCAAGTCATTCACTTACAGTATCTCAGAAGTCTCCTCAGAAGCTTTCTGTGGAAGCTGTCTGGAAGATTTGGTGTTGAGGCTGGGCAGCAAGATGGGGACCCTTTAATACAGTTCCCTCACGTTGTGGTGACCCCAACCATAGAATTTCATTGCTACTTCATAACTGTGATTGTTGTTACTGTTATGAATCATAATGCAAATATCTGTTTTCCAGTGGTCTGGTGACCCCTATGAAAGGGTCGCTCAACCCCCAAAGGTGTCAAAACTCACAGGTTGAGAGCCACTGGCTTAGAGCCTTAAGTTTGTCTGAACTCCACATGGCTACACAATGGAATAAAAAGAACAGGGTCCTTGACAACGGGAATCTTTGTGCCAGCTCAACTGAGAGAGTTAGTTTTTGTTTGTTTGTTTGTTTTAGGTTTTTTGAGACAGGGTTTCTCTGATAAGAGCCCTGGCTGTCCTGGACTTGCTCACTTTGTAGACCAGGCTGGCCTCGAACTCACAGAGATCCACCTGCCACTGCCTCCAGAGTGCTGGCATTAAAGACGTGTGCCACCACACCTAGCACGTCGTTTCAGTTTTTAATTCTCCCCACTCCCTCTGCTTCCTCCCACAGGTGGTAATGAGCACGAGGGTGCCATACAGCAAGTGTCTGCTCCGTACGCTCCATCCGTATCCCCATTTCTTGTGCCTGACATTTCTTCTCACACTACCCACAATCTCAGCTAAGTATTGCACAACCAAGCTACTTTCTGTTCCCAGTAAAGTGCTCTGGTGTTGTTACTGTGAATCTTAAATCTTTGTGTCTTCACATGACATGTTTGGGTCACATCCAGTCATTTTTATTTTAACTATGTTGTAACTATCAGTTTGAACTGAATAATTCATTTAAAAAAAAAAAAAAAACAACTTAGTCATACAGCTCCCAACTTCCGGATAATCACTCTCATATTTGTGATCAGTGTTGAATTTAAAATCTGAATTCTTATTTTGAAAAATATCTGAAGATACTCAACGTCTGTGATCATGGATTTCTGTAGTTTATGAAGTAGTCTCATTTCAATTATCACTTGAACCTCCAGCCCTGTTATGATAGTTTCTCTTACATCTCAATTGTCCTCAATTTTACTTAACATTTAAATATAAATTCTATGCTATATTATGTGTAACTGTGGAGACCCAGAACTCTCCTTAACAATTTCAAGGAGTCTAACAAAGGTGTTTGCATTCTTGAGGTGAGCCTTCCTGCTTTAGTCCTAAACCCTGACTTCTATTCAGTTTTCTCTTCTTTCTCACCATCTCTTACTCCACTCAAAATGTGGCCATGGCTCTCCTTCCTTCAGTGTCCTTGAGCGGGGTGGGGGCTGGGGGGGAGTGTAAAAAATGGGCCTATGCTGAGGAAGAGAACAAGGGACAGGAAACCCATGAGAACAGAATCAGAGCTCCCTCCCCTTCTTTCCTGGCCACTGGAATAACAAGTTCTCAACCTTTGAGGGGCTGTTTGTATTTGCCTACCATCTTGTCCAATAACTGTGAAACAAAACCAAAAGTCTTTGCTTTGAGCTGTCTCACAAAAGACACATTAGAAAAATAACTGGATTTTACTTAACAGAACTCTGGACCTGGTATCCAAAGCCAACCACTGGCTCCACAGACCACAGTCAGTGTGCAAGGCATAGCCCAGCTCAGATCCCAGCCTTCCACCCCTCCTGCCTACCTGTCTGGGAGGAAACCAGAAGGTCTGGGGATGTTTTTTTTTTTCATTGTTGTTTGTGTGTGAATACACACTGCACAGGTGCATACATGTGTGGGGCTACACATGCTCTTCTGTGCATGTGTATGTGGAGACCAGAGGACATCCTCGGGTGTCAGTCCTTGAATGTCATCCAACATTTTTATTTCTTGTACAGGGTCTCTCTCTGGTCTAGAAATAGGTTAGGATGGCTATCCAGTGAGCCAGGATCTTCCTGTTGCTGGCTCCCCGGTGCTCAGTGAGAACACAAGCATGCACTACTGTGCCTGGCTTTTTTTTTTTTTTTTTTTTTTTTTTTTTAGAAGAAGGAGGAGGAGGAGGAGAGAAGGAGAAAGCAGCAGCAGCAGCAGCAGCTTGGGTTATGTGGTTAAACTCAGATTCCCATGCTTTATGGGGCAATCACTTTACCAAATGAGCTATTTCCCCACCTCTAAATTGAAAGCATTTTAGGCATAAGGGTGGCACCAGTTTGTTTCCTTATCATTGGCATCAGGCACAGTCTTCCCTTGATCTACTTTAGACTCTTGGAGTCAAATCCAAGGAGGAAGATTTCATGAAGGAAGGAATATGCCAGTCATCCCAAAAGAGGAGCATACAGAAGCAAGGCTCCAGCAGCTGCTACCAGACAGCCAATCGTTACTCAGAATGCCTCTATCTTTAGAGCTCAAAACCATAAAATAAGCTGATCCTGCCCGACAAGCAAAGGCCTACTCCTCACTCTCCTTTCTTAAGAAAAGAAGTGGTACTGTGATTTAGAGCAGCCTCTGTGAATGTGCAGATTCAGACACACACCCCCCCACTCCGTATCTCCAGATGCTCGCTGCCACCCCACCCCTCACCCAAGAACCCCTAAAGGCAACACCCCACTTGCTCATGTTTGAATCAGTTCCTAAATAGAGCACCCCTTAGGTAGCATGAAGAAATTGGGGCCATCTGTGGTAGTATAAAGAATTATGTTGGAAGGACCCTGCTGTTTGAGGTTGTAGTCCACCCTCCCTGTCTGGATAGCCATTCTGAGCTCAGCGCGTTAGGTACAGGACTCCCTCTTTCCAGCAGGGCCCTTGGCTCTTTGCCTGACTCCATCTGGAGCATGTCTTTAGACATAGATGCCCCTAACCACACTTGATATATGGCCCTTGACACAGCTCCCTGCCAGCTCTGCCCTCCCTGCACCTATAGGATAATTAGGTACTGTGTTCCCTTTCATGTGATAGGAGCATGCTGCCAAATGTAAAATAAGCATCCTAAAACTGCCTGATTTCAACCAACTATGAACACCTATCCTGGAAGCCCCCTACCCACTCCCCAAGAGCTATATAGCCTTTGTTCTCCCTGAATAATGTTGACCTAGCTCCTGAAGTAGTTCCCAGAGTGTTTGATCTCTATTGGTCATGCTTATGGCCTTCCAGGCTGAATCTCGTCTTCTGCCCCTCTTGCCTCAGTGGGCTGGTCGTCATCAGCCCCACAGGAAAAGAGGAGAACAACAAATTATATCTCATTTACTTGTGAACTATGTATAAATAACTGAGTCACATTTTCCTCCCAACTGGGTAAAACAAACATTTTAGAATTTCTGCTAATCCTAAAAGTCTAAAACTAGCCAACAGACCTGGAGGTTGAGTAGAAGTCACTATTCGGTGTCCTCTCCTACTATGTAAACTAGAAATCTTACAACTGCTGGTAGGAAAATGATACAACCATTTTGAAAAAGTTTAGCGGACTCTAAAAAAGTAAACACACCTTGTTATCCCAAAATCCTACTTCCAACAATTTAACCAAGAGAAATAAAAATATATATCTACACAAAAGCCTGTGTCCAAGTCTGAAGATATAGTGTTGTGGGCAGATTGGTTGCATAGTGTGCTGGCTATTTTTATGTCAACTTGACACAAACTTGGGTCATCTGGGAAGAAGGAATCTTTTTTATTTATTTATTTAGTTTTGGTTTTTCAAGACAGAGTTTCTCTATGTAGCCCTGGCTGTCCTGGAACTGGTTCTGTAGACCAGGCTGGTCTCGAACTCAGAGATCTGCCTGCCTCTGCCTCTGCCTACCAAGTTCTGGGATTAAAGGCATGCACCACCATGCCCAGTGGAAGAGGGAATCTTAGTTGAGAAAGTGTTTCCATCAAAATGCCTATAGGCAAGTCTTTAGAGCACTGTCTTAGTGATAATCGCGATGAGAGGGCCTAGCTCACTGTAGATGTGGCCACTCCTGGGCTAGTGGTCCTGGTGCTATAAATAAGCAAGCCAAACAGGCCATGAGGATCCAGCCAGTAACCAGCACCCCTCCATGGCCTCTCTTTTACTTCCTGCCTTGACTTCCTTTGGTGATAGATTGTAATATGGAACTGTAAGCCTGAAACAAACCCTTTCCTCCTCTAGTTGCTTTTGGTCATGGTGCTTTATGATAGCAATGGAAACTCTAACTAAGATACCTAGCATGTAGAAAGTTCTAGACTTCATCCTCAGCACTGCATAAAACCTAGCATGGTGGCACACAGCCATAGTCTCAGGACTATGGAGATGGAGGCAGAAGGATGATCAAAAGTTCAACGTCACCTTCAGCTACATCCTAGCCTGGAACTCCATGAGGCTCTAAATCAAAAAAGAAAAAGGAAAAAAAACCTGCACACAAATTATAAATATAACCCAATACCAAAATCACCAGAAATGCCCACCAGCCAGTAAATGGTAAGTAAATTGTGATGGATGCATCTAATGTTTCCCAGGATATTGACAGCCTGTGGCTTCTATGCTGAGAAACACCACTGATGTTGTGATTGAGACATACACATTTTTTGTTTGTCTGTCGTCTGTGTGGCCTAGGCAGGCTTCACACTTGGAATTCTCCCATCTCAATCTTCCTGTGTCTAAGACTCCCAGAGTGTACCACCATGCCTGACCTATGTGTGTGTGTGTGTGTGTGTGTGTGTGGTTTTAGCACATTAAGTATGCACACATTTTAACTACTTCAGAGTTGAGGACAAGAATAAAAACCAAAAGCTGCTTGCTAGAGAATCTAGTAAAGAAGGCAGTGAACTGCGGGGCAGGAGGGAGGAGCCAGAGGAGGGAAAGAGGGGAGAAAAGAGAGAAAAAGATGTACTCCCACTTCCATTTTTGCAATTATTTAAAAAAAAAAAAAAACCTTGCAAATATATTTTGTGCTCATTTCCTCCTTGAGCTGTAACAAATGACAAAATAAAATAGAGGTTAAAATGCTGTGATGGCTTGAATAAGAATGGTCCCCATAGGCTCATATATTTGAACATACAGGGAGTAGAACGATTTGAAAGGATTAGAAGAGTTAAGAGGTATGGCCTTGTTGGAGTAGGTGTGGCCTTGTTGGAGTAGGTGTGGCCTTGTTGGAGTAGGTGTGGCCTTGTTGGAGTAGGTGTAGCCTTGGAGGGAGTATGTTACTGGGTGTGAGTTTTAAGGTTTCAAAAGCCCATTCCAGGGTCTGTCTGTCTGTCTGTCTGTCTGTCTGTCTGTCTGTCTGTCTGTCTCTCTCTCTCTCTCTCTCTCTCTCTCTCTCTCTCTCTCTCTCTGCCAACAGATCAAGATGTAGCTCTCAACTACTCCTCCAGCACCATGTTCCCCACCATGATGGTCACTCTCTATAACTAGGGAAGTCCCCAATTAAATGACTTCTTTAATAAGAGTTGCCTTGGTCAATGTGTCTCTTCACAGCAATAGAACCCTAACTTTATTATTATTATGCCAATGTGTTATCTCACAATTCTGGTTGCCCATACTCTCCTGGAGAACCTAGGGAGAAACACCATTCTCTGGCTTTAAGCAGCTTCTAGAAGGTTCCTTGGTCTGGAGCCTGTTCCTATTTAAAAGCAGACATGGCCAGTTGAGTCTTTGGCACAGTATACCACTCTGACTCCTCTGCCCTCCTCTTTCATCTTTTATGACCCCAATCCTCCCCTGGATAACCCTGGAAATCTCTGCATCTCAAGACTCTTCAACTCCATCTGCAAATCTGCTTTCACCATATATGGTAACATAGTCATGGGGATCTAGGCTTGGGATACAGGCATCTTTATAGGGTCACTACTGTGCCTACCACATTTGACTGAGCACAGTCTAGGTAAGTTATGTTTCAGACGGAAGGAGAAAATCACATATCTGCTTTCCACTTCTGAGAGACCTGAATACATTAGCAATAGCACATTTTCTCATGTCTAAACAGGCTGAACAAGTCGGTTCACTGAAACAACCACAGAAACAGACAAAGCCATATATACCCGAGTAAGAATTGGTCAACTCCTTTCATGTTTATTGTTGCTACTGGACAACTATGAATTCATGTACATGTATGTAACACACATATATAGTTGTGTGTGTGTGCCTGTGTGTGTTACTAGATTTCTCCTCCTTCGGTGGTTTTATTTGTGAGGATTAACACTAAGTATAATAAGAGTAGGGCAGTTGGTGACACTGCTAAGCTGGCCCATTTCTGAGTTCTAATTCAATAATCATCACCTTTCCTTTCACCCTTTTCTGTGACTCTTGGATACTGGCCAAAATCTTAAGCATGTTTGCCCTGCCACTCTGGACATTCATTCCCATTCATTCATTCCCCCCCCCCCACCCCTCTCTCTCCTCTCTCTGAAAACAATGCACATTCATGCACTGCTGGCTGACCACCACCAATACTACTAAATTTCTTGAACCCTAACTCAAAAGACACATCTTTCTGTCTCTCTCATCTTGTCCCTTTTGCAGCTGATAAGGTTTACACCTTGCTTGTCTTGTTGTTTCTCCTAAATTCTAAGAAAATTATTCTCAACCTTTAACGAAGGTATTACTTGGATAAAGAAACTGCAGGACAGCAAGAGATCCAGGGAGCAGGACTGGCCACTCACAGAGTACTAATTATTTCGGAACCCTGGTTTAAAAAAAAAAAAAAGAATTGGCCCAACAGATCACAGACGCTTTCATCATCCCAAATGATTCCATCACTAACTTGATGCCTCAGGATCCAGCTGGTCTCATACCTTTGATGAACACTGTGTGCCTGGTGAGTCCTGGTCACACCCCTTCAGCCATGCAGGTAAAGCCTACAAGCGCTTCACACCACAGGATCTAGCCAAGTCCACAGTATCAAAGAAGCAGTAAGAACAACTTTGCTTACCCACAAGCCCCATGAAGAGCTGGAGGCTGCATTCAGCCAGACAAAAACCCGCAGAAGGCACTGCCTTTGAAACTCAACTTTAAGGATATAGCTGTGAGGGTCTTGCTCCAAGACACGTGGGCCAAACTGATAAAACAGCAACAGCAACAGTCAAAAAACATGACTATAACCAGATCCTTCCAGTCAAAAGTACGCCCACTTCGTCCAGGAGGTCCACCAATTCTTTTTCCCCTGCAGCTTCAAATTTCCATTCCTCCTCCATCACGGTGTTCAGACCCACCCAATGGTCAGGGGGCTGTCTTCACAGAGAATCCCCAAATGCAAGCCAAATGGAAAGAATGCTGCTTTGTACTCTGGTGCCTAGGATGGTGCCCACATCATAGAACTCTCTGATTTTCCCTGATGAGGGTGAGATGCCCTGCCCTTCCTCTCCCTGGCAGTAGCAGAACCTTTCACTACCAGGTCTCAGCCGCGACATGGTTCTTCTTCAGCCCCGTGTGGGCCCAGTATAGCTGTAACCTGATCAGCATGGCAACTCAAGGCTTTGCAGCTTAGAAAGACAGAGACAAACTTGGATCCTAAAACAGATTTTGCATCTGGCTGGCCAGAACAAGATTTATTAGTCTGACGTTGGTAAAGGTCTGATTGTTTAGTGGGGGGAAAGGACGCGTGTAGCTGAACAGTAGAGTGCTCACTCACCATGAGTGAGGCCCTGGGTTTGATGCAAACGCACGCATGATGCTCACATTGGCGTACTGGAAGAGGAAAAGTTTCATGACTTTGTCTTCACAGTGAATTCTTCAGTATGGTGCTGAAGTGTATACAACAAAAGAATAAACAGACCAAGTGAGTCTGCATCAGAATTAAACCCTTCTACACCGTAAATATGGCAACAAAGAAACTATAGAATGGGAAAAATACCTGCACACCAAAAATCTGATAAGAGCTAATATGCAAAAGTATAAAGAATTCCAAAAAATTAACTACAAAGCAAACAGACAAAAATGAACATACTTTTAGGATGGACAAAAGCACACAGAAACATTTTCTCATTAAAGAAATACAAATCCCCGGTGCGTGCATGAGTGCATGCGTGCGTGCATGCGTCCGTGAAAACTCAGCATGACTACTCATGGTGAAAACATGAATCAAAACCACAGTGAGAGAACACCTCACAGCGATGAGTACCATAACGACAGCAACAGAGACAGAAGCTAGAAAGAGCCATTGTAGGCAAGGGTGTACTCATGAAGTCCTGTACTGTGTATAACGGTGCAGGCACAAAGGACGGAGGCTCCTCTAGGACCTGGAAACAGAGCTGCAGTGTCAGCTCCGTGGGTATGGGTATCTGCTGAGCACATATGAGGACCTACGCTCACATTCCAGTACCACATTTTTAAAAGCTAGACATAACTGCACGCACACTTCTAACCCCATTGCTGTGAGGGTGGACACAGGAGGCTCCTGAAACTTGCTGGGTGCCAGCCTACCTCCAGGTTCAGTGAAAGACCCATCTCAAAGAAATGATTGGAGCATGATAAATCAGGATAGCTGGTATCCTCCTCTGACCTCTGTATGAGGTCATGCCGATATATGTATGGGCATGAACACCAGTATACGCACATGCTGTACACACATTTAACATACATGCACACACCAAAAGCAAAACCTCTTCAAAATACAGCTAACACATGATTCAAAATGCAGACTTCCAGTTTATTTATCCAACAGTATCGAAGTCAGGATTTCCAAGGGAGCCCACACCCCCACAATTATTGCAGCCTTCTTCTCAATGGCCATGAGGGAGAAACAGCCTAAATGTCTACTGATGGTTAAATATGTATATAAAAGATGATGTGTGCATATATACTAATACTATATGAACCGGAAGGAGCTCCTGGCAGTGCGCTACAGCACGGAGGAACCAGGAAAGCATTCCACTAGGCTAAATAACCCAGTCACGGTACAGCAACCACTGTAGGACTCTATTCCCAAAAAGTATCTAATACTGCAACAGAGAGAGAGACAGACAGACAGACAGACAGACAGAGACAGACAGAGAGAGAGAGAATGCAATAGTGTCGGCAGGGCTGAAGAGAGGGACAATTCCTGTTCAGTGCATAAAAAAGTTCAGTCATGCAGGATGGAAAGGTTCTAGACAGGTAGAACTAATGTGCTTTTGTTATTTGTAATGATGTGTATGTGTGTGTGTGTGTGTGTGTGTGTGTGTGTGTGTGTGTGTCTGAGTGAGTGTATGCCATGTGTGTACATGGCACCAAATGGAGGGAAGAAGAGGGCATACAATCCCATGGAGCTGTAGTCATAGGCCATTATGAGCCATCCAATGTGAGTGCGAGAAACACAGGGTCTTCTGTAAAAGCAGCAAACACACACACACACACACACACACACACACACACACACACACTCACACCTTCACACCTTCTTAAAAATGGTTTCCCTCTGTAGCCCTGGCTGTCCTGGAGCTCTCTTTGTAGACCAGACTGACCTCAAACTCACAGAGAGCTATCTGCCTCTGCCTTTAAAGTGCACCACCACCAAGCAGGCACAGTGAACACTCTTTTTGGGGGAGGGGTGTTGTGGGGTTTTTTGGGGTTTGTTGTTGTTTGGTTTTTGTTTTGTTTTGAAGACAGGGTTTCTCTGTGGTGCTTGTGTTCTCTGGCTGTCCTGGACTTGCTTTGTAGACCACACTGGCCTCAAACTCACAGAGATCTGCCTGCCTCTGCCTCCCCAAGTGCTGAGACTGCAAGCACATTTTTTTAAACTTCATTCTGTCTTGATTGTGGTAACTTGACAATAGTCTTAAATTAAGTGATGTACTTATTCAAGTTTTTTTTGTTTGTTTGTTTGGAGGTATGGTCTGTTTTGTGGGGGTTAGTTTGCTGCTTTCTTTCTCAAAATTGTTCTGGCTTTTCTTGCTTCTTCCACAAGTAAAGTCATGCAGACTGTCTTTCCCTGAACTCTCACTGAATGCATACAGTAGTAAATGCCATTTAGTAATACCAGGCCTTCCAAACTATGTATATGCAACCAGTAGTTTTTGTCAAATTTTGTTTCTCTTATCAATGTTTTAGTTTTCAGCTCATAAATTCTGTACATAACTCATTAGGTTTATCCATAAAAACTGAAAATATTTGTTCAACATGCTTTCAGTCAGCATTGAGAATTAACTTTCATATATTGAGCCTACAATCTTGCTTATCTTTACATTCAGTTGGAGCCATCACAAACTTTTTGTAGCCTTTTATTTTTCCACACAGATAATCTGCTATATATGAATAAAGGCATTTCGACTAGACTTTCTGATTCAATTTGTAAGCCATTCCCCCCCCCCCCCGCATTTCTTGCTTTAATGTATCAGGTAAGACATTCTAGACAATGTGCAATACTAATGTCCAAAGGTCCAGCAAGATGACTCAGAAGACAATGTATGCACGCTTGCGCGCGCACACACACACACACACACACACACACACACACACACACACAAAATAAATATATTTTTAAAACATAATAGTGCTCATGCCTACATTATCACTTGGTTATGATCTCAGGGGAAAACCATTCAATATTTCATTTTTACATATAATGTTAGTGATAAGGTATTTTGGCCATTTTTTAATTTAAAAAATTTATTCACTTTACATCCCAATTGTAGCCCCTTCCCTCATCTCCTCCTAGTCCCAACCCCCTCCCTCTTTCCCCTCTATTCCCCTCCACTAGCTCTCAAAGAGGGAGGGCCCTTCTCCCCTACCAACTGACCCCAGCCTATGAAGTCTCATCAGGACTGCCTGCATCCTCTTCCTCTGTGCCCTGATAAGGCATCTTGCCAGGGGGAAGTGATCAAAGTACAAGCAATAGTGTCCATGGCAGGGACAGCCCCTGCTTCCCTTACTAGGGGATCCATATGGAGACTGAGCTGCCTACTGGGTACATCTGAGTGGAGGACCTAGGTCCTCTCCATGCATGCTCCTGTTTGGTGCATCAGTCTCCTCCAGAAAAGAAATATTTTTTAAATTTATTCTTAAAATGTTATTCACTTTACATCCCAATTGTAGCCCCTTCCTTTCTCTCCTCCCAGTCTCATCCTCCCTTCCTCTTCCTCCCTCCCCGTCCCCTAGTCCTCAGAAAGGGAGAGCCCTCCTCCCCTACCATCTGACCCCAGCCTATCAAGTCTCCAGTGACAAGGTATTTTATTTTTAAATAAAGGCCTTTTATTGAATGAAGGAAATTTTCTTTTATTGCTGGCTTTCTGAAAGTTTTGCCAGGAATTAACAGATTATTATGAAATACTTTATTTGGATCTACTGAGATACATTTTTCTTTAGTCTGATGAGATGATACATAAAACTGACTGACTTAGGAATGTTGAACCAATCTTGTATTCTAGTCATTAAGCTCATTTCATCATTATTTATTTCTTAATCTTTCTATAGTCTGGATCTTATTTACTAACCTAGTTGTCCCTTGGTATTCAGGTACCTACACAGAGGGTTAGACCCAGTACACTCTACAGATGCCCAAATCTGCATCTACTTATGTCCCTTGTAAGTAGCTTAGTATTTGTGAATAGCCTATAATCATTGCCCTATATACTGTAAGTCATCTCTAGAGCACTTACAAAATATCTAATATAATATAAATACTATACAAATAGTTAAATGGTTGCTGTGATATGTTGTTTACAAAATAACAAGAAAAAAGTCTATAAATGCAGATGAGCTCTTTGGGGGTTTTGTTGTTGTTGTTTTGTTTTGTTCTTTTTTTGTTTTGTTTTTTAATTTTTGGTTTTTTGTTTGTTTGTTTGTTTGTTTGTGGCAGAGTTTCTCTGTGTATCCTTAGCTATCCTGGGCCTCAAACTCAAAGAGATCTGCCTGCCTCTGTCTTTCAGAGTGCTGAGATTATAGGTGTGTGTCAGTGCACCCAGCTCAGATGAAATTTTTAAATAATTTTTTTCCACCTTGTTGAATCCATGGATATGGAGCCCATGGTAACCTTGTAATTGTGGATGGTAAATGTTCTGGGAAAGTGTGTTTCTATGTTTTCTTCCTAAATGTTCATAGTGCAGTTTAGGGGTTGGCTAGTATGTTCAGGTGCTGGCTACTGAGAGCCATCTCACTTTTCCTAGGAAAGGTTTTTAGTTACCAAGTCTTCCTTATGTTCTTTTAAGGGATGTGTCCTTTCACTATGTTAACAATTTTACTGATATTTTAAAAACTGCTAATCGTACTTTCGCATTATGTTAGTGTCTGTGGGGCTATAGTGCTGCCTCTCTTTTCAGGTTTGTTGTTGCTGGTTTTGTATTTGTGTTTACTGTTAAGGCATTCAGACAATAGAGCCAGCCCTTAATCGAATCTTCAATTCTGTCCTACAACTGTTTACATTCTCTAAATTTCCTTTTGGTTGTCTCATTTATTGTTAAAAGTGTTTTAATTTTTTTTTTTGAGACAAGGTCTTGAAGTGTATCCAGGACTAGCCTCGAATTTGCAATTCTACCGCCTCAGCCTCCGGAACTCTCTGACGGTTTGGTGGCTCCCATGCGCCACCACGGCAAGCTCCAGACATGTTTAGTTCAGTAACCATTATCTTCTTCAAAGTCCATCCTTCTTCCTGTGTTGAATTTAACCTTCATTTTCTGTTGGCTTCGCGTCTCAGGATTTCACGTAAACAGTGTTCAGCTTTCTACTTGGTCATTATAACTTACCATCTATATAAGGTAATTATCATCTACTTTCTTTTTTTCACCCTGTCTTTTCAAGCGTCAAGTTACATAACCTAGAATGGACTGATTCAGAATGTGGGCTAAGATATTACTTCTTTCTGCCCCCTGTACTTTGCTTCCTGTTCAGCTGTGTTGCAGAATCCCAGGTTGCACCTGTAGCTTGGCCAGCCTGTTTCCTCAGCATCCTCAGGGATCCTTGGTCTCCATGGTAGAACTAGAGGGTTAAAGCAGCTGCGGCGGCTTTGGGTTCACACCAGCCGATTGTCCCTGCACAATATGAATACTGAAATCTACGTGCGCTTCCTCTCTTTTATGAATATTATCTTTCAAATGCCAGCTTTTCCTACTTTTGATTTCAGCTCTGCTCTGCTCTGCTCTGCTGGGGTGGAGTTCCTTCTGTTTATTTTCTTGCAGTGATTCTCAACCTGTGGGTCCTGACCCCTTTGGGAGTCAAATAAATGACTCAGGGGAGTCACCTAAGACCATGGAAAAACACAGACATTTACATTTCAACTCACGTCAGTAGCAAAATTACAGTTATGAAGTAGCAATGAAAGTAATGTGTGCTTGGGGGCTCACCACAACTTGAGGGATTGTGTCACAGGGTAGAAGCATTAGGAAGGTTGACAACCGCTGGCTGTGATCGTTACTCTTGGACCATTTTCTTTTCCAATATTAGCATTTGATGCTGCACATGATCTTCTGACGTCTGCTGTGGCTTAATTTCCCACACTTCAATGTAGTGCGATTTCATTCCCACAATTCAAAACAGTTTTAGATGTCTCCCATCCATTTCTCTGACTCATGAATTATTCAGAGGTATTGTGCTCAATTCCCAAATATTTTAAAGTTGTCCAGACATCATTATTAATGCCTAGTGTGATTATTTATTTACTTACTTATTGAGTGGGGCAGGGGCGCGCACATGCCACAGTGCACTGGAGGTCAGTCTACAATATGTCAGAATCATTTTCTCCTTCTACTGAGTGTGTCCCTGGGATCAAGCCTGACCTTCAGGTCAAGGTCCAGACACTTTTACCCACTGAAACATCTTCCTGGCCCAGAGACCATAACTTAAATGATCTCCATTATTTCTATTTGATGATGTGTGACTATGACCTAACTTGGTAAAGTTCCCATATACTCTTGACAAGGAGCTGTATTCTTCTGGGTGTGTGTTTGTCAGTATGTGGAACATTCTTCAAAACACACTTATGGCAAGCTGATTGTTGAAAGCACTTCGGGTTTCTATATTTCTGCGGATTTTCTGCCTGCTCCCTCTAGGAATACTAAAACATGACGTGACAACTTCAACTAAAATGCTTGTCTGTTTTGACTATGGTACTTGTGGTGTGCTAGTGCACTCAGAGCTATGACTGTCACGACATGTCGTGATTAACTGATCCTTATTGATTGCGCAAAGTCCTTTGATTCCTTCTTCATTATCCCCCATCTCTCATCACTTCCTCTTGTATAAGAGCCACAGTCCCCAACATGTGCTACTACATGCACGAGCGTGCACACACACACACACACACACACACACACACACACACACACACACACACACACACACTCACCTAACAAACCAACACTGTACTTCCCAGTCATGGGACAATGAACACTCTTTGCCAGGTGCCCTTCCTCTTGCTGTTCTTTTCTTAGAGCTCCCATTGTCTGCTGTCTCTGTTTATCAGCTTTGACTTTTCCCTGCAGATCTATTACAATAGCTTTCCTCCTTTGCAATGTCATATAATCCCTGAACAGGCCATGATTTTTTCCCCTCCCTCTAGATCTCCCAGTGGCTTGTACTCTCCCACTGGGGCTGATCTCCTCAGGCTTCTCTGCATGTTCTTCCCATCACTGCTAAGTTCAGTCACCTCAGCTAATTCAGAGGAGGAGTTCCAGGGCAGACCAAAGGAGCCAAGGACTCTCCTCCACGCACACTGACTCTCAGTCCACTGCAGTGGCCACAGCCGCATCAAGACAGTGCTTAGTGACCACAATGCCTTACTGTCCTATGGAGTAGTATAGGACCTACACTCAGAAGATAGTGGGCGCTTCCCTCACACTGTCATATTCTTTTTCTCATTTCTTTTTTGTTTTTGTTGTTGTTGTTGTTTTGAGACGGGGTTTCTCTGTGTAGCCTTGGCTGTCCTGGACTTGCTTTGTAGACCAGGCTGGTCTTGAACTCACAGCGATCCGCCTGCCTCTGCCTCCCGAGTGCTGGGATTAAAGGCGTGCGCTACCACGCCCAGCTTCTTTTTCTCATTTCTTAATGGATGAAGCAATATCCAAGTCAAACTAATTCAGGAAAACTAGATGGAAACCAGAGGAATTGAGTTTTATAAATTGAGCAATGATACTCAATATACCTACATACATAGCATTAAACCCCTGGTGCTGAAAGTCACTGTCAGACCCATTTAGCCAAAACCCCACATAATGTCTTTCACCCATCAATGTTCTTCATGTTAATGTAACTGCTTGTACTTTTCACATTTTCTTAAGGTACAGAATAAGCCCCAGATTACCTCTTGTTCTCTGAAATCTAAAGACCTTTAAAAAAAAAAAAAAAAAAAAAAGGCATCATCTGATACCAACTTTATGAGCAGCTTCTCAAAGTAGTTGCTAAACTTTAAGTTAAAACCATCAGTCCTCTGTACTCAGTCCTAATGGGACTTGATACGCTGGGATGGGTAGGTAGGTGGAGGGGGGCTCCCCTTTTCTGAAGGATAGGAGAAGGGGGATATGGGGAAGAGAGAGGGAGATTGGGACCGAGAGGAGGGGAGGGAGGGGCTACGACTGCGATGTAAGGTGAATGAATAAATTAATTTTTAAAACTATCCATCCTTTTACTCAAATAAAAAAAAAAATTATGGCTTTTGAAAAATCTCCAAAACATTGTCAGATTTCCTTTAAAATCAAAAAAAAAAAAAAGCAAATTGTGTTTATTAAACATTATAAATTACCAAGACTTCTAACACAATTAGAAACCAGAAGCTACTGGAGATGTAGCTCCATGACAGAGCACTTGCTCAGCAAGGACCTCGTTCTACTCCCCGGCACAGGTGGGGATGGCAAGCGTAACTTTACAGGAAAAAAATCTTTTAGAAACATAATGGGCTAGGGGGTGTGATTCAATGGTAACTGAATACTCACCTAGTGTGTACGAGGTCCTGGGTTCAATACCCCAATGCTACAGAAAGCAGGCGAGTGGGGCAGGGGGAGGGAACAATGCTATAAATGCTGGAGTGATTAATATTGACATCTAGATGTAGCTGTATATATACATATATCACACATTAAATGGAGTGATATAGACATGTCACATATATACAATAAGTAGATATATATAATATAATATATATAATATAATATAATATAATATATATAATATGTATATATATATATGGAGGGAGGGAGAGAGAGAGAGAGAGAGAGAGAGAGAGAGAGAGAACATTCTCAGTATTCACTGAGCTGTTGATAACAGTAACATACTGATGAAGTGTACTATATACTCCTTGTTTCAAAAAAGAATCATGGTGGACTGAAACGAGACCAGAGACCACTCCTCTCTTTGTATATATATAAGTCTTAAGACTCAAAAACCATCAGCAACTAAACTCACCAACATTTTAAAGATTAAAATAATTTTTAAAAACTAGGCTAACTGAAAATGTTGAGCCCTGAAATTCTTTATGTTTTACTTATCGTTAAGTTATTATTCATAGATAGAATTAACCAAATGACTATTGCTTTCTAACAAGAAACTGTGCATATGTGTGAAGAGACCACCGACTTCAACAACCGTTAATTAAGCAAAGGGACCAGGATCAATTGGCTGTTCGTGTGTATTTCAGATGTGGGGCCTCACACAGCGTGTGTGTGTGTGTGTGTGTGTGTGTGTGT
Source organism: Acomys russatus (assembly GCF_903995435.1). Classification (NCBI taxonomy): domain Eukaryota; kingdom Metazoa; phylum Chordata; class Mammalia; order Rodentia; family Muridae; genus Acomys; species Acomys russatus. Next base: position 36,380,789 of record NC_067149.1, read on the forward strand.
GTGTGTTTGTGTGTGTGTGTGTGAGACCACCTTAGACTTAGAGAAGCTAGTCACATCCTGGCAAAACATGTTGTGTGGTAAACAGATCGTAAGCAGGAACTACCAGTGGCAGGCAGACACCGAGCCCAGCTGGGTTTCTTTAGCCCTGATCCCAGTTTCAGCTGCAGGTTTTTTCCAGAAAGAACAGAAGTTTGATTTACTCAACATTCTGCAGAAGTCAGGGGTGTGGTTGTAACTCATTGCTAATGGGTTTTCCCTTCATTCTTGTAGCAACAGGACCTTAAAGTGGCTACTGACAGAGGGGGGGGGGGGGAAAGGTGAAATTAAGGCCACATCAGCAGTCTACAATATCAAACTAGAAACAGCTGTTGAGGACCACCTAGTGGAAACGGGGGCAGCAGTATTATATATATTATTATTGCTAAGGCACAAAGTATGAATATTTTCCAGACTTAGAGCAGAGAGTCACAGCAGCAGTGGAGGACTATCTGGTTTTACCAACTCTGCCATTAAATGCTGGTAGTTTTTCATCCCCAAATTATTCTACTACACAAATCACCACTGATGCTGGCCAATCTTGTTTCCTCCTTATTCATTAGAAAGTTGAATTCAGGGGGAAATATCCATGAAGCGTTCATTGGGACCTTCTCCCCACCCCACCCCCCCTTAAAGCACGTTGGACTAGACATTTGGAAGCAAGGCTGAGAAGCTTTTCTAAGGCAGGGATCAATGGGGGTGTGCTTAATGAGTAATAGCATTCCTTCTTGGCTAGCCAGCCGCTTGGAAACTGAGCCCTGCTCAGCGCTGTGCACACCCAGCTCGTGAGGTCTGTTTCCACTTCTCTAGACCAGGCAGGCTAGTCTCAGAGGAACAGCTGTCTCCAAACCCTCTGTGCAGCCGGAAGCTTGTAGCTTGAGTTAGGAGCCCATTTTGTGCCAGGGACTACAGGAAGTACGTCATAGACCTGGCCTCTTCTCATGACCTTTGAAGCCAATCTGTAGCTGGGTAAAGAAACTGAGGCCAAGCTGGCTCACTGCCCACTCAGGAGCCCTAGCACCGAACTTGCATAGCGCTAGCACTAGGCAGGTAGCAGACCCCCAGGGGGAGGGCACGGCCTAGCATCCTACATACTCACTAGACATGGAGCGAATTAATGGGACATGACATGTGTTTCCTTCCCGGTGAATTTCAAGCCTCAGCCCCTCAGGAAAATTGAGGAAACTGAGGCCCCAGGTCAAGCGACTTGGCAAAGGTCACTGGGCAGGTAGCAAACAGAAAAGAGCTTGGGAAAGAGTCTTGAGTTTCTCGACGCTCCCAAATAATAATGCTATCCAAAGCCTCTCCACCTTACGGTCAAGGTCCCCAGAGTCTGGGCGGAAAAAGCCTAGGGGCTCCCATCCTCAATCACTTTCTGGTCAGCAGCTCCCGGCAGGGCAGGGCAGGGCAGGGCGACCCCACCCTCCCGCCAGCTGCAAGGCACAGTGCCAGGCACACACTGACTGTTCCCAGGCACTCCCTCGCCCCAGCCCCGCTGCTGCACCCGTCTGCGAACTGCCAAGGGCAAACAGGGGAACAGCTCACGTGGGCTTCTGCCGGAGCAGCTTGTTAAGATCGCGGGGCGGGGCTTCGTCGTCACCACGCCATCCAGGGCGCGCCCCCAGGAACACTTTGAGACACTTCCCCCCCACCCTCTCCACTCCTGATCCAGATCCAGCAAAGTAGGCTCCTGTGTGGGCTCTAAGGATTTGAGGAAGTATGTGGGTGAGGTTTGAGGCGACAGCGCAGGCAGTTAGCTCTGGTTAAAAAAAAAAAAAGGGTGTCTAGGTCGGCAACATTAGAAGAGAGGGCGTTTCTGCAGAAAAGGAAGTGGGTGTCAAAAGCTGCACACACATTGCCCCGTGGGAGTCCTGTGAGGGAAGTCATCAGGAGCTGCTGCAGCCTCCCACTTTATGGCTGCATGCACAACACTCTCACTGCGGGGTTGTCACAGGTCCTATGAGTTCTCAACACGCTGCGCTAAAGGCAGAAACTATGGGCATTCAATGTGAGGGGACTGCCTAGGCAAGCTTCCTGTTAGCGGTTAAGGCCACGTTCCCACCTTCATAGGGCAGGTTCCTCCCCAGTCAAAACACTTGATATGGCTCCCCTTACCTCAACCTAACTTAAGAAGTCTTCCTGCAGCTTCCAGAAGCTTCCAGGCGGCATTGATTTACTCAGAATTCCTATCTTAGTCACATGGTGTGCTCTTACTCCACACACTCAAAAAAGCCTGTACCCTGAGAACAGGAAGTTTTTCCTGCGTGGGGTTTGACATGTCTCATGTAATCCAGGCTGATTTTGAACTTGCTAAGTAGCTGAGACTGACTTTAAACCCCTGATCCCCTGGCCTCCAGCTCACAAGTACAGAGTGATGGGATTATAGACGTGGGCTACCACACCTCCCTTTTTTTTTAACATGACATTGAGCCCAGCGAATGGCATTTAGTAAGGTAGGGCGTTCCTGGGAAAGGATTTAGAAGAACAAGTGTCCCACATTTATTTCATTTGGTAGCATGGAGTTTTGCTTGATTGTCAGTTTCTGCACAATTTTTTTATATGTGGTTACACACACCCCAAAATTTGATTTTCTTCCTTAAAAAGCAAACAATCAGAAGATTAAACCGAAGTCTTAAGGCCTTACAAACACCACCAAAATACTCTCTACCACTGACTGTCCCCACACCCCGTTTTCCTAATCCTGCAGGACCTTCATTCCCAGTCTCATCCTGTGTGACTAGTTGTACTGAACACTACTGTCAGGAGGTCCTGCAGGGGACAGGGACTGCAGAGGGAAAACTGAGCAGATTACAGTAAGGCCTTCAGTGCCCAGCTCCTTCCTGTCCTCCTTTGCCACCTCCCGAGTGCGCTCGTCCCGAGGTTTCAGAACAGGCTGACTGCTCAGGGATTGGTTTGATACCTGTCTTAATTCTTAACGGGTAAAGCAGGTCATGGTTGCCTAGGCCTGTAAATCCAGCACTTACAAAGGGAGGCAGGACTAGCAATTGAAGGTCAACCTGAGCGACACAGTTTAGACAGCTGGACACTCTCAAGAAGAGTCATCTCAACAAATTGCTCCCCTTGATGTGTGTGAGCTAGGGTGTTTTGTTTTGATTAAGATAAGGTTGGGTTTTATTTTTGTGTTTGTTTGTTTGTTTTGTTTTCTCAGTAGACAAGGATGGGCTCAAGTTCATTAATGGTCTGCCTAAGCGTTCCAACTGTGGGATTACAATTACAGGAATGCACACCATCAAAGCTTTGACAGCCTAGATGCAATGGGGTAGAAGGCATCATCACATATTGGGAAAAATAAGAAGACCGTGGTTTGGGGAGATTTGGAAGAATGGGATAATAGGTTCTGCAGAAAATAGCAGAAAGAATGAGGATCCACCCCCCCCCCCCAAAGCTGACCGGGTAGCCAGTAAATACCAACTAGTCTATATTTTAATAGTTCCAGTGATTTTAGTTTTTGGCATAGAGGATTTGCATATTGTTTATCCCATGTGCTTACCTGGGAGCCATTTTAGTTACACAGGCTCTGAGAGATGCTGGCAGTGCAATACGAAGGGCCTAGGGAGCTTGTAGACGTTTATGTCCTCTAGGACTGGGCAGCTTTTGGCTCACACAGTTTTGTTTCCCCACTATACAGGTGAAATTCGTTAGAGCCAGGCACTAGGACTCTGCCAGAACCTGGGGCTTAGTGCTCAAATGCCAGGAGCAGGTGCGGCCACAAAGGGTTTGAGTGCTCTATCCACCTAAGACCCAGAGACTTCAATGCACCAGGTCACTTACTGAACCTTGAGTAAGAGACCTCAAACTGAAAATCATTGAAGCAGCAAAAGATGGTTTATTTAAAAAATTTTATAGGGTACTGCCTGAAGGAACTGTAAATTTCAAGAATATAAAACACATGGTTGAAGATTATTAAAAGAAAAGAAATAACTATTTCAACCATCTTTAGGAGGCTAGTCTTGTACTAGATTTATATAGTTGATATAAAGTAGCTTCCAGGATTTGTGCAGAACGCTAAAGCTCTCACTCATTGTAAAAGCCGGCAAAACTGGAAAAAACAAAAAAACAAAAAAAAACAAAAAAACGGGACAGCCTGTTGGGTTTCTGTCCTGTGAAGCTGCGTCACTTCAGAAGCTAAGGCCATTATCTGAGGATGTCGCTCAGGCTCACACACAGCTCAGTGTTAAACAACAGCACAGGCTAAACACCACCCAGAAGAACTCGAATGGGTAATTCATCCAGCACCTGATTACAGCTGCTCCCTCCCACGCCTCCTAAGCCCATAGGTTATCTAGATTATCTGGAGCAGGGCAGGATTTTATGGCGTGTTCTCAGCTGCCATTCCTCTCAGCTATCACTTAAGCCAATTTCACATAGCTAAAGGCAGTCCCAGGGGTTAGAACCACTCTCTTGGGCCAGGTATAGTGGCACGTTTCTGTTATCTCAGCACTTGGGTGTGGGCTGCACAGTGAGTTGCAGGCTAGTCTGTGTTACAAAGGTAGGAGGGCGGGGTACAGAAAACAAAACAGTGGTTCTCGACCTTCCTATACTGTGGCCCATTTAAAACAATTCTTCATGTTGTGGTGGTCCCCAACCATTAAACCATTTTCATTGCTATTTCATAACTGTAATTTTGCTACTGTCGTGACCCATAATATAATATTTGTGTTTCCCGATGGTCTAAGGTAACCCTGTGAAAGGGTCCTTTGGGGTCATGCCCCACAGATTGAGAAACTCTGAAACAGAAAGAACCCTCCTCTTGTCAGGCTATAATCTAAAAATTCAGGAGGCCGAGGCCAGGAGTGCCATGAGTTTGCCATGAGTTTGAGGCTAGCCTGGGCTACAAATGCGAGGTTGTCTAGAAAAGCAGCAGCAACAACAAATGTAATCATTCTCTCACTATTCACGACCAACTGTTCTTCCTGTCTGTCTCCAAAGTGGCCATCACCAGATTCTTGTCATGTGTGGATGCACGACACATGACTCACAGGGAGCCAGCACCACTTTTCTCACCCCTTGGCTTGGTCTGTGACATTATCTGACCAAGAGGATGCAGTAAAAATGACAGTCAGCGACTGCCTTGCTCTGGCTCTTTGAGATCTAGCCACCTTGGCTCCGTGTCCTGTTGCTCTGGGAAGAAAGCCCGAATGCCTTTCTGAAGCCTGGGCTGTCAGAAGGGATGAGACTAATCACGTGGCTGGGAGAGAAGGGCATATGGACGAGCAGGAGACACAAGGTGGAAGGGAGGCTTCTGAAGCCACTTAGCAACACCTTGGCCCAGTTCCTAACCCAGAGGACCATGAGGAATACATAACCGAATAACCGTTACCCCCTCTGCCACACTTTACTCATCTACCATGAAGTCAGAACACCCGGGGGGGGGGGGGGCAGGGGGGAAGGTTAGGGCTAAAGCCTGACTAAGAGCCTTGGCCAAACAACCCACAGGGCATCAGTGGCAGACACAAGTCCTTTATATAAGGTGGCATAGTGTTTGTATGTAACCTAGCCACAGCTTCCCATAGACTTTAAGCCATCTCTAGGTTGCTTAGAAAACCGAGTGCAAGGGCTGGGAAGATGGCTCCGTCAGGAGGCCGCTTGCCACAAAACCAGGAGGACCTGAATTCCATCCCTGGCACCTACCATTCTAGAAGTGGAGAGGCTGGCTAAAGAAAGGGCTCTGAAGTGATGTTCTGACAGAGGACCTGGGTTTGCTTCTAAGCACCTGGTGGCTCACAGTCATCTGTAACTCCAGGTCTCCGGCCGGTCAGAACCCCTTTTCTGACATCCACAGGCTTTGCATGTGCATGTTACATATGCATAGATACTGCCAGGTCCCAAAGGAGATGGGACAAATGGTGCCTATTAGCATAACAAAGTGTCTGCTTGTCCTCCAGGCTCACTCAGCACCTGTGGCTCCTTCTCAGCACTTTTCACCCTGTTTCCTACTCTAAACTTCTCCGGTTCAGGAGTTTTTCTTTCCTTCCCCAGCTTCTCATATATATATATATATATGTATGTATATATATATGTGTGTGTGTGTGTGTGTGTGTATGTATGTATGTATGTGTATATATATATATATTCCCTACTATTTTGGCAACATATTCTCTTGGTTCTCTTCTCTTGGTTCTTTCTTGCCTTCTTGGCTCCTCTCTTGGTCTTCTTAACTCCCCCCCTCCCCATCACCTGACCCCACCCCTCTCTCTCCCCATCCCCTCATGGCTGGGCCTAGTCTAGGGTCTTCCAAATGCCTTTGGCAGTACAATGAAAATGCTTCTCTTCAACCACACCTTGAGTGATCATGTCCTCATTTTCATTCACATACAGGCAGACTATTTATACATGTGAATAAAAATAAACTTTAATTAAAAAAAAAAAAAGCCAAGCACAGTAGCACATTGCCTGTAGTGCCAGCACTGAGAGAGAGAAGGCTGCCTCAACCCTTGAAGCCAGGTCCTGGAAACCTGACTAGGGCCCAGGAAGGACAGATACAGCCACATGGTCAGAAAAGCTGGGGTCAGGTGGGCTGAGTATAGTTTGATAGAGTGGATTGACCACTCACAAGAGCCCAGAAGAGGCATTTTTGTTCTGTGCCACCAAGAGGGGAGGAGTTAACTGGTCTCTGTAGGAGGTCTCTGCAGGGAGCCCCCTCAGGATGCTAAAGGCAACATCAGATGCTAGCGCTCCCCCCCCCCACTTTTGTTTTTTGGGGTTTTTTTTTCTCGAGACAGGGTTTCTCTCTGTGTAACCTTGACTGTCCTGGTCTCGCTTTGTAGACCAGGCTGGCCTCCAACTCACAGATATCCACCTGCCTCTGCCTCACAAGTGCTGGGATTAAAGGCGTGCGCCACCACCACTGCCATCCGTCTTTAAATTTTTTTATTTTTTAAGGTGCTAGCTCTTGCACATCCTGCCAGCATGTATTTGCTTTAGGACCAGTAGAAGGCTTTGCTATCCCCATGGGTGTGAGGCTTTGGTCCTTAACATTCCTGCAGGGCTTCCTCCGCTCCCTGTGGCTAAATGACTATCCAGTCCAGCCAAATCAGCAGACAGACAGACAGACACACTCACCCCACAAATAAATAAAAAAGCAAGAGAACTATAAATACTATGTGTACAGTAGTTATATTGTATTATTTGAGGGATAGCGACAACAGAAATCCATGAGTTCAGTACCAACACACCTTTCCCAGGTATTTTTCATGTGCTTTTGTTTGAATCCTCAGTATCCGTGGATACACTCATTATACTTATTTTCCTAATTTGCATTTTGGGCAGGGCTCCATGGAGACAGGTGGTCCTGTCCTCCAGCGGGGGCTGCCTCAAAGGCTAGAGGGTGGAATAATTTGAAGGCTGGTTGTCTCATGTCTGGAGGTTGGTGGTGGGAAGAAGACTGAAACAGGTGGGGCTAGGATGGCTGAGCTCCTGGGGCATCTTTGGAGTTTTCCATGGGGTATTTTCAGCATGGTGACTTCTGCCTAGCTGACCCTTTTTTAACATGTCAGCCAGGGCTCCTGGGAAAGCAATTCCCAGTAGAAGAAACTACATCAATTGCCATGACTTCCACTTTGCAAATGATAGGATTTCCTTTCCGCCTTGTCATTGGTCCATCCATATCCAAGAAAATGGAGTACAGGCCACCTCTTAAAGAAGGAGGACCAATTCATATTGGTAGAATGATGGAGGGGCTGGATTGGACCTGCCATATTTGCAAGGCAAAAGCTTGTTTTAGCCAGGTTCCAAACTCTATGCATGAATTTCATGCTGGGGATTAGACGCTTGGTAAGAAGGGCTGGGAGAGATAGATCAGCAGGTAAAAGTGCTTGCCCTGCGAGCCCCAAAACCTGAATTTGATCTCCAGCCCATGATGGAAGGATAGAGCAAACCTCCAAAAGTTGCCCTCTGACCTCCAGGCATGCACTATAGTATGCATTCACCTGCATGCACGCACACATGCACTCATACTAGCAGGGATGAGAAGATACCTCAGCTGGTAGGGTGTCTGGGATACATGAAGCCTAAGTCTGGTCATCAGCACAGTCTAACCCAGGTGTGGCGGGGGCATGTCTGTAATCCCCACACATGGGAAGTACCAGCAGGAGGATTAGGCAAACGTTGAGGCCACTTAGTTAATAGTAGACTCTGTCTCCACAAACAAAACAAAACAAACAAACAAGCAAACAAAACACTGGATTTAATTACAGGAGCTTTAAGTGAAATAACAAAACTGCAGTTGCTGATTGAACATTAGGGAATGCGAGTTCAGCTCCCTCAAAAGTGCCTTGGTTTAGGGTTCACGTTCAATCTCCCTCCCCACCCCACCCCTCCTTGATGAGTTAGAACTCCAGAGTGGAAAATATGAATAGTCTATCGTTACTGCCATTTTTGAAAACCTGTCTCTTTAAAACGTGTGTGTGTGTGTGTGTGTGTGTGTGTGTGTTTTACTTACACATATGTCTGTGTACCATTTGTGTGCCTGGTCTGGTCTGCACAAAGACCTGAAGAGGACACTGGGTCCCCTAGGACTGGGGTTACAGACAGATGTGAGGTGCTGAACATCAAATCCAGGTGCTCTGAAAGAACAGTCAGTGCTCTTAACACCTGATCCATCTCTTCAGCCCCAAACCCCTCTCTTTAAACAGATGCCAAGCCATTGGAATGGTCGGGTTTTAATGCTTTACATTTATTGGGGGACAGGATATGTGAGCATGTCACAACATGCATGTGGAGGTCCCAGGACTACCTACAAGAGTTGGCTCTCTCCTTCTACTGTGTGGCTCTGGAGATTGAACTCGGGTCATCGGGCTTGGGAGCAGGTACCTTAACATACTGAGCCATCTTGATGGTGCCCTCCAAATATTTTAAATTGTACTTATTTAACATTTACTTATGTATATGTGTATGTGTGTGTGTCTTTCATGTGTGCACATGTCCATGGCGATCAGAAGACGACATCAGATTCTCTGGAACTGGAATTATAGGCCATTGTGATCAGCCTGACTTGGGTACTGAAAACTAAACTCAGGCCCTCTGGACAAGCAGAAGCACTTTTAACCACTGAGGCGTCTCTCTAGTCCCTGCCTGCTTGGTGAATGTGCGTGTTTGTTCCTTTGTTTTAGAAATAGTGTCTTACTATGTAGCCCTGGCTAGCCTGGAATTTGCTATATAAACCAAATTGGCCTTGAACTCACAGAAACTCACCGGCCTCTGCTTCCTGAATATTGGGATTAAAAGCTTGTACCACCACATCCATCCAAAGTTATATTTTGGAAGGACAAAAAAAAGTAGCATTTGCCTTATTGCAAGGGAAGTGAAGAGGGGCTGCTATGCCTCCCTGGCATCCTTGTAGACATTGTGTAAGACAGCTGCTTAAACACAAGTAATAAAACACAGATAAATTCAGTAAAAATGATCTGTATGCAGGGCTGGAAACAGAGAGCTTGCCTGGTATGCCCAAGGCCTTGACTTTAGTCCCCAGGAGTGCATAAAGCAGCATCAGGGGTGCACAGCTGTGAACCCAGCATTTGACAGGTAGAAGCAGCAGGGTTAGAAGTTCCAGGTCATTCTCACCTCAGAACAAGTGGGAGGCTAGCCTAGGCTACCTAGGTCCTCTCCCTAAAAGGAAAAAAAAAAATATATATATATTCTTTGAAGATTATAATGCCTGTGTGAAGTATTTCTCTATCTGTGATCCAACCTCTAAATCTCCCTTTCCACAACTTATTATTTTTCTCTAGAATTAAACTGTTTTCCTCATGACATATAGACATGGTTTTATAATTCTTTCCTGTTGGTTTTCCAAACTATCTTAGTCAACAAACTGTGAAGTCTGCCAAATAGCTATGAAACTAGAAACTTTGGGATGCATCAAATGTTTGCATTTTAATTTGTCTTCTCAACAATGTGACTTCAGAGATTTTCCAGCCAAATGACTCCTGACGTTTCAGGGACCAAAGTGAAGCGTATCACTAACGAGCCCATATGTGAATCAACATTTCTTTTATAAAGCGAATTGTGCCCTTTCAGTATTTACTGGGGAATTTTCACTTTCATCATTTACCTCTGTCAAAGCGGAACACAATAAAACACAATCACAGAATGAGGAGCAAGCCTGTTCCCAGCTCCAACATGTTAACACTTCGGTTCATTTTTAAAAGCAATGGGTCGTTTTAAAAAAAAAAAAGGTTTGTCGGGGCACAGGGAGGGGGGTGGATTGTTAGAAGAAAAAGAATGATAAAAAGAATGGTGGGAGAGGGAGTTTAAATGCAGACCAGGAGATGTCATTTCGCTGCTGAGTAGAAAGGACAGAGCTCATCTTTGTCACAAGCTGATGAGAGGTGTCAACACATCTCCCAGCCAAAGAAGGCAAGGGCTGGCCTGCGCCCACAGTTGGAAGGCTTCTGTGCCCTTTCTCAAAGTAACTGTCGAAGCTGGGCTTTCAAAAGCAGCTTTTACGGGCTACGTGCTCACAGAAATGAGCAGGGGACTGCTCTTCACTTTGAAATGAGAGTTTACGGGAACTATTACTGATGTCTCCTCCCCACCTCTTCCTCGAATCCCAGCATTAAAAATAAAGCAGCAGTGTGCAGAATGCCTTGAGCCCTCCCTTTTGATACTCAGCACCCTAGCACGGTCAGCCATTGGCGGTGCCTGAGACTATAAAGGAAAGCTGACAGGAGGACCACAAGGGGTCAGTTAACCCCACCAGAGTGGTTCAACTGGTGTCTCAGGTTTGGGTTTGTCCCACCTTTCGGAAAGATCCCAGGAAGCTCACTGATAGTCCTTTTGCAGTCCTGGCAGAAATACTACAAGAGTCACTTGTCATTTCACTTAATCTTGGTGCAGTTTTCCCCTTTGGGGAAGCTATGCTAATCCTACATGCCCTGCTTTTTCACACACACACAAAAAGTAGAACAATAAGTAATGTTATGAAACACTTCTCTTAACCCAGCCCCGTGAACATATCGCAGGCCTTATTCAATAGATCATAACAATGACTCTGTGAGACCAAGACTGAGATCAAGCAGGGGTTAAGAGGAGGCCAACACTTTATCCTCTCTGTATCTTTGAGTTCAGAGCCATGTTCTGAACTGACCTCTAACCAACCATCTATCCTACCCTCAATGTTACATGCAGAAAACAATTGGTTAAATGCTACATAAACACCAGGTGCTAACACCCCCATTGCAGCTTCCAGGCTGCGAAGTCTCATTTTTAAATTATATTCCTCATGTTTTACATATAGCCACGGGGACCAGAATTCAGAGCACCAGCACCCACTTAAAAACCCGAACAGTAGTAGAGTGTCACATTAACGTAGCACTGGGGAGTGAGGATGTAAAGACAGATAGTCCCTGAATTTCTCAAAAAGTAAGTAGCTAGATAGATGGATAGATAGATAGATAGATAGATAGATAGATAGATAGATAGATGAATAGATAAGTGTGAGCTGGCCATGTTGGTACATGACTTTAATCCTGGCTTTGAGAGACAAAGGCAGGCAGGTCTCTATGCGTTTGAGACAAGCCTGTTCTATCTAGCAAGTTTCAGACCAGCCAGAATTACATGGTAAACCCTGTCTCAAAAATGAGAGGTAGGGGCAGGCAAGGAGGCAGGCAAGCAGGCAGGGAGGGAGGCAGGCAGGGAAGCAGGCAGGGAGAGAGGCAGGCAGGCAGGCAGGTGGAACATGATGGAGGAAAACACCCAGCATCAGCCTCCTCATGCATCAGGCACCCACATTCACCTATGTATACACACAAACAGGAACCATTCCCCAACGCCACTTACATACATTATATTCTGTATTTATGTGCATTTTAAGCATTATTTTATTTTTGCTAACTTGGGGAAAACAATGTATTTTTCAGTATGTTGCAGTATTAGTAATATTATGTGCTTATTACAGAAGACAAAGAAAAGTTAACCTAAAGGAAGGACTATATAAATAGAGAGGCAAACTGAGAAGAACACTGAATAAGCCCCAACCCCTGTCTCTACGCCAAGGCTTCCCTGGAAGAGACAGGAAGGTGGTTCAGCACCAAGGGGTCAATAGCAACGCTGGTGGTTAATAGAGGGCCGATGACATGCAGAGTCTACCAAGCAGTCACGAGTTCTCAGCTTTAATTGCATCAAAGTATTTTAGAGAATCACTCGGCCACAAAATGCTAGGCAGAGGTATGATTCCAAGGGCATCTTGAGCCTCTCAGTTTGCACATGTTCCTGAGGCAATACTGAATTCTAGAAAAACCCAGGTCCTGAAGAGGGACTCCGGGGTCTCACCATTAACATAGGATGATTCAGAATATATGTATCTGCAAAGAACAGCCTGAGTGCATCAATTCAGGCTAGTGTTTGTCCTGGAAAGCAGCACAGTAGTCAGGAAACTTCTTGAGTTTAGAGTGTACCTTTATCTTAGCTAGGGTTTCTGTTGCTGTGATAAAACACCTTGACCAAAATTAACGTGGAAATGAAAGGGTTTATTTAAAGCCTACACACTTCCACATCATAGCCCATCAATGAAAGAAGTCAAGGAAGGAACTCAAATAGGGCAAGAACCTGGAGGCAGGAGCTAGTGCAGAGGCCATGGAGAGGGGCTGCTTACTGGTTTGCTTCTTGTGGATTGCTGAGTCCCCTACTGCTCCCATCAAAGGATGGTACCACTCAGAGTGAGATTGACCTCTGGTATCAGTCTTGAAGATTAAGGGGTCACAGACTTGACCACACATCAGTCTGGAGGAGGCATCTTCTCAGTTGAAGGTCCATCTTCCCAAATGACTCTAGCTTGTGTCAAGTTGACAGAAACCTAGCCAGCACAGGCTTGACTTCAGGTTTGTTTGAGGCAGAACTAAAGGAAGAAGAATGTCGGAGAGTGAGCCCTAGTCACGAGGCACACTCTTTCAAAAAGAGAGATTACAACCAGAAACAATCAGCGAGGGGTGAATGTCTGCCACTATATTGCTAGTTACACACTTAAGGATGAGAGCCGAGTCACAAAGCAGGAGAATCTGATGTCCTCATGAACACCCATCCACAGAGTCAGCCCCAACTGGCAATAGGCATGCTGCCTTTTCCTGTGCTCTACTGGGCTCTTCACACCTGACATGAACAGCATCTTCCTAAGCAAGTGCTCACCCACAGGGTTGCTCCTCCGATTTGGGGGCTGTGATAAACCCTCTGTACTGCTCCTTTGACACTCGGGCCTAAGCCTAGCCCTTTTCTGCCTCTGTGTCTGTACCATCTCTGGCCCTTAACTCAGAAGAGAGAAAATGTAAGGAAAACAGTAAAAGGTTGAGGGGGAAAATAGACAAGGCATTCTTTAAGTAGCCCCAATGAAAGCTAAAGCATTTCCAAAGGCTATGGGCAGAGTTTCTCAACCCATCCCCTCATCCCTGCCCTTTATGCTCGCATCACAATTGGATTCTCTGGTTCCCAGCCAATTATATATGACAACATACAGAAGGAGAGAAAATAACTAATTTTAGTCTTTCAGGAAACTTGCCTATGCTGACAGTTCACAGTCCTTCTCTTTTTGAAATCCTATGACCCGAATCATCTCTGACAGTTGCTATATAGGTTTAAATATAACATATAAGAGAAGATTAAACTTGTCACCCAAACCAACCATTTCACTGCAAAAATAAGGCCTAAGTCTTATTTCATTAAGCATAAAAGACACTTGATAAATCCATCAAATATAATAACACAGGGGCTGGGGTGATGGCTTACAAAGAACCTCGGTTCAGTTCTCAATATCCACAGGGCAGCGCGCCATGGCCTATCATTCCAATCCCAGAAAAAGTGAGCCAACACCAGGGAAGCTGATGTCCCTCCTGACCTCTGTGTATCACTGCACACATGCAAGGAACATACACTCAGGAATACACGCATATACATAAAATTCAACTTTAAGAAACCTAGTATGTGTACAATGAACACAAGAGGGAGTTTAAAATTTGCATTCTTTTAGACTATTGTCATAGGGTAACTTAATCTCATAATAGTCTTATTTTTTAAAGGGCTTTTTAATTTTCATTTCTCACATGCAATTTCTGAAGAACCACTAAAAAGGAATCATACTACTCAGGCAATAAAAATCGATGAAAGACATACCACAGGCATTGACACTCATTTAAAAAATAGCTTTAATTGCTGCCTTTGTTGCTTTGCTGGGAGATGATCACTTGAAATCTACTCTCAGCTATCTTGGGCTCTGTGTCAGCACCTTCTCAGCTGCTCACTGCTACTGCCTTACTGCCATCACGTCTTCATTCATCAACAATGAGCACCCACTCATCACAGGACCCTGAGTTTCACAATGGTGCATTCAAGCCCTACAAGATGCAATTGTGAGTCGCTTGGTATGGGTGTTCTAAGAGCAGCAAGTGCTCTTAACCACTGAGCCATCCTTCCAGCCCTGGCATGAAATTTGAGTATTTCCTTGGTCATGGTTAGTTTTTCTCCTCTTTACAAAGAGTAAAAAGTTATGTTTTTATCATCTAAGTTAGCATACAAAGGAATGTGTCAGTCATTGGGACCACACATTTACTAAACAAATCTTAAACACTAACTTTAACTTCATCTAGTTCTATTTGCATAATTTGCCACTCATAAACAAAACCCACTCAGTGTAAAATTAATAGTTCCCCCCCACACAGGTGATCATATTGTGTCTCCAGTGAGGATGGTGGATTTGCACCTTTGAGATACTTGCTTTAATTTCAAGATCATATTTGCAAAAAGAAGGAGAATCTAAACATAATTTAGAGAGCAATTTCTATTTCAAATGTAAAATACATCTAAGTTCTACTACACCATCTGAGAGTAACAAAATTACTTCAAGTACATGGTCACTTCCTATGGGTCAACGGTTGTCGAAGTCTTACAAATGCTTGCATTTAGCCAGGCGCGGTGGCACATGCTTGCAGTCCCAGCGCTAGGGAAACAGAGGGAGATGGACTGCAAATTCAAGGCTGGCCTGCCCTACACTGTCCCTGCCATACCACCCTCCCAAATAACCAGCTTTCTATTCAGCTTAATATATGTAGAAGAAACTCTTCATTAAACCTGGCATAATGCTAATGGTGCTACCTTCCCAGGAAGGTCTGAGAAATCTATAATGCCAAGGGGGGGAGGGGTAGTAGGGGGGAACTACACGACATCTCTGCTCTATGAATTTAATTTCTTTTTGTTTGTTTGTTTTTAAAAATATTTTATTAATTTATTCATATTACATCTCAATTGTTATCCCATCCCTTGTATCCACCCACTCATTTCTTGACGCCTGGTGGTCCACCTCTTTTGTACTTATATGCATATGAATCCTCTTGTGCCCCCTCAACGGACTTTATGTAAGAATAGAAAATCAGGAACTGTGCATAAGCAGTCCAATAGAGGAAGACAGCCTATGAGCCTGGTGCTCCAGCTGATTTGCAGGATTCAGCAGGCTAAAGACTACTTGATCTCATATGCTGAATTGCATTAAGCTTCCAGATTAAGTTAAACAGGGATAACCTCTGCGTACTCCATGGGGGGTGGAGAAGAATGAAACAGACTTCTCTTTGCTATTGGAGTGATGTTTTTATGCCCTGTGTAAAGGTTGTCCTTGTATATTCAATGCTGGTTTCTGTACCAGCAGAAAGCTCAGCACAGACTGTTTGGTATTGTTAAGTATCACCTGTCTGATGTTCGTAAACACACACTTCCCTCACCTTCTGATTGTTTGTTTGTTTATTTTTGTTTGGGGTTTTGGTTTTGGTTTTTCCAGACAGGGTCTCTCTGTGTAATAGTCCTGGCTGTCCCAGACTCACTTTGTAGACCAGGCTGGCCTCAAACTCACAAAGATCCGCCTGCCTCTGCCTCCCAAGTGCTGGGATTAAAGGCGTGCGCCACCACTGCCCGGCCTCATTGGTTTTAATAAAGAGCTGGACAGCCAATAGCTGAGGCAAGAGAGGGAAGTAGGACTTCCGGCAGTGACAGGAACTCTGGGAAAGAAAGAGGTGAGAAAAGAATGAACTACAAGACAAGGAGGAAGTCAGATATATGAAACTGAGGAGAGGTAAAGGACCACATAGCAGAACACAGATTAATGTAAGCGGGTTAACATAGATTATAAGAGCCAGTTGGGAACAACAGTAAACTAAGGCCTAAAGCTACTATAAATATAAGTCTCCATGTCATTATTCAGAGCAAGGGCCAACATAGAAAGTTGGCTTCACTCTATCTCTCCCCTTTTTGACACACAACTTTGCATGTGACTATCCCATTATAGTCACTTATAATCTTGCAGTTCCAAGTATTATGTAACCAACTGCTGACGTTTCCAATTAAACCACTTTGTCAGAGACAAAGCCACCTTACAACAAATGTAATATTTTCTAGCTTTTTGAGATGAGGTTTTGCTACGTAGCCCAGGCTTATCTTAAACTCAAGATCCTCCTTCCTGAGTCTCCTAAATGCTAGGATTATAGGTGCGCATCTTCTTGTCCACTGTGTACAATTTACAATCAATCTCAGGGATGGGGACATGGCCCAATTCCTGCTACACAAGTATGAGGACCAGAGTTCAATCCCCAACACCCACAGTGGATCAGCACTTGGCATCTCAGAGCTGAGACAGAGGAGACAAATGGATTCCTGAGGCTCTGGACAGAGCACCTAGAATAATGAGCTACTTCCAGGCCAAGGAGAGACTCTGACAAGAACCCTGGTGACCCCTGATTTCATCACTTCCCCTTGGTGGGGAGGCCCGGTGAGCACACAAAGGAAAGGGAAATAGGCTACCTAGATGAGACCTGATAGGCTGTGGTCCTACGGTGGGGGAGGAGGTTCCCTCCTGTCACAGGTCTAGGGGAGGGAACAGGGTGGAAGAGGGAGGGAGGGTGGGAATGGGAAGATACAAGTGAGAGGGTAACAATCGGGATGTAATCTGAATAAATTATAATAAGTTAAAATTTAAAAAAGAAACAAGGTGGACAGCACCTGAAGGAAAGCCAACGTTGACCTCTGGCCTCCACACACACACAAACACAGATGCACGCCTGGGTACATACACATACCCAGACACACACACACACACACACACACACACACACACACACACACACACACTGATCAATTAAGAAAAATGAACTCTCCAGCAAATCACACTGCAGATTCTGAGGTGGACCTAAAATATTTTCTTCTGTCAATTCATTCCCCAATAGATCCATCTTTCACTGTAAAATGCAAAACATATCGCGCGCGCGCGCGCGCGCGCGCGTGTGTGTGTGTGTGTGTGTGTGTGTCTGTGTCTGTGTGTCTGTGTCTGTGTATTCTGGTGTGACTGTATGGCCTCTTCTCTTGGACTGGAGAATTTAACTTGAAATAGATGTGTCTTTTTCACGAGGTTTCAACTTTTGCAGAATTAGCTCTGATATGAATAATATTTTCACATAATTGCAAACACATTTTTCATTCCTTATAAGCTTCTAAACATGTTGCCCAAGGAAGCAAATTAAACCAAACTTTGTTAGCAGGAAAAAAAATCATTTATACAAGAAAAAGCTAAACCCTTCAGTCACCTCAAAGGAGCCTAAAAAACAGATGCCACATGGGAGCATTTTTAAGAATTGAGATGTGTAAAAATATGTATGTTAAAGTATAGAAACAAAAGATAAAGTTCAGACATTGATCCAAACAGATATGAGATTAAAAACGACAACACACATACACAAAAGCATACAAATAAAAATCCAAAACAAAACAAAACAAAAAACCCTATAGTTGGGTGTGCTGAAACATACCTGCAGTCCCAGCACAAGGGAGGCTGAATCAGGAAGATTGTTTGAGAATGACTAGAGCAAAACCTACTAAAATGTGCTTTCTTTTTTTGTTTTTTGTTTTTCGAGACAAGGTCTCTCTGTGTAGCCTTGGCTGTCCTGGACTCGCTTTGTAGACCAGGCTGGCCTTGAACTCACAGTGATTCCCCTGCCTCTGCCTCTCCGAGTGCTGGGATTAAAGGCGTGCACCACCATGCCCAGCCAAAACCTACTAAAATGTAAAGTGGAGATGAAGAAGAAAATACAGAGTGTGAAAGAGAGAGGGAGGAACAGTGAACTGGGGGTGGGGGGGAAGGAAGTTAAATTACAAATCAACGTAGAATAGTAATTAGGACAGGAACATACACACACTCATATTTTAAAATTCTAAACAACTAAAAAAGTTAAGGTAGATACTAAAACTGCCTATGCTGTAGTCTAGGAAAAAAAAAATAACATAATATATCCCCATAATGAAATGAAATATAGTGGGTTTTTCTCTAACCATGAGTCAAGTCCAAAACTACACAAGAAATTTTTGTTAATTGTGACTGTGTAAGAAAAGACCCCATCAGCTGGGCAATGGTGGCACACACCTTTAATTCCAGCACTCAGGAGGCAGAGGCAGATGGATTTCTGTGAGTTTGAGGACAGTCTTGTCTACAAAGCAAATTCTAGGACAGACAGAACAGACAGAGATACCCTGATACCCTGTCTTGAGAAAGCAAGGTGGGGCAAGGGGGAGAAGAAGGGAGGGAGGGAGGGAGGAAAGAGACAGAGACAGCGACAGAGACAGAGACAGAGACAGAGACAGAGACAGAGAGACAGAGAATAAAACCCCTCTGGCAAAAGTCACAATGAGCAACTGGAAAGTTCAACGGTAAGATACATTTTTTTAATTTTGCAATTTGTAATTAGCGAGCAAAAATTTACCTCCATTGTATAAAATATAACCTCTTTAATTTTAAAAGAAAAGGGCTAACAGATTACAGAATCACATGAGAAAAACAATGAAAAACTTAAAATCTAGTTTTCTTTGACAATTTGCAAAAAGGAAATCTGAAAGCTTGGTAACACCAAGTAGAAAAATAACCATTTTTACGTATTCCTGGTGGAAACATAAATCATGTCAACCAAGGCTGGTGAGCTGGATCAGTGGTTAAGATGCTCATTGTGCAAGCATGAGGACCAGAATTCAGATCTCCATAACCCAAGTAAATGGCAGGTTCGCAGGATGACCCACCTTTAACTCCAGATTCTAGAAGTTGAAACAGGTAGGTCCTCAGAACAAGATGGCTAGCCAGACGAGCCTGTCTGAGGGCTCTGGTTTGGTTTAAAGACCTTGCTTCAGTGAACAAGATGAAAGAACACTAGAGGATGATTCCTTACATCAGCCTCCAGTCTCCACATGCATGCACACATGCACACTCACATACATGCACACATCTTTGTGCACACACAAAGACTGAAAAAGAGATTAAATTATAATATAAGCCTTCATGTAGGAAATTTTGGTGTGATTCTTCCTTCGGGTAGAAGCCCTGCCTCTGTGGATATACATGTGAAATACCTCACAAAGTTATTAACTACTAAGATGATTACTAAGAACAACTCAAATATCCATCCTTGGAGACTAGTTAGGTCTTTTATGTAATGGAATATTAATTGGTTGTGGCAAAGGGAGAGAAAATGGAAGTATCTATGTAGTGACAAAGAATTATCTATAAGATGCAATAAACACGTTTCCAATTAAATCAGAAGTAACACTTTTATCTAACCTTGACCTTTGTAATTACATTTACTTTATTTCTGATTGTATATTTCTTTAAAGAATTTCTTAAACTACAAGTTGCAATAGCAATTTTAAATTAAGTTTGGTTTAAATTCATTATTTAAAGGCAAAGTTGCAAAAATTATAAACATGAACTTAACTCTCCTTAATCAATTTAGGTTTTCTTCTGACATCTCTGTTATATTTTAGCTGCAAATATAATTATTCTGTTATGCTCAGAAATGTGTGAGAACTCTATGAGTTATTGGTTAAGAAGGCCCTAGAGGCTCCCCAAACAACCTTGGCTATTATTGCTCTTGGTTGCCTACCCAAATTAGATGATCAAATCCTATTGCTAAAGATTCTACGTACTTTTGTTGCAGGACATAAATCAAGCTGGAACTGACCTGAAAATTGCTGGATACCTGTCATAGTGTAGAAAGGTGCTACATATTCCACTGGAGAAGAAAATGCATCAGTGGTATTACCCAATGGTGAACTGTGCATGCTAAAATGCCATCCTGTCAGGTAAGATGTGCCCACAGGTACAATGGTGACACAACAGTTATGGGTAAAACCAACCATATTTGTGTTGAATCTGAGGTCTACTCCATAGAAGGGGGACTCAAGTCTGGTACTATAAGCCTGGTCAAAGGCCTATGATTAGAAACATCATAGGTGGAGGGGGAACCTACTACTATCATTTTGTTCAATGGGAATGTCTTCAAATTGCCTTTTAAATACATATGCTTATATTGTGAATTAGTGATACTCAAATTTATCCAGAGAAGCATCTCTCTGTAGTGGGTAGCAATCAATGTAGAGACTCACAGCTGACGAGTGATGAAAATACGTTGCTATTGAGTACTAAGCCCTAAATGGGACATCTATATCAATATACAACCCCACCCAAGGCTCAGAGACCATTTTAGAAGAGAGGCAAAAAGAATGTGAGAAAGGAGGAAGGGGAGGAATGCTATGAAGCGCCATCTTCACGACATGACATGGTCACTGCACTCATGAACTCACTGCAGCTATGGTTACCTGGACAAGACCAAACCAACAAGATCAGCCAACATTCTAAAAGACAGTGCTAATTAGATTTAGTGGATTAAAAAAAAAAAAAAAAAAAGGAAAAAGAAAGAACATGAAGGGGAACTGGGGGTGACTGAGGGAGTTGGAGTTAGATCTGATAGAGATACACTATTTACATGTATTCAGTTATTAAAGATTGCTGGGCGCAGTGGTGCACGCCTTTAATCCCAGCACTCAGGAGGCAGAGGCAGGCCAATCGATGTGAACTCAAGGCTAGCCTGGTCTACAAAGTGAGTCTAGGACAGCCAAGGCTGCACATAAAAACTCTGTCTTGAAAAACAAATCAATCAAACAAACAAAAAAACAATTATCAAAGATTAAAAGATGTATAGAGATAAATTTAAAATTAAAAAAGAAATAAATAAAATGAGAACATTCCTTAATCAAGTATCCAACCTTATGATTGGAAGTTTTTAATCAGTTTGATGCTCTTCTTAGCATATGTCTGTTTCAGTTTTTATCTTCAAGTTTGCATTCTTTCTGAAGTGAATGCAGTTGAATGAACAAGCTAACTGACCATCTGCATTTCTTATCTATTTTCTTCCTTCAGAAGTAGAATAGAAAAATACTACTTCTATCTTAAGGATAAAAATCCTTTGCTTGGCTGGGCACATGCCTTTGATCCCAGTACTGGAGGCAGAGGCAGGCAGGCCTCTGAGTTGAAGGCCAGCCTGGTCTACATAGAGAGGTCCAGGCCAGCCAGGATTATATGGTGGTCGTCGTCGTCATCATCATCATCATCATCATCATCTCAATAAATCTAAGGTTGATAATGAACAGCTGCAATACCAGCACTAGGGAGGAAGCTGAAGGAAGGAGATTAGAAGTTCAAGTTCATCTCGAGCTACAAACAAGTTTGAGACCAGCCTGAGCTAGTTTGCAATACCTGAGACACTATCTCAAAAAGAAATCTTTTTAGCTGGGCATGGTGAGGAAATGCCTTTAATCCTAGCACTCAAGAGGCAGAAGCAGGATGTTCTCTGAGTTTGAGGACAGCCTGGTCTACAGAGTGAGTTCCAGGACAGCCAGGGCTACATAGAGAAACCATGTCCTGAAGAAACAAACAAATCTCTTTAAAAGCATACATCATCATATATGTCCAATCCAGGCTATAAGTGTCTTTCAAACCACTTCAGATGGTTATTAAGTAGTTTATTATTCAGTCACCTTCATGTTTGTCTTCTTGCTCTATGTCAAAGATAGGAGCCTTTTCTCTTACTCACTACAGCATCCCTATGCCCCAAGAAAGTGTAAGGCAGTGCCTTGCACACACATTCTCAACACCCATCTGTTAAACAAATGGACTTCTGTTGCTTCCCAATGTCTTTGCATCAGCTAGACAGAAACTGTCTCCAAGGAGTTGGTTAGGCACAGCTAACAGTGTGGAATCATATTATGAACCAAGGTCAGCAATAATTAATAAAGCAAGCACAGGTCATTGGCTGACACAGTGACAAATCCAATTATTAATTATTATTTGAGGAAAAACAACTCAAATGGCACAATTAAATATAATTTTTAAAAATTCTCAAAAATGTGCTCTGCACCTGTAATTCTGACAACCACTGCTCATGCTTAAAAACTCATCTTGGCACATCTTACTGTATTTACAAGTTTATTTATAAAGGGTTATCCATCTTGACAATGGTCTATTGTTTATTTCTCTTTTCTTCTTAGTCTCTATATACTTTTATTAATGTGCTAAAGGAAACTTTACACCTATCTTGAAACTCTTTGAATCATTTAAAATAGATGAAAAATTAAATATTTTATAGTTTAAATTACAAACCAAGGTCTTTCTCCCCAAGATACCTGCTTTGACTCACCACAATTCCAAACAAAACAATCTCATTTAAAAGTGTGTGGAGTAAAATTTTATTCGCTTGACAAAAAAGTCGAGTCAGGACACAGAAGCCTGCTGGGTTTGACCCAGTTTCCCCTCTTTTATTTTTTAGATGCACTTAATTTTATGATTCAACTAAATAACCTTTTAATACATGACAAAGACAATAAAGTATTTTTTCTAGACTTCCAAAAAGAAAAAAAAAAAGAAAAAAAAAAAAAAAAAAAAGTCAATTAAGCTGCCAAGCTGGCTACGACTCTGAACATCTGGTATCCCCGCACATGGGAGGTAGAGGCAGGAAAATGAGGAGTTCAAATACACACTGGGCTACATAGTGAGTTTGAGGCCAACGAAAGCTACATGAGATCTTGTCTTAAAACAATAATGAATGTCTGCTAGAGAACAGTGCATGTTCCTCACCTCCCAGGTGAGTTCCATGGACAGTATATACAGTTCAGCATCTTCAAAAAGACCAGTAAAACCAAGTGGGGCTGAGTACCACAAACCAAGTTACATATCAAGTACCCAACCTTAGCAATGAAGCTCTGTACTCACACAAAGCCTGCCTTCCATCCAAAACCACTGAATTTTCCTGCTTTCTTAACCTGACGAGATAACGGGTTTTTTTCCTCTAATGTAATCACCATTTCATGGTTCGCACAAGACGTACCTTTAGTACATCCAGATTTTCATAACCCGTCAAACAGTTTTTCAGTATGTGCTATGGCAGGATATTCTAGAACTGCCAAGAAAAGTAAATTCACAGAGCTGCCTGCAATTCAATAGCTCTCGCAAATTAGCATAAATAGCCCTGTTTTAGAAGGAACGGCTTTTGCAAGTCATACAGGAAAAAATAATGTGGCCTGGCATTTGTATCATTAAAAACTCTCCCTGTGCCCAGCTTCGCCATGAGTATTAAACACAGCCCGGTCATTCAGCACACTAATCTGCTTGGGGGAAACTCTTTAATGAAACATTTGGTTACAATCACAGGACTGACTAGGAAGACTAGCTAACAAGTACCTATTTTTACGGATTTTTTTTTCATCTTAAAAGAAAAAAAATGCATATCAAATAAAACCTCTCAACACTTGTCAGCTCTCCTGTGAACATACCATATAAATGGACGGGCACCGGCTGCCAGGGAAAAACGAAAGGCCAAATTACACTCATGAATCCATGCTGTCAAGTTCAGAGAGAAATCTGTCCTAGACCAAAGCCATCCACACGGCGCACAATGAGCCTGTTAACAAGAACTAAGAATGGATAAGATTCTTCAGATTTCTCTGCATAGATCTTACTTTGTTAGTCACCATCATAATTTAAAATGCCTCTGGCTAGTTGCTCATGGCACAAAACAAAGGTAGTCTCAGATAGCAAGTGTGCTTAAATTCTATCCATCCCAACCAAAACTCCAAAAAAAAACCCAAAAAACAAAACAAAACAAAACCCAAAAACAACAACAACAACAAGAAAACGGTAGAAAAAAAGCAGCTGTGGACTTACCTAGGCGCAATCATGTCTATGGGGCTGTGGACTGCCAGTGTGGTTCTCAAGAGGTGTGAGCCTCACCTGGAACATACGAAAAGGGCAGGAGGATGCATCAGAACTGGGTTTGTACACTGCCAACTTGAACATGAAACGGTTTATAACCATTGGAGGTGGAGGTTCTCCTTGAAGCACGGTAACTCCGAGCACACTTCTCTAGGTCTCAGCCCTGCTGCTCCAACAGGCGGAGGAAGCGTGAAGGGTACTGATGAACAGCTCGTGTCAAGAGAGGACAGAGGAATCTGGGAGCTAGAGCAGGTAAAAAGCATGTGTGGGCAAGGCAAAAGGGGCAAAGAAGTAAAGCTTGAGAAGAAGGGAGAGGCTAGGGTCGGGGTGCGAGGCAGAGACTGGTGGATCTCTCTGAGTTCCAGGCCAGCCTATACAGGGAGCCTCAGGCCAGTCAAGGTTCCACCGTGAGACCTTGTCTCAAAGAGGAAGGAAAGAAGGCAGAAAGGAAGGAAGGAAGAAGGGGTGGGGGTTGGGAGAGAGGAGAAATGTCTCACCACTGCCAGCTACCACCTAGCTGCTATTTCTCAGCGGGAAGCTGCACTTTCATTTCAACAGTGTTGCTTCTCAGTTTAAAATGTCAGACTAATCTTCGTCCCAGACATACACATTCTTTCAGGCCCCTAGCATCTTTGCACCCTTACTCCCTATGGTTGTCAACAGGTGATGGACTTTCCATGCCAGAAACCTGGGAGTATCTGGATGAGTCCCCTTTCAGTCTGATGGAATCTGCCTTTTGAGCAACTTTTGAGATGTTTCCAAATGCTTGTCCTTGGGAGCAGTGCCAGGAATGGAACTTAGGCCCTGAGTATGCTACGCAAACACTTTACCACGGACTTATGTTCCCAGCCACCTAATTCGGGCCATTCCAGATTTGAGAATGTCTTAAAATTCCCTCTCTCCTTCCATGTGTAGCCTTTCTGGTCCATGTTTTAATACCACCACCACCGAATGTAACATGCCGAGGTCAGCATGTAATTTTTGGAGCCATGTGTTCTTCCTATGTATTTTGTTTTCCTTTGTATTTTCTTTGTTGAGGGTGCTTGGTGGAAGAATGGAGCAGTGGGCATGCAACCCCCATCCTCCTCCTGCTAGCCAAATGCTGTAGCGTGGAGCATCAGCTCTAGCCATTCTTAATCTGCAGCCAGTGAACGCATTAGCTTGCTCTGTTTATACAGAGCCTCTTTGGTGCTTAGATTCTAAGTTGCTCTGCTTTGGAGATGCTGTGTGGTGGAGAGCAGAGTGCTGGATCTAAACTTGGGAGTGCCATACTTATATTCTTCTCCCTGCCAAGAACACCTTTCTCTCCATTTCCCCACTTAGAGCTACCTCTTCATATTTTTTTCCTTGTTTTGTTGTACCTTAATTTAACTCTCTTCTTTCCAGAAGTTTCTTGCCTCCAATGCTAGGAAGTGGTGTGATGCCCTGTGCATGCGAGTGTCACAGTGCTTAGGCCAAAAGTGGCTCTTCCTTCCAAAGACTGCAAGCTCTTTTGTAAACACTGGCTAAATATAAAGTATCAAGGATACAATCTGGCTGATGCATTTCATGCAACTTGTGCATAAACAAGTAAAGGGTTCTAATAACTCAATTTATTAAAAAGTGACAGAATCATTTGGCTGGACATGGTGGCACACCTTTAGTCCCAGTACTTGGAGGCAGAGGAAGGTAGATCTCTGTAAGTTCAAGACCAGCCTGATCTACATAGTGAATGCAAGGCCAGCCAGGACTACATAGAGATACTGTTCAAAAAGAATTTGAGGAAAAAGAATCATCTGGAGGCTAGAGATATAGCTCGGTTGGTAGATTGCTTGCCCAGAATGCATGAAGACCTGGATTTGATCCTGGGCACCACATCCAGCTGCAGTGGTCCACATCTGTAACCTCAGCACCACATACAGCTGCAGTGCTCCACATCTGTAATCTGAGCACCACATACAGCTGCAGTGGTCCACATCTGTAATCTGAGCACCACATCCAGCTGCAGTGGTCCACATCTGTAATCTTAGCACCACATCCAGCTGCAGTGGTCCACATCTGTAACCTCAGCACCACATACAGCTGCAGTGCTCCACATCTGTAATCTGAGCACCACATACAGCTGCAGTGGTCCACATCTGTAATCTGAGCACCACATACAGCTGCAGTGGTCCACATCTGTAACCTCAGCACCACATACAGCTGCAATGGTCCACATCTGTAATCTGAGCACCACATACAGCTGCAGTGGTCTACATATGTAACCTCAGCACCACATTCAGCTGTAGTGGTCCACATCTGTAACCTCAGCACTTGGGAGGTAGAGATGGCTGAATTGGAAGTTCAAGATCAGCCTTGGTTACATAGCAAGTCTGAGGCCAGTCTGGAAAACATGAAATCCTGTCTAAAAAAAAAAAAAAAAAAAATTAACAACAACAAAACAAAACTGCACAGCTATATGCATGTGTAAAATATCATTAGGAAATCCATTATTCTGTACAATTAATAAATGTAGAAATCCATTGTTGAAAAAGGATATCTGAGTCATTTGCAAAATAATAAAATTCTATCCCAGAGTGACACAAGAAACTCATATAAAGGCAGGTGAATCTGCAGAAAAGGACTTATTGTGTAACCCTCCCACGCCCCAACAGGGCATCCCCATATACTGCACAGGGCCTTCTCACACACCCCACAGGGCCTTGGACATGATAAGCGAGCATTTTACCATTCCATTCAGGAACCATTCAGAATATCTATATTCTGAAAGAATATATGAGGAACAGTAATGCTGTTCACCCCAGAAGGAAAGCTGAGGTATCAAGAAGATGAAATTGGAGTAATAATTTTTAATGAAACAATATTTTAGACCTTATAGAACTTTCATCATGATGAGTGTATGTAGTTTCAAAAAACTTTAAAATTTAAACAAAAAAATTATTTCAGCCTGATTTTCTAAGCTGGAAATGATGCTCAGAAAACCATATCTTCAACAGCCCCTCTCCTAACACTAAATCATATAAAGTTGGAAAACTGTGTTGAAGTTAGACTTGACCTTAGAGATCTAATCTAGCAGTTGTCAAACCTGGGCATTATCCTTAACTTAATCGAAATATTCTAGAAGGGGCCAGGTTCTGATTTCCAGCTTGCTTGGAGCCCACCAATCAATGGCCTAACCAGTGCATGAACTTCCCCTCAGCCAT
This sequence comes from Acomys russatus, assembly GCF_903995435.1. NCBI lineage: Eukaryota > Metazoa > Chordata > Mammalia > Rodentia > Muridae > Acomys > Acomys russatus. Next base: position 36,408,077 of record NC_067149.1, read on the forward strand.
GTTTGCACGGAAACATCTCTCTCTATCTTGGAGGTAATGGGCCTCCAATGATTGCACCTGCTGTTATCTAAATCCTGTGTGGTTTCCTCTCACTTTAAATAAGGCTGGCCTACCTAAACAGTAGTGTGTATGTGGGTGTTTATGTGTGTGTCTGTGGGTGGGTGTGGGTGTGTGTAGGTGTGGGGGGCTGAGGGGGTGCTCAGTCAGTAATTTCCTTGTTCTGTATGCATGAGAACCCAAATTTGGATCCTCAGCACCCACATAACAAGCTGAGTATGGTGGCACAGGTCTGAAATTCCAGCACTGTGGGCAAGGGATGGGCAGAGACAGGTGAATTCCTGGAGCCCAGTTGTCAGTCAAGCCAATCTATGAGTTCCAGGTGCCCTGAGTGCAATGATGGCATATAACCCCCAACTCTGGGCTATAAGAGATACTGTGGCTTCAGTCTTGTTCTCTCCTGCCTTGTCCACTCTGGAGAGATCGGGTGCTATTCTGCGAGAACCCTGAAAGAGATCAAACCTTCTGTAACAGCCAGCACTTAGCTGCTACCTAAATGAATAAGCCACCTCACCTCAAAAGGGCATCCTTCAGCCACAGTTCAACATCCTTTTATTTATCTTTTAAATTATGTACATTGGTGCTCTGCCTGCATGTATGTCTGTGTGAGGTTCCAGGGAGCCACAGATAGCTGTGAGCTGCCATAGAGGTGCTGGGAACTGAACCCAAGGCCTCTGGAAGAGCAGTCAGTGCTCTCAACTGCAGAGCCATCTCTCCAGCCCCTTATTATTTTTAGGCAGCGTCTCTTATACCCAACACAGGCCTCAAACTGACTGCACTTAGGATGACCTTCAACTCCTGATCCTCTTTCTCCTAGGTGCTGGGATTGTAGGCAGTGCTGAGGACCCAACACAGGCTTTCATGTATCCCAGGCAAACACTCTACCAACTGAACAGTATCCAAAGCTGCTCAGTCCAGTCCTCTGTTGACATCAGCCCTATAGAGACCTTGACAGAGAAAAGCATTTGCTAAGTCACTACAATTCCTGTGCTAGTGAGATACCTCATAATGTAGTAAATGCCTTTTTTTTTCTCAATTTAGTCTTTTAAACTGCTAAGATTTTCTGAGGGAGAGATGAGATGGAGCCTCTTTCCACAGTTAGAATTTTTAAAATGGTATTACGTAATCTTATTTACCTGTAATTATACTTCTTACTCCCATCTCAAGGATAAGTTGTATAGTTATGTTCTCTAATCTGTTTAACTGGTTTACCCCAGGTAAGCATCAGCTCAGAGTATATGTGAGGCTTGTCTGCCTTGCTTTCTTTGGTTTTGTGAGGCTGGGAAGAGCTGTTGGGGGAAACTCTGATGATCTTTCAAGGAGGGATGTATATTAGTCGTCTACCGTAGAAACAGACATCGCACACACACACACACACACACACACACACACACACACACACACACACACACACACACACACACCCATGCCCATCAGAACATCTGGCAACTCCCTAAACACAGGAGACAAACAGATTAGGAAGCAGGCCACCTGGAGGTGTGGGGTTCATTCCTCACAGGCTACTGAATTCTTGATCCTGACCTGAAAACGTTGTCCTCTGTTTTGACAGGAGATAAACACCTGAATCCCATCACATACCACATCACCAGTACCATAAAAAGCACTCCCCATACACAATTTCCTCCAAATCCTTGGAAAGATGCCAGCCAGTAGGCTGACCTTGAAGTCACCTCCAAAGCCTGAATGGCAGGGATCTCATTCAATAGTATTAAGAAGCAATTGGCCACATCTAAAAACAAACACATGTGCTTCTCTCATGCTTGATCATCCCCATTTTGCCTGGACCTGGTACCACTTAGTTTTGGTTTGAATGGGCAACTGTATATCTCAAAAACCAGAATCTAAGACCCCCTGGTGTTGTTCTGCCTGCAGATAAAAGCCAGCGTCCACTTGTGAAACATCAAACAGGATTAGGAAAATGTGGGATGTATGTTGCTTAGTGTTGCCTAGCAATATGGCTAGGGCTCAGGAATCAGAGAGAGAGAGAGGATAAAATTTACACCCACGAGGAAATTATACACACACACACACACACACACACACACACACTGATTTCTCTGAGACAATAGTCTAAACTGTGAGGACAGAGTTACTGTGACAAGGGGAACAAGTTTCAAAGCCCTACAGAATAAACATTCCAGGTGACCGTCTATATTTCAAGGTCTAAGTGAGCCTATGACTCAAAGGAAAAGGTTTCCATGCCTATGAGTCAACAACACCATCCCACACTGACGGCCTCATCAACATAAGCAAAGTTACTTGCTAAAAGAATGAATATAACAATATTTAAAGTTCTAAGAAGAAATACTTAATGTACAAAGCAACTTTAATCTATTAATCCCTATTTTAAATATTTGTCTGCCTGCCTTCCTGCCTTCCTTCCCTTTCTTCCTGTGCAGATGATTGGACTCAGGGCCCCACATACCCTACCACTGAGCTGTACCCCAGCCTTCAATTTTCATAAGGTCTTAGTGCAATGATATTCAGCAAGATCATCCAAGTCAGACCCTTGAGGGCTGGGGAGAGAGCTCATCTTGCATGAGCCCATCGCATCACAGTCATGAGCCTCTGAATTCAACCCTAACATCCACATAAAAAGCTGTTCACGGTGACAGATGCTTATAATCCCAGCAATAAGGAATCTCAGATCTCTGGTACCACCCAACCTAGCCTACTTTGGTGAACCCCAAGTCCCAGTGAGAGACTCAGTCTCATAGAAACAAGATATCTAATGACATCCGAGGAAGGAGATACCCGAGGCTGACCTCTGACTACTATTTACACAAACACACACATGCTTGCACACCCACACCCAACACTCTACATCCCCCATGCAAGGGTAAGAAAAATACAGTTCATGTTCTAAGATCCAAATGGTAGCCAAAAAAAAAATTCAGAGGTATTTTGTTTTTTCATAATGTAATTTTACTTAGATGAATTGTGTGAAGAGGTCCCCCTTTCCACAGCACATACCACCTCTAAACTGCTATGAGTTCGAGGCTGGCCTGGTCTACAAAGTTAGTCCAGGACAGCCAAAGCTACACAGAGAAACCCTCTCTCGAAAAACAAAACAAAACAAAATTTCACTTGTCACAAGTGGTGGGGCACATCTTTAATCCGCACACCTTTAATCCCAGCACTGGGGAGGTAAAGGCTCTGAGTTTGGTCTATGCAGCCAATTCCAGTCTAGCTAGGGCTACAAGTGATATCTTGTCTAAACAAACAAACAAACAAACAAAAATCACAAATCAAATAAAAACATTTAAAATATTTTATTTCTTGACACAAGGAAAAAAAATGCTTTTTTGATATTTAAGAATCCCTGAGGCCAACACCCTTAATCCTAGAACATTGGAGGCCAAGGCAGGCAGATCTCTGAGTTCAAGGCCAGCCTGCTCTTTAGAGTGAGTCCAAGACAGCAGAGGCTACACAGAGAAACTCTGTCTTGAACCATACCCCGCTAAAAGGAGTCCTTGAAATAATATTAGGTTAGAAAAAGAAGAAAAGATCTATCTATATTAAAAATGAAAAAAATCTTCCTAAAAATAAGCTGAAGAGGTAAGCCATATGAGGAAGATTCCACTAAAGACTTGGACAAATGGAAGGAAGGGTTTATGTGATTGTAGACAAAAAGAATCAACCGTGAAGGTGTCAGTCCTTCCCAAATTAATCTATAAGCACAAAACTCCCAATTTAATAATTAATAATTTAAAAGATGATACAAAGTCAGGGCAGTTGAGGTGATCCATACTTGTAATCTCAGCACACAGGAGGAGAGACTGATAGACAAGGAATTCATCAACACACAGCAAGCTGTGTGGCCTGCCTGGGCTATATAATAAGACTTTGTGTCAAACAAAAATGGCATATGTTCACTAGAACATTACTATGGAAAAATAAGCAAGATTATCCAAAGAAATCAAAAGAAAGGAATGGACCCCCAGCCAAAGGAGCACCAAATAGGATATATTTCTTCTGAATATATACTTACTTTTTTGCAGAATTATTTTATCTCTGTGTGGGTATGCACACATGTGTGCAGGTGTCAGATTTCCTAGAGCTACAGTTATAGGTAGCTGTGGACCTCCGAATCAACAACAAGTGCTCTTAAGTGCTGAGCCATCTCTGCAGCCCTCTAAATGTATAGTGTATAATTTTCTACTGTGACTTCTCCAGGCGAGACCTGGTACTAGGGAGGTAGCATTCCAAGATGGCCTCCATGTTCACTCAAGTCTTTTTAGAACACAGCCAAATTCAGTTGCTCATGGAGGATGTAGGCGTGCTTTAGGTGAGTTCGCAGAGCAGATGAGATCCTACAGTCTGGTCTGTCTGTTTGTCCACACATCTGCCAACCCCTACCTTAAACCATGTTGTGCCAGGTCTCCTGGGGTTCAGAGTGCTCTCCTCATTACGGACAGGACCCGTGAATACAATCAGGCTATTGTTCCCTCGAGTGGGTTACATCACAGAAAATCTTCAAAGAGAATCATTTTTCTTCTGGCCTTGAAGAAGTGAAGGTGTCTTATTAGGCCAGTGGAAGACACAGAATCTAAGGACTCTCAAGAGCTGCAAATTGTCCCAAGGTGACAGCTAGCCAGAAAAAGACAGAGACTTCTGTCGCTACCCAGGGGATCCTGAATGAAGCAAGCAATCTCGTGAGTCTGGAAGGACATCCTGAGCTTCATAAGCAAATAAAGGCTGTGGCGCCTCAGTTGTAGCCTTGTGAGATCCCCAGCGGAGGACCCCCTGACTTACCTGGAGTGCTGACCCATAGGATCTGTGATGCCGTGTGTGTGTGTGTGTGTGTGTGTGTGTGTGTGTGTGTATGTGTGTGTGTGTGTGTGTGTGTGCATGTGTGCGCACGAGTGTGTATATGTGTGTGTGTGTGTGTATTAATTTGCTGAGCAGAAATGGGAAAGAAATGCAGACCTTGTGATAGGTTGCCAGGTTGAAGGCACCTAGGCACAGTCACCTCAAACGTCCCCATTTAGGAAGTAAATTGCTTGTTAGGAGGCCAGTGGGGAAGTTTTTCTTGCTCCTAAAAGGAAATGCAAGAGACTCTTGTGGCTCTTGGCCCCTGTTTGTAAAGGTATGACATGTGGAGGGCTGTGGGCACTTCATCCTGGAAGGCTCAAAACCAAAGCCACAGAGTACACAGAGTAGAGCAGAGGGAGGGAATTCACATCCTGAATGAAGCTATGGTGCTGCAGTATTGACCAGGGCCTGGAGCTTCATGTTACTTGTAAACAAGAAAAAAATTTGCTTGTTCAAACTGGAGGTCAGGAAACTTTAAATCTAGCTCACCATGAGCTTTGTGAATAAAGTTTTATTAGAATTCTTGTCCATGTACTGTCTATGGCTATTTTCATGCTAAAAAAGAGGGTAAAATAGTAAAAATGAGATGCAATATGACATCCAAACCTACCATATTTCTAAGTTCTTTCTCCATAGGATATGGGCAATAACCAGTATTTATGCATACTGAACCTCAAATTTGAAACACCTGTGCATGAATACTTTCATGTCATTAAAAGGCAACACTCTATCAGTTATTTTTTAAATGTGTTTCATTCAATTCATCTTTTATTAATTATTATTATTTTTATTATTTAATTAATTTATTCAGATTGCAACTCAGTTGTTATCTCATCACTTGTATCCTCCTGTTCCTCCCCGCCTCCCGCTTTCACCCTATCCCCTCTACTAGGTCTATGACCGAGGGGACCTCCTCCCCCACTGTATGGTCATAGGCTATCAAGTCTCATCTTGGTAGCCTGATTATTCTTTCTTTGAGTGCCATCAGGCCTTCCCACCAAGGGGAGGTAGTCAAATATGGGGCACCAGAGTTCATGTCAGAGTCAGTCCCTGCTCTCCACATAACTGTGGAGAAAGTGCTGTCCATTGGGTAGATCAGAGTAGGGATTTCATGTTTACTACTTGTATTGGCCTTGGTTAGTGCAATAGTTTGAGCAGATCCCCCTGGACCCCGATCCACCTGTCTCGATGTTCTTTTTGTAGGTTATATTTATGGTTGTTTTGCCTGCACATGTGTTTACATACCACATACATGCCTGGCCAAGAGTCACCAGAAGAAGGCATCAGATATGCTGGGTCTAGAGTTGCAGATGGTTATAAGTTGCCATATGGGTGCTGAGAATCAAACCCTGATATTCTGGAAGAGCAGCCAGTGCCCTTAACCACCAAGCCATCTCTCTAGCCCTACATTATATTGGCTTCACACAGATTCTTCTACGCTTAATGTAGTCTCCTTGCTTCATTGCCTTGGCTTTCCTAGCCTCACTTTGTAGACCAGGCTGGCCTTGAACTCTCAGAGTTCACAGAGATCTGCCTGCCTCTGCCTTCCTGAGTGCTGGCATTAAAGGCATGTGCCCCATGACCACCCTGCTCATAGCTTCTAAAGGACTTATCAGCAAGTCCTTAAAAGTTTAAAGGCCTTTTTAAGACTCCTTTTACCAAGAAAAACAGACATTAGATTTTGCTCTTTCAGTCTGATGAACAGTGCAAAAGTGCTAACCCATGCCTAGATGCTGTCATTCCATCTGGGGCATTAAAAAAAAAAAAAAAAAAGTAAAAAAGTACCACATACCAGAAGACCTTGAAACAGACATTTCTTCCCTCACAGTGTGGGAGGCTTGGAAGTTGGAGAACAATGTGCTGGCAGATTCTGAGCCTGGGAAAGTTCACTTCCCTGGTTCAGAGACAATGGCCACTTTGCTGTGTCCTTGCAGGACAGAAGTGATGAACCAACTCTGTCAGCTTCTTTTACAAGGACACTGGTTCTATTCATAGGGCTGCCACCTTCTCACCCTAGTCAGCTTTCAAAACTCCCAACTCCTGTCATCATCATCATCATCATCATCACCTTAAAGGTTGGGCTTTCGATGTAGGAATTTTCAAGTGATGGGGCATAGACAGTTAGTCCATAGGAATGATGTGTGTGTGTGTGTGTGGGTGTGTGTGTGGTGGGTGTATGGGTGTGGTGGGTGTGTGAGTGTGTGTGTATGGGTGTGGTGTGTGTTTGTGTGTATGGGTTTGGTGGGTATATGTGTGTGTGTGTGTGTGTGTGTGTGTGTGTGTGTGTGTGTGTGTGTATGGGTGTGGTGGGTGTATGTGTGTATGTGTGGGAGTTAGAAGATAACTTGCCATCTTTACCTTCCAGCACATAGTTTCTGGAGACTAAGCCCAGGCATCATGCTCTGCTGCAAGCAACTTGACCCATTGAGCCATCTATATAGCCTCCACCTCGTTTTGGTTTTTTAGATGGGGGTCACTCATTGGCCTGAAGCTCACTCACCTATTTCGTTGCCCTGGCTAGCCAGTGAGCCCAGGGACCCACCTATCTCTACCTCCCTAGCCCTAGGATTATAAGCATAGGCTACCACACTTGGCTTTTTACATGGCTTCTAGGGCATCTGTAACTCCAGTTCTAGGGGATCTGACACCATCTTCTGGCTTCTATATACACAAGGCATGCATATGGTACACAGGCATGCAGGCAGGCAGGCAAAACAGCCACACACACACAAATAAAAATCAGGAAGAGATACATGAGGACAGACAGGCCGTCAAGTGCTTCTCAGCAAAGACACATTTGCACCTAAGAAGTCTATCACTGTCTGAGCCTTTTAGACTGTGGTATGTTTAAGAATCTCAGTGTATGTTCTACTTACAGTGTGACTGTGTATCAAACTTTTCTCTCCCACCCCCACCCCCCACCTTTTTTATTGTTTATTTGAGACAGAGTCTCATGTAGCTCAGGCTGGCCTCAAACTTGTTATGTATGTAGCCAAGGAAAGCCTTGAAGTTCTGGTCCTCCTGCTTCCACTTCCTGAGTGCGCCACCATACCTGGCTTTATGCAATGCTGAGGATCCCACCCAGGCCTTCAAACATGCCAGACAAGTGCTCTATCCACTGAGCCACACCTCCACTCCTGCTTTGTGCTTTCATTTGGAGATTTTAGTGCTTCCCTCAGCTGTATGAGCCAATGGTAAAGTCCATGCAGAGACTTGACCATGGAGCAAACCTTCTGGTGCGTAGACCCTGTCACAGAGGAAGGCACAGAACAGGACAAGACAGAATTCTTGTCTTTACTCTCAAGCCCTGAGTAACGAACAGAACTGGGCCGATTATCTGAAGCTCTGGAGGAATGGACCTGTGATCTCATGGTCCAGGACAATGCTGTTTCCCATTAATAATAGCAATAATAATAATAACAACAACTATCCTACCTTTAATTTAGAAAGTACTGAGTTTGTTGGTACACTAACAACAGCTAACCTATAATCCCAGCACTCAGGAGACTGAGAAAGGAGGACTGAGTTCAGAGAGGAAGGAGAGGAGCAGGGAGGGGAGAGGGAGAGGAGAGGGAGGGGAGAGGGAGGGGAGAGGGAAGGAAGAGGGAGGTGGTGTTATCCACTAGTAGATTCTGAGTACTTTGAGCAGTCTTCAGATTTTGTGTCATTTATCTATAATCACTCAAGGGTTGGCCAGATGACTCAGCAGGTAAGGGCACTTCCTATGCCAGCCTAGCAGCCCAAGTTTAATCTCCAGGACTACCCAAACAGTAGAAGTTCCAAACGTTGTCCTCAGACCTCCACCAGGGCACCATGGCATGTGGGTACATCTGCACATACAATAATATTAAATACACTGTAAAAGTAATTATTTGCTTTGTAAAGCTCTTTGTTCTGATTTTTAACTCTGATATTCTCATTTTCCCCATTAAAAAAAAAACTATTGAGAGAAATGAGAATTTTCTTCCTTCAGTGTCCAGAACATGCTGAGAAGTTTCCATGGGCAACCATTAGGCAACTGATTCTGTCCCCATGTCATAGCTGAGGAAACTGAGACAATGCTTGAAGGCCAACCATTGACTGAGGCAGGGACAAACTCAGAATTGGAATGAAAGTCCCACTCCTGGCACCCTCCCCAGGCTGTTTGCACTGCTGTCAAGGAGCACTGTCAAGAAATTCCGAGCACTAGATTGAGCCTCCTGCTCTACTTGCTGACGGTGACTTGCACGGGTTATAACACTGTTCACAGAGCTATAGCTGAGAGCTACTGATTAGATGTTCAGCCTACAAAAGTTGAGGCTCATTTTTCTTTTCAGCGATCAGAATAAAACACGTCCATGTCTCTTCCTGAGACTAGGGTCACGTCAAACACCAAGGGAAGTTGAGAACCAATCTCCTTCCCACCGCTAAGAGCTGGAACTACCTAGCAAGGTCTCCTCCTAGGACAGGCTCTGCACGCTCCTTCCTTCCAGCTGCCGCAGGGACTCATGAAAGGGACCTTACTGTTTCCACAGCACGACGACTCTACATTCTTGGTCTCTGACCTCTCTCCACCCTGCCTTCTTAATCCTTCAAAATCTCTTATCTTCAAGGTTTATCTTAAGAACGCCTCCCAAGGAAGCCACTGCCTAGTGCCCCACCACCTCCTGGCTCTCTTTCTTTGAAGCCTTTATCTAACACCATCTTCCTCCACCTCTTGCTCACTGGTCTCATGGCTGGTCCAGCCCAGTGGGACAGGGTTGCTCTTAACTCACCTTTGCAACATCTGACAAGGCAAACACGGTGCCCTCTCCAAAGGGACACTGTGCACTTCCAAGGTAAGTTTGTTTTTGCTGCAAAGAAGCAGCCTATATTTCAGACTCCATTGCCCTCAAATGAGCTCTGTGGATTCCTCAAAATCCTTTAAAAATATAGGAGCCATTCTTAGCTCCCAGATCAGTTGGAGAATTGATCCCTGGTATTACAAAAAGGGAATTGCAGCATGTAGCACACATAGATTTTTTTAATGTTATAGTTTTTCATTATGTGTGGGTTTATTCAAGTACAGGTTTCCCAAGAGGCTAGAGGGTGGCAGATGCCCCAGATGCAGGTGATTGTGAACTATCTGACACAGGTGCTAGGATGTGAACTTGGTCTGTCCTCCTTGAGAGCAATATGCACTCATAACCACTGAACCACCTCTCCAGCCCCAACCTGGATAGATTTTTCTACTCTTTACTATTGTTGCTTCTTAGAGAATTTTCTCTAAAATTACAGAAAATAGTATCTGCATTAATTTTAAGGTATAAAAAAATGGGAGCTGGAGAGATGGTTCAGAGGTTAAGAGAACATACTAGTTCTTATAGAAAAACTGAAGTTGAGTTCTAGATCACACCCAGTTGTAATTCTAGCTCCAGGGCATCTGATACCTCCATGGGCAACACATGTGCATAAACACACATACACATACTTGTGTACACAAACACACGAGTACACACGTGTACACACACACACATACAAGAATACAATTCAGTAATGGAGTGCTTGTTTCGCACATACAAAGGCTTAGATTCAATCCCCAGCACCGTGCCAAAATAAATAATAAACAAATAAATAAAATAAATCATCCTCATAAAATAAAAGATGAGAAGCACTTGGGAGGCAGAGGCAGGAAGATCTCTGTGAGCTCAAGGCCAGCCTAGTCTACAAAGTGAGTCAGCCAGGGCTACACAGAGAAACCCTGTCTCTAAAACAACAACACAAAAGATAAGAACAAGGAAAACGTAGAAGAAAGTCATCACTTATGTATCAAAAACTCTAAACTTGCAAAATCCATGCATGCATCCTTTTGCGTCATTAAAGGTCCAAATTCCATCAGCTTTACGAAGATTTGTCCTTGCCTAATGAGTTCTCATGGCTCTTTAGGAAGTAGGGTAATAAACAGCTCTAAGATACTGGAAGGACTATTTTCCAAAGGTGTTGCAAAATGTTTCATGCATCCTGTCAACGACCGCCATAAAGCCGGATCTTGAACAAGTTAATATTTATCATGTCTGAGACTCAAGAAACAAAGACAAAGGACCCGGTCCCTTCAAAGTCTCTCTGACCTGATTTACTGCACTCACCCACACAGTACCACCTGCATCACCTTCCCGAGGCCAGGAGTACTGCCGAGTAATAAGCATTAAATGTTTAGTCATTTCCTGCATCACGATATCATGGCCTTCCTCTATTAGCATATCTCACTGAGCTATAGTTCAAACAGCCGGTTTCCATATCAGCAGCAGTTTGGGTTAACGTTCTTGCAGCAGAGGTACCATGGGGAGCCTTTTCAGAAAAGCCTCCTGTTAATGCTGAAGCTTGTTTTTGAGAGGAGCTCCAGCTGGGAACAGTGTGGACTCTCGATGGCTGATAATTTGCCCAAGTGTATGATTTGTGAAACTTGTGCAGATAAAACTGTCTGAAAGATGTCACATCTGAAAAACCTCCGACCCTCGGTGGACAGGCTTGGGTGTTGGAGGGCATGCCCCGCTCTCATTAGCATGCTGAAGGCCAGGCTGGCCCGGTGTACAAGGCTGAGACGATGAAATAGATGGTTGTGTGCAGTATGAAAGCCACATCCATAGGAATATAAAAACCGAGGCCTCAAAGACAGCAATAATTACAGTATGCTATCTCCTTACTCCTGACAGGGAGGCCACAGTATTTCAAAGTGAAAGATCCATCAGGTAGGTGACCGACAAAGATGCAGAAACAGGAAGAAGGAAGGTATAAAATTACCTTGTTGGAATACTCTTCAAAATCAAGTTTCCCTGCCCCTCACCCCCTAACGCATAACAGTATGGCTGAAGGCCAAAGGGGATAGTCTGTTCTGTAAAGTTGATCCACGGTAAAGTGTTCAAATGCTTTGTTATTAAAAGGCTTTTACACTAAAAATAGTCATAATTTTTACAAATATGCACAACTTGTTATTTACTTGTACTTTATATCTAGAAAATGCCTCTTGAGCCCAAATGCTTCTGAAGTAGAAGTAGAAACATAGTCATGTTTGTACAGAATCAATTACAGGCCCAAACTTTCAATCACCATTTTCTATGATGAACCTACTGTTCGTTACCCGTCATGTGTTTGCTCAGCGTGGAAGCCTGTGAGAGGAAACCAGGGCAAGTTGCCGGAGCGTTGGCTTTGAATGTTTAACCTCACTGAGTCTGGAGGCAGCATCCATTCCGTTGAATCTTACAAAATCGCTGCTTCTTCAGTTGAAAGCAACATCAAATTTTGGCCATTGGATAAGTGGTTGCTGGCTATTATTTCACTGTTTCCTCTTTATCATCCCTGTGGTACTGTCTTTGACCCTTGCCACTGGCCGTGGGAAAAATCAAACAGTTATGGGATAAAAATTTTTATTCTCAGGTAAGAATGTAATAAAAAGCAATAGAAAACAGTTAAAAAATAGAAGCAGACAGTGATAGGTAACGGACCTATGGGCGGTTTAGAGGCAGCAGAAAGATGGGTGGTATCAGATGGTAGGTATGAACAGCTGATAGAATTTGAGTCTTTTTATTCCTTCTAATCTTTTGAGAGCGACAAGAGACACTTTCTCTTTCCCAAAATGAAAACCACTACAGGCATTCTTTTAGCCTGCTTCCACCTACTCTTTTTATGTACTGATCACAAGAATAATAGAAGCTGTGCCACGACTGAACACTTAGCACGAGATCGTCACGTCTTCTTATTTCTTCAGACTACTATTGTAACGTCTGCTTTACCTTTAGGAAGAGAAAGAACACGAAAAATCTGGTTTGGGCCCCTACGGTATTTGATTAAATGGGAAAGACAAACTGGCTAGTCAAATTGAGCATCCTAATACTGAATAAATAAAAATGAAATAAAAATGGTTGTGGTGTCAACATCTAGAAATCGCCATTGGCGTGGTTTGTGGTGTATTGTACTTCTGGTGCCTAAATCTCAATTTTAAAATGCTACCTTAGGACACAGTGATGGGACTTCAGGATTTAATGACATTTTTAGTATTTTCTTATCTGTACCTATAAAATAATATGAATTCTTCTACTTCCTAGAGGCTTACAGATCTCCACTGAAGAAAGTTCTAGAATCTATTTTAATAATGGAAAGACCCACTCGTGGGTTGCTATTTCTCAGCTCTAAAGTTTGTGGAAACAGATGGATAAGGTGTGGTAGGAATCAATAGCAAAGATTTTGATCATCCTGACAAAGCTCATATTAAGGATGGTTTGTTCATCAGCATAATGGTGTTGTGAGATGGTGGGACCTTTATGAGGTAATTATGGCCCGGTTGGGGGGTCCACTCTTACAGAGATTGATGTAGCGCCAATAAGAATGGGTTAGTTCTCATGGGCTGGCTGTAACAAAGCAAGCCTGACATCCCACTACCACCACTCTGTCTTTCTTGCACTTTTGTTCCTATTGCACGCTCTTGTTTTACACACCGACAGCACACAGTCCTCACAGAAAGCCAAACAGATGCTGGTGCCATGCTCTTAGACCTTTGAAACCACAAGCGAAAGTAAACCTCTTAACTTTATCTATCACCCCAGCCTTGGGTATGTTGTTATAGTCATAACAAAAAAGACCATGCCAGTTAGAAATTAGTTTTTACATATTTATACTTTCTTGCCCTAACTTGTACTATTCAATAAGACTATTTTGACAAGAATATGGATTTAAGATATGCATATAAAACTTATCAGGCATGGTAGCACACATCCTTAATCCCAGCATTCAGGAGGCAGAGGCAGGCAGATTTTTCTGAGTTTGAGACAAGTTTGGACTACATAGTGAATTTCATGGTAGCTAGGATTAAATACAGAAACCTTGTTTCAAAAAACAATAACAACTGCCCCCCAAACATATAAAATGTATCTCCTGTGGGTTGTACATATTCTACATTACAGAGACTAAACTGATGGAATTATTGTCATCTTTGAAAGAGCATATGTTCACTGGGGGCATTGCTACTAAAACCTAATTAGCCACATGAAAGCGAGTTAGCTTTCTGTGGATTGCACACGATGCAATAGCACAAGTAGATAATATTGTCTTAATTCTTCCGAGTACAAGATTAGCTGAAGAAAAAGAGCTGATTTTTAAGTGATAGCGAGATGCCTATTGCAGACAGTTGAATCTGGGTTGGCAAGGCAAAAAGTCAAACAGCAGATCAAAACAAGAGAAGAAAACTGACTAAAATAAATGTGATGATATGTTTGCCTAATTTAAATCCTCAAGTCTGTGTGAATGAATTATGGAGTTTTTGTTCCGAGCTCCTGGTAATTTCTCACCGCTCGTTAGATAGACCAAATAATTTTAAACAAACAATCTGGAGGGGTTGAATTCAGGTCCTCGTTTTGAAAACATTATTAGCAAGCAGATGGTAACTTTAAAAAAAAAATTATCACAGGCAATGGTTGTAGACACTACTCAGTCAAACTTCTTTATTGGCACTGGCCATTTTTTGACTACTTCCTGTCTTTCCATCTGGCCCCACTTCCTGTGTTCTCTCTCTCTCTCTCTCTTTCTCTCTCTGTTTCCAGTGTGCAGAGGACCAGCCTCCCACTCCTGCTGCAGTGTTTTTCTAGCCACGATGGACTACAAGCCAAAATAAATTTTTTCTCCCCTAACTCGTTGATAGGGGGAGTGGGGGACGAGTAACTATCACAGCCACAGAAAAATAAGTGATGACACAGAACACCTGAAGAGACAAGGAAGCTAGGATGAAGACCCATTCCTGGGAGCTTCAGATTAGCATCACTCACATACAGAACTAGAATGTTCCATGCTCTACACATAAACATGCTATGACAACAGTTGAAACACTTTCCTCCCAATCTGATAGCTCGCTTTTCTTCAGATTAGCTAGTTTACAAAAGAACATAATTGCTAAGTACAAAAATAAAAATAAAAATAAAACCAAGGAGTAATCCGTGAGCTCTGAGAATAAGGCATCCACAGAGCTAAGAAACAATTTACCATACAAACAAATTGCAACAATGACTCCAGCTGGGAGAACAGAGTCCAGACAAGCAGTTGCCTACGGCAGCAAATTACCGAGGTTTAGCAGACTTCCCCATAGCTTCTGGGAGAGCAAAATACAGCCCGTGAATTTAGATATTACCCGATAAACACAGGGTAGTGGAACATGTAAATCAGCAGATTGCTGGAGCGGCTAAGCAACCCAACTACGGGATTCAGTGGGTGAATGACAGGTGTTTTAAAAAGTGAATATTCAGATTTTGACAGGGTGGCTGTAATCCCAGCACTTGGGTGGCTGACGCAGGAGGACCACCCTGAAGTTGAGGCCAGCCTAGACAACACAGTGAGTCAACTTTGGGTGTTGTTTCTCAGTCCCTGTCTGCGGTGTTTCCTTGTTTTTGTTTCTTGGGATGGGGTCTCTCCTTGGCCCACAACTCCCCAATAAGGCTAGGTTTGCAGAGGGCTAGATCCCCATGCTTGCACGGTTCATTCTTTACTGGCTATGCTAACTCCCCTCTCCAGATCTTCATTGTTTCCCTTTGTTATATGTGTAGCCTCAAATTCATTCCTTCTTATCCTTGGACAGCGCACATATTTGTGTAAGCCTCCCCAAATACTTTCAAATAGGTTATTAGTATAAAAACACAGGAAATAAAATCTAAAACAGATGAATACAACAGAGGATAGGCCGCAAGAACCTATGTTTAAACTGGTTAACCGGATGTGACAAAGCTGTTCAACCTGCAGGGCTCTTGAGCTCGTGGTAAGGGAGCTGCCACAAGAGGTCTGAGAAGAGAGCGATTTGCTGGCCAGAACAAGAGTGCCAGGATTCACGGAAGGGTTCCCTGTCCTTTGTTAACCTCCATGATAGTTCTTTGCACTTCCCCACCCCCATCCTATTAGTTAAAAAGCCCAACAGGGTTGGCACCATCTAGAAATGGGCTTCATTAGTATAGGCTGTTTGCGCTGTTTCCTTTTGGCGTTTTATACGTCTATTACTTCTAGGGTATCACTATAAAAGAGATGATTGGTGTGAGTAAGACAGTCGGCAGTTAAAGGTGCTTGCTGCCAAGCCTGACAACCTGATTTTAATCCAGGAGACTCACATGGTAGAAGAAAAGAATAGATTTCCTCACTTGTCCTCTAATCTCTGCCTCAGCGTACACATGGCACATAAATCCTTAAAAAAAATCAAACAAACAATAAATAATAAATGAGAATTTAAAAGACATGGTAGACTCCAGTGTTGTGCTATTGCTTTAGATTGCTGGATAAATCTAAGGCATTCTATGGCTGGCTTTTTGCATGTCACTGTCAATGCCTACACCACAGGTTACAAGAAAGGGTAGGTTCCCCCTGTCACCAGCAGCCTAGAGGCCATCTAGGGAAGTCAGCCTCGTGGGCTGCTTCTGGCTCCCTCATGCATAGACTGAAGGCCAGCCTCAGATCGTGAGAGCGGAGCTGCAGAACTCACCTGCTTCTTTCACAACCCCTGGCTCTTCTTATCTTGAGAGCAAGCCGGAGGATGAGCAGGGAAATTATTAGTAACAGTAACCCGGACTCCCCAAGATTCAACACTTCATTTTAAGATCGCAGGGCAATTAAAATAGAATACCAGAGGCAGAGCTGGGACCACCTGACTGTACACAGTGAATGTACACAGTGTTAGCACACCTAATTCGAAGACTAACTTAGAATATGAGGAAGCAAGCTACACTTTAGAGAAAGTGTGGGGGAGCCAAGGAGAAATACACTACAGGTCTGGCTGTGCCCTGGCATTTGACCTTGTTCATTATGGTGTAGAGTCGTGCTTGAAAGGAGACCCAGCTGTGTGACAGCTGAGAGGGAGGTCACAGTCTAGGGCGCGGATGGGTTGAATCTCACTAACTTCCATGGAGCATGGCGTTTGGCAGCACTGCCACCCCAGGTGGTTCCACGCGGGCACATATGCTCAACCTTTTAGTAAAGGCTACAGTCTTATTTAAAAACAAAATATCCAAAATTTCTATTATGAGTTTCCCAAATCTCTGTGAAATAAAAATGCGGTGTTTTCCTCACTCATCTTCCTATGCTGACATTTTGAAATACCAATTGCCTATTTCATTACACAGCTTCAGAAAGGAAACTGTTCAGCGTAGCACAAAGAACCCACTTGAATTCCAGAAAACCAGGTCCTCAAGCCTGCTCAGCTTGCCTGGCCAGACTTTGGGCAAGTCACTTGACCTCTCAGGATTTGATCTACACAAGAAATCTAGAGGTACTTCTAAGATTTGAGGTCCCTTTTAACTCTGGAATTCTCTAACTTAGGACTTAGAATTCTTTTATTTAATGGCCACAATTTGTCCTCTTGGAATATTTTTGTTGTTGAATGACCATTTTATTAGTGGTTGAGAGAAGGAGGAAAAACAAAAACAAACAACAACAATGACAGGGCAAGTCAGCAGGTGCCCGGGTGAAGGAGATGGAGAGGAGGAAGAGAGAGGGACTCAGCTTTTAAAGTTAGGGACAGTAACTGAAGTCTAGCGAGAGTGTCAGGACAAGCAAGCACTTAGGATTTGACCCAGTATCCAGAGAGAGCTAGAAAGGGAAAAGGAAGAATTTCTTTGAACTAGAACTCAATAAAGTAGTCAAGCTTTGCAATTGCCTGTCTCCGCTATTTTCCATGCTGGTGAACTTGGTTCAATTTCCAACTGATAATGTTTATATTGCCTGCATCCATCCTATCATAACTCATTACAGGCATGCTGGCCTCCGACTTCTTCTTTGGTGTAATCTTAATTTCATCCTATTAGGAGGTGAGTTAAAGATATCAATATGCTCACCACCTCCATCAAGGAAGATAACTAAAGTTAACTCCTTAAACAACAGGAAGAAGCTACAGACTCATGGTGAAAAGTGAAACAGTCAGGCAGGCTTGAGAGAGGTTTCATCGTGTAAAGCTTAAAATGGTTTTCCGTTTATTTATTGATGGGAGGCCACAGGATAATTTATGGGATTCAGTTCTCTCCTTCCACTATGTGGATCCCGGAGATGAAAGCCAGGTGGTCAGGCTTGGTGGCAAGCACCTTTGCCTGATGAACCATCACATTAGTAGTGAGTAAGCATCTTTATCCATCTCTCTAGGACTCTACCATTTTGTGATTAAACTTTATTTTTAAAACAGGGTTTCTTAAGGCAGCCTTAGCTGTCCTTCAACCCATAGAAATCTGCTTATCTCTGACTCCCAAATGTTAGGATTAAAGGTGTCCACCACTGCCCAGCTGTGATTAAACTTTTATGTTGAAACAAGCAGCAGAGGCTGTAGTTACCGAGAGCATCCAACCCACGCCCATGAGGGCTAAGGATAGAATATTGTCTGTTCTTGTCTTAGGAGCCAGGAAACTTTTCCCAGAACCCTCAGGAAACTTCCTTTTACCTCTTATAATTCTTTACCAATCAGGGTGTCCCACATCTTTCCTCTGACTGCTATCGGAGCAAGAATTCTATATTGACATTTAATTTTGGGTGTTTGTGTCCATCATCAGTAGCAGCGAGGGGACTAATATGAAAGGCTCCACCCCTTGCACTGGACTTTAAACTCTCAATTTCATAGCAATTTCAAGAAGGCTGAAGAGAGGATGTTTTGGGGTCTAGATATGTCTTGCCTGACCAGCACTAAGGTCATAAACTACAACTTAGGTTTTTGCTATCCTGCGTATGCCAGGCACCCAGTCAGCATTCATCATAATGGGATAGAATTTCAGGTAGTGTAAAGACCCAGACCTAAACAAAAACAGGCTTAGTCCTTGCCATTCTATTCCTGTCTCCTCTGTGTGCCTGCTCCCTAACTTTCCCCACTATTTATATTTTACCTCTCTTATTTTTAGCCAAAAGTTTTACTTAGTCTGAAGATAACCAAATATTTCCTGAATAATAAGCCTCTGAATATGCATATTCGCTAAATATGAATATAAGCCTACTTGCAAATCTAGCTCTTACATTTAGAGTGTTGTTGGCAAGACTCTGGGGGAAAAAAATCGTGCTTTTTTTTTTTTTTAATGGAAAAATGTACTACAGCAGAAGGCTTTGTTTTCCACAACGCAGAACCAACTCTTTTGATGCCAGTAAATTTGATATATCTATAAGAAACTTGTATGCTCATAAAAATCAATGAATGTTAAATCAAACTTTCCTGGTTATACAGTGTCCTGCTACTCAGAATTGAACTTAGAGCTGATAGGTTCACATCCAAAAGAGAAGGCTATGCACTCACAGGAATTGCTGCTTTCAAACATTAACAGTCCTGCTGCTGGCCAGACCTGGTATTCTGGGTTTAACTCTGCCTCTCGATCCCACCCCAGACCCTTCTGTGCCCCATCCTCACAGGGTACTGGTGTCCAGCAGGAGGTGACAGTTGGGAAAAATGAAAAATAAAAGCAAGAAAGATGAAGTCCTCTATATAGGTTTGGTAGCACCCCTCTTCCAAATCAAGACTACTTAACTGGGTTCAGCTCAGAAGCTGTAGGATGCAGAGGTACGCAGTTCAATGGCTGGGTCATTTATGAGCCGTCTCCAAACACACAGCGTGGAGATATACCGCTGCCCATAAGGAGGGAATACAGAAAAAGGCTCTCCTCAGCATGAAGCCAATGAAGCTGTAAGGGCAGGTAGAGGGACAGGAGGGAGCGCTACATGGTTGCCTAACATACCTTAGGAACTTGACCTCTGCAGCTCTCCAAAAGGCACATGCAACTCTGAGCCATGCCCTACCTTAGGCTACTCAAGGAAGGCTTCCCAGCAGAAGAGGCTCTGACCTTTGAGAGAAGGCGAGGGAGATCTTTCAGGCAGTCCACACCACATTAGGAGACTGCAGGAGCATGCACAGTGACACAAACTTAGCCCATTCCTCAAGAGAACCATGGTCAGTGCATTCCCAGTCAACCCATGGGAAAGGGGCCGTCCTCCTCCTACGGAAGTGGGGAATGCCAGGTGCCATGGTGGGCTGCCTATGAGCCTTGGGTCTTTTTGACACAATCTTGGCACTTTCTTTCCCAAGTCTCCGCACATCTGCTGACACAGACAAAGTTTGGGAAAGCAAAGGGCTCGAACTTGGGGCATGCCTTGCAATGCCTTAAAACAGACTGTCACTGTGAAAAAAAAAAAAAGAGATCTGTGAAGTATATAAGTTACCCCTTCCCTGCCTTTCAAAACTTCAATTGGCTTAAAGAAAAAAGTTGCACTGCTTAGAAATAAGTAGTAAAAAAAAGGGGGGGGGGTTGGTTCGGCACAAATGTGAACTTTGAGAAATTCATTGTCACCCAGAAACCTAACTCATAGCAGGTTATGATAGAAGCAGGTGCATCTAGACACAGTTAAATTACCAGAAGGGTGCTCTGGGCACACTGAAGGAGATCTCAAATGATATAGGACAGCTGATGTCAAATGAGATCATAAAAACTGGGCCATTTAAAATATGTGTTATTTAGACTGCTTGTGAAGACAAACCTCTCAATGTCATCAGGCCATTAGAAAAATATTGACTTGATGATAAACTTGATTGCCCAGCATGGTTGTTTCAGGGATGTTAAGACACTGTCTGTCTTACTTGGTTTTGAAAATGGAACTGCTGCTGTTTGGCTCCTATGATGACTGTTTATCAGGATAAATTATGGCCTATGGAACCATATTTTGAACCATTTGTGAGACAAGTGCTGATAGTTCCAGAAGCATTCATAGAGAAAAGATTACTTTTTTGTGGGCTAAAATTTAAGCCTGGATGAGTTCCATGGCTGTCTTTATCAGAACTCCTGTGGGATTTGAGAACGACAGTGTTTTGGGCTGATAGCATCGCTTATATCCTTTGGGTTTGAAGGAGTTCATTTTGATTTTTGATTGTTTGATCTTAGAACTCCGGTACTATGAAAAAGAAATTCTGGATCAGCCAGGCCTCCCGTATCATGGGAGAAGTTGAAAGTTGTAATGACTTCACTGCCAAAAGCAGGCTGGACCAAACCCATTTCAGCCACAGGAGTTTTGTCAGTGCTTGTGAGGTACCAAGAACAATTATGAACTGCACTGGGCTTTGAAAATGAACACGAGGTTCTCACTAGAGCCAGTCTTTCATCTTTTGCAAAATGGAGTTGTTTTAAAACCTTATGTTTTGCAAGATAACTTCGTTTTCAAGCAGATTAAATGCAGTTTGCTTTCATTTTTCAGAGTGTTCCCTGTGGCTAAGCATGTGAATTTCTGCTTACCAGTCAGTACAGAACACAGTATGGTCCCCAGAAAAGTATCACTTTTTACAGTGTCGGGGCTCAAATCCAGGTGCACGGGTGTGTTAGGAAAGTGTTCTACCACTGAGCTACAACCCAGACTGAAATATCTGTCAGTATTATTAGGTTTCTGTTCTTACTATAGAACTTAATCAGAGACAAGGATAGTTGCATTTTCAAAACAGCAAACACCCAGCATTTGCAAGATGATTTACCAAAAATCATGAATGAGGGCCAATAAGACGGTTCAGTGGTTAAAAGTACAGCGCGATGCTGACAACATTGGTTTGATCACCTATGGTGGAAGGGGAGATGGACTCCCCAAAGCTATCTTCTGACCTGCCCCCCCACACACACAGAGGGGGCATGCATTAAAAAAAAAACTTGTGACATTTCATATTGCAAAGTCACCCATAAAAGAAGTCATGTTTGAGCATTTCATGACAGCAGCGGTTAGTGGCTCTCTGATCTGGGCTGACCACCACCATCCCTCGGGCAGGTGAGGAAAGTCTTCCCACATGGACCACACAAGCCAGGCTGTCAGCAAAGAGGAACCGGCACCCATCAAACCGTAGCTCCATATGGACTTCTGAAGACACGCAACTAAACCTAACCAAACAATTCTGTGTATGTGGGTTTTAAGACTATTTATTGAAGTATGACATTTATTGAATGTTCCACATTCTAAGACTATAGAAAAACCTAGAAACAAGTAGGAACGTTTAGCAGATGAATCTTCATCTTGCTTGTCTGCATCCTTCAGTTGCCTCCCCCCCCCCCCCTTTTTTTTTTCTTTACTTATTTTTTAAAATTTATTTTGGGTATATGTGTGGAGGGCAAAGAAGGACCTGTATGAGTTGGTTTTTTCCTTCCACCACATGGGTGTCAGGGTTTGGAAGTAAGCTGTCAGCCTTGGCCACAAGCACCCTTACCAAACTAACTATGTCTACAGCCCTTCAGAGGCCTTTCCATGTACCTAAGTTTCTGTGAAACTTTTTTAAGGCTGATGTTTTTCTGATACTCGGGTAGGAATTATGAGAAATTATTGAGATTTCTTTTACTCAAAAGGCTGATGATAATTTTTTATACTATAAATGTGGCCGTGTGTGTGTGTGTGTGTGTGTGTGTGTGTGTGTGTGTGTCAGAGTCTGTACTAAGATGTTTTTCAGCTGACAAGAGGCAGTTCCTTTTCTAGTGGATAAACATCACCTGTTTCCTATCCCGCACTTGGGATCAAAACAAAAATATGTTTACATCCACTACAGTAAAACCCATTCTTTTGTTTGTTTTGTTTTGTTTTTAGAGACAGGATTTCTCTGAGTAGCCCTGACTGTCCTGGAATCTGCTCTGTAGACCAGACTGACCTCAAACTTAGAGAACCACCTGCCTCTGCCTCCAAAGTACTGGGACTAAAAGTGTGTGCTACCTCCTATTCTTAAAGACAACAAGAAAAAATAGCAGCAAAAACTGTTTACTTCTGGAACTTCTAAGTTGGGACAGGCCTCAGAGACAAGGCTGTTCCTCCCTACAGGAGAGATAATCTCTGCAATCTTTTCATCTACCCTAGAGCTTTTTGAGGAAGAAGGGGTGTCGCCAGGACGGAACCCAAGACTGCAAGCATGGTAGGCAAGTCATCTATTCTGAGCTCTATCTCCAGCCTATATCCCAGTGCCTAGATGGCCAACACAATCAGGAAGCAAGACAGATATGGAGATGAGGTCCTGACTCTTTCAGGCTGGTACAGTTCCCTTCCACCTTCGATTACAAAGGCTAGTCAGATGCTATAAAATTAAGCCCAGATCTCTCACATTGTTATTATGCAATGATAGATCACGGTGCTTCCTCTAGAACTGTGCTTTCTGTAGATAAGCTAGAGTGTGTGTGTGTGTGTGTGTGTGTGTGTGTGTGTGTGTGTGTATGTGTATGTGTGTGAAAATGTGTATCCATATTCAAAATGTATGTTTCAAGGACATAAAATTATGTGTGCATGTGTTTATATCTGCACGTCTGCACATGTGCATGTATTGATGTGTAGCTGAGCATGAATTTGTGAAAGTGCATATGTGTGTGTGCACACGCCCACGCATGTGCACCTACTTTTCAGAGTCACTAAGACCAGGGATAAAAGCTAACAGCACATTCAGACTCATGGAATCAGAATCTCAGGTTCCTTTGGGAAGAATTAAATGTGATATTTTAAGCAGGGTCCAGAAGCCCTGACGACCATCACTGGAAACCACTGATTCAGTGAAGTGAAGTATGTTACATGCAAGTGAACACAGTCTAAAGACAGGAGGCCACTTCCTTTGTCTTCATAGAACTGGCTACCCTTAAGTCAGAGAGAGTCCCTTTATGGAAGGAACCCTTTCCAAGATGCTGCCACTGTCAGGCCTCAGCTTTCCCACCTCGGAGACCTGATCCTCTGGGTTAAAGCAAACTCAAACATTAAACCATGATCAGTCTCTGTCAGGACACGGGGAACTAAACTAGGAGGCGACCACCAAGCTCATCAATGGACTACAAGTCTCTTAAAGGCCAGGCCACAACAGAAGTGAGTTTAAATGTGGGACAATCTGGCCAGAGGGATGGCGAGGTCTTAAACTGGCTAGACAGAGGGCTGCTTGAGTACGCATGTGTACATGTGTACAAGTGCACAGTGCACGTGTGCACATGTGTGATAGTTGTTGGTACTGAAGAGCTTTCAGGAAATTGGAGACAGGACCAGTTATGATTCTCTGAGTCACATACCATCCTGAAATTCGGTGGCACTTCAGTTCTGTGGGCCGTACTGTTGTTCCATTTAGGATACCACACCCCATCAGTTGGTAGACTCTTCTTGAATCCATGGAGTTCCATGGGAACCCTGGGATGTCTGGGCCCCTTTCTTCTTACCAAACCTCTTGAGTCTCCTGAGCTTGTATCTTATCACTTCTAGCACATTCCAGGACAGTGTTTAGTGCTGGAAATTGAACCCAAAGCCTTGCACCTGCTAAGCATGTGCTCTACTGCTGAACTACAACCCCAGCCTAAGGGACATTCTTTCGGTCAGTGGTCCCTAGTCCACCCCTGGAGAAAGGTGTGGACCAACAGACTCTACTTCTTATGAGGAGCAACTGCAATAAGAAAGAACATGAAGATTATAGGATCAAGAGCCTCACAGCTAGGAAAGAGAAAGGTATACAAAAGGGTAGGGACGATGGGATGACCGTGGTCAAGGTCAGCTCTTAGTAGATGGACATCCCCTCCTAAAGACGAACCACACATTTCCCAACATTTTGTCAAAGAAATGTGGGCTTTCATGAACATCAAACTGACTAAACACGTACAATTTACCATCACAGTGCAAACAGAAAGTTGCTATATGGCCACAAATGGGACCATAACACTGAACATAACATCACCACCGTTCCAGCCCCGTTTATATACTGTGTGATGCTTTCCACACATTTTTCCAGTCAGCTTACTACTCATGACAAGGTACCACTATGACCCCCAGCTTATTTAACCGTGCAGTGCTAGGGAATCAAACCCAGGGTCTAAACCACAGAAAGCGAACAAACGCTTTGCCAATCATCTATATTCCCTGCACCGAGACCCCCACCCACCCCCAATACGTTATTGAAAACAAGCTAAAAGGAGGCTGAGTGAATAACCCAATGTCACTGGTGTCAGTGATGGCTGAAATGACATAAGCGCAGGAGTAGTAAGGGTCTATCCACTCAAGTAACCACCCTCCCATCCTGCTTTCCTGAATATGGATGCGCTGATGCTGATAATGTGGGTGACAGCAAAATGCAAGCTATAAGAGAACTTGGGTGTAGCTCAGCAGCACAGTCACTCCCTAGTGTATACACACCACCCCCTTCCCCACCGAGGCTCAGAGAACATTGCAGAAAAGGGGGTGAATAGAGGATAGAAATAAGTGCTGCGAAACACTGTCTGTGGACATGGCATTGATACCACACGCATGAACTCACAGCACAAAATTACCCCAGCACAGATGGGGTATATGATCTCTAGGCCCACCCCTTGCTGAGGAGCTGCTGGCAACTGACAGTTTCTGGGAGAGAGAGACAATAGTTCTTTTTGGAGGCTGTGGGCACCAATGGCTTCCCATGCTGTGGCGGATGGCCCGTGCCCAGGCACACATAGATGAGTAGCAGCAACATGAGGGAGGCATGGCAGAGATAGGAGGGGAAATGAGGGAAAGACAGAATCATATTTCATTGCATACCTACATGAAATTCTCAAGAATAAATAAAATGATTAAACAACTTTAAAAACAAAAAAGATAAACACTGGTTTTTGTTCTTTGTTTTGTTTTGTTTTCTCTCTCTCTTCTTCGTTGGTTTATTTATTTATTTACTTAGTCACTTTACTGACATTCCAATCATAGCCCCCCTTTCCTTTACTTCCGGTCCTATCCTCCCTCCCTCTTCCTCCTATCCCCCTCCCCTACTCATCAGGAAAAAAGGCACCCCCCCCAACCCACCCCAGCACATCAAGTCGCATCAGGACTATAGGCAGGGAAAAAAACCCAACTATGTTACAGGTTATTACTAAAGAGCATTTTTCATGGCAATAACACGAAGGCCTCTTAGTTCTTGATGTTCTCAGAACCTGTATATAAGAACCTGTTATAACTTTTACAGCATTGTTGAGAAGTAAGTACACACTGCCCTTGGTGGACACATAGGAAAATATGGGATGTAATTAGGTATATGGTAGTTGTAAACATTTGTGGGGTACGGTGTAATATATCAATCCATGTATATCATGCCCAATGATCAGATCGTGATAATTTCCATATCTGTCACTTCAGATATGCATCAGTTTGTGTGTGTGTGTGTTAGGAACACAGGGACACATTCATTACCAATTTCGATTTTGTTTCTTGTAGGTTAAGGGTTTATTTGCTTACAGTTCTAGTTAAGATTCTTAGTCAAGGTTCCTATTGCTGTGACAAAACACTATGACCAAAAGCAAGGTGGGGAGGCAAGGGTTTATTTCAGTTTACAACTCTCAGGTCACACCACATCATCGATGGAAGCCAGGGCAGAGCAGAAACCTGGAGAAGGGAGTTCTTGTCCCCTTAGGAGATGGGTGGGTAGCTCAAGAAGTAGATGGGGGGGGGCAGTGGCAGGAGGGACACAGAGGGATAGGCAGGAAGACTGAACACTCCCCTTTTCTGAAGAGTAGGGCAGGGGGGATAGGGGAAAGAGGGAGGGAGGCTGGGACTGGGAGGAGAGGAGGAGGGGGCTACAATCAGGACATAAAGTGAAGAAATAAAAAATTTTAATAGCTAAAATGTTGAAAAATTAAAAAGAAAAAGAAGTCAAGAAGGGCTTCAGTTTGCTCCGCCTACTTTCTTGTACACTCAGGACTACCTGCCCAGGGGTGGCACCACCCACAGGAGACTGGGCCTCCTACATCAATCATTAATCAAGAAAATACTGGACAGACTTGCCTATAGGCCAACACCTTCCCAACTGAGAATCCTGCTTTCCTAATTACTTTAGTTTGTCCAGTTGACATAAAACTAATCAGCACAGACTCCATCATGGCAAAGAAGTCACAAGGACAGGAGACTGAGACAGTGATCACATCCTATATGTGCTCCAAAGGCAAAGAAAGGTGAATGCTTATGCTCAGCACACAGTCTTCTTTTTGTATAGTCTATGACTCCTGCCACAGTTAACCTAATGAAGATTATCTGTGACAGCCTGGAGCAGTGGCATATGCATGCCTTTAATCCCAGCACTTGGGAGGCAGAGGCAGGCAGATCTCTGAGAGTTCGAGGCAAGCCTGGTCTACAGAGTGAATCCAGCCAAGTCTACACAAGAAACAGTCTCAAAAAACCAAAAAGAAAAAACGAAAACGAAAAACAAAAAGATAATCCTTCACAAATGACACGAAATAGACCATCACACCTTTCTGTAGTTCTGTGAGGTGCTAACATTTCCTGGTGAGCATCTTTCCTCAGCTTCAGACCAACCGACCTTTCTGTGTTACTCCCTATTTTGAAACAACTGATTTTCACGAACTATAAACCCTGGCTTTTCTCATGCCCATTCTTAAGATTTTTCTCCAAACCCTACATTACAAAGACTTCTGTAAAGCAGCTCCTCTTTTACTGCCTATGCTCTGTAAACTAAAACTAGTTTGGGGGCTGGAGAGATGGCTCCGTGGTTAAGAGCACTGGCTACTCTTGCAGAGAACCTGTGTTCAATGTCTAGCATCCACACAGTGCTCACAGCTGCCTCTAACTCCTGTTCTAGGGAATAGGATACCCTCTTCCATCCTCCAGAGGGGCCAGGCACACATGTGATGAACATACACACATGCAAGGCAAAACATTCATCCACTTAAAGTAAAGATATATATACACACATATATATATATATTATACATACATTAATTTTAAGATAGTTTTTAATTCAAGCACAGGGGCCTAGATGGCTCAACAGGTAAGGTGATGGCATTTGCCCCCAAGTCTGATAATGTGAGGGGAAAGCCTGAAACCCACATGATAGACAGAGAGTACTGGACTCACATAAATTATCCCGACTTCCATAAGCAAAGTGAACGAACACACATACATACACACACACATACACACACACATTTTTAAATTAAAAAAAAAAAAAAGAAACCTAAAGCACAAAACTTTAGCACACCCTGACCAAGGGATTTCTTTTTCCACAGTTTCTTTTCTCAATCATAACCTTTTTAGCCATTTGAGACATAAATGTTTGCAGAATGTTTAATAAAACAAACGAATTCTAACTCTTCGGCAGTAATATTTGGAATAATCCATCTACATGGCAGCAGGCACATCTCCCAAGTCTTGGTCGGAGAAATCCAGCCTCTGTTCCCAGCTTCAGCAGGCACCAGGCAAGATGACAGATGCAAGAACCAACTTTAAAGACAGAACTATTAAGCTGGCAAGGTGGCTCAGTAAACAGTGCCTTGTGACTTGAGTTTGATCACTAAAACCCACATGATGGAAGGAAGGAACTGACTTCCAAAAGTTGTCCTCTGGCCTCCACATGCACACCCTCCCCACATACAATGAATCAATAGATACTAAAGCCTCAACACCGACTTCACAGTTACAGCTTTCCCTGGCTGAAAAGATATCTGCCTGGAGAAACTTTCTAAGAAGGGTGTGTAAGATTTTAAAAACCGCTGGGCATGGTGGCGCACACCTTTAATCCCAGGACACGGGAGGCAGAGGCAGGCAGATTGCCATGAGTTCGAGGCCAGCCTGGTCTCCAAAGTGAGTCTAGGACAGCCAGGGCTACACAGAGAACTCTGTCTCAGGGGGGAAAAAAGACTTAAAAAAAAAAAAAAAAAAACAGAGAATGCCTCTGAAATAAAACGAGCTGCAATAACAGAAGGCAAGCAAAGCACTTGTGGTCTGTGATGTGTTGTCAGCAACTTGCATGCTGTGTCCCCAGTAAGGTGTTTCCATGTAATAACATCAACACACCATTTCCTCATCACTTCTAGCTTTTCCCAATTGGTTTCTGACACTGGTTTTTACAAGACTGTAACCACATCTTCCCCTTTCCCCTCAGAAACACTTGGATGGTCAGTAATGCGGGTTTCTGTCTTTAGAATGCTAATGTGAAAACAGAGTGAAAGAATTACTGTTCACCATTATTAAAGTGAATGATGACACAGACAAAAATTGAACTGGATGTCCCATGTGGTAAAGATTTGGTCACTAGCTTCCAGTGCTACTGGGAGATAAGACATTTGGGAAATAGAGGCTAGTGAAAGGAATTAGGTCATTGGAGGTGTGTCCTCAAAGGAAATACTAGGACTCTGGGGCTTCCCTTTTCTCTTTTCTTTCTGGCTACTACAAATTAAACAGATCTCTTTCACCAAATGTTCCCACTACAAGACAGTATGCTTGAGCCAGTCCAACGCATAAGGCCAAGTGGTCATGGGTTAAAACGGAAACTTCTGGCCTTTAGTTTCATCACTCTGAAGGCAGAGGCGGGCAAAGCTCTGTAATTTTGAGGTCAACTTTGTCTACATAATGAGTTCCAGGACAGCTAGAGCTATGTGGTGAGACCCTATTTCAAAAACAAAAAACAAAAATAAGGAAACAAAAAATGCCCAAACAGAAAAATCCCTCTGAAACTGTGAGCCAAAATAAATTGTTCTTATTAGGGGGTATTGATGCACGCCTTTAATCCCAGCACTCAGGAGGTAGCGGCAGATGGATCTCTGGGTTTGAGGCCAGCCTGGTCTACAGAATGAATTCCAAGACATCCAGGACTACACATAGAAAATCTCTCTTGAAAAACCAATAATATCATTGCTGGTGGGAATGCAAACTAGTACAGCCACTTTGGAAAGCTATCTAGTGCTATCTCAGAAAAATGGGAATAGGGCTTCCTCAAGACCCAGCTATTCCACTCCTTGGAATATACCCAGAAGATGCTCCAGCACACAACAAGAAAATTTGCTCAACCATGTTCACAGCAGCCTTATTCATAATAGCCAGAACATGGAAACAGCCTAAGTGTCCCTCAGTAGAAGAATGGATAAAGAAACTGTGGTACATTTACACTATGGAATACTACTCAGCTATTAAAAACAAGGAATTCCCGAAATTTGTGGACAAATGGATTGAACTAGAAATGATCATAATGAGTGAGCTAACCCCGAAGCAGAGAGACTCAAATGGTATATACTCACTTATAACTGGACACTAGCCCAAGGGGCAGGTCCCATGAAAGTCAGCACCTACCAGGAAAGTGGGATAGAGGTGAGGACATCCTATTGAGACTCTAGGTGAGAAAAATATGGGGGATAGGGAAGTAGGTGGATCCAGAGGGTCCTAGAAACCTACAAGAGGAACATTATGATGGGTGGATCTGAGCCCAGGGGTTCTGATTGATCAAAGGCACCAACCAAGGACAAAACGTGCAGTCATCATCAAACCCCTACCCAGATCTAACCAAGGGACAGAACATTCTCCACAGTTAAGTAGAGACTGGGGACTGACTTTCACAGGATCTCTGGTGCCCCATATTTGGCCATGTCCCTTTGTGGGGGAGGCCCAATGGCACTCGGAGGAAGGATAGCGGACTACCAAGAAGAGACTTGATACCCTAGGTCCCCCTCGGTCACAGTCATAGGGAAGGGGATTGGGGTGAAAGTGGGAGGGAGGGAGGAATGGGAGGATGTAGGGGACGGGATAGAAAATGAGATGTAATATGAATATTTTATTTTTCAATAAAAATGTGTTTAAAAAACAATAATAATAATAACAACAATAATAATAATTTATTATATCAACAATATAATGGCAGTTATATGGATAATCATACTATATTATATTATAATGATATATCATATTAGTATTAATATTAGTATTGATATGATATATTATTATATATTATCGTAACTTTATAATGTTAATATTTATATATTAATATATTATTAATATATCACAATACATTGATAATATAATGTTAATTATTATTGTTATTAGTTTAAATGAGATTGACTTCATAGTCTTGAGCATTTCAACACTTGGTCCCATGTTAGTGGCTCTGAGGTTTCAAAAGACTCACAGCACTCTCTTCTTCTTGCTTGCAGCTCAAAACATAAGCTCTTAGCTTCTAGGTCTAGCTACCATGCCTCAACTCTGCCGTTACAGATTCTAACCCTCTGGAACCATAAACCCAAATAAACTCTTCCATAAGTTGCCTGGGTCATGGTGTTTTACCAACGCAACAAAAAAGTAACTAATACCTTCTCTATGATTGTCTCAGGTATTTTGTCATAGTGACAGAAAGGTGACTAACATGGGGAGAGCTTCGTGACAAGCTAGATGTTTGTAAGGTTGTTTAACTGTCCGCTCACTGCGGCGCGGTTAGTATATGCTGTATCCCAGCACTTGGAAAGTGGTGGCAAAAAAGTCAGGAGTTCAAGATCATCTTTGGCTACGTACTGATTTTGAAACCAGTCTGGGCTACATGAGATCCTGTTTCAAAAGAAAGGAAGAATGGAAGCAAAAAGAAAGAAAGGAGGAAAAAGGAGAAAAAGAAAGAAATTCCAGTACATACTTTAACATAGACAAAACTTGAAAACAGGAAGCTAACTGAAATAAGCGGGACAGGACTGCAGGATTCTTCTTATGTGAGATGCCCAGCATAGGAAACACCATAGGAACCGAGAGCTGGGACAAAGTGAAAATGTTTAATAGGGATGGAATTTCAATTTGGGAACATGGAAATTTTTCTATAGACAAAGGATGGTATCAGCAGCACTAATATGAACAATGCAAATGTTAACTAATTGTACATTTAAAAATGGGAGTTGGCAAGATGGCTCAGGAGGTAAAGTGCTTGCCACCAAGCCTGAGGGCCTGAGCTTGATCCCGGTGACCCACATGGTAGCAAGAGAGAACAGTCTCCTCCCTGCTCATTGCTCTGTTGGGCACACAGATGTGCACATGTTTTTAAAATGGCTAAACCAATGTTTTATGTGTATTTAACACCCCCTTCCACCCCAAAGCAAGTCAAGAATCAAGGCACTATCATGTACACCTGTAATCCCAGCACTCAGAAGGGTAGACAAGAAGACTCGGGAGTTTAAAGCTAGCCTGGGCTACATAAAAGCATGTTTCAAACAAAACTCTTGACTGTGGCATCAGGTACTGCTATTCCTCTGTACACATCCTTCTTTTGTTTTTTTGTTTTTTGTTTTTTGTTTTTTGTTTTTTGTTTTTTGTTTTTCTCTCCTACCACACTCAGAATAAAACCAAAACCCCTTCCCAGGCAAGACCTACAAAACCCTTCATGAACTGACTCCCACTACTTTCTTCAGCCTCCTGTGCCTTGTTTTCCTGTAGTTACCTTCCTTTTATGCCTGCGCCCCTCTGCTGGGAGGTGTTTCCCAGTTCTTAGCCTTGTCAATGCAGTCATCTGAGATACTCCCCCGAAGGAAACCCCCCATAAGTCTGTCTGTCTGTCTCTGTCGCGCCCCATCTCTCCCCACTCAGCTAGTTTCTTTTTAGCACTCACTCCTAGGAGGAATTATTTTTCGTGCTTCGGTCGCCTGCCTCCTGTAGTGGTAGAATGGTTCCACTGTAGAAGCATCTTATCTTTAGCTTTACTCCAGCCCCAACATCAGCATGCGGCCTCGTTCAAACCAAGGCTTTGATAAATACTTGGCAAATAAATGATAAATATATAAAAAGCTTTCAAGTGTCCAGGAATCAGCCTTAATTACATTTTTAACTACGTTAAGCTTACATCTAAATATTCATCTTGAAGGTAATTTTCTAATAAAAATTAATAGCTCTCATTGGCCTAGTTAGTTTCACATTAATGATTTTTACAAGACTTTCCCACATGCAAGCACGATGTACTAAAAACAAAATCTAGGAAAACATATTTCCCTCGTATCTATTACCTTTTTCAGTGCATGATTTAGACATTAAAGACTGAGGAATTTCTTATTTTCTTATTCTTTGTTACCCACAAGCTATAGGGTTAAGGGAGAAACAAGGATTAGGAGTAGAAATAGCATACCCCTTTGTCTTCTCGTTTTCCAGAGCAAAAATAGCTCCTTTGATACAAGTTAAAAGAATGAAAGGCTGGGGACCCTGCTCCGTTGGTAGAGTGCATGCCTCACATGTAGAAAACCCTAGGTTTGATGCCCAACACCACATAAGCCAGGCATAGTGATGCACACCTGGGGTCCCAGCACAGCAGGGTTCAAAGTCATCTTCTGCTATATAGTAAATGATACTGTCTCAAAAAATAAAGTAAAGAAAAAGCACTCTGTAAATATATAAATTCTAAAATTACAACTGGGAATGGGGGGAAAAATCCTTAATGTGGGTAATTTGTTTTACAACTGTAATCCTAAAACCTGAATAGCTGAAGCAGAAAGAGTTTGGTAGCTCTGTACTGGCCTTATCTGCATCATGAGGCACAGACCAGTCAGAGCTATCTGCAAAGACTTTCTCTCTTTAAAAAAAATTAAACAAAATTAAAATTACATAGGAAAACCTGCAACAAATATTGAGTCTTAATTTGTATATACTACATGCACAATAAATCTAGTGTCTGGAACTAAAGTGGTCATTTGAAAATCAAAGTCTCAGTGGCGATGTTCTGTTGGATAGAGCTGTGAAATAAAAAAGCACTCTCTCTGTAATTCCTATCCTTCCCTCCTTAGGGACGTTAATGCCCAACCACAGTGGCACCCTGCCCTGAACTCAGGCTGTATACCCTCTATCAACTCCTAATTCAAACGTCCCTACCTTGCTCTTAATCATTCAAGCTGCCATTATAAACAACAACAAGAGAAAAATCTAATAAACTGAGTCATGGCGGCGTGTCTTGGCGTGGCGTTTACGGGCCAGCGCAGATCGCCCATTAGCGCATGTGCTGACGGCAGCAGTTTAAATAGAGAATGACTTTATGAGATGTGGCTACAAGTTTTTTTTTTTTTTTTTTTTTTAACAGCGATTAAAAGGGGCATGGAAAGGGTTTCAGAGGCAAGAGAGAGGAGGGCTGAGGTGCTGTCTTAATGTCTTAGATACTTTTGTTGCCTCTCTTACAAAATGCCCAATGAAAGGATGGATCTGGGCCTATAGTTTGAGGCACACGCAATCCATCACAGTGCAGAAAGCAGGGATGGAAGAAAGGCGGCCAGTTATATTGTGCCCATAGTCAGCAGACAAAGAGAGATGATTGCTGGTGCTCAACTTGCTACCCCACCCCTCCCTTCCCTTTTATCCAGCTGGAGATCCCTGACCATAGAAAATGGTACTATCTGCATTTAGGGTAGATCTTCCTATCTCCATTATCCCAACCTAGCTCTCTGCCGCGCCCCATGCCCACGCCAAGACATGTCCAGAGGCTTGTCTCCATGATGATCCTCAATCTCATCAAGTTAAGAGTAAAAACCAATGGCTGCAATGCCTACCAGAAGCCTGAAATAGGGTAACCAGCAGGTTATTAGACGCCTGTGACTAGTTCGAAAGGAAGGTTTAGGTTGGAAAGAGAAGAACCGGGAGTGAACACAGTAGTTGGTTCCTGGAACTGTGGGAGCATGAGGACTCCCCAAAGATGGACTCTCCAGTCCACCCCTCACTGCTGTCCCATTAGTCTAGGCCCCTCCTAGAGCCTCCCGGCCTCCTAGCTCATGCCTCTGTTACTGTTCCTCCCACTCCATCTTCCTTTTCTCTAAGCAGCCAGAGAAATCCTTGTGGTGACCAGATTATCCACAAACTCCCCATCGGTCCCCCATAGACCCCGTCTCACCAGGAGGAGACTAGCCACGGACACTGACTTGCAAGGCCCTACAGCATGCCAAGCCTGTTACTTCTCTGACCGTGGTCCTAGACTTCTCTGCATGCACCCTCAGGCCACTCTTAGTATTTTTAGCCCTTCTAGATTGTCCCCTTTGGGGACAGCCCTATGAGACCCTGGATTTAATCCCTAGTACTGCCAATATAGTAATAATGAGCAAAGCATTAGCCACTCTGGCTTCTGTGATAACTTATGTCACTTATCCAAGGACAGGGGTATTTTTTTTCATATTTCATTCACTAATAAATCACTAATGGGCCCAGAGAAGTGCACGATATACACTAGGATGGAGCTCTATTAACTAACTGTAAAATGAAATCTGAGAGAATCTTGAGGGAACTACAACTGTTGGACAAAACTTTCAAAAAGAAATTGACAGGTCCTTCCTATGCCTGGTGGTCTGAATGGGATCTTTCACAGAGTCTGAGTCATTTGACTATTTGATCCCAAGCTGGTGGTTCAGTTTGGGTAGATTTAAAAGGGTTGGCTTTGCTGAAGGAAGCATACAACTAGGGGTGGGCTTTGAGGTTTCAAAAGCCACACCCATTCCCACTTTGATCTCCGTTTCCTGGCTGCGGTTTAAGATGGGAGCTCTCAGCTTACTGCTCCAGTCCCCATGCTTGATTCTTACTACTTCCATGGTAGGATGGTGAGAGACCCTGCTTCCTAAGGAACTGTAACTTCCCAAACAGACTCTTCTGTAAGTGCCTTGGCCATGCGTTTTATCACAGCAATAGGAAAATAACTAATACACTATGAGACAAAAGAAAGATTTTAAGGCTTCAAGAACTAAGAAGTAGCCAACAGTGTCAAATGCTCGCCAAGAGTCAGATGAACGAGGTGTTCTAGAAACCTTTGTTGGGTTTAGCTACCAAAAGGATGTGGGCTTGGTGAGAGAGTCAATGATACATACATATCTACCATGAGTTAGAAATGTTTAAATAGAGGTAAAAGGGAAAAGAGGAGGAGGAGGCAGCGGAGGAGGAAAGAATTTAAGCAATGAACTCGCCAAGCCTATGAGACATAGATCTGGAGTGTTATCATTTGTTTCAGTTGCTGCTGTCTAACAAATCATCTCCAAAGTAAAGATGGCATCTCTTTCACTATTGCTCAGGATCCTGTGGTTGATCAGGTTCAAGTGAGCCCTTCTGTCTCAGATGATGTCAGATACTGCTGCAGCCATCTGGGGGCATAGATCAGCATCCTTTCATGCCATGGGCCAACCAGCACATAGTTTAGGTTTTGTGTTACAAGGTCTCTCTCATGGCCATATGACTTAATGTTTTTGTGAGAGTAGCCACAGGATATATACAAATGACTGGACATGGCTGGATAAAACTTTACTGGCAAAAATTCAGATGGTGGGTAGGATATGGCTCAGCACTATGGTTTTCCCTACCCTTGATTTAGGAGCTCGAACTCAAGAGTTTTGATTATTTAAATTTGTGTTTCATTCTGTCTGGAGACCCAACCTAAGGGAAAGTTTGGGTGGCTTGTGAAGTCACCCACTGATAAGAGCTTTTTCTTTATGCCCCTTGAAAGAGGAGATAGTTTATTATTTTAAGACAATTCTATGCTATTAGCCTGAGAAACTAGGTCTTCTGACTCCTATACTTGAAACTGCTGTCCCAAATGTGCATTCTCAGGAGAAAAAAAAAGGCGGAAATGAAATGTGCTTTGGTTAGACATGTGATTAGCCCTAAGCCTGTGAATTTGTAGACAATTGTAAGTTGTCCTCTAACTTCCACAAAAGCGTTATGGCACACAGGTGTACACACACACACACACACACACACACACACACACACACATACTCATATTGTGTACACACATATATACAAAATAAATAAGTGTTTTTTTAAATTTTCCATTGAGGAAAAGGTTCGGACAGCAGAATTTGGACATGTTATCACATGAGGTACTTATTAACTACATGGATAAAGGCCATGTAGGCAAATGTGGATGGCTAATTATCAAGGCAACATCACTGGTACTGCACACACTGACATCATAAGGCCACAAAAGCCATGATAAGGAAAACACAGTATTCTAGTATTCCATGAACAGCTATCACAGTCAAAAAGAGCCATGAGCCTCAAATTAATGCCCATTTACAAGACAGTCAGGATTCAGGTTCCAAAAATGTCAATGGCGAGAAAGACAAAGAGAAAGGACCAAAGAAACAAGACAACCAAGCCCAATGTGTTATCCTTGACTCCAGAGCAGAAGTCACCCCAAAGGGCATCACTGAGGTGCATGAAAACCCAAATCTGAACTGTATGCTGGATAATTTTGGGTTAGGATAAACATCTTCAGTTCAATCCTATACACTCAAAATTATGTTCAGGATATAAAAAAAAATTAGTCAACATACTTATAGTTAACCCTTAACTGGTACAACAACAACAAAATCATGTCTGTTGTTGTGCATGTGTGTGTAGAGAAAAGGATAAAGTCAGTATAGCAAAATATTGTTTAAAACGAAGGATAGTGGCGTTTTAGCTTTTGTGTGTTTTTGAAATGAAATCTATGTGGTGGAGTCTGGCCCAGAACTCTCTCGATCTAAGAATATCCTCCTACTCATAATCCTCCTGCCTCAGATTCAGGGTGCTCTAATCACAGGCATACGCCATCACCATGCCTGGGAGATAACTGGTTTTCTTGGCACAATTTTTTTTAAAAACTGTTATGAAGATTTGGGAACTTTCAAAATAAAAATTGGAGATAAGCATTATTATTATCATTATTACTATTATTACTTTGGTTTTTGAGACAGGGTTTCTCTGTGCAGCCTTGGCTATCCTGGACTCACTTTATAGACCAGGCTGGCCTCAAACTCACAGCAATCTGCCTGCTTTGGCCTCCCTGGGATTAAAGGTATGTGCCACCACAACTCGCTGATAAGCATTATTTTTAGCACTAAGTGGATAACATAAAATTCACAAAATGTTTTTTCACGTGAACCAAGAATTCCACAAGAAATTGAGACTGCTGTACCCACTTTGAGCTCTAACTCTTCACTCACATACAATAACGTAACCATCTTCAAAGTTGTTTCAAGAGGAAGGACCCTCTTATGACTCAGGCATAGGATCCCAGCTACTTGGGAGGCTGAGGTCAGAGGATCACAAGTTCAAAGGCAGCCTGGGCAACTTAGTCAGATCCTGCCTCAAAATAAAAAGTAAAAGCTGGGAATATAACTCAGTGGTAGATCACTTATCCACAATGCCATCAATTCAGAAGAATCTTTGACCTCATGATACATCCCTTAGGGCTGCTTAAGCTGGTTACGGCAGGCCAAGGTCATAACTTGGAGTAGACGTACCCTGGTCCTAGCAACCATTTCTTGTGAAAACTAACTCTTGTCATTTCATGTACTTTTTCTGTAACTGTTCATCACTGTGGGCTAGGAAATCTAGAACAGGCCAACAGTATACCTCCAGCTCATTGGTTACAAGGCTCACCCACAGAAGGGCAAGCATATGTGGGTAAAACAGAGGCAGGGGCCTCCTATCAGCCTATCGGACTACTTTTCCTCTGGATGGCCAGTGGTGTTTTGATTCTTTATAGTGCTCACTCTTTGCCTTGGGAACTTTGGGCAGCTTGATGTAAGCCTGGAGCCGTCTGGAGCCATCAGTGCAGAGACTGCAGAATTCGTAGTCTGCCACTTCTCTGTTCCTGGGCTGAGGAACAGGCCAGCAGCTCCATTCTTAAGTCTCTCACGTTCCTACAGCCCATCAGTACCAATTCCTTCAGAGGCCCTTTCGTCCACTGTGTCCCTGGTTCTGAAGTGCAGACACCATCTTATGTCACAGACTGAAGTCTCCTACAGAGCACATGTAGGTATGTGTGTGTGTACATGCCCCTCTGCCAAATGCCTTTATTTGCTCAAGGCCCTGATCTCATCAGTCCTTAATTCTCTCTACAAACACAGAAGGTCAAATATGAGTACAACCTTAAGCCAAGTCCTGCAAGATACAGCTAGCTTTGGCCTAGTTGCAGAAGGTTTTTTGTTTTGTTTTTACTTTTCTTTCCCCCTAAAATCTGTATGCTTAACAAACCACCCAGGAAATCTGCATGTCTATTTTAGTTTGGAGAACACTGCAGGAGCAGCCAGTGATGTCATGGTGAATATGGATCTATCTCAGTGTGTGTGTGTGTGTGTGTGTGTGTGTGTGTGTGTGTGTGTCAAGAAGACAATTCAACTGGCTGTGATATGGAGCAGAGGTCAGAGGAGCACACACTGAGTACTGGGACATGGAGGCTGGTTGGTTCTGATCTGATGTGGAACTTTGCCGATAGGTGTCTAGGGGTTTTCCCTCCTGGTGTCCTGCTTTGTGTCTTTCAGAAGGGCCTTCCAAGAAGGGGCTCTGCCTGAATCCTGCAAGGCAAGTGCACAACAGAAGTTTGGGGGAAATCAGACCATGTAGGGAGCTGCTGGTGCCTCTCACAGGAGGAAGAAGGGAGAATGCTTGTGTGAGTGATGACGTATATCCTGTGTTGGGACCTGAGGGTATGGGGAAGATCTGTGTGTGTGGGGGGGGGTGCATATACTGTGCATTGTGGGCTATGTGTGCCATGCTAAAATGTCTCTGTAGGGTAGATTATGTTATCCATCCATCCATCTATCTATCTATCTATCTATTATCTATCTTTTATCTATCTCTGTGGGTTGTTTTTTAACTTTTTATTGATTCTTTGAGTTTCACATTATTCACCCAATCCCACTCATCTCCACCCTTTGCCTTTGCAATCTCCCCACTAAAAGACACACAAACAACAACAAAAACAAAGCATAGAAAACACCTCATCGTGGAAGCTGTAGTATCTCACAGTGTGTCCCACAATATCCCTCTGTCCACAGATCTTCACTTGCAAATGTTCATTGCAATGAATCATTGGTCTGGTCCAAGATCTCAGGCTTCTGGGACACCATCAACATTGGATCCTCATCAGGACTCCTCCTGGTTATCCTGTTGTTGCCCCGTGTCGTGGCAATTCTGCAGCTTTGGGACAGCAGGACTGGCTCTTTCATGCATCCCAACTGTTTGCAGATGATATAGATTTGGCAGTGGGCCAATTCAGAGTTCTGGATCTCGGCTGGCATTGAGAGCTGGTCAGCCCACTGACAGTGCCTTTAAACCTTCCCCCTTCCTCTAGGATGTGTAAGCTGCTGCCTCTTCCAGGCTCACTGTCCTGTACCCTCACCTGAGTTCCTGCCATGCTATCTGCTTACTGTGCATAGAATTCCTGCCATGCTGTTATCTAGCCATATCTATGTCTATGTCATTCATAAGCCTTCTAACTAACTTCTTACTCAAATGACAATCGGCTTCAGGGTTTCTCCAGAATCTGAAATCTGAGAGTGAGAACTTCTAAAATATCACAAACAGACCACACACCTTTAAACCCAGCATTCAGGTGGGTCTCTGAGTTCACGGCCAGCCTGGTCTACAAAGTAGTTCTAGGATGGCCAAGGCTACACAAAGAAACCCTGTCTCAAAGGAAAAAAAAAGATCACAAACAGTTCTCCCTGCGCAGCTAATTTCCTCTGGAGGCCTGGCAGTCAACGGGTATTTTTGTGAGTCACTTTTCTTGCTTGTATTGCTCTTCTACGACAATTATCAAAATCCATTTAGACTCAGAGAGAACATACGCTCCTCTGCAGTAAGAGACTCCTTTCATTCACCACTGTATTCCTAGTCAAAGTAAGTGCTTACTCAGTATTGGGCCAAT
This sequence comes from Acomys russatus, assembly GCF_903995435.1. Classification (NCBI taxonomy): domain Eukaryota; kingdom Metazoa; phylum Chordata; class Mammalia; order Rodentia; family Muridae; genus Acomys; species Acomys russatus. Next base: position 36,448,296 of record NC_067149.1, read on the forward strand.
CAGTGAACTGATAAGCTTCAGGCTGAACAGCCTGAATAATGTTCAAACCCTTCTCTGTCTCTCATGCTACTAAGGGCTCAGTCAAATCAACCGTAGGATAGGAAATAGCTACTGGCCATAGTGTGGGTATGAAATGCCCTCCAACGGCCCATGCACTGAAGGGCGCATGCACGGAAAGGCCCATGCGCGGAGGTGAAGGGCTGGCTACCAGTCTAGAGCCCTACTGGGAGGTTCAAGGGGCTTTCAGGAAGTGGGGTCTGGTGGAAATAAATGGGGTCATTTTGAGATACAGTCTTGAAAGGAACAGTGGGGGGACCCTGACCCCTCCTCTCCCTTTTTGCTCCTGGCCTTAAAGAAAGCAGCTTCCCCTTCCACATGCACTACCATTCCTGAGGCAGAACATTCAGGTCCAAAGGCCATAGGGCCAAGTGGCAACGCATGAGCTGAAAGCATGAGTCAAATTTATTTCTTCCTTTTAAAAGATTCTCTCAGGTGGTTTGTAGCTGTAACGTAAAGCTGCCGGATACTCTATTGTTGAGCAAACAAAACTTCAAAACAATGAAGAATTCCTTATGTCAACATTCTGCGTTAGTTCCTGACCAGTATTCCTGAGACAAGGTCTCACTATGTAGCCTGGGCCTGGTGCTCACTGTACCAGTTTCAGACTCACAGCAATTCTTGTGCCTCAGCTACCACAGGAAGAAAGCTGTGTGTGGTGACAGACAGCTCTAAGTTTAGTATTCAGGAGACCGAGGCAGAAGGATTACCACTAGTTTAAGGGCAGCATAGGCTACATAGTCGTTTCCTGGGTAGCCTGGGCAATGGAGTGAGCCTGTCTCAAAATATGTCTCATGGCACACATAGGGTTAAGTAGGGCTCATGAGAGCCCTTGCTTACAGAAAACTGCACAGCCTCTAATGGATTTGTAGGGACTATTTGAGAACACATAGTATATGGTAAATACTATTTTCCAAACTTGATTGTGGAGTCTTTAGGACAGAGTTGGAGAGAGATAGTAAAATAAATGATGCACGTAAGGCCCCCGGTTTAAGAAAGCACATGGATGAAAATACTTACACAGCCCTTAGACCCAAGGCTTTTGTAAAACATACACCCCAAGCATCTCACTTTCCTTTCCCAGGCCTAGACCAGAACAATCCATTGCCACTCCTGAAAGCCACATCCCATAGTAATGCCTTGCTTGAGACAGCCAGTCAAGGGTCCTCATTTTGAGGAAGACAAACATTTTTTTTTTTTAAAGGTCTCATGTAGCACAGGCTGGCTTCAAACTCACTGTGTAGCTGAAGCTGACCTTCAACCTCTGATCCTCCTGCCTCCACTTCCTAGTGGTGGGATCACAAGCAAGAGAAGAAGCATTTCAGGTCCCTCTTTTTGGCATTCTACAGTAGTTCTGGGTCAAACAGAATCACAGAGTCCCTCTCTGGACCCACCCCTGGGCTATGGCCTTCTATAAGGTCTGCCAGGCGGCCCCTTCAACTAGCGTAGGGATAGAAATCCAAACAATGTATAACTGAAGTCACTAGCTGCTCTGTTGCCCTTATTATTGAAAAGCACAGTGACTATGACAATATCCACTGAGAGTCACTAATGCCTGACACTTGTTAATTTAATGAATGAATGAACGAACAAGTGAATGAATGAATGAAGACTCAGGAAAATCATCTGAATGAAGATCCAGGAGAAGAATAGTAGGACCTACAGAGAGGAGTCAAGAGAGAGGCCCTGACCTGTCCTGTAGTTAAAGAGTCGCCCCTCCCAGCCGGATGTGCCACGTGGTGCTATGTTCATTTGTACAGTCTCCTCATTAGCGTGGCCCTCCCAACGTTAAGTCCTGTTTGAACTTAGAGCTAATGACTAAAGCTGGGTGGAGCAAAAGCCCAAGAACAAGCTGTTCCAGAGAGCATGTCCGGTCTGCTCTGCAAACGTACTTTCCTTCCCTCACCCACATTTCTCCTTCTTTATAACCACACAAGGAGCACTTCTGAGGGGCTAAGGAGGCATACACAAAAGGCAGTTAGTTCAGAGCATGGGGGACTCTATCTCCTCGATGCTTACCTGACTCTCTCCTTTTTTAACTTAATTTTTAAAAAAAATGTCAAGGTAAACACGGCCTAAATAAATACTATAAAATATATGGCCTTTAGATATCACTTTGACGTGATAACCGGCCCGTCCAGATGACCTGCTTAAAAGCTACAAAATAAACAATGCTTCATTTATTTGGCCATTAATGTAATTACACTCTGCTACAAGAAACTGCTATGAAAATAATTCTATATCATGGTCCAGTTCACAAAAGGATTAAAAAAGCCAAGGCAAGCATGTTTCCACAGTTACGCTGTTGGCTGTATTCACTGGCTGGCCTCATACTCCCTGGGCAGTCACTGGCTTTCTGAGAATTGGCATCAAGCCTTTAACACTCCAGCACTAAGAGATGAGAGTGTCTCTGTTTCCTCATGGTTCCTGCACTGGGGTGAGTGGAGACCATGCAAGCCCTGTCCCAGGAAACCACCTATCCACCCTGCTCACGAATGGTTGCATTTCTTGCTCTGCAGTGCTTCCACGTCACTAGGTCAGACTTTTCTAGGAAGCAGTATGTATTTTCTTTTACTGAAGAGACACTTCGAGTGTAATTTTCAGTGTTGGTTCCATAGGCAGCGATTTCTATAGTATAGTAGTTGAATGACGAAAAGGCATGCAATATAACAAGTCCTCAAGAGCCATGAAAGCTCACCTGGAACCTGTAGACCTGAGGCCCAAGGCTGTCGATTCCACACAAGGTGACCGCATTGAGTTTGTACGACTTTTCTAGGACTCTTTTGTCTGCAACATACAAAAGTGGAAGAGAGGATTTAGGACTTCTTTCTCAGAGAGGCCAGACACTCAGGAGTCTGCAACAGGCGCCGAATGTGACAAACAGCAAGAAGTAGATATTTTCCACCTGTCAAGGACATCACTGGCACTACATGAGAGATTCCCGCAAAGGCTTCTTCTGCCTCTTTCAAACTAGGACAAAGACTCTTCTCTGTTGGGTGGAGGCACAGTGCCTCCTGTGGTTGGATGGGCTTGGTTAGAGAAGGAGACAAGCAGTGTGGGGTCTCATTGTGTAGGTGGCTTTGATGCCTGTGTGTGTTCTAGGCCTTGCACATGACCCTACAAAGTTATTCTCCAATCACAGAACAGTGGTTTTTAGCTGATGGCATGGCTGAATTATCTGTCTCTTGTGATTTTTCTGGTTGGATGTGAACAATTTTTTTTGGTTGGCTTTTGTTTTGTCCCAGACAAGGTACCGGGACATACAAAAGAAATGATTCCATCCAAATCTAGCTTAGAGACCAATGAGCTATTGGGGTTTCTTGCAGGTAGGTACATGAGTAAAGACTTACTTTCAGGGACATGGGCAACTCAAAAGCATCTACATCACCAAAAAGCTCAGACTATCTATCCTGGGTAAGGTTCACAAAAGTTGCCCAACTTGCAGGTGTCTCCTCCAGAGACAGTCTCTCCTTCCCAGTAATGTTTATTGCTTTTATAGTCTTGGGGAGGGGAGTTGTGAATCTTGTCAGCCTCCCACCTTCCAGAATCTCCTTCCTTCCTCCAGGAGGGAATGGTTCGACTAGGAGAAAACAGAAACCCAACTTTCCCAAAAGAGTTAGGTCTGAGAATTGCTTCTTCATACACAATGAAAGCCTACCTTGAGTAATGAGTCAGTTTGGTCTCACTTCTCTCTTTCAGGTGGCCACTGCTCCCGTTCACCCACCCACCGACTCAGCCTCCCTGAAGCACCATAGGTATTTAGATGTCTGGATTTCAAAGGGTATTCCCACAGGCAGAATAAATTGAGGAAGCTGTACTTCCAAGATATTCTTCAGGGACAGTAGTTGAAAGCACTAGCCACCAAGCCTAAAGACCTGGATTCAGTCCTCAGGACCTGTATTATACAAGAGGAGAACCAGCTGGTAGAAGTTGTCTTCTGACCTCCCTACATATTATGGTACACACACACTCCTATACCCACCACACACACACATATACATACATACACACACACACAGACACATACACACACACACAAAGAAAACTGTGGAAGTCCAGCCCTGGCTACCATAGAGTTCCCCTCTTGTTGCTCATCCTACACCCCTGTCAAATCACATCAGTCCTGTGTCTAATCTAGAACATCCTACCCCAGGGATGCCCCTTCTGTAGGGCGTGCTCTTCTCCTGGCTTGGCTGGATGGCTTGGCTCTTCCCCTCATCCTCAAACCATAGCATAAACATTCCATCATCAGAAGGGCCATAGCTCTCATTTTCTTATGTTCCATCTCGTTCCTTGCTTATTTCTCCCACCATGGCCATTCTGTTAGGATTCTGCGCCAGTCTGCTTACCTGTGATGTCATTGCCTACATGCCACTAGGCGTGGCTCTGCCTAGTATATAAAAGGACAGACCCACCTTACCCCTCCCTCTTACCTCTTATTCTCTTCCTCCCTCTTGCTCTCCCTCCTTCATTCTCTTCCTTTCTTCCTGTCTCTCTCTTCCTGTCTCTCTCTTCTTGTCTCTCTCTTCCTGTCTCTCTCGCTCTCTTCCTCTCTCTCCCTCTCTTCCTGTCTCGCTCGCTCTCTTCCTGTCTCTTCCTCTGTCTCACTCGCTCTGTCTCTTCCTTTGTCTCTCTCGCTCTGTCTCTTCGTCTGTCTCTCTCGCTCTCTCTGTCTCTCTTTTGCTCTGTCTCTCTCGCTCGCTCGCTCTCTGTCTCGCGCGCGCTCTCTCTGTCTGTTCGCTCTCTGTCTCGCTCGCGCTCTCTGTCTCTCGCTCTGTCTCTCGCTCGCTCTGTCTGTCTCTCGCGCTCTCTCTCTCTGTCTCGCGCTCTGTCTCTCTCTCTGTCTCTCACGCTCTCTCTCTCTGTCTCGCTCTCTCTGTCTCTGACACCCCCCCCCCCGTTTTCTTCTCTCTCCGTGCTCATATAAGAAACTTTTCCATATAATATCTATTGCCTGGCGTCTTATTTTTTTAATCATTAAAACATTCCATTCAGAGATGAACTGATTTTGTTCATTTCTTTCTTCATTTCTTGTCCGTCTCTCACAGGAAGACAGATATCATATCTGCATTTCCAGTGCAAGGCACAAATGCCACCCTTCCTACCTCCAATTCCACTCTGAAGATGCAGCCCCCAGTGCAGGGAGTGGTGTGTCCTTAGAGATGGGGTTTGGGGAGGTGAGTTGCTGTAGGTGAAGTCATGAGGCTGGGCTCCAGAAAGGAGAAACTCTGTGCAAGAGAAAACAGAGTTCCTCTTGAGAGGGGCCCATAGAGAACCAAGTGTGAACTTCACAAAGCTGCCAATGTAGCTCATGGCTCAAGTGTTTCCCTAGCATCTGGGAAGGGCCCAGCTTGAATCCCCTCCATAATGAGATGATACTTAAAAAAGAAAACATAACTGCCTTTTATGATAGGATATGTGGTCCTAGATGATCCCTCTCAAGCAATCACTGGCCAGGGTTGCATAGCTTATCAGGCCATTGAGACATAGGTTTAATTAAACACAGGCTAATCTTTTCTTTTTTCTTTTTTGCTAGTCTCATCATAAATCTCTATTACGGCCACACTACTAGAAGATACATCTAGGCAAAGTCCACATGCACAGCTGGCTACCAGGTCAGACGGCTCAATTAACTAACCTTACCTGTCAGATGGCTTCTGAGACACATGTAGCTCACACTGGCCTTGAACTTGCCACTAAGTTAAGGAGAACCTTCAACTCCTGATTGCTGGCATTACTGACCTATATAAGTAGCACCAGTTCTGGCCAAAAATTAGAATTCTTCAGAAGCTTTAGCACTGTGTAGAAAGAAACTAATCTTAGAACACCCCAGTGGAGCTGCATAGCCCTCTGTTAAGTGAATTTATAAAAGCTAATTCTAAAGTTTTTATGCAATTTTTTTATATGCTAAAGGATAATAATTTAAAACTCAACCTAATCAACCTTACAAACATTAGTTTTTCTTTTCTTTTTTCTTTTCTTTTTTTTTTTTTTTCTTCTTTCCCTTTTTCTTTTTGTTTTTCTGTGTAGCCCTGACTGTCCTAGAACTTACTCTGTAGACCAGGCTGGCCCCGAACTCACAGAAACCTGCCTGCCTCTGCCTCCAAAGTGCTGGGATAAATGGCATGTGGCACCAGCATCTGGCTTACAAACATTAATTTCATAGTCCTCAAAATCAGGTACTTGTTTATTTTATTGAAAACTGAAACTTGAATTTTTTTTTTTTGGTTATTTAAAAACAAAACTAAGCTATACTACTAGGGTACTCTGGGCAACTTCACCCTGTTGGGAAATGTCAGTTTTATCTTCTTCCGGGCAAAACGTTCAGGACTCCTAAATTGTTTTATTGCTGGTTGTCCTTAGGAGCCATTGTTAAATTTACACAAAGAGCTATCCAAGCTTAGAACCCAGTTTCATCTTCAACACATTTTGGTTGAGAAAACATTGGTTACAATGCTACTGTCTCAGTTACATCTATGGCCTATATATGCAGATATGCTAAACAATTACCAACATTCTAATACTAAATCTCCATAGAAACAACAGGTTTTAATTGGTTCATTGTAGGTCAGGCACTGTTTAAGTATTTTAAATGAATAATTTAACTTTATCCTTTCAGTGACCCTCTGAGTGAGATACTGTTACTTACAGAGTAAACTGAGGCCTTAAGAAAGTGCTACAGGGCCAAGGAGCTGGCAGCCAAGCATGAGGACCTGAGTTCAGGGGAGGACCTAGAACTATGTGACAGAAGGAGAAAACTGACTCCTGAAAGTTGTCCTCACACACCCCCATAATTGTACACCCTTGCATATGCGCTCACACACACACACACTAAATAAATAAATAAATAAATAAGTAAAATAGCTACTGTTTAAGAAAACCAATTCTGTTCCTAATAACAGAGGGAGCAAATATCTAAAAGAACAAAAACTATTTTCCAGGCAAAATGTTTTTGTTTCTATGCAAAAAATAATCCCTGTAGTCATTATATGTTAAGCACTTGTCCTGGAGTAACATCATCAACAATACAAGTTCGGGTCATCCTCTTCCAGGCTTATGTGTTGACATCTGACTTAGCTATTGGATCCATGGGGGCACACTCATGAAAATATCATTTACAGTGTGTGTTTGGTATTCAGAAAACATTCAGCAAATGTTTTTAATTAAGTAAATTAATGAAAGTCCTTACAATTTCCAGGACGGCCAGGGCTACAGAGAGAAGCCTAGTGTAGGAAACGCACACACGCACACACACACACACACACACACACACACACACTTAATTAAATATTGCCAACTACTAAATAAAAGTAGCGATCTCCACAGTCAAGAGGTCCAGGCAGGAGGATCCAAGTTCAAAGCCAGACTGGCACAGTGAGATCCCATCTCAAACGAAGTAAAACAGGGCCTAGGGAGGTGGTCAGTAACGTGGTTGTTTGCAAGCACAAGGCTCTGCATTCAAATCCCCAAAATTCACATCACCAGCTGTGTGTTGCCAGATGTATCTATATTCCCAGTGTTGGGGAGACAGAGGCAGGAAACTCTCAAGGGTTCACTAGCCATCCAACCTCGTCAAGCCATGAGCTCCTTGTTCAGTGAGAAATTGTCTCAAACAAATAACAAGATGAAAAAAATGGAGGACACCTCCATCTTCCATGTGCACACATATGTATATATACACCCACAAATACAAACATACAATACACACACATAACAAAATGAAACATAAACCTTCAGACCACCTGACTCTGCATCTCATAAAAATGTAGAAAGTAAATTTTTGTCTTCATCTGGCTTCTAATGAGTTCTAAAATGTCTTGCATCATGGCGGTCGGATCCTAAGTTCTCTGTTCACAGCTACCACTACATTGCCAGGCACAGGCAGTGAGGAAAATTGTACTCACCTTCTGTGTCTGTGTGGATTAGTCTGTAAACAATATGGGACCAGCACACAATACCAGGCCAAGGCTGCCTGAACTGCCAAGTCTCTTTTGAGGGGGAGGGGCTGGGGGTGGGGGAGTGCAGGAGTGCTGTGGCTTGTTGGAAGGGTGATCTCTGCATACTAATTGTATAGGCTCTGGATGAATCTTTACTTCAATCACCACTGTTCCCATGGTCTACTTCAATATCCAGAATCGAAGGTTGTTTGTCCTCTCTCACAGGTCTCCTTCACCATCCTCTCCTTCCTACGAGGGGCAGGTCAGCAGCTGAGGGGACTGGACTGACGCTCGAAGAGTTTTGTATGGACTGCTGCCCACTTCCTAATAAACTCAAACCACCACCTAGGAAGCAACAACAGGCCTACGGGGCTGGAGAGGTGGCTTACAGACTAAGATCGCATCAACTCTTGTAAAGGACCAAGTTTAGTTCCCATCACCCATCCTGGCAGGAACCACCTATAATTTACAGGGCCCCTCTGGACCTCCCAGGGTAGACACACTCACCCGTGCATAACAACGCATAGACATATACACACAATTAAAATAATTTTTTAAAAATCTAAAAAAATTAACCCTACTTACTGCATGGGCTTAACACTAAAACAGTGCTTCTCAACCTGTGGGTCACTGCCCCTTTGGGGGTCACATATATCAGATATCCTACATATCAGATATTGACTTTATAACTAATAACAGTAGCACACACACTTTTGAAGACCCGCTGCACCAAAACATCACTTTTCGATGTATCTCGTGTGCCTCTAAAGCAGATTCCAGCTACTTCCAGCTCTTAAGGGTTGGCTTCATTTATTTAATTTCATTAAAGTCTTTTTTCTGTTTCCCTTACATTGGGGTCCTCTGTATTAGACAGGGTTCTCAAAAGAAACAGAACTGATAGGCTGAACCTTTATTACTAAAGAGGACTCATTAGAATGGCTTACAGGCTGAGGTCCAGCTAGTCCAACAACGGCTGTATCTTGACAAAAGGCCAAGAATCAGTCCCTGAGGCTTCATGGTTCAGCTGGTCTTCAGTTTACATTACATGCTGGACAAGTACGTGACATTACCAGTGAACGAATGCCTCAGCAGTAGACAGATGAGCATGCCAGCAAGAATGAGATCAAGCAGACAGTAAGAAGCAGCTTCCGTGTTTCTTTTATGTGGCCTGAAACCAGAGGTGTGGCCCAGATTTGGCGGGTGGTCTTCCCACTTCATATGAGTCAGTCAAGGAAACCCCTCACAGGTGTGCCCACAGGCTTGGGTTTCGATTGATCCCAGATGCAGTCAAGTTAACAACCCCAAACAGCCATCACGTCAGCTGAGCACAGGTGAACTCGTTCTACTCTGTGGCCCACTGAAAAGAAAGCACGTGCCCCAGGTGCTCACTGGTTGAGTATCATTCCTGTTACCTGAGTATTTGCTAGCGCGCGCACACCCCCCCCCACACACACACAATAAAACATAGAAAAGGGACAGCATTTGGGGGAGGGGGGTATAGCTAAGAGGTAGCCAGGTCCAATCCACGGCAAGAAGAAGGCAACAGAGAAAGAGGGAGAAAGAGAGGAGTGGGGGAGGAGGGAAAATCCTAAGCCTAACCTCAGAGCCAAGGAAGAATCTTAATTTTAATATAATACCCAGGTGTTATGAACGTAGAGAAAAATGTGAGATACACTATCCTAAGAGGCACAGGAGGGGATGAGCAGTACCCATGTTCTAAAAAACAAATACTGCTTGCTGGACACTCAACGCCTCTCTCTGCCTCCCCCGCCCCCTTCCCTCCTCTCTCTGTATATAAGTTTGTATGCATGCGTATGGGTGTCTAGCACATCAGTAACTGTCAGACTGCAGTGGCAAATCTTCATTGCGTTTTCTTGTGCTCTGGTTTTCCCAGCCTTGCTTTGTTACAGCATTTTTATGCCTTCCCTGTGAGAGACCACTGAAGTAAGCAGAATCGCCTCCTTTGAAAGACCTGGCAGAGGGGGTGGTTCTTGAGCTGAATTCTACTTCTATGAAACCTAATATTTTAAAAAACAAACTCACTGGTATATTTTTTTACAGCATTGGTTTATTATTTCCATCTTCTCCTTCAACTTCAGTTTTTAACATTTCAATTCTTGGATCAGTTGCCATGCCATGGCTGCGTATAATCAGATTATTTGGGAGGCTGAGTCATGGGTGGCAGGTTCAAGGCCAACTTTACTACCTAATGAGACTCTCTCTTAAAAATAGACAGATGATAGATAGATGGGTAATAGGTAGACAGATGAAATAAATACCAAGCCTACCTTTTCATTGCTGGTAAGAGACCATCATCTGGGAGGTTTCTGACAGAGCATGTAGTGGAAGTTTTGGTGTCTTTAAAAAACTCAGTTGTGTTCTTGGAAGCGTGTTTTTGTTTTAATCCCAGGTGTGTGGGATATGGGGCTGATTCAGCCTGTCCACAGCAGCAAACTATTTGCCTGAGAGAGGCTCTGTGCCAGCTGTAGATAGTTTAATTCTGAGGACCGAGGAGAGGGAGTAAGTCCCAGACCCAGGAGAGAGGCAGGGGGCTCTGAGAGAAATAAGAATGTTGGGGTTCTCTCCTGCTGCTCCTGGCTGCTCTTGATGCTGTTTGACAGAAGTTGGAGAGATCCTGAACCAAACACTGGACTTGACCCAAAGAACCCAATGTCATTAAGCAGCAGGAAGTAGCTAAGGAGAACGATGCTGTCTCCCCACTTTCTTTCTCTCCTACCTGGTGTTGGGGTGTTGGAAGGAAATGGGGTGAGAGGGGGAGAAAGATATAACAAACCTAAACTAAAATAGATTTTTATAATAGAGCCTACAAGAACAGATGCATAGGGTTATGTGAGGTCCTTGCTTTAATTCCAGTAACCAAAACTGGGCAGGTAAGCTCAAAACGATTGCTGTTTAAAGCACATCAGGTGCACAGAGATAGCTAAGTGAACCCAATGGAAGCAAGGGCCAATCTCTACCCAGCAGAGAACTGTGCGGTCACGTTCACCTTCGTTGGCTGGAATAGGGAAAAACCATGCTGGCCAAGAATCATTTGAACTCAGCTGCCTGAAGAGCGGCAGCTTGAGTGGGTCTGCCCTACCTTCCCACTCCACACAGAACCATCACGGGCTACTAGGCATAGCTCTGCAAAGTCGGAGGCAGAAAAGAAGGACTTAAGGGGTCTCCTTGGAGCATGTGGGGGCTTTCGTGGAATCCATAGAGCTTGTAGAGGGGTTGGTGCTGAAGAGAGAGCTATAGGAAGCCGAAAGCAAGGAGCAAAGGGCAAAGAGGATAAAGAGGCCATGAGTAGAGCTGTAAAGCAGGGAGAGCTCCCCCACAGTTGTGAAACCTGCCAGCTTAGTTGTGAAGTACAGGTGCATCTCAGCAGTCTCCAGGACAGCTCAGACCTCAGGCTGAGTTGAAAGCTAAGAACCAACGCTCCCATCAAGCCAGTTAAGGGCAAATGATGAAATTCTTTTTCAGGGCCGAGAAATACGTGTGTGTGTGTGTGTGTGTGTGTGTGTGTGTGTGTCAGTTTTTTTTTTTAATCCATTCATCTGTTTGAGAATACCTTGGGCAATTTCATATCTTGGTTATAATTCAGCCATAAAAATATAATCCTGTAATATTACAGAAGTGTGGATGGAAAACTTAACGCTAAGTGAAATAAGCCAGGCACTGGAAGATACACTATGGCATGTTCTCATTCCTACGTGGAAACCAAGATGTTGATCTCAAGGAAGTACATGAATGGACTGTGGCCACTAGAAGCTTGACAGGGCGAGGACCTGGGAGGGCCTGGGGGTGGGGGCTCAGAGGGATGATGGATGAAAGGTAGTAAAATACTATTAGGAATAAGTCCTAATGCTTTACAGCACGGCAGAGCGACTGGCTTGCAGTAAGTTATTACAGATTTTACAAAGAACTGAGAGAAAGTTTGAAAGAGTCCCAACACGACAGAATGATGAAGATTTAAGAAGACACTTTATATAACTGAATCAAATGTTCACTAAGAATTCTTACATTTTTATTATCATTCTTTACTGTTGTTATCATTGTATATGTGTGCCGGTGTCTGATGAAAAGAGAGGAGGTGGGGTGAAATCAGGGTATGAGCCACACTGGGAGGTCCAAGGACAACTTCCAACCCTCCTTTCAGAACTCAGGTCTCGATGGAGTCCAGTCTTAGACGTGCCTGACAAGTACTCTTACCCCTGGAGCGCCTTACCAGCCCTTTCTTTTCCTTCTTTCCCTTTCTTAAAGTGTATGTGTGGAGAAAAGCAAGAAAATATACCTCAGGGCCAAAGCAGAAAAGGGTTGGGGTGTAGCTCGGGGACAGAAGGGTTGGGGTGTAGCTCAGGTATAGAAGAGTTGGGGTGGGGCTTGGGAATAGAGTGCTGGCCTAGGACATGTACATCCCTAGGTCCCAGCACCACCAAAACAAGTGAACAAACTAACAGTTTACATATGCTTGTATACCCGAAGTAAAAACTTAAAAGACAGAGGCAGACACAAAGTAAATCACTAAAGTACAAACCATCCATGCTATACAGATGTTAAAGGGAGGCTGGCAGGATGGCTCAGTGGGGAAGGCATGACAACCTAAGACTGACAACCTCAGTTCAGTCCCTAGCCCCACATGGTGGAAGGAGAAAACTGACTTCTGACAGTTGACCTCTGACCTCTAGTGAGTGGTGACAACATGTATACTCACCCACATATGTACACAAGACAAGTAAAAATGTAATGATTTTTTAAATAAAGTAAAATGAAGTCATTTTTCAGTCAAACAATCCCTACTACAAGAGCAAACAAAACATAAAAATATTACAAGTTTCATGTTACAAGAAAAGCTAGCGTAACATTTTCATACTAGACAGAAGAGATCAGAAAGAAAACCCAGATCTGGAAAGAGTCCCAGAGGACCAATAGATAGCAACCTCATGCAATACATCTAGATCTTTATTTCTGTTTGCATATGTGTTCACATGGATATTTTAAAATATTATTGAGGATAGATGTGATAGCACACACCTTTAACCCTAGCACTCGGGAGTCAGAGGCAGGTGGAGCTCTGTGAGTTGATGGCCAGTCTGGTTTATGTCATGAGTTTGTGCCCAGCCAGGAATACATAGTGAGACCTTATCTGGATTAAAACAGCAGCAACAACAGCAAGGGGCCCAAGAGATGGTTCAGTCATTAAAAGCTGCTGCTCCCAGAGGACCTGAGTTTGAATCCCAGTACCCACATGGTGGCACCCAAACTTCTATAACTCCAGTTCTTGGGGGATCCAACACACTTTTCTGACTTCTACAGGTACCAGGCATGCACATGGTATTCATGCAGACAAAAAACTCCTACACATAAATTAAGTCTGAATTTTAAAAAGTAAAAGGTGTGTGTGTCTATATGTACTGTTGACTAGTTAAAGCAAAATACATAATGTATCCTGAGATTTACAACATATGAAGACATTTTTAAAAAATCAAAAGTCTAAGCTAGGTATGGCGGTGCACACCTTTAATCCCAACACTGGGGAGGCAAAGGCAAGTACATCTCTGTGAGTTCGAGGCCAGAATGGTCTACAAAGTGAGTCCAGGACAGCCAGGGAAGTTACACAGAGAAATCCTGTCTTGAAAAACAAAACAAAGAAACAAGAGTCTGAAAATAAGAGCATACAAGGTGGGATGGAGGCAAAATAGAACTTATTTTTTTAAAAAGGCATTTGTTTGGAGCCTACAGGTTCAGGTTAGAAGAGAGCCCATAATTGCAAGGGGCCCAGCATCAGGCAGGCGGGCAGGCAGGGCTGCTGCTGCTGCAGCAGTCACAGAGCTCAAATCTTGGCAGAGACTAGTGTTAATGTTCTGCAACCTCAAAGGCTGGCCCCAGGGACACACCTCCTTCAACGATGCCACACCTCCCAATCTTCCCCAAACCGCCCTACCAACTGAGAACCAGGCATTCAAACTCAATAGCCTACAGGGGCCATCCTCAATCCAACCACCAAACACTGTATAGCCGTGAATATACTCTTTTGATAAAACTTGTGTTGTTTAACGTGTTTTTGAGACTCTGATACATTATATGACATCAGAAGGTGTTTTTTAATTATTGAGGAAATATTAGCTGCTAGAAACCCCACCTCCTCACCAACGTTTAGTCGACAGTTTATTTTAATGAAAAGATAGTGTATCAAGGCGTTAGCTTGCTTTTTCCCAGAAACTAATGAAGCCAAACAACCTTTCAAGTGCCTATTGGCTGTAGATATGTCTTCTTTTGTGAAATATTTGTCCATACTTTTTGCTCAGTGTAAATGTTGGATTATTTCCCTTTAAAAGTATTATATATAAGAATAAAATTCATCAAGGTGTGGTGGCACAAGCCTTTAGTCCCAGCACACTTGGGGTTGTGGTGGGCAGAAACAGGCAGATGCCTGTGAGTTCAAGGCCAGCCTTAACTACATAGCAAGCCCCAGGACAGCAAGACTACATAGTGAGGCCCTGTCTCAAGCAAACAAACAAACTCCCATACAATTAAGGCCAATGAAGTGTCTAGTGTGTAAACACACTTGCCATCAAGTGTACTTTGAGGGTTAAGAAGAATCATATAAGTAAAATGTATAAACCCTAGGACAAACCACACATGGCAAAAACATGTTTTTTCATAGCGACATATAAACAAATAACAATAACCAGTTATAATGAAGAGTCTGAAGTAAATTCACTCTTACCCACTGCACCTGGGAGAGCCATGAAAACACATTGCAAGAACAGTTCTGTGTTTTTGAAGAAATTGAGGTCACAAGATTCTTGACTGGTTTTCCTGGGTCTTCTTCCTCACACGCACTCAAAATCCCCCTTGCAGGACTCCATTCTTGGATCATATTCCAACAGTGACCCATTCCAACAATAAATTAATCTGTAGTGATAAAATTCAGAAGGGGAAGCCAGGCGGTGGTGGCACACGGCTTTAATCCCAGCACTTGGGAGACAGAGGCAGGTGGATCTCTGTGAATTTAGGGCCAGCTGGTCTACAAAGTCAGTCTAGGACTCAGCCAAGGCTACATAGAGAAACTCCATCTCAAAAAACAAAAGCAAAAACAAACAAACAAACAAGCAAAGAATTCAGAAAGTGATTGTGGGGATGGAACCTAAAGAACATGAGTAAATATTCTGGGATGATTACCCAAGGCGGGGGAAAAAAAAGGAAAAAGGAAAAAAGAAAAGTTCTGTACCTTGTGTGTGACACTTGTCACCAAGCTTGATGGTTCGAGTTCAATCCGGGGATCCACACAGTGAAAGGAGACAACTGACTCTGGCAAGTGGTCCTTAATTTTCACATGTATGTGTGACACATGCATGACCACATACCTGCACACATGTGTATGAACACACACATTAAATAAATGTAACATTAAAAACAAACCCTTAAAAGCCTGGTATGGTGGCACATGCCTTTCATGCCAGCACTTAGCACTAAGGTGGCACAGGAAAGCCAATCTCTGTGAATTGCAGGGTGAAAGTGCCATAGTGAGGACCTGATTTTAAAATTTTTTAAAAAAATCTTGAAAGAAGGAAAATTTCCCTAAAATATATGTATAGATAAGGGGGGCATTGCAAATCAAATCTCCAGTTCCAGGAACAGGTTACTTCTTTTTGAGTTGTTGACCAGCAGAGTCTCACAGACCCCCAAACATGTCAAGCTATTGCTACTGCTCATGGCTACCCTCCGGAACTTGATGGTAGGACACTATAAATGACAATATTGAATACTTGCATCATAGAACATGAAATAATCCAGCTGGGACTCACTGGAAGCTTCCTCCCTACTGTGTAGCTTTCACAGTGCTGGAAGGTTCTACACATGATACTGGGAGGAGAAAAGTAAACATTAACCATCTGATCTGTGCTGTGAACCCTGTGAGTTACAATTATGATTGTCCCGGCAAGTCAAACACACTGGTGCATTAGTGGCAAAAATGTTATGGGAGTAACCAACAACTCTTTAATTGGATTTTTAAGTCCAATTCCACAAGCTAGAGCCCATCTCCATCACTGTTATTAGGGCCAAGAACCTATGTCTAGAAGTTCATAGGCCACAGGGAAGAACTACTACTATTATTCTGCTAAGGGGACAGTATAAAAATGACTAAAATGGCTTTTGGCTATCCCCATAGATTAATATTTCTCTCAATTCTCAACAAATAATGTTCTTCTTGAGATAGATGGTGATTAGCTCAGAGAACCCGAGTTGGTCAACATGCAGAGAATAAGGGACTATACATAGCGTGCGCATCCCTAAGAGGGCTAGAAAAGTTGTAAGAGCCGGAGGTGGTGGGTGACTGCAATGATACAGTATGTTCTGGACACAAGCAGGTGCCCATATGAACTCACAGGGATTGTGAAGACATACACAAGACCTGTACACACTCAAGCCAGACCAAATTACAACATGGAGTAGGGGGTTGGCATGAAGTTTCACTCTTAGTCTGACAGTTATTAGCATTTGATACCTACTGAAAGAGTCAGTTTTCTCTAAGGGCGTGACTTTAGGGATAGGTTGACTGCTCTCTAAGGCATCGCACCCACCACCACCCGCCACCCAAGAGTAACAGAAATCGAACTCAATGTGTTTAAAAACACATGAACGAAAACATGAAGATAGGTGAGTGGAGAGGTGGGAACGAATCTGGGAGGAGCCTGAAGCATGGATTTGATCAAAATACATTGCCAGAATTAAAACAAATAGGCTTTATTTTGGCTCATGTTTTCAGTAGTGTTGCTTTGGAGTTTATGATGAGGTTGAACACCATGTCAGGGTGTGTAGAACAAAGCCGGAGGGAAAGAGCCAGGGATTGGGTCCCCATGTCTGCTTCAAGTCCAGGCTTCCAATGACCTATCTTCACACTACTAGGTCCTGCTCTTAAAGGTTCCACGACCTCTCAATTATGCACTGGCTGGCAACCAAGCATATGGCTTTTGTGGGACAAAATAAGACCAAAACCATACCAGCTAGAGACAATACAGACTTACTTCATTTACCTCCATTCATGACTCGAATGTTTAAAATCTGTTTACTTTATTATGTTTACCTCTCAATAAAACAAGTAAATGTGGTGTGTGTGTGTGTGTGTGTGTGTGTGTGTGTGTGTGTGTTTAAGAGCAGAGATTTAAAGAGGATGAACATAGACAGAGAATTATTAGATGTGTTTTCCATATGGAGAATCCATGCATGATTTTTTTTGTGTGTGGCATCTTCTGTAACAAACTCTACCCTGAATCTAGGGATGGTCGAGTAGCCACATCCAATTTTATAAGCTTTTATGGCTCTGGACACTGAATTGGTGATTGAACTGAGGGCTTTGTGCAAACACTCTACTGACCCAGCTACAATCCCAGCTCCTTACTTATATTTTTATAAGCAGCTGGAAAGATTTTCCATGGTGCAGATACGATTCATCTCTTTATTTGTAGAGGGGAGGCAGAGCAAACTGACAACACTCTCTCCAGAACAGAGCAAAATTCCAACCTCCAAAACAGGATCTGTTGATATGCTGCAGTCAGTGTGGTAAGACAAGACCAGAATGTTCTCCTTTAGATAAAATCAAGTAAATTAGATTAGGAAATGTCAGATCAGACTATATGATACATATTTATTTGTAAGGCTTTTGTCTGTAAATGCATTGGCCTGGATTCTTTTTCTTATGTAGTTGTTGCAAAGTAAACAAAAATTAAACACCTGTAAACTCAGCACTGGAGAGGCAGAAGATGAGAGCACAGGACAACAGCCTGGATTTTATAGTGAGTTTCAGATCTTCCTGTTTGCATATAAGTGGCCAGCTGCCTCTAGGTTGCTTAGCAACCGATGATGTCATCACCTGCCACCTGGTGTGTGCTAGACTATAAAAGGGCCAACCTGCCACCTTGTCTCTCTTACTTTTTCTCTTATTCTCTTACTCTTTCTTTCTGTCCCCCTGGGGTGCCTTTCCCCCCTCTTTCTCTCCCCATGCTTCTACAATAAATCTTATATCATGTTTGTTGTGTGGCGCATATTTTACACACTCTCCAGACACATGGTGAGATCCTATTTCAAAAGGGGGTGGGGAGTGGGTAGCTGGACATAATGGTACATGGCTTTAATGCCAATATTCATAGAGGCAGAGATAGGCAGATCTCAGTGAGTTAGGGTTTTAATCTGGTCTGCATAGGGAGTTCCAAGCCAGCCAGGCCACCCTGTCTCAAAAGAACAAAACAAAGCAAAACAAAATATTGGATATTCAGGGTTCCAAGTGAGAGCATAATGGTAGGTATGGCTGGTTTTGACAGGTGGCAACCTTCCCTCTGATGGAAGTTTTTTCTGCCAGAAGGAAGGGATGGCTGGTGAGCCCAGGCAGGTAAACAAAAGGTCACATTTCCCACAATACAGAAACTTGAAAGAGGCTTGAGGGCCTCCTTTACTCAATAGTGTGGAAAGGAATAAACAATTGCTAGGGGTGGAGATTGTAACCAGCCAAAAAGCCAAGAACTAAATCTTTCACTACTGAGCTGCTGCCTGCAAGCTGCAACAGAGAATTCCAGGGTTGCAATTTTTCAGGAAGTCAGTGTCACCCATGTTGGGTGGGCTTTCCCAGGATGCAGCTACTTTGAGGTGTTTTTTTGGGGGGGCAGGGGAGTAAGCCAATTTTGACTCATCAAATTGGATGGTGGTGCAACCATTACTTTGGTCTATCACTAACTCCCTTTCTAGGGTGAGTAGACACATGTCTACAAAGAAAAACTCTGCCACTCAACAGTAGCTGTTGCTATATACCAGCTCAACTCCGGCTTACCTGTATTTAAGATAAGACACACGGAAGTACATGTGTCTTGGATTATGATAATATATATGAAATATGTATGTATTGGAATGGGATATATATACATACATAGATACATACATACATGCACGTACATGAGAGAGGGTCTCATGTATCTCAGGCTGGCTATGTATAGAAGGTAAACTTGACCTTCTCATTCTCCTGCCTCCACCTCACCCGTACCTGGAACTACATGTATGTGTCCCTACACCCAGTTTATAGGGTGCTAGGGATCAAACCCAGGGTTTTATGCATGCTGGGCAAGCAGTCTGACAACTGAACTATAGGCCATTATAAAATGTATTTGTTACTGTGGTCAGTAGGACTGATTAGTGGGACTGAACAATTCCGGAGGGTCTCTCATACTAAGTACTATGTGAATGGCTCTTCCTGGAGCAGTTCCTAAGTGGTACCCCTCCACTAGGCAACCCTGAGGTGAACAAAAGTAAAGCCCTTGGTGGGGGAGGGAACCCACCTGCAGCAGTTATTTTGATTTAAATCACCTTTCCCAGGCTTGATGATTAAAATGTAATAAAAAGTGTCATAATGCCTACTTTTCTTTTTCATTAAGACAGTCTATTTCTCTGTGTAACAGACTCTGGGTGTCCTAGACCTGATTTGTAGACCAGGCTGACTGACTTCAAACTCACAGAGATCCAACTGCCTCAGCCTCCCAAGTGCTGGGATTAAAGGAGTGTGCCATCACACCCAGTTTATAATGCCTACTTTTAAACTGCAGAGTGAAATTCTCATATCTCATTGTAATGTGGTTTTTTTAAACATCATGCCTCCCCACGCAGAAGAAACCCAATAATGTTATTTCAGATTTACTAATAAAGTCAGTGTGTCATTGTATAACTTCAAAATTACAAAAAATGAGAGTATAGCTCTTGAAGTCTAACAAACCTGGATTCTTATCCCCAGCGAACCCCAGACCATATAACCGAGGGTAGTTACTTAGTACACCTGAGCGTCAATTTCCCAGTATGTTATATAGCTTCAGTGCCTTGCTCTGAGGAATTCTCTCAATAAATAAATGTGTTAGCTAACACTAACACTAAACCTTGTAAGGTGGGCGCAACATACACCAAGTTCTTAGCATATGGCACACAATAACTAAACAAGCATCCATAAAGGATCTACAAAAGACTTTAAGCATCTGGTCTTCTCAGCTAACTGGCCCTAGCCCACCCTTGGGAGTGCCTTTCTTAATACACTGTCTCTCCTTTTAAAACAGGTGGGGGTGGGGGTGGGTGGGGTGGGGGTGGGGTCTGAAGTAGTGACACTCTTCAGGACAGAAAGATTCATCCTGGGAAGAATTGTTTTTCAAATGGCTTTAAACCATACAAGGGAAAACAACAGGTTTCTCTTTTACATTACTTTTTGAGGCAGGGTCTCATTAGCCCAAGCTAATTTTTTATTTTAAATATATAACATATAAAAAAATAACTTTTTATGACCCTCCTGACTTTACCTCCCCAGTGCTGGGATTAGAGACAAGTGGTGATATCACACCTAATTTTATCTTCTGCTGGGACCACAACTCAGGCTTTACTGCATGGCAGGCAAGCAAGCAAGAAACTCACTGACTCAGTTTCAACAGCCCCAAATAACACATTAAGTTACTTTGTCGCGCTGCCTGTCTGACTTCCTTCCTTTTCTTCCACAGATTTTAAAAAGAAGAAATCCAGACACCGCAGGATGGAGATAATGTTGATGCCTGAGCGTATATTTGGAACACATAAAAATTAGGAATTGCTCTATGTCTATCATGTCCAGAACGCGGGAAGCTGAGAGTGAAGTTTTTTCAAGATTAAGGCCTGCCTGAGATATGTTGGAAGCCTGTAAATATTTTTTTTTTAATTACGTGAGCAATACACACATTTTGTTATTTACAGCTACAGCGTAAGTAAAGACTTGAAATGTATGGACCACTCAAATAATTTTAAGGATGATATTTTCTTGAGCCATGAACCATACAGGCAGAATTGCAGAGATTCAATCCTGGGGTGGGCGTGGGGGGTGGGGGGAGGAAAAGGGGGAAAGCACAAGAGAGGACATGTGCTCCTTCCTCTGACAGAGCTTATTTCCTGGTGGAACTTTGGTTTTGACGCAACCATGACAACGCTTCCCCCCTCATTAGAGTTGCAGGAAGGTCGCAGCCCTCTCTCACCCTTACCCCACCCCCAACTGCAAGCACATACCGAAGCCTCGTGGCAGGAAGGTGGGAACATTCATTCCCTCCAAGAGAGATTGATGATAACCGGCCAGCCAAAGGACATCCGTCTAGGGAGGAGGGACGGATCGCTAAGCCCCAGTGTGAGGTCAGCCAGTGAACAGTTAGAAAACCAATCTTTTCTCACACTTGCTAATGGTTTGACGCTTGTGAAACATAAACAGGAAGTAGGAGCTTGAGCGACCTGAAGGAAATGCACTCCCAGTTTGGTCAGCTTGTGAATCCCAGTTCTCCAGGTCGTCAGAACACTGCCAATTTAGATTGACCCCCCAAAATTGCACCCCCTCCCAGTATTGACCCCATTACACCCCCCCAGGTCTCCAGTCAGGGCACTCCGCAGCAGGGTGGCTGACCCCAAGCTTGGTGGGAAAGGTTAACAGTCATCTCTCAACTCCCCGAACTTGCAGGGCAGGGGAGCGCAGAGGTCAGTGAAATCCCCAGCCAGGCCTTTTTTTAGTCATGAATTTCCATTGGCCCCTTGCTGTGTGTCAGCGCTGCTCATAGCGCCGCCGCAGGTTCTGCGTCTCAGATGCTTTCCCAGCTCCGGGCTCTTAGAAGGTCAAAGAAACCAGACTTTTCCAAGGCAGCTGGGGGTAGGGAGGGGGGGAGGCCGAGGGGATGGCCTCAACGAAAGTGAACAATGCTGTGGCCCCTGGAGCTGCCCTTTGTGCCCCACGCACGGGCCTGTGAGTTAACCTCTACTACTTAAATGTCTTGGTTAGTATTAAATTAAAACCTCATCTTTTATTCTCTGCCAGTGGCCTCGATAGACTTTATGCTGAAGGATGTCTTCCGATTGGCCTCATAGGCTCCTTCCCAAGGTCCTTATAAATTCAAGGTCAAAATCCGTGTTTGATACCTCCACTGTCTCCAGCCACCAGCCGCCTACTACTGGGTAAGGGGTTCCATGAATGTGTGCTGCATAAATGTGGAGACTTCACTGTGATAGGCGAAGATTTTTGTTTTGTTTTCTTCATTCTTCCTCCTCTCTCCCCCTATCCTGGAATAGATCGCCAACAGCGCCACCCAAGTTCCTGGTTAGCAGCGGGATCCCATGCAAACTGGCAGCCCGTTGCGCTGGGGGGTCACAGCTTGGAAGCCGGCGCAGAGAGGCTTGCAGTGAGCCCAGCTACGGCCCGCGCCCGGGCCACGTGAAGCGTCACGCCCCGCGCTGCTGCAGGGCAGGCGTCGTCGCCGCGGTTGTGTAACGCTGCAGCCGGAGGGGAGGCGACCCGGACGCCTCTGCTCCGGAGGGGGCAGAGGAGGGAGGGAACGCCGGGCACTGTGCCCGGTATCTTTCTGTGCTTGACTAGCCAGGGTGGGTGGGGGCAGTGAGGCACCCTGGAAGGCGGGAGGAGATGGGTGCTTGCCAGTCGGGTGCCAGGCCACCCGCAGGCTGCGCCCCGGAGCTGAGCTCCCGGGAGAGTGAGGGGCCTGCCAGGCTCACACGGTCCACAGTCAGGTGCGCGCGGCGTGCTCGGTGGCGGCCTCGGCTGCCCTAGCGCCTGGCCGCCTGCCCGCTTCCCATGGGGTGACATCCGCTCCGCCCTCGGTCCCTCCCCAAGGCCGGCAATTCCTGGACACTGAGGCTGAGCGCGGGGGATGAGGGGTGGGGGGAGGCGGCTGGGAAGCCAGGACGGAAAGAAACCCCAGCCTCTGGGGAAGGCCAGGGGGGCCGACGACTCCCTCCGCTGCACACCGGTTCCTAGGAGCGGGTCAGGCGGGGGAGGAGGAAGAAGGCTGGGCTGGAGCGACCGAAGGGATATTCCTCTCCTGGCTTGACTCAGACGCGGGCGGATCCGTCCTCCCCCGTTCCCTCCCAGGAGACGGGAACTTACTTCATTTCCCTGGGGCAGGTTCGCCCACGTTACCCCCTCCCCCCCAACTCTCCGGTTCCTTCCAGCTTCCGTGCCCCCCACCCAGCTGGGTAGGACTCAAGCTGCGCTGCCACCCCCTCTTTCGGGGAAAGGAGGCCGCAGCCGCAGACACCTGGGGCCCGAGTTTGGGGCGGGGGGAGCACTTCGCAGCCGCCAGAGCGTTGTCCAACACGTGAGACTCATGTGATGAAGCCCGGGGAGGGCGGGCAGGTCGCTCCTTCCCTCCCCGGCAGCGGCCAGACGTGCTTAGAGTCACAGGGTAGAACACGTAGCTTCTACCCACCCACTCGCTCCCATTTAACCCAGCCCGCAGCCTCTCCTTACTCCTCGGCTCGTCCCCTCCAGCAACCCCCCCCCTCCGCCCTGAGCAACCCTCCCTTCCCTCCCGCCTCCCCGCCCGCCCCACTTCTCATTCACTTGGCTCGCACAGCTCAGACAGCGCAGCTAGCACACACCGCCAGTCTGTGCGCAGAGCGGGAGCCAGAAGCCGCCGGGACACCCGGCCATGCACGCCCCCAACTGAAGCGACGCCTCAAAGCCACAGCTTCTAGCAGCCCAGCGCATTGCAAGGACGCTCAGGCCAGCTCCAAGGAACATAACTCTTGAGACCCTCGGATCCTCCCTTGTAGGAAAGTCCTCCCTCAGACGCTCGGCTAAGTGCAGACAGGAGCGCACGGTGGCCCCGGCTCGCCGCATCATGGAGCGGATCCCTAGCGCGCAACCACCTCCTACCTGCTTGCCCAAAGCGCCAGGACTGGAGCACGGAGACTTGTCAGGGTAAGTGTGCACTGTGATCCCTTCAATTCTCCGATTCTAGCCTTGTGCTCCGCGACACTGTTAACTTGGGGTACCCCTGGGAGCATGGGGAGAGGGAGGTCTTGCTTGCATGGATAGAGCGCCTGCAGCCAGCGCGCACTTGGGAGTCAAAGCTCTTTCTGGTTCTTCTCCCTGCAGGATGGATTTTGCCCACATGTACCAAGTGTACAAGTCCAGGCGGGGGATAAAACGGAGCGAGGACAGCAAGGTAGGTGCATCCCTGGGGACCCTGGTCCATAGCCCCTCCTGTGCACCGAGTTCCCAAGAAAAGTTTGCTTGTTGGGAGGTTGGCTGGGGGATTCAAGATGTGATGAACTCGTTGTCACAAGTGAGTGACTTGGGAAAGAAGGGCCAGAGAAGGTGCTTCTGGGGTGCGTCTCTGCGCCCTCGCAGGATTTTTTTTTTTCCTCCCCTGCTGCCGAGCCGGGAGAAAGAGTGGCTTCATGTTCCCTCCCCCAGGCACCCATCACTTCCATGTACTCCTTGCAGGAAACTTACAAATTGCCGCACCGGCTGATTGAGAAAAAGAGACGTGACCGGATTAACGAGTGCATTGCCCAGCTGAAGGATCTCCTACCCGAACACCTCAAACTTACAGTAAGTGAGAAGCTGGCTGCGCTCCAAACTAGCTCTTCTGCCCAGAGGGCGGATGGGGGGGGGGGGGGGGGGGTCAGCCGCCGCCTGCAGGCGTCACGAGGAACTGCAGGCTAGACGGGCGGATCAAAGCTCCTGGTAGTTCTGGGTTGGAGGGAACCTCTTTCCCTGACCCAAGACTTTCAGGCAGACACAGAACCATTTAGGGCCTTTTTAAGTTGGCTTCAACACTAGCACAGCTTCCTTTTGGTGATTTCTCACCGCCTTCTTAGTTTCACTGAAGAACAAACCACGAAAGTTTATTTTTTTTTTATTTTTTGCCCTTTTCCTTCTCCACTTTCCATCTGTAAGAGGATCTACTTTAATGTGGGTCTTTATTTTTATTTTCGTCATATCCTTTAGTGGTAGCCAAAAGCTTTCAGGCTTTTCCTTCGGGGGGGAAAAAATAATTGGAAAGGAAGACAAAAGCCTGCATGACTGGAAGTTCTTAAAGGGTGTCAGGGAAAGGGGGGAAAAACCTACATTGGGAAAGCCTCTTGGTTGCCAGACACAGTAGACATCCTTCCCTGGGTTGACACCACAGCAGAGAAATGTTATCCCTGGAGTCCCCGGTGTTAAGGTCAGGGCAGCTGCTGGAGAAATACATCTGTCAGCTCACTTCTGAGACTGTAAGAGCGACTAAAACGCCTCCAAAGATAGAGGACACGTGTTCGGTTTTTGTTTTTGTTTTTTTAAGCCTTCGATCGTCAGTATGTACTTGTTAAACTGAAGACTTTAAATTCAGTAAGGCAGGAGAGGCTCTTCCAGTCTTTGTTGTTACTTATACCCAGTTCTCATCACAAACAATCCTCTCCTGGGACTTAACCGACTTTTTTTTTTCCCTTCAGACTTTGGGTCACTTGGAGAAAGCAGTGGTTCTGGAACTTACTTTGAAGCATGTGAAAGCACTGACAAACCTAATTGATCAGCAGCAGCAAAAAATCATTGCCCTACAGAGCGGTTTACAAGCCGGTGAGTGCTGGAATCTGATTAGCATCTCCAGAGAGAGCCCCAGGCTTGCTGTGGCTCAGACTCTTCTGTCTACATTCACTTTTGCACATCCATTGGAGGAGATGCTTTTTTATTCTTTCCTAAAAGGTCATACTTTCCATTCGGAGTGCACGGCTGTGTGCCCCTGGAATGAGTAGATTTTAGGCCAGTGATGAAATAAATGTTCCTGTGACATTTTGGCCCAAGACTGTCTGGATTCTGAGAGACTTCCCCATTCTCCTTTAAAATGCCAAGACACCTATAATTTGCATTGTGGGTGTTTTACAGCTGGTCTAGTGAGCCCTCACTCACGAGTGAGCAGAACACAGGTCTGCCCCCAGTGTTTTCCTGATTTCTTTGCTTCCTTGTCTTTGGATGTGGGGTGCAGTCTTGGCAGGATGACAGCAGGATTTTTTTTTCCTTTCAGGCATTTCATTGGGATTTGCTGAATAGCCACTAGGTATCTTGGCGAATTGCACAATCTAACAAAACCACTGGTTTCATCATTCATTTCTCCCGAGTTTCAGAGAAAAAAGAGGCACCTTCTAACCTTCCTTCTCTCCGGATCATACAGTACAGACCAGAGGGAATCCTAACACATGCCTTCTCGCATATAATTCTGTCCTGGCCATGGCCAATTCGAGAATCACAAAAAAACCAAACCAGTGTGTCTGCCAGTTTTCTTTCTAAAAATAGAAAGTTGACCAGGACTGATCTGTAGGGGAGTCAGGGATACAGTATATGGGAGAGACTTACAAATAAAGAGCCTAGTTAAAGTTCACAGGGGAGAGATGCAACTGTTTAGTAGGTTAGTTTTTTGTGTGTACGGGTGGTGTTGGATTTTTTGTTTGTTTGGTTGGTTGGTTTTGTTTTTGGCTTTTCTAAAATTCAGACCCAAAAATCTTCGAGCCTCACCCTCCCAGGTGGTGGGATTACAGGTGTGAGCTACAACTTTCATGGGCATGGTGGTGCAAGCCTGTAGTCCCATACTTAAGAGGCAGAGACAGAACATCTTAAATTCAAGGCCAGCCTGTTTTGCATAGGGAATTCCAAGCCATCTAAGACAAAATAAGGAGAACCCTGTCTTTCCAAAACGGAAGTGGGTTGAGAGGCACTATTTCTTTAGGTGGTATTGTTTCTATATTGATTTCACTGTAACAGTCTGGCCTTCTGCTTTCATGAGACCCTTGCCATCCTAATTGCCTGGGCATGGATGTGGTAGCTCAGACTCACAGTCCCAGCACTTTGAAAGTTAGATGAGCTCACCATGAGTTCAAGGCCTGCCTGGGTTGCAGAGTAAATTCAATGCCAATCTAGGCTAGAATGAGACTGCGAGACTGCTTCATTTAAAAAAAAAAAAAAAAAGTGTAACCGGCGACTGTTGAACTTATACATACACAAGAACGCTCTTTTTTTTTTTTTTTTGCGCATCACAAGAAAAACTGTAGATACTACCTCAAATACAACAAGAGTAATTTGTTCTATTTCTCTGAGGTACCATACAGACATTAAAAATCCTGTTTGGGGACAGTGGAGTGTAAGTAACTTAGTGATAACCCATTGTAGTTTGTATCAAAGCCCAAGGATAAAAAACAAGGAATTCTGTCTCTAAGTGGTAGGAATGTTGTTTTTTTTTTTTTTTTCTTTTTTACACTTTTCAACATAATTCTCTATGCATATTACTTTTGGAGTTGGAAATGCAAATTGACTGATGATTTAAAAAAAAAAAAAAAATAACCCACGAAACAAAAGCCCCTGATATACCTACTACCAGCCTTCTAAAATCCTTCTTTCTGGTCTTTTTCTCCAGGGGAGCTATCAGGAAGAAATATTGAGGCAGGACAGGAAATGTTCTGCTCAGGTTTCCAGACATGTGCCCGTGAGGTGCTCCAGTACCTGGCCAAGCATGAGAACACTCGGGACCTGAAGTCTTCCCAACTCGTCACTCATCTCCACCGTGTGGTCTCCGAGCTGCTGCAGGGTAATGCTTCCAGGAAACCCTTGGACTCAGCTCCCAAAACCATGGACTTCAAAGAGAAGCCTAGCTTCCTAGCCAAGGGAACGGAAGGCCCTGGGAAAAACTGTGTGCCAGTCATCCAGCGGACTTTTGCCTCCTCCTCGGGTGGGGAGCAGAGCGGAAGTGACACAGACACAGACAGTGGCTACGGAGGCGAATTAGAGAAGGGCGACTTGCGCGCTGAGCAGCCATACTTCAAAAGCGATCACCACGGACGCAGGTTCGCCGCTGCCGTGGGAGACCGCGTCAGCACGATTAAGCAAGAATCTGAGGAGCCTCCCACCAAGAAGAGTCGAATGCAGCTCTCAGAGGAGGAAGGCCACTTTGCTGGCAGTGACCTGATGAGTTCCCCGTTCCTCGGGCCACACCCACATCAGCCTCCATTTTGCCTGCCCTTCTATCTTATACCACCATCAGCGACTGCCTACCTGCCTATGCTGGAGAAATGCTGGTACCCCACCTCTGTGCCAGTGTTATACCCAGGCCTCAACACCTCTGCAGCAGCCCTCTCCAGCTTCATGAACCCAGATAAGATCCCGACTCCCTTGCTCTTGCCCCAGAGACTCCCTTCGCCCTTGGCACATTCATCCCTCGACTCTTCGGCCTTGCTGCAGGCTCTGAAGCAGATCCCTCCTTTAAATTTAGAAACCAAAGACTAAACTCTTTAGGGGGATCACCTGCTGCTTTGCTGTCCTTCCTCCCTGATTCCAAAAACCACGAAGGTGTCTGTGAGTGCAGAGAGAGATCTTCCACCATGCAGACCCACAGAGAAGATTCAGTGTGAGTGCGTGCGTGTGTGCGTGCGTGCGTGTGTGTGTGTGTGTGTGTGTGTGTGTGTGTGTGTGTGTGTGTAGGACATTAAGTTCCTCCTGATGGCCTGGCATCAGATGATAGGACTGTAGCAGATCCTCTGGGCTTCTCCTTTACCCAGAGGAGTCTCCTGTGAGAGAAATCAGTTGGATATTCCTGTGCTTCAGACGCTTGATCTGTGAGTCACTCCGCAGTTTAGGAGGTGGGTCTGTCTGTGGCTTTGAGAAAAGGTACTTTCAAAAGAGGGCCTTCCAACGCACAGTGCACAGCCAGCTGTTAGGACCCCACCCATGTCCCTTTATTGTCGAGGTGACTCACACCAGGCTGACAGAGTGGACAGACTGAGCTTTCTGCTAAGGTGGCGAGGTAGCCAACACTGGCATGTCACGGTAGTGGTTTGGGCAACTTTCCACAGGTCTCCTCCCCCCACCCCAGCCTCAGATGAATAAAGACAGTGCAGTTCCCTAACTCAGGCTTTTGTGGTGATAAGCTTACTAAGGAACCGAAAATGGCCCCCTTTGTACAAGCTGAGGCTACTGGGGACCCAAGCTGGACCTGAGCAGTCCTCAGGCCCGTGGCACCCCTTCCTAGGTCTCACTTCTATGGCATGCTGTCCAAGAAACCAAAGGACGGTCTCGGAGATGGCAGATGCCCCAAATGTCCCAAAGTGCACAAAGCTAAGCAATCAATTGCTACTATCCCTTATTGCACAGCCAGACTTGGATTTCAGTCTATCCTAAAGCTTTGAATCAAGCTTCTCAAAGGCCTAGCAGAGCTTTGGCACCCCAAGATCCTTTTGTAGGCTAATCCCTCTTGCCCGGCAGCATATGGAGTGTCCTTACTGCTAAAAAGGATTCTGTCTCCTTTAAGGAAGTTTTATTTTTGATTCAGAGTCCTTGTTTTCTTGACTTGCTCAGCCAGCCCTGCACCAGCTTTTCCAAAATGCACTATGCTTGTGTTTTAACTTTCTTTTTATTTGGGCATAAAAGTCGTTGCCTTTATTTGTAAAGCTGTTATAAATATATATTATATAAATATATGACAAAGGAAAATGTTTCAGATGTCTATTTGTATAATTACTTGATCTACACAGTGAGAAAAATGAATGTATTCCTGTTTTTGAAGAGAAGAATAATTCTTTTTCTCTAGGGAGAGGAGAGGTTACAGTGTTTATATTTTGGAACCTTCCTGAAGGTGTGAAATTGTAAATATTTTTATCTAAGTAAATGTTAAGTAGTTGTTTTAAAAATACTTAATAAAAGAATCTTTTTTTCCTGTGGAAGAGAAATGGTCTCCTTGGTTTTAAAAATAACTTGAGTGTCATGGTACTTCCTCAGTCCTCTGGCCTGAAGACAGCATCGAGCTTGTCATGTGCCTGGCATGAAGAACAAGCTGAATCCACATAGTAAATAGATACTGGATTATTTTTGTTTTATTATTTGTTTGTTTGTTTGTTTTGGGACAGGGTCACATGTAGTAGCACATGCTGGGATCAGATTTGCTCTGTAGCAAGGCTGGTCTTGAATGGATTCTCCTGTGTCCACCTAAATGCTGGGATTACAGCCAGGCTCTCTGGAGCAGTAGAGGCTCCCCTCCCCCTCCACCCCCCCCCACGCCTGGTATCCTGCAATGCTGAGGATGGAACTCCCACCTTACACATCTTAAGCAAGCAGTCTACCAACCCGACCACATCCTCTCCTCAGGCATCTATACTCACTCGATGCATGTGTTCAAAGTTAACCTCAACTGCCCTGCAGCTTGATGGGAAAATTCAAGAGTGTGAGCTCATGGACTGAAGTGTCCGAGGAGGCTTCTGGAGGGTTACACACATTGAGGAAAGATTTAACGGATTATTGATGGTAATTGAGGTTGGAGATAGCACTTCTTTCCTAAAACAGGCCAATAGTTTGAAATCAAGCAAGTTATAATGGATTGGCCAAAACCTTCAGCGGTGTTGTTGTTGTTGTTGTTGTTGTTGTTATTATTATTATTATTATTATTATTATTATTATTATTATTATTATTATTATTATTAAATGACTGGGCTGAGAATGTTGCTTCCTTCTCATCATCTTGGTTTGTCCTGAGGTTTCCTCGTGGACAGGATCCAAGATCCAGAGCATTAGAATCATTTAGAATTATCTAGCTGTCTGGAGTTCTCCCCTGTAGGGAAGCTAACCCCAAGGAATTACCAGCACCACCTGCATGTGATGCACTTCCAAATGTCACTTTCTCTGGCTCCTGGGGGGTCTGCAAAGGAGAGAGTTCAGTGTCCTCAGCGCTGGATGAAAGGGCATAGCTGCCCCCAAGCTACACAGTGCTGTGACCAGGCCTCTAGAGAGTGTCGTGGTATTCTGTCATGCCTGTTCCTGATTAGATACTTAAGGATTCTGAGTCTCACACTATCCTGTAGCACAGATGGCATGGTCCCTAAGTCCTACCTTGGGTAGCATCCCTCCTGTCTGCTAAGCCCACCAGGCAACTCTCTCCCAAGGAGAGAGTCAAGGAATAACTCTGGACAGCAAGAAGTGGTTTGAGCACCCTGAACTAAGAATAGATTTGAGGGTTCCACCGGCAGAGGACAACCCAGAGTGTTTCTTCTAGAGTCTGCCACGTGAAGCCCCCTAGAGGCACAGCTGCCTGTCTGTTTTCCTGCCTCTAGAGCGGTCTGAACTTTTCTAAGCCAGGTTTTAGGAGAAGATCCAAGGGTGTTCAGGAAGGTGTGTGAAGTGGCTCTTGTCCCAGCCTTCAGCCCAGTTGAGGACAAAGAAGGCCTCTGTTTAAAAAGGTGTGTGTGTGAGCCGTGAGGGGTGAAGCGTGGACTCTGGGGCCAAGGAGCGCAGAGGCCTGGGATCTGGTGGCCTTCAGACAGGGCGTGCTCGGCGGGGCTGCCGGGATGGTCTCACCCAGCGCTGACCTGCCTCGCCTGTTGACAAAACGTCACGTTTCCGACTAGAGCCTTTCATGTGCGGCCCGCGGCTAAAAGCGGCTGCCGGTTCCTGGAAGCAGACGTGCCTGGCACCGCGTCAGCAGAAACCCGATCCCCGGGGAAGCTTGGCAAGGCTTCGGGATCGCTGGGTCCCCAGAAATAGGGCCTGGCTGCGGGCAAGGCCGCGGCCCCCCTGGTGCGCGGTGGCATGGAATCCTAGGGCGGGGAGGGGAAGGAGTGTAGGGTGGGGTAGGAACTGGTTTTAGGCAGAGCTTTGGATCCCTGGCCTAATAAACAAGGATCGGCAAGCTCCCCAAGGTTCACCTCTCACTAACGCAGCCCCTAACAACTTAGAGACCATAATAACACATTTTGCAGATGAATACAAGCAGGCCCAGAAACATGAGTTCACTTGCCTTCAAAGTCGCCCAGCTTTGGAGTGGGCTGCTGGTTCTGTGGGCTTTGTGGAATTGTAATGGAGAGCCAAGAAGACGAACAACTTTCACAGAACCTACTCCTGAGCCGGGTCCCAGCACTCCGGAGGCAGGGGCAGGTAGATTGCTGATTGCTATGAGTTCGAGGCCGGTCTGGTCTACAAAGCGAGTCCAGGACAGTCAAGGCTACACAGAGAAACCCTTTCTCGAAAAGCGAAACACAAAACAGAACCTACTCCAGAATCGTTTCTGTAGCACCTAATATTCACCCGGCCTTTCTCAGAGCACTCCCCATACAAGACACAATGGTCACGGCACCTGCATGTAGTCGGTACAATTCACACTCCCATGAATCTGAGAAGGAAGGCACAGGCAGGTTAAGCTCTTGCTCAGAGTCACACAGTTCCAGTAGTAAACTGCAGATGAGATGAAACCTAAGTGTTTAGGCTGTGACGTCTATTGCTGAATTACAAAACTACATTGTCCTTCTTGTTATAGTAACGGTTTTTTCTTTTTAATAGTAAAAGCAGCACTAATTACAACCAATACTTTATTTTGATTTTTTTTTTTTTTTTTTTTTTTTTTTTACTATTAAGGATTTTATGTGATCCTCTCTCTGTTTGGGGTCCCGGGGTTGTTTGAGACAGGGTCTCATGTAGCCCAGGCTGGCCTCTAGCTCCCTAACCTCTTTGTAGCCAAGACTCTGTTAGCTATCTCAGTACTAGAGTCACATCCCTGTGCTTGCTGAATTGTACTTCTTGTAGCAGCTATGAAGAGTGGACACTAATATGCCACCACCCTCACTTTTAAAACTTAAAATAAGACTCTGCTATGTAGCCCTGGCTGGCCTCAAACTCCTAACATCTCTGAGCGCTGGGATTAGTTAGAGGTATGTCTACTGTGTCCACCTCAAGCAATTAAGGCAACGTATAAAGTGCACTTATTTATGGGTGAAGGGTATTGCTATGGTGCAGGCATGGAGAGGTCACCGTACAATTGTAGGAATTGTAAGGCCTGGAGACTGAGGGTCATCAGGCTTGGTGGCAAATGTCTTAAGCCACCGAGCCCACTTCTTTAAAAAAGCCTTTTTTTTTTTTTTCATTTTTACTTTATGTATATGAAGAT
Organism: Acomys russatus; assembly: GCF_903995435.1. Classification (NCBI taxonomy): domain Eukaryota; kingdom Metazoa; phylum Chordata; class Mammalia; order Rodentia; family Muridae; genus Acomys; species Acomys russatus. The sequence continues at coordinate 36,481,012 of NC_067149.1, forward strand.
TTTGCTTCTGTGCATGTATATGTTTCACGTGCACGCCTAGTGCCTTCCAAAGCCAGAAGAGGGCATCAGATCCCATGGGACTGGAGTTAGAGATGTTGTGAGCCACCATTTAGGTGCTGAGAACTGAATTCTGGTTCTCTCAAAGAGCAGCCAGTACTCTTAACCACTGGGCCATCTCTGTGGCCTGATGATTTTGTTTGGTTGGTTTTTTAAATTTTGTTTTATGGGTTTCTTTTCTTTTTTCTTCCTTCCTTCCTTCCTTTCTTTCTTTCTTTATTGTTTTTGTTTTTTGTTTGGTTTGGTTTGGTTTGGTTTGGTTGGTTTGATTTGGTTTTTCGAGACAGGGTGTCTCTGTGTAGTCTTGACTATCCTGGACTCATTTTGTAGACCAGGCTGTGTTCAAACTCCCGAGATCCGCCTAGCTCTGCCTCCCTGACTGCTGGGGTTGCAAGCACATGGTGCCTGTTTTGTTTTTAACATGCCTCATTTAGAAATGAGAAAAGTAAAGCCCAGAGGGAAAATGTGTTCCCTGAGGTGACCCATGGTATTAAGAACAAAGCCATGCTTTCTCTGTAGTTCAAATTTACTTTTGCTTTTCAAGACACAGTTTCTCTGTGTGGCTTTAACTGACCTGGAACTCGCTCTGTAGACCAGGCTGGCCTCAAACTCACAGAGATCCGCCTGCCTCTACTTCCCAAGTGCTGGGATTAAAGGCATGTGCCATGACCACCACCACCACCACCACCACCCGGCTAGGTTTACTTCTAACTAGAGCTGCTGCAAGGCTGAGCTTTGACACATAGTTTCTCATTTCGGAACCTCACAGCAGCCCTGTAGATGCCTATCAGGAGAATCAAACTACGAAGTTCAGAGCAAAGCCATCTGCCCAAGGCTTCCTCTGACACTTACGTTAAGTGTCCTCCCAGCCACCACCCCATCACACACCCAGGAACAGACTACTGCCTTCACGATGAAAGCACAGTTTCACATCGTAGTGCACAGCACTCAGCAAGTAGAGACAGGAGGGCTGGGAGCTCCAGGTCAACATCAGTATATAGCAAGTTCTGTGCTATGGGATCTTGCCTAAAATCAAAACAAAAACAATCAACAGCAATAAAAAATATAAATAAATAAATAAAAAGAGCTGGAGGTAGAATGTAGTTGGTAGATCCCTGCTTGGCATGTGAAATGTCCTAGATTCCATCTGCACTGCCACATAAAACTGCGTGGTGATACATAGCTGTAATGCCAGCCTTCTTCATTTGGTGGCAAGAGAATCAGATTAGATTATCTTTGGCTCCAGAAAGAGTTCAAAGCCAGCCTGGGCTACACATGACCATCTTAAGCAAGCAAGCAAGCAAACAACTGGAAAACCAGAGCAAACAAAAACAGAATGGGCTGAACACTTGAATCTGATAGGAAAGGCAAGAGAGCCAAAAGTCAATGGACCACTGTCGGCAGCAAGGTGGGTGTCCTGAGTGTGGAACTCTCCTTCTGGGAGGACATTTCACCACTCCAGAAACAGAGCACAGAGGCGTCTGTCCTGACTCTCATCCTTGGTGGTGGCTCTGGGGTCTGGTTGATGAGAAGCAATTAAGATGCCAGACTACCATGTCATGTTAGAGTTTGGAGGACCACTGGGTATAGCTCCTGGACCACGCAGAGCCCCTAAAGGGCCCCCAAACAAGACGGAATGTATTGAGCTCCTTTGTGATTTCATATAAAGATTATGCATTTCCTGAGACTCAAGTCTTCCCAGAGGAACCTGCTGGGCAAGAGGGAGGAAGGTTTTATGCTTCTTGCCCGCTCCAGGGAGCAGCTCCCTCCAGTGTCCTGTACATCATAGCAGTTTTTTGAAATAAGAATTCTGCTGCTGAAAACTGTCACTAAGGAGTTTGACAGGTTGCAGACTATGCCCCCTTCCCTCTCTCACCTAGAATTCTGAGGGAGCTCAACCACTCAGGGCACTCCCCGCCCCCATCCACCCAGAACCACTCCCTGTTTTACCCCAACCGTTGGCCTGGCTGCCTACAGCCTCTGAACATGAGCTGACAGAGCCCCTCCCCTTGGCAGTGGAAGTCCTTGTGTCCCTGCAGGGCTATCCTATCTTGTGATGTGACTGGCTATGGGCCCAGAGGGTGTCTTCTTTTATAGATGGGCCCTCCCCTCCAGGGCAAGCCTCAGCAAAGTAATGGAGGTAGGACTCCGGAGGAGGCACATGGGCTCTGGGGACAGGGTCAACTTCAGGCTGAGACCAAGGGCATGTGACACCAACTGCTGCTGTCCCTGTCCCTGTCTCTCACTGCACAGAGACTTTTTAGGGGACAAAGAGGGGGAAACATATGCTTATTTATTTAAGGAGAAGGGGGTGGGGGAAGCCCAATGTGGTAGCCCACGCTATAAACTCCAAACTTCTGAAGCTGAGATAGGAGAATTAAAAGCTTAAAGCCAACCTGGGCTACAGAGTTAGACCCTCTTTCAAAAACCTGAAGGAAAAAAAAAAACTGGAAAGAAAAAGAAAATTAATCATGAAGAGATGGGATAGAGATTAGGCAAGGATCTTAGGACATCGGTTCTCAACCTGTGGGTCATCACCCCTTTGGGGATTAAATGACCTTTCACAGGGCTCACCCAAGACCATCAGAAGATGCAGGTATTTGCGTCACTAGTCATAACAGTGGCGAAATTAAAGTTATGAAGTAGCAGTGAAATAATTTTAAGTTGTGTGGGGGGGCGGTGTCCACCACAATGTAAGGAACTGTGTTAAAGAGTTGAAGAATTAGGAGGGCAGGAGAACTCAAGATGGTGGCACTCTCAAAATAAAGAGAAAAGAGGGAGGAAGGGAGGAGAAAAGGGAGGGAGGGAGGGAGGGAGGGAAGGAAGGAAAGGAAGGAAGGAAGAATGGAACAAATAGGCTGAGGCTGTGGCTTAGTTGGTAAGAACCTGGGTTGGCTCAAGACCCTGGGTTCTATACACACACACACACACACACACACACACACACACACACACATACACACACACATACAACCTGGGAATGGTGGTAAATCCCTATGATTCCAGCACCAGAGGTAGAAGCAGAAGGATTAGAAGTTGGAGGTTGTCCCCTGATATGCTACAAGTTTGAGGCCACCCTGAGCTACATGAGACCTGTCTCAAAGAGAGAGAGAAGGAGAGGTTTTAAGCACTTCTCGTACTTATGTCTTTTCTAGTAAGTGGACAGAAACAACCAAAAATAGAAGCAGGCCAATTTATAAGGTGCAAAGGATGTGAATAGGATCCTTCTAAAGGAGACACACAAGTGGCCAGCAAACACACGAAAGGATGCTCAACCTCATTAGTCATCGGAGAACTGCAACCCAAAACCACCACGATGCATCACTTCACACCCGCCAAGACAGCTATGAAAATAACAATCATTTTTTTTTAAACCAGAAAATAACAAGTGTTGTTGAGGATGTAGAGAGATGATGGGAGGTTGCTACAGAGAATATGAAATGGTACAGCTTATAGGGGCAAACAGCTTGCTCAATAAAAGATACAGAATTATCTAATAATACACAGTTCTTGTCCTAGGTGTGTAGCCCTAAAGAAATGAAAGCAGGGGCCCAAATAAAGACTCAAATGTTCACAGCAGCATGTTTGCAAGAGTCAAAGTGAACAATCCAAGTGTCTATAAGCAGATGAAGGAATGAGTAAACTGTGGGGTACATTTGCAGTAGAATATTGCTAAGTCACTGAAAGTAGTGAAGTTGGGTGGGTGAGATGGTTCATAGGGTAAGAGTTCTTGATACCAGGCCTGATGGCCTGAGTTTGATTCCTGGGACCAAAATAGTGGAAGGAGAGAAATCATCCATTCTAGTTGTCCTCCAACCTTCCACATTCAAGTAATAAATAAATTTAGTAAGGAAGAAAGGGGGAAGGAGTGGCATAAGAATAAGATAGATGAATGCCAGAAACACTAGGCTAAATGAAGCAAACCAGACACAGAAGGTCACGTATTAGGTGAAATCTTTTATATGAAGTGTACAGATTAGATAAAACCATAGCAACAGAATACAGACTGGCAGTTACCAGGGCTTGGGGGAAAAGAAAAAAAAAAATGAGTAGATGACAGTGGTTAAGAACAATTGCTGTTCTTCCAGAGGACTAGGTGGCTTACAAACTGCTTGTAACTTTTGTTCCAGAGGATACTCTTTTCTGGCTTCCATGGGTACCAGGCACACAGAAAGTAAACACACACACACACACACACACACACACACACACAGAGGCAAACATATAAAAAACAAGTAAATCCTTAGAAAAATAATCAAAATCTTCCCTGGGGCTCAGTTGATAGAATGCTTGCTTGCTTGCTTACTTAGCACATACAGAGACCTGGATTTGACCCCCAGAACTACATAAAATCAAGCGTGGTAATGTAGACCTGTAATCTAAGTACTTCACAGGCAAAGGACCAAATGCTCAAAGGTGATCCTGACAACCTAGTGAATTTGAGGGTAGATAAATAGATAGATGGGGTATAAAAGTGGTAGTGCAGCAATTTGGTCCTGAGTTGAGTCTCATCATTAGAAGAAAAAATAATAGACCAGCAAGAAGAACCCTCTGTTTACTAATCTCATAGCTTCAAATTCCAGGTCAGTTTCATCCATTCATACCATACATCTTTTTCTCCTTCTGTATTACTTTGAAACAAATTTGGACATTATATAGTTCTATTTGTAAATATTTCGGTGTTTATCGCTATAGGAAAGGGAATGTTTATCTGGGGGCCAGACCCATCTTGCCTCCAACTTGCTTCCAATTTGCCTACCCAGCATTCCACCATTGGCTAATTGCAATCGCTTGTACAGATCTCTAAAAGATAATACTCTTAAAAAAAAAAAAAAAAAGTCAGGTCGTGGTGGCATCTGCCTTCAATACCAGTAGTCTGAAGGCAAAGGCAGACAGGTCTCTAAGTTCTAGGCCAGGTAGGGCTACACAGAGAAATTCTGTCTCAAAAAACCAAAATCAAACCAAATAAACAAACCCTCCACCATACTGTTAGACTTTAAAATTTAACAGTCCTGGGATGTCATTTCTTTAACTCATTTGCTGAATACAATATGATTGGTTTGTTTGTTTGCTTGCTTGCTTGCCTATTTATTTTTAGTTTTTTCAAGACAGGTTTCAGATGGTTTTTTTTTTTTTTTTTTCAAGACAGATTTCTCTGTGTAGCTGTGGCTGTGTGTCCTGGAACTCACTCCGTAGACCCTGGCTGGCCTTGAATTTACAGAGATCCACCTACCTCTGCCTCTGCCTCTGCCTCTGCCTCTGCCTCTTAAGTGCTGGGATGAAAGGCATGCTCCAGGCTTCAAATTTTTAAAATTTTATGTGTAGGAGAGTTTGTCTGCATGTATGTGTGCCACATGCATAAAGTGCCTATAAAGCCCAGAAGAGGGCATTGGATTCCCTAGAACTGGAGTTCAGAAGGTTGTCACCCACCATGTGGGTGCTGGAAACTGAACCTGAGTCCTGTCCAAGAGCTGGCAGTTGTCTTAAGCACTGATATATCTTTCTAGCTCCTTGGTTTCTAATTTTAAAAATATAAAGAGAAAGAGTCCACCTGTTTCTATAATTCTCAGGTATATAAATCCCATCACACTCACCCACAACTAGATGGGTAGAAACAGTTTTAAGTTCTTGTAATGTTTAATTATACAAAACCATACAAATATAAATGCAGATGATCATTAGTCTCCTTTTCTTTCCACACAAAAATAGCATGCTATTCACATGACTCCACAGTTCTTATTTAACTTAATATTTACATGGGAACCTACCCACGTGAATACATAGGTGTTCAGTTCTCTCTTACTACTGTGTAGTAATGCACTGCACAGATTTGTTTGACTAAGTCCCAGTTAGGCATTTGTAAGTTTTCTCTTCTCCTCTCCTCTCCTCTTCTCTCCTCTTCTCTCCTCTCCTCTCCTCTTCTCTTCCCCTTCTTCTTCCCTTCTTTCCTCCTCCTCCTTCCTCCTCCTTCTCTCTCTCCTCCCTCCTTCTCCCTTCTCTCTTTCTGACTGTTTGCCTCACCCTTCTTTCTTCTTTTGCTCTTTCCATCTCTCTCACTTTCTTTGTCTTTCTCCTCTCCTTCTTTCTGACTGTCTACCTCTACTGCACCCCTGTTTCTTTCTTTCTATCTCTCCTCTGTCTGTCTGTTTCTCTTCCGTGTGCATGTGTGTGTTTCTCGTCTTTCTTTCTTCTTTCTTTCTTTCTTTCTTTCGTAGAGTCTCATGTAGCCTTGACCTTGAACTGTGACCCTCCTATCTCTACCTCTCGAATATTAACTAGGGCTGCAGGTGTGTATCACCATGCTTGACTTTTGGGGTGGTAGTCTAACTACCATCAGGCTGTGAATTTGTGATCTTCCTGCTCCATTTCCTGAGTTCTGGGATCCATATACAACCATGACATTTGGCTAAGGGCTATTTTTGATGTCTCGCCATTACCAGAAGAGCTGCAGAAGTGCGTGAAGTAATACAGGTGCCACTCTGTAGTTATGTAATAGTATTTATGAGCTAAACTCCCAGGTGGGGTTACTTAGAAGGATGTATGAGCATCTGGACGAACACACCTACACACAACACCAGCATCCCAGCACTTAGGAGGCAGAGGCAGGAGGATTCTGAAGTAGAGGGAAGCCTGAGGCTATATAGTATGATCCTGTGAGAGACCCTAAAACACTGTAAAAATAACTCTGTGTCTCTCTGTCTCTGTCTCTCTGGGTGTCTCTGTCTCTCTTCTCTCTGTCTCTGTCTGTCTGTCTGTCTGTCTGTCTGTCTGTCTCTCTCTCTCTCTCTCTCTCTCTCTCTCTCTCTCTCTCTCTCTCTCTCTCGTGTGTGTGTGTGTGTGTGATCTGTGTGTGTATATTCATGTGTGTTAGTACCGGTGCGTGCTCCTGTGTGGAGATCAGAGGACAGCCTCAGATGCTAGTCCTTTCCCTCTGCTTCATTTCATATAGTGTCTCTGTTGCTTGCTGATGCATATACCAGGCTGGTTGGCCCTCAAGCTTCCAGGAATTCTCTTGTCTCTGTTTCACTCAGCTTCACACAGGTCCTGGACATTCAAACTCAGGTCTTCATGATTGCATGTCAAACACTTTGTCCACTGAGCCATCTTCCCAGCTATCTATCTATCTATCTATCTATCTATCTATAATCTATCTATCTATCTACCCAGTGTAGTTTCTGTAATATAGGAGAATGGAATTTCAAGTTAATCTTCAACGTCTGCACACAGTGGTATGCCAGTAGGTACTTGTAAAGAAGCAGGTGTGCTAGGCACTGCCAGCCCTCCCCTCTGTGAAAAAGGCAACTCCATCCAAAGGGGATGGACAGGTCCTATGCTCTTACATGGATTTTATACTTATTGCAGAGATGAATCCCAAAGAGTAAGTGACATCTCAGGCTGTGCTGGGTGGCCTCAAAAAATGTTGTCACCTCCTTGAATCATTTCTACAATCACCAAAGGTGGTCTTAGTGACCTTGTAAAGACTGCTGTGACAATGACAAGACCTTGAGTGCAAATGCATGTAGTGCAAATTAGCCTATAGCAGGCAATTCAATGCATTCACAGGGACATAGACTAAAGTGCAAATGGCTGATATAACTGTCTTTTCAGAGAGATGGGGCGGGAGGCCAGAGAGAGATAAGAGGAGAAGCTGACAGAAGTCTGTTTATAGCCAGACACTGCTGCTACCACACAAGGCAGATGCATTTTGTGGAACACCATTGTATCCTAATCCAAATCCAGACTCAGTGAACTCAAGTGACTCACCCAAGGTCATACAGCAAGCAGATGGCACAGGGAGGGTTTCAACAGAGGCATGACTCAAATGACCTTGCTGACAGGACCTTGGATAACAGAAGAATGCTGGATGCCAAACTGGACAAAGAAGTCAGGAGGAAAGGTAGTCAGAAACAGAGTCCCTACTTCATAGCACTGAAGGACCCATTGAGCAGTGGGAGAGATGATGCTTCTGCTTCCTGTCTCTCCCTAACCTGGAGAACAATTTCTCTCCAAAAGGGAGGCAGTGAGATTATCTTATAAGAAAAATCATGGGCTGATGGGATGGCTCAGTGGGTAAAGGTACTTGCTGCCAATTGACCTGAGCTCAATCCCCAGAACACACATGATGGAAGGAGAGAACCAACCCTTGCAAGTTGTCCTCTGACCCCCACATGCACCCTTTGGTGTATACACACACATATACAAACAATAATAATTAAATAAACACTTTTAAAAATCAGGCCCCATGGAGCTTACCTATGTTACGTTTAGAGCTATGCTCATTCGGCATTTCCTGTAACACAGACCTCAGTCTATAAGGGCTTCTTTTGGGGGCCCTGGGGCTTCTCTGGGCCTGACTAGCCAGAGTTATACCTAGGCTTTCAACAGTGGGAGAGAAAAGAAGATGGGGGTGGGGGTGGGCAGAGCCTAGTATTGGCTTCCCTTGGGGCTCCCAAGTCTGGCTGTGTACTGGGGTGTTTCTTAGGGCGGTGGCTTTGGCTCCCCTGACCCATAGCTTTGCAAGGCCCAGCCTTGCAGACAAGGCACTCACTGTGCAGGCATGTTCCGAGCCACTGGCCCCGAGTCCCAGCCAGCTGGGGCCTGCTACAGTGAGTCAGTCCTTCACTGGGGGAAAAACTGTGGGGCCTGTTCCCTAAGTCATTTTTTCCAGGATGGCCCTGTCTTGGACTGGCTTCCAGAAATTTTCCCTCTGGGATTCAGCATGGGGTATTCCCACGGGTCCCTGGCCAACATGAGGGACAGGTCATATTGTACATCTTAGCCACATACAAGTCACTGGAAACAGCTATCTGAAATATACTACTTTCCCCATGCACAAAAGGGGAAAGAAAATCTATAAGGGGTAAGTCTGTATTTCTACTACAACTGTGGCCAAATAGTCACATCCTAGGGGCAAATGAGGCGCACAATGAAGTGTTGTCTTCTGTCATAGGACACTGTGGCACAGCAGGTCACCTGAAGCATAGGCGGCAGTGGTGTCTGACCAGTCAGCCTACCTTTCTGAAAAGTGATGCTCCCTCTGGCCCCTTGCATGGTAAAGAAATCCTCCTTATCTCCTCTGAACATCTTACCCCAGCTGTGCCCCATCATCTCCTGCAAGTGTCCAGGCTTCAGTTTCAAATCAGGTCACCTTGCTTTCCCTTCTGGCACTCCGAGCTCTCCGGCACTCCTGAGGCCACTCCATATATGCAAGCTGGGCCTTCCCTGGTTCAATGTGACAGACTACTGGGAGGACGTTTGAGTGTAGCTGTTGGCTCTCAGTAGTCCAGGCTACAGATTTTTTTTTTGTTTAGAGGAGAGAGGTGCCTGCCTGCCTCCAAGGCCTTGCTCGGTCTTGATGATTAGTGCCAGGGGACTTAGGGGTGCACAGAGACACATGTTCCTGTCACCATGAAACTGACAGCACAAGGAGGACGTATGTAAATGGGATAACTGCACAGACAGAAGCCAATGATCTGGAATAACGTGGAGGCGGGACACGGGAAAGCAGGCCACAGGTCTGGGGATTGTTTGCGGCATTTGGGGAAAAGTTTGCCTGAGCAGGGATAGGTAGGTAGGAGTTGTCTGGTTGAGGTGGCAAAGGGTGTAAGAACAGTTTGTTATGGCCTCAACTGAACCCCTTCCTCAAAAAAAAAAAAAAAAAAAAAAAACCTGTCAAAAATTAGTTAACTAATTTTATGTCAACTTGACACAAGCTGGAGTTATCTGAAAAGAGGGAACCTCGATTGAGAAAATGTCCCCAAGTGATTGACAGGAGAAGGCTCTGCCTATTGCGGGTGATGCCATCCCTGACAGCCAGTCCTAAGACTCTCAGTACTTAGCAGGTGACCTTATTTGAAAAGTCTTTGCCACCACTGTGTGCCGCTAGACCTGGTTTAGAGAGATCTGGGCATTGAACCCAGTACTTTTTATGTCCTAGGCAAGGACTCTATCAACTCAACTATGTCTCCACGTCCCCTCCCTTCTTTTCAGGGAAACCCCACGGCCTGCATATGCTAAGCAAAGACTCTGCTGCTGAGCTACATCCTCAGCCCATGGGCTTTAGAGACAAGATCATAATATGGAGCCCAGGGTGGTTTTAAACCCATAATTCTCCTGTGTCACCTATTGTGCTAAGATTATAGACATGTGCTATCAAGCCTGCTCATTGACTAGGATCCTTTAGAAGTAATAAGAGCAATATGAGGTCATGAGGCTAGCCTCTTAATACTGACTGGTGGGGTTTCTGCTGTTTCGTTCGTTTGGTTGGTCGGTTAGTTGCTTTGGGTTTTTGATACAGGATCTATCTATCTATCTATCTATCTATCTATCTATCTATCTATCATCTCTCACCTAGGCAGGCCTCAGAGTTCTACTGATGTTCCTGCCTCAGCTGCTGGGAGTTTTATGAACCACTATAGCCTGCCTTGCTGTAGTTTTTCTTTCTTTCTTTCTTGATAGTAGCAGAGACTGCACCTTGGTCGCTGTGCATATGAGGCAATCACTCCACCCCAGCCATCATACTAACCTTGCTGATTGGTTATTTTACATAAAGGGATACTTTTTGAAGATCAAGGCAGAGATGGAGCCATGCCTGTGTCAGCCAAGGGACACTGCTAGGTCAGATGTCAGAAATGGCACAAGGACCACCATGAGGAGGAGGAAGCAGCTATTACACAGGCCTTGATCTAGGACTCCTAACACATGGAACTCCAGACCAGTCATCCCTGGTGTTCAAAGATGCCTGACTATAGTCCTTGGCAGATAAGACCAGTTAGTAGGCACAGGAGCAGAGGAAATAGTCCTAGGAAAAGCTGGGAGGCCTGAGAGGCAGGTTTGAGAGCAAACCCACCTGTCTGGAATGCAGTCAAAATTCCTTCACATGAATGAGACAGAAATGAATCAGTGTGGGCACCTCCTGCCACTATAGAAACAACACTAAAAACAAAAACCTTGAAGATGCATAGATTACTCAAGATAAGCTGCGGGGAGGTAGGAAGTGACTCTGCACTCAGGGGCTTCCCTGTGAGGGTGGGGACTGGAATCTTCAGTCTGATCTGTGTGACCTGAGGTCAATCACCCTGTCTCCGGGCGTCAGTGTTTCCTTCTTTATGTGACCATGGCACTAGTAGTTGCGCTGGCTTCGGTGCAGCACACAGGATGTGTCTGAGAGAGAAGGCCACCATTTTGTCCTTGTGCTCGCCATCTAGTTGGGTGGTGCCATTCATTCTGACAGTGTACAAGACAAACAGCAAGCTCAGGCCTTCGAGGGCTGAAGCACCGTCTTCCCTCACAGGTACCTCCAACCCTTCTGGGCTGAGCCCCTGGGTGGCCAGGGCAGTATTTCTCAACTCTTTCCTGATTGGATGGGATAGTCGACACATAATCCAGTCAAGCCAATCAGGATCTTCCCCTTTGGTGACTGACTCTGGGGGTAATGTAGTGGTAGGAGTGGGGGCGAGATGGGGGTGGTGAAATTACATCTCTGTTTCTGTCAAGCTTCCCAGAGCCACTCAAGATTCAGTCTTGGAGCGTCTCTGTATTGCTTAGGTTAAGTGGAGAGCAGTTTCTGGCCAGGTGTTCTGACTCCGAGGAGTTGACCTTGTCAATTTAAGCCACGGATAATGAGAGCCTACCGTTGGCTTTGGTGTGTGCTGTTCTGGCATGAGCCTGTGCCTGCCCTGTCTCCCCCTATAGTTAAGGGACTCATTATTGACAGTACGTGCAGTACTGAGCCTCCAAGACACCTGGCCTCTTTTGTTTCTCTCCGCAAACTATTTGAGTCAGAAGTCAACATTCCCCTCACTGCCCCCCGATCCCTCCTCACCCCCAACCCCCGCCGGAGACAGGGTTTCTCTGTAGCCTTGGCTATCCTGGACTCGGTCTGTAGACCAGGCTGGCCTTGAACTCACAGAGATCCAACTTCCTCTGCCTCCCCGAGTGCTGGGATTAGAGGTGTGCAGCACCACCACCCCCGGGTCCCCTCACTCATCTTAAAGTAAGGGAACTGAGGCTCAAGAAAGAAACATGACACAGAACAGAAGGAAGCATGGACAGTTCAAGGCCTGATCCAGGAAGGAATAATCTTTCTTTCGCAAGACTTTTGGCAATCATTTCCTTTAAGATAAAGAAGAGGAACTGCCAAAGGCTGGTTGGGGTCAGAAGTGTATGCAGAAAGGCTGTTGCAAGATCCCGGAGAGCTCAGTAATCCATAGACACACAGGATTAGGAATACATTCTGTGTTCAAGAAGTGGCTAAAAAAAATAATAAAATCATTACGCTATTTATTGAGTACTGACCAGGCTTTCTTCTATCCCTCCTTTTATGCTGTTTTGTTTTGTTTTCCCAGACAAGGTCTTATGTAGCCCAAAATGGTCTTGAACTTGCTATGTCGCAGAGACATGACCTTGAACTTCTCATTCTTCTGCCTCAGGGAGCACAGGCATAAAACACCTTGTTAGCCCAATGTATTTGCTGTTGTGATTCCAATCTAGGCTTTCTGTGTGCTGTGGAGGCACGTTACAAACTGATATACACTCCCCAACTCCAGGCATTGTGCATGATCAGGCAAGGCTACCCAGCAAGGGCCTGTCTCCAAAACAAAATAAAACCAATCACTGTCTCCCAGCCAACAATGGGACTTCTGTTCCTAATCACAGCTACTTGGGAGGCTGGGGCAGGAGGATTAAAAATTCTTGACCAATGTTGGGCAACTGAGACTTTCTCTTTAAATAAAAAGTAAAAAGAGAGCTAGGGATTAGGGATCTAGTTCAGAGGTAGAAATGCTTAGCTGTCACCTGACCTTCTTTGGATGACACTACTATGACCATTTTGCAAAAGAGGGTTTAGAAGAGGAAGCGATTTCCTTGAGTTCAGACAGTGAACAGCAATCAATGTTCAGCTATCTGGCATCTATGTGTACTTCTAACCACTGGAATACATAGCCTACCTTCTAATGGATGAATGAGTTCAAACATATTAATAAGATGCATGCATAGACATGCACATGGAAGAAAAGCCACAACACATGAGTTTTGAATACAAAAAGAAAGAACAGCATGGAGATATAGTACATTGGTAGAATATTTGCCTCTCTTGGGTCTTGGATTCTATTCCTAAAAATAGCATAATTGGACATGCGTCCTTTTTCTTTTTCTTTCTTTCTTTTTTTTTTATTTTTATTTTCTAAAGCTACCTACCGTACCTTTCCATGATGATGGTCAAGTTTCTCTTTTCTCCAGTCCACCCTCTCTGAGGAAAGGTTTTTCTATATAGCCCAGGTTAACTTTGATCTCATGTCATAACCCACACTGCCCTCACTGCCCTTGAAAGCACTGAGATCCTCAGCCCTGAAAGCACAAGGATTATAGACATGTGTCACCATGTTCAGCTATAATAAACAAGTCTCTCTCTCTCTCTCTCTCTCTCTCTCTCTCTCTCTCTCTCTCTCTGTCTTTCCCTCCCACCCTGGTTTTTTGTTTGTTTGTTTGGTTTGGTTTTTTGAGACAGGGTTTCTCTGTGTAGCCTTGGCTGTCCTGGACTTGCTTTGTAGACCAGGCTGGCCTCGAACTCACAGAGATCCACCTGCCTCTGCCTCCCAAGTGCTGGGATTAAAGGCGTGCGACACCATGCCTGGCACAATAAACAAGTTTCTAAGGAGGAAAAAACATTTTTATATTCTCTATAGGCTTTGAACTTTTTCAAGCCTACTTTAGTTGGGGATTAAAGAACCCTCTCTTCTAACTCGTCTACCCTAGATAGGAGAGAAAAGAGGTTAATGAGAACAGGAGGAGTAGACCTTTTTAGACTCAGTTCTTTGGAACAATTCCACTCTTTGTCATCAGAATTCCAGCAGACTGGTTAAACGGCCAATCAGCAATTCAGTGAAGGTGACTGCAACCATAGCAGCTGGAATCCAGAACAGCAGCTGGAACCCGAAACCTTGTAGCATTCTCTGGAGGGTTTTTGTTTTGTTTTGTTTTGTTTTGTTTTCCCCTCTAGAGGCATCTTGAAGCACAGCGATGAACAGCCAAACAATAGGAAGCGATGCAAAAATAAAAAAGCCAAGCCTCTAGATTTGGGCTCATATATATCTCTCAGAGTACATACTAGGATGTTTATCAGGCTGACCAAGACCATGCCCCAGCAAGAGGTGGTTCTTCTTCTAGTGGACAAATACCATACACCCTCACACAAATCTGTTTCACATCCCACGCTTGGCATCGAAACAAAAATATGTTTACATCTACTACAAGCCTCTGTAGGACACAACCAGTGAGAAAGACCAACCCTAAAGACTGTGTAAATCAGTCTGGGTATGACAGTGCAGGCCCCACTGGAGATGGTGAGCCCTGAGGTGCAAGCCCTTCATCTGTAGGTTGCCTTTCCTATAATTCTGAGTGTCACTCACTTTGGGCATAAAGATCTTGAGAGCAGCAGGCCGGTGGTGTTACACACCTTAAATCCCAGCACATGGGAGACAGAGGCAGGTGGATCTCTGGGTTTGAGGCTAGCCTGGTCTACAGAGTAAGTTCCAGGATAGCCAAGGCTCACAGAAACAAAACAAAGAGATCTTGAAAGCATCTCACATTTGTCATGTTTCGGACACAGGCTGCCTGTTTGCTTTAAAGCCAGATCAACACAAAACAAACCAAGCACAGTCAGCTTCAAGGATCCTGGGGACCCAGTGCCCAGCAGTGTCTACTGCACTGAGGTCCCTCCAGCAGCCCTGGGACAGAGCAGGTGCAAGCAGGGATGTAGTGCTGTCTTCTGGCCTACAAGAACTCTAAATTGCCAGGAGATGTGATAGGAGTTTGTTTTCAGTATAGCCTTATCCTTTAGGGAAACCTCTTACTGGTCTTGTGTGGGGGGACATAAAAGTCATAAAAATTTTGGGGGAGAAAAATAAAACTTAGAAATGTGCATCCCGCCTGCTAGACATGTTAGAAATTTGAGTTTGCTTTGAGCATTTTCCTTGTCCTTGGAGCCATATGGAACATTTAGATACATGAGTTTTTTAATTCTCAATACACTCAGAGGTAGAGAGGGTGACTGTCCTTGTAGTCTCTGGGGAAACTAAGGCTGAGAGTTTCAAGGTTACATATCTAGTAAGTGGAACACACAAGAGCTAAATACACATGCGACTCCAAAGTTTCTCTCTGTCTTTCTGTTTGTCTTTTGATACAGGGTATCTTGTAAGCCCAAGTTGGCCTCCAACTCTATAATATATGGCTGAGGGTTACCAGGAGTGGTGGCACATACCTTTATTCCCAGCACTTGGGAGGCAGAGGCAGACATATCTCCAAGTTCAAGGCCAGCCTGGTCTACAGAGCAAGCTCCAGGTTTCAGGACAGCCAGGGGTCTATATAGAGAAAATATATCTTGGAAAACCCATTATATAGCTGAGGGTGATATGATGTACCCCTATTTCCACCTGCAAAGTCTGGGGTTACAGGTGTGCACAATTACACCAGGCTGATTCAATACCAGGGACCTAACCCAGGCCTTTGGCAATGCTAGACCAGTACTCTAGCAACTGAGCTACGTCCCCACTTAGTTTTTGACAGAGGGCCTCATGTAGCCCATGCTCTCCTCAGACTCAAACTCTATACGTAGCAGAAGGTGACTTGCAACTCCTGATCTCTCTGCCTCCAACCTCCCACATGCTAGGATCATAGGCACATATTGTCTACTTTCAAATTCTTCACTGTTAGCCACAGTGCTGTGTTCAGTCTTATGCGCGCACATAGCTGCTGAAACCTAGATGTTCACCTCACCTGTGACCACCCATCAACTCTTCAGTAAGCACCTACGAGCAAAGCTTTTCTTGGATGATGGGGATGAACTGAGTGGACAGAAAGCCCTGCCCTCATGGAACTTCCATGATGACATTAGCGGGATCAAAGTGGCATTAGAGGTGGGATTATGCCTGCTGTTTATAGATAAAGCGTCCAAGGCAGATGCTCCCGAAGGTCTGCTGGTCCTCAACACCCTGCGTACGTGCGCTCTCTTTGTTGTTGTTACCGTTGAATGAATGTTCATTTAAAACCTACAAGTAGAACATTATGATAGGCAGATTTGGGCCCAAGGGTCCCGCTCAAACTAAGGCACCAGCCAAGGACAATACAGGTGGTAAACTTTAAAACCCTACCCAGATCTAGCCAATGGTCAGAACAGTCTCCACACTTGAGTGGAGAGTGGGATATGACTTTCTTACATACTCTGGTGCCTCACATTTGACCATGTCCCCTGGATGGGGAGACCTGGTGACACTCAGAGGAAGGACAGCAGGTTACCGAGAAGAGACTTGATACCCTATGAGCATATACAGGGGGAGGTAATCCCCCTCAGGAACAGTCATAGGGGAGGGGAATAAGGGGAAAAGGGGAGGGAGGGAAGAATGGGAGGACACAAGGGATGGGATAAACATTGAGATGTAATAAATTAATAATAAATTAATAATAATTTTTTTTAAAGTTTCTGGAGGTCTGGTAGAGATGCACACACACACACACATGCATGCACGCACACACACACACACACACACACACACACACACACACACACACAGCTCTCGCCTCATGATTCACTCATTCTCTGGGGATCCTTCTCGAATGTCTTTCTGGGCTGGAGCTTCGGTTGAGGCCACAGGACAGCTGTATTGACTCATACCCCAGGAAGCTGACAATGTCCTTAGACAAGCCCAAAGCAGAAGGGACAAAGCCAAGGGCGTTTGGAACAGCTGAGCCAGTAATAGTGTGTGGGGTCATAGAAGCTGTTCACCCTCCCAGGGTGGCCCATAGCCAATAGTGAGCCCTGTCCCTAGGTGTGTGAGAGAGTGCCAGGAGAGAGGACAATGTCTCCAAGTCTCAACAAGCCCTTGGATGTTCAGGCAGCTGGATACCCTTACACTGCACCTTCCTCATCTGGAACATACTCCAAAACATGATGGAGTTGGATGAAATAATGGCTTTTTGAACCCAGTTTCTCTCTTAAGTTTTTTACTCTGCCTTAGTGACTTCCAGTTCCTCATTTCTTGTGACCACAATGTTTCCTAATAAAGTCATTCCGCATAAAGGTATAAATAACTGATAAACATTTCAAATCTTGTATCTTTCAGAAACTAAAGCTCGGTGGAAGGGAAATTTTATTTTTATTGGTATTTATTTATTTATTTGTTTGTTTATTTATTTATTTATTTATTTATTTATTTGAGACTGAGGTATAGGTTGGTCTAGAACTCACTATAGAGCCCAGGCTGGCCTTGGACTTGTGGTAATCCTCTTGCCTTAAATGCTGGGATTTATAGGCATTCACCATCACACAGTGCTTCTGCAAACACTTCACAAGTACCTAACAGGGTCCTAGACAGAACAAAATTCTATCTCCAACCATACACAGTGGCCAGTGCCCAATGAGCTAAAGTGTCCATGTTGGCTACCCAATCACAGTGGAAATTACTTCTCCCCCTCCTCGATTCAAGTAAGGAAAGAGCCTCAGTAAAAGAGTGCTTGTCTAACATGCATACAGTCCTGGGTTTCATCTCCAGCACTGAGAAAGAAAATGGGGGAGGGGAGGGGAGGATAAAAGGGAGAGAGCTCACTTCTTGGAGGAACCCTATAGTGCTATATTGAATCAGGTTGTCAGGCCTGGCTGCAAGCATCTTAACCTGCTAAGCCATCTCACCAGCCCCTAATCATCTTTGTTACACTAAAGATGAGGCTTTACTTTGGGTCTCAGCTCCACAGTTAATGATAATAACCAATTTCAGGACAAGATGGTTAGACTCAAATACAAGCTCTCTGAAGACAAGTCCCTTCCCCCTATTTTGTTCTCTACTGTAACCCCAGATCCTGGGGGGTGGGGGGTGGGGGTGCCCAACAGATATAGGCCTGGGATAACTGTTGGTTGCATGGGGAGTACCGATCTGGGCAGGGGTCTCTTTGAGGCCAACCAGGTTGATGGAGTCTGGAGTCAGCCAGAGTTGGGGGATTCAACGCCTCTGCAGTGACAAGCTTTGGGGAGGGAGACCTCCAGTGAGCCACACACCGCAGCATGCAGGAAGAGGGAAGTTTTCACTCATTGATAACCATCATTGTGAACACTCCTCCCTGACACCCCTTCCTTCAAGTCCTGGCCTCCTTACTGGAAGACATAAACTCGCCCCAGTTTTCTACATCCTGGGCCTTCAGAGATTTCATTGCCTGCTAGAAGCCTCTAGACTAGGGTGGTACAGACCCTGGGAGGTTCTGGCAGGTTTGGGGTACTTGTGACATGTGCATGGGGAAGCAGCTTCGATGCACTAACTCTAGTTTATTTATTCTTTAGTACCCGATGGTGACCTGGGTCATTCCTTGAGGATGAAGGCAAGCTCAAGGACACAAGGCCAAAAAGGACAAAATTGAAAACCACAGCAGCTGAAGCAAATCACACACACACACACACACACACACAAAGCCACCATGTTGGGAGACAGTCTGATATAGTCCAGGCTAGCCTAGCTATGTTGCAAAGGTTGGCCATGATGCCACAGAGGCTGACCTTGAACTCCTTCTACCTTTACTTCTCAGATATATGGCTAGGATCCTGACCCTGGCCTAGCCTACTGGGCTGCAAATCCCAGTCCCTTTTCCAGGCAGCTCTATGACCATAAGCAACATAACCTGACTTCGCTGAGACTCTATTCCCTCCTCTACAACAGACTTCTGTAAGTAAATGAGTTAATGAGTTCCTGGCCTTTAGGAATCCTGGCGTAGCGAGATGTGATAGCTCATACCTATAACCCCAGTACTAAGTTGATTAAAGAAAGATTCCTGCAAGTTTGAGGCCAGCCTGGGATACATGGTAGGTGCCAGGGTAACCTGGGCACAACGTGAGACCATGCCTCAAAAGCAGGAAAAGGAAGACAGACAAACAAACAAATAAACAACAGGTTGGAAGGAGATAGCTCATTTTGGTGACATACTTACCTTGAAAACACAAAGATCTGAGGTTGATCCTCAGAATCCATATTAAAAACTCAGAGACAGGGAAATAGAAACAGTAAAGTCCTTGGGTGGAGGTGGGGAGCTCTGTGTCCTGCCACCCTAAACCTAATAGGTGAGCTGCAGGCCATTGATAGACCCGGCCTCAACAACAACAGCAAAGAAAGACAGTGACCAGGGAACTATAAAACGAGTGTAGAATTTTCTCTTTTCTTTTGCGAGACAGGGTCTCTCTGTTGTAGCCTTGGCTGTCCTGGACTCGCTTTGTAGACCAGGCTGGCCTCGAACTCACAGAGATGCTCCTGCTTCTGCCTCCCAGCGCTAAGATGAAAGGCATATGCCACCACGCCAGGCGAGTGTAGGATTTTCTAAACATGGGCCAGGTTGCTGTGCATGCACAGGTCACTGGTCTGTGAGCTTCTAATGACAAGAGGCCTGTACCGTTGCTATGAGAACGTGAGTTGAAGTTTGTAAAGCAATGAGCATCTATGTGCTGGGCCCAGAGTCAGCTCCAGTGCTATTTGCTATTGCTCATACAGCCATCAGTACCACTAGCCCCGGGAGAAGAGACCTGCCTGATGCTATTTCACAGGGAAAGGAAGTAAGGACCAGAGAGATGACTAACTGACCTGTTCCCTGACCCACTGCTTAGGAGTGACAGTGGTAGGATTTGAAGCCAGGTCAAGTTGACCTTGCCTCTGTAGCTAAAGAGTAGTGGGTGGAGAAAAGGCAAAGGCTTCTGGAATGGCTAGCAGGGAAGAGGCCTGGGTTTGTGGCTGTTTCTTGAGAGCTAATGGTGTGATCACCTGACATTTACCCCTGTTGGTCTGTGAAGAATCCACAGGCCCAAACAGGCTCCTGTCTGGAAGTCAGAGTAGTTCAGTCTGACCTATGGCACTGAACTAAGGGGAGGAGGCTACCACACGCAGGAATACAGGGAATTGCACTACCCTAAGCCTAGTCCTGGTAATGAGGGTTGGACACCCAATGGCCATGGTGACCAGAATGGACCAGACAGAACACTATGTGTCTCCTGTGCCCTCAATGCCTTCTTCCTGCACCACCTGCCTCTCATGTTCTTCCCTGCTTACTGTAGTCCCATAGGCTTCCTTAGATATTGGGAGGACCCACCTCTCTCCCACCCCAGAGTCTTTGCTTTTGTTGTCCCCCTTGCTGTCATCAATCTTTGCTCAGCTCCTTTGTGCCCTCAAGTCCTAGCTCCAGTGTCACCTCCTAAAAATGCCTTTCCTGTCTCCTTTCCAAAAAGCCACCGTACTCACACATACTGTATCTCCTCCCTGTATGTTTCCTGCCCCATCTGTGATTTCCTTAGTGATCTGAGTGTCAGTTCACTGTCTGTCTAAGCTAGAACACACAAGAAAATCTCAAAGGCATGTACAATGCTGAAGACAAGCCTGCTTGTCTTGAACAAGTAGCCACCATGTGACAAGGACATAATAAATATTTGCTAATAAGTTGAGAAGTACACAAAATGCATGACGATGGAAAAATGGGGTCTACCTTTTAAAGCTCAGTTTCCCCTTCTTCAAAATTTCTACTGAAGCAGCATGAGAATAAAGGGGCTGTTGTCCAGGATTTACTGTATGCCAGCATGGCATGCTATAGCCCCAACACTTGGGAGGTGCAGGCAAAGAGAACCAGAAGTTCAAGGCTATTTTCAGATATGTCAGAGCTACCCCGTTTCTTCCCCCTCCGTGTGTGTGTGTGTGTGGTCACCTCTGTAAACTGAGTAAACTGAACCCCAGGTGACCCTTTTCATGTCTGATTAAAAGTATAGAGGTTGAAGTGTCTCTGCTAGGTATGCAGGTATATATATATATATGAAAGAGGGGAGCAGGCAGAGAGAATGAGATATTATATATAAATATGTATTATATACAAAAGCTGGAAGTGTAGCTCAGCGGTAGAGCACTTGCCTGGCATGCCCAGAGCCTGGCACCTTAAAAAAAGTACCTCCCGGCAAACAGACCTTGCATCTGGAAAGGCTATTCCTTAAGACTGCACCAGAGGTTGGGGTCCTTCACTTACTGAGTGGTTCTGCACTGTGGATTCTGAGATGTAATCCCATTGCCCTACTACCTCCAGAAAAGGAGATGAAGGGCTGCGGGTGCTGGAAGCAAAGGGACCAGAGAGTTTCTCAGTAAGACTCCCGCTCTGTGGATTTCTGTCCTCTCATCCCGCCCCTCCCCCCCCCCCGCCAGCCACGCCCTTTCCAACCACATACCAAGAATAAACCCCACACCCTGCCTGCCTCCAGTGTCACAGTTTCCTGCCTATATGGTCACCGACTGATTGGGCTCTGAGGGATTTTCCAGCTCGGGGCAGTGCCTCTGGGACTTGGGGCAGTGTCATAGCAGAGAGGCTCTGTGATGCAGACCCAGAGCCAGGAAAACCCCCAGGCAGGCGATGACAGAGAACTGGAGTGGGGCCTCTAGGAGGGTTCAGGGCGGAGACCGCTGGGAAGCCCAACTGGGTCTTCTCTCTGTCATTGTACCACTTGCCCTATAGCTAGCTGGCTGGTGTTGGCTGCCTGGCCGCCAAGGTGAAACCAAGACATGGTGACACACACCTGTAATCCCCACCGCTCTGAGAAGCTGAGGAGGAGGATCAGGAGGCCATCTTGGGCTACATAGAGAAAGAAAAACCAACAGCAGACGGCTTCTAGCTTCACATCACACCCATGCGTCGGGGAGAGACTATTCTCCACGTTTTCTCTTCCCCTAAAGCAGAGACTCCAGTATCCTGATCTGACCCTCTTGGCACCAAGCCACTGATAACCATCGCAGTAAGATACCAACCCCGCAGAGCCGTTTCCCTGCCGTGCCCTTTCTCTTCTCAGTTCCACCGCTGATACTCATCTACTCTTGACCTGCCAGGGGACCTGGTTTGTTTTTTTCTTTTTTTGGGGGGGGGCGGGGTTGTTTGTTTGTTTTTTGTTTTTGTTTTTTTCATTCTTGCTATGGCTTTACCTTGCTCTAGGAACAGTTTCCAGGCTTTGTCTTAGCCTCAGTGGTCACCCCTGTAAACTGAGCCTAAGGCAACCCCCCCTGTCAACTGAGCCCCCAGGTGACCCTTTTCAGCTCTGATGAAAAGTGCAGAGGTTGAAGTGTCCTTGCATGAAGTGTCCCTGCTAAGGTATGCAGGCTAGTCTAGGCCACAGCCCTGGGCTTGCAGCTGCATGCTTTGACCTATCTTCCTGGCTAGGGTTGCAAAGTGCTACTTTATTACCTAGCTGGAAGAACATGAGTTTTTGTTAACCGACAAAGGATAAGAAGTTTTGAGAATTAAAAAGTCAAAGTGAGCCAAGTGCAGTGGTGCGCACCTGTAATCCCAGCACATGAGAAGCAGAGGCAAGTGAGTTATTGGGAGTTCAAGGCCAGCCTGGTCTACAAAGCAAATCCAGGACAGCTCAGGCTACACAGAGAATCCCTGTCTTGAAAAAAAAAAAAAAAAAGTCAAAGTGAGGTTGTAGACATGGTCCATCAAGTAAAGATACTTGCTACCAAGTCTGATGACTTGAGTTCAATTTCTGGGACCAACATGATGGTAGGATAGACCAACTCCTGTAAGTTGTCCTCTGACCTTTCTATGAGCAAAAGGGCAGGTGTGTGCATGTACACACACACACATACACACACAACACAACACACACACACACACATGATAGAGATAGATAGATACATACATACACACATGGAAATAAATGTTATTAAAGTGGGACTAGAGAGATAGCTCAGAGGTTAAGAGTACTTGCTGCTCTTTGCAGAAGACCCAAGTTATGTTCTGACACCCACATAGTAGTTTATAACCATCCCTAGTTCTAGTTCCTGGGAATCCAATGCCCTCTTCTGGCTTCTAAGGGTATCAGCTACACATGTGGTGTACATACATGCATGTGGGCAACACTCATAAAATAAAAACAAATCATTAAAAATGTAAAAAAACAAAGTCAAAGCATATGGCAGATGTTGATATCAGTTAGTAGAATGTTTGCCTAGTATATTTAAAAATTTTAAGTTCAAACCTGTGAATTTTCCCAAAAGGATACTTCCTAATTCTGAGACATTTGCCATGGGAGCCAACTCAGACACTGAAATACCCGTATAGCGCTTCTCCCACCCACTCAACAGTCCCCCACCTCCTACAAGTACATCTTTTTAAAGTATATTTTGATGGACAGTGTCAATGTGCACAACACACACACACACACACACACAGACACAGAAACACCACCCACAGATGCACACTGTCATCTTGAACTTGGCCTTCCAGCTCCTTCCTGATGTTTCCCCAGCTCCTCCACCATCTCCTCCATCATCTCCTCTATCATCTCCTCCATCATCTCCTCCATCATCTCCTCCATCTCCTCCTCCATCATCTCCTCCATCTCCTCCATCATCTCCTCCATCTCCTCCATCATCTCCTCCATCTCCTCCATCATCTCCTCCATCTCCCCCTCCATCATCTCCTCTATCTCCTCCATCATCTCCTCCATCTCCTCCATCATCTCCTCCATCTCCTCCATCATCTCCTCCATCTCCTCCATCATCTCCTCCATCTCTTCCATCATCTCCTCCATCTCCTTCTCTTCATACTCTGAACATGTGCCATCTACACTGCTTGGCTTCCCTTCCTTACTGAGTATCTGCAGAGATTGCTTCCACTGCAGGCAGGCCCTTCACCTGTCTGTCCAACTAACACTGCTCATGTCCCAGTTCTTCTCTCCTAGAAGCCTTTGAATCCTCCTCAAAGTGCCTTGGCCTAATCAGATGACACTTCTTATTATTCCCTGGCATGCTATGCTTCTCGAAGCATTATGCTAAGTTACTATTAAATGATTAGAAACATAAAGTTCATTACTTGTTCAGTGATGTGGCTCAGTTGATAGAGTGCTGGCCTAGTTAGCACTAGGCCCTGCCTGGTCTTGGTCCACAGTGCCATATAAACCAAACAACAATGGCACAAGTCTGTAATTCCAGCACTTAATATGTTGAGACAGGAAAATCAGAAGTTCAAGGTCATACAGTACACCCCATAATGAGTTCTGGGCCAGCATGGGCTGCATGAGACCCTGGTTCATTGTTTTTTGTCTGTCTGTTTTGTTCTTTGAGAGACAGGGTTTCTCTATGTAGCCCTGGCTGTCCTGGAGCTCTCTTTGTAGACCAGGCTGGCCTCGAACTCATAGAGATTCGCCTGCTTCTGTCTCCCAAGTGCTGGGAATAAAAGCTTGTGCCACCATACCCGGCTATTGTTTTATTTTTAAGTTCAGTAATACTGTCTTTCCCCAAGAAACAATAATATGGATCCCAGTCTGTTATATGATAAATAAACATATTGTATCTATATCTATATGATATATCACATCTTTTCATCTATCCATTTTTGTTCCTATTGTTGTTATTATTTTCAGATAGTATCTCAGGTAGCCCAGGCTGGTATCACACTTACCATGTAACTAAAAATGGTCTTGAATTCCTGGTCCTCTTGCCTCATTTCCCAGCAGTGGGAATTTCCAGAATGTACCACCAGACCTGCTTTGTTCATCTGTCTTCTCTATGTTGCCCCAGAGCATACAGTTGATGCTCAAAAAGTTATTGCTTTATTTTGAGATATGGTCTGACTATGTAGCTCTAGCTGGCCTTGAACTCTCAGAAGATCTACCTGCCTCTGTCTCCCTTGGGACAGGAGTAGAAGTATATACCACCACAACCAGCAATAATTATTCAATAAGCAAATGGCTATAACTCAGTACAACAAAGGCCATGCTCTGCTAGAGGCTGAGGAGTCTGCAAGGTCAAGTGCAATTCTTCAAGGGGCTGAGCCTGAGCAGGGCCAGGGTCCTAACTGTTTTTGTTTGTTTGTTTGTTGTTGTTGTTGTTGTTAACTCGACAAAAGCTGGAGTTATCTGGGAAGAGGAGCCTCAATTGGGAACATTCTTCCATCAGATTGCCTGTAGGAAAGTCGGGAGGACTTATTCTTGATTAATGATTGACGTGGGAGGGCTAAGCCCACTGGCAGCTGTGTCATCACTGGGCAAATGGCCCTGAGTTGTATAAGAAAGCTAGCTCAGGGGGCTGGAAAACAGCTCAGCAACTGAGAACGTGTGCTGGTTTTGCAGAGGACCTGAGCTCAATTACCAATATCTATAAGGTGGCTCACAATCATCTGCAACTCCAGTTCCAGTAGATCTGATCCCTTCCTACCCTCACAGGCACCAGGTGTGCATGTGGCACACATACATGCTTGCAGGTAAAACACTCATCCACAGAAAATACAATCAATCTAGGGCTGGAGAGATGATGGCTCAGTGGTTAAGAGTACTTGTTGTTTTTGCAGAATCCCCAAGTTCAAGTCCCAGGACCCACATAGTGGCTCACAACCATCTGTAACTCCCATTCCAGGGGAGGGTGAAACCATCTTCTGACTTCCTCAGGCACCAGACACACATATGGTGCACATATATAGATGCAGGCAAAACATTCATATACATAAAAAAAAACCTCTAAAACAACAGAAAAGAAATGAAGCATGTTGAGCAAGCCAGAAGCATGGCTCCATCATGGCTTCTGCTTCAGTTCCTGCCTCCAGGTTCCTGCTCTGACTCCCCTCAGTGATGGAGTGTCACATGAGAGCTGTATGCTCAAATGTGCACACCCAAGTTGTTTGTGGTCCTACTGTTTTATCACATTAATCGAAAAGCAGTCAAGACAAGAAGAGCATGCCGGGCCTGCCTGAGGGGCCTAAGCAGAGACTCCTCCTGGATACTCTTGCTCATCAAGTGGAGGTCAGAGACCTTGGCTTCCCCCATTTTACTGGATGTTGTAGCATGTGGGCAGCCATGGAGTCTTTGCTGGGAATAAGGGGTCCTCCAAGTCTTCAGCCTGGGAGAGTGTGAATCGTAAAGGATCCCCAGGTTCTGTCATGAAACCACAGTGCAGCTTTGGGAGCCCTAGCACACAGTCACCATGGCAGCGGTAACTGTTCCTTGGAATGCAAGCTTGCATCCTCCATGTGGGCAGCAGCAGGCAGCCATCATGTAAAGCCTTCTGCAGGCAGCCCTAAAGTGCTTTCAGTTTCCAGATGAGCTAAGAGAAGCTAGCCCCACAGCGGGGGCCTTTCTACCATCTGAAATTACAGTTGGCTTTCCCTGTCTGTAGCTTCAGCATCTACAGATTCAACAAACCATGATTAGAAACACTTGTTTTGAAACGCAGACTACTTGCCCAGGGTGCAAAAGGTCTTGGGTTTGATCTTTAACTCTAACGTCAGAAGAGCCTATGCTGAAGGTGTCATTACCTCCTAAGCAATATAACTGAGCTTTTTACACAATGTTCTAGTGTTCGCTTTGGTGAGGTATTATCAGTCATAGCCAATTGAGAGTCTACAGGAGGGTATGCATAGGGTCTAATAAAATACTACAATTTTATATCAACGGCTTGTACAATGTTGGGCTTTGGTACCTAGGAGAGTCCTGAATGACTCTCTCTTGGGGGGACTGAGAGATAATAGTAATTATTTAAAAATTAAATTTAAGTCATAGCGTGTGGAGTGTCTTGGGGATGTAGCCCAGTTGGTAGAGTGCTTGCCCTGCATGAGGTCCTGGCTTTGATCTCTAGCATCGCCTAAACTGAGCATTGTGGGAAATGCCAATAATCCTAGGGCTCAGGTGGGTAAGATGGAGGATGAGAAGTTCAAGTTCATCCTCCTTAATGTTCAGGATAGCCTAGGATATGCACGACTTTGTCTCAAAAAGAAGGGTTTTTTTTTTTTTTTCTTTTTAAATTTCCATCACCATTTTCAAATATTTGTGGCAAGAAAGATAGTGTAATGAAATTCAGACCCCAAACCTAGCATGCAAGGTTGTAAATTGTGGATGGTTTTTATTTCTCTTTACTGCCCTCTCCATTAAGCAAACAAACAAACAAACGGCTAAAGAGTTGGCTCAGTGGTTTAAGAGCACTGCTCTTCTAGAGGACCCAGGTTTAATTCCTAGTACCCACATGGTGGCTAAAAACCATATGTAACTCCAGTCCCAGGGGACCCAGTGTCCTTTTCTGACCTTCATGGGCACTCCAGGCACACTGTGCATAGACATAAATGCATGTAAAACATCCATACACAGAAAAAATAAAAATAAAAATAAACAGTTCAAATAAATGAACAAAGCAGATTTGTTTAAATAATTGTAGGCAGCACACCATGTCATCTGTGAATAGTCTCATGGTAAACATCCCTCTGAAACAGAAACAATCTGGATTCATTATATAGCAAAGAAACTATTAATTTTAAAAGGAAATTACAGGGGCTGGAGAGATGGCTCCAAGGTTAAGAAGAGTGTTGACTACTTTTCAGAGGACCTGGGGTCGATTCCCAGTACACAACCATCTGTAACTGCAGTTCCAGGGGATCAGATGCTCTCTTCTGGCCTCTGTAGGCACCCCAGCATAGGCACACACATTCGTGCAGGCAAAACATCAATGAACACACATTCTTTAAAGAAAGAAAGAAAGAAAGAAAGAAAGAAAGAAAGAAAGAAAGAAAACCATATAGAATGTTCAACCTAACATTGGTTGAATAATTCAACCTAACATATTCAACCTAACATTGGTTGAATAGAGTAGCTGAGGCTGTGTATGACCCTCTTTGTCACCTGACCTTGGTCAACATGACACTCTAAGCCTCAACTTCTGCAAAAGTGTGTGTGTGTGTGTGTGTGTGTGTGTGTGTGTGTGTGTGTGTGTGTGTATGCGTGCACACGCCTTTGTGCAGCGGTTCTCAACCTTCCTAAAGCTGCAGCACTCTAATATACTTCTTCATGTTGTGGTGCTCGCACGCACCATGAAATTATTGTGTTGCCACTTCATGACTGGAATTTTACTACTGTTATGAGTCATAATGCAAATATCTGATATACAGGTACGGGACCCTGTGGAGGTACCGGCCCACAGGTTGAGGACTGCTGCTTTATGTGCCGTTGTTAGTGTGGCAGGAGATGATTACTATTGGCGGGGCTGCCAGGCCCACCACAGGTGCTCAGCCTAGGTGGGCACAGTGACTGCTTCGGGGGCATCCATCCCACCTGGGCTAAGGCCTGCACACTGAGTTGGAATCTGGAAGGAAGAAAGTGCATTCCATCAGCATGCAGCAGCAGCAGCAGCAGCAGTAGCATTGCTCCGGAAGGGAGTCAGCTGTGTGTAGGAAGACACACTTCTGCTTGTCTGGGGTGGGGGCTGTGACCCCTGGTCAAGCACTTCCAGGGGCCAGCTTCAAGGCCAGCTTTGTTTTGTTCTGTTTTGTATTGTGGGGCTGGGGATGAGACCCAAAGCCACGCACGTGCTAGGAATACTTGCTACCACCTAGCCACCCACATGACTCCCAGGATGGCTTATTGACTTATAATATGTTCCATCTGATAGAGTGACTTTTGCCTACGGGTCCCACACCCTTGGCTCCATAAGGAAGGAGAGAAGGGAGGAGAGGACTAAGAGTTGATAGAATGACATCCCTCTACTTTATGTATGGAAAACAAAGGTCTAGCCCTGGAAGCCAGCTAAGGACAAAGTTAAAAGCAGGCATCAGAACCCAGACTCAGCTTCCTTATCTGTAAAATAGGCGGGCTGACAGGACAGGGCCCCATCCTTACATGGCCAGAACAGGTCAGGTGAAAGTCAGACTCCTCCACCGACCCCTGCAAGATGTTTATGTAGCTATATAGAGGGCAGTTTCTAAGAACCAGAAACTGTATTTTTCTCTAAGAAGACTTTTGAAATCGAAGGTCACAGAGACAGCCTCCCCCTTATAGACAGGGCCAGCTAAGGTACTTGGCCAGATGCAAACAACTTCCCTTTCTCTTCCTGTTAATGCAGATAAAAGTACTTCCTTCCGCTTTCTCGGGACCAGCTTTACACCCCTTGCCCACTCTGGTAGCACTGTCCTCTACAACCTCCACCCTCACGCTGCCCTGGACTTGACCTTGTCCTAGATGGTCCATCCCACAGGACTGAAGCCCTGGCCTGCCCTCACCTCAGCTAGTTCCTTCTCTCCTTTCTTGGGTTGGTGGCTTGTGTTTCACTTCTCCTTCCAGCAGGGTGGAGGTGGCCGCTGCACCTCTTTC
The DNA here is from genome assembly GCF_903995435.1 of Acomys russatus. Classification (NCBI taxonomy): domain Eukaryota; kingdom Metazoa; phylum Chordata; class Mammalia; order Rodentia; family Muridae; genus Acomys; species Acomys russatus. The sequence continues at coordinate 36,510,185 of NC_067149.1, forward strand.
TTGCAGCTGTGGTGGTCTGAGGGAAAGACAGCGGCAGAAGATCTGGTTCTGCTCTCAGGCAGATTTCTCCACATGCTTAGGTCTCTTCTTCAGTGTGCTGAGGACAGCCACCTCCACTTCCGTGCGTGGAGAATTGTAACGATAGTGGACAGAGCTTTGCATGCGAGGGACAGTGTGAGGCTTATCTCATTTAAACCTCACTCACGGCATAGGGTAGGAGGATGGTTCAGTGGATAAAACACTTGCCACACAAGCATTAGGACGTGAGTTCAGATCCCTGGAGCCCTTATAAAGTTAGATGCAGACAATGTTCATCTGCATTCCCAGTGTTCCTACAACACGGTGGAAGGAGCCTGGAGAACCTCAGAAGCTGGTGGGCCAGCAGCAGACTCCAAGAGGCCCTGATTCACACAAAGTATGAGCCTCTATCCTCACAGTGAGAACTGAGGGTGTGCTCTGACCTTCACATAAGCACCATGATGTGTGTGTGTCTGCACATGTGCACAGGTACACGCATGCACAAAAACACACACCACAGGCATTCAGCACCGAGAACACAAATTCTTCTTAGCCCTCACATCATCATCCTAAAACACCCTACCTTAGCATCTTTGGAGTAAGAGCTATACCCTGGCTAACCCTGCTGTCTTGTTTCACCGAGGAGGTTAAAGTACCAGTCTAGACTCATTATGTCCCATCCCCATTGCACTGATGAGGGAGGGAGGCAGCTGCTCAGAAGAGGCTAAGAAACACGCAGTCTATGGCAGCAAGGACCTGGGAATGTTTATGAATCTAGTTATTTGGTTATTGTATACCAGCCAGTATCAAATGCTGTGCCTGCAGTGGGTTCTATGATGGGGCTCCTGTTCTCTCAGGGCTTTTAACTAAGGGGCAATGGTGGAGGTGGTCAAAGACACAGAGGCAAATCTTCACGGCAAGCTGGTCCTCTCCCTTGGGCTGTTGACACTGACGTCATCACCATGCAGTGGGCAGCTCACCATGAATTAGCCAGATGGATGAACCAGCCCAAACAACGAAGCTATTGGAACTGCACCTTGTGGTCACAGGTGGTTTGGAGTGAATCGGAGTGGCTTTCCAAGTCATTGCTGTCTCGATTGCTCCTGATAACACACACCTCAAAGCTGGCAGAGGCTGGCTGGGTGGGGACCTGAGTCACCAGCAACAGCCGAGAGCTTTTGTCTGACACTTTTCATCCATGTCCAGGAACACCCTATTGGAACCAAGGTGAAAAGGAGGGTGGAGTCCAGTCTGGAATTAGAGACTGGGTACCCACAGCTCTGTGGCCCTCCTTCCCCACCTCCTCCTACCTCCCACAGATTCGTGGGCATTCACTGGAAGAGGAGCGCAGGAGCAGCAGTATACGTATATGTTATTAGAGGTGGAGAGGTGGCTTGGTGGGTAAAGGCACTTGCTGCCAAGCCTAAGGACCTGAGTTCAATCCTCTGGCCCCATATGGGGGAAGCACAGGGTGCTTTCTTCCCTCAACATGCATACCATTAGGCACACACACAAAATAAATGTTAAAAAAAAAATTTTTTTTTTTAATTTGTCACTCTCTTCCCTAACACTTCTTACTTACCCCCAGCTCCCCACAGTAAGACTCTTCCAAGAGAGAATTCAAGGACTAGGAAGCTCAGGAGTTCCAGGTTATTCTTGGAATTTGAGGTCAACCTAGGCTAGATGAGACCCTGTCTCAAAACAAAACAGAAGCAAGAAAAGAAAGAAAAGCAAAGAGAATGACTAGTCTCTTGACCTTTCTTCTTGAGTCAGCTGGTGTGAAAGACGGCTTCCTTCCATTCCCTCATTTTTCCTTACTATGTACTGGTTCGGCAAAAGTTACCCTTTTCCTTGGCTTCAAAATAATATTTCAAGACTGTTCTCCTTCCCGGGTCCTTCCCTCTGTGTGCTTAGATAGAATGCGCTGCAGGGACTGCTTCTGTGAAACATAAACCCTTCACTTGCAAACACCAAAGCCTGTGCCATTCAGTCTGACCCCTGTGTCCACTGTGCCGCCAGGCTGTGTGCACACAGTTTCTTTTATGGCAGGCCTGCCTGCTGAAAGCCAGCAGGACACTGGCCGGCTAATTGCTCACCGAGAGTGCAGAAGCACAGGCGGTGAGAGTGGAAGGGGCCTGCGCTCCCCCTCGGTATTGGAAGCTCACAGCTGGGGGCCTTTGTGCCTCTAGCCACACAGACATTTTCAGCAAAAGGGCAGAGAAATTGTAGGGCCTGTCTTGGGGGAGAGGATTTGCAAACCAAGACCCAGAAGGGCCTTCTGAAAACACTCTGCTCCCCCCCCCCCCCCGGAAGTGTTCAGTGATGAGATAGGGAAGAATTCAAGATAGGTGGTGGCAAGGAAAGAGGAAAGAAAATGAGAAAAGGAGAAAGGGAGGGAGCTGGGGCTGTGAGAAAGTCTGACAAGTGAGGAGTGTAGAAGGCAGGAGTTGATGGTCATCCCTGGTTACATAGTGAGTTGGAGGCTAATCTAAATGATCATAAATAAATAAATAAATAGATAGATAGATAGATAGATAGATAGATAGACAATCAAAAAAATAAAACAGAAAATGGAAGGAAAAAGAGAGTAAGGCTAATTGTGCTGCGTGTGGTGGTACATGCTTGTAATCCCAGCATTCCAGATTGGAAGCCCCCTGAACTAGATTGTGACATTTTGTCTTCAAATACCAAAGGCTGGGAATGTTGCTCAGTGGTAAGGGCATGGCATGCATGTGCCCCAACACACACACACACACACACACACACACACACACACACACACACGCGAAGAAACGAAAGCTGGTAGAGACCATCATTTATGGGACACTTACTTTACAGTAAACACGTGATATGAGTATGGCCCCCACTCTGCAAGAGAGAATGTTTCCCAGGCCACCGGTCTTCTTCCTGGTTGCTGACAGCCCCTTTCCCTCTCAAAGTCGCTCTGATTGGCATGATAGGTTCATATAATCACCTCTTCTGTGGCCAACCGAGCAATGCAGCAGAGAGGCTCCTGGGCAACAGAGCCAGCTCTTACGGTGGTATAGCTGCAGGCTCAGGTGGCGACAGGGATTGTTTTCCAACACAAGCCAGAAATGCAGATTTGTATGTGAAAACAGTAACATGGGGGAGGAGGGTTTCTCAGGTAGCCCAGGTCTGCTTCAAACTGACTGTGTAACTGAGGATAACTTTTAGAGCATCTTGCCTCAACCTACCCAGTAGGTAGAGGCGATGCCTGTTGGGAGTACAGGCAGGTATGGCCACATCTAGTTTGCACAAAACCAGACCTAGGGCTAGTACTCTACCAACCGAGTTACAATCTTGGACCCCCCTCCCCAGTCCCTTTTAAAAAGAAATGATACTTTTTAGATTCTGAAAAATTAGGAGTTAAAAAATTTGGATTGAAGCCTGGAGGCACACGCCTTTAATCCCAGCACTTGGGAGGCAGAGGCAGGCGGATCATTGTGAGTTCGAGGCCAGTCTACTCTACAAAGTGAGTCTAGGACAGCCAGAGCTATTACACCGAGAAACCCTGTCTCAAAAAAAAAAAAAAAAAGGATTGAGTTGGGAATAATCTTCTGTCACAGCGCTTCCCTCGTGTGCTCAAAGCTGTGGGCCTCAGAAGCATAAATAGATATATTTTTAAGGTTTATATGGACTTTTTCTTTTTTAGCATCATCTACTTTTTAAGGTTTAACATCCGATTTAAAATACCTATATTCTAGGCTGGAGAGACAGCTCAGTGGTTAAGTATTGCTCTTGCAGAGGACACAGGTTCGGTTCTCAGCAACCACATGGTGACTCACAACCATCTGTAACTCTATTTCTAGGGGATCTAGACAAACTCTCTGGCCCTACAGGGCTCTTGTATGTACATGGTACACATATACTAACGGGTTCATACACTTAAACAATCTCTCTCTCTTTCTCTCTCTCTCTCTCTTTCTCTCTCTCTCTCTCTCTCACACACATACACACACACACACCTGTATTCCTCTAGTTAGGCGAAACATGACTGGTGTGGGGCAGGAGGTATTCTATCTCCCACCTCTAGGCTAGAGGAAATGACAATCTATTTTTGCTGTTGTTGTTGGCTTTGTTTTTTGAGATAGGGTCACTCTACATAGCCCAGGCTGGCCTTGAACTCACTATGCAGACCAGCCTGGCCTCGAACTCACAATGGTCCACCTGCCTCCTGAGTGCAGGGATTAAAGGCACGTGCCACCACACACTTGGCCATTGACAAACTATTAAGAGGAGCTAGACAAATAAAAATGGCAGTTACTACCAGGCCGTCAGGGCAGTGGCAGAAGGGGAAGCCAGGGTGAGTCAGGTGCCACAGGAGGTTGGCAGCTGTCTCAGCTAGCCACAGGAAGGAATCTGGGAAGGCTTCCTAGAAGAGGGTAACCACTGAGCTGATGTCTAAGATGACTGAGAACAGGGTCTGGAAATGCTAATGGGGACAGGGAAGCTGGTGCTTTCTGGACTTGGGGCAGCTCAGCAGGCACTGACTCAGTCAACCTGAACAATGGCCCCCTTGAGTCAGGGTCTTTGCTTATTACCACCCATGCTCCTAAGGATTGCTCTGGAAAACTGAAAAGATAGGAGTGGCGCACCCAAAGAGCAAGCAAGGAAAAGCAGGGCATAGCAGCTGAGGGTGGGCCTCTTGGGCTGGAACTGGGGATAGGGCATGTTGAGCAAGGTGATACATGTGGGGTGGGGTGGGGTGGGGTGAGGTGGGAGTGAGGGTCCTGGGAGGAGTCCTGTGATTCCATCACTTGGGAGGCTCAGGCAAGAGGATGGCTGGTTACGGGTCAGCCTGGGCTACATAGCTGGACTTCACCCTATGTCCGAAAAAGGAGGAGGGTGTGTGTGTGTAGTTATGGGTCAGCCTGGGCTACATAGCTGGACTTCACCCTATCTCCAAAAAAGGAGGAGGGTGTGTGTGTGTGTGTGTGTGTGTGTGTGTGTGTGTGTGTGTGTGTGTGTGTGTGTGTGTGTGCAGTGACACAGACTCAGGGCCATACTACAGAGCTTTGCTTCATCTTCAAACCTAGAGGAAAGGTTTTGCAGCCTTAAAGGTTTGTTCGATCTCAACTACCCTTCTTCCCCCTCCCCCACTTCTCATCTCTGGAAGAGGAAACTGGCGCTAAGAAGGGTTTCCATGGTCCACACTTGCTCACACAAACCTAGGTCTCACACAGACAGGGCCCCAACCAGGGAGAGCCAGAGGGAAGAGAGGGCAGAACAGCAGCTTCCAAAAACTTCAGCCAGAGACTGCAGAAGCTCTGCTCAGGAGAAATCAATCCGCCCCTTGCGGTCCCTTACACAGCCTGAGTAGCCTTGCATTTTGGCCTCACCCTCTCAACCCACAGGCCTTTTGCAAGGGCACGGCACACTCAGAAGCTCCTCATTCTCAGTGGCAGCAGCTGGGACCGTTGTCCTGGCTGTGCAGCCCCCACAGAGAGTGGGATAAGGTCGCTCACTGCAAAGCAAAACGAGGCAGCCTGGCTGCAAGCCCCGTGGGCGATCCCAGACCCAGATGAAAGAACTGGCAGAGCTTGGCTGTGCGGTCCACAGAGCTTCCCCCGCCACTCCCCACCCCCACCCACCAAGCCTTCAGCAACAATAAAACGATCTGGGCTCCTGGGACGCCTCAGGGGCTGCTGATAGACTGACTGATTAATGTGTAGTGGCGGGGCCCATCAGTCACACCCTGACGTCGTGTGTGTGTGTGTGTGTGTGTGTGTGTGTGTGTGTGTGTGTGTGTGTGTGTGTGTGTGTGTGTGTGTGTGTGTGTGTGTGTGTGTGTGTGTGTGTGTGTGTGTGTGTGTGTGTGTGTGTGTGTGTGTGTGTGTGTGTGTGTGTACACACCGCTCTGTCGCAGCTTGCTTTCCAGGGCGGAGCGGCCTCGCTATGTTCTGAGCCGCTTGGCTGGTGGGCCGCTGCTAATTTGCATGGGTGAATTCAAATCACTTGGCTGGGTCTAGTGGCTGGAAAGACAAGACACTCATTCTGCTTGCCTAGTGGCAAGCCCTGTTTTAGCTGCCACCAGCCGGCAAGGCCTCTGATCTCACTGATCTCACACACGCCCTGTTCTCCTAGGGCGACAAAAACTAGGGACAAGGTGATAAAAACGGCTTCAAAGGCGGCGGGTGGTTCTGGACCTCAGCCTTGGCACTGTTGACGGACAATTTCTTGGTCAGAAGGTCTGTTCTGACAGGAAGTTCAGTGTTCACTGATACCAGAAGCAAGATCACCAGTTATGGACAACCACAGTAAAAATGTCTTTAAATATTGTCAAATAGCCTCAGAGGTCAAAATTACCAGCAGGTGATTGAGAACCCTTGCTCTAGATCAGGGCAGCTCACAAAAATCATAATGCAAACTACAAGAATAAACTTCAATACCTTACATTTAAAGCAGAAATGGCTTAAGGCTGGAAGGACCCACTCTTAGCCTGTGAAAGGTCCCATGTTTTGACATGAGTACATACAGAAAAAGAATTGTATGATTTATGTACTTAGTTTTTCTGTGGTGGACACCAAATCCAGGACCTCCACGTGAGAGACAAGCACTTTACCACTGAGCTGTGTCCCCAGTCCAGGTGAGATGACTTAAAAATATTTATCTTTTTGTTGTTGTTGTTGTTGTTTGTTTGTTTTTCAAGACAGGGTTTCTCTGGGTAGCCCTGGCTGTCCTGGATTCATTTTGTAGACCAGGCTGGCCTCGAACTCATAGAGATCTGCTTGCCTCTGCCTCTCAAGTGCTGGGATTAAAGATGTGTGCTACCAAGCCCTGAAGTACTCATCATTTTAAAGTCTGTCTGTGTGTGGTGGTGGTAGGGTATGTGTACATGAGCTCTGGTGTCCCACATAGGCCAGAGGCATCTGATCTCATTGAAGCAGAAGCCACAGGAGGTCGTGAGCCATCTGATCTGGGTGCTAGGAGTGGAATGCACATCCTCAGAAAGTGCAATACATGCTTTTCAACACCCAGACCTTTATTCTGCTTCCAATCCATTAAAAAAAAAAAAATCATTTTATTTGAACCTGGTGTGATAGAGCATGCTCCTAATTCCGGCACTGAGGATGTGGAAGGCAGGGGGATCATAAATGCAAGGCTTGACTCGGCTAGAAGGCACCAGCTTACCTTGGGCCCACACCCTACAAAACGTCCTCTATGCTGCTGTAGGGGAGGGGGACATTAAGGAGCGCATATGTGTACACACGGAGCAGCCCAAAGGCCAGAGTTAGGCCTCACACCACACGGGGCACACAGTGTGTGCAGAGTGTCATGTACTTGCCAACACACTAACTGGAAGTGGCCAGGGAGCAGTGTGCATGCAGTGGCTGCAGCTTTGTCACTGAGGTCAACTTCCTGTTCCCAAGGCCAGCACATGCTAGAAAAGATAGTTACTAAGGAGCTAGAGGGTCACTGATGTCCAAATTCAACACTTTCAGCAATGGTAGTTTTAGGGCTACCCTGGAGAGCCACCCCCCATCCCCAGACAGAATCTGCATAAAGCCCTCCCCCTCCAATCTCCTTCATTTTTAGTTACAATTCTCAGATAAAAGGTGTGTATCTCCAAAGGCCAAGCTCTGCGGCTTTTCACTTCCTGTCCTGTTCTGGCTCCCTGGGCAGGTGGGAGGTGAAGGAAGGGTGAAACAAGGCTGAGGGAAGCCGGAAGCCCAAATTATGACAGGTGTTAAAGGGGTCCCCCATGCTGGCCGGACCCCATGGGAGCCTGGACTGGTGGAACAGAGATCAGAGCTCACAAGAACAGCAGGTGTGTATGGGTGGGGGGAGAGGACGCTGCATGTTTCAGTTTCTCCTTCCTGGTTGTCTTGGTTAAAGCAGTGTGCTGGGTTAGAGCCCATGGCTGGTGGTTCTCCTGGGGGTGGCGGCCATATTTATAAAGGTGACCTTTCAAAAATGAGCAAAGCTGTTGGGCTGGATGCATGGATGCAGCTCAGTGATAGAATACTTGTCTTACACATAGGAAGTCTTCTGTTTGCGCACATTTGGAGGGTGGGTGTAAAAGAAAGAACCAGAAAATGAGATTGAGCAAGCCAAGAGGGGAGAGGGATGTGGGAGACAAAATAGTTTTAGCCTTTATAGTGGCACACACATGCAATCCTGGTACGAGAGAGAGAGAGAGAGAGAGAGAGAGAGAGAGAGAGAGAGAGAGAGAGAGAGAGAGAGAGAGAGAGAGAGAAAATCAGGAGTTCAAGGCCAGCCTTAGGTAGATAATAAGTTTGAGGTAAGCCTTGACTAAATGAGACTCTAGCTCAGAAGCAAATACTTATTAAATGTTCATTAAGAGGAAACACAAGCTGTGTGTAGTAGCACAGGACCTTGGGTGGGGGAAGCAGGAAGATCTCTGTGAATTCAAGGCCCCTGGACTATGCTGGGTTCCAGGCTAGCTGGTGCTGCTACCCTGTCAATAATCTCAATAATGCTGTCTCAAACAAACAAACAACAACAACAAAAACAAACAAAAAAACCCAAGCCAATTTTAGAATAGAAAACAGGAATTGCATTTATTTCATATGTAATACATTCTGGATGTTTTGTTTTCATTACATTTATCTTATTGGTTTTTTGTTTTGTTTTATCTTGTTTTACAAGACAGGGTTTTTCTGTGTAGCCTTGGCTGTCCTAGAACTCTCTTTGTAGACCAGGCTGGTCTCGAGCTCATAGAGATCCTCTTACCTCTGCCTCCCGGAGTGCTGGGATTAAAGGCATGGACCACCACAGGCCCAGCACATCATATATGTTATTAAGGTGGTGTGTGTGTGTGTGTGTGTGTGTGTGTGTGTGTGTGTGTGTGTATAACATGGATTGTGTGTGGAAGTCAGAGGACAACTTTCTAGACAGGATTAGACTTCTCTGCCCAGTAGGTGTTGGGAATTGAGCTCTGTTAGACTTAATGGCAATTGGCTTTACCTGCTGAAACATCTTCCAGCCCCACTGTGGGTTGCTTTTCTGTTTGTTGGTTGGCTTTATATTTTCTAGTCTGAGGATCAAACCCAGGCAGAAGCCATGCCACCCACCTTAGTCACTTATTTATGGTTACTTTTCCTTGTCCTTCTCCTTCCTTTTCACCTCATGCTCATATTGCCCTTAGAAAGAGTGAGGCCCAGCGAGCCAGCCCACTCAGGTGACAGCGCCCTGGGCTCAAGGAGCCCTTATTAGTCTCCTGACTTTATGTAGGTCACTAATTCCATCTGCTCTTCGTTTTCTCCTTTATAAGTCCCAAGAAATGCTTTGTGGAACCGGGCTGCAGCACAGTGGGTGTAGGTGGACAACCCGCCACAACCCCACACCAGCACTAGGCTTTGAGTTCGAATGCCAGCACCTGAAAAGAAACTGAAAAACAAAACAAAACAGAACAAAAAACAGAAGCAAAAGGAAACAAAATCAAACCCACTTTGCAGCTGTGTGGCGTAGACTGGATAATATGTGTTAGCATAGGCCTCGAATTCTATTCCAGGACAGTCTGAGCACGGCTGCTTTTAGATGAGTTGCCTGAGGCTAGACTTTTGACTGAACCCAGTCAGAAGTCCGGAGTCTACATTCCATCACACCAGCTTGAGTCACCAAGTAGTGACAAAGCAGGAAAGTGGCCCATATACTACAGACTGCCTCTCCCACAGGCATATATTTACGCTCGGGAGGGACACCTATTGTTTTTGTCTGCCTAGCAACCCTTCCCTTTTATTTTGGGAACCTGGCAGTATGTGAGGATCAGATAGATTTAACACCATCCCCTGGCCTAAGGGTGAGTACGTGACTCAGGCTAAGGGTTGATCCTTGATAGTAGAGAGGGAAGATTTCTTTATAATAAGGTTATTGAGCTGATTAGAATGCAAGCTAGTGGGAAGAGTCTTTGCCGTTTTGGGTCCCTGAAAGCAGTGCAGACGGTTAAAGACCAACAGGTTCTCACACCATCACGTAACCAGTTAGATACAGTTGTGCCTGAAGCCATCTGCTGGGGTTCCCCTGTGAGCTGATCCAAGCTCTGCTGTCAACCAAAAGTCCTCACCCGTTCATTAACGCAAGGCATATCTGGCACCCAGGCTCACCGCGTACCATAAACCATATCAGACTGACTCAGCAATCTAAATAGCAAAGAGGAAAATGGCAAACACAAAGAAAACAGATGCTTTCTCTTTCTCTTTTCCGTCTTGTATACTCAGAACAACAGAAAGGCCCTGGCAGTAGCTAGACCTGTGTAACAACATGGCTAAGAATGGTCCTTTTCTTATAGTACCACTTTAGTTTTTGGAGACAGAGTCTCCTGTAACCCTGGCTAGTTTCAAACTTATATAGCCAAGGGTGGCCTTGAACTTGTGATTCCACCAACTTATGACTATTTAATGAGCTGTGTCCCCGTGCCCCCTCCCTTCTTTTGAAGATGAGGCTCCCCTATATCGCTTAGGCTAGACTCAGACTCGAAATCTTCCTGCCGCACCCTCCCACGTCTTAGGACTACGGGTGTGCAATGCCATATTACTACACTGCGCACCCTACATTACATTTATGAATGACTGGGTTAACTGCATAAACGTGGTTACCTTTGGGTAAGTACCGTGGTTGTGCCCATAGACTCTGAGTCAATCTCCTGGAAATGGAAATCGGTGTTGCTCCAGTTCTGATGTCCCTTGCAGAACACTAGATACCACCATGAAATATAAGAAAGAATATATATGCTTGTCTTCGTAGTTTGGAATTATATTTGTGCCTGGATGTCTCCAAAGTCATGGTCATTGACTATGTATTTACCTTCCTTTCCAGGAGCCAGTCTCCTGAGCTCTTAGCATCATCAAGATAAGAGGTATTATGCCTTCATTTCTTAAATACTTAGCATTTCAACAAGGAATAAAAAAATCCTCTCCTCCATTCTCCAAGGAGGACCTTCCTATTATTCATTAAGGAGAGACATGCTGTGGCAGCTCAGGTCTTGACCTTGGCGTTGTCCTTAGTTAGTGATCCCATCTGTTGGGGGAGTCAGTGAGCCACTGAGTCATCGGGAGGAATGTGCCTCACCGCACCTCACCTCATGGCTGAGAAGCCAGACTACCAGCTCAGCCGGCTAGAGAGCCCTGGCAGCCCCTGAGAGGACAGACAGGGAGAGTTGCTCCACGCAGACAGTCACCCCATAATGACCTCACCTGCCCCACCGGTGACTCACCTCCCAATTCTCCCTCCTACCAGCCAAATCTTGCTCATTTGGAATACCTGAGGGGAATGCCAGCCTCCTGTTGTTTGGTGAAAACACACAATTGTGCTATTTTTAAGGGCATGATGTTGTCTTTCAGGGAGCCAGACAACCTTGGCAGATAGGTCTCAGGTGAAGGGGGCAACAAAACATTTTTAAACAAGAAAAAGTTGAATAAGAATGGAGGCTGCTGACCTGGGCATATATATCATATCATATATGTGTGTGTATATATGTATTATATACATGTATAATACATATATACACACACATATGTCCAGTGTCTGGTAGTGGGGATCCATCCCAGGACTTCTTGAATACTAGGCAATCAAGCGCTCTCTAGCCTGAGCTACATCCCTAGCGTTACTTTTCAGTGTTAGGTGTGCACGTTGATCTCATGACAGCACATTCCCAGCACTGTGCCACCACCACCGCTGTCTGTTTTTATTGCTTGCTCATCTCCAGAATGGGACTTCAATGACATCAAATGGGAACTTCCCCTTCCCCACCCACTAGGAACCTTTGTCTATATGTATATGTGTTGCAGGTATCTTGTGTAAGTGAAACCACGTGCTACCATCCTACTCTTTGGCATCTGCTTTACTTCGCCTGGAACACTGTCTTCAAGACTCATTCACGTGGCAGCACGCCTCTCTGCACCTAATCCCTTTCAAGGCTGACTGATATTCCATCACATGAACCTATTTCATGTTATCTATCCATCTGTTGGTGGGCTTTTGGGTTGTTTCCACATAGCTGTGGTTGGTACCTTCATTTTGAGTGCTGGTTGTTTTTTGTTTGTTTGTGGTTTTTTTGTTGTTGTTGCTTGTTTTTGAGACGGGGGTTTCTCTGTGTGTTGTCGTCCTGACTGTTCTGGATCTCCCTTTGTAGACCAGGCTGGACTTGAACTCACAGAGATCTGCCTGCCTCTGTCTCCTGAGTGCTGAGATTAGAGGCGAGCGCCACCACTGCCTGGCTTGAGTGCTGGTTTTTTGAGACCGAACCTTACTAGGTAGCCCAGGTTACTCTGGAGCCCCCACTTCCAGGCTGCTGGGTTTTACAGGTGCGGCCACCACAGCAGCTTTGAGTCTTTTGTTAAAGACACTGTTATCAATGGAAAGTCTTTTTTTTTTGTATAAACCTCTTGGTGTTCACATGGATATTGTGGAACCAAGATGAGCCATTCTGAATATTCCTCAAGGGCACAGTAAAGAAGTTAGATTCTAGGCAGGAAAGCGATTTCTAAATTCTGAGGACATCAACAAGCATGCATAACATTGTTGGTACTACTTACTAGCTTAGCTTTTTACTGGCAGAGAAAGGAATGAATACAACTATTTAAGTAGCAGCACAGTTGTAGGCCAGTGAGGTAGCTTAGCAGGTAACCTGAATTTGATCCCCAGACTCCACTGTGGAAGGAGAGAGTTAGCCTCTGCAAGTTGTCCTCAGACTGCCATGAGTGCACTACTGCACATGAATACCACTCAACACACACACACACACACACACACACACACACACACACACGGCAATAAAATGAAATGCAACATTAAGAAATATAGCATGGGGACTGGAGAGATTGCTTAGCAGTTAGTTAAAGGCACTGACAGCTCTTTCAGAGGACGCAGGTTCAAATATCAGTACCCACATGACAGCTCACAACTGTCTGTAACTCTAAGATCTGACCCTTTCTCATAGACATACATACAGGCAAAACACTAATGAACATAAAATAAAGGTAAATACATTTTCAAAAAGGAAAGAAATATAGTATATCTTTGGTGGGAATGGCTCAAATGAAAGGACTTGTCTAGGAGTGATTGTAGGCAATGCTAACACCCCTCCCCCATACACACATCAAAGCCAAAGCCAGTGTACTAAATACCCACTGTAGACCAAGATGCTATCCTACGAGCTATTAAGCATTCATGCCTAGATGTTGAACGTGAACAAATTATTTCACCTCTTTGTGCCTCAGTTTCCTCATCTGCAGATTGAGGACCAATAGTGATGTCATAAACTCATAGTCCTTAATGTGGAAATCACTGTGCCTAGGGAATGGTAGCCATCCAATGTCGGCTGTGTTTATAAGCCCGTGATATATTTCTGTATTTTAAAATGTTTTAGTAAGGGTCATTTTTTTTTCCTAATCTCAAATTATTAAGCCATAGTTAGAGATTCAATGCCTAGTTGTAGTGCAGTCACAATGGAACATTGGAGGAAAAAAAAAATGAGGCTTGCTGTATGAACTGATTGCTTCGACAGGTGCCCAGGTGCATTTGGGACTGAGGTTAGGACTTGCATTTAGGACTGAGGTCTGACTTGACTTCCTAGCAGAGTTGGATAGTTCTCTGGAAAAAAGGGCTAGCAGCACTTGAGTCATGCTAAAGACCAAAGGAGGTCTTGCCTGTGTGACTTTGCAAGCGTTTCTACTCAGAGTGGCTTCTCTCTTCTCCTGGCACACCCTGAGTGCTTAACAAACATTTACCTAAGCGAATTAAGACAAACACTGTTTCAAGGAGAGCTGATGAGGCCGGGGAATCTTAAGAGTCTAAGAAAAGGATTCATGGGAAAGATTGGGGAGAGGAGAAAAGATGATGAAGAGGAGACACATAAGAGGAGGGGAAAGGCAAAGGGGGAGGAGGAAGAGGAAACTTTTGCTAGCCACGTGCATTCAAGATTTTTCTCTGGGCTGTAATGTGCAAAGCTAAGACTCCTGCAGTTTAGAAATCGCACTACAGAAATTGGTCCTCCAGCCTTCCCATTCTATCCCAGGGCAAATTCGGGGACCCGTGGCTGCTATTTCCTTGACTCAGCACCATATACTGTCACTGCTTTCCTGAGTCGGCTGTGCCCAGGTCATTTCTTGTGGGCGAGCTGGCCTCTCCAAGGCTGTCAGGATGATATTCATCTCCATGACGACAAAGTGTGCAAATGAGGAGATGCAGCAGGCCAAAGGAGTGGTGTCAACCTAAGAAACCAACTTCTACCACCCCCACTCTACTGGAGCCCTGGCCACAGGAAGTGGAATTATTCTGGGAAAGAGGCTGACGTCCTCGCTGGTAGCCAGGCCCCTGCCCCAGTGCAGACAGGCGCTGATGCAAGCGCAGTCCCTTCAGTAGGCAGGCAGTCCCCTAGGACCTGGCAGAGCACTCTGTCTTGTTCCTTTCCGGCCACTCCGCCCAGTTTTCCCTTTGGAGTAAATAGCTTCTGGGTGGTTTCTCACCCAAAGACCCGGGCGCAGGTGGGGACAATGTGTCTTTCCTCAAACTAAATCACTGCGGCTCTTCCCAGATCGGGACAGACGGAATCTGAATATCCTAGACTGACCATGATTGAGTCAATATGGAAGGCGCCCAGAGCTCATTCTCTCACTGGGGACCACCTAGGTGGCCTGGGATACCAGTGTCAGCTGGTGCCAAGGAAACCCGCTCCAATCACGAGGGAACCTTGTGTCTGGTTCAGGATTCTGTGAACCGCCTCAGGGGGTTAGAAGTGATGCTGCAGTGGCTGGTCTCCATCGCCCTCTTCTGGGCAAGAGGAAAATCGCTCTAAAGTGGGACCTCCCAGACTTTTTAAAATTTAATTTTATTAATTTATTCATATTACATCTCAATTATTAGCCCACCCCTTGTATCCTCCTATTCCTCCCTCTCTCCCGTTTCCCCCCTACTCCCCTCCCCTATGTCTGTGACTAAGGGGGACCTCCTTCCCCTATGTATGCTCTTAGGGTCTGGAGTCTCTTCTTGGTAACTTGCTATCCTTCCTCTGAGTACCACCAGGCCTCCCCATCCAGGCGACGTGGTCAGAAATGGGGCACCAGAGTTCGTGTGAAAGTCAGATCTCACTCTCCACTCAATGATGGAGAATGTCCTGTCCATCGGCTAGGTCTGGGCAGGGGTTCGCAGACTCTTTGGAGAGGGGCTAGGAGAGTTGGTAGCTGCTGGAAGGATCACTTTCCTAGTAGAACAGATCAGGAAATGGAGGCTCCAGGAGGGCAAAGACGTGTCCATAGTCTCTCAGCTACTCTAGGAACTAGACAGGACCAGAGTGTGCATTTATATTTTCACCACACAGTCTGTTTTAGCTGTTTTAAGATTGGGGAAGAGGAAGGAAGAGGGAGGGAGGGGGAAGGAACAATTTACTAGTCAGGTCTCTTCTTTTACCACGTGGGTCTTAGGAATTGAACTCGGGTCATCAAGCTTGGTGACAAGGCCTATTAAGCCACCTTGCTGTTCTGCCTCCAGGAATTATAGCCATGGATTTCTCAACAACCTAAATTATTACTTTTACATGAATCTCTCTCTCTCTCTCTCTCTCTCTCTCTCTCTCTCTCTCTCTCTCTCTCTCTCTCTGTGTGTGTGTGTGTGTGTGTGTGTGTGTGTGTGTGTTTCCATGCACCACATCCATGTAGGTGCCTGTGGAGGCAAGAAGAAGGCGTCAGGTACCCCGGAAGGTACTGAACTTGTGAGCTGCTATGTGAGTGCTGGGAATCCAACTCATGTCCTCTGCTAGAGCCATAAGTGCCCTTAACCAACAAGCCATCTCTCTAAGCCCAATTTATAGATAGCTTTTAAAACATTATCTCTTCTAATTTCTACTGTGGTAAATACTGATAAGATGTGACCCACTCAAAGAAGCAAATCTGTATACTCAAGTATTTAGAGTGAAGATGGGTCTTAAAGCCTCAAACTTCTAGAAGATCTGCAGTGTCACGTCGCTCCTTCCCGTCAGTCATACCACTTCTTTTATTCACAATTCTTTTCCCTAACAACATTACTTGTTTTATTTTGAATGTGTTTATTATCTTGTGGAAAAGTGGGTTTTGGTTCTGTGGGCCTGAGGCGGGGCTGCAACTCCTTTTCTAACAGGTTTTAAAACACCTACCAGTCTGGAACCCACATTTTGAGAACTGAGCCTCTAGACTTTGGTCTAGATGCTAACATGAATGCCTGTGCCTGTTCCATGTCTGCAAAGAGAAGGTTTCCACAATTAGGCTGGGAGTATAGGAGGGAGAGGGGGAGAGAGAGAGAGAGAGAGAGAGAGAGAGAGACACTCAGGAAGGAAAAGTGGTATAAAGGCTTAAGAGGGGGTGGGCGTCACATGCTGAAAGTTACTGACAAACAGACACATTAAACATATTCAGTCACAGTTCTATAAGCAACTACAATCTTTCCCAAATCTAAAAGCATATACTAGGTCATTGAATGGTGGGAATTTCAGATATCCAATGCAAAAAAACAATCTAAAAACAAAAACAAAAACAAAAAACAAAAGACAACACTGTGTGTGTAGGAGTTGGGAGTGTGGCTTAGATCCTGAACACCTGTCTGGAATGTGTAAGAAGATCCTGGGTTTGCTCCCCATCACCTTAAAAACAACCCAAACTTCCTAGTGGGTGGTTTGTGGGGGATTTCTCAATACACCATGTAACCTTTTTTTTTTTTTCAGTAAGGTGGAAAATGTATTTAAAACCAAACTGTAACTGCTTCTACTATCTAAATTGAGGTGCTAATAACATTTACATCAGGGGAAAAATGAACCTCTGCCCTGGGCCTTTCTGCTTACAGAATGGAAGAAAGAAGACCAGGTGATTCGGCTTCCAGGGAAGGGGTCACACCCCAGATGTTTCGCACATCTGGCTTGGAGCAACCAGAGAGGCTGGTGGGTTCTGTTGAAGAGAAACCTTTTTTATTCTGTCACATGGAGACCCAGCTTCCTCCTGTGGCTGCCATGTTTGATTGAGGACCTTGTGTTGTTGAGTCTTTCGGTTGTGGGGTGTGCATGCGTGTGTGTGTGTGTGTGTGTGTGTGTGTGTGTGTGTGTGTGTGTGTGTGTGTGTGTGTGTGTGTACCTGAGGGTAACACTGAGTATCATTCTTCAGGCACCATCTACCTTGCTTAGTTGATCAAGTCTCTCACTGAACCTGGGACTCAAAACTAGGCTGAGCTGGTTGACCAGCAGTCTTTCAGGAACCCTCCTGTCTCTCCCTCCCGAGCACTGGGCTTGCATGTGTACTCACCTGCACCTGCCTTTCCATGTGAGTTCTGGGGATTGAACTCAGGTCTTTATGCTTGCATGGCAAGCACTTTACACAGTACTCTCTCTTCCCAGCCTCAGAGCATCTCTTTCTTTTGAGGAGGTTCTGAAACCAAGATTATATGTGAACTGTAGTGTTTTATTAAGGGTTTAAATGTATTTGTTGTAAAATTATGTTTAAAGTTGTTTAAATATAGAATTTCACTATGGGTCTGGTGTGACCTGAAACATCCTATGTAAACCAGACTGGTCTCAAGAGTCACAGAGACTGGCCTACCTCTAACACCTGACTTCTGGGATTGAAGGTATGTGCCAAAACATCTGTGCAATGTTATTGTTTGGTTGACTGATTGATTTGAGACAAAAGTTTTTCCTCATAGTGATACTGTATTGGCCAGTGTATAAACTAACATGATCACTCCATGGTATGGTTTAAGGGGAAGGTTTTTTGTTTGGTTTCTTTGTTTGTTTGTTTGCTTATTTATTGGGGTTTTTTTGAGATAGGGTTTCTCTGTGTATCCCTATGTAGCTTATGTACCCTCATGTAGCTTGTCTTTGCTACTTTGTGGGTTCTTCTCTTCTTACCCTTTATCCCCTCTGTTTTACCTCCTAACACTAATAGGAGAGAAAGAAGGACAGAGGGGAGACAGAGCGAGAGAGATCCCTGGATCTAAATTCTTTTCTCTCTCTCCCTCCCTTTTTCTTTCTTTTTTGTTTTTGTTTCTGTTTTTTGAGACAGGGGTTACCTGTGTAGCCCTGGCTGTCACTCTGTAGACCAGGCTAGCCTCGAAAGCAGAGATCCACCTGCTTCTGCTAAGATTAAAGGCATGTGCCACCACTGCCTGCCTTCTTTCACTTCTTCTTTGAGCATGACCACTAACAAATTGAAACCAAGTCTACTGAATGACCAGCAACCACCAATGATGCCTCTTGGGACCCCTAGCATTTATATACCCTCTGAAAAGTTCCCAGAATTCCAAACATCACACAATCACAGAAACTATCCACAGCTGGAAAAACCATGAGTGGGCCAGAGCAGGAGGACAGTCCACAGTAGCTGTATATCCCCATACCTGGGATTAAAACAAAAACATATGCTTATATTCCCCTCCCCTCTGTGTGTGTGTGTGTGTGTGTGTGTGTGTGTTTTGTTTTGTTTTTATTTTTGTTTTAAGAAATTAAAGTTTGGGCTGGAGAGGTGGCTCAGAGGTTACGAGCACCAACTGCTCTTCCTAAGGTCCTGAGTTCAATTCCCAGCAACCACATGGTGGCTCACAACCATCCATAATGTGATTTAATGCCCTCTTCTGGCCTGCAGATGTACATGCCGGCAGAGCATTGTACACACAATAAATAAATAAATAAATAAATAAATAAATAAAGTTAAAAAAAAAAAAAAAAAAGAAACCAAAGTTCTAAAATTCTCACTACAACTCCAACTGCACTCTGTAGACCAAGCTGGTCTCAAACTCACAGAGATCTGCCTGCTTTTGCCTCCTGGGTACTGGGATTAAAGGCGTACACTACCAATGCCCGGCAGGAGAAAGGTTTTATTTGAAGATATGAGAGTGAGAACTGCCAGAGGCAGAGCAGAGAGAAAAAGTAGTGGACTGAACATGGCCAGCAGACTGGGCCTGGCCATGAGAGAAGCAGGAACAGAGGGGGAAGGGGGAGACAAAGAGAGGAAGACAAGAGACAAGGAGAAAGCAGGCAAAAGAAAGAGCACAGCCAACCTAGCTGGCTTATAAGGAAACTGAGTACTTGGGGGAAGAAAAGCCCATGAGCTTGGGAAGTTTAGGGTAGGGGAGGAAGTGAGAAGGGCTCAGATGTTAGCAGGGACCCTGCAATGTGTAACAGGTCCTTGTGATCCTGAGGAGCCTGGAGGCCAGTATGTGCTTTGTTATGCTCACAGGTATCACAGATCGTCACTTGTCCCTTCTGCCAGTGATAAGGGAAATGGTTCCACTTGGTAGAGGGGAGCCAGCTTCACCAGTGCCTGAGAAATTAACTGTCGGATTTGGAGAAATAGAGTTTCCTTTGGATGTGGCAGCCAGAGCCCACACCCCTCACACCTTAGCACACCAAGATGATGGAAGTGCACCACTGTGTCTAATGAGCAGAACGTTTTTACTGTAAGAAATCAAATTCTCTCTTTCACTCTGCCTCTAGCTTTCCCCTGTGTGTGTATGTATGAGTAAGTGTGTGTGAGAGTGTGTAGGTGTGTGAGTGTATATGTGTGTGTGTGAGTGTGCACATGCGTTCAGATGTTTCTTTAGTCAAGCACTGAGAGAACTGGAGGCGGTAAAAGCTTTGTGGGCTCAAAACATTGGCACTAGAGCCATCTTTACTGATGAGCCACTTGCGCCCCCCCCCCCCCCCGCCTCCCCCTCCGCAAAACACTGCATTCCAGAAATGCTTTGTGAAAAGAGTAGGGACCATGTCTCAATAGTTAAATGAGAGACTATTTTTGTGGGAAAGAATATACACAAACTGAGGTGAGCCTTGGGAAACAGAGAAATTAAAAAAAAAAAAAAAAAAAAAAAGAGAGAGAGAGAGAGAGAGAGAGAGAGAGAGAGAGAGAGAGAGAGATGGGATTTGAAAGGAGGGTGGGCCTGAAAGGTGGTAATAAGCAACTTCTGTTTAATACTAGGGTGTGTAGTGTGTGTGCACTAACAAGACTGGGGTAGTGTGTGCACACTAACAGGGCTGGGGTGGGGGCACTGTGCTTTGGCCAGGTGAGGAGGCACTGGGAGGGGCTGGGATGAGGATGGAAGGAAAGAAGGTTGTTCTACCACCTTGGTGTGGGAGCAGAGCTGACAGAGGTTAGCAGCTCCCACAGGCAAGATGCTGGAGATAACATGGTGAGGACAAACAAGGCTCGGCCTGTGGGCTGAAAGAACACAGAGTCCAGGAACTCTCAGAAAAAGACTGGACTTGCCTGAGGAGGTGTTAGGAGCCTTCAATCCTACTTTATGTGCCAGAGAGCAGCCAGGGCCCCAGAAGGTACCTTGGCTAAAGGGAAGAGATGGCTGTTCAGGGTATGACCCTGGCATCTCAGGTTACCTTGCTAACAGTTGGGTGAAGTCCTTTCACGGCTCTGAACCACAGCCTTACTTTAACACCAGTAGTGATAACGTGTGAGTTTTTCTTCAGACCTTAGAAACCATTCAGCTTTTATTAATTGTGTAACTATCACATTGGTGCTGGCACCATCTTTGCTGGGGAGCCCATACAAAGCAGTACATTTCAGAAATGCTTTGTAAAAAGAGAAGGGACCCTGGCTCAAAAATCACACACACACACACACACACACACACACACACACACACACACACACGATGAGTATTGAAGCCATAATGAAAACAAATCTGTAAACATATCTAAGGCAGGTCTAGAATGGAACATTGCTGTCCACATTACATAGACAAGAAGATGGTGAGTAGGGGGTGGGATTACCTAGCAACCAGATGTGAATAACATCAAATATTATATGGTTAGCAACATTGTAGTATTGGTTGTGGTTTTTTCCCCTTGTTGTGGTGTCTGGCATACATTGAAAAAGCTACCTACCTGTATGTATGTATGTATGTATGTATATGGATGTTGGCCTGCGTGTATGTTTCATATGCATGCAGGGCCCTCTGAGGCCAGAAGAGGGCATCTGCTGTCTTGGAACTGAAGTTTCACACGCTTATGGATTCTGGGAACTGAACCCAGGCCTTCTGCAAAGCAGCTAGCATGCTTAATTGCTGAGCCATCTCTCCAGCCCCACGTACTTTTTTCCTCAAGGCCTAAGTCAGAGTCATGTCTCATACTTAAAAACAAAACAAAACAAAAACCAACTGTGTGTTTGTCTATGTGTGACTCTGTGCACGTGAGTGTGAGTGCCTGGGGAAGCAGGAGGGCATCGGATCTCATGGAGCTGTGCTCACAGGTGGTCACGAGCCACCTGACATGAGTTTAGGGAACAGTGAGAACAGTACAAGACCGTAGCCTCCTCATACTGTTTTTTAAGCTTTGTTGAGATACTATTGACATATATCAAGTGATATTTAGCTGTGAGTGACAGCATGTGTTTATAATTTCAGAACTTGATAGGCTGAGACAGGAGGATTGCTGTAAAGCCAGCCTGTCCTAATAGTGAGTTCAAGGGCAACCCTGACTATATAATGTGACATTATCACAAACATTAAAAAAAAAGAAAGAAAACAGTAAGCATTGCATCCACCTGTATACTTTAAATATTTGTCTTTTTAAAAAGGTTGAGATCGGATGACACATTCAAGGTCACAATCCCCTCCGGTGACATCTCAGGCTCCCAGGCAGCCAAGACTGGCTCTTTAGTTCTTTGCTTCATAGATTCTCCTTTTGTGGTACAGTGGCAGCCAACAGTAGTGCTTGGGTTGAGAGAGAGAGAGAGAGAGAGAGAGAGAGAGAGAGAGAGAGAGAGAGAGAGAGAGAGAGAGAGTCTCTGGGTGAGAGAAAAGGAAGGAGATAGCTACAGTTTGTTCAGCCACAGACAGCCACTCCTCATTGTCCCAACCCCAGGGACCTGTGTCTTCCTCCATTGCTCACTCAGATACCCAGGTGAGATCATCTCCAACATGCAATGGCTGTGCTGGTTTTAAACCAGGGCTTTTCTGAGGCTTCAGTACAAAGGAGGAGGTGGCCCATGTCTTCAGTGTGATGATAAAAGCCTGTAATGGTTATCTGCGTTAATGTAGTTCCCCCACGACTCAGAAGGTCTGTAGCAAAGACAGCCATGGTTTGTTTGTTTTGTTGTTGTTGGTTTTTTTTTTTTTTTTTTGTTTTTGTGTGTGTGTGTGGTTTTTTTTTTTTTTTTTAAGAAATACACAGACACTCTGCCCAGCCTCAGGTGAGACTTGGGTGCAGATCCAAGCCCTGGTATAATCATCTCTAGTAACACTTCTTGAGATGTGTCTTTTTAATATGTTGATGTTACCTTGGGACAAGGTCTTCCTGTTGTAGGCCAGGTTGAGCTGGAACTTCTGTCTTCCAGCCTTAGACTCCCAATCACATTGTATGATTCCAGGCATGTATCACTATACCTGGCTAAATGGTGAGTGGGTGTATGTGTGCGTGTATGCGTGTGTGTGTGTTTAAGTTTCTGAGACAGAATCTTACAATGTAGGACAGACTGACCTGAAACTATGTGGTTCATATGTGTGTGTATACATACATACACACTCACATACACACACACATATTTAATTTTTAAATGGGTATGAGTGTTTTGCCTGCATTTATGTATATGCACCATGTGCATGCCTTGTGCCCATGGAGGTCAGACGAGGGCATCAGGTTCCCTGGAACTGAATTCATGGACGGTTGAGCTGCTAGTGTGGGTGCTAGGAACCAAATCTGGGCCCTTTTCAAGAACACCAAGTGTTTTTAACCACTGAGCCATCTCTCCAGCCCCTTAACTTCTTATTTTGAAGATAGGGTCTCATGTAGTCCAAACTGGCTTTGAACTCTATATAGCAGTGGATAACTATAAACTAATGATCTTCCTGCCCTCTGCTCTTGAGTGCTAGAATCACAGGCACACATGCCTAGTGTCAGTTTATGTGGTGATGGGGATGGAACCCAGAACGTGCATACTAGGCAGGTGCTCTCAACAGAGCTACATCACCAGCCCTGAATGGGATTTTTTGTTTATTTTTTGTTTTTGTTTTGTTTTGAGACAGGGTTTCTCTGTGTAGCCCTGGCTGTCTTGGAACTCACTCTATAGACCAGGCTGGCCTCCAACTCAGAAATTTGTTTGCCCCTGCCTCTGCCTCTGTCTCTGTCTCTGCCTCTTGAGTGGTGGGACTAAAGGAATACAGCACCACCACCTGGGTCCTAAATATTTTTTTAAAAACATGCTAAGACAGACCTTTTTCAAAGGCATGGCATTATTAGGGACCATTGTAATGGTGTCTTTCTTTGGCTTTTGTGACAGGCTTGCACTCTGTAGTCTAGGCTTACTTTGAACTCATGGCAAGCCCCAACCCCTATCTCATTCTCTCAGGTACAATGATTCCAGGCACAAGGAGCTTATCCGGTTCCTTGTTATCGTTCAGCTGAGGATAAACACCTTCTCAGACTCAATGGTTGTGTAGGGAGTCCACCAGGATGCACAGATGGAATGCTACCTTGGAAAGGGGTTGCCATGAGCCCCTGCTGTGAGTGTTTTAAGCAACACTCTTTAAGGTGATGCTTCCTGTCTTTATGTCCTTCCTTAAACTGCACCTTGAACAGCAAGCCACCCATTCTAGGCATCTCAGCAGCTGGACACGAGGTCCCAGGAAAAACAGTTGGAGGGACTGAGGAGGCTTACTCGGGTAGTTGGGCAGCATTTGAAAAAAGTTTTTAGCAGGGCTGATGGAGGAAAGAGCCCCAGTGTCACCAGGACACACAACAAGAAGTATCTTCTGAGTAATGGAAGTACACAACCTCTGAGCTTAGTCATGTGGCTGTGGTACACGTGTTCAAGCTAAGGATAGACAACTGGGTGTCAAAGGTATGGTTAAGATGATTTTCCCTTGGTAGGGAGCCCTGGTGGCACTCAAAGAAAGAATAGACAGACTACCAAGATAAGACTTGTTAGCCGGCGACCATACAGTGGGGGAGGAGATCCCCCTCGGACATGGACCTAAGGTATGGTGGTAGGGTAGGGGTAGGAGGGTAGGAGGAATGGAAGGATACGAGTGATTGAGTTGTAATCTGAATAAATTAATAAACTACAAAAAATTGAGATAAAAAAAAAAAAGATGACTCCTGATGTAGAAAGTAGACTTGAGGTTTTGGATGAAGGCTGGAGAGAAGACAGACAGAGCCCAAGACCTGTGCTATGTTATAGATTCAATGGCCTTTTCAACCTCCCTTTCTCCTTCCTTCCTGTTTTATTTAGTTGGGTTCCTGAAGATTTGAAGAGTCTTTTTCCCCCCAAAGGACATATTTTATTAGCGCCTGAGCTCTAGTTCTCCTTCTCCTGTACAGTTTTGGTTTCACGTAGTCACCCAGTCCAGCAAAGAGACCCATTTTACTTACACCCAGCAGGGGCATCATCTCTTCAGATAGTGGAGGATTTGCCAATGTGCTGGCGGTTACCACCTCCAAAGGGATGTTCCACAGGATTCATGACCCCACCCCGTACACGTGGCCAGCAGTTCCTCTTTACCTTGTGCTTGTGATAGGCACCGTCAGCCTTTAAGGTAGGTTTGTCAGTTCTGCCTCTACCAGCCATAATACGGTTAACAGCTCTGTTGGCCGAGGAAATGACCTTCTTGGACCCTGAAGGCAACTTCACTCGCGTCTTCTTGGTTTCTGGGTTGAGGGAGGTAACTGTGGCATAGTTCCTGGAGGCTCGGGTCAGCCTACTCCTGTCCCCAGGCTTCTCCTCCAGACAACACACGATAGTACCCCCAGGCATGGTGGCCACCAGCAAAACGTTGCAGATATTCAGCTGGGCCTTCTTGCCGCAGTACATAAACTATCCGGTGTTGGATTCCCTCTGCGGTGATGAACAGCTCCGTATCTCCGTTCACTTCTTATATCGGTAGGGATAACCAAAGACCACTTTCATGAGGGGAGCACCACTGCCAGGATCATGTTCTTTCCGATTCGGATGCCTTTAATATAGCTATGCCGTTCAGCAAAGTTAATAGCACACAGGTGCGCAGTGCTCTTTCGGCGGCGTTTCACAGGCACTTGGAACACAGAACTCGCGCCTTTCCTCTGCCCTCGGATCACACAGCCATAGCGAGTCTACCAGCAAGCACAGCCGAAAGAGCGAGCCTCTTTTAAGTGCGTGCGTGCATGCGTGTGTTGAGGGATGTTTATTAAGATACTGGATTACATCACCTTTTCTGTGGTGCTAGAGATGGAGGCCAACCAAGTCTGTGTACATTGCACCCTGGGTAGCGCTCACCTTTATGCTACATCCC
The DNA here is from genome assembly GCF_903995435.1 of Acomys russatus. Lineage (NCBI taxonomy): Eukaryota > Metazoa > Chordata > Mammalia > Rodentia > Muridae > Acomys > Acomys russatus. Next base: position 36,535,415 of record NC_067149.1, read on the forward strand.
CAGATCCTGGGTCACCTTTGGAGATCTTTTTGGACCTCTGGCTTCTAACTAAGCAAGTGGCTCAGAATTATCTGTGACCTTGACCACTTATCAGAACTAGCTTTGGGTTATAAGTGTCAACACATCTCTGAACTTGGCAACAGCAAGCAGGGGACTCTGTCTCTGGGGCACTTACAGGGAACCAGGTGTAGACCTTGCAGTCTAGCCTCTCTGGACCTCTGGCTCTCAGCTTGGAGTTGCTGTGTGTTCCTGCATATTGCTTTCTTGGGGCCGAACAACCAGCATCCTCAGCTATGGGGAAGATGGAGTGTCTGGCTCTCAGCATCTGTTTACCCGTCCCAGGCAAGGGTGACACTTTTGCTAGATATCTACTGTGTAGAGTATAGTAGTTAGCTCTCCAGGGAAGGGGTCCCAGTGAAGAATCTCTGTTACTGGATGTTGGTTTTAGTTCAAACACAGCACAGCTTTGCAAGTTGTGATAACAGTGATGAGAAATAGGTTTGTATTACCACTGGAAAGACGAACAATGGAGGCCCAGACATATTAATTCACTTTCCCATGGAGGGAGAGTCAGACATAAGATTTGGGGCAGTCTACCAATCCAGACCTACCCTGTGAGTTCCTGTCCATCTCTGACAATCAGCACAGAAAACGAGGAAGTTGGTGAAAGGTTTAGCCAGAGTGGAACTGGACTCCTTACACACCAAGGGTAAAGCCAAAGCACAACTTCTAAGGCTGGTGACAAAGAATGCTTGGTTAGAAAGATAAGGAGCCTGAAGCTGAGGCTCATCTTACCTTTGCCACTCCATCAGTGTCAGCCATGAGGCTCTGAAAGATGTGGACTCGACTTGGAGAAGTTCAGTATCCTCAGAAGATGCCCGACTGTGACAAACCCAACAGGCGCTCTGACTTCTATTTCCGTCTCTAGTGGCTCTCTTGTTACTGTGGCTTGATATAAAATAGATCTCAAGCACTGCCAATCTTCTCCTTCCCGAAGCCCAGGGAACATTCTAGAAGTGGGGGCAGAAACACAGTGAGAGCTGGAGCAGGGGAAGAGTGCTGGGAACGGCTGTCTTCTGGGAACTGGATATAGCTGTTACCCTCATGAACTCACTGCAGCTGTGGTTTCATCCATAAGACCTGTACCAAGGCAGACCAAGAAAATCAGTCAGTACCCCAGCAGGCAGTACTCACTGGGCCCATTGGGTTACTACCCACAGATAAACAGACAAGCAAAAACCCAGAAGGGACCCAAAGGTGTATGTGTGGGGCGGTATGTCGGGAGAGTAGTGGGGTATTGGGGAGTTGGAAGTTGATTAGATCAGTATGCATTGTTGATATGTATAACATTGTCAAAAAAAAAACCCATAAAAGATATTCTAATAAAAAAGAAAAGAAGCTGGTCATTGGTGGAGTACGCCTTTAATCCCAGCACTGGGAGGCAGAGGCAGGTGGATCTCTGTGAGTTCCAGGATAGGCAAGAGTATACAGACAGACAAAGCCTGCTTTGAAAAAGGAGAGGGGGGGGAGAGGGAGGGAGAGAACGCACTTAACCCCAGAGTAAGCAATGATGCAGCAACCCATTGCTCTCTGTCCTTCCCTATGGACATGGTGTGACTAGCTGCTTCAAATTCCTGTCGCCTTGACTTTCCTGCAATGACGGGCTGTAACTTGGAATTGTGAGCCAAACAAACTCCCTTCCCCTTAAGGAAGAACAACCAAACAAATGGCCTGAAAGGCTCATATGTTGAAGGCCTAGTCAGACCCCAGAACTTGTCATTACAGAGGGGAGTTAAGGCCATAAAGGCACTAATTTAGGCAATGGACTAATCCATTAGGAGGCAGGGCTTAGAGTGAGAAGTAGCTGCCTAGGGGCACGTGTCCCTGACCTCTTCCTGTCTCCCCACTCCCAGGCTACTGTGAGTTGAGCACCTCTGCTCCATCATGCCCTGTCCACCATGATGTTCATCTTTACCTCAGGCCCAAAGTGATGGATCTGCCAACCTTGAAGAGAATACTCGGAAACTTTGAGCCAAACAGCATCCCTTCCTGTGGTGCCCGTGCCACCATCGTACCGAGTCCAGGGCGAGGTACTGCGGATTTAACTTATGCACACACACGCACACACACACACACACACACACACACACACACACACACAATAACACAGCGGGTCCTTCGTGCTAAGAGAGCAGCAGCTGCAGCAGCAGCCGTGGCAAGCAGTTTATTCTTCTCCTCCAGAGTGCCAAAGAGCCTTCTTATAAGCAGCCAAACAGGAATCCTCCTCCCAGGTGAAATCCCTCAAGAGGTAATTGCACACAGGAGGAAAAGTCTCGAGGAAGGGAGGGGCTCGTTCTCAGAGCAGTAAACATGACTAGCTAACCAAGATAAACACAGACGTGGAAGCTGCTAGAAACAGGACATGAAACAGCAAGACAGGCAGGCAGCCCAGTCGGGCCTGGTTCCTACACTTTCCTCTTTAAGCTGTTGTCCTAGGTATTTGGTCACAGCCACGAGAAGCTAGCACATGTGTTCTCCTCATGAGCCTGCTAGTTTCTTATAGGTTTGGGGCTTCTTGAACTTGTAATCCCCTTTGGTGGGCTCATTTCCTTCTCTACTGGTGCGGAGTGCTTGCTTCCTCTTGCCAGCTCCCACTCTACTCCTAGGAAGCCATCCCTGACTTATTTAACAAATGCCGCTCACCCACTAACCCTCCAAAAAACATCTTCTTGTGAAAAACAAGGGACAGTGCTGTGTTCTATTGCTGGGAAGAGACACCATGACCATGGCAACTCTTATAAAAAGGAAAGCATTTCAGTGAGGTTGGCTTACAGTTTCAGAGGTTTAGACCATTCTCTTCATGGGGCGGAGCATGGGGGCATGCAGGTAGACCTGGGAGCTGTGAGTTCTGCATCCAGATCTGAAGGCAGCAGGGGGAGAGAGAGAGACGCTGGGCCTGGCTCGGGCTTCTGAAACCCAAAGCTCATCACCAGTGACACACTTCCTTCCATAAGGCCACTCCTACTCCAACAAGGTCACACCTCCTAATCCCTCTCAAGTAGTTCCACTCCCCAATGGCCAAACAATCAATACATTAGCCTGTGAAGCCTATTTTAATTCAAATGACCACACGTGCTTTGGCTGGTTAGAGGTCATTTCTGACCGGTGCTTGGTATGCAGTAGCAGGTCAACAGCTATTGAAAGGCTCACCCTGGACCTCGGTATTCCCAGTCATCCGTGTCCAGCCATATAGGCATCAGATTTCACGGCTAGACTGGACATGGTGGCACACACCTTTAATCCCAGCACTTGGGAGGTAGAGACAGCAGGTCTCTGCATATTCTAGGCCAACTTGGACTGCCGAGTGAGAACCTCTCTGGGGCAAAAAAAAAAAAAAAAAAAAAAAAAAAAAAAAAAGCTAAGACAACATATCCCACACTGAAAGAGCCTTTGACATGAAGCATGCCTGTAAAGAGGGAACTGGTAGCAGTGGGTGAAATTTGCTTAAGTCACAGAGAGTGTTCCATTTTCCCAAAGCCTGAGAAAGAAAAGGCTAGCGGGTCCATCTGGTTTGCTAACAAGTGGGACTCAGAAACAAAGAGGGGAACTTCATTTCAAAAGCATCCCTGTTGGGGCGGGGGGGAGCATTAACCAAACCCTCACGCTCCTTCCTGAAGAAGGCTGTCACTTGATTCTTCTCTCTGCCTCTGACATATGGTTCAGTTCTTCGTTCGGAAGTGTGGCTGGTATTCTAAGCTTGCTGCTATGAGAACTGAGAACAGCTTCTCTGCTGGGCAATTGGCAGGAGTGTTGCTCTCAGGCTGGGAGCTTTTGACGGCACATCCCTGTTCAGTGCTCAGATTGCAGCACCAGAGGCCCTGGCTGTGCTGCAGAGGACAGGGCTTTCTAAGACCTTAGCTAGAATAAAGAGCCTACTAAGTCTGCTCTGTGTTGTGTCTGTCTTTTCTTACCTGCCTGCTGGAGCTGAACTGAGTGTCAGATCTTGTCTATGTCCCTTATAAGCGATATAGTCTTGGGAAAAATTACAAAAAATCCTTTGGGCTTTGCATTTTTAACATGGAAAATGGTGATGGTATAGAAAAAAAAATTAAAAAATAAAAGTAAACCTCCCAGGCTGGCAAGATAATGCAGTAGATACATCCCTTGACTTGCCACTGTGAGGACTGGAGTTTGGAGGCCCAGGACCCACCCAAAATCAGTTGTGACAGCGCACATCTGTAACCCCAGGACATCTACAGAGAGATGGGAAGTGGAGGGAGGATAGTCCCCAGACCCACGGAAAGCCAGTTGCTGTTGCATACACCTATAATCCCAGTGAGCATCTTCACCTCCACCCTTGTCTTGAGGCATCTCTTGTTCACCTTAGTGTATGTCAGGCTAGCTGGCCTGGGAGCTTCCAGGGGTCTTCTGTCCCTGCTGCCTCCAACCTGCCCCTCCAGGCCTGTGGCTGGACTACTGGGATTACAGATATTTGCTACCACCCCAGGCTTTACAAAGGTTCTAGGGATCCAAACTAGGGTCTTCAAGCTTGCATGCATACATAATAGGTGCCGTATGCACTAGGCCATCTTCCCATCCCCCAGAAAGTGCCTTTGCAACCGAATGCTCATTTGTATGCATGTAGAATTTAAGAGATTTTTGTTAATGTCAAAACAGATGGCTTCTTTTGTTTTTTGTTTGGGTTTCCTCCCCCTCCCCCCAAAACAGAGTTTCTCTGTATATCCTTAGCTGTTCTGAAATTCACTCTGCAGTCTAGGCTGGCTTGAAACTCAGACCCACTTGCCTCTGTCTCCTGAGTGCTGGGATTACGCGTATGAACCACCACACCTGACCCCAGATAGAGTTTTTAATTGACCACTGATTTACTGCACTTGAAGCTTAAAACTAAAAGGTTCCCTGTAAGAGCACATTAACATGTTAATATTTCTTTCTTTCTTTTCTTTTCTTCTTCTTCTACTTTTTTTTTCCCCCAGAAAGAGGGTTTCTCTGTGTATCCTTGCCTGTCCTGGACTCACTTGCTTGTGTAGACCAGGCTATCCTCAAACTCACAGAGATCTACTTGTCTCTGCCTCCCAAGTGCTGGGATTAAAGGTGTGCACCATCACTGCCTGGCCAATGATTTGAGTCTTATGTAGCCCAGGCTGGCCTTGAATTCATTATGTAGCTCTGAGGCCCTGGCTTTAAACTCCTGATCCACTTACTCCAAAATTGCAGAGACATGCTAGTATGCCTGGGCATTTATTTTTAAAGTAAGCTTTTATACTGTTGCTAATTGCATTAGTGAGGTCTCAGGTGCAAGTTGCAGCTATTTGAATAATATTTAAATAGTCTTCTCACCTGAGCCTCTGAAGCAGCTGGGATGACAGGCACATGCCATCGTGTCTCACTCCCCCTCCCCTTCTTCTCAGTGTTAGGGATCAACCTCAGGATTCCCTGTGTTTCAAGTAAGCACCCCACAACAAGCCCTGGTGATTTTGTATTAGGTCTCTGTCTTTCTATATAATAAATTATGCCTGCCAAAGACCTCACAGTTTCAACATAAAGGAAGGGAGATGTCTTTCCAAAGACCTTGGCAAAAGTCCCAGAGAAGCCTACGGTTAGTCATCCTGGTCACATGGTCACCCTTGGGTGGAGGTTGGCACAATGGGCTGATCATATTACTGTGGACGGAATGAAAGGTGAAAACTGAGAAAATATTGCTGACCAGACAAAAAAATCAATTAGGTTGACACATAGACAATCCAGCTCCTTGTTCCCAGGGAAGGTTGGGTTTTGCTTTTGTCTCTGAGACAGGGTCATACTATGTAGACCGGGCTGTGGCTTGGCTGCTTTCTGCCTGTGCTTCCAAGGAATAGTTTTGGTTTTATAAGATTCTTTTACTTTGCTGGGAAAAACATGCTAAATTAAAAAAAAAAAAAAAAAAAAGCAAGAAAATGGGAGCTGCAGAGATGGCTCAGTGCCATAAAGGATTTTCCAGACAAGGTTTCTCTGTGTAGCCTTGGCTGTCCTGGACTTGCTTTGTAGACCAATCTGGCCTTGAACTCACAGGGATCTGCCTGCCTCTGTTTCCCAAGTTCTGGGATTATAGGCGTGTGCCACCACACCTGGTTTGCATGAATTTTTAAAAATAATTTTTAAATAAAAAAGCAAGAAATTATAGTTTTAGAATAGGGGTCTGGCTTAGTTGGTAGAGTGCTTATGTAGCATGCATGAAGCTCTGAGTGTGAGCTTCCAACACTACATAAAACCAGGCCTGTGGAAGCAGGAGGGTTAGAAGGTCACACTTAGCTACCAGGTGAATTCAAAGTTACTCTGGAAAAGAGAAAGAAAGAAGAAAAGAAAGGAAGGAAGAAACAAAGAAGGAAGACAGACACAAAAATGACAGAAGAAGAAGAAGAAGAAGAAGAAGAAGAAGAAGAAGAAGAAGAAGAAAAGGAAAAGAAAAGAAAAAAGTCAAACCAGCCCTGTAATTTTGCTGATGATCTTGGTGACCCTACAGTTTCTAATCTTTTTGGCTTATGCCTTGTAAACCTTGGGGGTCACACAGAAAGCACAGCTTCTAGTGCCTGTGCGGTGGCCAACAGATGTCTTCGGGCTTCTGTTAACTGATAAAATTAGAAGCCTGGCTAGGTGATTTATAGCATCTCCCTGTGCTATGATTCTGACTTGACTACACAAAAAGAGACTGTATCTGAAGAGTGAAATGACTCGCATTTTCACAGACCTATAATTTTCTAAATGGTATTGACCTCAAGGAGTAGTTTCATGGAATGAGTTTTTATGGAGCAAAGAACATTATTAACAATATTTAACTTTGTGATCTTAGCAACTATTCCTTCAGTGGTAACTCTCTGTACCCTGCACTGTCTTACCCCCCCTTTTGATATAGGGGTCTTATGAAGCCCCAGTTGCCCTCAAACTCACTATAAAACAGAGAATGTCCTTGGTCCTTTTGCCTCTACCTCCTGAGCCCTGGAACGATGGTGTGCACAGTCATGCCTTGGTTTGATGCAGTGATGGGGTCCAAACTCAGGGCTTTGTGAATATTAAGCAAAGGCCCTAGCACCACAATTTTGTCCTGGTGATACAAATAAGGATGGAGACTTCTCCAACTCAAGTCTCTAATATCCTTTCTTCTTCCCTTTCTTCTCTCTCTTCCTCTTCCCCAATCCTTTCCTCTCTCCCTATCTCTTTTCCCCTCCTTCTCTCCCTGCATCCCTCCCCTTTCCCCTCCCTCCCTGCCTCCCTCCCCTCCCCACATTCGTAGTTTTCCCTATTACCCCCACTAAAGCAACTTCAGGGAGAAAGCTTAATTTGGCTGACGGTTTTGAGGGTGTGGTCTATCTGTCAGGGAAGTCAAAGCAGCAGGGGCTAGAGGCAGCTGGTCAAAGGCATCCACAGTCAGGAAGCAGAGCATGAGGAATGCTATGGTCAGCTAGCTTCTTCCTTTTTATGCAGTCCAGGGCCCATCCCGTGGAGTCCTGGTGCCCACATTCATGGTGGGTCTTTCCATTGAATTAACCTATACCTAATCTACATGGTCCCTCACAGGAAAGGCCACAAGCTTGTCTCCTCGAGGAGTCTAGAGCCTGCCAACTTGACAATATTCTCTCTCTTCTTCACCCCCACCCCCATTTTTCTCTATAGCTTAGGTTATAGAACATTAAAAGGGGATGGGTGGGACTATATTCTCAGTGACGGAATACTTGCCTAGCATATGGCAAGGCCCTGGGTTGCATCCTTAGTCCTGAAAACACCACAGATGGCATATGGGACTGTAATCGGGTTTCAACTGTGTCTGCTGCCCAAGGAAAGGAGGGTGAGTGTGGGAGACAAGGAAAAGAGCCACTCTCCGCCCATGCTTGCCTCCCTGAATGCCCACATTGAACTTCTGTTTTAGTTGGTGTTCTCTAGAGCAACAGAACCAAGGAAATGAATAGAGAGCAGAATTTAAGTGAGTTTAAAATAGTAACAGCAGCTAAATCATCCCTACCCCCCACCCCCCACCCACCGGACACACACACCAGGTGCTTCGAACCTGGTAAATTACTCAGTCCTTCAGGCTGAATGCCTCAGCAAATAGGAGCAACTCGGGCCACAAGGGTGTCCGAGCCCTGGAAGTTCCTAGAGAGCTGTTGGTCTCTGCCTCTCCTCCGTGGAAGCTTGGAGCAGCTCCTGTGTTGTCAACTAAAGGAGCAGCAGAAACGGCAGCCCAGAAATCAGCTCAGCGGCAAGAGGGAGGCCAAGTAGCTAAAGGCAGAGAATACAGAGAGTCCTTTCCCTTCAGAAATAGCTTTTGTTTAAAAAAAAAAAAAAAAAATGGCTCCTGCCAGAAAGTGCCGCCCACGGTTGGAGTGGGCCTTCCCAAGTCAATCCGGACAATTCTTCCGAGGATGCTCCTTACTCAGATGCTTTTAGTTTGTGGCCAGTTGACATTAAAGCCAACTCTAGTGAATTTCTAAGGTAGCTGCCTGGGCTTGCTTCCAAGGTAAGAACTGAAGCATAAGGGTACACATAGACGGTTCTGAGTCCAAAATCCTATTTAACGAACAAGACTTTTACTACTATCTCTCCACCCACTACAACTACAGAGGAGAATGTCAAAATTCATAAATCTCTCGGGAGGAGGATGGGATGTGCTAAGGAGGTAGAGTGCTTGGCTTTCATGAAGCTCTGGGTTCGATCCCCAGCACTGCAGAGAACCGTTTGTGACCGTGCACACCTGTAACTCCCGAACTTGGGAGGTGGAGGTGGGAGGATAAGAAGTTCAAGGTCAGCATATTTTTTTTTTCAAAAGAAACATTGTTCTTAATTAATTTTTTTTTTTAGATGTCAGTTTATTAGGAAGGAAAAACTTTTAAGCTTGTCGCTTACCTCTCATTTGGCAGGAATCGTGACAGACACTACATGGGAAATAGCCCAGTTCTGGGAACTGGTTGCAGAAGCTGAGGTTTGTCACCTTCCCAGCTAGGTTTCAAATCCTAGTTAGGTACTTGTTTTGAAGCCTGTTCTAGGCAGAACTGAGTCACCCAGCTGTGGCCAGATACCCTGTCACAAAGGCCTCTGGGTTTGGACCCCAGGCAAAGGCTGGACAAGAGAAGAAACTTGAGAATGGTTCTCCCCCCTCTGAGATATTTCTATGTCGGGGGTCACAGTGTGATGGCATTCATTACCTGTCTCATTGCTGTGCTGAAATATCTGGAAGAAGTCACTTAAGGGAGGAAGGACTTGCTCTTGTTCACGGTTTAAGGAGAAACAGTCGTGTCTGGGAGTAAATCTTATTGGTAGAGTGCTCGCGCAGCATGGTTAAAGCCCTAAGGTCAATTCTTAGCACCACACACAATGCAGAAAAAGTGGTTGGGGTGATGCAGCTTGTGCTGTGGCTGGAGCAGTTGCTTATGTCACGGTCAGGAAGCAAAGGGAACTCTAATGCCACGCACCCACAGGAACTCGGGAGGCCCCTTCCCAGGGATGCTCTTCCACTAGTGAGGGTCTGAAGGACCCATAACCTCTCCCAGGTAGTGCCACCATCCAGGGACCAACGGTTTAAGTGCATGAACCTCTGGGAACATTTCATGTTCAAACCATTGCAATGTCAATAACAACGACATCTAACACCTCGATGTGGTCAGAACCTTGGTCCCCAGCTGGTGGCACTATTATAGAAAGTTGTGGTACCCTTAGTATGTGGAGCTTCTGTGGGAGGAAGTAGGCCACTGTGGAGGGTCTTTGCCTCTGATTTAGATGCTGACCCTAGAGTCTAGAAAAATATAAGCTTTCTTTAGAGATGATGTGGAAGGAAAAAGATAGAATACACCAGAAATAAAGCTTCTTGCTCATGAGCCAGAACGTGATCCCCAGGTCTCTTGATGGCAGATATTACCTTGCTAGGCAGTTGCATGGTAGAGACCAGGATACAAAGCGGTGAGAGGGAGAAGGCCTATGTTTTTGCCTTAATTTCTATCCTGGGTTTAGTACTAAGGTTTTTTTTTTTTTTTTCCTTCCTTGTTTGTTTTGTTTTGGTTTTCTCACCAATATGCCCCAACAACAGATAGAGGGAAAACCCATACACCTTAGACCTCTGCCTGACTCCATTTATGTTTGTGACAACCTGCAGGGTGGCACAGAGGAGGGGAAATAGATCAAAGCATTTGCCATCACAGCCTTCCTGCTGGAGAAGAGGGCAGCTAGACCTTGACAGTGCATGAGAGATGGCTGCAAAATAAGTCAAGAATATTAGCCGGGCGTGATGGTGCACATATTTAATCCCATCACTCAGGAGGCAGAGGCAGGTGGATCGCTGTGAATTCAAGGCCAGCCTGGTCTACACAGCGAGTCCAGGACTGCCAAGGCTACACAGAGAGACCCTGTCTCGAAAAACAAAAACAATAAACACAACGACAACAAATAATAATAAAGAATATTGGTGGCCAGGTTTTCCTAAGAGTGGCATTTGTTTGGAGGAAATACTGGCCAGTGTGTAAAAAATAAGACCCCTGAGCTTGTCCATAGCTGGGACCCCATCCTCCATTCTTTCTCCTCATTTATTATGACCTTCTGCTGTTGGGGGTGAATTACCATAGCCTTCCATGTGCTAGGCAAGAACTCTACCACTACCCTTACCCCCCTACCCCACCCTGCAGTCCACCATCTGATTATATTCTAGGACAAACCCAGTCCCCTCTCTCAGAACTGGGACTCCTTCATTCCCACACACTTTCCTTTCTCCAGATGTTTCCTGAGGACTATCCCCACACAGTCCCAGGTGGTCACCCCAGAAGACACAGGATCATGGATGTGATTTGGCACCTGCCCTCAACAAAGTCACTGAACAAATGATTTCACCAACAATCACAGTGACAGATGAAAAGCGGGCTCAAACATCAGACTTAGCATCAAGAGAAAGTGACATTTGAACCAAGACCCAGCAGGTAGCAGATATTAGCAGAGAGTGTGGGTGTGGGGATGTAGGTGGGGATGCTCAATGTTTTCAAGAAACAAGGAAGCCAGTCCAGCTGATGCTCAAAATGCAATGAGGAGAGAGAGAGACAGAGACAGAGACAGAGGTGCTGGGGTTGCCTTCCTCCCATTGTAGGGCTCTTGATCAGTTCCTGTGTGCACAAATAGCATAGGGGAGAAAGGGTGTCATGAGGCCAGTGAAGTAATTCTAGGCTCAGCTGAGGGCTCCTCCAGAACGTTGTGGTTCCCTGTGATTCTCTAGCTCCCTGGGTATCTTCTCACCATCCATGGGTTGCACAGCTCTCTCTTTGGCAATCAGCTGTTTCCATGAACCAAGACTAATACTGACCTTGCCTGGGAATTCCAGGAGCTTTGCTTAGCTACCTAAATGATCTAGTTTTCTTCTTTTCACCCTTTGAGACAGTGTCTCATGTAACCCAGGCTGGCCTGGAGCTAGCTGAGTAGTCATGGATGACTTTGCCCTTCTGATCCTCCTGCCTCCATCTTGTGAGTTCTGGGATTACAGGCATGCACCATTACACCCAGTTTATTCAGTGCTGAGAATTGAACCCAGGACTGTGTATGTGTTCTATGTAAGCACTCTACCAGTCGTGTTACACACCCAGACTTTGTTCTTTGTTTCTGACAGAGTTTCATATAACCCAAGCTGGCCTCAAACTCCTGGTCTTCCTGCCTCCATTCCCCAGGTTCTGGGCTTACAGCTGTTTGCCACCACACCCAGCTTTGGTTTTCCTTGTCTTTCAACCAGTCCCACCCATCCTTGTATCTCAGTAAAGAAAGCACGTCTTCACTTCCACACCCGCTTAGGACCAGTTCTCTCTCTCACTGTTAATCATTGTAGTGAGAATGGCTTCTTTCCAGGGACCTTCAGTAAGTTTATTCCCCTAGAGTTGAATCTGAGTCTGCTTAGTGACCAAGGCTCAGGTGTTAAAAGAGTGAGTTAAATCTCATGACATCCTTCTCTTGAGCACCTTTCAGATCTCCTGGGCTAAGAACCTTGTCTCTGCTCTCACTGGATCATCACTATCCCACATGCTAGGGACCATTACTAGTACCCATTTTATATATGAGATACTGTGTTAAAGAGAGTGTAAACAATGTGTGTGATATGCATGTACATGTGTACATGTATTCATGTGTGTGTGCAGATGCATATGTTTCCATGGCTATAAGGAGGTCCAAGGCCAATGCCATGAGTCTCCTTCTGTTCGCCGCCTTTATTCATTGAGGCAGCGTTTCTCAACTGAACCCAGAACTTGCTGATATGGCCAGTTGGGCAAGCCACTGGAGTTGCAGGCAGGCTGCCATGCCCACCTGTCACTCACATGGGTTCTATGGATCTGAACTCTAGTCCTTAGGCTTGTGGAGAAAGTGTTCTAACCACTGGCCCACCTCACCAGCTCTTAAAGCCCCACTTCTGCCTGGTGACAGAATTGGGATCAGAACCTCGCTGGTGCCAAAGCCAAGTTCTTATCCGGTGTTTTCCGCTCCCTTCACCCATCTTTCTCTCTGAGTTTTTGCAAGTGTTTTGGAGATTGTGATGCTTCTATAACTCGGGGGGGGGGGGGGGGGTAGGGTCTTTCTTAGCTTGCTGGTAGAATCCTTTTGTAATCCTTCTCTTTCATATTCTCACAGGCCCAATCAATCCTCGTTCCTGCCATTGCTTGGCTAGATTTTTCCTATCACAGATACCCCTAGTATTTCTTTGGAGTGAGAGTTTGGCCTACTTGCTTACTAGCCAAGCCTCAGCTCATTGCTCCAAGGTGTCTTTTCTGGAGCTCTCAGCCCTTCTCAACTTACTCCCGTGGCCTGAGGCTAACCCTCTGATAGTAAGCTAAGATTATAGCATAGAACATTGTGGCCACGCAGGGAGCTATTAAAAGAACCAGAGTCGTCTTAAGACTTGCAACTTTGGGAAGTATTTATCAAACATGGTGGCACCGTTCTGATGGGATGTTTGCTTTGAGGATCCTTTTGATCGTCACAAAGATTTGGACGGGTGTGGAGATGGAGAAGTGTCTGGTTCCTGCTGCCTTTGGGAGTGTTAGTGTGGGACAGGTGTGTGGGGTAGAAAACTATTCTACGGCTTCCAAGGTTTGAAATGCCCTATCAGACATTTGCTCAGGTGGAAAGCTTTTCTCACTTTAATTTAAAAAGAATTTACATGTATGGGTGCTTTGCCTGTGTGTACATCTATTTACTATTTACTGTGTGTGGTACCCATAGAAACCAGAATGGGAAACCATGTTCCTTGGGACTGGAGTTACAGGTAGTTATGAACTGCCATGTGGATGCTAGGAATTGAACCCAGGAACTCTTAATGAGCATCCAGTGCTCTTAGCCTCTGTGCCATCTCTCTAGTTGCGAACATGGTGCACATGTGTGTGTCTGTGTGTGCGCGCACACACACACGTGTGTGAGTGCCAGACTCTATACACTAAAAAACATAGTCATTCATCAGAAACTCCATAGCAATCATGAGTTGTTTGTCCTGATGACGATGGCTTGGTACTTTCTTCAAGTAACCTCCTTCAGAGGCAAGGCTTGGCCTCATTTGGATCTCTTTCACTCACTGTTGTGCTGTCTCACATCTGCAATCCCAGCACTGAAGAAGCTGAAGCAGATAGATCATAAATCTAAGCTAAGCCTGACCTACGTAGGAATAGGATGTCCAGGACAGCCTAATATAATAGTGAGACCGCGTGAAAAGATAGTCCATCCATGGAGTGGATGCTGTATCACAGCCGTTGGGAAGCCTACATCTAAGCATTCAGTGTAGCTCAGAAAGGCCTCTGAGAGCATTATAAGCATATGCCACCCAATTTCTATTGATAGTCCCCTACTCACCTCCTGAGAAATCACACTTTCTACCTAAGTACCAGGAATCACAGTGGATTTTCTTCTCTTCCTATAGCGAGGACTGTTAGCAACTTGGCAAGTGTTTTCCTGGAGATACATATCCATGAGGGAGAGGAGGAAGGGTGTCTTGATGGAGAGCTAGACACCGTTTAAGGTATTTCTGCTGTTTATCAAAATGAGATTTTATTACGATACTATGCTCAAGTGCTCACTGTCATGACCTAAGGCGTAGTCACTTTGTGATCAGTCGTGAGTGCTTTGGCTCTGCAGGAAACTCCAAAGCAAGAACTGACATATATATTTTGAAGTAAGGAATAGGCAAGCAATGTGACCGTTTTCATGGGAGTGTGTTTTCTTTCCATTTTTAAGTATACTGGAATTTTGGGCTTGCTAGCTCTCTAGCCAAATTCCAGTGAACATCAAGAGCTTATATTCTCATGCAGGAGATCAACACCAAGAGAAAAACAAACAAGCAAACAAACAAATGAAGAAACTAATCCTCCATGTACAGTGGGGGTCGTGCTATGAAGGTGACTTGTTCTGCTTGAGCGTTAGTGGACTCTGAGTACTGAAGGAGAGTGAGCTGGAAAAAGATGAAGTCTGGAGACTAGCTAAGAGCTACGCCAGTGTCTAGGCACGAGAAGGTGACAGCTTGGATAAAGTAAATGGAGGTAGGTGCATCATGATGTTTGAAGAATGAGATGTGTGTGTGCCCATGTGTGTGTACTTGTTCTAGACAAGAAAGCAGTCACTAAATCACGGTGCCTAGGGTTTGAGTGGCTATGGATGGCTGTGCTATTTCAAGAAATAGGGAAAGCAAACAAAGGACAACTTTCATTGTCAGAGAGGTGAGGGAGGTGGCAGTTCCTTTTTGAAGGATGGCATAGCAAATAAGGTAGTCCCAAGGATGGGTTAAATCCAATGTTCTAAATTTCAGAATATTATATGCATGTGTGATATATTTATATGTATAGGAGCTGGGTGTGTAGCTCAGTGGTCGAGTGCTTGATTAGCAAGCATGAGGCACTGGGTTCTATTGACAGTGTTGTAAAAATAAGGAAATAAAATATATGTCTGTAAACACAAATATGTACGTGTGTATATGTATATACAGACTACACACACACATACATACATACATACATACATACATACACACAGACTCTTTTTTTTTCCATAGAGGGATTCATGTAGCCCAGGAAGGACCCTAACTGACTCTGTACACACAGATGACCTTGAACTTCTTCTAATCTTCCTGCCTCTATCTCCCAGAACTGGTGTTGTAGATTCGAGCTATCACATCTGGTTTTTATGTGGTACTAGAGGTTCAACCTGATTCTGGCATGTTAGACAAGCACTGTACCAACTAAGCTACCTCTCACCCCGTGTATAGAGTTATTTAGAGATAGGTCGACTCAAGGAATAGGAGCCGACACTGGAAGGTGGCTGTTTTCCCATTTTGCTGTTTCTGGGTAGTGAGAAGAAAGGACTTCAAAATTTTTGTGTTTTGTTGAGTACCTTTTACAGGTATGCCTCCATGTCCCTAAGACATGGGCTGTGGATGCCACCTGCTGGTCAGTTCTAAGCATTTTTGTAGCATGCTCTTTAGTATACAACACAAGTGCTAGCCAATCAAGAACACAGATGGAGGTTGTGGGAAGGACAGATGGCTCAGTGGTTAGGACCTGAGATCAGTTCCCAGCACCAACGTCAGGTAATTCCTGTAACTCCAGTTCCAAGAAGACCAGGTGAAACTGTGGGCACTTTTACACACACACACACACACACACACACACACACACACACTTAAAAATGAAATAATCTTGCAGAAGACCTAGGTTCTGTTAACAGCACCCACACAGGGGCTCACAGCTATTTCTAGTTTCAAGGGATAGGAACCTTCTCTTTTGACCTCTTTGGACACCAGGCATATATGTGGTGTACATATATGTACATGCAGGCACAAGTTACATACATAGAAGAATAACCCCAAATTTAAAAATAATTGTAAAAGAACATATATAGCCACAAACTTACAATGGTTTGATTGAGGATTTAAAAAAAAAACAAGAACAATTTCAAACAAACAAACAAAAAAACCTATGACAGTGTGGAGACTGCACTTTGAGTTTTGATCTTTTCCCAGGCTAGCCGTACGTGGTAAGAACTCTCTGGTGGCACCTAGCAGTGGCAGCAAGCCCCAGCATCCCCTGGCGATGACGGGAAACAACCGAGATGCTCAAGTGTCCTGTGTTGGTAAGCTGGAAAGTTCACTAGGTCAGGTATGTTACTGCATGTCCAACTTTTATGTTAGAAATATAAATAGACTCATTGAGAAATAACCCCATTGTAGGCTGAAGAGCAGTGGCATAATCACCAGTGAAATATATATCAACACTGCTTCCCCCGGTAGCTTCCAGTCTTTCAGTGGGAAGATCAGAGATGCTGTGGCTGTGGCAGCATCGCAGGAGTCATTGGGACTTGGAACTTAAGAGAGACTTGGATTTGAATTCCATTTTTGCTTCAGCAAATGGCAAGTCTCCTAGATCCTAGTCCAGTGGTTCTCAACCTCCCTGATGTTGCGACCTTGTAATGCAGTTCCTCATGTTGCGGTGACACTCAACCATAAAATTATTTTCATCGCTACTTCATAACTACTGTTATAAATCATAATGTAGATATCTGTGTTTTCTGATGGCAGCCCCTGTGAAAAAGAGGTCTCGGCCCAGAAGCTGAGAGCCCTTGACTCTGCAGCAGCCTGGCAACGCTTTCTGGATGACAGAAGTGGTCTAGGTCTGCAAGCCACTAGTCGTATGTGGCTGATAACACCTGACATGTGGCTTGTTGTGGCTAAGGAACCAGTTTTTCATTTTACTTCGTTCAGATTTAAAGGGGGTGGAGAGACAGCTCTGTCAGTAAAATGCTTGCGGTGAAAGCAGGGGGACCTGAGTTTGGTCCCCAGTAGCCATGTTAAAAGTCTAAATGTGGCAGCACACACTTGTGATCCCAGTGCTGGGGAGGCAGAGACAGGGAGGTACCTGAGGCCTGCTGGCCAGCCTAACCTAACTGGGCAGGCTCAGGTACCAATGAAAGGCTCTCATCTCAAAAAACTAAAGTGGATAGCCCCTGAGGAACATCGTCTGAGATTGGCTTGTGGACTTCAAAAGTGCGCACACGCACACACGCTTTAAGTTGTCGCCTATAGCTAGCAGATTCTATATTGGACAACATGATTCTGGCAGACCAGTTTCCTCATCTGTACATCTCTATCTGTGAGGTTTTGTGACAGACGATTGGGACCATTTGAAGTAGCTTCTACCACTGTGCATGTGTTTTGGCAGGCATCCGAAAGCCATGCTTTGGGCTAATACACTCGATGGAATCAGAGTAAAGTATTCCATCCCACACCCCTTGACTTATCACTAAAGGTCTTCACTAATCTCCTGCTGTGGCCTTAGAAGGAAACACAGGGCCTATGCATGAGTCCCACAAGTCTGCTCCTCTTAAAAACATTCTGTTTGGAATGAATCAGTCAGTGTGGTGTTTTGTGTTTACCCCACTCTTTCTGAGATGGGAGACTGTATAGGCCTGTGGTGAGAATGTCCTCCCAGTCAATGAATAATCAAAGGCAAAGCCAAGCAGATGATAAATCTTGGCCTCCCTCCCGTGAAGCCACCCACTAAGCAGAATTGAATAAATCTGTTCGGGCTTAGCATATTTTTCAGGGTAATTGGTTGCAGTTCTCTCTAATTCTTTGATTGGCTAAATTAGTCCTGGGCCTATTCCAAGCTAATAAAACAGAGAGTGAAGTAAGTTTCTGATTTCGGCTTTAAGTTTCAGGGAGGGACCTTGATGCTTTGGTTCTCACAATGCTTGGAAGAAAAAAAAAAAATAATGTTTGCTTATGTTTCTCCATCCCAGATCCTGGCAACAAACATCTGGGCCTCTGTAATCTTCCCAGATGGTTTCCTTCTCCTGGGAGAGAGCTGCAGGTGACTTGGAGGGAACACCACAACATGCCAGGCAATGACAGTAATTATGGCTCTGTGTGGCAGGCTGGGAGTGTTTCAAACCATGGGGCTCAGAGGCTATGAGCATTAACAAGGGGCACACTCCAGAAGCTGCAAAGCAAGTGGGATTAGGAGATGTCGGTTTGAACTCTAGTTTAATCAACTGTGTTCTGAGTGACCATGAGCTAGATCTGGGCCTTTCTTGATCCTCTGTCTTTCTGCCAGTAAAATGGATGTACTACTGCCCTCCTAAGGAGGTACTGGAAGAAGACAGGAAAGCTCATAAAAGATGAGACACCGTACCAGGTATGTCATAAAGTCCTCCAAAGGCGTGGTTAGATTAATACTACCCTTTCTGTGCATGCTGTGCTCCTGGGAGAGAAAGAGAAAATAGTATTGACATAACACTTTTGTGGGACATGGGTTGAATTTCACTATTTTTTTTGTGTGTGTCCCCAAATTCATGTCAAAATTCTTACCTCCAGGAGCTCAGAATGTGGCTGTGTTTAGACCTAGGGTCTTTAAGGAAGTTACAAATTAAAATGGAGCCAGCAGGTTGGCCCTGATTCAACATACTAAACCACTTTGCTCTCATTTTTATCTATCTCTTTTTTTGGAGGGCAGGCATTAAGGATTGATTGGGTTGTTCAAGGCTGGGCGAGATATCTCAGAGCAATTGTGATCCCAGTACACAGAAGACAGAGGCAGGAGGCCTGTGGGTTTCTAGGGTAGACAGAGCTACATGTCAGGAGGAGGAGGAGGAAGAAGAGGAGGAGGAGGAGAAAGGATGGAGAAGAGCAAGAGGAGGGAAAAATGGGGGGAGGAAGAGGAGGAGGAAGCATAATTCTCCAGGTGTTAGTAATTATACTGGAAGACAGCAGCCACCCACTGCTGGCCCACATTGAGGATTGCAATTAACTGAAGAAATTTGCCCAGCTACTGGTCAAGATTCCTTCCTGTAGCCCATGTCCAGTGTCTGGAAAATGTGTCTGCTTAATGACTGATGCTCTTGCTCAGTCAGTGTTGGACAAATTTGAACCGCCAGAACTAAGGCACTGGTTAACACCTTTTTAGTAAGGTCTTGAAAGT
Organism: Acomys russatus; assembly: GCF_903995435.1. NCBI lineage: Eukaryota > Metazoa > Chordata > Mammalia > Rodentia > Muridae > Acomys > Acomys russatus. The sequence goes on from NC_067149.1 coordinate 36,554,374, forward strand.
CAGCGTCTCTGTCCAATCCTGCTATGTGACTTCTACTCCACATGTGTGGCCCCTGAGAGCACAACCTTCTGAAGACCTGCTTCTGGAGAGCCCCAGTGTCACAGTGTCCCTTGTCTTAGGGTTTCTGTTGCTGTGAAGAGACACTGTGACCATGGCAACTCTCATAAGGGAAACCACTTAAATGGGAGCTGGATTTCAGTTCAGAGGTTTAGTCCACTGTCATCATGGCAGAAAGCAAAGTGGCAGGCGGGCAGACATGGTACTGGAGAAGGGGCTGAGAGTTCTACACCTAGACCCACAGGCACAGAAAAGGAGAGTGAGCCACAAGGCCTGGCTGGAGCTTCTGAAACCTACCCTACCACCCGGTGACCTACTTCCTCCAACAAGGACACACCTAATCCAACAAAGCCACAGCTCCAGTAATGCCACTCCCTACCAGTGTCTACGGGGGCCGTTTTCATTCACACCACCATGTCCTCTGTTGAAATGAAGCACAGAAGAATGAGAAAAGGTGAAGGATCTCTGAGTCTTCCCCATAGGAGGAAAATGGCTGTGATCTAGGCAGCTATGCAGTGAGGACAGACGGTTAGTGACTCTTAGAGTTCATGGATTCTCTAGCAGTCCTTGTCGTCACACTAGTAGTCCCTTTGGAGCGGTCCCTTTCACACTGGGCACCCACATGACACTGCAGCCAAGGCTCAGCTGACTTACCCAGTCAGTGATGGGTACCTGGTTCAGAGGAGCTCATCCTAGGGCAGTCAGAGGTGGCCTTTTGTAGGTACTCCAGCACACAGCTCTGATGGCTTACTAAGACCTCTCAGGTTGTATTTTTCCCCCACCCCTCTTTCTCTCTCTCTCTTTTAAAAAGTTTTATTTATTTAGTATTATGTACATCTGCAGGCCAGAAGAGGGCATCAGATTACATTATAGATGGCTGTGAGCCACCATGTGGTTGCTGGGAATTGAACTCAGGACCTCTGGAAGAGCAAGCAGTCAGTGCTCTTAACCTCTCAGCCATCTCTCCAGCCCATACTTTCTTTTTGTTTTGCTTTTGTTTTGGGTTTTTTGTTTTGTTTTGTTTTGTTTTTTCAAGACAAGGGTTTCTCTGTGTTAACCTTGGCTGTCCTGAACTCATGTTGTAGACCAGGCCGGCCTCGAACTCACAGCGATCTGCCTGCCTCTGCCTCTCAAATGCTGGAATTAAAGGCATGTGCCCCTACACCCGGCTCACATCTGCATTCTAGCTGTTATGAAGAAGACAGACACAAGACTGGTAGTCATGAGATCAACTGTGGCATCAGCCATAAGCTGCTGAGCAGTCTCAAAGAGGAGTAAGCTGTCCAAATGGGACCTAAGCAGGACGGAGTGAAACATTCTGAGCCACCAATTGGTAGGAAGAGAGGATGAGTGAGTGAGCAGAGTAGACACAGCTGGACCCCAGGCCCTATGGCCAGTTCTCTGCTGGGTAGAGCAGACCTCTGAGTCTATTTTTTTCCCCTTATCTGACTTCCTGCTCTTTTTCTTTGTGTCCTACTGAGTTCTTCAAAGGGCCCAAGAACCAAGAGACAGTTAACACAGCTATACTCCCTCTGACAGTTTTTCTTTCCTTAAGCATACCTGATGTGTTGCTTTGACCTAGAATGTTCTGTATCCCTGTCTTCTCTACACTAATCTTTGCCTATTTTTGTAAGTATGTGTGTGTGTGTGTTACGTGTTTTGTCTGTGGTCTCTGTGTACCACATGTATGCAGTGACACTAGAGGCCAGAAGAGGACATCAGATCACCTGGAACTGAAATTATGACTGGTTTCAAGTTGCCATGTGAGTGTGGGGGATTGAACCCAGATTCTCTGGAAGGGCAGACAAATGCTCTTAACCACTGAGTCATCTCTTCAGCCTCCAGAGCTGGGATCGGGGATGAGTGGTGGGAGGGGAGACGCAGAGAGAAAGACAGGAACAGATAGAGCAGACAGATGAATAAGCAAAGGCAAAAATATCTGTGGGTCTTCCCCATAGGAGGAAAGTGGTTGTGATTTAGGCAACTATGCGGCAAGGACAGATAACTAGTGAATTTCAGAGTTCATGGATTCTTTGGCAATCCTTGTCACACCAGTAATGTGGTGTGTGTGTGTGTGTGTGTGTGTGTGTGTGTGTGTGTAAAAGAGAGAGACAGAGAGATACACAGTCACAGAGTCAGAGAGAGAGACAGAGAGACACGAGGGGAGAGAGAGAGAGAGAGAGAGAGAGAGAGAGAGAGAGAGAGAGAGAGAGAGAGAGAGAGAGAGAGAACACTGAGCCTAGGCATCATCTGTCTGTATTTCTTGACTGTGGATGAAATGTGAACAACTGGCTCATCCTCCTGGCAGGAGACCTTCCCACCGTGATAGACTTCTCCTTGAACTATGAGCCAGTATCAGGACTTACTCCTTGAAGATGTTGTTGTTAACTCTTTGAGACTAGCAGCCAAGAAAGCAACTCTGCTAGATAGCTTTAGCTATGGGCTTGACACTGCCGATAGCTGCTTGAGGGATTCTCAATTGGGAGACTGCCTCCGTCAGATTGGCTGGTGGGCATGTCTGTGGGAGCGGTTTTCTTGCTAATTGATGTGGAAGACCCAGCGCAATGTGGGCAGTGCCCACCCTGCGCAGGTGGTCCTGGGATATGTAAGAAGGCAGGCTGAGTCAGAGGAAGCAAGCTACTATGCCGTGATCCTCTGTGGATTCAGTTTCAGTTCCTGCCCCGACGTTGCTCAGTGGTGAACTGTGATTTGGAAGTATAAGACACACAAGTCTCCCCTCCTCAAATACCTTTTGGTCATGATGTATCACAGCAACTGAGAACAGTAATCTGTACAGTTCCTTTTCATTCCTACCCAAAAGTCACCTCAATAATGAACTAGTCTTGTGCACTCTTTTGATTTGATACTTTTGTTTTGTTTTCTCCTCCAGAGGACACACTCCAATTTGTCACTTTTTACTTGTGACTGTCATGGTGTAACCCAGTAACCCTAAGAAACTTGAGACTCAGATCTGGTTCTATGGTGGCCATTGTTACGTTGTCAGCATCTATCATGATCCTGGGAAGGAAGGCGCTCAATACTATTTTTTTAAACAACTACTAGATGTTTTCTTTATTGAATGGTGGCTGAATGAACCAAATCAGAACTTTCTTTTTTTTTTTTTTTTTTAACTTTTATTATCTCTGTGATAGAGAGATGGCTCAGTGGTTAAGAGCACTGTCTGCTCTTCCAGAGGTCTTGAGTTCAATTCCCAGCATCCACATGACGGTTTCGTAACCATCTATTAATGTGATCTGATACCCTCTTCCGGGCTGCAGGTATACTTGCAGATAGAGTGCTCATAGACATAAAAATAAATAAACCTTTAAAAATTTTTATTAGTTCTTTGAGAATTTCATACAACATGTTTTGATCATATTTATGCCTCCCCAGACCCATTCCCCTAGCCCCTACCCACTCAACTTTGTGTCCCCTTAAAAAAAGAAAATCAACCATCAAGTCTAGTTAGTGTTGCCCATATATTCTTGGATGTGTGCCCTTCTGCTGGACTGTGATCAACAAAGACTACACATTTAAAGAGAATGACTCTCCCTCGCCCAACTGCTCTTAAGTGGCTAGGGGTGGGAATGTGTGCCTATTGGCACCCTCTAGCCCTCTACGCTGAGCTTTCCTTTGGCTTGAACTTGTAAAGGTCTTCTACATGACGTCAGTGAATTGAACCAGAGATTTCCTTAGGAAAAAAACAGAAAGAGAATTGGTGAGGATTCGGATGCTGTAGTGATTCTCATATGATCCAGGTACTGCTGAAGGTGCTTAAAACTTCAAGATTGAAACTGTCACTATGACTGCAGCATGTTGACATGTATGTATGTATGTATGTCTGTATGTATTTATTTATTTATATACTTATTTAGTGTTTTTTTCGGGACAGGGTTTCTCTGTGTAGCCTTGGCTGTCCTGGACTCACTTTATAGACCAGGCTAGCCTCGAACTCACAGAGGTCCACCTGCCTCTGCCTCCTCAAGTGTTGGGATTAAAGGCATGCACCACCCATCTGGCCAGTATTTTGACTTTTAAAAATGTTCTCTTTCCTGAGTAGTCAGAATTTGTTGCTGTTGTGGTTGTTTTGCTTTTTGAGACAGGGTTTCTTTGTATGGTCTGCCTGTCTGTGCTTCCCGAGTGCACCCTGCCGAGAATACAGAATTTTAAAAGTTCATTTTTTTTGTTTCTTTTTCCTTTTTCTGCTCTAGGGATTGAACCTAAGTTCTTGCATATGCAGGAATAGGTAGGAAGCGATCCACCATTGAATTACACCATAGATCACGAATAGCTCCTTAAAAAAATTATTTAATTAATTTGTTCAGATTACATCTCAATTGTTTTCCCCTCACTTGTGTCTACCTGCTCCTCCTTCCCTCCCGCTTTCACCCTATTCCCCTCCTCTAGGTCTATGACCAAGGGGGACCTCCTCCCCCACTATATGGTCATAGGCTCTCTATCAAGTCAAATATGGGGTGCCAGAGTTCATGTCAGAGTCAGTTCCTGCTCTCCACACAACTGTGGAAAATGCCCTATCCATTGGCTAGATCTGGACAGGGGGTCTAGGTTTACTGCATGTATTGTCCTTGCTTGGTACAGTAGCCTGAGCAGACCTCCCCTGGGTCCATATCCACCCATCATGATGTTCTTCTTGTAGGTTTCTAGGACCCTCTGGGTCCTTCTATTTTCCCATTCACCCATATTTCCCTCACCTAGAGTCCCAATACGATGTCCTCACATCTATCTCAGTCTCCTGGTAAGTGAAGACTTTCATGAGACATCCCTTTTTATGGTGTCAGTCATGACTGTAATCCCAGTGCTTCTGACCTGAGCTTCCCTTCTTCCTTCACATCCTCCACCTGGACAGATTGCTTTAAAAGCAAAGAAGAAAAGTCCTGAGACCAAAAACATTTGCGACACTTGAGTTTAAAAAAAAAAAAGAAAAGAAAAGAAAAGAAAGAAAGAAAGAAAAAACAGTAGACTTGCCAGGTGGTGGTGACATACACCTTTAATCCTAGCACTTGGGAAGCAGAGGCAGGCAGATTGCTGTGAGTTCGAGTCCAGCCTGGTCTCTAAAGGGAGTCCAGGACAGCCAAGGCTACACAGAGAAACCCTGTCTCAACAAACAAACAAACAAACAAACAAACAGTAGACTTCTTCTGGAAGCAAGAGACAAACTCCAGCCTCTTTAAGTCCATGCTGTTCTTTTCAGTTCTCAGACATCCTGCCCCCAGGGCTGGCTTTCTGTCAGCCAGGGACTGCATGAACATCAGCAGATCCAGGCTCACACACTATTAGCCTAGCCAGCCCACTGCATCTTTTCCAGTGTTCCCGGGCAGACTGTCACTAGCCTGGCTTTCCTTACATTTCCATCCCTAAGCCAATTCCTAGGACTCCATCTGGCCGGTCTCAGTCTTCTGTTCATTCAGGGGTAGGGAGCTGTACCAGAGGAAAATGAGAAGAAACAAAGGAACTTCAGGTTAAACAAAGCATGTAACCATAGCAACATTTTTTGCTCACAACTGGACCTCTTCGGAGACAGTGGTCTCAGTGTGGGCTGGTAGTGTAATTCAGGGATACAGCACTTGCTAGCATGCTGGAGGCCTGGGTTCAATCTTTAGCAATGGAAAAAAAAAAAGGTGCAGTCTTAAATGATTACAATGTTGTAGCTATTGCAACTTCACAGAACAATGAATTACTTGTACACTTAATTGATTTTGGTGATATCACTAATGAAGAGATCTCACTGAGAGTAATTAAAATTATGACACTTACAATTATACATAGTGCATAAAATTTAACAATGTTAATAAAAGACTATGCCCTTGGTATCTTTCTATCCTTTGAATGGTTATTTAAGGCTGTATGTGTGTGTGTGTGTGTGTGTGTGTGTGTGTGTGTGTGTGTGTGTGTGTGTGGGTGTTGGGACTTGAACCCAGGGCCTCCACCATACTAAGCAAGAGCTCTGCCACTGTACATTCCCAGTCCAGTGGTTATTATAGAGTGTATTCATTTTATTTATAAAATATATTGAGCAAGGTGTGACGGCTCATGGCTCTAAATCCTAGCACTTAGGAGGCTGAAGCAGGAGGATTTCTATGAGTTCAAAGCCAGCAAGAATTACATAGTGAAAACCAAGTCAGCTAGAGCTATGCAGTAAGGATCCTGTCTCAAGACAACATCAACAACAAAACTACAACAGGGGTTAAGATTTAGTTGCGTTAGAAAGCCTTTAAGGTGATACCACATAAACTGTGTGTGCTGGTACACACCTGTAATCTCAGCATTTAGGATGTAGAGGCAGGAGGACCACAGATTTGAGCACATCCTCAACTACATAAAAACACACATCGACTGTACAATGGTAGCCACATCATATCAGCAGGCTCCTATAGCCAATTTATAGTGTCTCTTGATTGGATCCAGAGGCCATGCTGAGTGACTGCCTATAGATCTAAGCCTATGGCAAGTGTGTTCTATGATGTTCATGTAGTAACGAAATCATCTAATACTTCTCCACCATTACATCATCATGTCTGACGATGCTTAAAATGACAGTAGCAAAATAAACACACAGCAAAAGGAAAACCAGACAGGGACAACAGCCGGGGCCAGTGGTGTCAGCAGAGTTGATTGAAGGGCTGGACAGGAACTCCTGCCTGTCTGGTTTTCTTTTCTTTCCTCCTTTCTTGGGTAAGCATCCTTAGGTGGTTCATGAGTACAGTTTCCCAAATACTGCTCCATGGCTTGTCTCCAAGAATGGTGAGAACTGGGCGTAGGAACATGGCTGAGTTGCCTCTCTCTATTGATTAGGGAGGAATGAGGCTGTTCTCATCTTTGGAGTAATTTGGGTTGAACATCTGCTTTCACTTCTTCTGCACTAGCAGCATCTGGGTGAAGGAAGACAAGGGAGATCTGTCATTCAGCTTCCTGCCGCCAGATGAAGATTTCTCCTATGGGTGGCTGATGGGTCCATGGATCGTCTGCAGAGGCTCCTGTGTGATGGAGGTGTCTGATGTCTTAGTGACTGAGACAGTTTGAGCAGAAGTTGATTTAGCAAAGCCAAACACTCCAAGATTGGAGTGGGCTGCCCTAATCTGGGGAGCTTCTCAAAGAGCTCTATGTTATAGATTTTTAAGGAAGTTTATACAAATCTGAGGTAAGTGTAATACTTATGGGGCAAGGTAGAACCCCTCCCCCCAAATCACTGTGGACTGCATCTCTTTTTCTGGGTATTCCTTACCATGGTCTTTACAAAAGGGGAAGAGTATCATTCCTGCAACACAAGTGACACTCTAATGACATTAGGACTTTGGAGGATACAGGATCTTTGCTAGTGGACATGTGTGACAGGACACCCTGGTACCCTAGTTTCTGATTTAGCAGGAATAACGCAATACAGCTTCAAGGATGTTTAATTGCAAAGAGGCACCTTGACCATCAGGAGATGCAGCTGCCCAGATGCAGCTGCAGTTTTCCTGTATCTGGCCCCTTGCCTGTTGGACATCAACAGAACCCCCATGTGAGGAGAAGCATGGTGCATGGGGGCGAGGTGGTCATCAGCATAGAGCTGGAAGTGATGGGATGGGATGAAGAGGTGGGAGAACTGCGGTCTATTGTTTGGGGGGGGATGTAGGCTTCAGGCACCTAGCCTGTCTATTATTTCCTTCCATTTCCATTCTATACTTTCTTTTCTTTCTACCTTTTAAGATTTAATCAATCAAAAAAAAGATTTAATCAATCAATCATTTTTGTGACCATTTTATCATTTACAACCAAGTCTCAAGAATAGGATACTTGGGGGATAGAAATTATCATTAGGGAAATAATAGCTATTCACTAACCCTTCCCTGACTACAGATACATCTAATTTTGTAGTATCTATAAGCCCTCCTATTCATTATCGTAGATAAGTAATAGAGTTTATGCTTAGGATTTGCTCTCTGCATTTATAAATTATGAATGACGATAAATAAGCACGGCTATAATGGAGTTGCTGAATTCTTCCTTTCATTCTACACTTTCTTCATGCAGTGTTCCTCTTAACCCTTCTCCTTAATCTAATACTGACTCTTTTATATGTCAGTGTAGGGTTTCCTTGGAAACCATATGACCAGGCTCCTTTCCAGAGACCCTGTCCAAGAACACCCCCAGTTATGTTCTCATCCCATCTGACCTCACCTGTGTATCCTGGAATCCACAGCTCCCCTGAATGACCCTGGGCATCGCTAAGAAGCACTAGTTCTCAGAGACTTGGATGTTGATCTCTTTTAGTTTCTGGTCTGCAAAAACCTACGTTCCTAATGTCACAGCCCTGGATGGCTTCCCAAGGTCCCAGTACATAATTAGGCAAAGTCACACAAGTCCTTAAGATTCTATAGCTCTGTAGAAAGTGACTGAATTCTGTTAAAACCTGAGACTCCAATCTCTTTAATACTACCACCAGCACAGATAGAATGATTCTATCAAGAACAGAAGCCTCCATATTTTGAATTATTTGTATGGGCGAGCCTTTAGCATCTCTCCAACCTTCCCAGTGATGAGCACTATTCTCAAGCTCATTTTCCACATGTGGAAAACATAGTCCAAAGAAATGAATTGACTGACCTGGAAGGACATTGTTAGTTTTTTGTTGAAAATGGAATGTAAAAAATTGTTTGTCTGATGATGAGGTCCATGATCTTGACCATCAAAAACTGATTATTTCCACTAAAGTTCCTATGAAGAATTTTAATTTTTTATTACATTTATTTTTTATGTGTGTTAGGGGTGACACACCAGTGGAAGAGCAGAGGACAACTTGTGGGAGTTGTTTTTCTCTTTCTACCATGTGGATATTGGGGATCAAATTCAGGTCATCAGGATTGATGGCAAGTATTACCTAATGAGACATTTTACCAGCCCTCTCTGAGGAATTTCTGTTTTTATTTTTATAATTTTCAAAGATTTATTTATATAGTATTCTGCCTGTATGTGTGCCTGCATGCCAGAAGAGGACACCAGATCTCATTATAGATAGTTATGAGGCAACATGTAGTTGCTGGGAATTGAACTCAGGATCTTTGGAAGAGAGCAAACAAGACAGTGCTCTTAACCTCTAAGCCATCTCTCCAGCCCCCTGTGAGGAAATTTTTAAAGATAATTGAAATACTTAATGGATGTAGAGAGGTGAAACTTGATCCTTATATTAGCTAGGTATTAACTAGGATATGTTGGGTAATATAATGATTAGACCCCTTATTTCAATGGCTTCATAGACTAATAATGTGATGGTTAATCTTTTTTTAAGATTTATTTTTATTTATTTGTGTGTGTGTGTGAGCCATATATGTGCTGTCCAGTGGAGTCCAGAAGAGGGGTCAAATTCCCCAAAGCTAGTTGTGAACCACCCAACATTGGTGCTTAGAACCAAACCCAGATCCTCTGGAAGAGCAGCAAGAACTCGTACCCTTTTAGTCTCAATGACAATTAATCTTAACTGCCAACTTGATTAGTTTTGTAACCAATATGAGACACAGTATGAGCCTGTGAGGGCATTCCCAGGAAAGATGAACTATGCAATAAGGCTCTCCCCGAGGGTGGCAGTAACTTCAGATGGCATCCCAGAGATAATCAGACAGAGCAAAAGCTTTGCTGCTCGCTCCCCTCTTCTTCACGGTAAGTGTACCTGTACTTTTGCTATTGGCATCATCCTTCACTGACATCGGTCACAGCTTCTTTGCATTGAAGATCGTGGCTCTCTAGGGATCCTCCAGCCTTCAGTATCACATCAGAACTCCTGATATATCCAGCCTCTTGGAACTGAGTAGCTATTGAGCTCTCAGCCTCTCCAGCAGGCAGCCAGCCATTGTTGGACCACTCAATCCTTATAAGGTAAATGTGATGGCTAATCTTCTTTGTCAACTCGACTACATGTGGAATCAATTGAAACCCAAGCAGCCAGGCACACTAAATCTGGGCCACACCAGATTTAGATTTAGATTTAGATTTAGATTTAGATTTATGTGGGCGTTAGCCCACATAAAAGGACATGCCTGCTTGCCCTCACTCTCATTGGCCAGTTCATCCAAGCTGCTGTCCAGTAATTCCTTCAGTGGGCTTAGAACCTATTTCTTCAGGATTCCAACACAGACTGAAGCCTTTGTGTACTGAACAATTACTGTATTCTTGGCCTTTCTATCAGGAGACAGCCATTACTAGACTAACCACAGCCTATAAACCACTCTAACAAGTCCCATATATATTATATCCATTCTTTCTCTCTATTCCATATATATATATATATATATATATATATATATGAATATATACTTATATTCATTACTACACTAAGCCAATTTACCTAGTGCCCTCTTTAATATATACTCATTCTAATAACTCGTTCTTCTCCTCTGGAGAACCCTGGATAATAAAAGTAATTATAAGTATCTGTAGTTACCAACATAGTACTTAAAATTGATATAAAATGATGTAGTGCTTGCTTACAATTCACACCCATTTCTCTGTGTACTTTGGTCCATCTCACAATTCCTTGTAATACAGTGTTATCTAAAGTGCTGTTTCACTGTATCAAGTATGAAATAATGTCAAGAACAAAATCCCACACATGTTCAAGGCCATGTTAATGTTTTCTCACTATCTTCAATGCATAGTCAGAAACCATGACTCCCTGGGGATGATTGTATTACATGGCAACCTGACAAAGCTGATCTTGGTGGGCTTCCTGCATGTGTCGGTTCAGAGTCCCAGGCTTGTTTCATCTCATAGCTCTGCCACAGCTTAGGGTCCATGGTGTCTCCTGAATCTGAGAGAAAAAAGGGGGAAGAAATTGTCCATCTTGTTTTAACTGCCTTGGCTGCGAAATGATGCCTGCCTGCCTCTGTCTCCTCACAGTCTACTGGCCAGCACTGTCACATGGCCCTATACAGCTGTGAAGGTATTGTGATAGATCTTCTGTACCCAAATGGCCACTTCCCAGCATCAACTGTGGACCATAGAGAGATTGGGGATGGGGAGTGATGGGAGAGTCAAAACAAGAAAAATGATGACATACATGCATGAGAATGTCATAAAGAAACACAGTATTAGGCTCGGAGTGATGGCTCAGTGAGTAGTGGTGCCTTCCCCATACATGATGGCCGGGGTTCAATTCCAAGAACTGGGTTGTTCTCTGGCTTTCACACATGTGCCATGGCATATCTTTCTTTCCCTTTCTCTCAAAATTAAAAAAATTTACATTTTTAAAAATAATGCCAAAAGAGGAAACTCATTGTATTACACAATCACTGAAAAAAATTGGTGAAAAACTATTTTTGTCTGTCCTACACTCATATGTTCCAAGGCTTTGTCATTTAATGTGTTTGAAATATAGAGCAATCTATTGAAGACTCAAAGGTTCTTTAAATATGGCCACAGTCTTGCAAGAAACAAAGAGAAAAAAGCCCATCTGTGTTGGGCTGGGAATGTGGTTGAGTTGGTAGACTTCCTCCTGAACATGCACAAATGCACCACAGAAGCGAGGCATGGCGGATACACCTGTATTCCCAGCCCTGGGAAAGTGTTTAAGCTCATTCTCAGCTATACAGTGAGTTTCAGGCTAGCTTGCATGCGTAGGGGACCTGCAAAAGCATAGAAAGAAAGAAAAAGAGGAAGGAAGAAAGGAAGAAAGAAGAAAGACAGTAGGTAAGAAAATATTTTGCAAGTTCACTCTGTGTCTTAATGGTTTTTGCTCCTGAAAATGGCAATGTCTGAATCCCCTTTCATCTTCTTGTCTGTGTTGTCTGTTGCACCATTCTAGCACAAAAACAAAATGGACACCAAAACAGTAGCTTCACTTAGGCTCCATTACTCAGTGGGAAGGGAAGAACTCAGTTTTTTTTTTTTTTTTAATGTAATGTTTAGAAATAAGCATCTGAGAAGTGTGGAAACATGCTGTCCTGGTTTACTCAGCCCTATGCCTAAATGCTGGCATTAGCACCATCCGCTGAATGTGGAAAGTTGTCTGAAAATGAGTCACCTGGCACCAAAAACCATTTATGCACAGACTGCCCCCCCAACCCATATCTTATTATCAACAAAACGGCTGTGCTAGCTTGTAAATTCTGAGAAGTCCAGGAGAACGAGGGTTCCCCCAAGTGGTGTGTGGTTATTCATCTTCTAGTATAAAGCATCGGTTTCCTGGAACTTCACTGGTACCCTTGCGTTTCAAAGATGCTGATTTAGGTTACATGACAGACAAATGGGATTTTAATTCTGAATGTTCATGTACACAGGCTGCATCTGACTCCTTTGAGTGTTTTCCCCATCTCACTCTCAGTAATCAGTTTAACCTATGTGCATTTGTTCATTCATTGTGTGTGAGTGTATGTGTGGAGTTCAGAGTTCCTGGGCTCCTCTCCTTCTATCAATCACAGGGGTCTCAAGTTTTAACCACCGAGCCATCTTGGCAGCCCTCATACCCACTATTTTTTTTGACAGCTGGTGACTTGACCAATCAGATATATTACTGATTGATGTGATCTTCTCTCTTCCATCTGAAAACATGCTAATTCACCCCACTACAGGATCAAAAATTTCTTTGTTCATTTTTGGATGTTCATTCCTTTTGTAGTTCACTTACACTGCCAATGCGATGCCCTGTGGCTTTAACCCTCGAAGATAATATTAACAGATGTGACGCTATCTTGTATGACATAGCAGGGTAATGAAAGTATGGCGAATGTCCATGACCATAGCTCAGTTGGTAGAGTGTTTACCTTGCATGCATGAGGGCCTGAGTTCTAGCTGTAGCACTGCATAAACTGGGCTCAATGGCACACATCAATAATCCTGGCATGGGGAGGCAGTGGCAGGAAGATCAAGGGTTCGAGGATGATTTTTGCCTAGCTCTATAGTGAGTCTGGGACTAGCTTGGACTACATGAGACTCTATCTCAAAAGTAAATAAAAAAGAAAGAAGAAAATTCATTTGTATGCAAGTAAATATTTTCAGGTCAAACTAGGGAGGAACTCAGAAGGTCATTGCTTCTTCAGCAGATCACGTGGTCATAGCTGCGAGAGGAGCATATGTATGGTTTGCCAAACTTTTATGTATATTTTTATGTATAATTTAAATTTAACAGTTTGTAAAACGTGTTTATTATTATTTTGTTTATGTGTATCTGTCTGTGCACGTGACTACAGCTGCCTGAGGAAGCCAGAAGAGGGTATCAGGAAGACTGGAGATGGAGTTACAGGCAGTTGTGAGTAGCCTGGTGTGGATGCTAAGAAGTGAATTTGGGTCCCCTGAAAGAACAGCAAGTATTCCTAACCATTGAGACATCTATCTCTCTAGCACCTATAAAATCTTTTTCTGTTTTCCTTTTTATTATTTTAATTTTATTAATTTATTCAGATTACAACTCAATTGTTATCCCATCATTTGTATCCTCCCATTCCTCCCTCCCTCCCGCTTTCACTCTATTCCCTTCCTCTAGGTCTATGACCAAGGGGGACCTCCTCCCCCACTATATATGGTCATAGGCTATCAAGCCTCATCTTGGTAGCTTGCTTATTCTTTCTTTGAGTGCCACCAGGCCTCCCCACCACGGAGATGTGGTCAAATATGGGGCACCAGAGTTCATGTCAGATTCAGTCCCCGCTCTTCACATAACTGTGGAGAATGTCCTGTCCATTGGATAGATCAAAGTAGAGGTTCAGTGTTTAGTATTGTATTGTCCTTGGCTAGTGCAATAGTTTGAGCAGACCCCCCTGGGACCCGATCCACCCATCACGATGTTCTTCTTGTAGGTTTCTAGGACCCTCTGGGTCCTTCTATTTCCCCATTTCCTATATTTCTCTTGCTTTGAGTCTCAGTAGGATGTCCTCACATCTATCCCAATCTCCTGGTAAGTGAAGACTTTCGTGGGACGTACCTTTTGGGCTAGTGCCCAGTTATAAGTGAGTATATACCATGTGAGTCTTTCTGCTTCTGGGTTAACTCACTCATTATGAACATTTCTAGTCGCATCCATTTGTCCACAAATTTCGGGATTTCCTTGTTTTTAATAGCTGAGTAGTATTCCATAGTGTAAATGTAGCATAGTTTCTTTACCCATATTTGTCACCATGCACAAAACTCAAGTCCAAGTGTATTAAAGACCTCAACATAAAACCAGAGACACTAATTTGGTTAGAAGAAAAAGTGGGGAAGAGCCTGGAACACATTGGCACGGGAGATAACTTCCTGAACAGAACACCAGCAGTCCAGGCCTTAAGGTCAACAATTAATAAATGGGGCCTCATGAGGCTGAGAAGCTTCTGTAAGGTAGGAGACACTGTCCACAGAACAAAGCAACAGCCTACAGACTGGGAAATGATCTTCACCAACCCTGCATCTGGCACAGGTCTAATATCCAAAATATATAAAGAACTCAAGAAATTAAACACCACCAAACCAAATAACCCAACTGAGAAATGGGGCTCAGAACTAAACAGAGAATTCTCAACAGAGGACTATCGAATGGCTGAGAAACACTTAAAGAAATGCTCAACGTCTTTAGTCATCAGAGAAATGCAAATCAAAACGACATTGAGATTCCATCTTATACCCGTCAGAATGGCTAGGTCTTTTTCTGTTTTTCAAAATAGGGTTTCTCTTGTAGTCCTAGTTGTCCTGGACTTACTTTGTATATCAGGCTGGCCTTGAACTCAAAGCTGATCCACCTGTCTCTTCCTCCCAAGTGCTGGAATTAAAGGTGTGTTCCACCACGCCTGGCTTATAAGATCTTTTTAATTGTAGAGATCTGTTAGTATTACCTGAGGGTAGGCTGACTACTCTGGCTACAGAATGGAGTCTTGTCTCAGAAAACACAAATGTTCATAGAAAATAAATTTAATTTAAAAAGGACACATGTATGTTGTTGACGCTGCCTGTGGAATTGTATCGGATTACATTAGGGAAGGAATAAAAAGAGCTGGATAGTGTTGAGGGACCTGTGGAGTTGCTTTTCTATTATGGAACCTGTGGTATAAACATATCTCTTACATTCTAAGAGACTGAGACTTCTGATGAGCCTAACAGCCAGAGTTAATCATACACCTTGAGGCCACTGAAGACACAAGACCACTATCCTGCTTTGTGCTCAGTGTGTTGGTTTAACTTGCTTTTAAAAGAACAATGTAGCAGTCAATCCTACTTGCCTTGGCTTTCCATGTAATCAGTTTTTACAATTTAAGATAACACACAGCTATAATCTTAAATTATGTACTCTTCTATGCCCCTGACCGGGAACAGTGTGTGTGTGTGTGTGTGTGTGTGTGTGTGTGTGTGTGTGTGTGTGTGTGTGTGTGATTTGCTTAAAGCAGTACAAATACAGGTTGAAAGCAATCTTATAAAATTAATACCCACCACAAATGTCCAACTCAACATTTGAATGGTGGTTGATAAGCAATGATGCTTGTAATACTGTTTGTTTTCTGGGTCAGTGGGAGTCAGTGACTTAAGCCCTTGTGAAACTGTTACCATTTTCTGTAAAGTATCCTGTCCCTACCCTATGTGATGCTTTCTGTACAGTCAATAAAGACAGAAAAAATTTCTTTGTTTGGGACATACACACACAGACACAGACATATAAGGACAAACAGAGACACAGGGACAGATTCACAAGACAGCCTGGGGGCAGGCACGGACAAAGACTCATGAAACAGACAACAGACAGAAGACCAAAGACACTGAGAGGATCAAGGAGAGAATTAAAATCTGGACTTGTTCTTGGTTAAATGACTAAAACAGGAAGTGTTTTTCTTTCTTTCTTTCTTAATTTGACATGAATTTACTATTGGTGACTTGGAGTTAATTACTAATATTTTTAATCCATACACTGAAACCAATAATAATTATTTTGATTAATTTATCAACTGAAGTGTTAGATTGTATATGTTTTTTAAGGACTTATTTATTTTTACTTTGTGTGTATGGGTGTTTTTGTTAGATTCTTTAAGGCAGCTGCAGAGAGACAGAAGGCAGAAAGTCTTCCTCTGGCCTTGGGTGGGACCATATTTATTCACGGCAAAGGGGCACTTTTGTCACATGTGTGAGTGGATGGCTAACATGCCTACAGAAGAAAAGTAACGAATGTGGTCCCTTATAGAGGTGGAAATGACTACAACACAATTGTCTTTCCTTTCTGGAACTACTTGGCTTGGCTGCAAAAGAAGTTGAGAAGTGTAGTCTTTTACCCGGTAACTGTCATTCCTAACTCTAAGGGTATATGAAAATATAGGCCAGGGGCATCATAGCTGTTTTCTTTTCCTGACGAGGGTCTGGTTGGAGGGGAAAGTTCTGGGTGCACTGAAAGGGGGTCCCCTGGTCATGTAGGAGGTGGGGAGTCTTAACTTGATTGGTGGTGATGAATACTATGATTATCACCCTGCGTTCCCGAAGACTTGAAAAGTAGTTGTTAGAGGGCTGAAAACAGACAATTTGTTAGTGAAAATGAGGACATGATCACTCCAAGATATGGTTGAGATGGCTTTTATTGTAATATATGAGGGAGAGTGCAACCAGAGGCATCTGGAAGAGTCCAGAGCCAGGAGAGAAAGTCGTAGAGTCGACATGGCCAGCAGACTGAATCGGGCCATGAAACAACAGAGAGACGGGGGGTGGGGGGGGGGTGAGAGAGGGAACAAAGAGAGGAGACCAAGAGAGGTTACTCAAACTGCTTTCAGGGGCTTGGGGGTTCCAATAACTTAGTAACTGTTTCAAGGGTGACATATGGTCAATGATGGAAAAACAGTTAGAAAGCTTTAAATGCATCCTAGGGGTCATGATGAAACTTAACAGTTGGCATTGACCTAGAGGGTAAGTTGGGAGGACATTATTGTACAGCTTTGTGGGCAAGATTAAGAGAAAAAGCTAGACAAGGAAAACTTTTACATCAAGATAAGCATCTGTCACTATAATGTAAGGTTAATTATAAAGTTAACATAGGTTAAATGCGATTGTATGACTGGTTCTCTAGAATCATAAGGTTCTACCTGTTTGTTTATGTCAGGCTCCTACATAGGGGATAAACACCTGGGGACTTTGTAAAAGTCAGTTAAGGTGGGCGTGGTGGCACATGCCTTTAATCCCAGCACTTGGGAGGCAGAGGCAGGTAGATCTCTGTGAGTCCGAGGCCAGCCTGGTCTATAGAACAAGTTCCAGGACAGCTAGACCTATACAGAGAAATGCTGTCTCAACTCCCAAGCCCCCAAATGAAAGAAGTCAATTAAAGTCAAGCTTTTATATATGATGACCTTTATATATATATTTTTAAAATACTAACAATATCAGCTACTATATAATGAAAAAACAAAAAACAAAAACAAAACACCAGACTATTTTAAGCAAAACACAATTTTTAGTTAGAAACAATTTGACAAGGTGAAACATTTAAAGTTGGGACCATTATCTTAATGACCAGTTTACTGTTTGAAAAAATGACAAAGAAATGATTTTTAAGTTCCAACTTAAAAGGAAAAGGAATACTCCCAGAGACAGTGGATGCCTTGCTTTCTGGGAAATTGAACTCAGGACCTCTGGAAGAGCAGGCAGTGCTCTTAACCTCTGGGCCATACCCTATCCCCCCTACCCCCGTTTTAACACAAAGGTCTCACTATATAGTCCGTTTTGGTCTCAAATTCACAATTCTTTTGCCCCAGCTTCCTGACTGCTGGGATTATGGGCATGTACCACATCCCACTGCTATGGAGGTGGTGATGGTAGCTGTTGTTTGAGATGGGGTCTTGCTGTGTTGTTACAGTCTCTTCAGACTAGGTTTCTGCTTCAGTGGTAAGCCACTTGCCTGGCTTGTGTGAGCTCCTGGGCTCAGAGGTGGCAATGGCTTCTGCAGTTATTCTACTGCCCTTGAGCATCTCAGTCTCCCAGCTGCTGCCTTTCCCCTGCTACGTCTGTAAATAATCACTCAAGCCTCTTAATAATTCATCTGATATTCCAGTTACATCATATTCTAGAAAAGATATGCAAGGACCAGGGATTGGAAAGAAGAAAGAGGGTATGCATAGTGGGTTTTTAGTACAGTGGGACTATTCTAAATACAGTGTTGGACACATGACATTAAGTAGCTGTCCGAACTCACAGTCACATGTAACACTGAGAGCTATCCCTGATATTAGCTAAAGCTGCTGAGTGAGACTGTCTGTTCTTGTTGGTTTATGGGGTTAAGAAAATGTGACTCTGAGAATAGTATTAGCCATGAAGGAGGATGAGCTTGTGTCTAATTTAATTTAAAAAGAGCCAAAAATAGATTGTCACATGCGGGCTGGAGAGATGGCTCATTGTTTAAGGGTGCTGACTGTTCTTTGAGAGGACCTGACTTCAAATCCCAGCACCCACCTGGCAGCTCACAACTGTCTGTAACTCCAAGATCTGACACCCTCTCACAGACATACTTACAGGCAAAACACCAATGCACATAAAATAAAGGTTAAAAAACAAAAACAGGGGCTGGAGAGATGGCTCAGAGGTTAAGAGCATTGTATGATCTTCCAAAGGTCCTGAGTTCGATTCCAAGCAACCACATGGTGGCTCACAACCATCTATAATGTGATCTGATGTGATCTTCTGTATTGCAGGTGTACATGCAAACAGAGCATTGTATACATAATAAATAAATAAATCTTAAAAAAAAAAAAAACAAATTGTTACATGCATTGGGAGTCCCTGTCTCAAAAACCAACCAAGCAAACAACAATATCCCCCAAACAACAAGACAAAACAAATATCAAACAAAACAAAACAAAAAAGAAAAATACCAAAATTCCTGTACCCAATGGCATGCTCTGCCTGTAAAGTAGAGAGATGCCAAGCAATGCTCTAACAGTAGCAGGAATTACTTCACTCTCATGTAAAAGCTTCGGAGACCTCTCATATAGGGGAGGTGGCTCAGCAGGTAAAGGCACTTGCTGCCAAAGCTGACTGACACTTGAGTTTGAACCTCATGGTGGAAGTAGAGGACTGACTGTCTTAGGGTATCCTCTGAGCTGCACCTGTGTGCATATATGAGCTTCCAGGTACACACACACACACACACACACACACAAATAAAAATGTAAAAAAATGCTTATTAAAGTATTGACTTTCATATTTGGTTGTGGGAGAGATTAAACAAAGAAATAGGTTCCTTCCCTCCCTCCCTCCCTCCCTCCCTCCCTCCCTCCCTCCCTCCTTGCTTCCGTCCCTCCCTCCTATTCCTCCTTTCCCAATGTCTTCATTCTGACTCAGACTCTTGTGTAGCCCAGGCTGCCTCCAACTCACGTTGTTGCTGAGGATGTCCTCCTACCTCCAAGTCCTGAAATGCTAGGGTCAGAGGCATATATCACTATAGGGACATGACCACTCCTTAGCACAAGTGCCTGGATAGAGTAAATCCGTAGGTATTGTGGTCTTCACCTCCTTCCTCTTTCTACCTCCCCTACTGCCCTACCCCGTTCATTCTTCTGATTCTTCCTACGTGAAAGTTATGTCTTGGGCTGGAGAGATGGCTCAGCTGTTAGAGGATAGGCTCTCAACCAAAAATAGAAGAGTTCAGTTCCTAGCACCCACGGCTGTCTCTCCAGCCAACAAACAAGAAAGAAAGAAAGAAAGAAAGAAAGAAAGAAAGAAAGAAAGAAAGAAAATTATGTCTTTAGTTGATAGTCAGACACAGCTTTTTAAAAAGTGTTTTAAATTTTATTACACTTTTTATAATAGTCATTTTGTGAATATGCTACCATATGGGTGTGGACTTCAGAGAACAGTTAGTGGGAGTTGGTTCTCTTCTTTCTACCAATGGGTTCCCAAATTAAGGGCATCAGGTTTGATGGCAGGTGTCTTTACCTGCTGAGCCTTCTTGCTAACTTAAAAAAAATTAGCATACATTAATTATTTGGAATGCTATGGTTAATACTGGTATTTTCATAAACGTAACATATTTCAACTGTATTCACATCCATCATCTTTTCTTGTCGTATCCCACTCAGACTAAGCTCCCATGTCTTCTCAACTAGTCCCCTCAATGCAGATTTTTCGTTTTGTTTTTTGTTTTTTGGAGACAAGGCTTCTCTGTGTAACAGCCCTGGTTGTCCTGGAACTCGTTCTGTAGACCAGGCTGGCCTTGAACTGACAGAGATCTGCCTGTCTCTGCCTCCCAAGTGCTGGGATTAAAGGCATATGCCACTGTCACTGCTGGAACCACCACCACCACCACCACCTTGGGCTACAGCTTTTTTATTTTAAATGTATTAATTTCTGCGTGCATGCATGTGTACATGCTTGTGTGTGTTTGTGTGTGTGTGTGTGTACACAACATTTGTGGAGGGCAGAGAACAGCTTGTGGAAGTTAGTTCTCTGTTTGTACCATTTAGGTGCAAGAATTGACTCATACTGGGTGGTAGGTACTTTTAACTTATGTGCCATCTTGCTGTCCCCCTGCCCTCCATCAAAAAATCTATAATTTTATTGCCAGCCAGTTTTGGAAGATGTTATCAATAGGCAAATAGTGAGAGACTAATGAAGGAAGGCAGGTGAAGGAACAGATATTGTAGGCAGGCCAAGGCTTAGGGTTTGAATAGAGCATTCTGCATACGTGAGCACTTGCATAGGTACTGTGTGGGGAACTGTTTTCCTTTCTATTTTTCTTTTCTTTCCAAGACAGGATTTAAGGGCTGCCTCTGACATGGACCCTGTTGCCCACTCACTAATCACTTTCCCTGGTGGGAGGCCATGTCAGCCCACAGAGGAAGAGGATGCAAGCAGTCCTGATGAGACCTGATCGGCTGGAGTCAGATGGTAGAGAAGGATGACTTCCCCTTTCTGAGGACTAGGGGACGGGGGAAGGAGTAAGATGGAGGGAGGATGGGGCCAGGAGGAGCTGAGGGAGGGGGCTACAATCAGGATGTAAAGTGAATACTACAAACTTATTTTCAAAAAAGAAGACAGGGTTTCTCTGTGTAACCCTGGCTGTCCTGGCACTCACCCACCTTCCTCTGCCTCTTGAGTGCTGGGGTTGAAGGCCTGTGCTGCCACTGCCCTTGGCCCAGTGTTTCTAAGATTATCTTTACACTGTATTAGTTACTTCTGGTTTACAGTTCCAGGGCATAGTCCATCGTGGCAGGGAGGTCATGGCAGCAGGTGCTTGTGGGAAAGCTGGTCACATCGTATCTGCAGTCAGGAGGCGGAGGGAGGCAAACAGTGCCTCTCCAGCCCCTCCTCCTCTCTTATTGGTCAGGCAGTTAGAATATGTCTTCCCACTTGAATGAACCTATTCTAGATAATGCCTCTTAGGCATGCCCAGATGCTCAAATTACCTAAAGTAATTTGAGATCCTGTCAAGTTGACAATAAATATTTAATATCACAAATGTATAGTCTGTTTGGAATGATTAGAGCATTTACTAGGCTAAATGCTAAGCTAGGATTCCATGTTTTAAAGAGACAAAGTAGAATCCTGGGTGGGTGATGCATCTCTCCTGGAAGCATAGGTGTGGAGGGTGATGTTGCTGAGGTCCTTTCAGGATATAGTCCATGGAAGAAGTCAGGTCACATTGGATTTCAGCAGGACTTGTCATCTTTCCATGCTGTACAGCAACCTCTGATCTGGGAAGCAAGGAAAAGACTGACATTAAACCTCAAACACCTGGAAAAACCTACAACTAAATGGCAGAACAAGTCCTCCATCAGATAGTAAATTAAGCAGTGGGAAAGATACAGGCTCATCTGAGGCTTCTGGGGCTCTGTGAGCATAGGGGTTTTGCACTCCCCACAGTAGTACAGGAATGGCTGTAAGTTTCTATGGGCTGAAACTTGCTTGACTCTACTGGTACAACCAGTGTGCTGAAAATGACATTACCTGTGAGTCCTGTCCTCACCAATCCCTCTCAGGTAAGTGCTATGACTCACTTTTACAGCACAGTGGAAGGAGACCGAACCCCCAAGTTCATGTCTGGTAGCAAGTGAGGAACAGGTGGGGTTTTGTTCTTTCTTTCTTTCTCTTTTTCTTTCTTTCCTTCCTTCTTTTTTCCTTTTGTCCATCTGTCTGTCTGTCTGTCTTTCTTCCTTTCTGTCTTTATTTATTTATTTTTTTAGTTTGTTTGTTTTAGGCATGGTCTTGCTATGTAACTCTGTTTTGACGTGGTCTTACTGTATTACTCTGTCAAACTTGCTATGTAGACGAGGCTGGCCTTGAACTCACAGGTGTGCTTTCCTACCTCTAGAATACTTGAATAACAATACGTGTTACTAAAACTGGGTGTAGTGGTGCACACCTTTAATCCCAGTACTTGGGAGGCAGAGGATGTGAGTTCAAGGCCAGCATGGTCTACAAAGTGAGTCCAGGACAGCCAAGGCTACACAGAGAAACCCTGCCTCGAAGAAAAAAAAAATGTTACTGTGCCTAAGATTTTTTTTTTTTTTTAAAGAGATGGTCTCATGGAGCCCAGGCTGGTTTCAAAATCTCTGTGTAATCAACACTAGTTTTGAGTCTCTAATCTTCCTACCTCTACCTCTTAAGTGCTGAGATTATAGGCATGTACAATGCTTAGTGAGGACCAGGTTTTGAATCCAATACCTCCTTACCCATACTGGCTCCCTAGTCCATCAGTTTTAATATATTTTGCTTTCTACTGTAGTTTAGACATGTCTTACATTTTTTTTAAAGATGCGTGTGTGTGTGTGTGTGTGTGTGTGTGTGTGTGTGTGTGTGTGTACTAAAATGAACATGACTGCCATGTGTATATAGCTGCCTGGGAGGACAGAAGAGGGTAGGATGCTAGATCCCCTGGAATAGTTATAAGCAGTTGTGAACTGCCCATGTGGATGCTGACAACTGAGCACAGGCCCTCTGGGAGAGCAGCAGGCACTGTTAACTGCTAGGCCATCTCTCAGCCCCAGGTCTTACTTATTCAATGAAATTAGAATATTCACGAATACAAGTAACACATGTAACTTGCCTTTTAAAATGTTCTGAGTACTCTGCCCTTGGAGTCTTTCTTCTCACTTTTTCTTAATAATTTATCTGCTCAAAAATAAATAAATAGATAAATAGATGAATAGATAGATAAATAAATAAATAAATGTTTACTGCCACACCTGGTGGCACAGGCCAGTAATCCCAAATACTTAGAAGGCACACATGACCAGGCTTGGCCGTGCACACCTTTAATCCCAGCACTCAGGAGGCAGAGGCAGGTGGATCGCTGTGAGTTTGAGGCCAGCCTGGTTTACAAAGTGAGTCCAGGCAGCCAAGGCTACACTGAGAAACCTTGTCTCAAAAAACCAAAAAAAAAAAAAAAGGCATGCATGGAGGACCATAGTCCTAGGCCTGCCTGGGCCTAATAGCCCTGAGCTCTGACTGAAGGGACTCTGGCCAGCCTGAGCATGTCAAATATGGCTTTGGCAGGGCTTACTCGTCCCTGTTCTCTCAGCTTTGCTAAAAAACTGTTAGATCACATTCCTGAAGCTTGAAACCAAGGTGCATTCCCTTATTTGGCTACTTCCTCCTCCTGATGCTGACTACCAAGGTCCAGCTACCAACGTATTGAAATCTAGCAATCAAAAGCCCCCTTTGTCTCACCTAATTAACATGCCAAATTAAAATTAAACACTTCACTCTAACACAGGGTTTCCTTTTATACCTTTGTAGGTGGCCATTTGCCTACACGCCACGTCTGTCTCCTCAGTATCTAGAGGCAGTCCTTTGTCGCTCTGCCTTGTCCTCTTATCCTCTGTCTTTGTCTCTTTTAAAAAAATTTTTTTTATTAATTTATTCATATTACATCTCACTTGTTAGCCCTTCCCTTGTATCCTCCTATTCCTCCCTCCCTCCTGCTTCCCCCCTTCTCCCCTCCCCTATGTCTGTGATTGAGGGAGACCTCATCTCCCTATATATGCTCTTAGATTATCGAGTCTCTTCTTGGTAACTTGCTATCCTTCCTCTGAGTGCGGAAAAATGGGGAAATGAAGGATCCAGAGGGTCCTGGAAACCTACAAGAAGAACTTTATGACAGGCGGATCTGCGTCCTGGGGTCCTCCTCAAACTAAGGCACCAGCCAAGGAGTAACTTCGAACCCCTACCTAGACTAGCCAATGAACAGGATATTCTCCACCGTTGAGTGGAGTGAGATCTGACTCTCACACGAAACTCTTGTCTTTGTCTCTTATTCCCTGCCTTTTGTCTCTCTGGGGCAAATACATCTTCTTTGTGCTAAGAACTGGGTCTTGGGATTTCTTGTGCCACATACTGGTCCCTTCACTGTCTTGTATCTTCTCTTGAAGAATTATTCCTTTTTTACTGTGGCTTTAAAGTGCTCAAATCTCAATGGTGTATTTTCAATTCTCAACATATGCCTTAGGTGCTGCCATCCATAACTGTTGGGACTAAATACCCAACCAGAAGCAACCTAAGGATGGAAGGGTTAATTTCACACTGGCTCACACACTCCGTCTTAGTGGGAGAGGCACGAGGACTGGAGCTGTGCTGGTGATCGATTGCTCATGCCTTGTGGTTCAGGAAACAGCGGGGAAAGCTGCCCATCAGCTGACTTGCTGCTCTTCCCATTTATCTCAGTCCTGGACCTCTGCCCATGGCATGGCACTGAAGGGCTCTAGCAGGCCTGAGCATGGCAACCCTTGCCTTCCCTCCTTCTCTGTCCTATGGAAATCATAAATTACATCACTAAAGGTAGTCTCCTTGCTCTTTCCCTTATACGGGCACTTTCTTATGCCAGACTCATCCCTAAGGCTTATGGCCAAGACCCAGCTATCAAAGT
This sequence comes from Acomys russatus, assembly GCF_903995435.1. NCBI lineage: Eukaryota > Metazoa > Chordata > Mammalia > Rodentia > Muridae > Acomys > Acomys russatus. The sequence goes on from NC_067149.1 coordinate 36,579,215, forward strand.
ATTGAATCCCAACAGTCATGAGCCCCCTTTTGGCTCAGATAACATGCTCAGCCAAAACTCACTAACGTACCCTAGCCCATTCTAACACAGGCCTCCCCCTTTTTCCTCTAAAACTCACACCTGCAAGGCCATTTGCTGCGGTTTTCTTCCCGAGGCAGAAATCCTCCACTTTACTTTTCTTCCCTACCTAATAAAGGATCTCTGTAAAAATAGGTATTTGGGTGTGGTTTGTGTGCAGTTCCCTTCAGGCACCATTCTCCTACTGTCTTTTTCAGCTAAGAGAAAACACCCAAGTGCTCCGAGACTTCAGCCATCAGCTTGTGTCCCCACACACCCTCAATCCCGTGTTTGTAACAGCAGTGCTTGGGGTCCAACGCAGGGCTTCCTGATTTGGGAGCTCTGCCATGGAGCTCTGTTCCCAGCTTTCTGGCCTTTCAGGCAGGGATTCTCCTGTTTAGCGCTCGCTGGCGCCCCCCCCCCCCCCACCGTTGCTGCCTGTTCTGAACTGATAAACTGATACTCATGCAGATATTGGGAGCTTCTGGGTTTGCCTGCACGTTCTGCAACTTGTTAGAAAGATATTTTTCTTCTATTAGTCCATGTTCTTGGTCCTGGAGGGCTTATGCAGGATCATCTAGATTTTGTCTAGTGCTCATCTCCGTCTGTACCAATCAGTCAATCTGTTCAACATTCAGTTATGGCTGTTTTGATTAGAGTTCTTTCCTCTGGTTTCATCTTTATAACAGACTATATTATTTTATGGATATAATATATTCACAGGTCATTTTGATGATGCTAATTATATTCCTACTAAAAATTATCCTGAACCCAGGAGTGGTGGCGCATGCCTGTAGTCCCAGCACTCGGGAGGCAGAGGCGCCTGGATCTCTATGAGTTTGAGGCAAGGCTGGTCTACACAGTGAGTTCCAGGTCAGTCAAAGCTACACAGTGAGACCCCCCCCTCGCCCCTCTCAAATTAAAAATTGTTCTGGGCTGCCAAGATGGCTCAGCAGGTAAAGCTGCTTGCCACCATGCCTCACAACCTGATTTTGATCCCTTGGACTTACATGGTGGAAGGGGAGAGGGGCTCCCTCAAGCTCTCCTCTGACCTCCATACCTGTGTTGTGGCATGTGCTACACTCACCCTGCAAATAGAGCATAGTGGCTCATTCCTAGAATCCTAGCACTCACAAAGCAGAAGCAGGAGGATTGTCCTGAGTTGGAGGCTACATAGCACTCCCTGAGACAGCCTGTGCTACAGGGTATGAGTCCATCTCAAAAATCAAAAGGAACAGGGCTGAAGAGATGGCTCAGGGGTTAAGAGCACTGACTGATCTTCCAAAGGACCCAGGTTCGATTCTCAGCACCCATGTGGCAGCTCACAACTGTCTTAACTCCAAGATCTGACACCCTCACACAGACATACACACAGGCAAAACACCAATGTGCATATAATAAAAATAAATTACTTAAAGAATCAAAAGGAACAACAATAAAAACTCACAAAAGTTTCTGTGTTAGTGACTTTTCTCATTGCTACTACAAAATCCCCAAGAAAAGCGACTTAGGGGAAGAAGGTTCACAGCTCACCGTGTTACCGCATGGTCTGGTGCTTTGTATTTGTCGATTGCTTGTCTCCTCAAAATTCTTACTGTTTACGAGCAGAATATCACGTATCCCAAGTATTGCTACATAGCCTCACCTCCCTGTTTGGTGAATAAAACGCCTACAGCTGGGCAAGGACAGAAGGAAGGGGCAGAGCAAAGGTTCAAGGGCTTTGGGGACCGAAGGATCTTGGGTAGGAGAGAGGTACCAGAGGAGGAAGGAGGAGAAGACCCGTGATGGGCTAGGAGGAAACCAGATAGGCCAGGAGGAGGAACTCTGAGGTTCCACATCAAAGAAGAGGCCCAGATGAGCAGCATAAGCAAGTACTTTGGGATTATGGATGGGAACTAGCCCAGAGAGAAATGATTTAAGCAGATGGCATGGGATGGGGACTGGGAGATAATGGAAGTTAGTTTAGGGGTTAGTATCTATCCAACCCCAGGTAAAACAAGACTTATTCTAAAATACAGCAGGTGTCTGTGTCTCTCATTGATTGTGGTAGCAGGTTAGATAATACCACCATAATAATTATAGCCAATTTAATAATAAGCACTATTAGATATTTTTATATATACTACCACAGTACAGTGTCAGGAGTGAGAGTGAGTGCTCACATTCTGAGTCATCACTCAGAAACCAGAGAGGGGAGCGCTGCTGCTCTCGATGTCTCTGCTTTATTCAGACTGGAGCTCCAGCCAATGTGTATACATTTACGGTGGGTCTTTCCACCTCAGTTGAACCCCTGTGGGAATGTCTTAACAGATGCATCCAAAAAGCTTGTCTACTAGACAATTCTACAGCAGCAAAATCAACCATCGCAATCTAAGTGTCTAAATTTTTTCTTTTCTTCTCTTCTGTCTTCCTCTTCCTTTTGAAAAAGATAATCACTATGTAGACCAGACTGGCCTCGAACTCACAGAGATCCCCTTGCCTCTGCCTTCGAAGTGCTTGGATTAAAGGTGTGGACCACCATATCTAGCTTTTTGTTTGTTTGTTTGTTTGTTTTGTTTTTGTTTTTGTTTTTGAGACAGGGTTTCTCTGTGTAGCCTTGGTTGACTTGGACTCACTTTGTGTAACAGGATGGCCTTGAACTCACAGAGATCCGCCTGCCCCTGCCTCCCGAGTGCTGGGATTACAGGCATGCGCCACGACGCTTGGCTCATACCTGGCTTTTTTTTTTTTTTTTTTTTTTTTTTTTGTTCTTCCTTGAGTCTGCTCTTATGTTGCTGTCCTCTATACTGTTCTCAGGTCTCCTTCCTTATCTGATTCACCAGGTCTAATTGCAGTCTGTAGCAGTCTGTGTCATCTAAAGATAGCCACGAGACTGTATCCCATGCCACCTGCTCTTCCTGTAATGTAATGCCGACACTTCCACCAATAGCAAGTGTTTCTGTTTCTTCTTGTTTCATTTTTAACGATTTCTTTTACCTTATGTGTATGGGTGTTACGTGCACCATGTACAACATATAATGCCCGAAGAAGTCAGAAGAGGGCATCAGCTCCCTTGGGACTGGAGTTGCAGGTTATTGTGAGCCACCATTTGGGTGCTGGGTCAGCTCGAGAGCTCTTTACTTCTGAACCGTTTCTCCAGCCCCTCCTGTGTGGTTTATGCTTGAGTGGTACAAGTGCAGGTGCACACACACGTGGCTATTCAGATGTTGGAGGACAACATAAGGTGTCCTGCCTTGTTCCTTTGAAACACGGTCTCTTCCTGAACCTACACTGGTTGGCCAGGAAGCCCCATATATCAACATGTCTCTATGCTCTGTCCCAAATCTACCTAGTTCTCCCCTCCCTCCCCATGGCTATGAAGCACTTGGTCATGCCCAGGTTTTATATGTGTGTTGGGGACTCAACCCCAGGCCCTCATGCTTACATAGCAAGTGTTCTTACCCACTAAACCGTCTCTCCAGTTCCCACTTATTTACTCCTCTTGCAAAAAATAATATATTAGCTGGGTGCAATGGCGCACGCCTTTAATCCCAACACTCGGGAGGCAGAGGCAGGTGGATTGATATGAATTTGAGGCCAGCCTGGTCTATAAAGTAAGTGAGGACAGCCAAGGCTACACAGAGAAACCCTGTCTCAAAAAAGTATTTACTGTATTACTCACATCCGTATATATACATAGGTGCTGGTGTCTTTAGAGGCTGGAAGAGATTGTCAGATTCCCTGAAGCTGGAGCAGCCTGATGTGGGTGCTGAGAACCAAACTCTGAACTTCAAATAGTACTATCTCTTAACCTCTGGGTTGGGGCAGTGTGTCTGTGGCCCTGCTGTGCTCATGTTTCAATGTTGTGGAGCACACCCATAGGGGGGTCACTCATTACCGGCAATTATATGGAGTGGTTTAGAACATTGGTATGCTGGTTCTGTACTCGGGAATTGTGGGCCTTTCTGTTCACAGACCTCCTTCCTGGATGGTACATTTCCCTTGGATGCAGGGCACATCTTGGAGAGAGAGAGAGGGAGCCCGGAGATGAATACCAGACTCCCTACTAATGATGATATATAGGGCCATAAGCCAGTTCTAATTCAATTTATGAAGTTAAGCCATCAGTCTGTTAATGGCTGCACTGGTCATGAGGCAATTCGTACAAGTTAAGGAGACACAAGGAATGACTGCTTTTATTAAATTATTAAGTATGCCACAGAAAAGCGGTTTTGTTGCTGAAAATGGATCATTAGGACCCATGGTTTCCTGGACCATTTTCAAGTTGAAAATGACCAAACGCACATAGTACATGGTGTGGTCAACCAGTGTTTCCTGACTGAAATCACAGCCTCAAAGGAATCTAAGTTTGTTGTTGTTTCAGCACAGCCAAGAAGAAATTAGCAGAAAATATCAAATGTATTTAAAAAAAAAAAAAAAAAAACATGGAGTCCTTGCCCTTGGCCTTGCGAGGAACTTTAGTGAGAACATTAAAAATTACAAGTTTCAGCCAGGCCTGGTAGTGCAGGCCTGTAATCCCCTAGCCACTTAGGAGGCTGGACGCAATAGGACTGTGAGGTCAGGGTCCTTCAGGGCTACAGAATGAGTTCAAGGCCGTAGTTGGTGAGAAGGCTCAGCAGGTGAAGGCACCTACCACAAAGACTTACAACCAGAGATCAGTTCTAGGACCCAAGGATAGAAGGAGAGAACAGATCTCTGAACCCTGTGGCATCCATGCCCATATGCACACAACAGAAATAAATAAAGAGTAAAGAGAATTAAAAAAAAAAAAAAAAAAAAAGGGGGCTGGAAATGTTGTCTAGGTGGTAAAGCCCTTGCCTCACCATATGTGGGTCCCTAAGAGCAATCCTCAGTAGCACACAGAAAAAAATTAATGGTTTATTTTTTAAAAAATATTCTATATTTATTTATATGGAATGTAAGATGAAAATACAAATTTAATTGTCCTAGTAACAACATTTTTAAATGAATTAGAACTATGAATAATTATAAAATTCAAGGTTAGATCTTGTCCTAAAAACCAGAAGTTATGGACAGCTTTATAAGATATTACCATTTCTTCAATATCATGTATTCCTTCACATTGCCTTGCTATTGTGAATAAATGTGTCCCCAGTTTCCCTATATTTAACACTTGGACAGTATGAATAATTAACAAAAAAATTAATGGTTTCAATTTGCAATATTTGCCTTTAGAACTAGATGCTATTCACTAATTTGATAAGCAGCAATACCCAAAACCAGAACCAGAGATTAGTATGCCCGTATTCTTCCAGCTCGGTACCTGGGTGTTGCTGGGGGCCTTCTGACTGCCCCACAGACAAGGAGCTCTGAGCTCACCTCGGATGTAGTGATGGATGGCGAGGGATCTGTGGACCAGGCAAAGGTTTTCAGACTTGGCATCCCATGGTCAGATTCTGTCTTGGAATTTTGCTTGTTTTACATTTTCCAGTTGCTTTCCTAAGGCCTGCGGCGATTTCCTTTGGCCTTCATTTCCAGCCACCTACGTTTTTCTTCAGTACTCTTTGAGGCCACAACAGCTAAATTCTCAAAGCAGAACACCCTGGTGTTGGGGGAGAGGGAAAGTGGCGGTGGTGGTGGGGTTCTGGGGGAGCTGGGAGATTCCAATGATATGTGTCAGCTTTCATTAGATATCATACCAAATCCCAGACAAGCAACATCATGCCTCTGCATCCACACAGCACTGGGGCTGAACTAAGACCTCACACATGCTAGGCGAGTGCTTTATCATGGAGTTATGTCCCAGCCCTTTAAAACTTTTCCATTGAGACAAGCTCCTGACAAGCTGCCCACACTACCCTTAAACTTCTTCTGTGGTCTAGACAGCCTTGAACTTTGCCTTCCAGCCCCACACCCACTAGTAGATAGGTCCACAGCCCTATACAAGCAGTCCCTACTAAAAGGCATCTCTCTCAATGAGTCACCTGTACATTTACTTGTAAGCACTATTCTATGTTTATCCAAGACAAGATCTCATTATATAGCTCCCAGAAGGCTTGGGACTCACTGTGTAGATCAGGCAGGCCTGGAATGAATGGAGATACACCTGCCTCTGCCTCCTAAGTTCTGGGTTTAAAGAGATCTGCAACCACACTTGGCTGCTTATTATTTGTTGTTTAATGGTTTGTTTGGATGGCATTCGAATTCAGGAATTGCATATGCTAGGCACTCATTCTACTATTGAACTATACTCTTCAGTTATGATATTTAACATTGTATCTCTTGAGGGTTACAGAGTCTTGCTTAGTGGAGGGAGGCAGAAAAATCACAAATAGCGATACAAAGTTACCTAGCTATATTCGATGCAAACAGGTGAGTTTGATGGCAGAATTTTATCTCATTTCAGAAAAATGCAGCATTCAGGAGGCTGTGTAGTAAGACCCTGCCTCAAGGAAAGAGAAAGCAAACAAATTAAAGCCAATATGGTGGTGTATGCCTCTAATCCCAGCACTTGGGAGCAGAGGCAAGAAGAATGCCGCAGTTTGAGGCCAGTCTTGACTACATAGTGAGTTCCAGGCCAATCTGGGCTACCCAGCAAGACCTTCATCCTAAACAATGATAACAAAAATAAAATGCCAGCATAGTGGTGCATACAGGTTATCTTAGCACTTAGGAGGTCAAGGAGTGAGGGTCATGAGTTCAAGTTCATCTTCTACTACATGGCAAGTGTAAAGCAAGTCAGAATTCTTGAGACTCTGTCTCAAAAAAAATTAGTTAACTTAAAAAAAGAATAAAAAAGGTATAAATGCATGCACACGTAGCCATATACCTACATATGCCTGTAGACCCATAATGCATGTTAGATGTAGGAGAAAACTATATAGAAAGCCGTGGAACTGCTAAGATGCTATCTGTCATCTGAAGGGCTTTGATTTATACCTACAAAGCATGTGACTGAGATAGAAAAGGTGGCAGGATGTGTGGGGGCTTAGCATGCACAAGACCTTGGCTCCAATCTACAGCACCCAAAAGAAAAAAAAGAAAGAAGTGACAGTTGTCACAACAACAATGAATGTACTGATTTATATCTGCAATCCCCGCACTAGGGAGGCTGATACAGGTGATTGCAAGCATGGGTCCAGCTTGGGCTACCAAAATTTTTGCCTCACTAAAATTCACACCCAAAAAGCCTCCCACTGAAGTGTTTTGCACAAACTCTGTAACTTCTATGAACAATCATTAAAAGAGCAATGAATTCCATTTCTAAAAGTCTATCCCAAGGCTTCTGTTCCATGGATATTTGTGGGAACACAGAGCAACTTGAAGACCTAATGTTACGAATGATCTTCTCTTTGGACACATTGCCTGTCTTTCCCGGGCACACTGGAGGAACAGGCCACCTGTCGATGCCGACGGTATTTTGGATGGGCTTATCTGTCCTGAGAGCTTCTAGTCAGACTTTGAACTTCAGCTGGCGTGCTTATGAAAATCTCCCTGAGCATCCCAACAGGCTTTGGAGTGCTTCGAAGTGGTCCTCCCTGTCTTTTCTAGCCTGCAGAAGTCGCTGCAGTGCACCATTAGGCCACCAGGGGGAGCTAAGTGCCACCATGCAGCCTGGAGACCCAGGACACCAACGCTGGGTTACCAGCATCCTTTAAAAGCGGGGTTTGGTTTGATACTTTAGCTAGACAACCTGGGAACCACTGGAGAATATCTTCAGGATCTGGGCCCAAGTCCACACACAGCTAGTTTTTCTTGGCCTGCCTTCTCACTCATCATAGACTCTTTTGTGTTGAATAAAAGTAAACTTTTCTGCAACCTCAACATTAAAGGAGGCGGAGGCAGAAGGATCAGATCATCCTCAGAGAAATAGTTTGAGGCCAGCCTGGATGAGATCCTGCCCCATACACCAAAACAAAGAAAACCAAACTGTAGCAAATCAAACTGAGCCAGGAGTGGTGGTGCACACCTTTTTACCCCACCACTGGAGAGAGTAAGGCAGATGATTTTAAGTTCCAGACTAGCTAGTTTAATCAATCAGTTCCAGACCAGCCAGGGGTTCCACAGTAAGATGCAGCCACAGCAATAGAAGAAGAGAAGAAGAGAAGAAGAAGAAGAAGAAGAAGAAGAAGAAGAAGAAGAAGAAGAAGAAGAAGAAGAAGAACCGATATAGTTGACCCGTCTGCTGTTCAGCACCCTACATTGCATAGGGCAGTGCCTCCAACAGAAAACTACAGAGCTCTTTGGCCTCATAAAAGGATCATGTGGGGAGACCATACTGGGAAGGTTAGGGGAACAAAAGCAACGGGGAGAGGAAAGGGTTATTTAATCTTACAGCACTGTAGTCTAATATCCAGGGATAAGTTGACCTGCCAGAAGGGTTCTTACCTGTCATTGACTATTAGTCCTCAAAGGGTGGCATCCCTGGAGAGTGCATAAAGCATGTAGACTATTAGTGGCCTCATGGTCCTCCGTGAGCCAGGCCTGTATCACCTCTTTGGGTGGACTGTGGTCTGGGCCTTCCAGAGCCATGGGCACCTGCAGGGTAGTCTTGTTGATGGAGCGCTGCTGTGCGATGTGCTGTATAAGACACTTAATCAGAATGATTAATACAGCCATGATCCCTCCCATTAATGGTATAGGTTTCTATCCAGGAGGGATTGAAGACTGTTTTGATATTGTTCCACACCTGTTCTATAAACCCCGTATCAAGGGAAAGCACCAGGACCCTGGTCTCATTAAGTTAAGATATGCTTTCCCTGAGTAGCACAGAGTAAGTGAGGAACCTGTCTGACCGAGTCCCCTTGATGTAATTGGACAATTGTTGGCACGCTTCAGTGAAATTGTGCACTTGGTAAGGGGTGAGACATATAACATGGAATCGGGGGTCACAGGCCAGCAGGGATATGTCTCTAACCAGTGCTAATTCTTCATCCAAAAGGTTAATTTGTTGTAAGACATGAATGGCTTGATAGAGGTATTGATTTAATAATTCCTGTGCTTGGAGTGCTTCAGCTGATTAGATATTACATCATTAATGGCCTCCGCTGTTGTGGCCATCTATGTCAAGGCAACAGCACAGTAGCCACCCCAGCAGCGATTGCTATAACAGCAGCAATAATAGAGCTGTAATGCCAAAATCTCTTTTTACCTGATACTAGGGCTGCAGGTGGGTCTGAGGCATCAATGTAATGGCATGGAAATGGGTAGTGTTGACAACGGGGACCCAGATGGCTGTTGCTCAGTATCCCAACTAAGAGGCTGCTGGAGAACATGTCTCATGAGAGCAGTTGAGGGTATGCAGGGCATCGGAAGCATTGGTTACCAGAAAGAAAGTGGGGCTGGACAAAGACCGGGGTGGCCTTCCAGCCAATTTGGTGAATTGGAATCACATTTACAGGACTCTGTCCTGTCCACTGACTACTATAGCGTTAATGGAACAAGGTATCATTAGAGAGGTGACTGCCCATTAACAGTGTTAAGGGATGCAAATCAAGACAATTGGAGGGGCCACCTAAGTCCCATTGATGGAGTCATGTCGGGATCGTATGGGGCTCCCTGTTAACATGTGGAGTGATCTTGGAGACACTGTTTGAAGTGAATCTACACATGACAAGTGTGAAATTGTTAGGTTGTACAATCTCCAAATGTGACTACTGCTTGGCCTTGAGGATTGTATGGGTTCCCAAAAATACGGTCAATTTTCCATGAGGCAACAAATTCACTGAATTGTTGAGAGGTACATGTCGGGCCATTGTCTGTCTTTAGGGCCCATGGAACACCCATGACAAGCATAGCAGATTTCATTGCTTTAACAGCATGAGAGGCCTTTTCTTCTGCCATGGCCACAGCATATACAAAGGAGGAGCAGGTACCTGTTGGAGGTTGGTCAGATGTATTTTGATGCTAATTATTGCTTGCTGTCTCTGTGACTCACCTTGCCTGTTGTTATTGTTTGACCAATTAAAAAGCCATCACCCAGGGCAGGGCCAATGGGATAGGTATGGCTAAGGTTCCCAGGTTTGGAGAGACAGAGAGAATCTTGGGAAGAAGAGAGACCACAGGAGAGAGAGAGAGGCAATTAAGAAGACTGGGAATGAAGCCTCAGGGCAAATCCTCTGGAATAATTCTCTGGAGTCTAGCAGATCCTCTGACAGAAGAAGCTGCACCTTCGGTGGACCGAACCTGGAGGAATCTGTGGGAAGGAGTAAGCTTTGTCACAGGTGGGAGCAGTCTTGGCAGGCTTTACCCTTGGGGCACCCCATGAATACCTTGTGACAGACTGAGTGGAGTCATCCTGGGTCTGGAATTCAGGAAGCAGACCTGGGAACCCCACCTGGACTATTGTCTTTCTAATGGACTCTCACCGGGAGAAGGAGCCGGTCCTTCCCACGTGACTGAAGGAGTTGGGGAAGAGAGAATAACAAAGTCGGGGCAGAGAGAGCGTGCAGGAGCAGCAGACAAGCTGGATCAGCACGCCGGCTAGAGAGACACCTAAAGATCCGTCCCGTGGAACGGCTACTGGAAAGTTCACTCTTTTGTCCCTTTAACCTTTTTCCTTCTTTTATAACCTAGTTGGGTTGTATAATAAAGTTTAATTACTAAGAAACAGAGTCAACATCTGGCGCCCAACGTGGGGCCCGATGGGTTCCACAGTCCCTAAGGGTACGAAGGAAGAGTCAGTATTCAAAGGTATAAAAATGCTGTTTCAGGGTATCAACAAAGTTGCAACTGCTGTTACAAAACTTTTTCCTGCATTATACCTAGAGGGAATTCTCTGTTTTTTCATTGTCCTTTTATTACAATATTTCATGTTTAGAAGGATTAGAAGAAAGGCTAATGACATAAAAAAGCCGAAAGGGGCAGTAAGTTCTATCCTTTTAGAAAAGATTGAAGATTTGACTGGACAGATGGAAAGGCTGAGGAAAGAAAATGAAGGGATGGGAAAGCAGAAAAAATTTTTGGTAATTGGTAGTGATGAAGGACAGGAAATAGAGAGACTGGAAAGCCAAAAAACCCAGAAGAGTCAATAAGCTCTATCCTTTTGGAAAGAATTACTGACTTGACTGAACAAATGGGCAAAATGCAGAAAAAACTAGAAGGGCTGGAAAAGCAGAAGGCACCTGTGGTTAAAAAGGATGGAGAAGGTCAGAAACCAGAGGCAAAGGAAGCCAGACTGACCAAAAGGTCTTTGGAAGTAAATGTCCCAGTGGAGGATACCTCCACAGTCGCCCAGACACCTTCAGCTTTTCCAGTCACTGTAAGACATGTGCCTGAACAAAATGGTGCTGAGGGTTATGAAATGGCCTGGTGTCCTGTAGACATGATGGATTTAAAACATTTTAAGGAATCCGTCGTCAAATATGGTATACACTCTACATTCATTAAACAAATGTTAAATAGCTGGGCCACACAAAATAGACTTGTTCCCCAAGATTGGAAAAATTTAGTTTCAGCGGTATTGGAAACAACACAACAGTTACAGTGGTTATCATGGTGACAAACAGAGGCTATAAAAATAGAACAGGAAAATACGACACAGGGAATAAATATTAATAGAGATCAATTGCTTGGTGAAGGACAATATACTAACATTAGAGAACAAATTCAAGCTGAAGATAGGGTGATTGAACAATGTCGTAAGACAGCCTTGAGATCTTGGGAGCTGGTAGAGGAACTTGGGAAAACAACTATTCCCTTTACTAAAGTGTTCCAAGGACCCTTGGAGCCCTTTACAAAATTCTTGCAGAGGTTAGGATCTGCTATGGATAAGGTGATGCCAGATTCTGACAACAAACAGGCATTAAAACTTATCATGGCTTATGAGAATGCAAATGCTGACTGTAAGAGGGTGCTTAGACCATTAAAGGAAAGAGGCACTCCACTAGATGACTGGGTAAAGGAGACAGTTAATATCAACTCTCAGGAGTATCAAAATAATATTGTGGGACAAGCTTTAGCCAGAGAGCCCAGATATCCTAATACTTGGTGCTTCAATTGTGGTAAAATTGGTCATGTACAAAAAAACTGTAGAGATAGAAGGCGCAATAACCCAAGAGAAAACGTAACTCGTAAAAGAGAACAAGGAGGTTCTGGTTATGATGGTAATGAGGTGCCAAGACTCCCAGGGTACTGTAGTCACTGTGGGAAAGGGAAACATTGGTCTCGGGATTGTCAGTCTAAGAAAGATGTGCAAGGCAATATCTTGCCGACGGGAAATGGCAGGAGGGGGCCATCGGCTCGGGCCCCCATAAACAATGCCAGCCGAATTCCTTTGAACAGTCAGGAAGTGACAAACCCACAAGAAAACGGGAACTGAGTGTTAGTGATCTAATACATGCTACTGAAGGCAGTGCAGCCTTAGATCTGGCTTCAAATATGTCTCTTACCCTATCTCCCCAGGTTGAATGTTACAAATTAAATACTGGTGTTTTCGGACCTTTGCCTTCAGGCACAGTAGGAATGGTTCTGGGAAGAAGTGGGCTGACTTCTCATGGTTTTATTGTACATCCCGGTATTATAGACGGAGATTCTAAAGAAAAAAATAAAAATCATGACATGTGTAAAAAAGGAGATAAAAATCAATGCCGGGGATAGAATTGCTCAACTCCTACTGTTTCCTTACATTAAGGACAAAGCCGCTCCAGTAAAAAGAATTGGTGCATTCGGAAGCACAGGGAACCGTGTGTTTTGACAAACAGTAATTAATGATCAGAGACCTAAGTTAATTGTACAATTGAATGGTGTTAAAATAGAAGGCTTGGTAGACAGCGGAGCCGATGTCTCCATCATTTGCCAGAAGTCTTGGAACCAAAATTGGCCACTTAAGAAGGTTTATACAAAAATTGTAAAAATTGATAAACTATCTCAAATAAAACAAAGTGTACAGTGTGTGGGACCAGACGGGCAGATAGGGAGGCTGAAACCCTATGTGGCTGACATTCCCATAAATCCACTGAGTTTGCCACTAGCTGGTGAATCTTCCAACTCCACCAGTGGGGCTGTTTTGGACAGGAACCTCTGATCTCTCTTCCTCTGATTCCCCAATTCTGTCTCCTCCTAATCTATGGTCGTGTTTTGCAATACAATACCCCGGGCAGAGTTGCTGGAGCCTGTCTTGTATCTTGGGCTGAAACTTCCTCTCTCTCTGAGTCTATCTGAGATCTTTATCTCAGTGGGGTCTCAGTAGGGTCAAGGCACCCAAGACTGCTTTCACCTTGGGCCCAGTCTAAGGCAAGGTTACATTCTTTCCACAGGTACCCACTATCAAAATGGAGGTGGTAAGTCCCATGCATTTGCCAAATGGCGTCTGGAAGCAAACCTCTACGGGCCACACCACTCCTGTGGAGCAGGGCCTGGTGAGATGTTTGCGTTGTGTAATAGATAACTTGGGCAGGAGTTTATGCAAGTTTTGCGGGGAGAGGTGAAACTGTTGGTGCAGGGCTCGTGCCTGCTCCGGTAGTTTAAGATCCACACTTATCATGGTGTCAGGTCTTTTATTTCCCCTGGCCAGGATTCCTGGCAGCTTAGTATGAGATCCGCTATGGGAGATAAGCCAAAGACGCCCTTTTGCAAGGACCTTATGAGCGCACGCCTTCAAATCCCAGCACTCGGGAAGCAGAGCCAGGCAGATCGCTGTGAGTTCAAGGCCAGCCTGGTCTACAAAGTGAGTCCAGGATAGCCAAAGCTACACAGAGGAACCCTGTCTCAAAAAATGAAAAAGAAAAAAACAGTAACCTGTATATGGGAGAATGCCAGAGTCCTGATTGCCTTGTACTGCATATTGACTGGTCAAGACTTTAACAAGTTCAGACTGGCATAGCTCAAAGTTTTTTAAGAGGCCTAACAATTCACCCAATTGCACTGACCTTGGGTTTGGAAGGATATAGGTGATATCCTTCATGCCTGGTCTTTGTATAAAACCCCATACCTTTGTTTATTTGCATTTGAACAGGCTAACATTGCTTTGGGGATTGGACTAGAACTGGGAAGTTCTATAGGGTCTGATCTCAATGAGGAAACGAGGAAGCACTGCCAAATGCTTGTTAGGCAGTGGGTGGTTGGTGGTGGGTGATTGCCGGTGAAGCCCGTCACCATCTCCTGAAAACTTAATGAGTCTGCCCAAAGCAATGGGGAGGTTCTGTTGTTGTTGTTTTTTGTTTTTGTTTTTCAAGACAGGGTTTCTCTGTGTAGCCTTGGCTGTCCTGGACTCACTTTGTAGACTAGGCTGGCCTCTGCCTCCCATGTGCCGCCATGTCTGGCCAATTGGGAGTATTTTAAAGAAAATGGTAGTATTATTTTATCAGGTTCCTTATTAAAGGTTCGCCTAGCTAAGGCTCTGGCTTTAAGAGACAGTCTGAAAACAATCTCAAATTTATATTTTTTTCTTGCCAACACCTTTTTAAAAAAAATTTATTTATTATAAATACAGTATGCATCTGATCACATTATAGATGGTTGTGAGTCACCATGTGGTTGCTGGAAATTGAACTCAGGATCTCTGGAAGAGCAGTCAGTGCTCTTAATCACTGAGCCATCTCTCCAGCCCCCCCTTTTTTTTTAATTTAAAGAAAGTATTTAAAAAAATATAAGAAAACAAGGTTCTTTACAATTGCTTATGTGTTTTGAGCAAAATTTTATTTTAGTAGCTACCTATTCTCTAAGTTTATTGTTTTTCAATTTTTCCCTTTTTATTATTTTTCCTTTTTACATATACATTTATATTATTGCACATATATACAATAAATTACCTACCACAAGAAGAACCACGAAACAATCAGAAATTATATAAATGTTACATTCTTACTGTTTTAGCTATTTGTATTGGCAACCTTGAAAAAAAATCTTTTCTATCTTGGTGCATCTAAAATTCTGAATGTAAATCAATATCTATCATATCTCATCTTTATCATCCTAAAACATCTATCTAGACCTAAAAACATCTTAAGCCCTAAACAACTCAGCTTAATTGTAAAACTAATCTAACTGGACTTCAACACCATCAGAGATTTGAGAAGGAAATAAACTTAACTACATGAGTGAATTGGAAGTGCAGCTTAGCAGCTTTCAAAATGAGAACATGACAGAGACAGTTTGTTACCTGAGCAGTCACCCAAAACTCTATAATGTTGGAGCATCATCTTCAGTTTTCTGGTCCAAAATATTTGAAAGACATATTTGTGAGGCAGGAACTATTGAGGATTTGCTTACCCTGTCTTGGCAGAGCTTGGCTGTCCTCTCTGTCTGCATCCAAGCTTGCCCTTTTTTAGGCAGAATTCTGTCTATGGCAGAAACAAAGACATTTTGCCCAGTGGCTTGTTTGCCATATTTGAAGCCATCTCCATAAGGAGGTTCAGGGATGCTTGTCATCTTCTTTGAGGTAGGCTGGGTGTTGCCAGGAGTTAAACTGTCTTATTGTCAAAGAATCTTTAAAATACTAAAAACTTCTTTAAATGCCATATTCTGTAGGCCTCTGATGTTTTCGAAGGCCTTATCTAACTATTTTACTTTATCCAAAGAATTATGTCTATCTGTTAAACCTAGGATGTATATTTTTGTAAAAAAAAAAAAATAGACTAGTAATTGACATGATGACAATTTGATCAACTAACAATTAACTTGTATTACTCAATTATCCTAAGCAGCTTGCAATAGTACTTCCAAAGTATTGGAAGTAAACCTTGTATTCTAGTTGAGTTTTATGAGTATAATATTTCATATTAGAGTAGAAATATATATAATGTGTGTGAAGAATAATCTTACATTTGAATTCTATACCAATGTATCAAAATTAAACTTATTTTGCATTAATATACAATATTCTATACCAGTGAATTAAAAATAGCCTTTTGAGTAACAGTTAAGGCATTGAGTTGCAGAGTAGATTCACTAATCTACTTTTTGTCCTATTACTCCATATATATTTCTGTATCCCCCTTCTTTCTTTTCAACTCTTATCTCTAAACTTAAGAAAAAAGAAAAGAGAGAAATTTCTGAGTCCAGCCTCATTTTCTCTCTCTCAATAATACCAATAATAACTTATAGCTAACTCCCAATGAAAATAAACATAAACATCTATGGCCCAAGAAAGCAACCAAAAATCTACCCAACCCTCTTAATAGAAATGAGAGGGTCATTTTCTTAAGGTTTCTTCTAGCTGATTTTGGACAAATAGTACCATTGTAGGGGCCCATATAAAACTGGGGGAAATGGTTAAACAAGCTAGGAATAGCATTTGTGGTCCAGTTTCTAAATGTTGAGAAATCCAAGATTTAATCAAAGTCCTGTGTGGGACAGTCTGAATTGCTGGACAATTGGGATTGAAAGCGTTCTTCAAAGCTGTCCTGTTCTGATGAACAGTCTCAAATTTAGAGGTCACTTTATAGAGGTTAGATTGGGCTTGGTGAAGCCATGGAAAGGGACTATCTTGCCATAAAATCCACCAGTACATCTCCAAGGGTCCACATAATTATTGCTGACAAGGGTTTCTTAGGGTTTTGCCTACCCAAGCTCAAGGTGGATAGACACATCATAATCTTGTGCAGGAGTTTCCTGGCCTCCTATGGAGCCTAAATTTTGCAGAGGAGGTGTCTGGGCCCTCCAAGAGGGACAGATGGTGTATCATTTCTCAATCTTGTATAGGTAAGAAGGGCTTTAACCAAGTAATGGTCCCACATAGCTGCTGTTGCTCCACAAGGGAGTAGGACTTCTTTTGTGGAATGCTGAATGCTAATGGCCTAATCCTCTCAGCAATGGAAAATCCCAAGAAGGCATAAGTAGGGACAGTCTGGATCTTTTCTGGGGTGACTTGTAGTTTATGTTTCCTCAAATTATCCAATAATTGAGCCATGACCTTTTTTAAATAAGATGAATCAGGATGAGGTAGCATAATATCATCCATGTAATGGACAATTAGGATGTCTTTAGGTTCCCTCGCAATGCCTTGGTAACATAAAGCTGGCAAATAATGGGACTATTTTTCATCCCTTGGGGAAGAACAGTCCATTGGTATCTCCTTGCAGGTTTTTGCATATTGGACTCCCAGACTATAAAAGCAAAGCAGTGATTATCCTGCTCAGCCAAGGGAATTTAGAAAAGAACAATCTTTTATATCCATAACCATAATGCAATGTAAGGGTAGGATAGCACTAGGGTGTGATAAACCAACTTGAGTAATCCTTATTTTTTTCCATTTGTTCATTGATTGCTCTTAGATCTTTTAACAGCCTGTATTTTCCAGATTTCTCTTTAATAACAAAGATGGGGATATTATGTCTGCTTGTCTAGGGCTCTAAGTGACCCAAATTAAATTACTCCTCAATCGGCCCCTTAAAGGAAGTAAGCTTAGGCTCAACAAAAGGCCACTGATCCATCCAAATATTGGCATCAGACAGCCAGGCCAAGGGTATAGTGTCAGGTGCTGTGGTGGAAACTGGCCTTGGGTGGACAATGTCTAGAATTGGGGTGATCCTTCTGCTGGAGGCCCAAGAGGCCAAAATCATCATCATAAAAAGCCCTGTCATCAATTGTTAGAATGACTCTCATGCCCTCAAAGATGTCTCTAGCCCAGAGGTTATGGAGGACATCAGCAACGATAGGGGAAAATGAGCCTTGGTTTCCATGTAGATCCTTCTACTGCACGGGATGTAGAGTTGCCTTGGTAGGCAGGGCCAGGTTTGAATGTCCAGTGCTTCATTTTCAGTAATGATGGTGACATCTGTCCCAGCATCAACTAGCTATTTTACTACGGTACTGTCCAAAAACACAGTCATCACAGGGGACTGTGGAAAAAACAGGCAAAGTCCAAAAGACATTAGACTTAGCCTGTTCCTCTCTTACTGCAGGGGCTGAAGGGTGCCCTGTTTAAAGTTTAAAGTACTGTCTGATTGATTAGCATTTTGAGACCTGCAATCTCTTGCCCGATAGAATCCTTTATTATATTTGGGGCATTTAGTTCTTGGTCTAGCATTAGAGCAGTCCCTGAGTAACTGGCTGGGCTTGCCATATCCCCAGAAAGTTTGACCAAGGGATCTAGCCTGTTGTGGGCAGGTGTCAGAGCTGTCAGGGCAGTGATAGGGCACCCCGGGGTCAAGATCTCTAGGAGCAAGTACCCACTTGTGGATGTCATCATTGAGGACTGCTGCCAAAGCATTGCGGGTTGGAGCATTAAGCCCCTCCCAAGGTAGTTGCTTGATCATCATGTCCCCGGTAGTGCCGGATCTAACCTTCACTCCTCCACCACCTCAGAGACTCTGGAGAAGAAGTGAGTAAAGGACTTCCCTGATTATTGAACCAGATTACAGAAATAGGCAGATGGGTCAGGAAGGGTATATGCCTTGAGGGCTCTAAAGACCAGGCAGGAGACCTGTTGAAAGTAAGCATGCCATAGTGGCTTGAGAGTAGTGTCAATATAGTTGCCACGCTCAGTCAGCATCTCCAGGGTGACTTTAAGGCCATATTGGAGATTGAGGCAGGCTTGTGCTTCTGCTTGGTGGTTGTAAGCAGACCACCAGTTTAAAATGACATCAGGCTCTAGGACAGCTTTGAGGAGGTTGTTCCAGTCATAGTGGGTCTGTAACTGCATAGAGCATTGGCACAGAACTTCCTCAAAACAGGGAGCGTCAGGTCCTGATTCATTGGCAGCTTTCCTGATAAGTGCTGGGTCAGAAGGTCGGGGACCCATGGCTAATTAGCTTGCATTTGGGCCAGTGTTGACCAGGAATGCCCCCAGAGGGGGTAAATGGGTGACAGGAGGAAGCAATGAGGTAGGCAGGGCATGAAGAGGGTGGGGGGAAAAGCTGGGGTGGGAAGCAATTCCTCCACAGGGGTGTGGAGTTTACGCCAAGGGGATTGGGGTGGGGGGGCGGGCAGACTCCCAGTTGGTGAGGGAAGGGCGGAGGTCCCTGGTAAGCAGGACCGCCTGGGCAGGAGTGGAAGTCCGTTTCTTTCATCTTCCCATCTTCTCGGTTCGCCTCCTCCATGGCCTCAAGGGCTGGGGGAGGGGTTGTTATGGACAAGTTGACACTGGCCTGCTCTTGGCAGTGTTTATTATGGGCAACAGTCACCTCTTCAGGAGAGGAAGATTTTAAACTAGCAATGATGACCAAGAGAATAGGGACAAAGGAGATAGGCAGGGTAATACCTGACTGTACCTCCCTTTTCCATGCTAAAAACAAAACAAAACAAACAAACAAACAAAGAAAAAACCCTACATCCATAAATCAGCATCCCACATGTTTTCAGGTGAGATGCATGTGACCAAGATGGCAGCCTCATTCCAAAAGCCCTCATTATCTCCTGATTTACCATTAAGCCCTCATGTCACCAAAAGAGACTTCAGAGCTCTCACTTGGGGTTCCTTACAGAGAGATGGGAGATTGCCCACGATCAGGTGACACACACACAAAAACTAAGGGAACTGACAAAACAAAGAGAAAGGAAAGACAAGTATTGGACCTGAGAATCTTGTGTTTAGTTGGGGGACTTCCATGCCCACACAATGTCTCTGGTCTCAAAAGGCCATTCAAGGGGCCGATCAGTGGTTCTGTCTTCTGGCGAGCACCCCTTACGTGGTGAACCGAAAGTAAATTGAGTGTGCCTTTCTAGTGAGACAAACCAACAAAAGGAAGAAAGAGAGGTCTCTCACACTTAACCATTTGCAAGGGCAAAGGACATAGGATATAAAAGAGCCAACTCACTGAAGGAATGCCAGAGGTGGCACGTGCCTGTGCCATGGATGAGAAAGGGTCCAGAAGGTGGGCGAGCAACAAGCAAGGAGGCTAGGACCGTTTGACGCAGTGTGCACAGCAAAAAGCAACAAATGAGGGCCCAAGAAATAACAGCTGCAATAAAAAATAAACCAGGGCCCAGGTGTAGTCAATCACCCACGCCAGCATGGGAAGAGACCACGTTTGGGTGTCAAATGTTGCTGAGGCTGGGATGTCAAGGACACTGATTCCAGGAGTCCGGCAAGTGGTAGAAGCAAGTTCTTCCAGGAAGAGGGTGCTTTTTTATAACCCCCCCCCCCAGCATTTCATTGGTTCCCAGACTGTAAGCTGCTGCTGTGGTTTTCCCTCATTTGCTTGTGTCTTATTGCCTGATGAGATGTCATCAGTCTCCTGGTGTCCTGGCAGGTCCCAGGCCGGCCCTTTACAGAAGGCCAGGCACGCATGTGCTATTAGCAACAGGCCTTGTTCCTGCTTAACAGCAGGCCTTGCTCCTCCTACAGACAGTGGTGAAGAGAGGCCTCTGTCTGTTCCCTTAGTGTGTCACCTTTAATTCAGTTTTATTTGTCTCTGTGTGTGTCTTATGCTATTCTTTTTTATCTTCTTCTGCTGACTGAACCCAGGACCTCCCAGTTGTAGGCAAACATTCTACTTCTGTGCTGTACTCTTAGCTCTGTTTTGATTTAAATTTATTTCATTTTATTTATTTGTTTTGATTTTTTGAGACAGTTTCTCTGTGTAGCTTCGGCTGTCCGGGACTCTTTTTTGTTAACCAGGCTGGCCTTGAACTCGCATCAACCCACCTGTCTCTGTCTTCCTGAGTGCTGAGGTTAAAGGTGTGAGCCAGCACACCTGGCTTCTGTTCAGCTAGTATCATAGAGCAGCTGATAGGAAATCCAGCTCCAAGAGGGAAGGAAGATGGGGGTGGTGGTGATGTAATTGATTCAGAACAGCTTTAGGTCTGCCTTTGTCCCAGTATTTTGCGCCATTGGTTGTTTATTCGGTATCATATACTATCAATATCTAAAGTGTAATCTTAGGAGTGAGAGCATCCCTACCCCCTCCCACAAGATCTCTAACTGAACTGTGTAATCTAGCAGCTTTGGCTAGGGTGATCATCTAGTGGCCTCGGGGAATCTGTCTTGTGGGTGCGTGTGTGTGTGTGTGTGTGTGTGTGTGTGTGTGTGTGTGTGTGCGCGCGTGGTTAAACAGAGTTGTTGGATCATGATTGGTTCTTAAGAATGGCCTTTAAAATGATTGGTTACAAGTTATTTTATCCCGGAGGAGGCAAGAGCTCAGCTTGGAACATCATGTGCTGTCAGGTATTTGGGACAGGTATGAGGGTGTGGTTTTTCTTGGAAAGTATAGAACAGCCCTGAAGCCATCTTGGAAAGTATCGAGTGGGCAGGGTTGAAAAACAGCTTTTCTATCTTTTCAGTGCATGTTTGTGTGTGCACACGGGACATATGTGTGGAGGACAGAGGGTAATACTGAGTATCTTTCTCAACTGCTCATTACCACGTATGTATGTATGTATGTATGTATGAATGTATGTATGTTTTGGTTTGTTGGTTTTGAGTTTGGGGTGGGGGGCTCTTTAGGCTGCCCTGGACATCCTAGAACTCATTATATAGACCAGGCCGTCCCTGAACTCACTTGCCGTGGGTAGTACCATCCCTGGACAAGGTGTCCTGGGCTGCATAAGAAAGGTAGCTAGCTGAGCAAGCCATGGGAAACAATCCAGTAAATTTGCTACTTCAGTTCCTGCCTCCAGCTTCCAGCCTCCTGCCTTGAGTTGCTGCCTTGGCCTCTCTCCATGAAGGACTCTCTAAGAGAAAATGAACACTTTCTTCCCCAGGTTGTTTCTGGTGGTATCGAAGTAACAGAAAACAAACCAGGACAAGCAAACACTCTACCCCCAGCCACACACCCAACATCCACTTTGTCCTAGGGATGCTGGCATGGTCTTCAGGGCTCTGTCTAGATTCAAACTCATAGAACTTTCCGTTTCTTTGTTTGTTTGTTTGTTTGAGAAAGGTTTTCTCTGTGTATAGCCCTGGTGGCTGTCCTGGACTCTTTGTAGACCAGGCTGTCCTCAGACTCACAGAAATCACTTGCCTTGGCTTCCTGGATTCTGGGATTAAAGGTGTGTGTCACCATGCCCGGCTTGAAGGTTACTGTTCTTAAAACAATGGCCATGAAGCAAACATAAGGGACAGTCTTACCTCTTGCCTTGTCCTTTCTTAGCCATAATCCTGAGATTTTTGGAATTCCCGTCTTTATCTCTAGTCCGAATTCCTTTTCAGTTGGCAGCAATGGGGATGTGGTTAAAGACACAGCTTCGTGCTGCTACCTCCAGCAGCCTGAGGAATTCATCTGTGATGCCTCTGCTCAGGTGAAGCTAGGATTCTTTGCCACAGAAAGAAACGTCAGCATGGGACAGAGCTGAGGAGCTATTCAGCGTAAGATGAAGAGAAAGGAGTGGATAGAAACATTGTAAGGCAATGCCTGTATGTGCATAACAGGACCCAGACTTTAGTACAACTGCTGCCATGTCAGAAGCACCATTCTGACCTTAAAAGGCAGCGTGCAGGCCCCAGCACCTGCCAAAACAGGAACAGAGACCTAATCCATCAGAGACCTAATCCATCAAAGACCTAGTCTATAGTTGCAAGAAACTCCCTAAAAGTACTAACCTTGCCTTTTGACTGCTGTGGCTCGGCCTCTTGCTAACTGAGGATGTGGGTTTTGTGCATAAAAGACTAAGGGCTGCAAGGCTTGGGGCTGCAGGATTTGGGCAAGTTTCCCTTGCAGTTGCCAGGCACAATAAAGACTTTCTTTTCAGCTTTAAGAGTGTCTGAGCGGTGGTCTCTGTTGGGCTTACCTCAAATCAAGTTTGGGCTTTTAAAGGAAATTTGAAGCTAGGTGTAATGTCACATGCCTATAATCTCAGCGCTTGAATTATCTTTGACTATCTACAATTTGACATCATCCTGAGCTACATAAGACCCTGTCTCCAGAAACAAACAAAAAACCAAAAAACAATCAATCAAACAAAAACCCTTAAAAACAGTAGTTGAACACTTCAGAAAAGCGGGATTAAAATTGTTTAAAATTACTTATTTATTTATTTTTGTGCATCCCTGGCTGGTTCCTGGAAGTCACTATTTAGGTGAAATGGCTTTGAATTTGCCTTCATCCCTCCGCCTCTGTCTCTTGAGTGTTAAAAGAACAGGGATAAACCACTGTGCACATCTCACTTTAAATGTTTGTAGCCATACTTTTTTATCAGAAAGATAAAAAAGAACTTATAACTTTTATTTACATGTGGCCTAGGCTGACATCACACTTCCATACGTAGCCAAGGGTGATCTTGAATTTCTGATCTTCCTGTCTCCACTTCAAAAGCTGAGGTTGCAGGCACCATGCCCAGCTTATGCAGTGGCTGGGAGCAGCCCCAGAGCTCCGTGAATGCTAGTCAAATGAGCTACACCCTAGCTCATCTCTCTCTCTCTCTCTCTCTCTCTCTCTCTCTCTCTCTCTAGCTCTCCTCTCTCTCTGTCTCTGTGGGTATATGTATGTGTACATGCCAATGGTGTTTGGGGTGGCTACATATTTGTGACCATATTTGTGCAGAGGCCAGAGGCTGATGGTGGGTGTCCTCAGTTGCTCTCTACCTTTCTCTAAGGACAAAGGCTGTCACTGCACCTGCAGCTCCCAGGGACCCCTGTTCTCCACCTTCCCGTTTTGGGGTTACAAACATGTATTGCCGAGCCTGGCTTTTATGTGGGTGCTGGGAATCCGAACTCAGGTCTTCAGGCTTGCACAGCAAGTAGTATAAAGTAGTATATCAACTGAGCCATCTCCCCAGACTATATAAGGTTTTTGTTTTGTGTTTTTGAGATAGAGTTTCTCCGTGTAACAGTCCTGATGTCCTGGAACTTGCTTTGTAGACCAGGGTAGCCTCAAACTCACAGAGATATGCCTGTTTCTGTTTCCTGAATGCTGAGATTACAGGCATGCACCACCACGTCTGGGTTATAAATTGCTTTGTTTTGTTTTGTTTTAAATAGGATGCTATATTCCCCAGTTGAGGGCTATTTTCCATTGACTAACAATTATAGAAGTGGAAAGAATTACAGTAAATGTAGGTGAAGGATGTTCCTCATTTTAAAATTAGCTTGGAGCTCAGTGTGGTACAGATCTTTAGGCCAAGCCTTCTGCAAATTAAAGCTTCATGACAGCCAACACACAAGTGCTTACAAAATTAGAGGCCAGGCTACCTGTTTTCCCTCCTTAAGCTAGACAAACAGGCTTCTGAGCTTGTTTCCAACACTGACTCCATTCTCACCTCCTGTATTAGATTTTCTAGAGCCAAAGTTCCAGTAGCTAAGTGGCTTAAAATCACAGAAAGCTATCTTCTATCAGTGCTGGAGGTGAGAAATCTCAAACCAAAGTGTCCCATTCTTTTTTTTTAAGGATTTATTTATTTATTCAGAGGAGGGTATCAGATCACATTATAGGTGGATGTGAGCCACCATGTGGTTGCTGGGAATTGAACTCAGGACCTCTGGAAGAACAGTCAGTGCTCTTAACTACTGAGCCATCTCTCCAGCCCAGAAGTGTCTCATTCTTTAAGGGACAGAAGGACATAATTCAACCCACAACATCCTCCTACAGACAATTCTCCACAGGCCTGGTTCAGTGAACCTTAAAACAAACACATAGGTTTTTTTTTTTTTTTTTAATATTATTTATTGTATATGAGTGCTCTATTTGCACGTACACCTGCATGCCAGAAGAGGGCATCAGATCACATTATAGATGGCTAGGAGCCACCATGTGGTTGCTGGGAATTGAACTCAGGACCTCTGGAAGAGTAGCCAGTGCTCTTAACCTCTGAGCCATCTCTCCAGCCCCATAAGCACATTCTTTTAACAATGATTTATTGCTCTATGCACAAGACCTATGGTATACATTTGGAGACCAGAGAGCAATTTGCTGTAGTCCTTTCTCTCGTCCCACCTTGTGGAGTCCTGAGGATGGCCCTCAGGATGTCAGGTTTGGCAGCGATATTCTTTATCTACTCCCAGTAAACTTTTACACATTTAAGTTGAGGTCTGGCAAGATAGATCAGCTTGTAAGAGCACTTGCTGTCAAGCCTGATGACCTGAGTTCAATCCCTGGAACCCACGTGGTATGAGAAGAGAACCAACTTTTGCAAATTGTCCTCTCACCTCTCCATGTGTACTATGGCACTGATACACTCTGCATCCATTCAATTCTGTCTCTCTGTCTCTGTGTCTGTGTCTGTGTCTGTCTCTCTCTCACACCACACACACACACACACAGTCAGTCACTTCCCTGGGGCCACAGAGGTGCCTCGGCAGTTAAGAGCACTTGCTTGTTGCAGAGGACCCACAGGAGGCTAACAACTGTCTGTAATTCTAGTTCCAGGGGATCCAATGTCCTCTTCTGGTTTTCTCAGGTGCATGTGGTGTAAAGACACACATGCAGGCAAAACACCTATACACATATATAATAAAAACAATGAAATCTTCAGTTATTCTCCTGATTTTCATTCTTGTATAATCAAATCCAAGCTAGGGCCACCATGCCCCAGTCCCTGAATTCTCTATCCACTTCTCCTTACTCCACGCCTCACTGATGTCCAGAACACTGTGTCAGTGTTCTGTACTCTCCAGAAAATAGCCTACAACAGCTCACTTTCAGTTTTAAATAAATGAGTTTACTAAATTGATATTAAGCATATAGCAAGAAAAATAAATAGCAAGTAGCAGATAGGTAGCCAAACTTCGTCAAATTTCAAGCTCATGGCTGGGTGTGGTAGCACATGCCTTTAATCCCAGCACTTGGGAGGCAGAAGCAGGCAGATCGCTGTGAGTTCAAGGCCAGCCTAGTCTACAAAGCAAGTCCAGGACAGCCAGGCTATTATACAGAGAAACTCTGTCTTGAAAAACCTGAAAAACCAATAAATAAATAAAAAAATAAGTAAATAAAATAATAAAATAAAATAATTCAAGCTCACATCATCCAGCAGAGATGCCTGGACTAGTTAGTTGATTGAGAGAGCTAGCAAATGAAATATCAAGTCAGAGGCTTACAGAGGCAGTCAGCTGGAGTTTCTTTTTAAAAAACATATTCTAAATTAAAATATAATTTCATCATTTCCTTCCTCCCCGTCCCACCCCCAGCCACACTGTCTTTCAATGTACAGACTATTTCACTATCCTTCCCTATTCAGGGTCTTTGCTCTTCGTCTTTTCCTGGAACGTACTTCCACCAAAGGTCAGCCTGGTTCTCTTTCTCACTTCCCTCAAGCCTTTCCACTCAGGACCACCTGACTTTAAAGACAAGTGAGTCGGCTCCTGTTTCTTCTCTGTTCCACTCAGTTTTCTTTACAGTGTTAAGTGCCACATGCCATTGTCTTTCTTTCTTTCTTTCTTTCTTTCTTTCTTTCTTTCTTTCTTTTCTTCTTGTTTGTTTTTCGAGACAGGGCCTCTCTGTGTTAGCCTTGTCTGTCCTGGACTCAGGGTCTCTCTGTGTAGCCTTGGCTGTTCTGGACTCGCTTTGTTGACCAGGCTGACCTTGAACTCACAGCGATCCGCCTGCCTCTGCCTCCCGAGTGCTGGGATTAAAGGTGTGCGCCACCACGCCCGCTCCACATGCCATTTTATTTGTTTGCTATATGTTATGCTCTCGCCACTGGACTGTAAGCCCCAGGAGGGTATGAATTTTGCTGTTACTATTGTTTTTCTGTGCTAAAAATGAACACTGTGTCTTGCACATGCAAGCATTTCATCGTTGATCTAGACTCACAGATAGGGGAATTTTATTCAAGTTAATAATCCCTCATTTTTCTTATATATATACACGTATATGTACATACACACACGTGTGTGTGTGTGTTTGTGTGTGTGTTTGTGAGAAGGTATCGTGTATCTTAAGCTGGGCTCAAACTAGGATAATCTTGAACTTGTGATCCATTTTTCTTCACCTCTCAAGTGCTGGGATGACAGAATTGTGTCACTATACCCACTTTATTCAGCCCAGGGACAGAACCAGGGCTTTGTGCATGTGAGGCAATTACTCTGCCAGCTGAGCTACAAACCCAGCCCTCGTGCACATATTTTCTTATGTACATTGGAATTAAATGACTACTCACTTTTCACGAGTTACACACTATTCCTTCTTGTGATTGCATCACAGTTTAGCCAACTCGTTCTCCTTTGCTTTTACCAGCCAAAGACATGGTGCAAAATTTCTGTTTCCTTAGCAGAGTTGAGGGTGGATCCCAGGGTTTTGGGCATGTGTGGCAAGCTCTTAGTCTCTGAACTGCATGCATCTCCATCCCTGTTTTCCCGTGAAAGGATTTTCTAAGTTCTCTTTGTAGTTCAGGCTGGTCTTGAATTCACCAAGCAAGACTTGACCCACAAAACTCCTGCCTCACGTTCCACAGCTCTTGGTTTACAAGTATGCACCCTACACCTAATTCAGAGCATCATCGCCATCATCATCATCGTCATCATCATCTGACAGAGTCTCATGAAGCGCAGATTGGCTTTGAATTTGTAAATCTTCTCCCTCTATCTCCCAAGTGCTGGGGTTACTGGCATGCATCAGTATGCTCAATTTTATCTAGTCCTGGGCACTTAATTCAGCCCAGGAATGGAAACCAGTGCTTCATCCATGCCAGGCAAGCATTCTACCGCATGGATTATATCCCCAACCCAAATTCTGATGTTTTATTTTGTGTTTAAATCGTCAGAATATTAACATTTCCTTTCAGGGTATTTTGTCAATGAACAATTATAGAAAAATTCAATCAATAAGAGAATAAGGGTCAACTTTTAAAAAAATTTCATTATTATTTATGTGTATTCATTTATTGTGGGAGTATGTTCGTGTGCTTGCAGGAGCCCACAAGGTCGGAAAGCCCTGGATCTGGATCACCTGGTGTTGAAGTTACAGGCTGTTAATGGCCTCCAGATGTGGGCGCTGGATTCTGAACTCAGGTCTTCTGGAAGCGGTTTTAACCTCCGAGTTATCTCCGTAACTTCCTATTTTTTTGTTTGTCAAACTCCTGATTCCCCTGCCTGAAATTGTTGGCTGTGGAGACCAATAACTTGGAAAAAAAAAAATGGTGAGTGAACTTACAATGAAAGAGGGAAGGCATATGACAAAGTGAATTAACACTAAGGCGATCCAAAGACTGTGCCGCGGGATGCACCAACAGGTGGCGCTGCCGGCGGCGGGCGCTCGGGGCCCAACCCTCCCGCGCCGCTCTTGCCGTGCGCTTCCGCGGCTGCGCGGGGCCAGGCGTGGGGGGTGGGTAGGGCGAGTCATATGACCCGCTGGGCTTCCTGGCTCCGGCCGTCTCAGCAGCCAGCTTGTGTCTGTCCGAGTCGCTCCGGGGGCCCCGCCGAGGAGCCGTTGGCGGGTTCGGGGCCGATACCCGTTCTTGGGAAGCAGTGTCCATCGTCGTCCGCGCCCGTCCCCGCTCTCTGCCGGCCGCCGCCATGCTGGCGCTCATCTCCCGCCTGCTGGACTGGTTCCGCTCGCTGTTCTGGAAGGAGGAGATGGAACTGACGCTCGTGGGGCTGCAGTACTCCGGCAAGACCACCTTCGTCAATGTCATCGCGGTGAGCAGCCGTCTGTGGGCGGTGTCCCGTGCCTGTCACCTCCCCGAGGGCCGGGCTGGGCGATCCTGCGTGTGTGGGCCTCGGAGGTGGTAGCCGGCGGGTCAGCAGCCCGGGGGTCAATTTCACGCCGCGTTTTGGTGGGAACTGTACCTTTAATGCGGCTTGGAAAGGGTTAATCTGAATCGGTCACAGTTGCCGCCTTTGGGGACTGTGGAGGCTGAAGGGTTAATTCCAATCTGTCACTTTCTCACCCGGACGGGTGAGTCCGGCCTTGTCCAGAACGCCTGCGAAGGGGGAGCCACTCTGAACTCTCCACTTGGGACGAAGGAGCCGTATTGTGAAAGCAGGCGACCCGTGTGGGCGCCTCTGGATGCCAGGGGGAGCCTTGGCGCCTCCAGTTCGCTGGTCGTTTGTCACTTGTCGGTGGAGAGTTGAAGACCAAACTGATGACCTGGCTCACTGGTGGAAGCTGTTGCAGAGACCATTCAATTCCTAGTATTTATTAAGGCAAAGAGTAAGGGCGAGGCGAGTTTCTGTTTTCGCAGAGCTGAGTGTGTTAAGCGGGTAGATAGATGCATTCAACATAAAGTTAACTATCCTTCAGGGTTTGGCCTTTTGAAAGATTTTGTTTTGTTTTGTTTTGTCTCCTCCTAGAGAAAGACTTTGCTTGGATTGGGCTTATGCAGGCTCCGGGAAATTGCCTGGAGAACTTAATTATGCGATTAATTCACTGGGAGAAGTGGTTATTGAGTTTTGGTTTTTTGGTTGCCTGGGAAAGGAATGGGCGTGAAGGATTCCTTGTCTGTCTTTATTTAGAGCTAAGAAGTCACCGTCTTAGGGCTGTACTCCCAGGGTTGAGCTTTACGATTGCTCTGAAGAGAAGTGTCGGCAGTTCTCATACCTTCAAGAGGACTGATCCAATCCTCTTGCAGGAGACAAGCTGAGCTGTCCGACAAGTTTGGCTACTGGAATAATTCAGACACACTGCCAAGGAAGGGAGAAGCTAGGTAACTTGTGACTCAGTCCGTGTAGTAATAGAGCAATAGGCGTGAGCAGGACCTGGAGAAAGAGGGGATCAAAACCCAAAGGTCTCTTGAAAAAGGATGAATATAAGTGTAAAGGAAATATGTGTGCTGAATGTTTGATTTCTGTGTTGTGCTCCCTCCGCCCCCAGTGAGTATGTGTTTAAGACAAAGGGAATCAGGTGGAACAGACATTAGGCTGTCTTTAATATCGGAACTTTTCTATAGCCTGCAAAGTATTTATTTTCTGTTATTTACTCTAGATAAGGATTGGAGTTTCCTAGGGAATCCTCCTCTTGGACAAGATGGGGTGTGTGAGTGTGTCAGTATGACCAGTTGGATCTGCTGTGGAGTAGTAGTTAATGCAAAGACCCGCACTGATGAGTAGAATTGAAGAGACATACCGCGTACTTTAATGCTTATATATCATTAGACAGTGTGGTTTAGTGTAACAAGCCTGAACTTTAATGCCAAGCAGCCTGGATTTAAAATCTGGATGTGCCACTTAGCATCCTTGGGTCTGGTTGGTTGAGTTGACTGCTGTTTTCTTATCTAGTAAATGTAGATAACAATATATTTCTTAACAGAGTTGCTCTAAGGGCTAAGTAGGAGGACTAGGGAAGTGATAACATGTTAATATTTTTAGTGGCTGTTCTATGCAATGCAAGCACATGGGGATATATTGAGATAGGAATCAGCGGGGCTTGTTTCCTAGTGTGCTCTGCAGTTAGGTTTATGGTTTGTGGGATGAGGCACCTGATGCATAAGATTATTGTTTGTTTTGTTTTTCGAGACAGGGTTTGTCTGTGTGGCTCTGGCTGTCCAGGACTCCAACTCACAGTGATCCACCTGCCTCT
Organism: Acomys russatus; assembly: GCF_903995435.1. NCBI lineage: Eukaryota > Metazoa > Chordata > Mammalia > Rodentia > Muridae > Acomys > Acomys russatus. Next base: position 36,609,499 of record NC_067149.1, read on the forward strand.
GCCTCCCGAGTGCTGGGATTAAAGGCGTGTGCCACTAGGCTTGGCTTGCATTAGATTCTTGTAACAGCTGTTAAATGTCTGTCTGTAGTGTTGTTGAATTTAGTGACCTGTTATCAATCAATATTAGTGTATTCTTTTGGAATTATGATGGTACAGTCTCTGTTAAAAAAAATCCCACAGAAGACAGGCTATGTTTAACTTATTTTATCATTCCAAATTCTCTATATAGTAAAACATTACATTATCCCCCCCACATACACAGATATACATAAAATAAATAAATCTTTTAAAAAAATTAAAAAAAATTTTTAACTGGTTTTACCATTATTATCCCAAATTAATTCAAATAAGCCATGTTTCAAAACTGAAACCAAGTATGATAATATAAATTTGTACCTCAAGACGCAGTAAGCAGAAGGGTTATTACAAGTTTGAGGCTAGCCTAGGCTATGGGGGAGTCAAGATCAGCATGGGATATAGTGTCAACTTATATAAAAATAAGTAAAAATAACTCAAAATTATTCTGCTTTTGAATTATAAAGGTAGCTTGATAACAATGTGTATTACCAGCTAGTTGCCCATGATTGTCCACTACCCTCACCTTTCATGAATAAGCACTTTCTCTTAATTTATGTCACTATCTGATAGATTGGGGGTTAAGAATGTGGTCAATTGATGAGTACCATCTAACACTGCACAAAGCCCTGTGCTCAATCCCTAGTACGGCTCACCTTAGCTTTCTAGTGGTCTGCTGTGCAGTTCCGTACGGGTTATATGCCCTAGATCTCTGGTGTTTTCAAGTGTCCTTATTTACCTCTTTGGCCTAGTGGTGGAGTGCTGCTTACTTCTGTTCCCTCTCCTTGCCTTTTTTTTTTTTTTTTTTTTTTTCCTGAGTTGGAGTTCAAGGAAAATTTCTAGTTAGAAACCTGAAGGACTCACATGGTGGAGAGAGAACAGACCTGCAAGCTGTCGCCTGACTTCCACACACACTCTAAAGTGTAATTAAGAAATTACTTTCAGCTGGTGTGGTGGCACACGCCTTTAATCCCAGCACTCAGCAGGCAGAGGCAGGTGGATCTCTGTGAGTTCAAGGTCAGTCTACAAAGCGAGTCAAGGACAGCCAGGGCTACACAGAGAAACACTGTCTGGAAAAACCAAAAAATAAAATAAATAAATGAATAAATAAATTACTTTCATATTGTTTGTAATTGTAAAGTTAATTTGTGTCTTCAGAAAACTAGGGAAATATATTAACCCATTTGCTCACTATACCAGATAAAAGATTTGAGGCATTTTGTTTGTTTGTTCTTGTTTTTCAAGATAAGCTTTCTCTGTGTAGCCCTCAATTTCCTGGATAGTCACTCTGTAGATCAGGCTGGCCTTGAACTGAGAGATCCTCCTGCCTTTGCCTCTTGAGTGCTGGGATTAAAACTGTATGTCACCATTGCCAGGCTGAGTTTAGTTTTTCTAAGATGTGACAGTTCAGCATCCAAACCTTAAGCCTTATGTTCTGTTCTGAGGTGTGCTATTTTTTTAAAAGGTTATTCTGCTTCTTAAATTAGATGCTGGCTCTTGTAGTTGGATCCAGTTTCATAGTTTGTACATTCTAGTTTAATACAGTAGAATGATTTTTGTTATTATATTCTTTGTGTGTATATTGTATGCATACGTGGAGGTCAAAGGACAGCCTGTGGGAGTTAGTGATCTCCTTTGACCATGTGCGTCCTGGGGATCAGACTCAAGTCATTAGGGTTAGAGGTAAGTACCTGTACCTGCTGAGCTATTGTATAGCCCCAGAATTATATTCTTATCTCATATCTGAAAAAAACTTTATTTTAAAAATTAATGCTTTAGGGATTGCTTAGTAACCTCTAAGGGGCTGGTGATATACTTCACTGATAGAGTTTGACATGCTGGCTGTCCAAGACTGCTTCAGTCCCCAACACTGTAAAACAGTGTGCCTGTAATTATGTCTTTAGACTTATACTGGCAAGATGATTGTAGACTTCAGGTATCTAAGAAGTAACTTTTTTTTTTTTTTTTTTTGTCAAGACAGGGTTTCTCTGTGTAGCCTTGGCTGTCCTAGGCTCACTTTGTAGACCAGACTGGCCTTGAACTCACAGAGATCCGCCTGCCTCTGTCTCCCAAGTGTTGGGATTAAAGACGTGGGCCACCATGCCTGGCCCAAGAAGTAACTTTTATTTTTGCTCAAAAATTGACTTTTTTTCCTCCTAAATTGGGTTAGAAAGGAAATCATGTGTTTGCAGAATGATACTAAAAATATTTTTGTACCATTTAGTTAGTAACAGTTAATTTAGTATGTATGAAAATAGTGTTACTATGAGAAGTTCTTTAAGGCTAAATTTATTAGCATATATTTCTATGTGGCTGAATTTGTTTGAGATACTTAAGAGACTGTGAGTTATAAGGGTAGAGTGAAGGCCTGAGAGCCAGCTATACTCCCTTGTTCAAGTCCTGAGTCTGCTGTGCTGTTGTTTGCAAGCCCTGTAAACCTTGGGCCTAGTTTTCTAGTTTGAATTCTGTCATGGACATGATTCTTCTGTTGATGTGACAAAAACAATGACCAAAAGCAACTTGGGAAGAAAGGTTCATTTAATCTTACACTTCAAGGTAACGGCACTTCATCACTGAGGGATTCAGGCAGGAACTGACGTAGAAGCCATGGAGGAGTGCTGCTTACAGGCTGTTTCCCATGCTTTGTTCAGCTTGCTTTCTTAAATAGCCAGGACCACCTGCCCAGGGGTGCTGTCGCCTACAGTGGGTGCAGTGTGGCTCTGGAGTAACATGGAGAAAAGAGATGATCACCCAGATATAAGAGGGCGAGGAAGGAGTGACTGATGAAGTGGATACAGGCCTAGCTATGCAGTTGTTTCTCTAGTTTGAATTCTGTCATGAATTTTTTTGGTTAGGTGATGGCTAAATGAAAAAAATAAATTCCATACTGAAAGTATAAAATTTAATGTGAAGCTTTATAGCGCCCATTTTGAATGGCAGTTCTAGCTGTATATAAGTTTATTAAAGTTGTATAGACTTTGGGTCTCATTAATTTTGGTGTGTGCTGTCTTATTTGCAGTTTTTTTTTTAAGATGCATTTATTTATCTTATATGAGTGCTTTATCTGCAGAAGTGGGTATCAGCTCTCATTATAGATGGTTGCGAGCCACCTTGTGGTTGTTGGGAATTGAACTCAGGACCTCTGAAAGAGCAGACAGTGCTCTTAAATGACTAAGCAATCTCTCCAACTCTTATTTGCAGTTTCTTAATAATAAAGTTTATAAAAGTCATTATTCAAGAAAGTGCCTTATAGTTGTAGCCCCAGGCCATTCTGATGGAGATAATTCCTTAGTCATAGTTCCCTGTTCCCAGATATGTCTGTGTTTGTGTCAGGTGGCAACAACTAATTGGCACACCTCAATGCTTGCTTCTCCATGTGTAAAATGAAGGTAAAGTAGGGCATGTCTTCCAGAGCCAGTATGTAAAAGCTCTTTGTACAGTGGGCACATGGGAAGTCTACTTTAGTGAGTCCTGTGTCACTGGGCGGAAACACCTCATCTCACAGGAATAGTTCTTTACTTTGACTTATGGCTTCAGAGGCTCCATCAGGGTTCATTAGTCCCCATATTCCTAGTCAGAACATCAAAGTGGCAAGAATGTATAGCTTAGTCCATTACTAACTTAGTCATATTGCTAATATGACGAAAGTCATATTTATGTGTGTATACACTGTATGCATGTGGCTTGTTTTCTTTCATCATTTGGGTCCATCAGACTCAACTTGTCAGGCGTGGCAATGAGTGCCTTTATCCACTAAGCCATCTTGCCAGCCCTATTACTAACTTCTTGGCATTGGAAGCAGAAAGAAACAGAAGGGGTTCAGGGATAAAACTATATCCCCCTAGACATGCCTGCCATGACCTGTCTCCAACCAGGCCCTACCTTCTACTTTTGCTTGCTTTAAGAATCCATCAAGGGGCTTAGTCTCAGTGTGGTGGCTAATGCCTGAAACCCAGCATTGAGGAGTCTGAGTTGTAGATTACCCTGGGTTACAGAGTAAAATGCTGTTTAAAAAAAAAACCAAAAAACTAGGGGCTGGAGATACGGCTCAGAGGTTAAGAGCACTATCAGCTCCCTCAAAGTCTTGAGTTCAATTCCCAGCAACCACACGGTGGCTTACAACCATCTAGAATGAGATCAGTGCCCTCTTCTGTTTTACAGGTGGACATGCAAGCAGAACATTGTATACATGATAGATAGATAGATAGATAGATAGATAGATAGAACTTAAAAAAAAAAAACCAAACTAAATAAAATGAACATAGTCATTATACGTAGGCATATCCCGAGAGGTGTTCTTTACCTATCTTGTAGGAATTTCTCATTCTACTCAAGCTGACAAGCTTAACCATAAATTTTAGCTACGACACTACTGTCTATAATCTGCTTACCTCAAAAGCTGGGACCTCCTTTTCATTGATAACACTAGAACGGTGTTTGGTACATAGTTGGTATGTGCCCAGCCATGTTTCCCAGTAAACCAGTAGTATCCAAAATATAAAATTAAGCAAATAAAATAAAATTAAGCAAAATTTGTATTTATGAACTCATATTAAGTATTCCAGAACTCAAAGTATAATATTAAGAGCAAGAGTTTTATGCCTGGTGCCATAGCGCACAACTCTAATCCCTGTGTTCTGAGGCAAAGGCAGGCAGATTTTTCTCAGTTCTGTGAGCCTAGGCCAGCTCTAGAACCTAGTGAGTTCTAGGCCACCAGGGCTACCAGATGAGACTGTGTCTCAGAAAACAAAAAGAATGGGAGTAACAAACAAAACCAAAATGGGGGTGGTCTGGAGAAAACAAAAAGAACAACAGAAAAAAAAAAAAAAAAAAAAAGGAAACCAAACCAAACCAAATTGAGGGGCAGGGCATGGTTCTGGAGCCAGCAGGTTTGGGTCTGAATAATGTGATGCTGGTGGCCAGACCTTGTCTGTAGAGGTGTCACTCAGCTGTGTTTCACCTCAGCAAAGAGAGATTTTTTTTTTTTTTTTTTTGGTTTTTCAAGGTTTCTCTGGGTAGCCTTGGCTGTCCTGGAACTCTCTTTGTATGTAGACCAGGCTGGCCTCGAACTCCCAGAGATCCGGAGTGCTGGGATTTGTGCATAAAACACAGTTAATAAACAGCCACATTCTCAAGGTTCTGTGGGTGCTGTTTAGGTTCAGCCCTTGTCCACGTTTCACTTGGTTATACTTTAAGGATTAGTAGCTTTGGTTTAGGAAGTAAGCCTTTTTTGCTTAGTTCTTGGAGTGTGTTGAATTTAATCACTGAGACAGACTAAAACAGATCTTTAGTAGTTAGGCATGGTGGGCACACTCGGGAGGCAGAGGCAGATAGATATCTGAGTTCAAGGGCAGCCTGGTCTACAAAGAGAATTCGAGAACAGCCAGGGCTATTACACAGAGGAACCCTGTCTTGAAAAAACAAAACAGAACAAAACAAAACAAAACAAAAAAAGAAAGAAAAGATAAAGATCTTTAGCCCTAGAGTAACTAGGAATCCCTCACCTCACGGCATGGAGTGTGAACTTGTGCCAGGAATGTAGTCTTCCATTGAGCTAAATTCTCAGCCTCGTTTTCTTTCTTAGCTAGCCTGAATGTGAGAATAGTACAGTTAGCAGGCTTGGCAGTGTAGGGTAATAATACTTGCTCCTCAAGCTGAGGCAGAGGTTAGGCGTGGTGGCGCACATTTTTAATCCCAGAACTTGGGAGGCAGAGGTGGGTGGATCTCTGTGAGTTCAAGGCCAGCCTACAACCAGGACTACAAGAGAAACCCTGTCTCAAAAAAAAAAAAAAAAAAAAAAAAAAGGGCTCTTAAGTTTTAAAAATTACTGCACACACAAACAGAAAGTGGTATTGTAGTCTTCCTGGAAGCTCTCATCTAAGCACACCCTTCACCAGAGCTCCTGCATTCTAGAGGGAGCCACCTGGGATACAGGCCAGGTCTTTTCTTTCTTTCTGTGGCCTTAGTCTCCTTTCCATAGAGGAGACTCCTGTGACATAAAGCTGCCAGCCACCTCACTGTTTCCTTCAAAGACACTCATGTTTCCTGGCCAGCATCTAACACTGGAGCCTTTATTGGTTTAATGCTCTGTTCTGAGCAGAAGAGTTCTAATCGACGTACAGGATTCCAGGTCTTCACATCATTCTTAAGTTACCATGAACATCTGAACTGAACAGTAGGAAGGTTAGCTGAGTTGCTGGTAATCCATCAACTTGTCAACAGTGGGGCAAGGGACGGGATACCTGTATTTTGAACTCCATGTTGAAAATTGTTTCTACAATACTATAATGTTACAGAGCCAAGAAGTATGTGATACCCGTCTTCACCATGTGAGAGGAGCTTCATCACTGACCTCTATCCTAAACCTGCCATGCATGCACTTCCAGTGCCAGCAGTGGAGAAGCTGAGACAGGTTTGAGTTTGAGGCCAGCCTAAAGCAGCTTGTTGTTTCTTTGTTTTGTGAGATGGGGTCTCACATACTCTTAAGAAGTCTCGAATTCACTACGCAGCTTGAGATGACCCTGCACTACATACCCCTGAGTTCTGGGATTATAGGTGTATGCCACCCATGTCCAGCTAGCTTCAAGTTTGGAGTTTGGATCCATAAAGAAGTTGAACTTTGCTTGTGACTTTCATAACCACAGATGCTTCTTTATGGTTGCTTTACCATTCCTTAAGCTCAGCTCCTTTGGGCCCTGTGAGGACCATTAGTTTGGAAATTCAGTTACAGCTTGTTACAGTAATTTATGCTTACTTTAGTCTTCTTATTACATATGAAGGAAGCTCTTGACTATATTAGCCTTCCTAGGAACACTTGAAGATTTTGACAAGCTTTGAAAGGAACTAAGATTTACAGGTGAATTAGTGAGATGTGAGAAAGACAAGGAAATGGACCTTCCTTTTTAGTGTTTGACTGTGATGCTGACAGAATGAGACACCAATGTACTAAGCCACTTTCTTATGTACATTGTATTTATTTACTTTATGTGTATAGGTGTTTCCCTGTGCATATATCTAGGCACCATGTGCATACCTGGAGTCCATGGAGGTCAGAAGAGGGCATTGAGTCACTGGGGGCTGGAGTTAAAGACAGTTGTAATCTGCCATGTGAGTGCTAAAGTATCTGCACCCCCGTCTCTGCTTGCACAGCATACTCTCTTTGTATGTAAGCTCCTTGAATGTAACACTGGTCCATTGTAATTACTGACTTAAGTGAAGCAGTATAGGGTAATACCTATTTATTTATTTATTTATTTATTTATTATTTTTATTTTTGATGCCCTTTTGAAACAGGTTCTTACTGTATAGCCCAAGCTAGCCTGGAACTTGTTATGTAGCCCAATCTGGCCTCGAATTTGTCACATTATCCTTTTGCCTCTCTCTCTCAAGAGCTAGGATTACATGTATGATCCACCATGCTTTGCACTAGTTTCTGGTTCTTGTTGAAAATTTTTGGTCATTCTGAGAGAGAAAACTACAATGGTATTGCTTTGCCATAACTCACTATGCATGTGTTAGGCCATCATGCCATGTAGGTTGCTCATCTCTGGCTTGTTTTCTTGCTGACAAATTTGCTTTCTAGATGAAGTTGCAGTGGCTTTAAGTTGATGGCCTTTGTCAATGTTGAATGTACAATGTCAGCAGCTTCATCCCCTTTAAAACGTCTCAAATGGCTATTTGGTGTATTTTGTTACTGCTCTTTAATGTTGTATTTTAAATGTACAGTGGCAGTTGGGTTCATGTGTTTGAACACTTGGTCCCCAGCTGGTGGCACTCTTTGTTGAGGTTGTGAAACCTTTAGCAGGTGGGGCCTTATGGAGGAAATGGATTGATCACTGTGGGACAAGCCATTCTGCTTCTTGATCTGTTCATATGCGAGAAGGTTCTTATAGCTGCTGGCTTCTGCCCCTATTGCCATCTGTCACCTGCCTCCACCATCCTGTCTTCAAACTATAAGCCAAAATAAATCTTTTCTCTTCTCTCTTAAGTTGTTTCTTGTATTTTATCATTTTTGTCATGGTGACGATAAAAAGTAACTACTCTAGTAAGCTAACACTGACTCTCTTCTCTATTTCCCTATAAGTAATGATTCTTGTTTGCTTGGGAACAAATTACCTTGAAGTATTTGAGGCATTATACTGAAGTGTAACATAGCTTTTAGGTTTTTAAAATTTAGACTTGGCCTTAAATAATCAGTTTTGACACCATTTAATTGTATCTGTGACCTTAATATCAACTTTCCTTTTCTGTAAAATGAGGTCAGTGAAGTGGATGGTGTGTTGGCATTACTACCATCACTATTATTGGGGTTACTGTTATTAACATATGCTGCTGGGGATTGAACCCCTCATGCACACTAGACAAGTGTGCTGACACTGAGCTACATCCACAGCCTACCATCATTACTATTTCCATGAATAGTATTCATCAGCAATAGTACCCAGCTAATTATAATGATGCTCCTTCCCCATCATATATATGTATGTATGTATGTATGTATGTATTTATTTATTTATTTATTTGAGACAGGATCTAAACATGTAGCTAGGCTGGCTGTGAGACGATCTTCCTGCCTCCTCTTCCTGAGAGCTGAGTCTATAGGTGTGCTGTCTCACCTGGCTTGAACAATGATGGATTCTTGGTAAAGAAGTCATGTGCCCTTAGGAATTGTGTTGTTACTAAACCTCTTCCTGAACTGTTGCCTGCCAGTCTCCATTCTGATGATAGTAAGTGGGTTATAGACAGCTAATGAATAAGTAAAGATGCTCATATCTATCTAGAAAGCACCCCCGTTTGGAATCTGTACTATATGCCAGACTCAGTATTTCATTTAAGAGCTGAGTCTCACTGTAAAACAATGGTGACCTGATTGACAGAGCTAATGGAATGTTTTTTGTAGTGCTCAGTGTTTCTTGAGAGAGAGGAGAGGAGCCATTGAAAGAGAACCTGTGTCATCCTGGGTGTTTTCTGCAGCCACATTGTATCCTACTGTATAGAGGTGGGCAGAGGGAAGGAGGACGGCAGACACACACACACACACACACACACACACACAGAGATACACGGAGACACGACACACACACACACACACACACACACACACACACACACACACACACAGAGAGACACTGATGTTGGGGGCCGGGGGTGGGGGGAGAGACACACAGAGACAGTGACTGATGTCATAGCAGTGCTCTACTGATATCTTAAACAAACATAGCTGTGGTTTGAATGCCTCCATAGGCTCATATATTTGAATGCTTAGTCTCAGCTGGTGGAACTGTTTGGGAAGGACTAGGAGGTGTGGCCTGTTGGAGGAGGCGTCTCACTGGGGTGGACTTCGAGGTTTCAAAAGCCTATGCCATTCCTAGTTAGCACTCTCTTTGCTTTGGGCTTGTAGCTCATAGATCAGGTACAACTCTGAGCTGTGACTCAAGAGCTATGCCTGCCTGCCTGTTGCCATGCTCCCCACCGTAATGGTCATGGACTCACCTGGAGCCATAAGCTCCAAATTCTGTGCTTTCTTTTATGAGTTTCCTTTGGTCATGGTGTTTTGTCACAGCAATAGAAAAGTAAGGCAATAGCTGAAAGGGATGCATCATGGTTTAAGTATTTTCAAAATAATATTATTAGGGCTAGTAAGATAGTTTAGTAGATAAACTTGAGTTTTTCCCCACAAACAGCATACGATAGAAGGAGAGAACGCACTCCTCAAAGCTGTCCTCTGACCTCCACTTGTGTGCAAGGGCATATGCAAGTTAAACATCCCACTTTTATTAAATTGTGCATGGTGGTGCACACCTGTAATCCCAGCACTCTGGAGGTTGAGCAGAGGACCAGAAGTTTAAGGTCATCCTCTCTACCTAGTTTGGGGCCAACCCAGACTACATGAAAACACTGTCTCAAAAAACCAGAAGGGAAAATAACAAATGGCAGAGTTGAGCATGGATTTCAAGATAAAACGCTTAACATGAAGTTGGTCTCATACTGCTTCCAGGGAAACAATCTCTGTAGTTTGAAACTGCGGCAGCCATTAGTGACTATTTAGGCCTGCAATTAAGCAAATGTGAGAAGCATGAGGAAGTTACCAAGGAACTGTCTCCTAGGTTACAGTTAATCCATGATTCCTGCCCTACTCAGAACCTTTACAGTTCAGGATGGGGCTGAGATAGCTGAAGCACAGTAAACTACTTTGCCTCACAATCATGAGTTCAGGTCCACACCTAAGATGTGCACACAAGGAGATGGACAGGAGGATCCCTGGGGCTTGCTAGCCAGCCAGCCAGGCAGGTGTCTTAGTTCCAGTGAGAGACCCTGTCTCAAAAAAAAAAAAAAAGAAAAAAAATGGGGAATGATTGAGGAAGATATCTGATGCTGACTGCTGGCCCAGAACTTCTTCCCTTCCTTCTTCTACTTCTCAAGAAGTGCTGGAATTATAGGCACGCATCACTGCTGTCAGTCACCATGATTATGTGGACAACCCTCTATTCTGTTCATATGCTGTATTGCATTTTTATTTATATTTTTGGTGTTAAGTAATAGATCCAGGGGCTTACTGAGATTAGGTAAGTTTGCCATGGAACTGCATCCCCAGCACCTTCTGGCCTCCTCTGCCTGTACTCTTTGGTATTGGGTGTTGAGTGCATGTTAATATATTGTATCTCTGGGCTTTACCACAGAGCCAAGCTTCTAAATCATTTGATGAAAAATCTGCTAATACGAATCTGTGATGGATTGTTTCCCTCTTGCTGCCAGGATTCTCTGTCTTGGTGGGTTTCTCTGTGTAGCCTTGGCTGCCCTGGAACTCTCTAGACCAGGCTGGCCTAGAAACCACAGCTTTCCACCTGCCTCTGCCTCCTGAGTGCTGGGATTAAAGGAGGCGTGCGCCACCACGCCGAGCCCTCATTCACCTTTTTGGTGACATTGTTTTCTTTTATTTTTGAGAATTTTAGTACAATTACACATATTTATAAGACAATTATATTCTCCCCTCCCCTTCATCCTTCTCAATCTTTCCATGTGCTCCTCCTTGCCGTCTTTCAAATTTATGGCCTCTTCTTTCATTAATTACTACATGCATATATGTCTATACATATCTTTCTAAATATAATGTGTTTGGTCTATATAATGTTACTTGTGTGTATGCTTTCCAAACTGACTTTGGTATTGAATAACCAGGTGGTGTGCTCTTCTCTGGGGAAGACTTTCTCCCACCCTTAGTTGCCTGAGTTCTTTGTATAGTGTTGAGACCCATGGCCTTCCCCCATTCACTCTGGTATGTCTGTTGTTGTCTTTCTTCAGCTCGTGTAGGCAGTCATGTTGGTGAGACTTTATGAGACTCCAGACTTTGTTTAACCCTTGGAGAGAAAGCCATAAGTGGTGGTATATGTGTATAATCCCAATACTCTGAAGGCTGAGTCAGAATCACCAGAAGTTCAAGGCCGGTACCAGGGGAACCAGGGCTACCACATTACTGACTCGTCTCAAAAAACAAAACAAAACAAAAAAATGAAATCTTAGAAGAATGATTTGTTTTTTGATTTTGCTTTAACAGGCAGTTCCCTGAGAATCCAAGAAGGTCAGCCTTCTAAGGTCTGTCTTGGTAACATTAGTTCAGTTTTCAAAGACTGCATTGTGCTTGATGGGTATTTCTGTCAACTCTTGCTGGGAGTCGTAGGGGAGTAGGTGCTGGTTTACACTGCAGTTCTGTTCTTAGAGCTGTGTTTAGGGTTAACTTGTGTGCATCTCTGCTTGGGGAAGAGCTTAGGAGTTCACACATAACCTTATGGGCTCTGGGGTCCCTGCTTTGCTGTTCCATTCCCGCAACTCAGACTGTTCTAGAGGCCAAATGATGAGAGGAGAGAGGGAAAATCAACATGGTATTCCTCTTGTGGAAGGCTTCTCACGCTGGGAAGTTTCCGTACTTCTCTTAATAGACGTAAGTTTTGTGTGAGGGGGAAAATGTCAACAGTCTGTTGTTGTTCTGCCCCCTAAGCGCTTGTTGGGCTGCAGTTTCTGTTGTTAGGATTTTCTCTTCCCTAGTGGTCAGGGTTCCTACTCATAGCTTGCAGGCCTGGGTTGTGTCTGGGGCACTTACTCTCAGGACCGAGAGTAAAAATACTCTAGGGCATTTCTTCTTCATTTGTGTACTGTATCCCTGCACCACAGAACTCTGTCCTCACCAACCAAGGCTCTGTAAGGAGCCGTTTCTGCTCATACTTGCTGTCAGTTTGCTTTTGAGTCCACCTAAGAGATTGGGAAGAAGCAAACAGCACAGCTGGGGAAAAGTGCCAGAGAGTTTGTGCTTGGAATTTGCCTTCCTTTTCTAGGTTTCCTACTGGCCTCACTTTTGAGAGTCCTCAGCAGCTCTAGTGCACTCAGTCTAGGGCAGTAGTTTTCAACCTCTGAGTGAACATCTCTTGGTGTGAGGGTTGAATGACCCTTTTGCAGGGGTCACCTAAGACCAATGGAAAACACTTTACATTACAATTCATAACAGTAGCAAAATTACAGTTATGAAGTAGCAATGAAAATAATTTTATGACTGGGGGTCACCACAACATGAGGAACTGCGTTAAAGAAAAGGTCACAGCATTAGGAAGTTGGAGAACTGCTGGACTAGGATTTAGTTCCCAGTGGAAGTAACAGGTAACACCACTCATGGTTGCTGAGCTTATACCAGGCTTTATTAAAAATTCTCTCTCTCTCTCTGTGTTAATCCATTTCTCCCCCCCCACCCCCCACCCCGAGACAAGGGTTCTTTGTGTAGCCCTGGCTGTCCTGGAACTCTCTCTATGGACTAGACTGGCCTTTATTTTTAAGCAGCCCCTGAATGGAGACTGTTTTCATGTACCTTTTGAATCAAGGAAAACAAGGCTGTATAAAGTTAAGAACTATGTAAGGACTCATAGCTAGGCTGGCAGTGAGGTCAGAGGTATAATTTTGTTAAAGCGACTATGATTCATTTTAATGTTTAGTAAGGTTGAAAACCTGCAGTATAGGGCTCGAGAGATGGTTCAGTGGTTGGGAATACAGGCTGTTCTTTCAGGGATTTGATTTCTAGCACGCTCTTTGGGCATCTCATAGCCAGCTGTGACTCCAGCTCCTGGGGATCAGACACTTGATGTTGGTGCCCACATGCAGATACCCTTACATAGACACACAATTGGAAAGAAAATAATAAGAGTAGCAGCATTGTCTGAGCCTTGCCATGAAGCTTTTTCTTGTGTTTTAGACTAAAGGACTTGTGTTGCAGAGTCAATGGGTTCCTCTAACAACCACCCAGTAAAGCTCTAATGGGTACCTAGAAGATGAGTTGGGATTTTGACTGTTTGGTATTTTTTTCCCTTTTCATAATCTCTTCCTCCCTCAGGTTCTCTATGTAGCCCTGGCTGGGCTGGACCTCACTCTGTACACCAGGCTAGCTTTCAACTCAAGATCCATCTGCCTCTGCCTCCCCAGTGCTAGGATTACAGTTATGTGTCACTACACCAGGCTGAATGAGTATATATCAATTTAAACACAAACTTTTACTCAGTAGCCCAAAATGGCCTAGAACTCAAAACTTTTTGTTTCAGCCTCCCACACGCTGAAATTATAGGCTTTGAGTCTCTTTGTGTGCCCCGCCCTTTCCCCCCTTTTGTATCTTAAAAACAAAACAAAACAAAATAAAATAACTCAGATACCAGTGCATGTACACTTTAGGGCAGGCAGTGAGCCTGTCTTTCTCCTCTGACTTCTTGAAATACCAGTTCTTACCAGAAGGAAGGAAAGCTCAAATACTTACCTTGTTATTTTCCTTCCTTCCTCCCTCCCTCCCTCCCTCCCTCCCTCCCTCCCTCCCTTCTTCCCTCCCTCCCTCTCCCCTCCTTCCTTCTTCCCTTCCTTCCATTCATTTGAGACAGGGCCTATACACTGAGTTCCAGGTTATACTGGGGTACATAATCAGATCCTGTATTAAGAACACACAAAATTAATCTCTGTCAATACATAATTGTTTATTAGTGATTATACTTGCTCTTTAATGTTCTTGGGAGATGCATCCATACACTTGGATCCTCTAAAACACATTTCTGTAGCATGTCTATTTGCATTTTTAGGGCTTAGCAGTGTTCCTGAATATTTGAAACCACTGCACTGGGGACGCTTACTGGGTTGACTGAGTAGCAAAATGATTTACATACAGGCAAACAAAATTCTAGGCAGCTTTTTGGACATGGATTTCGCGAGACTCTGTTAATCAAAAGCGTAGTGCATATAGGAAGCAGCCCTGAGAGATCTTTGGAAATGAATGTTCTTAAGTAACAGAGGTCACCAGAATGAGCGTGTCATGCTCCTAATTGAAATGGGGGTTGGAGAGCATTTCAGTCCTCAGGAGTTGTCTTTGAAAAGGAGGTTGTTGCAGAGTGAGCAGCTCCACTGGAACAGGCAGACAGTAAGAATTAATTAGTTGTTTTAAGTGTGTTAGGATTGGAACACAGTCAGGTGATTTGTTAGTAGTTCTCATACACCATTATACTTTGTAAAAAGTTATTGTACAGAGAATTTTGGTCTGATCTGTTCAGTTTACATAACCTAATGCTAAATGTAATAAGGCTTGCACTTGACCAGTATTTTTTTATATTTGGTTTTTAGTTTCTCTTTTCCTTCTATTTGTTAAATAAACAAATGGATGATTATTAAGTGGTTTCATAATGGGAAAGGGAAAGTAGCTGTATGGGTTTATAAGACCACAGGAAAGAGTGCAGGTAGGTCCATGTAACTGTATGGTACAGTTCATTCTGCACGTGCTGTTGAAGGCATACACAAGGTGAGGCTATGAATCACTTGATGGCTTGTGATGGAGTCTCTTACTTCATCCTGTGTCTTACTTTACCTGCCTGTCTTGAACCTAGTAAACATCCCTTTCATCTGTGTGGACACTGCAGATGAAAAAACACCTCACTCAGTGGTTGAAGCCATTGCCAGTTGACTTGAATTTGTAGAGTTGAAACTAGCAAAAAAAAAAAAAAAAAAAAAAAAAAGAAAGAAACTAGCCACATACCAGTGTCCCCGCAAGGAAAGCCTGTTTGTACAGGGGGCCTGTGTGCAGCATGAATGGAAGGCTGCCTTGTCTCTGCCAGGCATTTCTTGAGTAGTTTGAAGAATGCTTCTGAGTCTCTTATTGCCAGTTATGCTAGTTTTGAAAAAATAATCTCGCCTTGTTAGGATTTTGATTTTCTTTGCTTCAGAGAAACACATTTCTGAGTTTGGCTCGTCTAGAGTGATGGCCTGTGTGAAGAATCCCGACCATTTACAGAAAGATTGCCACAGTAGGAAAACGAGAATTTTGAACCTACAATTTTGCACACTACTTCACTTTGCTGATAGTACTGAAGAGAGTTCTCACTCAAAGGCTGTGGGGATTTCGAGGGACTTTGTGTTTTGATCATAAGATTTAATTGCCAAGATGAATCATTTAACTTGTACTTTTAAACTAATGTCCTGTAGGGAGGAAGCATATCTGTAGTTGGCAGGGAATCCAGATTGGTGCACAAAGATGAGAACAGATGGTTGTGTTTTAAAAGGACAATTGGCTCAAGTGTTTGGAAAGGAGGAGCCAATGATTTGCATGATCTTTAAGATGATACCAGAATGGACGACTGTGAACGAGCTTGCCCCTTCCAGGGAGAGTGTTTAAAAGGCGTATACAGCAGCTGCTTAAAGAACAAGCACATTGTAGGTACACACATTTCCAAACAATGAGGAGCTTGGTCCTGAAAGAATGCACACATACAGTTCACTTTCTGCCTTCTAAGTTACAATGGAAACATTGAAGTAGACAGCAAATCAATTCTTATTGCTTTAAGCAACAAACTAGGGAGTTTTAAAGTCAAGGTTTTTTTTCCATACAAAAATTATAAAACATACTTTCTTCTGTTAGAAGACATTTGTAAGTTAGTGTCCTTTGGAATATTGAAGGAATTTTGAATCTGGTTTGTAGTCTTATATCTATTTCTGAATAACTGTCAACTTCTTATGATTGAATATAATAATGGAGTTTGCTCTGCCCCTTATATAAAATGTGTTGTGAAAAAGCTATTTGTATTCTAAATCCATATGCAGTTCCTAGAAGATGCTGTGAAGTGTTCTTTGACTATCCCTATGTAAAAAAAAAACATTTGAGGCTGAGGATATAGCTCTGAGAAAAGCAATTACTTAAGCATAAACAAGAGCCTGCTGTCTTTGAAAATTATTCTAAGTGTATAGAAAAATTGGAGGGTTAAAAAGCATTTCAGAGAACACCCGTCTGCCCTTCAGCAGAACCAAACTCTTACCAGCCTTGTACTTCACTTGTTTGGTTGTACGTATGCTTTGTATGGCTATGCATGTATACCCTGGTTAGGAACCAATATGGATTTGGTGCTGGGATTGAACCCAGATCCTCTGAAAGAGCAGCCAGTGCTCTTAATTGCTGAGCTATTGCTCTAGTCCTCTTTATTTATTTGTGATGGCATTTGTGTTTGAACTCAAGGCCTATTGCTGTTCTCTGAGCTGTTTGATCCTATCTCAGTCCTCCTGAGTGCTGAAATTGCAGCACAGCCATCACAGGTCGTCTTCCCTTCTCTTCCATCCTTCCATGCTGGATGCTATGCACCTGATTACCCCCACCCCCACCCCCCTCATTGAGATTTGTTGTTATGTAATTGTTGGGAAGTCCCTGAACACAAGAACATTGACTCTTGGTCCATAGGTTGTGTGCTGGAAGGTAGCCAAGTGTGTGTTCATTTAGAAAGATAACTGTGCTTGCTGCTTGTCTGCTGATGAACTGTCTTTGAGAACCTCATTCAACGAGATCATGTACTAGTTGTCTTTTTCATGATTGACCTAGTTTACATAGCTCATCTAGGATGGGATCTCCTTCCCTTTTCAAGTATGTTTACTATTCTGTTTTATGTATGTACCACACTTTGTTCACCAGTGCTCTCGTGGATTCCATCTACCTCTGCTGTGAATGCAAGTCTACATCAAATCTCGTCAATTTCCTCTTCGTCTCTCTCTCTCCTCTCTCTCTCTCTCTCGCTCTTCTCTCTACTCTTCTCTCATCCTCCCCTCCTCTCCTCTCTCTCTCTCTGCCTCTCTCTGCCTCTCTGTCTCTCCGGTTCTTCTGGGTTTGTATCCAGAAGTGTGGTTGCTGGGTCATATGGTCCACTTTTGGTGACAGCATTAAAAGATCTGGGGCTGCAGAAGATTGGCTGTCCTGCAGCTGAAGAAAGTCAGTAATTTGAAACAGTGACAGGAGCAGAAAATGCTTTATTAGCAAAATACTGGGGTGTTGGAAGATGGGAGGTTAATGCCCGACACTATCTTGAATGGTACCACTGAAACCAGGTTTCTACAGCATCTTGTGTGGGTATGTTGGTTCAGGCGCCGGTGAGCACCCGGCAGTTCTGAAGCATGGGTTGTGAGTTCTTAGGTCAGTCCAGATCATCTGTGCTTACAAATCAAAGAGAACATGATTATTCAGAGGCTTGTGTATCTGGTTTCTATCACTGCTGGTGCTTTGTATTTGTAGTTGCTTCTTAGTTGTGACTATCAGTGTGGCCAGGGAGTGGGTCAATGGTTTCTTTCTTGCTGAAGACCAAACCCAGTCCTTTACAAAACTGGGCAAATGGTCTTTACTAAGTGACATCTCTAGCCCTTGGACTCTCCCACCTCATTACTGAAGTGTTGATTTACATACCATAACACCAATATCAGATATACAAATCAGTGATTTCAGCAAATTGTCTGAGTTGCACAGCTGTGGCATACATAGCTCTCATGTTCTTCCCTTAATAAGATCACTTAGACTCACTTCATTCCTAGTCGCTGCTCCAGGTAACCACTAGTCTACCTTCTGACCCTTTTCTGGATGTGTTGTAAAGATTAAATCATAGTATAAATGGTCCTTTGTGTTTGGCTTTGGTTTTCTTTTTAGACAGGATTTCAGTGTGTAGCCTGATTATTCTTGAACTCATCATCTTCCTGCCTCCGTTACCTGAGTGTGAGATTACAGGCTGCTTGTACCACCATCAGTGCACTTCAAGTAGTTAGTTCTACATAGTCATTAAGAAAAGAAGGAAGCCGGGTGTGGTGGCAAACACCTTAAAACCAGCACTGGGGAGACAAAGGCAGGTGGATTGCTGTGAGTTTGAGGCCAGCCGGGTCTACAACACAAGTCCAGGACAGCCAAGGCTACACAGAGAGACTCTGTCTCGAAAACCAGAAAACAAACAAACAAACAAACAAACAAAAAAACAGAAAGAAAAGAAGGAAGTGGGGAGAAAACAGTATGTGAAAGTTCTGAGAATAATGTTGAATATATTTAAAAGTAGTGATTTCGGTTACTGTTAACATTTTTCCTGCCTGGATCAAAGAAAGCACTACTACACAGGCAAAAAATCTTCCTGAGTTCTGCATAGGAAATTAATTTGTAAACTTGCAGTTCAGCAGCATTTCTGAGAACTTAAAACTGTAGAATGCATGCGTGGGTAATGTAAGGTCACAGTGCACAATTAGCTAGTGTTAGAGCCTTGGAAGAACAAAAAAGTATCGTATTTGAGTGATCTCTTGAAAGTAGTTGTGCTTGTTTAACCCGCACATTGTGTTGACCCCAGAAAGAGCCGGTTCAACTGAGAAATGCTGATAGTTGCCAAAGAGTGTGTGTGTCTAGAACGTAAACATGTAAATTTAGGATTAACTATGGTTCAGGAAGTTGTATTTCACAGTAGCACCAGAGGACATGGTATGAAATGTGAGACTCCTGAGTAATAGGACATTGTCCTGAAAGCTGTGGAAGATTAGAATAATAACTGAGAGTGTAAATCAGGTGCTTTGTGGAATGACTTGGTAGCTGCTAAAAACTGACCCCTGACAAAAGGTAGTAATGATTCTGGCTGGTGTGCTAATACATTATTGATTTCTAGAGTTTATTTGGGATGTAGGAGATAGTCAAGACAATTTAGAAGCATTCTAAATTCTTGATCGTTGACATAGTATAGTAAGTAGTGTAATGTAAATCTACTGTTTATTTAGAAATACACAGAGTAATGGGGGAAAATTTGAGGATCCAGTTATAGTTTTCTCTGTATGGTGCTTAGCATGCCATTTCTGATTAGTTAGAAAAGGGTGTATTGATACAATGGTTATTGGTTGTCCGGTCGGAAATGGAAACTTTCTGAAAGTACATAATCAAGTTCCAGAGAGAGAGGAATATTATTTTAAGTATTATATTTATTTATGTGTTGAATGTTTGCATGCATGTATATGCATACCATGGTATGTGTGTGTGTTCAGATGACTTGCAGAAGTCGGCTCTCTCCCTTACCATGTGGGCCCAGTGACTGAACTTAGTCACTAAGCTTGGTGGTAAGCACATGTACCCACTGAGGCATCTTGCTGGTCCTGGATGAGCATTTGAATGTAAAATATTAATAAAACACTATTGTAAAAATCTAAATTTAGTCTTATAGATATTAAAGTTAAGCCAAAAAGGAAACAAAATTTATTCATAAAAAGGAGTTCTATATTACTGTACATTTTATAAGCCTTATTAGAGATAAACTCAAACATCACCAATTTTTCCCTCTGAACTACTTGTTTCAGCATTAAATTTTAACATTTATTGCCAAAACAATTTAAACACCGAAGACAAAACTGGCTTTACTTTTGACTTCTTATTTCTTTGTGAAAATGTGTGTAGAGGTGAAAAGTTTTTAATTTCCATATGTAGCAATATAAAACATTTTCCTCTGATTTTTAAGCATTTACTTTTATTTTATGCATGTGGGTATGTTACCTGCAGGCATGTGTCTACCATGTGCATGTAGTGCTCACACAGGCCGCAAGAGGTGGTCATAATCTTGGGAAGTGAAGTTACATATGGTTGTGAGCTGCCATGTGGGTTCTGGGAATCAAACCCGACCCTCTGGAAGAGCAGCCAGTGCTCTTAACTGCCAAGTTATTTCTCTAGTTCCCCATTCCCACGTTTTATTTGGAGACGGGGCTCACTAAATATAGACCTATCTGGCCTGGAAATTGTTGTTTTGAATAGGCTGACCTTGAACTCACAGAGATCTACCTTCTGCCTCCCTAGTGCTGGCATTAAAGGTGTATATTACAATGCCTAGCAAAAATTCCCTTTTAAAACTTAGGAATATCTATAAGAAACACCGGCACTTACCCAAAATGGTTTTTTTCCCTATTTGTTTGTTTGAGACAGGGTATTTTTATATAGCCCAATCTGACGTTGAACGTGTGGCATTCTTCTGCCTCAGCGTGCCTAGTTGTGGGATTACAGATGAGATCCACTATGTCAACCCCCACATACAGGACATTTTAAAACATTAATTGATGACTGTTGCCCATGATGTCTGTGTGGGAACATGCATGCCATGTGCACACATGAAGATCAGAGGACGACTTTGGGGAGCCATTTCTCTCCTATCTTTATGCAGGTTCTGAGGATGAAGTTCAGGTTGCCAGGCCTGTTCATCAAGTGCCTCCCCAGCTCCAAAATATCCTTTTAGAAATGAGATGTTTCCGATGAGGAAAACAACACTCATGTACAGTCCTTAAATAATTATGATTGCCAGGAACATTTTTTTTCAACTATTTCCACCACTAAAATACTACTTTTAAAAATAGGTACAAACGTAATATTTATATTAGAAAGCTATATGATGTGCAGCTCTTTATTATTGATTAATCTAACTTGAAATGTTTTATTTTGTTTAGTCTGGTCAATTCAGTGAAGATATGATACCCACAGTGGGCTTCAACATGAGGAAAGTAACTAAAGGTAACGTCACAATAAAGGTATGTTGGCTTCTCATATTCTATATGTGTATGTGTGTGCATGAATGGATGTGGGTGTATGTATGTTATGTATGCATGTACATACATGTATGCATTACCCCATCCCTCTTATAATTGATATAAATGCCAATCAGAAGATTTTTGTTTTCTTTGTCTATCTTTTTTCTCTTTTTTAAAAAATTAATTATTCACTTTACATCTCAGTCATAGCCTCTTTCTCCTTTCTTCCTCTTCCCACTTCCCTCCCTGTTTCCTCTTTCCCCACTCCCCGACTCCCCAGAGAAGCGGAGGTTCCCTTCCCCCCCCCCCCCCAGCATATCAAGTTGCATTAGGACTGAGTGCATCCTTTTCTCCTGTGGCCTGGTGAGGTAGCCCCAGCAGGGTAAAGTGACCGAAAAGCAGGCAACAGAGTCCATACCCTTTGTAGGAGTATAGGGGGCCTAGGTCCAGCCCATGCATGGTCCTTGGTTAGAGCTTCAGTTTCTACAGCTCTACCCCCACCCCCACCACGCCTTGGTTAGTTGGCTCTATTGGTTTTTTTGTGGAATTCCTGTCCCCTCTGATTATTTCTATCCTTTCTTCTGTACTTCCACAAAATTCCCTGCACTTTACCCAATGTTTGCCTGTAGTTGACCTACTATTTATAATTCTGAAGTAATGGATGGTATATTCTGGAAGACTGTAAATTAGTTATTGATGTTTTCTGATAGGTTAAAGAGATTAAGCTGGGTGTGGTGGCACATGCCTTTTATCTCTGCACTCAGGAGGCAGAGACAGATGGATCTCTGTGAGTCTGAGGCCAGCCTGGTCTACAAAGAGAGTTCCAGGACAGCAGGGCTTCATAAAGAAACCCTATCTTGAAAACAACAACAACAACAAAAAGAGTTTTAGAGTTGAAATGTAGTTAAGTGCTCATAAAAGTCAACTTATCACATGGGTTGGTAGAAGCAACATTTGGTATCTTGAGAGTTCTGGGAAATAACAGTTCCATCTTTAATCTAAGCAGGGAAAGGTGGTAATTACTTACAATAATGTCAGTTTAGTATATTTGTGGTAGCAGGTGTCAAATCTAATTTTTTATATCTTTAATTATTAAGCCTAAAGTTGAAACCAAAATAGGAAAAGTGTAACTCGTTTTTAACATAATTTTTTTTTAGCTTGTGGACTGTAGGA
The DNA here is from genome assembly GCF_903995435.1 of Acomys russatus. Taxonomy (NCBI): domain Eukaryota; kingdom Metazoa; phylum Chordata; class Mammalia; order Rodentia; family Muridae; genus Acomys; species Acomys russatus. Next base: position 36,631,585 of record NC_067149.1, read on the forward strand.
ATGTTAGGGGATTTAACTTCTTGTAGATCTTGTTTACACTAATTTCTATGAGTTTAGGCCTATAGCCTGGACCACGTGACCACGTTACCCAGTTGCTGTTAACACGTAGATCTGCTTGCTACCTTCTCTCTGTGGCTCTTCTAATGACACTCATTTCGTTGCCTGTGTGTCTCTTTATTCATTTTACCAGTTTCAGTATTTAAGTTGGAAATTAAAGAAAGCTCTAACTTAGGAGTTTCATGTAGCCATCCACAGCACAATGCCTAATGGAGTAGACAGAGCAGTGGGATTATTATGAAAGACTCCAAGGAAAAGATTGCTGAATAATTTAGAAAGACACACTGAAACTTCAGTAGACCCTGAGCTGTTGGTTTTGTCTTAAAATTGTTGTCTTAAAGTTATATGCATCTATGATTAGAAATCTGTTGGCTAGGGAGTGGTGGTGCACACCTTTAATCCCAGTACTTGGGAGACAGAGGCAGACAGATCTCTGTGAGTTCAAGCCCAGCCTGGTCTACAAAGCGAGTCTAAGACAGCTAAGGCTACACACAGAAAAAACCTGTCTTGAAAAATGGAAAAAAAATCTGTTGGCTAATAGTTATTAAGACTCACACTATCATATTTAACCAAGTCATTGTTCAAGCGGATTTTTAGATTTAGTATCTACATATTTAGAATTTCAAGTTGAAAAGGCGCCCAAGATTTTACAGATTGATCTTGGACTTAAGATTTTAGGAGTACTTTGGTTCTGTAACATTTGACATGTCTTTGTGATTGTTCTCCACTTCTTCATCAACGACTACTTAAAATATCCTTATTAAGAATTGCCTTGTTTCTGTTAAAGATCTGGGACATAGGAGGACAACCCAGGTTCCGGAGCATGTGGGAGCGGTATTGCAGAGGAGTCAATGCTATTGTGTGAGTTGTTGTTTGGTTTGGTTCTGTCAGTTTAATCTTTAAAGAAATAATTGCTTTGTAATGCTTCCAAAAGTAGGCTCAATAATTATCTTAGACAGGGTCTGCAGAGATGGCTCCATGAAGAACCATGGCTGTTCTTCCAGAGGACCCAGATTCATTTCCTGGCACCTACATGTCAGCTTAAAACTGTCTGTAACTCCTGTTCCAGGGGAACTGACACCTTCACACACACATATGCAGTCAAAACACCAATGCACATAAAATAAATTAACTTAAAAAGAAAAAATATGTTAGTAATTGTCTTGCTTAGCTGATATTTCAGTATAATTTTATTAATACGAGGGTTTTAAAAATCAGAGTAAGAGCTTTGTTTATTGTTTCCTTTATTCATCTGGGTGCCGTGGAGTGTGTTTTCCTAAGTATTGTATGTTTTAGCATCTGAACAGTCTAGCTAAAAGTATTTATTCATGCTGAATGTAGAATTTAATTTCTTGTCACTAACCGTTTCAGTATTGTAAATCTTAAGAGAATTAAAAATTCTATAGTCCTAGTTCACTGAGATTCATAGAGGTGACTTGAGATCACTTTGTTTTTTTCAAGTTACATGATAGATGCTGCAGATCGTGAGAAGATAGAAGCCTCTCGAAATGAACTACATAATCTTCTAGACAAACCACAGTTACAAGGAATTCCGGTAAGTTTGGAGAATCTATTATTTTATATTTAACGTTGAACCAATCTTGGTATCCCTAGAGGTTGGTTTTAGGATCCCTACTCCCCACAAGTACAGAGATCTGAAGATTCTCAAGAGTTTTCTTTCTTTTTTTTTGAGATTAAACTTCACGATATAGCCCAGGGTAGCCTAGAACTTGTGATCCTGTTGTATAGTATTTGCATGCAAACTACACATATTCTTCCATGTCCTTAGAATTATATTTAGATCACTACCAATACCTACTACAACAGAAGCACTTTGTTACAGTTGTTGACTGTATTTTTTAGTGAAGACAGCAAAGGAAAATCTGTACATTTTGTGTGAAGTCACACTGATCTCTTGGCCACCCCTCCCCCCCAGCCCCCCCAAATCTTACTATATAGCCCAGGCTGGTCTCAAACGGGACAGTCTTCTGACTCAGTTCCAGAGCACTAGAATTAGAGTTCTAAGTTTCCTGCCTTGTTTCCCCTGTGTTTTTGATGTGGTGAATTGGAGCTTGTGGATCTAGAGGGCTGCTAACTATATCTGAAATTAGTAAATGTCTTCTTTTTTAAAGGTTAAGAGTACTTTGGCCCCAACATTGTGAATTTGAAAAATCTTCCTGATCTTTCTGTTACTTAGTGTGTTTTTTCATTGAATGAGTTATTTGAAATATTTTTGTTAAGAATTGCTTGTTTTACCTGGTTTTGGTTGCTTATGCCTATATTCCCTGTGCTTGGGAGACTGGGAGGATTGTTGTGAGTTTGAGGCCAGCCTGGAAAAGTGCTGTGTTGATGCAAAGATCTGATGTACAGGAGAATAGGCATAGTTCTGTGTGTTCTTCAAAACTGGGGTCGCCTGTGCCCAGTGTCTGCTGGGTTCTGGATATTGCTCTGTCAATAGATGTAGCCATGAAACTATACGTGGTGAGAACAGCTCTTAGTTCTGGGGATGTGGTGATGGACAGAAGTTGTTAGGAACACTGCATGCCTGAGAGAAAGATAGATTGGGGTGGGGCATTTAACAGTGTGGCTTTGGTAATCAGTATGAAGACAAGTGCGTCATTAAGAATTGCAAAGGTAGGTAGAGGCAGGCGGATCTCTGAGTTCAAGGCCAGCCTGCAAAGGGAGTCCAGGACAGCCAAGGCTACACAGAGAAACTGCCTCAAAAAAAAAAAAAAAAAAAAAAAAAAAAAAAAAAAAAAAAAGAATTGAAAGAATTTATCTAGTTGTAGGTGAAGGAAGAAGGTTCTCTGAGCAAGTAAAGTACGAATGGAGGTCTGAAGGATGTGTGAAGGATGTGACAGTTGGTAGGGAAGGCTTCCAGGCGCAGGTCCTTGGTTTTTGGAAGCAGTCTCTGAGCACAGGGGTATAGCTGGGTTAAGTAGCATGCTAAGCTGCGGCTGGGTCACTAGAGGGCCACACTTACAAGATAGCTTGGATAGCCTTTGACATGTTTTAAAGGATTGGATTTAGGATTTAAATATATCACTGATAACAGTTGTAGAATGAATTGAAATAGTGAAGAAGGCACTGTGATGTTGTGAATGGTTTTAGTAAGCTCTTAGTCCTGTCATGGAATAGTCAGACCAGCACAGTAAACAATGTGCAGGGAAGGGGGAGTTTTAGAGATGAGAAACAGATCTGAACCGTGAACACAATTGCTCTCATAGAAAGTGCTCTCCATGTAATAGCCACTCTTTGGTTTTCTTCTTTGCTATACTTCTATCAGTTCTTTTGAGAATCTCTTTCTCTCCCCCCCCTCTCTCTCCCTCCCTCTCCCCCCCCCCCTCTCTGTGTGTGTGTGTAGTGTGTTTAGAAAATTCTCACTATGTCACAGGCTGGCCCTACAGTGTCTGCCTCTGCCTCCAGAGTGCTGGAATTAAAGGCGTGGGCTACCATACCTGGTCCTCATGTAATGTATTGTGTTCACATTTCCCTTCCTCCTCCCCTAACTCCTTCCAAGTCCATCCTCACCCAATTTTGTGCCCCCTCCCTTAAAAAAGATTTTTTATGACCCACCAAGTCCAGTTTATGCTGCCATCTTCTCATGGGTGTGGGACCATCCACTGGAGCATGGTCAGTTTACCAGGGCCACTCCTTTAAAAAAAACTTGACTCTTCCTGCTCCAGAAGCCATTAGCTATACTGGCTTCTCAGCTAAGGTTGGGAGCTCTTGAGCGTCTTCCCTTTTTTTGCTAGAATGTTGACTGGGTGTGAATTGATTCTAGGTCATGTGTCCATGGTGTTGCTGAAAGAAAAGCTGGATGCTGGGTGAAGTGGCGCATGCCTTTAATCCCAGCACTTGAGAGGCAGAAGCTGGCAGATCTCTATGCATTCAAGGCCATCCTGGTCTACAAAACAACTGCCAAGATAACACAGAGAAACCCTGTGGGGGTGGGGCAGGGGAGAGTGAAAGAAAAGCTGGAAAGAGCATTTACAGGGGGAGGAGGAGTTAGGGGAGTAGGGAGAGTAGGGGAGGAAAGTAGGGGGAAAGCGGTGTGTGTGGGGGGAGGAATGGGAGGATACAAGGGATGGGACAACAATTGAGATGTAATATGAATAAATTAATAAAATTTAAATTTAAATAAATTAAAAAAAAGAAAATCAGCTAAATCTTCACATTTGCATTTGATTGAGATCAACCCTTAGCTTTGAAGTTTTTTGTTTTGGTGCTTTTTGTTTTTGTTTTTAGTTTTTGAGACAGGGTTTCTCTGTGTAGTCTTGACTGTCTTGGACTTGCTTTGTAGACCAGGCTGGCCTCGAACTCCGAGATCATTCTGTCTGTCTCTCGAGTGTGAGTGCTAGGATTAAAGGCATGCACCACTGCCCAGATGCTGTTGTTTTAAAGATAGTGTCTCTACATCACTCGTACTATCTTGTAACTAAATGTAGACCAAACTGGCTTGAACTCACAGAGATCTGCCTACCTCTGCCTTACGTGGTAATCTCAGAATGTACATAATAGCCTTAGAAAATTTTATTTAGTTCTATGGACCAAGCCATTGGACATGCCTGTGTGCTGTGGTTGTGTTGAGAGGTCAGAGGGTTCCATAGCTGACAGGAAACCTTCCCCTAGTCTACTAAGTGAGCCCTAGCCGCCATCAGCCTCTCCCCGTTGAGCCATCCTCTTAGTTCCTAGAGTAGCTTAGATAGAATATTTTAAATAAAAGTTGCCCACAGAGTTGAGGCTGCCTTTATGGTAGGAGTTATTCAGTGCCAGGATAAATTCATAAAGGAGACTGGCTACTAGTCACTCAAATGTGTTTTTATTTATTTATTACTTCTTAAGTGTGCTTTAACATTAAGGTGCATGTTAACATAAAAGTAGTTTGGTGTATTCGGATACTATAGTATGCTTCTATAGTATGTAAAAAAAGTTCATAAGATTTACACATAATCTTTTCTTTTTAAAGGTACTAGTACTTGGAAACAAAAGAGATCTCCCAAACGCCTTGGATGAGAAACAGCTAATTGAAAAAATGTAAGAAGAGTAATGTTGAGAAGCTTGTTTATATATTATAGACTGTCCTCTGTTTTGTAAACATGATTACTTTTTAAAGTAATGATCGTACTATGTTTTTAGGCAAATAAATTGGGCTAACCAGAGAAGAACTAATAAAATCTAAAAATGTATTAGTAGAAAAATATAATTTTGTATAGTAATGAAAATAAGTGAAACTGAATAAAGAGTGCTAAGTATGACAGCTGTCATCGGCTTTTACCAATTCTGTTTCTTATAGGAACCTGTCTGCTATTCAGGATAGAGAAATTTGCTGCTATTCAATTTCCTGCAAAGAAAAGGATAATATAGGTAAGAAGTGGCTTGTGTTTTTGGAAGAAATGAGTGCTATGGGGAAGGACTGCATGCTTTTTCCTATGCTGTATGTGAGTGGGGGCATTTTTAGTTGGTGTTTTTGTTTTGTTTTGTTTTTCTTTTTAATATGTTTGTATTTTAACTAAGGCATTGTTACCCTATGAAACATATGGAACATATGAAGACATTTTCTTTTGGTTCTCAGAACTGCAATGGGTAGAGACAGCTGTTTCTAAACATCTTAGTCACTACAGTAAAGAATTAGCACAGAATATCAGTAGCAGCCCAGCTGCCCTTTCTTCACTGTTGGGTATTGTGCTGTTCTTTAGAGCCATTATTCCTTTAAGTATTCTCTCATATATATATTTCCTAAATTAGGAATGGAAAACTTTGGGAGGAAAAATAATCTTTTATTATTGTCAAGAATTAAATAGCTTTCTAAAAGAACAAAAAATGGTCAGCTCTGGGGAAACTGAGACAGGAAGATTGCTATGAGTTTGAGGCCTGCCTGGGCTACATGGTGAGTACTAGGCCAGTTACGACTATCAGGGCCCTGTCTCAAAGAGAGGGGTGAGGATGGGTTCATTCATTCAAGGTTACAAAGGATTTGGCAGTGGTGCTGAGAGTTGGTTAAGTTTGTAGCTGATCATGGTTTACTAGGGTGTAGTAATAGTTTGTAATTTTCAGTACTTCCCATGCAGTTGTCCTGAGGCTAAGGAAACCACGATCCTTTAGCTAGATTCAAGCTGAACATTGTAGGAATCAAGATTTAACTTCCTGGATTATCAAGAAGTTCATTTTCAACTTTCTAATATTTTTGTCCCAAAAATGTAAATTTGATGAATTGCTCAAAAAAGTATTTGTGCGCACATGGTTTCTTGTATTTTACTTCCCCTTCATGTGGCAAGGGAGGTGTCTTAATCTGAGGAATGTGTCCTGAAACTACGTAAGGACCCCGTGGCTCTTAGAGTATTTTGTCTTCCTTCTGCGTTTTGTCTAGTTTGAGGACTCACCTGCCTTTGGGGCTTCACCTTCTGTGCAGTGGCCGTGGAAGATAGAAAAGTTCTCTCCTTTTTTCTTTAAGTTTCTTTAATATGAAATTGTGGTTGTTTTATTTTAGGCTTACTTTCTTCCTCTGATTTCACACTGGTGTCGTAAAAGATGTAAGAGACTCGTTTAACAATTGTGAAATCCTTGTTTTCCCAACTGTGAATAGTTACTTTTGTTCATCTCCCAGCCCTAATCTATACTTGATATGTGTGGTCTACAATTTCTCTGATGTGTGTTAGCTGGGGAAGCGGAAGACTGAATTTACAGTTTCAAGCTTGGAGGATAGAGTACTTCATCTAGTGGAGTCTCACATAGCCTTGAGGTAGTTAGTACATTTTAGAGAACTCAGGACAGTAATTCACTGTGCTGGCCTAGCTGCTTTCTCAGCCTGTGGGCTTTTCTGACTCTACTTAGCTGCTGTAGATTTGCCTGTATGTTGAGTCCTTGTTAGCTGCATCTCTTCTCTTGTCAGATCCTCTAGAACTGGAGATGTGAGCCACTTGGGAAACAACCAGTTGTGCCTGGGCATGCGGCACATGCCTTTAATTCTGGTACTTGGGAGGCAGAGGCAGGTAGGGCTCTGAATTTGAGGTTAGCAGGTCTACATCCTCATTCCGGGCTGAAGACTTTCCTTCCTATCCCTGTAGTTACACATGAAGTCCTCCCAGTCGTGCATCGTCCTCAGCTTCTGTATACTTGGATTGCTTCAGGTTTTATTCCTTCTTGTCCTGTGCAGTTGAGCTGAGTCAGTCTGTATATTGTAGTCCCTCAGGTTGTTCTCCTGCACTTGCTGGCTTGCTCAAATAAACCAACATAGCGTCCCTATTTCAATTCTCCAACAAGTTTCTAATGACTTGAGAATAAAGTCCTAATTAGCCTAATGGTTTCAAATACATGTGCTCACCAGGAGACAGTGCTTTAAATTAATTTTTCATGCAAAATACAGGGTTTCATTATGACAGTTGCATGTATGAAAATTATACTTCACACATACTCCTTCCTCCTTTTTGTGTCTTCCCTGTTCTTGCTGGGCTCACTCTTCCTAAGTAGTTCTATCTCTGCTTTTATGTTGTGTGTGTGCGCATGCATGTGTGCACATGCATATGACCCAATTTTATTCTTTATGGCTGAATATAATTCCCAAGAGACAGTTTTGGTGTCATAGTGGTACTGGGTGTGATAATGGCACATAATTGTTACAGGCATGGATGCCTTAAAACATTCTTTGGGACACATGAAAGGTTCACCTCATCAAATGGAAATTATTGAGCCCCAAATGCAAGGTTATGAAGCGCTGGTCTAGGCGGCACAGTGGATGGCAACCCCATTTCCTTGTGCTTTAGCCACAGCTTGGCAGTCCCCCCCTCTGCAGCGAGGCAAGCCTTCTGAGACTGTTTGCTTTTGTGGTTTCCTTTGAAAGCCAGTCTCCGAGTGGCATCAAACCCCAAGTGATTACTTTTGTCTTTGTTATTATACTTACAAGTTTCTTGGGGTCAGAGAGTTTCCCAGCTTTGCCTTCCTGGCAGTGCGTGTTTAGTTCCTGACCTGACAGCAGTGAGTAAGGGTGCCAAGTTCATGCTCAGCGTGTGCCAGTTCCTCACGCTGCCCTCTTGGAGCTCAGGTATGGAGAACAGATGCACAAGAGACTGAGCACCTGAACATTTTAAATATTGTCTGTGTCTTCAGTTTCTTAATGCGATTTCTTAACTCTCACTCTTCCCATCTTTAGATATCACACTCCAGTGGCTTATTCAACACTCAAAATCCCGGAGAAGCTGAGACATCTTCTGAATCTCCAGTCCTTCTTGGCTATAATCCTAGAACTGCTGTCGTTCCTTTGAAGTACTTCCCAGAACATGGTCCTTCCCAAACCCAAGAAATTGCCTTTTTCAGAGTTTCTTTCTCATGTGCACTGCTGAAGATGTGTATCCCTGTCCATAACAGATCAGCTGGAGTTGTCATGATAAAGTCAGCACACACTAAAAGACTTCACACATATCTAGTGTGTTGAGGCCTCTTTCCTTTCTTTCTTTTTTAAAAACAGCCACATATTTGATCATCTTAAATTAAGACAATTGCATATTACCATTCTGGTCTTTCTGGGCCAGATTTTGTATTGGTTTTCAGTAAATGTCTACCTATTTCATTGCAGAGTCCAGTAGCTTATACTGGTACTGATTTGATGCAGCATGGAATTCCTAGTGCCACACACAGTATTTAGAAAACTTTAAGCCTGACTATTGTGGGATACGGACGTAATGTTTATCCCATCTCACACATGCATGTGAAATGTAGATTTACACCGTAGGAATAATCAGTCTGCTGAGAGTTAACAGAGGCACCAGGTCAGCACAGTGGGTTCCTCACACTGCAGACTTCTGACCTGGGGAATTTTAAAAACATTTCTGCTTTCTGAGACTCCTTTGTCACCAGATAGCATTTGGGGAGGTGGGAGGAGTTACAGCATGCTCTTTTGTATCTGTCCAGATCATCAGTTTTTCTCCCTTTTAACACACTTTTTTAAAGAGATGGGAATTGAAGTTTTTTTTTAAAAAGCTTTCATGAATTTAGAGCATTCCAGCTAGTATAATAAAACCCATCACGAATGTCTGACTTTGCGTGAACACACGTCTATTCTTTGTCTCCAGTCAACCACCCTGTGCTGCATGATACCCTTAACTCCTGACTTTTTATATCTAGTCATGAAGTTGACTTTCAGCACAAAGGATACTTATAAACAAATTCTTATTTTTTTCTTACCAATGTAAGGTTTGGCACTCTTTTCACTGGTGCCACTAGACTTCTTGTTGATTGTGACAACTCTAGGCCTGCCTGCTTTATCTAATGTAATCATGCGCAAAGTCTACAGGTTGTTTAATGATCGGCCACACTGAGGAACCAACCACACTTTCTTGTTTGCTTCTATGATACAGAACTGTAAAAACTTACAATGAACATACTTTGTAGCATAGTGACCTCCGCATACATAAAGGGACATATTAATACTGGTTCACATATAAATTGTTACCCATGCCGATGTAGTAGATAAACCCTGTGGTTACACCTGCTTATGTGTTGCCTCACACTGTGTGTGACTTGTCTCTCTTCTGTTGAGCAGCATTTACGTCGACAATACATATTCAGATGTGTTGAGTACTCCCGAGTGTAGTCAACAGTAAGTTCTTTTAATGAATACCGTTTTAATTTATAGACTGCCACAGCCTTAAAAATATTCTGTACAAATAACTGCACTGTGTTGCACAAACACTACTTGTTTTCTTCATTCACGTTTTTACAGAGTAGAATCTGGGCTTTAAAGTTCTCTTCTTATTCATGGAGGCATGTTGCACTCCTCTTGGATGGGATGGGTGGTTTGAATGAAGGGGTATTTATATTTGCTCCTGTAGCCCAATATGACTTACTAGTGGTCACTATGAACCATTTTAAAGAATGTGGCGACTTGCTTGTGCCTAAAAGGAGGAATTGGAACGAGAATATGTAGCATAGGTTTTGTTAATTAACCTATAGCCAAACCTTACTGTGTTTGTGTCTTTCCATTGCTTTCCAACATTTCAGGATATCTAAAAGCTACTACCAACATTTTCCTGTGCATAACCTCTGCATGTGAAAACCTAACAGTTACTGAACTTTGTAAATACGTAAATTTTTTTATTTAGGTGTGGATGCATTTTTTGTCTGTTTACTGCTCTTCTCAGCTTTACTCAATAAACTTGCATTTTGAGGGTTGCCTTGATACTTTTACCTTAAAATGTGCATCATGATGAAAGATCCAGATCTTTGGAATGGAGGGGAAAGATAATTACCATGAAAAGGGCTCCACAGACCATGTGCTGGAAAGAAGTTGTCATCTCAGCTGTCAAAGAATTGGGTTGGTGGATGAAGTAAAAATAAACTTTTACAGTGTCTACACTGTTGGTACTATGGCCCTCCCTTCTCTCTCTTGCTGGGAAAGGGTTCTGTTACTTACAACATGTAGTGTCATTTGGTGGGTGGGTACGGAGGGTTGAGCCTAATCCTCACCAATGCTAAACGGGCACTCCGGTGCCATTGAGCCACACTCTCTCTCCTCATCCCCAAATTTAGGACCTTTAGGTGGCAGTGGCTAGTGAAGAATTTTGTCATCCAGTTTATTTTAAAATTTTATACTACCAGAAATTGAACCTAGCTCTTGCATATTCTAGGAAAGTTCTCTACCACTGAGCTACATCCCAGCTTTAAAAAAAAAAAAAAAAAAAGGAAAAACATCAAAGCTGTAATTAAGAAATTCTAAGACATGTTTACTTCAGAATGCAAACTGTCATACTCAGACATGCTATTTTGGGGCTGAGGAGATGGCTTAATGGGTAAAGCTCTTGCCTCTTAAACTGGAGATGGGATCCCTAGCAGTTGATGATTGGCTAGACATGTATGTGCTGGCTTGCCAGTAATCCCAGCGCTGGACAGCCTGCCTGGGGCTTGGAGCTCAGGGCATCTAGGTGGCCAGTTAGACTAGCTTGATCAGTGAGATCTCGGTCCGTCTAAGAGCCTTTGCCTCAATAGATAGGTAGAAAATGATTGCAGAAGATGCCCAATATAAACCCCTGGGCTCCAAGTGAATGCACCCCTACACTTCTGCACATGGGAATATACATATACAGGCACACAAATACATATGAAGAAATAAGCGGGCCAGGCGTGGTGGCACATGCCTTTAATCCCAGCACTTAGGAGACAGAGGCAGGTGGATCTCTGAGTTCAAGGCCATCCTGATCTACAAAGCAAGTCTAGGACAGCCAAGGCTAATACAGAGAAACTTTGTCTCAAAAAGACAAACAAGAAAAAGCAAACAACAGCACCACCGTTGTAGAAATGGTTTAAGTAAGTTGGGTCATCTTTCTCTGTACATACTGTCATTCTGTATTACTAACTGGGTCACTAGAATTTGTGTCTGGGTGGGACTGGGAAAGACATTCAAAGTACACATTTAGCTTATTTCAAAAATGGGAAGTTTATTGTTTTAAAATGGTCTTCTGTCTGTCTGAAGACAAGGTCTTGCTTTGGAGCCCAGCTTGGACTCACCCCTGATCCTCCTTCCTCAGTCCCTTAAGTGCTGGGTTGCTGCGTATGTGGCTAAAAAGAGACTTCTAAAATTAGTCTTTTTCACCGTGGTAAGTTACTTGGGTGTTCTGGACCATGGCTGCTTCTGTGTATTTTATTTTGACTAAGAAGGTGATTTCCTTTTGCATCTACTTGAATCAGGTTGATTTGGTACTTGCCTCTCCGAAGGTCTGGAGGGCGGAAGCTTAAATGAGGTATAGAAGCACCACTGAGCAACACCCTGCTGGCCAAGTGCTTTACTCTGAAAATGTGCCACTCCGAGGAAACCATCATGTTTGTTGTTTTAAATATTTACATTTTATCAAAAACCGAATGTTCTGCCTCCAGCAGTGCACAGTTGTGAGTCAGGAGACTTGAGAAGAAAATAGTCATGCAAATAGTGGCCTTACTGCTAGTTGGCCGCTTTACAGATTGGCAGCCCATGGCAGGTGTTTCCTGTTGGTAAATATCCTTTACAGATTTCCGTTTAAAATTGAGCTATTAATAAAAGTGGGGGCCCCTGTCATTGGTGCCTCTTGGGTGTCGTAAGGGAAACCAACAGGTTAGTGACATTCTAGACAGAATGCAATGGAAACTCTTAAACTACAATAGCAATAGACTAGCAGAACTCATCCATTGCTCCGTTTTACTAACAAGGTCTCCCTTGCAGAATCATTCCATCTGAAAATAGAACCCCCACATTGAGGTAATGCAGCTCTCCCAGCAGGAATCAGGAAGGAAAAAAGATACCTCAGCCTCCGTTTGTTGGCCCTCACAGGTCATGCATTGCTAAAAGGAGGGGATATGGGGAAGAGGTTTCAGTGTGACCTGCTAATGCAAATTCTGATTCTGAAAAGAGTGTCACTTTGGCACCTGGGAGAAGGCTTCCTTTTCCTTGTCATTAACTGGTAGTATCCCTGGTCAGTTGCTGAAGTTCCAGCTTTCCAGTCTTATCCAATGTGGAGGATTTTTATTTTTGATTTTCTGGTTTTTTGAGACACGGTTTCTCTGTGTAGCCTTGGCTGTCCTGGACTTACTTTGTAGACCAGGCTGGCCTTGAACTCACAGAAATCCACCTGCCTCTGCCTCTTAAATGCTGGAATTGAAGGCATGCGCCACCATGCCCAGCCAATGTGGAGGATTTTAAAGGAAGTTTCTTATAGTGATTCTGGCAGGTTAGAGGTGTAGATGGTAGCTAGAGCAGACACACACAGTGCCAACGTGTTTTATGTGCCATCTACTTGGAAATACAGAAGTGCCTTTTTCCTGCTTTGTTTTAATGTAATGAAGAGTTAATCATAAGTTTATAGAATGATGCAACAATTTTGATTTGAAGGAAGTACAGGCTTAACGTGTTTAGAAAGGCATTTACAGTTGCAGGTGTTTTTACTCTGTATCCACTTATGTCCACTAAGAACTTGGGACAGCTGTTTAGAATGTGTAACACTTTGTAGCTGCTGGAGACTCAGTAAGTATTTCAGCTTTTGAGAAACTTGGAACATTTCAGGGAAAAATACTTCCCCTTAAAATAAGAGACTGGGAGACAACCAAGTGGACTTCTGCCTTCTCTTTTGACACGGGAAACATCATCCAGTTGATGTTATTTCTTCTTCCTTTTCTTTTGTCATCTGCAACAGTTGTCTGCTCTCTGTTACCACACAATAAGTCCCCCACAACGGATTATTTTGTTTCTGTGCTTTGTAACTTTCTTTTCTATTTTCATAACATTTCTGTTTCCATTCTGCAAGGAGAAATTAAAATTACTATGGTCTGTTATACCATTTGACACAGTTCACAGAAAGACTGAACACTAAGGTGATTTCTCTTTTGTGGCAGTTTAAGTAGTAAAAAGAGCTGGGGGTGTGGTAAACACATAATGTCAGTTCTTCATGGGTAGGTGCAGCATTTGGCATGACAGAACTGGCGGAGAGGAATATGCTCACTCCCTTTTGTTTGTTTATTTTGGAACAGTGGGCTCACTGAGCTGCCTGCCCAGGCTTGTCTTAGTCTTTTGGTATCAAATCAGGCCCCCTGCTTTAGCATCCTGAGTAGGACCTGAGGCATGTGCTGTCTGACTAAACCCCATCCTTATTATCTGTTGTCTAATAAGTTCACTCTTTTTGATACATAGTTATGTATCCCTGACTACCTGAACTTGCTATAAAGACCAGGCTGCCTTTAACACATAGGAATCTGCCTGCCTCAGACTCTGAAGTGCTGGGATTAGAGTGAGCCACCACAGCTGGCTGAGTAAATTAACTTTCAGTAAAGTCACTTGTTTCAGAAATTAACAGTTCACAAGACATTGTCTTGGCCCTACCCACTAAAAGTAACCTCTGCCTGGTAATATACCAGTTTCTTATTTATTTTCTTCACACAAAATATAATCTCATTATTAGCAGGGCCCACTATTGCAAGTGTTTTATGTGAGTGTGTGAGAGAGTTTGTGCTAAGTACTGTTCTTATCTTCATATGGGAAATATTTTGCAGCTGAGGGAACAGGTGCAGATACTAACTTAGTGTTACCCAGGCAAGAGTCTGACTGGATTCTCAGCTGTCTCTTTGGGGCTGCACATTGAAACTGTTCTTAAAATGAAAGTGACTTCTTTTTTCTTGTCAATCCTGTGATGCTCTCGTGAGAATGTATTTGGAAAAACCTTTTGCAAACCTTTTCCCTAATAATTTTCTTAAAGCTAAGTATGGTGGTTCAAACCTAAAATCTCAGCATTTGGAAGCTGAGGCAGGAGGATCACAAGTTGGAGGCAAACTGGGAGCTACATAGTCAAGACCTTGTTTCAGAATTCTTTTGTTTTTATATTTAAGGCTGAACTTTCTGATTAGATATAGAGGTCTCAATTTTATCAGCCACATGCAGTCTCAGAAATCCTAGTCTAAAGGGCCAGTCACAGACACTCCATTTTCAGGCTTTTCTATGAAGAGAAAATAGGAATACATAATAGTGTCCTGAAAACCTGTTCTACTGGCACCTTTTGTCTGTTGTGCCAAGAAAAGCAGTTTTCTTTAAAAAAAAAAAATTTTTTTTTTTTAGCAGTTTTCTTAAGTTGGCTGGTTTTCTATGGTTATTAGACTTGCTTTTTAAAATTAGGGCTTTTCTGTAATGTGAGAACAGCCACTCTCATCGGTGTGGCCGACAGCTGACTAGAGTGCAAGATAAATTTAATCTAAAATTTACACAAAACTACCTTAAGGAGGAAAGACGTGAATCTTAATGTTCATGCTCAGTTTGTTTCTGCTTCCAGGGAGACAGAATCTAATAGGGTCAAGAGCTGGAGTGAGTTGGACTTCCACAAGTTTCGCTAGTCACTTTTTCTTCTTTTCCTCCCTTCCTTTATTTTATTTTTTGTATACTGCTTGGGCCTTTGTCTCTCAAAAATAAATTCTCCCAACACAAATAACTTGCTAGCTGCCCTCTTGTAACCTATCAATGTTGCAGGAACTGTTCTGACCCTGACCCTGAAAACCGAGAATGCTTGGCTATTTGCTTACTTCCCCTACTTCTTAACTTTGATAGACACAGGTGTAAACTTAGGGAAGGCAAAACCTTTTCAGGCGCTCCATTTGTTGAAAGCCACAGCCCTTAAGAAATGAAATCCGTAATCTTCTTAATTATAGGAATTAGGATTTAAAGGGATTGAGCCCCAAATCTGCCCTACATTTCCAAGGTCGCCGCTGCCTTGTACCGTGGAGATGGTGGAGAATCAGGAAAAGATGTTTAAATAGTTCAGATGAAAATGATTTGGTGTTAGTTCCACCTCACGCCCTGTTGGGATAGGATGGGTTCTCAGAATATTTTAGAAGTATCATGAATTAAGGCATTCCAATAAAAAACAAAAACAAAAACTGGATGGCCATTTCGTGCAGTCTCAGCCAGAGAGTCTTACTCCCACCAAATTAAAAACCTTTCCTAGATATGCACAGGTATTTTCTTTGCCTAATGGCCCTTAACTTTCTATCCTAGACCTGGAGGCACTTTCTTCCATCCATCTTCAGACCAAGAAACATTCCGTCCCAGGGCCACCACTTACCCGAGCTAGGGCGGCTCAGGGCCGCGTCAGTGTCCAGAGCCGGGAGCTCCCGTGTTGCGCTCCCATTGGTTGGAAGTTCTCTTTTCCCCACCCCTTCCCCCTCACCCACCCCCGCCCCCCCACTTCCCCACCGCCCCCAAAGCCTGAGCGACCTAGGCTCGCCACGCCAGCCGGACGGGACTCGGATACGCCCTGGGGCGTGGTCAGGCGGGGGGCGGGGTCTTGAGGTCCGGGCGGCCTATAGAGCCGGAGGGAGTCCCCGGCCGCGCCCTTCGAGGTCAGGCCCGCGCGAGGCCAATCCCGGGCGGCGGGCGGGCAAACGCGGGGCCTGGCGGGCCGGTCGGGCCGCGGGGCGGGGGACAATGGGCCAGTTCCTGATGCGTCACGAGGGAGTTCCTTAAAGGGGAAGTGAGCGGGCTCCGGGGCGGACGCACGGGGCGGCGGTCGGCTAGGGACGCGCCAGGCGCTTCAAAATAATGCCCGCGGCGGCCGCGCGACCATGCAATGGCGAGCGCTCGTCCTGGGGCTGGTGCTGCTACGCCTCGGCCTCCATGCGGTGCTCTGGTTGGTCTTCGGGCTGGGGCCCAGCATGGGCTTCTACCAGCGCTTTCCGCTCAGCTTCGGCTTCCAGCGCTTGAGGGACCCCGACGATTCGGGGCCAGTGGGTCCGCCCGGAGGCCCGGCCTGGCTGCAGCGGTCAAGGCGCGGGGCAGAGGGGCGGCTCGAGAACTCGCCGGGGCCGAGGCCGGGCGTGTGCGGCCCGTCGCACTGGGGCTATGCCCTGGGCGGCCGTGGCTGCGGCCCGGACGAGTACGAGCGGCGCTACAGCGGCGCCTTCCCGCCGCAGCTGCGTGCCCAGATGCGCGACCTGGCGCGGGGCATGTTCGTCTTTGGCTATGACAACTACATGGCGCACGCCTTTCCGCAAGACGAGCTCAACCCCATCTACTGCCGCGGCCGGGGACCGGACCGCGGAGACCCGTGAGTAGCCGGACGCCCAGCGCGCTGCCTTCCGCCCCTCCGGGTCCCCGAGGGGACGCCAGCGTCTTTAGGGTCCGCCGTAGTCCGGGGTTCCTCCTCCACGCAGCCCCGTGCGCTGACATCCTCTTGATTGTCCCGAACCCTCCAAACTTCAGGACAGCTGTCCCTGGCATTCTATGTTGCAGATGGGGAAACTGAGGGCCAGAGACCGGAAGAGTCAGTCACAATGGCAAGGAATTCCGCTTGTCCAGATGGACACATTATCTAAGTGCTAGTTATATGCTTCCTTTGGAAAACAGCTTCAGAACGAACCCTCCCCACTCCTGATCAGAACGCCACACCCAAAGCTTTTTAATATAAAGACCTAGGAGCGGGCTCCTAGAAAGGGGCCATCGAGTGGGTTGAGAGGTTAGCATTTCTCCTTTCCAGGGGCCTCTGCCTAGGCTCGGAAGAGTTTAGTTGGGAGGGATGGAGGTTGCCTGGCCCAGATTTGCGATCTGGAGTCTCAAAGGATGATTTCTTAGGAGCTGAATTGACTGACATTGCTTGGTACCATCGTAAACACCAGTGGGGTGATGGTGCTGTCAGAAGGTCAGCCAGTCCACCCTGCACACTAGCCACGTATGGGAAGGTGGAGTTCCATGGTTACTCTAGTGGACTTCAAAGTCCAAGAGAGCACAACACACAGCCAAGGCCCTCCTCCCCGAAGGGTGTGCGCTGCTGCGGACCCAGTCAGGCCAGTTCGTGACTGGTGTTAATCCTCCCCTCAGACGGGAGTCGAGTTGGGTTCCTTGTCTTGACACTCCACATGGGCACCCTTGGACACCTGGCGCGTGCATTTCCCTTCACCTGGTGGGAAGCAGTGGAGGATTCTTAGTTTCTAAAAGGAAAGCTGGGGGCTGATGAGATGGCCCAGCCAGTAAGGGCACTTGAGTTTGATTCCCCCCCAGGACCCACATGGAGGAAGGAGAAAGAGGACTGAGGAGAGTCCCCTGGAGTTGTTCTCTGACCTCTACACATACTCTGTGACACATATGTGCACCTTCCTCAATAAATTAAAAAAAAATTTTTTTTAAAAAGGAAAGCTAGCTAGTACTCTAAAAGCCCTGGGGAGCTTTAAAAGTGGGACGGCTGTGTGTACATTTGTATCTTAGTTTCCCCTGATGAGCTAATAGCGAGGGAGCATCCCATACAGAGGCATTGGGTCTTTTAGTAGTTGTAGCTGACTGACTGCTGAGCTATTTGTTTTGCTTACCGACATCAGCCTTTGTATATATTTAAAAAAAAAAAAAAAATCCCCCTCCCTTTCTTTTCTGCTTTCTTTCCGCAGTGCTGGGGATTGACCACATGGCAGTCCTTCACAGCTGAGCTAAATTTCAGCTCTTCTTTCTTTCATATAAATGTATTTTCTCCCAGCTTCTTTGGGGGGAAACTCTAGCATTTTGTGAAGTAACACTAGTCATTTTGGGATTAAAGGAAGTGGAAGAGTTGTCTCACTCCTAAGCGACACAGGGAGTCTATATCTCTGGTTGTGTTTTCTTAATTTCAGCTTTCTGCCTTCTCCCCTCCTCTTCCCTCCCCTTTCTTTCCATTATCTTGTGAGAATAAATTTCATTAAATCTGGGAGGGGAAACTTGAGAAATCCCACCCGTTATTTTCAGTTTCTGTCAGTTCCTGCCCATATGGCATCAACACATTTTTAATTTATTTATTCGTTTCACATAGTTACAACTTAAGTGTGTGCCTAATTTGGATTTTCTTTTATTATTTTACAAAGACAATATTTTTTATTTGTGTACCAAAGACTAACAGTTGGCATCAAGACACAAAAAGGTTTGAAAATCTATAGATGGCCACTGTTGGGTGCAGCCTCCTTTTACAAGGCTTTCGCGCATGCTCCCAATCGAACCTTAAGCATGGCATGAGTCATGGTTCCCTTCCAGCAACCATCACTCTCTCTCCTTTCTTCTCTTTCTCTAGACTAGGAACTGCTGTGCTGCTCTCTCTCTGTCTCTGCCTTTCTGTCTTTCTCTCTTCCTTTCTTTCTCCCTTTCTTTCTTGGTCTGTCAGTCTTTCTGTCTCTTTATTCCTTTTTTTTTCAAGATTTATTTATTTATTATTATGTATACAGTGTTCTACCTGCATATACACCTATAGACCAGAAGAGAGCATCAGATCACATTACAGATGCCTATGAACCACCATGTGGTTGCTGGGAATTGAACTCAGGACCTCTGGAAGAGCAGATGGCGCTCTTAACCACTGAGCCATCTCTCCAGCCTGTCTGTCTTTCTTTTTTTTCTTCTTCCTTTCGTCTGTTGGTATTTCTGTCTTCCTTTCATGCTCAGGTTTCTACCATAATTTATGTGTTACAGTAAAAGCCCTGGCTCCAGCTGTCCTAATAAGCTGGGCTTGGCCACTCATCCCAAAGTGCCAATTAAAGAGACAATTACTGGCGCAAAGTAGAGTAAAGAGATTAATTAACCTCCTGGGAAGAGGAACAAATAAAGGGGTCCCACTGTCCTAAATTGGGCTTCAGGGTCTTGCCTTGAGTTTTAGGTTCAAGTAGAGGAAGGATTGGTGCAGTGTGTGAGAGAGATGTAGCTAAGCAGTCTGGATCAAGTTGTGGTCTTGGCTCATGTCCTGCAAGGCGGGCCTGCGCAGAGTTAATCTCTGTTCCTAGGTGTCCCCACCAACTGAGGGGCCAGACTAGTTCTTGTAAGATGATGTGCGTAGGGTACTGCCTCATAGATAATTGTTTTCATCATCTGGAGTCTAAGGTCACTATAGGTTTAAGACCAGGTGTACTGTCTCCCAGGAGCGAGAGAGGACAGACAGGCTCTCCTGGACGGGTTAACATGCCCATGTGTCCAGAAAAGCAGGATGAGCCAAAGGGAAAGAAACAGATGCAAAAAAGGAAGACAGATGTCAGTCTCTCTCCCTGTATTTAGTTACTTTGTGGCCTCACGTGAGAAGCAGAGCTTTTAAGCAGAAGCAGCATCTCAGGGCCCTTTAGTTACACGCAGGCCTGGTGCATGCTGGGCAGGTAGTCCACCACGGACCAAATCTATTTGAGAGTCTTCTGAAGTTGAACAGGCTCTTTCAACTTGTCCTGAAGCTCCTGCAGGCTTTGAATTTGTGATCTTGCCTCAGACTCCTGAGTAGCTGGAGTTACCAGGCTTGGCTTTAATGATTTTTTTTTTTTTTAATTGAACCATAAGCATTTTCTGGAGCATTTAGGGGTGGAGGTTGGGGCTCTTTAGCACAGTGAAGTGATGGTGGTTGTTTGGAACTATTGGTCCCAGTGGCATCTTTCTGGGCATTGGCCTTTTTAGAGGTCTATGGTAAGGGCTGTGGTTTGCTTTGGTTGTGCAGTGGCAGTTTGTATGAGTTGAAGTCCACATCTCTGAGTGGGACGATGGCATTAGCAACATTGGAGATGGTGGCATTTGACTCAGGGTTGGCAAGCCTTTGTGCTTTTGATATAGTTTTGAGCACTGGAATTTTGTGGCCATGAGTAGACCCTCATACTGGCTAATTCAGAGACTAGAAAGCTTAATTTTTATGCATTTGTTTATTTTTGATTTTTGTACCCACTCTGTGCAGTTTAGCTTCTCTCATGCTTTGGTACTTTGAGGAGTGTTGTAAGCCTGCACCTTTGTCACTCCGGTTCTGAACAAGCAGCATATGTTTACGTTTCCCAAATAAAGTGTAATAAAAAGGCTTAAATATTCTTTGAACCCAAGGCTTACACATTCCAGCTAATAGATCTGCTTCTAAGCTACATTCCTCGCCCTTTTCAAAACTAGACTTGGAGGGCTGGAGAGATGGCTCGGTAAAAAGTGCTCACTGCTCTCACAGAGGCTGCAGTGTGCTCTCACCACTCGAAGCCACCTGTGACTTGAGCTCCAGGTGGTCTTCTGGTGTCCCAGTGGATTCATGCACACACATGGCCCACATGCATATACAAAGTAACATTTTATTTGGAAGTCTGGGGATGTATTTCAGTGGTAGAGTGCTTGCCTAGTGTGTAGGAGGCCCTTTATTTGACATTAGCACTCCAAAAAAAAAAAAAAAAAAAAGAAAGTAATAACAATAACAAGAACAGAAATGTTTTGACACAGAGTTTTATCAGGCTGTCCTCAAGTTTAGGATTCTCCTGCCTCAGCCTGTAATTATTACAGAATTATCACCATGCCCAGAAACGATGTTTCAGATTTAAGAAATTCAAATATATTCATCATTAGCTAATATTTTTTTAAAAAATGAACTTGCCATTAGAATATTACCTAAAATAGTATGAAGTCAAAATGTGGGTCTACCCCCTCACCTCCCCCGACTCGTGGGAGCAAGGTTTCATGTAACATGCACTGGCCTTCAACTGAATGGGCCGTAGTGATGACCTCTGCTTCTGATCAGCCTGCCTTCTACCTACCAAGTCATGTGATCACAGGCGCAGCCACCATGCCAGGCTGTGTCATTTCTTGTTAGTCACATGCTCTTGATGCTTATCTTGATAGACGTGGGTCCTATGATGAGTTAACATGAAGTAAACAGATCTTGAGCTCTATAAAAAGAGCCAGGCTCTGTCTAGCCCACAGCTGCTGCTGGGTTTTATAATGAAAAATCAAACCTTTGAGTAAATTTAGATATTTCTGTAATCCTATGGATAGCAACTATATATTTGGGCTTTGGGCCCGTGACCATGCTTTATCCCACCATTTCCTCCAAGCCATATTCTTAAAACAAAAAGAAAACTCCAGATGAGGAGACCAAATATTGCTTCCTCACCTGCTTTGTTCCTAGGCCCCTCTAACTTAAGATGGCCACCTCCGGGGCTCGGGAGTGGGCTCAGGGTTAGAGGGCTGCTAAGTAAGAAGACTTGGAAGAGTTAGAATCCCTTAGCAAGCTTGTAAAAAGCTGGGTGTGATACCCCAAACCTTGGGGTGGAGACCAGAGAGTTGTTGGGGTTTGCTGGCTGCTTGGTGAGTTCCAGGTTCTGTAAAAAAGCATGAGTGTGTGTGCCTTCACACACACACACACACACACACACACACACACACACACGGGGGTTGGGGGGAGGAAGAGAGAGAGGGAGAGAGAGAGAACCTCTCTTAGAATTCCTTTAGTCAGGCTCAAGTCAAGCCTTCTTTGAGCTGTGGAAGGTGATTCTTCTTGGTTTGCTCTTTTCCGGTTGGATTCCATTGAGCCACCATTCCGCATTTTAACTTTGTTTGAGAATTGAGTACCATGTATATTTACCTTCCTGGCCCCTTTTCTTCTCTCTGGATTACTAAATACTTGAGTGCAGAGGGAGTGTTTGTTGTGTTATCTTTCTGCCCACACAGAACAGATAAAATTTCCAAACAGTTGTTGCAGGTTGAATATATACAGCACTTTTTTCCACACTGAACATGTCTGCTTGATTTTAGTACCTATGTAATCAAAGATTTTCTAGAGGCTAGTCATCATCTCTGTCTTCTTCCTCTTCTTTCTCTTCCTCTTTGTTCTCCTCCACTTTAAGTGGATTTTCTGACTAGAGTTGGAACTATCACAGTTATTACAAATAAATTAGAAAAACAACAATTCTGGTAACAGTTACCAATTGCTCCTGACTGCTTGGTCAGTGTTATTGAGGATTTATTGTTGCTTTGGGGGTGGGAGCTGTGCTGAGCTTTACACCCAGCATCTTAACGTGCAAGGCAAGCAGCCCACCAGTGTACCCAGCTGTGTACTTAAATATTGAACACTATGCCCCTTCTATGTGTGGACTAGGAGAAAAAGCACAGTAAGCCTGGAAAGGAGCACGCTGGTCAAGATTGCTAGTGCTTCCATGGGCAGCTAGGGAGAGCGGCCCTTGCCACAGATGAGGGTGTAACTCCAGAAAGGGCCGTAGTGCAGAGTAATAATACGGGGTTCTTGTTCAGTCCTTCCAGGTGGGGTGCTAGGTCATATGGGAAATATTTTCTAGTGAGGTACGTGTTTGGAACTCACTCTGTTTCTGAGCAGCATAGTTCTGTAGTTAAATATTTAAACTCAGCCAAGTGCTCTTGAGGACGCACTTGAATGTGAGGATGTCTGCTTTGACCCTCCTTCTGTGTGCTTAGCGCTATCTCTGAGCGGCCTGTTTGAATCTATAGCTCTCACCTTGAGAGCAACTTTGCCTTCATATGAACTTTTTTTTTAGAGAATCAAAGAAAAGGAACAAGTGCAGTTTTCCTCTGATGCTGTGGGTTGCCGTGGTTCCTACATAACCCTCTCTGGGAACTTGTTTTCTGCTGTGCATTCTATGTCCTCTGTTCAGTGCTCAACGCACATGAAGTAGAGCCACTGGAAAGTCCAGATAAGATCAGATGTGGAAATGGTTTATGTCTGCTTCTTCATGTAAGTTCCAGCCATGCTGAGTGAAGCATGAAAGGCATTCCATTTTTATACTTTGTGTGTGTGTGTGCACGTGCGTGCATGTGTGCATTGTGTGTATGTGTGTAGTGTGTATATGTGCATAATGTGTGTATAGTGTTTGTTGTATGTGTGTGTGTGGTGTGTGTTGTGATGCATATGTACAGATGAGTGTAACTTGTGGGAGTCAATCTTCTTCCACCATGTGAGTCCTGGGGAGGTTCTGATGGTGTCAACTGCCTTTTCCCGCTGAGTCCTCTTAGCCTGGATAGGCCTTTTAGAGAGACAGCAGGCCAAGAACTGTGGGATAAGGACCTTTAGGAGGATGCAAGGGTGGTGGCATGCAGAGAAGGTGGAGGATGCCAGATGTGAGTGACCGTGTGCCTGGAGGTGAAAGTAGGGCTCTCTTTACTTTTTGGTCTGTAGCCAATGAGCTCTCTGCTAGTTATTTCTTCTTTTACTATCATTTTGTTTCCCTTTTAAGCCTCTGTAATTATTTTCTGGCTTTGTGGTAATAGGACAAAGGAGTCAGGGAAGTCTTATGATCTGAATTTCTTTCAGCTACACCAGGCCATGTTCACTGTCCAGCCTTTCCAGATGTATTAGTTTTCACTGCGTGTCATAGTTTGAGCAATGAAGAAATATAGGTCATATGACAGGATCCCTCCTAGTGATTGTGAAATTAAGAGTTTCGAAGGCAGACAAGGTTAGAGATCTGGAATGGTTGACAGTCTGTCTCAGAGTCTGAGTGGCTTGCCTGTCTCTGTATTTCCCCTTGTGCCCCTGCTCACTACCACTCTGTAAATAAGTCTGTGGTGCTGTAGGTTGCCCCTCATCCTGTGAACATAGGGACGCTGCTGCTCTACACAGAGACGGAAGGCCTCTACCTTGCTGTCTGCCCTCAGCCACTTTCTGGGTCCTGTGCTTTGTAGCAGTTTTAATTTCCAATGGGTGTTTAGTTTTATGGTCTTTTCTCTTTCACTTTAAACAAAGTATCTTTGCTGAACTTTAATTCTTTCTTTTTCAGCTCAAATCTGAACATCAATGATGTCCTGGGGAATTACTCCCTGACTCTAGTTGATGCCTTGGACACACTTGCAGTAAGTATTCAGCCTTTTCTTCTTTAATTAAGATAATTAAGATACATTGTTTGGGGGTTTATTGTATTTTCTCATTTACCCTAGGAATGGGGATTCCAGGAAATGCCACACTCAGAAGGCTTTGATGAGTGTTATTTATTTCAATGAGCTTTATGAAAAGGCAAGAAAGCATGGCTTTCCTTTAAAGGTAGATAAGAAATGCACGGCTAGTCTTTAGAAGACCTATTTATTTATTTATTTATTTATTTATTTATTTTCTTTTACCATCCTATGTCCTAACAGTCTGGAGAATTCTGTTACTATTTAGTTACTGTAGTCTGTTACATCACAGGCTGTATTAGTTACTTTTCTGTTGCTGTGATAAAACACTTGGGCCAAAAGGAAGTTTAGGGAGAGTTTATTTTGATTTATGATTCCAGAGGGTAGTCTGAAGCGGCGGGAAAGGTGTGGCATGGCAGCTGGACCAGGAAGCTGGGTGTTCACATTTTCATCCACAGGCTGCACGTCCTCAAACAGCACCAACAGCTGGGGACCAAGTATTCCAGTACGTCAGCCCACAGCAGAAGTTTCTCATTCAAGCCACAACGTGGATCCTCTAGGCGCCACGTCTCTGCCAGAAAGCAGGCCACAGCTTCCTGCAGCTCTTTTTCTCAGGGACAGAGATCATAAAAAAGAAAAACAAAAACAACAACAACAACAACAACAACAACAAAAACAGTGCCTCTCAGACCCCTCTCTCCCAGCTGCAAGATAAGCGTACAGTCCGACTGAATGCCTGTGTCCAGGTCCAATGGGACACAGACCAGATTAAGCTAAATAACCCTAAGAACCTCTAAGAGTCAGAACCTTGTTTGCTTTTTGGAGCTGCATGGTCTGTCTCTCCGTTTAGGACCCCAGCCTACTACATGCGCACCTATCTCTCCTAGTTGCTCTGACTGTAATGTCATGGCTTTAGCTGGGAGGCTCTTTTCCTGAAGGGGTCATTCTGAAGGGGAATTTTTCTGTTAGCTTCTTTTTACAAATCCACCATTCTTCTTTTTAACTTTCAACACAGTACTTCAGGAGTAAAAACTAGAAGATCTCAGAGTACCCCAAAATGCGTGTAGGTATTGGCTTCCCAGGAGTGTGTGTGCCGTGTGCCTGCCCATGTCTGAGGCCCTCTCAGCCCCCCTGATACTTACTGTGTCTTGGCTTTGGCTGCTGTTCACTCCTGGTGTGGTCTGTCAAACTGCATACTGCGTTTACCCTCTTGTCCCTTGACATCCTCTGTTGACCCTGGGAAGCTGGGGACCTTCAAACAAAAACACAAGGCACGTGCTGAAGTTGATACACCTCCCTGGACATCC
Organism: Acomys russatus; assembly: GCF_903995435.1. Lineage (NCBI taxonomy): Eukaryota > Metazoa > Chordata > Mammalia > Rodentia > Muridae > Acomys > Acomys russatus. The sequence continues at coordinate 36,657,031 of NC_067149.1, forward strand.
TGTCAGGCTGTGTCTGTCCTTCCTTACCTACCACCATAGAGCACTCTTCACAAGGGACGGTTCCAGTGTTTTACAATTTCTTTAGTTATTTTAAAAACTCTTACCTGTTTTCCCCGTCCAAGACATCTTTATATTAGAAAGCTGTCGAATCATATACCAAGTCCTTGTACTTAATAATTTATGTGAATCCTTTAAACAGTTAGGAGTTGGAATTGGGTGAGGTAGCTGAGTGTACCCCATGATTTTGTTTTGGAGGTAGTAGATTTATGAGAGGGCGTAGAAAGAGCTGGCGGGGTAACGTTGCCTTCATTTTATAGATCGCAGAAACAGGACTGGGCCCTGGTTCTAATAGGGCGGCTGGGTTTCTTCTAGGCTCTAGTTGCAGAGCACTTTCAGTCTCCCAGTAGTTCCTCCACCTGGGCACTTCTCACAATGTGCCCAGACAAGTGAGTGCAGCGCAATTAGTGCTAAAGCGGTGAAGATGCTGGAGCCTGAGCCAGCCCGCTGTCGTCAGAGCGTCAGAAGGAGTGTGTACAGTTTAGGAAAGTCCATCCTCCTCCTCCTCCTCCACATCATGTCTCTCTCCGTTTGCTTACTAAATACAGAGATGTTATTATTACACTTGACAGGAAGTGGTACATAGTAGGACTGTGGGTTGTTGTTTACGTGATTCTAGTCCTGATTTGTCCAACATGTATTCTAAGGGTATTGTTCCCAAACAAACTGGAGAAGTTCCAGCTGTTGGAGATCCACTTCACACAACAGCATTTTATTATTTAATTTTGAAAATTTGTGTGTTGAGGTTTAAAATGTAATTTTAAAAACTTAAGAACCTTAATTTAGTGCGCGCGCACACGTTACAGCATGTGAGTGGAGGGCATAGGTCAACTTGTAGGAGTTGGTTCTCTCCTACTATTTGTATTCCAGGGATCAAATTCAAGTTGTCAAGCCTGGTAGTAAGTACCCTCATCTACTGAACCATCTTACTGGCCCTACTTATTTAATTTTTGAGACCCTGAAAGTTCAGGAAGGCCTTAAACTTGCAGTAATCTTCTTGCCTCAGCTGCCAGGTGATGTGATTACAGGCATGCTGTGTGTGTGTGTGTGTGTGTGTGTGTGTGTGTGTGTGTGTGTGTGTGTGTGTGTGTATGTATGTATATAAAATGATGGACTTGGAGATTAATCCCAGGACTTTGCACAGTAAGATGAATGTTTTGGTTTTTGAGTCAGAGACTCCAAGTGGTCACCATCTTCATGCCTCAGCCTCCAGATTGCTGGAATTAGAGGTGTGAGTTGCCATTCAGCATTTTCAAGATTCTGAGAAGCCCCTCCTATTCCAGCCAGCTTTTCTCAGGCCTGTGTGATTCTGTGCCCTGGTCACTTTGTGCTCACTGTCTCTCTAATGTGACACCTTACAGGGTGTACCTCTGTGTGCCTGCATTTCATCGCCTTCCCCTGCTTGATCTGAGAGCACACCAACCCTGCAGGTGCACCAGGCGTTGCTCTTTGAGAACATCTGTGAAGAAACAGACCCATTTCTGTGGCTTTTCATTCAGGGTATCTGGTCTGGAATGTGTTAGCGTGTTGGCTCATTTGCCAGGTGTTCTTGAGTTGAGGTTTTTCTTTTCTTTTGTTAGCATTTTCAGCAGATGTTGGCAGATGTGCCGCAAGAACTCTCAGGGGAAAAGAGTCCCCTGACTATTGCATGTAACCTGAACAAGATTGCATGGCAACTTTTTAGAAACTGTGCTGCCTTGCAAATAAAGGTCAGCTCAGAGCTTCAGGGAGACAGGAGTAGGGACCCAGACATTCCAGCAATTGATTCTGTTTGTTTGCACAGTTGGGCCACTCGGAGACTGCTTCCTTAAGTGAGTGGCAGGAGACAGGCTTGCTATCTGTCCTGGAGTATAATATGAGAAATAACTGTTTCCATTTCCTGTGCAGCAGAGCCACAGGCGGTGCAGACACGTAGATGCAGCAGCTAGGTGCCGCTTCAGAGTCCATGTCAAGCTGCTGTAATGTTTGTGTTCCTCTGTTTAAAGATAATGGGAAATTCATCCGAGTTCCAGAAAGCAGTCAAGTTAGTGATCAACACTGTTTCATTTGACAAAGATTCCACCGTCCAAGTCTTTGAGGCTACGATAAGGTAAAGTAGTACATGAAATGGACTGATGATTGTGTGTGTGTGTGTGTGTGTGAGAGAGAGAGAGAGAGAGAGAGAGAGAGTTAATTCTCTTTCGAGTCCACGTGGGCGGTATGGACTCCTGTGTACTGTTTGTGCTCATTCTAGTTTTGCATTCATGTAAACTTGTCCTGTTGATGCTTGAATGTCATCCGCACATCTGCACGTGTGTTAGTGGGTGCATAAGGAGAGATGTTCCTCAAATGCATTTCATTGATTCTGTTCATGTCCTTGTTCACCACCTCTGGAATCCTCATTCAGTTTTTTGTTTTTGTTTTGTTTTGTTTTTTTGAGACAGGGTTTCTCTGTGTAGCCTTGACTATCCTGGACTCACTTTGTAGACCAGGCTAGTCTCAAACTCAGTGATCCACCTGCCTCTGCCTCCCAAGTGCTGGGATTGAAGGCGTGTGCCACCACTCCCGGCCTCTCATTCATGTTTTTAAATGGAGTTTTGCAACTCTCCAGACACATACACACACACACACACACACACACACACACACACACACACACAAACAAACAAAAAAACCTTTTTTGATGTCTTTTCTTCTTGTATGATTTTCACTTATTGCCCACTCTTGCCAAATATGGTAAACTCATGGTGTATATCCAGGGCTGTGCCTGAATTTCTTTAGTGTGAAAAGTTAAGTCTTTTTGTTTGAATATTTTAAAAATTGTATTGGTACACAATAGTCCACATCCAGATTTGAACCTTGAAAGGGAAGTTATGAAATTATTTATTCTAAAACTAGAAAAAAAAAATCATTTGCTTGAAAAATGTTGCAGTCCTTTTTAGACAATTGGGATGGAACATTTATCTAAGTACAAGGACATAAATCTCTAAGAGGGTAGCCTTCTATTTCTCAGTATCTCTCATTTTATCATTTCCCTCCCCTTGTTGTCTCACTAGACACTGGGGTAATTCATCAATCACCCGGCAGTCAGAGCACAGTTACATAGTTCCGTTGTACCTTGTTCTATTTCTCATATGGCTGATGTTTCTTTGCCACGTGAGAAGAATCAACAGGGATTTGGTGATGCTAATAGGAAGTATGTCCTCTGAGGACAAGCAGTGGATGCTTTCCTGGCTGGCACAGGTACTCTTCTTCGTGCTCTGAGATTAGGGAATGGATGCTTTAGCTGTCTGAGGCATCCTCCTTTCCTGTCAGCAATGCAGTGAGCTAAGAGTCAGCCATTGAGAGCCAGAGGGGACTGCAGGAGGCCACTGGGCCATGTTCTGCTCCTGACAGCGTGGAGCCTGAGAAGTAGAGACATCTTCTGTCTGTAAGTTGGAGTCCATGTACTTATGAGAATATGCTTTTGTTATTATTTCCTTTCTGCTGTTAGGGTTCTGGGAAGCCTCCTTTCTGCTCACAGAATAATAACCGACTCCAAGCAGCCCTTTGGTGACATGACAATTGAGGATTATGATAATGAATTGTTGTACATGGCCCATGACCTGGCCATGCGGCTCTTGCCAGCTTTTGAAAACACCAAGACAGGGATCCCCTACCCTCGGGTAAGTGGCTGGTTTGTTCCGTGTCTCTGCTCTTTTTTGAGCAGTGGTCTTGTGCTGTGTAGCTCACACAGGCCTTGAATTTGTGATTTTTCTTGCCTCAGACTTGCAGGTGTTCGTGCTGGAGGTGTGAGTTACCACACCTGGATGCCTTGTCCCCCTTTTGTTTCACAGTTCACTGTTTTCCTGAATTAAAACTCTTACAAAAGGGGTGGGGCCTGGCTATAAGAAGAGTGATGCTCTTGGAGAGGTTTTGGTCCTAAACATAATGTCAATTTTTATTTTTAAATATGCATCAGAGTACTGCTTGCATGTCTGTACGAGCATGCCACATCCTCTGGAACTGGAGTTACAGACAGTTGTGAGCTACCATGTAGGTGCTGGGAATTGAACTTAGGTCCTCTGGAAGAACAGCCAGTGCTCTTAACCACTGAGCCATCTCCCTAGCCCCATAATGTCAATTTGAAAGCTTCTTATAGCATTTATTGAGCACCTTCTGTGTGCTAGACTTGCAATAGATAATACAGCAGTTAGCCTTTCACCTTGTAGAACTGTGTTCACTGTTCCATGTGTAGGTTACATTTCCTGTTACCAGATAGTGTGGAGAATGCTTCTTCATTTCTTACTCGCATATATTTCCCAACAATCTCACAGGTATTGCCAGAGCCTGCTAAGTGTTCATATGAGTTCTTCACACGCTTGCAAGTGAAGCCTGCGGGACCAGCCAATTAGATGCTGATTTAGATACAAGATCTGGAGTGAGATTGTATATTTGTGGCATCTGATTTAGCAAGCCAAATAACTCCTCTGGGGATTGTGTCAGCCCTTGCGGTAGCCAGGGGAGAAAAGCCAGACCATAGAACCTCCATGATGAAATTGGTTGTCATACTGAGCCTGAGCCTCTGCGTCTTTCTCAGTTGTTTGTGTTTGCTGAGAAGGAGTGAGTCTTTAGAAACTCACTTGAAGTTTAGAAGCCATTTATAGCTTGTATTTGTCTCTAACCCCTTATTAGGTGCTTCTCTGTTGCTGTGATGAAACACCATGACCAAAAGCAACTTAACAGAAGAGTCTGTTTTAACTTATGGCTCTGTAGGGAATCCACAGTGCTAGGGAAGGCAAGGAGCAGGCAGCTGGAGCAGGAAGCTGACTGACTGACTGTGTTTCACACAGGGAACAGAGAGAGAGTGAACAGGAAGGAGGGTGAGGCTACAAACCCTCAAAGCCCACTCAACTCCCAGTAACGCACTTCCTCCAACAAGGCTGTCTTAAAGGTTCTCAGTCCCAGGCAATAGCCTCACTGACTGTATGACATGGACATTTCTATTCAAAACACCACAAACCCTCAGCCTGGTGCTTCCGTAGTCTTAATGGACACTTGGCAGAAAGAGATGGTTTAATGAATAATGTCATAAGAAGATGGTAAATCTCTCGGTTCCTACTGTAGGTGGTTGATACGTGACAAGTGCTGAGCCTGGGCCCTTAGCTCAGTGTCATTTCCATGGTGCGGCTTTTCAGCACCATGAATTCTTAAGTTTTGCTGCATTTTTTTTTTCTTTAATCGAGATCTTGCTATGAGCTGAGACTGGCCTTGAACTTGCTCTGTAGGCAGGCTGACCCTTGTGCCTTGGCCTTCTGAGTGCTGGGGTACAGTGGCTCAACACCACGTGGCCTTCCACACCACCTTCAATTCTTCCCCTCCCAGGTGAATCTGAAGACGGGTGTTCCTCCTGACAGCAATAATGAAACCTGCACGGCGGGCGCTGGCTCTCTCCTGGTGGAATTTGGGATTCTGAGCCGGCTGCTGGGGGATCCTACTTTTGAGTGGGTTGCTAGACGAGCTGTGAAAGCCCTCTGGAACCTTCGGAGCAATGACACAGGATTATTAGGTGGGGTTCACCTTCTGCCGTCTCTTGGTCTGTATAACCTTTGGTCCCCTTTTCTTCCTCCTCATGACATTCCACCTTACTTCATCTTCCCTGTACCACTCCATCGGGAAATTGATAAACAGCAGCCATCTATGCATAATAGGTCCAGTTTCCTCACATGACCTTTGTGTAGTGCAACGTTAGGGTTTGATGGATGATAGTAGTGGTTTAGCTGGTAAGAGCCCCATGGGTTTGGATCCCTTGGTATATTCCATTGGAAATTATTGTTAATAGAAATGCCATAAAAAGAACTGTCTCAGAGGCAAACTTTATTGTTTCAATATAAGGTTCTAAAAATACAGGAATTTAACAATTCCGGTGGAAAGCCTTCCTTCTTAAATAAAAGAGAAAAAAAAATCTATTAAAAGCCTAGGTGAACCATATATTACATTTCCCCCCCTTGAGAATATTTAGTCAAGATATTTAAAATTTATTATAGAAAGTTTTAAGCATTGGTAGTAGACTTAATAACAAATACTGTCCTCTATGGCTTCATCATGACATTCGTCTTTAGTAACTACCCATATTTTGCTAACTCAGTGTTGTTTTAAAATGGCTTTTTAACATCATAAAATTGTCTTATTGGGACATATTTTCTTTTTGGCATCTGGAAATAACTTGTTTGTTTTGGGACCATATTGGGTCATTTATAAAAGGTTTTTAAAAGTAATTTCTATCTTCTGAAATTTATCTACAAACTCTATACATTGAACAGCAGTAGTAGAAATAAAGTCACCCAGGCTGCATGTGGTGACACACACCTGTAAATATAGCACTCTGGAGGCTGAGGCGGGAGTTATGGTGAGTCTGAGGCCAGCCTGGCCTGCATAGTGAGCTTGTTTCAAAATGGTTGACCACTTAGCTTCTTGTAGGCCCTCTTAGTCTTCCCTGTGTGACTTTTGTGACTTTATCATGATAACACACTACTAATAAAAACAAAGTCTTATGCTGTATGCATTTGGCAGATCATTCTAATGCTTCCAAGTTGTTGCCTTGCTTTCATAGTTACGAACTTTAAAAGCTAAACATTTCCCCCTCTTTTTGATAAAGGTCTTGCTGTGTAGCATCTACTGCCTTCCCCTTTCTGTGCAGCCCCAAATGGCCTTAAATTCCTCATCCTTTACACTGTGCACTATCATGTCTGGCTCTTTTCTTTTCTTTTTTCTTTTTTAATTTTAAATTATAATTTATTCTGATCATACTTGGCTCTTATTGTGGTGTTAGAACTCAGGGCCTTGCATATGTTAGGCAGCTACTCCACCACTGAACTGAATCCCTACCTCTGACCTTTTGTTTTTATAAGCATTTTCAGGACAAATTCCAAGGAATGAGAATACAGGGTAAAAAGTTATGAATATTTTTTGGGGTTTTGAAATGTATTACCATCCTGGAAAAGAAAAATGTTGAGTCTGTTTATTTTCATTACATGTTTATCCCCATTTTTTCATCTGTTGCTGAGTTACTACATGCATGCACACATGCACACACACACCTGAGTGCTATAGAATAATCTCTGTTTTCCAAGTTACTGCCAGGACTAATAAAAACATTTAGGCTTAACTATCCATTCCTCCTATCTGCCAGGGATAAAGGTGCTGAGGAGCAGTGGGGTGCAAGTAGGAGGGCCTTCCCCCGATCCTGCCATCTTGAGACCTGAGATGCCTTGTTTGTTTGTTTCCACAGGCAATGTTGTGAACATCCAGACAGGCCATTGGGTTGGAAAGCAGAGCGGCTTGGGTGCTGGGCTGGATTCCTTCTATGAATACCTCTTGAAATCTTACATTCTTTTTGGAGAAAAAGAAGACCTAGAGATGTTCAATGCAGCTTATCAGAGCATCCAGAGCTACCTGCGAAGAGGGTGTGTGTCCTTGACATTGCTTGTTTGCTGTACCATTCAGAAATGTTCCTGCTCTGCTTTCTGTTACTGTTGTTATTGTTATAATTATTAATGTATTTTATTGGTTTTGGAGAGGCTTATGTGCCATGGTACATGTGTGGAGGTCGGAGGGACAGCTTGCAGAGATTGGTTCTCTCATACCATGGTAGTCCAGGAATGGAATCTGAGTGTCTAGGCTCGATGACAAGCATCTTCACTTCTCAGTTCTGGCCAGCTGTCTTCTTATGGTGTCCCTGGGTAGCCCTGCTTGGCCTCATTTGGACTCAGATTTGCAGTAGTCCTCTCACTTCTGCTTCTGAGTGCTGGCATCGCAGCCGTGTTCGACCACACTCGGCCAAGGTCTTGCTCTTTAGCCAGGCTGGCCTGCAGCAGCCTCCCATGTGCTGGGGTACAGGCGTGAGCTGCCATGCCAATTCCATTTCTCTTAGTATAAACTTCCAGGGTCTCTGTGTTCTTACTTACTATCTCTCTTAATCGGTTGTTAGCCATTTTGGGGTTTGCCATTGTGTACTGTAGTCCCCCAAACCTTAAAATACCTCACAGTTCCTAAGGGACAGAGATCTGGGAACTGGGGAGTCATTGGGTTCTGTCCAGGATCTCTTAACCTCTGGAACATTCATTCCTCCAGCCCCAGAAGTGTCCTTTATATGTACGAGTCAGCGGATAGTTACCACCAGCCCCCGCCCCTGCTCACAGTCTGTTTAAGACAGTGTTTACCTTTTTTCCAGTACTGTCACAGTGACTTTAGAGACTGTCTATAGACAAGCTGTGCAAAGCTGTAGAGCCCGCCCCACCAAGCTCTCCCTTCCCCGGGGCGTTTCTCTGTACATGTACGTGGAGAATGCCTAGTGCAAGTAATAGCTTCCGAGCTTCCAGTTTCATAAGCTTTTGACTCATTTCTCCATCAGCTGCTGTAGGGACCATTTTTTGTGAGAGCTTTTGGAGGCTGGAGAGATGGCTTAAAGGCTAAGGGCACATGCCAGCTTTTGCAGAGGACCCATGTTTTTTTTTCCAAAACCCATATGACCTGTATGTGCTGGAGCATAATCCATAACTCCAGGTCCAGGGTGTCCGATGCCTTGTTCTGGCCTCGCTGGCACCCACATGTACATGCTTGAATCACCATGTAGACCCTCAACACACACACACACACCAAAAGCAAAAGCCCAAACTTAACCTCTCGCCCAAAACGAAACAAAAACATAAGGTTTTTTGGCTAGAGTTGTCACTTTTGCTTTGCTTCTCTCTTTTCCTCAGTGTCGGGTTCTGGAGAGTAATTGTTGCTCCAGCTCCTTCAGTGATTTTGTCAGACAACCCTCGAACTGCAAATGTAGATTGCGTTGTGATTGTGAATATCATTGTTATGCAGAGACTATGCTGATTTCCTGGGTCATTGCAGTTTTACTACTTTTTGCTGAAGTGTGCTCTTTGCTTTCTGAGACTTGCTATCCTCCTGCCTCGTTCCTGAGTGTGGTGATTGCAGGCATTCACTGCCATTCCCCGTTCATTTTAGCTTTACAAAATACTGAAGTAAATTGAGTAGAAAGCTCTCAGTCCTGCCTTGATGCATCCCTACAGGCCTAGTTTTTACAAGGTTGTATTTTTTCTGTACCAGAGAAGAGACTCTGAGCAGAATAAAACATGCTTCCCACTTGGTCAAAGCCAGCACAGACCTGTTCTGTTACATGTCGGTGCTCTGGAACCCAAATGCCAGAGTGCTTTCTGTAAACTTAAAGAAGTTGGTATTCCACAAAGTCTACGTTTAGAACTAGGTGTCTTATAGACACCTGCAGGCTGTCTTACTGCCAAAGACTTAAGGAAGGAGTTGGGAAAAAATTAGTATTGCTTTTGCTTCAGTGAAACACAGAGAGATAAACTGTGAGAGGAGCAGAGCTGGGGCTCTGTGGAAGACCTTCCTTTCCATCTTTGCTTGTGCTGTTTGGCTCCACAGCCGGGAAGCCTGCAACGAAGGAGAAGGAGACCCGCCACTCTATGTCAACGTGAATATGTTCAGTGGGCAGCTCATGAACACTTGGATTGACTCTCTGCAGGCTTTCTTCCCTGGACTGCAGGTATTTTTCTGAGAAGGGCTGGGGAGATGGCTCAGTGGGTGAGAGTGCTTGCCTTATGAACCTGTGGACCTGAGTTTGGATCTTTAGCACTCACCTGCAATCCCAGGGCTGGGTGAGGGTGGGCAGGGCACAGAAATGAGAAGTTCACTGGGGGTTTACTGTTGCTCGCCTAGCTCCAGGGAACAAGGTGGAGAGTGATAGAGGAGACATCCTGCTTTTGCCTCCAAGTGTAAGCATGAGTACATATCTCACACACACACACACACACACACACACACACACACACACACACACACACAGTTGTTAAGAATAAGCAATTATTGGGAAAGCCCCTTCCCCTCTTTTATCATCAGCACTCTGTGGCTCCTTTGGATTTGGGAGGTTACTAGCACGTCTTGATCCCTCGGTGAAACCAGTCCCTGGACTTGGAAAATTTGTCTGTAGTTTTATGTAATTTGCCAGGATTTTCTCTGTAGGTTCTGATAGGGGATGTGGAAGATGCCATCTGTCTACATGCCTTCTACTACGCCATATGGAAGCGGTATGGGGCCCTCCCTGAGCGCTATAACTGGCAACTACAGGCCCCTGATGTTCTCTTCTACCCTCTGAGGCCGGAGCTGGTGGAGTCCACTTATCTGCTCTACCAGGTAATGGGTTCGCTCACGGTAGTTTGCTGTTGCACAGTGACCTTTTTTGTTTCTGCCTTATTTCTATCTTGCTACAGGTCACTTCTTGATTTTGTAGGATGGAGAAAGTATCTGCAACTTAATATGCTTTTAACATCACATTTAGTAAAAAAAAAAAAATCCTGTTTTTATTATGGGCTTATGTTTCTTATCTTTAAATACTCAAGGGATGATTGTGTTCTCTAGGTTTGTCTGACAGCCCCCACCCCAGTTCTCTGGTTTGCAAAAACACATTGATACAAAAATACTTTTTCATCCATCTACCCTTCCTTCCTTCCTTCCCCTCCCTTCCCCCTCCCTCCCTCCTTCTCTCTCTTTTTCTCACTCTGTTTCCCTTTTTCTTTTTCTTTCTTTCTTTTTTTGGTAGAAAGGCGCATTTGTTTGTATTTTTTTTTAAGTGGGCTTTTATTTTTGTAGAATCACTCAGTAACAGAGGAAATGTTACTATGAAATGTCTCCTTGATAGCTGAAGCCTGATACAAAAACGTTTCACATGCTCTACATAGTTTCACACAGTCGCAAACCTATCAACGTAAGCAAAGCTGGCTCTAGGGAGCTTATCAGGTATGAGATAGGTGCCTGTAGTTCACCAGGACCCTCATTCCTACAGAGTCTGATAGTAGGATTCATTCTGTGCTTTGGATTTCTTAAAAAATATATACTGAACTAGAAGGTACTGCGTGTGTGTGTGTGTGTGTGTGTGTGTGTGTGTGTGTGTGTGTGTATGTGTGTGTGTGTAGTAGGGGAATGTAATGAAACTGATATTAATATTCATCTCAAAAGACCTCACAAGGTTTAGAGGGAAGAGGTGATCTTAGACGTGGTTTCTCTGAGCCTGGAGTAAAGTGAAGCTGTGTGCGCTCTGAAGATGTCGTCCCTGCTGTTGTGTGGCTTGTTGTCAGCTCAGCCCTGTTGCCTGTGGGCTTAATACCTCTTTGTTATTTTCACTTCATCCTTGTCCACTGTGCTCTTAGCATCCAGAGGAATCTTCCACTTTGTCCTCTGAGGCCATCCCAGGCTCTCAAACTAGAGGCAGCCAACATGCTGCTTGGCTCCTGGTGTTGCCATAGGTTGGCAGTAGGCATGCATTAGAGTTAAGGAGTCAAAGTCTCATCTTTGAGAGAATTCCCTCCCCTGAAAAAACAGCATGTGATAGAGGAGTGAGTATCTGAGGCCAGATTTTCTGTGATTAGAGGAAAGTGCTCAGGCCTCTTTTAGAAAGGACTATCATCCCCTTGCTGCCCCTCACAGTGCAGTAACTGCAATGACTCAGAGTCCTGTTCCTTGTGTTTGCACCTTAAGTTTCCAGGGAGTTTTGAGGCAAGATAGGAAGTGGACTTGTTCTCTGATATATACTGTACCCGTTGTTTCATTTTGTCTATGGTGGGCATCAGTAGAGCCAAAGTAGTGCTCTGCCCTGGCGCAGATTTCCTAACAGGTAAGCACATCACAGTGAGGTGTACAGATTTCCTAACAGGTAAGCACATCACAGTGAGGTGTACTGAACACCTTCATCAGATGAAGTGAATCTGGCTCTGCTCCTTCCTTTAGCTGGGGGACCACCCAACTCCTCAGGGAGCTCCTCCTGTCACACGATGTGTGTTAATGATGTCTCTTCCAGGCCCTTCCTGCATAATGTTCTCTTGTGTTCTGTCTAGGCAACCAAGAATCCCTTCTACCTCCATGTAGGAATGGACATCCTGCAGAGCCTGGAAAAATACACAAAAGTCAAGTCAGTCTTCTGAGCCCCTTACTGTTTCTGAGCCCCTTACTGTTCGGGTGCTTGTGCTTGCCTGAGAGTCATTCTGGAGAAATGTTACTTTAAAAATTTTAAATTAAAAAATTAAAATTAACTATCTATATTTATATGAAAATGTTTTATTTATGAAATTTATGTGTATGAATGTTTTAACTGCCTGTGTATCTGTGCCTGGTACCCTTGGAGGCCAGAAAGGGCATTGGCTCCTCTGTGACTGGGTCACAGATGCCTATGGGCTATGGGTGCTGGAAATTAAACCTGGCTCCTCTAGAAGAGCAGCTAGTGCTCTTAACACCTACAACATTAATTTATCCCCCAAGCGTGTTTGTTTTTGTAATAATCTAATTATGTCTGTGAGTATGTGTGTGAGGACTTGCAGTTGGTTGTGAGCTGCCCACTGTGGGTACTGGGAACCAAAACATGGTCCACAGTAAGAGCACTGCATGCTCTTACTGCTGAGCCAGCTCTAGTCCCTTAGTGATGTTTAAAAATTGTGTTAATTTATTATGTGTGTGCATGCATGTTAGAATGTGGGAGGAGGGGTGCCACATGGATGCCACCATAGTGCATGAGTGGAGGTCAGAGAATAACCTACAGCAATCTTTTCCATTTCTACCCTGTTTGAGTCCTGGGGATTAGACTCAGGTTTAGTGACAAGGGAATCATCTCTCCTACCAGAAAATAGTATTATATGTATTTCAAATGTGTAGTGCACATGATTAATGTTAGCTTTCTAGAGAAATGGTTTACCTTTTGATAAAGCAGAATTTCTCCATTATAGTGGAAATTGCATTTTTATGCCCACCCCTTGTGTAAGATTTGAGCAAATGGTGTTCTTTTTGAGATATTTGCTTTTATGCCAGCAATTCATTAAAGCCCTTAAGCAGCATAGAAGATGTTAGGAGTGGAAGACTCTTGTGATCTACACCTATAGGTCGCCACAGTGAACACTGAAGTACCCATGTTGAGAATCTTTCCAATATAGTTGTTACATTTAAGCATATGGTGTGTGTATATGTAAGCGCACACACATATAAAAACACGTACTTTGATTTTGTAGCCTGCCTTTTTTGTATATTGTGCAGAAGTATATAATAGAAAATACTGTTTCATGTTACGCCAGTAATAATGCATAATTTAAATCAGCCCTTCTAAGTTTATTGCCAGTCACTTTCATGATGCCCCATTTGGCTTTTGTTAAATACTCCCCATTGTCCTTCATCCCAAGCGTGGAGCTAACCTGACAAGAAGCAATCTAAGCATGCTTTCAAGTAAGTTTACAAACTAGTCATGCTACATTTAAGAAGGAAGGGAGGAAGGAAGGACTAGCCCTTGGACCTAGCACAGTTACATTTTATGATGTGTTGGAGAGGTAGGTTGATTCTCATGGTAAAGAATATTCTGACAGGCAATGAGTACAAGAAGAGGAGCCTGAAGCAGGGCTAACTGGACCTTTATTTTGTAGATGCGGGTATGCCACACTGCATCATGTCATTGACAAGTCGAAAGAGGACCGGATGGAGAGCTTCTTTCTTAGTGAGACTTGCAAATACTTGTATCTGGTACGTGTGTTGCAGGATTAGCCAGAGGTATTTTGTGCTGCGGAGAGCAAATGTTTGTGTTGTCTTTTTCTCCAACATATATTTACTGGTTGCCACTTTCTGATGGACATTGTACATTTCCAGAGTTACAAGCTTCCTTAAGATTGAAGGATAGTGCTGTCTGCCTTCATTTGTCATGCTACAGAACCGAGCTCACGGTTAAGAGCTGTGGAAGTGCTGGTGTCCAGTGATAGAGAACCAGCTCTGTGGTGGTGCTCTGCAGCTTTCTGAGAGGAGGAAGCAGGGTTCTCTTTCACTTCCCCTGGGATATTGGACATTGAGCTCAGAGCCTGGGCAAGCCAGGCAGGTATTTTCCCACTGAGCTACACTCCCAATCTGGGAGTGGTATTTGTAGCTCTTGACATGGTGGTGCTGGCTCAGACAGAGAGCGAGCTGTCTCCCGGTCCCCGTGCATATGTTTAGGCATGCCTTTGTGTATGGGGGGAGGGGAGACTTTCTGGGCCTGGCAGAGACCCTGGGATTACATGGTTACTCTTCGTTCTACCTTTTGGGAACTGCAGCTTACGCTGAGAGGTCAGCTAACTTGCCTGAGGCCTTGGGGTACCCACATGGCTGGACTAAGGCCTGAGCCATGTCCATTGCTCTTTCAGCTTCTGCCTTCTGTCACAGACATGTGTAGCATCGGTATGCTCATTGTGTGTGGCCTCTCTTCTATCATACACATCTGCACACAAACAACACTTGGAAGGCACAGAGGGTTGGGAGATTCAGAGACGGCAGCAGTAATGTTAGGTTGTGTCCCATAGTTCGCTGGGAATAGCTAGGTCGGAATGACCCTAGGGTCCCTGTTAAGAATTCCTTTACATTGTACACGAGGATTTGAAGAAAATGGGCCTGAGAGTTTAATTTTGACAATGCCTGCACTGATCCCGTGTGATGCCAAGTTTTGGATAAAGTGATGGTCGAAATCTATGTTCTTCCCCTCCGGTGTGTCTCCTTATGGTCTGGGAATATATGAGGTGGAAGGTAGGTAGTTCTAGCGTTAGCTGTGGGGACTTTAGGGGCGTCCTTATAGACGGCTGTGCTTGGGTCCTGGACCTGGGGTTTCTGGTTCTCTGGTTTGGGATAGGGTGCGAGGGTTGGCACATGAGGCATCCAAGTTTAAACAAAAATAAATCCTGCATTGCCACCCTGGGCTGATATTCAGTGCCTTTATATGCAGTTTTGCTCTGCAGCAGCTTAGCACTTTTGCTGTTAGTGCTGTTACCACTTGTAGTTTCTTGTTAAAGCTGGTTCTGGGGATTGAGTCCAGGGGCTGCATGCTCTGTCTGTAAGGGCTTATCAGAGCTGCATCCCAGCACTAGAACCTCCCTCTCCCTTGCTTCCTTCCTTTCTTTTCTGCCATGGCTGGCCTCATATTCATAGGGATCTATCTACCTCTGACTCCCTAGTGCTGGGATTAATCTTCTGTGCCACTGTGCCCAGCCAACCCTGGTTTTCTCATTGCCTCTTATTCTCTGTCTCTAGCTGTTTGACGAAGAGAATCCAGTACACAAATCTGGAACCAGATACATGTTTACAACAGAGGGCCACATCATATCTGTGGACAAACGTCTTCGGGAATTGCCTTGGAAAGAATTATTGGAAGATGGGGAGCAGGACCAAGAGGAAAAGTTTGTGCACAGGCCTAAGTCCCAGGAGCTCAGAGTCATTAACTCCAGTTCTAACGTGAGTTGCTTTTTCCTCTGCAGGTGGAAAAAGAATATATTAACTCCTTTAGCACTCAAAGTTCTACATGAAATAAATGACATACTCAGATTGTGTAATTTGGCAAGAGTTCATAAAGGGACCATTTATGTAGGTGCCACTAGGATGTAGAGGATTTGTCTGCAGGGGCAGGTAGAGAATAGTACAGTATCCTGGAAAAGTAGTCCTGTGAGAAGAGAGGCGGCTGGCAGGTCCCATTGCTTAGATCTGGGACCAGTGACTTTCAGGGAGGAAGCCACAGTATCAACACTTCATCCTTCCCCATCTCTTCATCTGATGTGGGGTGATGTAATTGTTTTATTTTGGTGTAAGATTTTGTATACTAATGTAGTACATGCTGGCAGTGGACTCTGGGTAATGGAGGCTGGCCTCGAACCTCTGCTTCTACTACCACTAACTCCCTAAATTTACAGATGTATGTCCACATGCCTCACTCTCTTCTGTGACCTCTTACTGGTGGTCCTCCTTGGCTGCTTCCACCAGTGGAAGAGGAGTATAGGTGCACAGGGGAGACTTCCAGCAAGGCTGCCTGCCACGCACAAGCAGGACAGGACAACGGTCTCTTTGTAAATCACCTTGTTGATTTGTATTTTGAGACATGATCTCATGTGGCCTTCACTGTCTTCAAACTCACTGTGTATTTGAGTCAGGTCATTGATTCATGACATTGGCAGTGCCTGGAACCGGTTTTGGTACAGCTGGAGGCTGGAAGTTGTGCTGGCCCCCTCAGTGGACAAGGCCAGGGTTGCTCTGCTGACTACCCTCTCCTACACAGGCCTGTTCCCATAACAAAGAGGCGTCTGCTTCACATGTCACTGGCCATGGCTTCACATTTCCTGGGTTTCTAATTCACATCTCACCTGTCCTCATACTTTTGTCTTTGCAGTGCAATCGTGTTCCTGATGAGAGGAGATACTCTCTGCCCTTGAAAAGCATCTACATGCGCCAGATTGACCAAATGGTTGGCCTGATTTGACCTGCTCACCTCATTGTGGCCAGACCTTAAACCAAACCCAAGCGTACCAAAATCTCCGTGGAAGGGGTGGAGTCTGTCCATCTATGACGCTGTAGAAGTTTCTTTCCAGCTCTTACTCACCTCTGGTTGATTCTTGCACTTAGTGTTTTCCTTCTGTTTAATAAAATACCCTATTTTTTTCCGAAGGATATTAGAAATTGGAAGCTACGTGGAGAGCTTCTTGTGATATGCTGATGTTCTTAAGCACAATGGATGTTACCTCTTTGGATTGTTCTTCCTAACTTCATGCAGAGAACCCCGGTCTCCTCGCTTTCCTCCACTTAACTGTGCTGAAGTATTGCTACCTCTTTGCTAGAGGATCAGGAATGTAATTCCTGGGCAAAGGTCCTGAGGTTCACTTGGCATCACTACTTACTGCAGTGAAAGTGTCATCCTTTCTCTCTCTTATGGAACCATTGGGCTGTCTCCAGAACAGCCAGCCATGATTTTGGATCACATGGGGAAAATTCACCTGGTTTATTTACATCTTAAATTTATTCAGTGTTACTTATTTTAGTGAAATGGTCTAGCCAGAAGTCTGACTGGCAGCCTCTGAAGTGAAGCCTCCCAGATCCTTTTGTACTGTGTTTAGGATTTATTTTGAGCATCAACTTACCTGAAGAAGTCCCATGGTTCCAGAACCGGGCGCCTTCTAGAGAGAGGAAACTCTGGGGCTTCCATCTCATACGTTTCATAACTCAGGATGCTCAGTGCTGACCATCTTTGGGTTAGACTTCTGTTTTTGTTGGCTTATGTATAGTGCCAATTAGCTAATCAGGGACGAAGAAATGATCAGATGACTTTCTGACATCCTTGAGCCATTTCTCTGTGTGATATGGGCTTTAGATTAGTGCCTTATGGGTTTTTGTTTGGGCCATCGGCTGTCACACCCACTGCTTCGGACAGCTTGTTTTGTATTGCCATCTGATGGGGTCAATAAGGAGCAGGGCGGGTGGAAGGAAGATCCCTGGAAGTCAGCTTGTCAATCTTTGCCTTTCAGCCTGTGATTTTAGCCAGGCTTAAAGGAGGAAATTATGAGAAAGTGTTTTTTGTTGTTTCTTTGCTGAAATACAAAGCTCTCTGGATTTGCACAGACTGTTTCTAAGAAGCATACCTGAGCTTGAACCCTGCCTTGGCTTCCTTGCATTGTGACAGGGTGAAGGGCATCCTAGGCAAAGGGTGGGAAGTCCTTGAGAAAGTCGGTTCAACCTCACATATCTTATGTCTTCCCTCTGCACTGTTAATGTACACTCAAAAATATTTCATTCTAGTCTCCTTGAGCTAGGAAAAAAGACTCATCTGAATCATTGGATTTTTAGTCAAAAGGGAGAAATTATATTCTTTCTTTAAAATGTACTGTTTTGAAAATAGATACATCATTCAGTTGCTTGACATTTTTAGAGAGGGCTTTCAGTAGTCAGTGTCACCTTTTAAACACTATGCAATTGGTTTTATTTATTTGTTATGAATAGTGAATGTTTCTGTTTTCTTTTGATTTCACAAGCATTGTTCTGTGCATCCATAGTGTCTCATCTACTGTATAGAAAGCATTCTCTGAGAAGATTATCAGTTTTAAATATGTTTGTTAAGTCAGTAAAAGTGTTAAACATGCGTGCACGGGTGTGTGTGTGCACGCACCCCTTTTTACCTTTGTTCCAGGATCATTCACATGACTGTGAATGACCCACTGAAGACCTGTCATGGAAAAGCACACTTTCTTGATGCTTCTCTTTTTTTCTGCATCTCTGTCTGGTTTCTGTGGCAACAGTGGTTTATGTCAGCACCCAACAATCCTCTCATCTGGGCTCTTCATCTGTCGCTCTCAAGAGCTTGCTCAAGCAAGCATGGGCTCTTCTCCCTGTGCTCTTGGGATAATGATCTATGTCTGGAAGCACCGTGGTGCCTTGTGCTGCCAGTGGGTCTCAGGGTACAGACAGACATGCAATGTATTTTATTAAGTCTCAAACCCTCTTGACTTTTTGGTACTCGATTATTCACCTATTGACAAGTAAGACAAGGCCTATAAATCCTAGTTATTGACCTTCTAGACGACACAGGCCAAAGTCAGTGATTTGCGGAGCCGCTTGAAGATCACTGTCTAGTGCCAGTCATATAAAGAACATTATTTGAGTCAACTTCAAAGCTGACTTGCTTGCTCTCTGAAAAAAATCAAAATGTTAGCAACCGTGATGTATTTGCAGTATGTTTGCTGTTCCTTCCAGTTTGTGTGCTGGAATATGGGTAGAAATTTTCTAACGCACTGCTTTGTTACAAGAGTAGCTGGAATGTGAACAGGTATCTCCGCCATGCCTGTTTTCCCAGGAGTAGCCAGCATCCAGTGTCCGCTTTGAGCAACATGTTCAAAGGTGCAGAGTGTGTAGCAAGCTGCCTTATGGTTAGGTGTGGTGGAGCCCATTTCTACAACCAACAGACTTGCCTTAGCTGTTCTAAACACTGTGACAGAGGAACTCCATTCTCCTGGGAGAGGAGGTGACAAAGGAATGCATGGTGGCTCCCATGGCTTTGGTTGCTGTGTAGAAGCGGCTTGTTTTCCAAAGCCTCCCTTAGTTTCTTCCTGCTCTTGGCCAGAACTTATTGTTACTGGATTCCTAGTTCTGTGTCTGGGCTTTTATTATCTTGGATTGCAGACTCACCACATACATGACATTCAAAATAGTTTTCTGTGTGTTGAAGAGGAAACATGTGAGGGCAGTACCTGTGCAGCTGGTTGCCCATGTTTTACTGGTGTGATTAAATGCGGTTGTCTCCATCCTGTCTCCTCTCACCGCTGTGGAAGAGGAATCTCGCCACCTTCCCACTCTGCTCAGTGAGTGGGTGCCAGCTGTAGTTCTTCCCTTTGGATCTTGTGGAGTGTACATTGGACATCCCTTTCTTCAGGGCTGGGAGCTCTTGTTCTCCTGACATGTACAAATGCACTGCTGGGCACAGGATGGGGCTCAGTCAACTTAGTCACAGAGTGGCTGAGCGTGGACTTGAGAAGAAGATGCTGATCCTTGCTTCTCTGTTCCTGGCTGTCCATCACCTACTGTAGTGCCTCTTTCCTGCAGGGCAGGGACCCTCATGAATTGGAGAAGGTGATGTGTGGGGGCTGTTTGGTCTCAACTCTACAGGGCTCAGGCTTATGGTCCCTCTTGAATTTGGATGTGACTCTCCTAAAGACATCAAGAACCTGTGAAACCTTGCTTCACCCTTTCCTCTTCTGAGAGGCAGAAAAATAACACTTTTAAGGGTGTTTTGTTTTAGTGTTAAATAGGAAACCACAAACTGTGTTTTTATTTATTACATACACAAAAAGTAAATCTGTTTCTATAAAACAAAAAGTCTAGAGTTGGAAACTCTGTGAAAACTTACTGAGATGCACAATTATTTCTCTCTCTGTGATGTGCAATATGCTTGGCAACCATAGATGATATTTCATGTTTAATCTGTAAATAAGAAATGTATTTAAATTAAATGGGAGATTTTTGTAAAAGGACCAAATGTTCTTTTATAAATGTACTAAGGAATATCTTGCTCTTTGAAATTTATTAGGATTTTTATGAATAATTTTTATTAAAAGATTCTTTTTGAGTTGTCACTGTGTTTCTCCTTTGCATACTTGGATGTATTCATTTTGAGTAGGACAAGAGGAAAATAATTTAGAGAAATCTTAAACTTCGATGACTAAAATCTTTAGGGTGTTTTGTTTTTCCTTTTTTTTTTTTTTTTTGAGGTTTTTTTTTTTTTTTTTTTTTGAGACAAGGTTTCTCTGTGTAGCCTTGGCTGTCCTGGATGTTTTGTAGACCAGGCTGGCCTCAAACTTACAGAGATCCACCTGCCTCTGTTTCTGAGTGCTGGAATTATAGGCATGTGCCACTGCACCCAGGTTGTTTTTTTGTTTTCTGTTTTCTTCTATTTTTTTTTTGTTTTGTTTTTGAGACAGGGTTTCTCTGTGTAGCCCTGGCTGTCCTGCAACTAGCTGTGTAGACCAGGCTGGCCTGGAACTCACAGAGATCCACCTACCTCTGCCTCCCAAGTACTGGGATTAAAGGTGTGTGCCACCACTGCCCGGCTTGTTTTGTTTTTCTTAATAGCTATGCTTTTCTGGGGGTTTCTCTCCAGTAATCTGTCACAACTTTCTTTTTCAATAATGTCCTTCATTTGTGGACAAGACCCTGTTTGTCATGTGTCCCATTGCCTTTTACTACTTTCCCATCCAATGGTTCAATCTCTGTTTGGTACTAGTTACCTGTGTTCTGGGACTGGTTCTCTCTTGTCCTAAGCAAGGCACCTCATATCTTCTCTCTGTAGTCAAGATGGGCAATGGTGCTGGGCAGTGAGGGTACATACCTGTAATCCTCACTCTCCTGAGGCTTGAGATCTTTGAGGCTAGCCTGAGCTACATAATGAGAACCTATCTTTAAAAGCAAAATGCTGCCATCTTGCTGGTGATGTAGGGAACACTGTCCTCAGGGAAATCTTGGAGAGCTTATAAAGGTCTGCCTTCCCTCCTTGCACTGCTCTCTCAGATCCTGGTGGTAAAGTTATTTGTGGCATTTCAGGGTCCCATCTTTGGACCATAGGCAATTCTGAAAAAAAAAAAAAAATCTGAAAACTGAGCAGTGTCGTACGGTTCATGAACACATACATGCACAAACTTGCTCATCACACACAAAAATAAAATCTTCTTTAAAAGTGCTTTACCATTGTAATGTGTGGCTGTTTGTGAAGTGCAATGGGTTTATAACTATTCTCAAAACCACAGTGCTCCAAGTTAACAGACAACAGGTGAAAAGCCGTGCATACTGTCTGTTGTGGCTATCCAGTTTTTCCAAGGTTCAAGGTCTCAATAATTGTGAGCATACATCTTAGGCTAGACAGTATTTAGTGCTACAGAGCAGTCTTGTAAAAATGGAGCATTAAGGGTTGAGAGCAATGGACTGTGGGTCCACCGTGTGTGGGCTACAGTCTTAGCTTCACTCTCTCTAGTAAGTGGAGGTTTTCCCATTTGCATGTTATTCCTGGACTGAAATGGCTCATTATTTTTTGCAGTAGTGCTTCAAGCCAGGCCTCCCAGAGCCATTTCCTGATGGTAAGAAATTACCCTGAATATCTCTTGGCTCTGCATTCCTGAACCCAATGGCAGCCTTTGCCTCATTGCATATACACCTCGGAAAGCCTAAGTATTCTTTCTGTTTGAGATTCAGGAAAACCATTGGCCCTAGAAATGGCTCGCTTACTTTTCTGGCACAAAGTACCATATTTCTCACAGTTAATACACCAGGCATTTTGAGGCTTTTGGTTTGGTCACAGTCCCATTGCAAATGACCACATTTCCCGAAATTGAAGCATGGGCATTTTGATATCTGAAACCTCTAGTTATAGCTTGACCTATTAGCATGGTCCACGTTAGAACCAATACCAGTTGTATCCCTTATCCATTAGTTCATACACACTACTCTTGCCTTTTGTGGTCTAATAAACTTTTTACATTTGCCATTTTCATTTTCAGCCACCATGGTGTGATACAGCTTTGTTCAGAGCTGATACTAATTTTTTTTTTTTTTTAAATCAGTGAAGGCTTCTCCAGAGGCTTGAATAATCTTTGTAAATGAGATGTACCCTTTGCCTCAGCTCTTCAGCTTTGTCCCAAGCTCTTAAAGCTGCTAGGAGATACTGTTCTATAATGTTATCAAGTTGAATCTCGTATATCAGGGTGCCATTCTTCACATAGCAACTAGTTTTTTCTTCACTATATTTATTCCCCTCCCTCTATTTTGCTGTTCAATATTCACACCTTCCCTCAACCATATTAACCATTGCAACTACAGACTGGCCTCCACTACAGCTGCTACCAATCTTTTCCAGTCTTTGGGAATAATTCTATTTTGAGTAGTCCAGTTATTTAGATTTTTTTTTTTTTTTTTTTTTTTTTTTTTTTTTTTTTACATAAGGCGAGTGCATCTCATATAGAATCATGGTCTCTTTAAAATGCCTTAGATGTATCATTTCTATAGGATACTGTCCTATCTCATCATAACTGTTCTACATCATCAGCAGGCATATGCTGTATGGGACTACTGGGAAAGCTAATGATGATCTTGTAATCTCTAACTTTGGCAGTGCTGTCGTTCCAAGATTGACCTTTTCTTTGGAAACGGGGTTTCATCAGATTGTCTTCCCAATTTTTCAGTTATTCTCTGACCCCACTGCCCATCAACACAGTTTCTTTCCCTCTTTGCTCCTGCAGGAAACTCCCACTCTTGCTCTGTGACCAGGACTGAGCCTTTCTGTTTTCTCTAGTGCTCCTTGCTTCCCAAGTGCTTCTACCCACAACCTCTCCAGTTGCACAACCAACTCTGCAACCCTTTCAGAAACAAGAGAGCAGAGTGACCCTTTGTTTTCCCGTATCAGCTATTTTTTTCCCTTAGGCCCTTCCCCTCACAATTGCTTAGTGAGTCTTTCAACCTTTACTGAAACGGAATATGCAAAAAAGAAAAAGAAAAACAGAAAATCCCATCTGGGAGCAAGCAGGTGATATCTCAGTGATAACAACTACAATGCATTTTTTGCTGGCCTCACTAAAAAAAAAATCTTTCATCCTCTGCCAGTTCCTCTATGGCATTTTAAATAAAATTTACTATTTTTCTTTATCAAACCCCGTGTTTGGGTGCTACTTATAGATAGTCTTTTGCTACTTTGTGGTTTATTCTTTTTCCCATTCTTTATCCCCCTGGCTTTAGCCCCTAATGCTAAATAGATGAGCAACAAGGAGAGAAGAATTAGGAAGATCCCTGAATCTAATTCTTTTCCTGTTTCTTCTTTGACCATGGTTACTAGCAAACCACAACCATTTTCCCCAGAGGACCAGCAACCCCCAGTGCCCCTCCTCCCACCTCTTGGGGCCCTAGCATTTATGTGCCCTCTGAAGGTGTCCCAGAATTCCAAATGTCACACAATAACAAAAATTATCTGCAGCTGGTAAAACTGCTTCTGCTAGAGCACGGGGATGGTCAGCTGCTGTGAACAGTTAGAACCAGACCCATATCCTACACCTGGGATTAAGATGAAAGCAACATTCTTATAAAATTTCGTTGTTTTTAAAAAAGAAACCAGCATTCCAGAATTCACAAAATGCTACTCTAGTCATATCCAGAAGATGATATTTCCATATCCAACTCTTACATTCTTTCAGCCCCGTCTTCCACTGTTTTCCAAGCTTTGGGGCGGGGGGTAAGGTGGGGGTATTGATGTCCTGTTCAGGGCTAGCAGTTTGGATACCTTCAGTTTCTCTGTCTATCATATGGGATAGCTTATTTACATAGGATGGTTGTAAGGATTGGGACAGATTCCTATGTGTGAAACACAACATTTGACAGGTATAGGGTTCCTGTGTTTCCTGTCACAAAGGTCAAGGTGCATTTCTTTCCCAGGATAAGCCTTTGTGTAAATTTTATGTTTATGTGTGTTTTAAAGAGTAGGCTTGCATATGTTGAAGTCAGTGGACAATTTGTGGGGGTTGGTTTTGTCCTTCATCATATAGGTCCTATGGATTGAAGTCAGGCTTAAGTCAGGCTTGGTTACAAGTGCCTTTACCCAGCCATCTTCCAGGACCCCTAGAGTATATTTTTTAAAAGTGTGTGTGTGTGTGTGTGTGTGTGTGTGTGTGTGTGTGTGTGTGTGTTCCTAGATTAAGCCCAGGACTTTAAGTAAGCATTCTGTCACTGAGCTATCACAAGTACCTTTTTTATATTTTATTTTTGTGATCCTCCTGTCTCAGTCTCTCAGGTACTTGAGATTGTAGGTGTGTGCCATCATACCCTAGTTTAAACAGTTAATGTAGGAGGGGTAAGTATGTGGGCCAGTCTCAGAGTCCTGGTTGGAAATTTGTCTTATCCCTTCTGAGTGTGTGGCTTGGGTTCAGTTGTTACCTTCATGTAATTTCATGTTCATAGCACCTTTCAGGGTTCTGAGGATGGCACAGTAAACTACAGTTCCATTTTTGTCAGAACATGCTAGTGGTAGCACAGCATTACTGTGTTACTTCTACCATGTAGCAAGGGAAATATGCTGTCTTCTGTTTTAGAACATGAGGTCTGAGTGATGGCAGGTGATAACTGTGGCCTCATGCCACCAGTCTTTGTGGGACCCACCTGTCGTATGTTGCCAAACTCATATCTCACTGATGGAGGTAAATTCTATTTCTGCATGTCCACTCCTGAATGCACTGGGAAAATGATCTTCCCTGTAGTCAACATTTGAACCAGTTTGGACCAACGATGTCAAGTTCTTTTGGGAACCATTGTTAATTGTCATTGTAGTCTAAGGAAGGAGAGAAATGAGAGGAATGTTCCTAGAGGACACAGCTAAACAGATCTCATCCCAGGGATACCTTGGCAAAGGGTTGGGAGAAGGAAGTTGGGTTGGGCTAATAGACCTGCTTTTGCCTTACAGAACTTTAGTGCTAGGTGCTGGTGCCAGAGCCCTTGATGCTTTGGGAAATAAAGACCTTTCCTCCTCAACTTGGAGTGTTGTGTGTGACTTTGTGGGATATGAAGAAGTTACTTTGAGGAGGGTGGGGGGGCTCTTCACTGAGTCAGCACACAGATAAGCCTGCTTTGAAAAGATTGGTTTTCCTTAACACCTTTGCAAGTTGGATTTTCTTTGGGAACTGGTCTGTATGTGGTGAGCAATCAGATTCCTTTTTTTTTTTTTTTTTAACTGAGTCTTGGTGAAGTTTTCGTCATATACCTCAGTACCCCCACTTCCCTGTCCCTTCATGCCAAGGGCCCAAGGTCTGTGGATAATTACGAGAATCCAGCTCTTGGCCTGCTCCCTGAGAAACAGGACGCTGAGATAAGATCATCAGATAGGTTGCAGGAAATTACTTGGGACACCTGGTGCCTTGGGACAGCCTGCAGTTAAACTGCCATGACAACCCGCTCACGTAGATCTCCTCGTTTCCTCATTGCTTACCCTTTATAAACTATTGCATGAAAAATAAAGTTTGAGAGCTGGATCAGAACCCAGACTTGCTCTCCTTCCTGTCTCCTGTCTCCCCACTTGTCCATCCCCTTCACAGGTACCCGTTGAAGACTCCGCGGGCCAGGGCACCTTCCTATCTACCTGTAGGGGCAAAATTAATGCCATATACTATATGTAATTTATAGTCCGCATTTAATACCGTGTTCTGTATGAGAACTTGTCTCCAGGTGACTTCACTTCTTCCTGCCTTCTGCGAATGACCACGCACTGCCATAAACTAGATCTGCTAGCAGTTTCCAGAAACACCACTGGAGCGATCAGCTGAGATAAAACGACTTCCCTGGAGACTCAGTCTCCACCCAACCTGCCAAAGGAACTATGAAGTTTCCACAGCCACATCTATCCCACCCCTCCAAATCTGCCCAGCCGAAGAATATAAAAAACCCTAAAATTCTACCGTTCGGGATTGCCTGACTCCTGTGTGCAGGTGGACCCCAGCGCTCTGGAACAATAAAGCCTTTTGCTTTTCCATCGAGGCGGTCTCCGTCTCATTTGTTGCTTCCTGGTATAGACTCTCCCGGTCAGAGTCTTACATCTGGTGCATTAGCCCGGAATTGAAGCCCCATTTTAGAGTCTCGGAAGCTCTGGTTCGGAGGACTGCTCGAGCACTGATTAGTTACTGCGGTTTGTCTTTTTTCTGTCACGTCTCTGTGCGGGCTGGCGTCTGTTTTGTCTGTCTCACCCTCTGCCTTTGCAACCTCTTCCCCAAAAGAAAAGAGATTTTTTTTTTTTCATTGAAGCTGTAGTTAGTGTGTCACAGGGTGTCCTATGATGTATCTTTTTGTCCACACATCTTTACTTGCAAATGTTCATTGCAGTGAATCATTGGTCTGTTTTGAGACCTCTGGCTTCTGGTACACTATCTATATTGGATTCTCACCAGACTCCTCTCAGATATCCTGTGGTTTCCTGAGTCATGGAGATTCTGAAACTTTGGATCTGCAGGACTGGCACTTTCTAGCCCTCTAGCAGATTATGGATCTGGTAGATGTTGGGGTGGGCTAACTCAAAGCCCTAGATCTGGGCCTGGGAGGGAGCGGAGTTGGTCAGCCTGTCAGCTCTCCTGTGCCCACACCGCCAAGGTGAGCTCCCCAGCATTGTCCTGACTAGCTCACCCAATGCCACAGCTAGCAAGTGGCAAGGTCAGCTTTCCTGCTTTCATGTCCTTGAGCCAGCTCTACTGTGCTGCCCAGGTGAGGATCAGTGGCCCCTCTCCCGAGTGCTGCAGCTAGTGAGAGGTGGGACCAGATCTCCCACTCTCAGGGCCATCTCTCCGGCCTGCCACAGGCACTAAGTTGGGAGGAAGGCATCTTTCCCTTGTCTATGCTACCCCATGGGAGATGACGTGGGGCCAGCTTTTCCATGATCATTCCCTCAGGGCCTGCTCATTTGCTCCCAGTCACCAGGGTCAGCTCTACTGTGCTGTCCAGGTGAGTAGTGGGGCCAGCTCTCCCACTTGTAGTGGTGGGTGAGGGGTGGAGCCAAGTCAGCATAGTGCCTCAGGCCCCAGTCCAAACCAAGTAAATAGGCCTGGAACATCAACACAGACACAGGCTGCCATAGGACCACAGACCCAGACATGGCCCCTGTTAGCAGCATGGGGCCCAGATGTCCCAATGGTTTCAGGTGGCAGTGCAGGTCACTCAGATCAGCATGTTTCCCTTTGGCAGCATGGCTCTCAGATAGCCACATGGTCTCCAGTGGCAGCCCAGACCAGGGATATCTGCTTGGCCTTTGGTGGTAACTCAGGCCACAGACATTAGCATAGACCTCAGCTGCAACAGGACCATGAACCCAGTCGTGTCCTGGGCCGGGACCTCACCATGTCTTCCTCATATTGTCCTATTTCTTACCACTGTTGAGTTTCCAGTTCCACCATTTTCCACAGTATACGAACCTCTTGGCTTCAATTTCTTTTGCATCTCTCTACCATGTACTCCCACTATGTATGTCTTTCCCATCTCCCCATCATAGAGTTTCTCCATTGTAGTGGTACCCACAGCAGGTGCTTGGGTATCTTTCAGCTGCCATGGGTCTGTGTGGCTTGGGGGTTGGGGAGGTGGGTGTCTTTCTTTGGCATTTGGATTGAGCAATCAGGTTCTGATTTATTTGTAATGCTTAATTACCTGTGTATGTGTTTTGTGTGCGGTATGTACATGTGAGTGTCAGGTACCTGGAAAAAGCAGAAAATGATGTCAGATCCTCTGTAGCTGGATTTACAGGGCCTTGTGAGCCATCTGATATGAGTTCTGGAAATGGAACTGAAATCCTTCTGCAAGAATAGTATGCATACACCCACTGAGATGTCTCTCCAGCCCCCAAACAGTGACATTTAAAAGTTAACAACTATAGAGGGTTTTGTTTGTTTGTTTGTTTTCAGTTTTTGGTGCTAAAAGTAGAACCCAGGGGCTTGTGTGTGGTAAGCATACACTATACCACTGGTCTACAGAGTGAGTTCCAGCACATCATGGCTACACAGAGGAATCTTGTGTTTAGAGACCAAACGAAAAAATAAAAATAAAAAAGTAAAAAGTAAATATATTTTAGTCTTTTTATGTGTATACCTGAATGCATGTGTGTGAACCATATGTGTACGGTCAGTACCCAGAAGAGGGCATCTGATCCCCCTGGAACTGGATTATACACAGTTGTAAACCACTATCTGGGTACTTGGAATCAAACCCAGGTTCTCTGCCAGAGTAGCCAGTGCTTTTAACTGCTGAGCTCTGTATCCTAGCCCTGTGTTGTTATTTTTAAAATTAAGATTGTTATTGGGAAAGTTTCTTTTTATTAGAAGATGGGCCCCTCCAAGTGAATTCTGTATATCTGTGTATAAAACCTTATACATTGCCAGTGGGAAATTAGACTCAAATACTTTTGCATGGGAGGTTGGCATTGTCCTGTGTAGTGGTTTGAAAGAAAATGGCCCCCAGAGTCTCCTAGGGGGTGGCACTGTTAGGAGGTGTGACCTTGTTGGAGGAAGTGTGTCACTGAGGGTGGGGGTAGACATTGAGGTCTTAGAATTTCAAACCAGGCTTGGTGGTCTAATGGTCTATTTCTGCTGCCTGTGGATCCAGATGTAGAACTCCCAGCTCTTTCTCCAGCAGCATGCCTGCCAGCATGTCACCATCCTTCCGCCATGACGATAATGGACTAAATTCTGAACTGTAAGCCAGTTCCACTTAAATGCTTTCCTTTATAAGAGTTGCCATGGTCACAGGGGCTCTTCACAGTAAAAAAAAAAAAAAAAAAAAAAAAAAAAAAACCCTAACTAGGACATCGTGCAAAGTTGAATGCCCACGTGCCCTTTGACCCAGCAGCTCCGTTGTTCCAGGTCCTACTCCAGCTACCAAGAGAGTCACTGCGGTTCCATGCTTAAGCAACCATGTTCAGCAGGGGCAGTGCATATGATTTTTGTCATTAAGATAAAAAACATTTATTTCACGTATATGGATGTCTTGTTTGCATGTATGAATGTGCACCACAAGCATTCTTGGTGTTGTTGGAGGTCAGAAGAGGGTATTGGATCCCCTGTACTGTTGGAGATGGCTGCTAGTGACCATGTAACTGGTAAAAATCAAAGCCAGGTCCTCTACAAGAGTAGCCAGTGCTCTTAACTACACAGCCACCTCGCCAGCCCTGATGCTTTTGTTAAGGCTTTATTGGAGCACAGTCTTGCTCTTTTGCTCATAAACAGCCAATGACTGTTTTGTGATACAAAGACGCTGTAGCTTCCCAGGGTTCAAATATGCACTGTCGGGCTCTTCACGGAAATACTCTCCATTTTCTGTCTTTCAGATGTATGAAACCAGATGATAACTGGGCTATCCCTAGCAACTTGTTTGCCAAGGTAAAAACAGTACAAACCAAAACAACAAAAATAGCACAAAACAAATAAACAAATAAAAAAACCAAGAAAGGTAAAATTACCCTAAGCACACCAGAAGTTATTGGAATAGTACATAACAAAGAGTGAGTAACAATCCAATCATACTTTCTTCATAACCCACTCAATGTAAATCCATTGCTTAGAGCTACAAACAGATGTGGAAAATTATACAAAACATAAGCAACATAAGTTCCCTAAAAATCAGCATAAACTATGTAAATTCTTATAATTCTGTGTTGCTTTCAGTTTCTTCTTTAAAAATAATATTTATTTATTCACTTAGTTATCAGTTCATTTTCAGAATCTGCCAAGTATGATGTATGTACCTCAGGAAAAGAGGGTTGTGGGGTGTGGCAAACAAACAGAAATTTTGGTCTGACCAGCAAGATATTTGTGATGGTAGGCAGCAGAAAACAACAAATGGATGACATAATGCTAAGTGAAGCAGTTTATAGTCCCAGTGTGCTAGAAGGTGGAAAGTTCAGCTTCAGCTATTTAACAGTACTATAAGAGCCAGAGTCGGTGGATACCTGCCCGGGAACAGTTTTTGCTGGGCACAACTGCTGCTATGATTACATGTGCAAGCCCTTTGCAAGATCAGATCATCCATAAGCCAGCCTGGATGTGACGAGGGTTTATGAAGCCCTAGTTGTAACTGAGTAGCTATTGGTGACTGGTGGCAGATGGAGAAACTGTCTTCTTCAGGGGTGTGTTCCCTGAGAGGCTGCTCATGGCCCTGCTCCCATGCACATGCTGCCAGTACTAAGTGGACCCAGTGGTCTTAAAAACAAAGGACATGGAGCTGAGAGGGGAAAATGGTAGAGGGATAGGGGAGGAACTGAAGGGGAGGGTTTAGGGGTGCATCTGATTTAAAAATATGCATGTATGAAGTTCTCCAATAATAAAATAAAAATGGAGGGGAAAATGGAGTATAATAAGCTGGGTGTGGTGGCACACAGCTGTAATCCCAGCACTTGGGGAGGCAGAGGTGGGCAGATCTCTGTGAGTTCAAAGCCACCCTGATTTACAAAATGAGTCCAGGACAGCCAAGGTGACACAGTGAAACACTGTATCAACAAACAAACAAACAAACAAACAACCCCCCAAACAAAACAAAACAACAACAACAACAAAAATGGTTTGGTAAGGAGACAGCCAAAGGACAGACCTCTTTCAGGTGCTTTGCCTAGAGTTGGCAGCTCTGAGGAGATGATATTTGAGCAGAGGTCTGACTGAAGTGGGATGCGTGGGTGAGGAGTGAAGGGGCCTGAGCCTGCAGAATACCCGAAGGCCCCTAAGGTTGACTAAGATGCAGGTATGATGTTTGCTCTTTGTCAGGGTATGATTGCAACCCCTCTTTTCTTTCTGGCTTGTGGTTACAGATCACGCTCAGGTTCCTGACCCACGACACACTTCTTCTCAAAGCCGGTCCCTGCAGCCCGGTCCTCAGCCTTTGAATCTCTCTGACTTCTTGACATCCGTTTTGACTACACAAGAACAGGCAGCTGTGGGCTACTCTTTGTTACAAAGCAACAGCCTAAAGCTGATTTACTCTATTTTGAGTGTAAATGACAATAAAAACCATCTCTTCATCATATTCACATAAGCAAGCAACCACCAGCTGCCATCACACGAGGATGCACATGCTGATAGTATATTTGTGGCAATAAATAATGACACCTGAAAATAAATCATATCAGAAACACCAGCTACAATAAACTTATTAATCTCACCAGAGAACCGTAAAAGTCCCCTCCTCTGGGACTATACAGGGGGAGGAAGTCCCCCTTAGTCACAGTCATAAGGGGGAGGTAAGGGGAAAATGGGAGGGAGGGAGGAATGGGAGGATACAAGGGATGGGATAACCATTGAGATGTAATATGAATACATTAATAATAATAATAATAAAAAGAAATCCAGCAATTAAAAAAAAAAAAAAAAAGGATTACTTCAAGACTGAATGTGGCAGGCCTGATAACTGGTCTCTCAGTTACTTGCCATGAGCCTCATCTAGGAAAATTGCCCTGCCCCTTCCCCTGCCCCTGGGCTCCTGCTTGAGTCTAGTTTTCCTGACGGAGACTCTCAGCCCACTTCAAACCGACCTTCTAAATGTCCCAATACACAGACTTGCATCTTGCATCTCTGCGTAGTTTAGAAGATCTCGTCTAGTCCTCTCTAGTCCTCTCTTTGAGCCTGTGTCATCTTTCTGCCTCTGACTTCAGGACATCCTCTGTGAGCTCTGCATCTTCTTTTACACCTCTCTTAGCCATTCCATAACATATTTCTCAAATACATTACCATGGGAAGTGAATACGTGATCTGATAGTTAATGCTAGTACTTGGCATTGGAATGAAAGAACCTGTGAGCACCAATGGCCATCCATCAGGTGAAGTCAGGACTCTCAGACAATTTGTAAAATTTGATGAAACTGACATAGCTTGGGAATGTATTGCTATTCAATAAACTGACACATTAGAAGAGTATACCTATATCTGGATATTTCTGACATAATATGCTGATAACATATCTTTCCACGGCACAAACAGGGCTCCATCGCTCTGGTACACTTCCAGTTCTGTCTATCACACACATGCTCCATGCTGGTGGCCAGTTGCCTGCAAGAGATCAAGCCAGTCAACAGGCTAACATGGAGTGGGGAAGGACTCATGAGCTCCACCCCTAGCTGAGGAGCTATTGACAATTCATGGTTTCTAGAGGGACTTTGTGCACAATTCCTCGCCTTCATTTTGAGAATTTGTCTGGCTTGAGTGCATGCAGGTCTTATGCATGCTGTCACAGTCTCTTTGAGTTCATATGTGCATTTGCTCTGTTGTGTGTGGAAAATGCCGTTGCCTTAAAGTAATCCACCACCACAGCTTCTGTCTTAGTGTTCTTTACTGTGAAGAGACACCACACCCAAGGCAGTTCTTATAAAGTAACACTTTTAGCTGGGGCTTGCTTACAGTTTCACAGACCTGGCCCATTCCAATCAGGGAAGGGGCATGGTGGTATGCAGGTGGGCATGGTGCTGGAAAAGTAGCTGAGAGCTTTATATCCTGACCCTCTGGTATTAGATAGATAGATAGATAGATAGATGGATAAATAGAAAGAAAGATAGGTAGGTAGGTAGGCAGATAACACCTGTGTGAGCTTTTGAAGCCTCAAAGCCCATCCCTGGTGACACACCTCCTTCAATAAGGCCACACATACCACAACAAAGCCACCCTCCAAGTCCTTCCAAGAAGTTTGTACTGGCTGGTTTTATGTCAACTTGACAAAAACTAGAGTCATCAGAGAGGATGGAGCCTCAAGTGAGAAAATGGTTCTACAAGTTTGCGTTGTAGGCAAGTCTGTAGGGCATTTTATTAATTAGTGATCCACTGGGGAGGGCCCAGCCCATTGTAGGTCCCACCGTCCCTGAGAATGTGGTCCTACTTCTATAGGAACACAGACTGAGGAAAACACAGGGAGCAAGCCAGTAAATAGTATCCCTCCATGGCCTCTCCATCAGCTCCTGCCTCCAGGTTCCTGTCCTCACTGCTTTTGATGATGAAGTTATGTGGAACTGTGCTTGAAGTAAACCCTTTCCTCCTCAAATTGCTTTTGGTCATTTTATCACAGCAATGGTAACCCTACCTAGGGTACAGTTGATCAACTCGGGACTATGCAACTATATGTACCTATGGGAGTCAATCTCATTTAACCACCACAGATGCTTATAGCCTTTCTGACTCTTCTGTGTCAATACAAGAGCCTTGAGAGGAGGATAATGATAAAGATATCCCAACCAGAACTGAGTACTCAGAAGTCTCTCTCTCCTCTCTCTCTCTCTCTCTCTCTCTCTCTCTCTCTCTCTCTGCATGTTGTCCAGTTAGTTGTGATAATTGCCATTTGCAAGAAGAAGCTTCTCTTTTGAAGTCAGAGTGGTGCACTGATCTGCGGGCATAGCAATCTGTCATTAGGAGTCATAGTATTGCTATGTTCATTTATCCTTGGGCCCATGTACTATTAGTTATCCCTCACCACTTGACAGTAAGACCCTATTGCTGAGGATCCCACATGCTTATGGCATAGGCAGTGGAGAAATCTAGCTGGTACTGAACCAGAAGCTCCATCCCTAGTAGCTCATAGATGCAGTGCTGGGAGGTGATATACATGCCGCAAAGGAGAAATCATCAGTCTTGCCTAGCTATAAACCCTGAGAGCTGTAATAACGACCGGCTTGCAAAAGATAGGCCCACTGGTGTAATAGTGGCACAAATGTGAGGGAAGTGACTGTCCTAGTAAGAGGTTTCTATTGCTGTGATAAAACACCATGATCAAGAGAACTTGCGGAGGGAAGGATTTATTTCGGCTCACAACGATCAGACCACATTCTATCGCTGACAGAAGTGAACAGTCACTGAAGAAGGGACCTCAGGACAGGAACCTGGAGACAGGAGCTGAAGGAGAGGCCATGGAGGAGTACTGCTTGCTGTATTACTTCTCCTGCTTGCTCGGCATGCTTTCTTACACTACCTATGACCACCTGCCCAGAGGTGTAAGCCCCCCACACGGTGGTCTGACTCTGCACCCTATCAACAATTCATCAAGAAGATACTCTACAGACTTGCCTACAGGTAAATGTTACAAAGGTGTTTTCTCAGTTGAGATTCCCTCTTCCCAAATAACTCCAGCTCCTGTCAGGTTGACATAAAATTAATCAATATAGTAACAAACCAATTTTATACTGGATTAAGGTCCCAGTTTATAGACAGGACACATAGCTGATACGACTAATGTGGCTGAGGCAGCTCTAAGCCTAGCATACGCAACTCCTGCTTTCCTTTCACAATGTCTTCTGTTGAACTGCCTTTGCTGCACAGTTGAGGAGCTCTGATCCTACTCAGCTGTCTTGGAGAAAGGAAACTTGCTGTGTACCCACACCCGCACTTCCTCTCTGTCAGTCCAGTTTCATTCCTGCCTCACGTCACACAAGAACTGAATGCTCACCAATACTCCTTGCCCAGAACCTGTAAGTAAAATTTACATGTGCACGTTTGAATCTTACACTTATCATCTGAAGATCCAGGGGCTGACCTGGCCAGAGTCTGGCTAGCAGCTCCAGAGTGAGGCCTCGGACTCAGACCATTGGCTGATACCAGTGGAACCAACAGCCCTTGTGAGGACTGCTGGTTGTCAGGTACCCAAGCAGAAGGATCATCCTGTGAGACCTGTGTCCAGCTCCCTTTCATTCAGCTTCCAACTGAGCTACCAGCTTTGGAACTGAGCTCAGTTTATCTAGGGATTCTCAAAGCAGGAGGTCTTTTTTTTTTTTTTTTTTTTTTTTTTTGAGCAGATGTGATGATAGAGTGACACATAGGGGGCCTTCTAAGGGAAGTACTAGCGACACTTTTGCATAGCTGGAGTAGACATGAGTGGTCACTTTCTCCTCCTCCTCCTCCTCCTCCTCCTTCTCCTCCTCCTCCTCCTCCTCCTCCTCCTCCTCCTCCTCCTCCTCCTCCTCCTCCTCCTTCTTCTTCTTCTTCTTCTTCTTCTTCT
Organism: Acomys russatus; assembly: GCF_903995435.1. Classification (NCBI taxonomy): domain Eukaryota; kingdom Metazoa; phylum Chordata; class Mammalia; order Rodentia; family Muridae; genus Acomys; species Acomys russatus. Next base: position 36,691,888 of record NC_067149.1, read on the forward strand.
TCTTCTTCTTCTCAGCATGCACATGTCTCTCTGTGTGTTATAGAGTGAAGGTTTGTGCCCCCTCCTTCCCATTCATGTATTGGAATCCAGGCTTCAGCATGGTATTAGGATTGGGACCTTTGGGAGTTGATTAAGTTTATGAAGGTGGTGCTCCCGTGATGGGGGTTAGTGTCTTTATAAGGAAGAGGCACTTACATTTGCTGCTCTGTGAGTTAAAAATGGGAAGCCATCAAATTGCAAAGGGGAAAATGTTCTCACCAGAACCGGACAGTGCTGGCATGCTAGCCTCAGACCTGCAGCCTCCAGGCCTGTGAGAAAGTACAGTTACCTTGTAAGTCACTGAAGGTGATGATCTGGGACAGCAGCTTGAATTGACTAAGACAGTATGCAAGCCAAATTTCCTACGTGGATTTTAATGTTGTAATAGCGTCCACTTTCCAAATTGTGAAACATAAGCCATAAGTTTAGTTTGTTCTTGTCCAGTGTAAAGAATGGCAAAGCATCCATTGAGCTATGGGGGGACTTAATGAACATCATCCCTTGAAGAACTCACCAAGGGTTTTGTGTTCCTCCCAACCCTATTAGTTCTGTTGCCCTCTTATTCTTTGCCTTCCAGGGACACAAACAAGTAAGAGCAGTTGTCAGTAGGTTCCTGTGCACTTCTGAGTGGGTCTCTGGGTAGAAAGGGTTTAATTATTGTGACTCCCTTGTGAAAAGAGCTTTTAATGAAATGTAGCAATGTGCTTGTACAGTGCCATTGGGACGTCTTGGACCACAGGATCACAGAGTCTCTGGAACTTGCCTTTGGCTTATCTGGAGATTTGAGGAGTGCAGAGCAGGGGATGGTGGGCAATAAGAAAAACAATAACCACAAAGTTTTCATGGCTCCAAGGAAAGTCTCCTCAGTATAGTGGTAGGCTTTTAGGCCTCTATTTTTAAATGGTCTCCACTGTGAAAAAGGGCCATTTTCCACCGTGGATCTTAAAAACATCCTGTGTTTCAGTGTTAGGTTATAAATACAGTTGCAAATACTGCTCATTTCCACAAGAGACCACTATTGCTTTGCTTTTTCTAGTGGTGCCCTAAAAAAACCAAAAACCCCAAACAAACAAACAAACAAAAAAAGAAACAAAACAAAACCAATCTTGTATTTTTAAATATAATGTAGACCCTGTTTCAGGAAAAAAAAAAAAAAAAAAAAACCAAACCCAAGAAAGTAAAAATAAACACAATACAAAAATGTAATTTTGTGGTCCTTTGGAATCTAATATGAAACTCAGGGTGTGTGTTGCCAGCTGAAATGTGGGACAGTTCCCGAGTCATGGGTCTTTCATAGCCATGACCCAGTTAGTACAGTGTCCTTGTGCTCAGTGTTATCATTATCCAGAAGTAACCCTGAGTTGTAGGGAAGGCCGATGTGTTGTTTAGTTAGCTGGCAATATTTCAGCACCAGCCATAAGAAGAGAAAGGAGAAACGAGACTCACTCTTTGGGAGGGACATCCGGATTTTCTCTGTGTTTAGGTGGCTGGTTTCCTTTTTGTTTGAGAAGTTGTTCTCACTTGATGAGGATCTCAGATGCACAGCTCTAGATAAAGCTTGGAAGGCAGCCACTTTCTCAGCCCTCAAGACCAATGCCTCACAAGGAGTTCCCCTTAGAGGACAGCGTTGCTAGCCCCTCTTTCTTGTCACGCCTCCCCACCAGAAGCTTCCCTGTCTCCTGGGGCCTCCCACTGCTTCCTGCCTGTTTTCAGTTTCCGTGATCTCATTCAGCAGATGGAAGACAGGATTCAGCTTCAACAGCTGTGGGATTGAATCTGAACTCTTTCCCTAGATTAATAGTCTTCTCCGGGCTCCTCACTGGGAAATGGGACTGATTTTCAGCCCATCTTATAGGTTTGGGGAGGTGGTTCAGTCAGTGGTGTTCAGGGGTCTGGACCACAGTAAATGATTGTGCTTAGCAAATCCGCATCCTCCTCCATCACCCTCCCATCTTCTCTCTCTATAGTTACAGCTCCCAGTTCTGAGGCTACTTCACGGAGTTCTCCTTTGTGATCTCTTTATGGCTCTGCTACTGGGCAGTGGTCCTCAGACTTCGCTATGAATCCCTGCGTGTGGCTGCTAACACGTTCCTGATGGCAGGGAATCAGACTTCGTCTTGCAGAGAACATGGTGTAAGTGGTCAGAGATTCCTTTGTGGATCATACCATTGAGAGTTAGCAGGGAGACGGTTGTCATATCCTGGCACTCAAAGCATTCTGGGACTGATTTTACAAGGTTTGCAGAAGTGGCTGCCTGCTCTCTGTTCCTATGGACTCTGCTATTCAGTAGTTGCTGCGTTAGTTTGGAATAACTTAGGAATATCCAGTCTCCCCAGGAGAGCTTGGTTCTGACAATATAGCTTTTGAGATAGCAGCTACACCACTTGGGAAATGGTCAGAGGTGCACATTCAAAGGCTACACTCTAGACTTAATGCCCGTGAAACACTGGAGCTAGGACCCAGACCCCTGTGCAGTAAAGAACTGGTTAGGTGAGTCCAGTAAAGATGTGGGTCCCCTGGTGTGTGGGTCAGGGTCCCTCCTCTGTACCGGGTGTGACACCCCTTGGCATCTATTATGTTCCCATTGTCTGCAGTTTCTATATCCCATTTTCAATTACCTAGGGTCAACTGAAGTCCAAACTATTAAATGAGAAATCCCAGGGAGAAGCAATTAATGAATTTTATGCTTATTATAGAGTATTGTTGTGACTGTCATGTTCTGCTGCTGTTGTTAATTTCTTGCTTTTTCTAAGTTAGAAGTTAAACTGTCATAGTTATGAATAGGAAAATACAGAATATATGAGGACCAGTGGTACTGTCCACAGTTTAAGGCATTTCCTGGGTAGGGGTAGGGGGGCATTGAAACCCATTCTCTGTGATAAAGGGGAAACTACCATATCTCTTTCAGCCTTAAGCTGGTGGGGTGAGGATGGGAATTGTTCCCCACTCTCCTGTGTGTGTGGACAGTGATCATTGATTAAGCACCTATTAGGTGTATGACAAATGGTCATTTATTTTCCTCTCTGACAATATCTTATTGCCTAGCTATGTATTATGATAGGTGAAAGGTAGGTTGCTCCTTCTGACTCGTTAACTCAAAAAATACTAAGTTCTGTTATTGGCCAGGTATTCCTAAGAGTAGTGGGGATATAGTGATGTAATTATGCTTTTGCAAAAAAAATAAGCAGGCATTGTTTGGTTACATTTTATTGCTGTGGAAAAAAAAAAAAAACAAAAAAAAAACAAAAAACAAATGACCAAAGCATGTTGTAAAAGAAAGCATTTAATTTGGAGGCTCATGGTTTCAGGGGATCAGCGTCCATGACCATTATGGTGGGGAGTTGGAGCAGTAGCTGAGGACTTACACAACCAGACAACAACCAGAAGGTGGGGAGAAGATGAGCTGCCTGAGAATGGTGTGCGCTTGAGACCTCAAAGTCCTCCCCTGGTGACACACCACCCCCAGCAAGACCGGGCCTCCTAGCATTTCCCAAACAATTCTAGGGACTGAGGACCAAATATTCAAGTATATGAGCCTGTGGGACCACTCTCACTTAAAACACCACACATTGTAATAACAAATAGTGGCCAGAGCTCTGGGGGCAGAAACAGGGCCTGGGGATAGATATTTGGATGAGGGAGATGGTCAGAAGAGGCAACTAACATGTGTTTTCTTGAGTAATGTAAAGATTGCTGTATTTTTTTAACCCTTGCATGGAAGAAGAACACCTTGATTTCCACCCTGTGTCTCTCAGTGCCAAAGGTTCCATCTTCCTTATCCACTGTTTTGGGAGCAGGCATGGGACTATGAACTGCCAGATCAAAGCATTTGTCCCTTTATCTCCAACAACAAATGCTCCAGGGAAGGGCACAAGCTATGTCAGGACGGTTCATTTAGGGGCTTCTCCTAGATGATATTGGAAAGAGAAAAAAGAAAATTCTCTCAGTGATTGGTGGAGTTATCAGGATGTGAGGATTTAGCCTTGAGGCTTCCAGAGGATTTCCCAAGGAGCCCCGCCCACCCAGATTGTGCAGTGGTGAGGAGGCAGTTCTGACCATATCAGTTGAACTGCTAGGCTTTGGAGCCATTACTGTTGCATGTTTTAGCTTGGCAAATCTCTATATTGCATTTATGTTGGCACCTGTTTTTGTTCCTTAAAACATAAGGACTTGTAATGTTAAATCCAGTGAAGACACATTTATTAACATCTTTGCCACCTTTGGCCTGGACCAAGTAGATTATCTCTGGTAAGGGCAGGTTGAGAAGGCTCACACAACAAGAGGAGAGTCTTCAAGGCAGGTACCCTAGCCCTTGACCTAATGTAGGGGTTCAAGAAGACATGAGAATATTCCAGAAAATAATAATAACAAACAACAAAAACAACAACAGCATAAAGTTTCTTTCATTGTAGCCTAATGGTGTTCATGATTTGTCTTTAAGAAACATCTGACTAAATTCTCAATGAAGAACAAGATGCTGGATTGTTCTTTATTTTTTATCTCTATTTTTATAGTCCAGATGGCAGCAGCTCGAGTGGTTGAGGAAAGACATTTCCCCCCTTTCTCAGTGAAATACAATTATACTGAATTCATGGAATTGATGATATTCATTGTCAGATTCCTGTGGTTCCTGGCACTGGATGAAGGGATATATAATAAGATATTGATAAGGATTCTCTTTCTACCTCAGATTGTATGCAGATAGATGACACTTTCTTTGGGCGACACTTCCTCTTTTCTCAGAATTACAGGGGGAAAAATCAGTCATTTTTTGAGGCTAATTTACATTACACCTTAAAAAAATTGAAACCACATATCAGTCATTTTGAAAACAGATTTCAACAAGAAAGAAGTAAAATTATCTCAGCCCAGACACTCACAATGTTTGGTTTTAATAATACACGAAACAGGAATTGGGTGGGGGGGAGGGAACAAGTCCATGGCTAGCTGAGATTCTGTCTGAAGGAGGCAGGGCATAAAGTGCCTTCTCTAGCCAAGAACGGTCTCCACCACATCACTGTAGCCCTGATAACTCTGACAACCCTGGAGGGGGCAAGGATGCAGTGTGGTTCTGGAAAAGTAACATTTTATTTTTAAGATTTGGTTTTAGTGTGTGTGTGTGTGTGTGTGTGTGTGTGTGTGTGTGTGTGTTTCTAGGTTTGAGGTTCATGTTGCAACCCTTCTTGGCACAACTCAAAGGCCTTACTTTCAATCCCATGGTTATCCTTTCTAGCTTGGACCATCCTTGCTTCATAACCCTAAGATCTGGTGGGGCAGCCATAGCTTTATCAACAATAATCTTATCAGATATGATACAGATTACTTCCAAGGACTCTTGGCCAGAGTTCTCTGTGGCTAATGTCAAATGCTCTACTACATAATGTTGGAGATCCGAATGTAGACAAAGACAGGCCTTACAAGTAAACATTACAATTATTATAATAGCACAGTATGGCAAGATAACTTAAACGTAGTCTTTTAGACATTCCATTAAAGACTAAACTGAATGTGATAGGCTCAGTAATGCCCTGCAAACAACAACAACAACCACAACAACCACCACCACCACCACCTGAATCCCATTGGTCCATAACTGTTACTTTATATAACACGAGTTCAGTCCTCAGAACACGAATAAAAACTCTGGATTCTATGGTTTTGTTCTGCAATCCCAGAGTTCTTACAGTGGGATGAGGGGTGGAGACAGGAGGGTTGGTGGGAAGCCCAAGAGACAGTCTGGAGTATGCAGAAACAAGAGACACCATGTGTCAACAAGGTGGAAGGAGAAAACTGACTCTTGAACATGACCTCCACATGTATGCTGTGGCACATAGGCAACACATGCACGCACACACACACACACACACACACACTGTAAAAACAACAGTAATAAATATTCCTGCTAGGGTCACTCTTACTACTTCCTCCTGCAGTTGTAGATATCGGCCTTTCCCAAATGTAACCAGGCAGATCTCCTGGAACTTGGTGCACACCCTGAAGCTCTTTTGGCAGAGTCTAGCACTTGTGCCTTTGTTATGTATCTTGACTACCTGAAGTTATTTTGCCTAGAAGCAGAGCTTTGGGCTTGAGGTGGAGATTTGAGCCTTGATAGTGTTTTTCCTTCCTTCCTCCCTTCCTTCTTTACTTCCTTCCTTTCTTTTGTGACAGCATTTCACATGATAGTTAAGGCCAGCTGGACCTCAATGTAGTCCACACTGCTCTCTAATTTGTGGCAATCTTCTGCCTCAGGTCCCCAAATGCTGGGCTTACAGATGTGTGCTTATGGGCCCAGCAGAATGACATTTCTTGAGGGGAAATGACCTATAACAGGATGAAGGATAAGTCTAGGAGTGCAGTTCAGTATGGAGGGGTCCTGGGCTTGATTCTCACCCCCCAGTGTAGTACAGACTGAGTGTGGTGGTCCATGCCTGTACACCCAACACTTGGGAATCAATGGCAGGAGGATCAGAAGTTGAACATAATCCTTAGCTACACAGGACGTTTGGGGACACCCTGGGCTAGAAAGCAAACACACCCACTCAACTCCCAAAACAAAATAAAACAAAACGCAAAAACAACATACAAAATTCCAACAAAAACAAAAGCTATGGAAGGAATCCAGCCTGTTAAAGGGAAGCAGTTGACCATGGATGATGACTGAGGTAGCCAGCTTTCTGTTAGTAAGCTATCCTGGTAACAACGTGCCTGCATCTTCCTGGGGAGGTGGCCTTTGCCACCTGAGAGCAGTTCACTGGAAAAATGCTCATTGTCTGCTATAAGTGGTCCACAGACCCAGTGGGTAATGAAAGGATGGGGAAACAGCCTGAATGGGGAACACGGGGCCTCCTACCATCATCTGGACATTTATCTCTTGTCCTGGCTCAGACCCTGGTTCTGTGGAGTTTCAAACTCCACATCAGGCATCAGAATTTCCTTGGGCTGCTTCAGTCCCCGTTGCTCTAAGAATTGTGACCTTCGTTGGTCTTTGTACTTACAAGGAAGAACTTCTGAATGTTCAACTTCTTCCATTGTTTGAATCCTTTGCTTTTCTGTGCTCATAGCTCATTAGCCTTTGGTAGGAGCTTACTGTAAATCTGTTTCCTTCTTTTAGCATTGCTAAAGGTGATGGGAAAGACCAGGAGAATTTAGGCTTTGTGGCCTCTGACCTGCTCTTGAAGGTGACTGCCTCTCTAGAGGTCCCATTGATCCTACGAGCTGGTGTTTGCTGGCTTGTAGAATCCTTTCCTCCTGTGTATGCGCTCCAGATAGAGCTTCTCTCTGGATCTTGAGTATAATTTTTAGCATGCTTCTCTGTGCCAACAACAAAGCACATTACTGCTGCTGGCAGGACCATTCACAGCAGGACCATTCACAGGGTGTAACAGGCGCCTTTTGTTTTTGTTTTTCAAAACAAAGTTTCTCTGTGTAGCTCTGGCTGTCCTGAAACTTGTTCTGTATTCTAGGCTGACCTTGAACTCAGCCATCCACTGTCTTGGCCTCTTGAGCGCTGGGATTAAAGGCATGTGCCACTATGCCCAGCTAACCAGGTACTGTGACTAAAGAGGATAGGGCAGAAGAGATTGGCTATTTTTTTCCCATTCCATAAAATACGGTGACCTGGGTCCTACTGACTCTCTTCCTTGCACTGTCGCTTGCCCTGATGACATAAGTTGTTTGCTGGATGTGTGACCAGCCTGGTGAAAGGTCTGTGTGTTAAGCAGAAGTAGGACTGACCATCAGCCCCATGAACCTGCAGCTGTCAGCAATGAGCGAAGAAGCAGATGTTTCTCTAGTTGAATCTTCAGGGGACTGCAGCTCTGGGGGAGGAGTGAGCAGGGAGATGCAGATGCATGCCCAGCAAGAGTAGTGGTATTCTGGGTTGCTGGGTTTAGTGGGTCGGGGAGGTCATTTGTTAGGTAGCAATCGATCACTGATCAAGATTGTTGCAGTGGACGGAAAATGAGGCAGAATCATTTACCTGGGGGCATTACAAACTAGCCGCGAACAGGATTTTTCATGAACGAGCCACAATCTTTTAACCTAATTCTTCTGCGAGTAGCAATTCTGGCTGTCTTTTGAATTTCTTGTAATGAACAATGCTACTAAGATTTACATATGAACTTGGATATACACCAACCTTCACATGTTAAGAAGTTTTTTTTTTTTTTTTTCTCGAAATAAACTTATCAGAATACTTAAACATTTTTTGAGTGGTGCTGGGAGTAGGGCCGCATGTGTACTAGGTGTTTTCTCTACCACTGAGGTACATGCTGAGGCACTAACATTTTCACAAGTCTTGGTCTAGTTTGGCTCCTTGCCCTTTATAAGGTCCACGAGTCTCATAGTTTTGCCAATAGAGTATGACAATGGTGGTAAAAAGCTCATTCTAGAATGCGGGTCTTTGTTTTCTATCATTAAGGTGGTTAAACATTTGTGTCTGGACACTACAACATAGCTCAGGGGTACACAGTAGGACATGTTTAACGGTATGTTTAGCCTTTACACATGAGCTTTGGGTCAGGACAAGTGTGGTCTTGGTCACCCCTGGAGAAGTCCTTTACTACCAGACTTCTGCCATTATTTGGTGTGTGCTTCCCTGTTCTTCTGAGTGTCTGACCAGGAAGGAAGGACACGCAAAGATCCTGGGGTAGGAGGCTTCAAGGACTAAAGAAAGATCAGAGTGGCTGGAACTTAGAAGGTGAGGGCTCAGACACCAAACAGGACCTCCTTAAAGTGGTCACACAATTTTGTGGCCTTTCTGTGGAAATGTTTCGGAACAGTTTTTTTTTAAATGGACTTTTAAATTTTGAGATGGGACGCGGAGGGCTTGTCTGAGAGACTGGAGGCAAGATGCAGGACCCCAATGCAGACACAGAATGGAATGACATCTTATGCAAAAAGGGCATCCTGCCCCCGAAGGAAAGCCTGAAGGAATTGGAAAAGGTGGAAGAGGAGAAGCAGGAGCAGAAGCTCCTCTGCCAGTCAGTAGTGAAAAGGTATGAAGACATGACACTGGAGGAGCTGGGGGAAAACGAGGACGAGTTCAGCGAGGAGGACGAGCGTGCCGTCGAGATGTACCGGCAGCAGTGGCTGGCCGAGTGGAAAGCGGCCCAGCTGAAGAACAAGTTTGGAGAAGTTCTGGAGATCTCAGGAAAGGATTATGTTCAAAAAGTTATCAGAGCCGGCGAGGGCTTGTGGGTGGTCTTACACCTGTACAAACAAGGGATTCCCCTCGGTTCCTTGATAAACCAGCACTTGAGTGGACTGGCCAGGAAGTTCCCCGATGTGAAATTCATCAAAGCCATCTCAACGACCTGCATCCCAAATTACCCTGATAGGAATCTGCCCACAGTATTTGTTTATCTGGAGGGTGATATCAAGGTGCAGTTCATCGGTCCTCTGGTTTTCGGTGGCATGAACCTGACGAGAGATGAGTTGGAGTGGAAACTGTCTGAGTCGGGAACATTCAAGACCGACCTGGAGAAGAACCCCAAGAAGCTCATTGAAGGCGTGCTGCTGTCTGCAGTGCGCGGCCCTGCCCCCATGAGAAGGGACCGCAATTCCGAGAGCGACTAAGACAGCAGCTGCTGAAACTTTTTGAACTTTCTTGACATGACACATCATCTAGATTTTTAGTAAGGAAAAAAGCAAAAGTGTATCATTTTGGTTTTTAACCTTTTTATAATTGCTTAAATTTTATACATTTCAGAAATAATCATTGCTGGATTTTTGTTTTTAATTCCTGGAACCTTTTAAAAAAATTAATAATGTTTCTTTAAGAAAAATTCAAATGGGCTGGAGAGATGACTCGGTGGTTCCAAGCATGTGGCTGCCCGTCCAGAGGTCCTGAGTTCATCCCCAGTAGCCACATGGTGATTCACAAGCTCTTCTTGTATGCATGAAGTCAGAGCACACGTGTACACGAAAAAAAAAAAAAAGTGAATAGATCTTTAAAAAAGAAAAATGTAAACACGCTATTATGCCAAATGTTTTTCTACATGTATTTCAGCAAACCATGAAACTAGTATTTTTTGACATGCAACTATATAGAAAGGAATATGGAATTTTAAAAATGTGAATAAGTTAAATAAACTATTTAAAAAGTAAAAAATAAATAAATAAATAAATAAAATAAATTTTGAGATGGAGAGAGAAAGTCTCATGTAGCCCAGGCTGGTCTTGAACTTGCTATGTATCCATGTATCCTAGATTATTAGCCTTGAACTTAACAATCAACCTCCCTAGACATAATTTTATAGGCATTCCTTAAAAACTAATTAAAAATTTTATTCTTAGGCCAGGTGGTGGCACATGTCTATAATCCTAGTACTTGGGAGGCAGAGGTAGGTGTCGCGTCCCTTCCGACCAGCGGAAAATAAGGACACGACCCGTTCTTCTCCAGGCAGTTTATTCAGGAACCTTTTCAGCAAGCGTCTTCTTCTCCCGCTCGCTCGCTTCTCTCCCCCCCCAACACCTCCGCGCCCCTTTATATACTCTGCCTCAACCAATCAGCAGCCCTTACGTCGGTAGCTCCAATTGGTTCCCGACAAGGCGGGATGCATACGTCAGAGCAAAGCACGGCCCACAACCTGAATAAGGACTTGTTTACCAGGAGCAGAATTGCAAGTCATCCTGCCTGGCAGGTTGCCAGGCGCCATCTTAGCGAGGGCGAACGCTTCAGCTTCCCACAGGTAGGCAGATTTCTGAGTTTGAGGCCCACGTGGTTTACAGAGTGAGTTCTAGGACAGACAGAGCTACACCAAACAAAACAAAACAAACAAATAAACAAACAAAAAACCACCACCACCACCACAAAACAACAACAACAACAACAACAACAACAAGCCACCTCTGTCTCAAATAACAACAAATTTTAAAAAGAGATTTATTTATATTAGGTGTATGAGTGTTTTGCCTATGTGTGTTTATGTGCATGTGAATGCCTGATGCTTGTTGATGTCAGAAGAGGCCACCAGACACCCTGGAGTGGAGTGATTGACAGTTGTGGGCCACTAACTATATGGGTGCTGCGAAACAAACTTTGATCCTCCCCCTAAACAGCAAGTACTCTTAACTGCTGAGTCATCACTCTAGGTTCTTGAACGCTAATTTTTAGATCCACTTTTTGTCTTTGGGGGTGGGTGGGTGAGCGGGGTGGGGGTAGCAAGGTCTTGCTGTATGCACACTAGCCTTGAACTCTTAATCATACTGTCTTCCTTTCTTGGGTGCTGGGATCATGGATGTTTGCTCTTTTTTTTTTCAAATTTATTCTTGTTACATCTCAATGTTTATCCCATCCCTTGTATCCTCCCATTCTTCCCTCCCCCCCCCCCCCCCGCCATTTTCCCATTATTCCCCTCCCCTATGACTGTTCCTGAGGGGGATTACCTCCCCCTGTATATGCTCATAGGGTATCAAGTCTCTTCTTGGCAACCTGCTGTCCTTCCTCTGAGTGCCACCAGGTCTCCCCCTCCAGGGGACATGGTCAAATGTGAGGCACCAGAGTACGATGCCTGCCTTTAAGTTTAATTTTTTTTTTTAAGTGTTTCTTTTTCGTTTTTTCAAGACAGAGTTTCTCTGTATAGCTTTAGCTGTTCTGGACTTGCTTTGTAGACCAGGCTGGCCTCGAACTCACAGCGATTCTACTGCCTCTGCCTCCCGAGTGCTAGGATTAAAGGCATGCGCCACCATGCCCAGCAAGTTTAATTTTTAAAATAGTTTATTTTTACACTTTTAATGCGCGCGCTTGTGTGTGTATGTGTGTGTGTGCAGGTGCCTGCAGAGGCTGGAGCTGTGGGATCCCCCTGAAGCCAGAGTTTCAGGCAGTTGTGAGCCTCCTAATTCAGGTACTGGGAACCAAGCTCAGGTCGTCTCGAAGAGCAGGATGCTCTTCAACTTCTGAGCTATTAACTTTTGTAAGCATTTGCTCTTCAGGGTCAGCGAAGAGAGTTGATTAGGAGGCTATGGTAGACACTCGGAGTAGGGGTAACCTGAGTAGCTTAGATTAGAGAACTGAATGATGGCAGAAAAGAAGGAGTGGGTAGATTTGGGGGCCCCAGAGGAAAATAAAATTGAGCACTGGGCAAACTGATTTGACCAATGTTATAGAGTGGCTACTTAAATTTAGAATAACTAAAATTTGAATAAAAAAATTATTTTCTCAGGGGCATGGCCACATTCTGAGTGCCCAGTAGACATGTGGCTATTTGTCCTGGACTGTCCAGTTGTTTTAGAACTCAGGGCCTTTTACTTGCTAGGTAAGTTGAGCTATACTACCTTAACTCTGACAGGTAAGTTTATTAGATATTCTTATCATCACAGAAAGGGTATTTGAATACTGGTTTAGAAGCCAGGTCTCTTGAAATGCTTTCACCATGTAAGGCATTACCTGGTCAAATCATGCAGCTTGAAGACTCTGTCTGTTGTGGGAGATAAGTTTGACCTGGTGCTGGTTCTTAGTCTCTTGAGCAAACTGGGCCCACAGCTGCTTCATCGCCCTTCCTTCTTCACTGTAAGGGTGTAGCTGAGCATTTGGAAACAGCTGTTGCTAACTGGTTCTCGTGAATTTGGCCACCGGAGCAGGGGTGTGTTTCTACCTGGAGAGGCCAGGTGTGGATGCTGGCAAGGTGGGCTTTTCCCAACTTCTGAGGGTTTGGGGCATGGAGCACACACATTTCATAGGTGAGGCCATCTGATTCTGAGTTAGAGAAAAGATGTCTGAAGAATAATAAAGTTACTTTTGGTGAGTACATATTAACTGTAACGAATATCGGGGATTGCGGCAAATACAACAACTCATTCTTTCCTCTCAGAGGTTTATTAACTCTGATCCCACTGGAATTGGCTGTAGGAGCTGGCGATGTAATAAAGTGGACTCATTTTTCACACCTTTTCTCCTCAAGGGTTGGTGGTACACAAAGAACAATATTACAGAAAAAAAAATCTACTTAAATTTCCCCTGCTAATTTATGACTGACTTTTGTGCTTTTTAAAAATGGTTTTATTGTTTCTAGACTCCAATGGCTTCCAGCACACCTCTGTTCAGAGCCAGGACAGCAAATCCACACCACAGCACCAATCCTTCCTCCTGATCCCTTGCAGACATCATTAATGATGCATTGAAGTCTTTGCTGGTGACTCTAGATGTGGCTTAGAATCCTCTCCCCCGCCCCCAGCAGTTCAAGAGGAGAGACTAGATCTGAAACCCAATGGCTGTGCTTGGATCAGGAACAGGCACTTCAGTGGGCATAACAAGATAATTATTTCCAGACTCTCAATAAAATGTGCTCAGAACTGTCTACTTCTGGGAAGGAAGAGGACATTCTTGTTGTTTTGAGGGTGATTAAGGAGGCGTGGCTTATGCAGGTGAACCATACAGTGGTACGGGAAGAGTAGCCAGAGCTGTCGGCACAAAGATCCAGGTATTTCTCATCATTTAATAAGGTTCCCTGCATGAGTCATATTTATGTAACTAGAGTCCATTTCAAAAGGTCCAGGGCTGGCTCTCAGTCTGATGCTGCAGAAAGGCCACTAGCCCTCAGTTCTTGGAGTACCTCCATTGGCTTCCTTATGAACCATGGCAGGTGTCCCAGTTGAAGCAAGCAAACAACTGGAGTTGGGAGGAAATAATTCTGGAAGGGAGGAGACTAAGGGAACCAGGAGCCAGTGTTAGCGCAAGAGTTGCTGATTAAATGAACGTAGTGCAACATTTCTTTCTTTTCTTTTTCTTTCTTTCTTTTTTTTTTTTTTTTTTTTTTTTTTTTTTTTTTTTTTTTTTTTTTTTTTTTTTAGCATTTCTTAATTCATGGCTTTAGAGGTCTTGTTCCATGACCAGGCAGAAAGGTCACCCTTAGTTCAGTGGAGAGATGGCCTGCCATGGTGGAGCATGTAATAGAACTACTAACCTCAAGGCCAGGAAGTGAAGAGCGTGAGGTGAGGGCTGGCTGCCCAAGGACCTAAATCCTTGGGTTAGACTCCAGCTGTTAAAGTTTAAACAACTTCTTTATTATGTCACTCTGAGCTTTAACACATGGGTCTTTCAGGAGCATTTACAGTCAAAACAATTAAATGTACATCATTATTAAAAATAAGTGCTATTGATTTTGTTTCTAAATAATAGCATACAATTGCTCCAATTGATTCAGATATTTTTCATGAATTTGGTCTCATCTATTTTATGGGGGCATTGGATATTTTAAATTGTGAGGCACATGAAGTATAGAGATGATTCGGGGATCCTCTTGGACTTTATTAAACTTTATCAAGTGCTTATTTAAATATATGCAAATTAAACCTTTTACTTACCCTTGACCACAGTATGTCATGTCTTTTTCATTGCCTGGGCAAATAGATGGAACTAACGGATTTGGGGCATTTCCTAAAGGTTTCTGCAGGATGGTCCCATGATTCTGTTTTCCTTCTCAGAGATGGGCTGCATGTCTGTCTGCTCCAGGGCATGTTTAGCATGTTTAAGCCCTCTGATGAACACTACATCATTTAGAAACCATGACTGCACATGTGTAGTGTGGTGCTATTTTTACTTTTTAAAAACTTTGACCGTGCATTAAACTTATTTGCAAGAAAGGAAAACTATACGTACTTACTAGACACATTCTTCTGCATGTTGGACAGACAGAGGAAAATTATCTGTGACCAGAATAAGGCCCCGGAAACTTGTGGTTGGCTAACACCACAGTGTCATGATGTCTATCTATGAAGAAGCACAGAAAGGCATCACACTATTCTACCCAATTTCTTTTTTATTTTATTGTGTTTCTTTTTAACATATGTATTTGTATTATTACACATGAATAAAATAAACTACATACAGCAGGATGAACCAAGAGACAATCATGAGTTATACAAATGTTACATTCATAGTGATTTGGCTATTTGTATTTGTCAAACTTGAAGTAAACCTCTTTCTTATCGTGTTGGGTCTAAATTTCTGAATGAAAATCAATATCTATTATATCTCATCTCTATTAACTTAAATCATCTAACTTGATCCAAAAATAACTTATCCCCTAACCAACTAAACTTGATTGTAAGACTAAACTATGTGGTCTTCAACCCTCATTAGAAACTTGAGAGGGAATAAAACTTAAATGTCTAAGTGAACCAATTTCATCTGTAGGATTTTCTGTCTTGTCTCCTTTGCTGAATGTGCTACGCAAGCCATGAGGCTCAGAAATATTCATAACATCGAAGAATCTCATATTTCCAAGAGGGTTGGGGTGATTCAAAGAAAACAATGAATTAGGTGCTTTTTCCCCCCATGTAAGTTGTGAACTACTGTGATCAAAGTACAGTATTGTTTAGGCCAGAGATGAAGACAACCCCAACATGGTCGATTTCAGGAAGATAGTTAACCTCTTTGCCACCTAGTTCTCCAACTTTGATAGAATTTGTTAGGCCTTACCATCTTCACATTCTGTCTTGTTCTAGGTACAAGGACAACATAAGAAGTTGCCTCAGTACTTAGTGACTTATGCTCTTGGACCTCGTGGGTCAGGCAATGAGACTGGACATGTCTGTTTGGCGATGGCTTGTCTCTCCTCTGGGATGTCACGGCTTTCATTTAAGAAGACCTCCGAGTTGATAGCCATGTGGTTTCTGAGAGCTGGAGTCCATGAAGCAGGTTCATTCGTACGTGTTTTCAGTGTCTTGAAGATAGTTCTGACTCTACCTCTGGCCTCTGCATGCAGCTTGGGTTCCTCACAATGTGGTGACTTTATAATGGCCACACTTCTTAAGTCCTGGCTAAGCACTACAGGAAACAAAGCGGAAAACCCCTTGTCTCTCATGACCCAGCTATCTCCATCAACTCTGGTCAACCCTGCTGTTCTTTAGTATTTGCCACCCTGGTTGGCCTCAAGGCTGGGGGCATTAGACTTGATGTACTGATGAGGGAGTCACACTGTGGAAGATCACTTTGCAGTCATGTTAGGAAAACATCATCCCTCTCTCTGAGTGTGGTGCACGATGGCGTAGGTTGATTAAAGTGTGACAGCCTGTAAGGGGTGAGTTAGACAATGTCCCAGGTTACCTGCTGCTGGCTGGGTTTTCCTAGAGTTCTGTTACTTTTGTAATATGGAGCTCCCCACAGGGAGTTGATAATTTGGAGTCAATTAGCACACTACCCAGCATGTCACAATTAATCTGAAATACTAACCAAGGCAGTTGTTAGCCCCTATGAAACCGTTAGAGAAATTAGGAAAAGACGACCTCTGAACATGGGGAAGGGCATCCCTTCCCACCATGAGCCTCTTTTGCAGTACATACACATGACAACAAAAATATCATTATGGTAGCTATTGGAATTAATTTCCTCATAAAAACATCAAAGCCCTTAGCATGCCTGTGACTTCCTTGATTGCTTTCCCCAGCATCCATTCCCAGCTGCCCTTTCTTTTTTTTTATTTTAAATTTATTAATTTATTCAGATTCAAGTAAACTGTTATCCCATCACTTGTATCCTCCTGTTCCTCCCTCCCTCCCACTTTCACCCTATTCCCCTCCCCTATGTCTAAGACCGAGGAGGACCTCCTCCCCCACTATACGGTCATAGGCTATCAAGTCTCATCTTGGTAGCCTGTTTATTCTTTTTTTGAGTGCCATCAGGCCTCCCCACCAAGGGGAGGTGGTCAAATATGGAGCACCAGAGTTCATGTCAGAGTCAGACCCCACTCTCCATGTAACTGTGGAGAATGTCCGGTCCATTGGGAAGATCAGAGTAGGGGTCCGATGTTTACTACTTGTATTGTCCTTGGTTAGTGCAATAGTTTGAGCAGACCCCCTGGGCCCCAATTCACCCATCACAATGTTCTTCTTGTAGGTTTCTAGGACCCGCTGGGTCTATTCTTGCCCCTCCTCCTTTTCTTCTATGATCTCTTACATTTAGTCAGACACTTGATGTATTGTGGGTCAGTTCCTAAATTGGTTTTGGAAGGGGCACACTCCTAGGAATGATGGTGGCTTAACAGTGCTAAATATGCATTTGAACTACTTTTGACCATTAGAAAATTTTAATTACAGATGGAATACATGTATATGACATATAGTTATGGTTTTCATTGCTGTGATGAAACACCATAGCAACTTGGGGAAGAAAATGTTTATTTGGCTTATACTTCCACGTCACTGTTCATCACTGAAGGAAGTTCGGATAGGAACTGAAGGTGCAGGGGTGGGGCAGGCACCTGGAGGCAGGAGCTGATGCAGAGGCCATTGAGGGATGCTGCTTAGTGACTTGCTCCTTATAGCTTGCTTAGTTTACACCAGCCCAGGGATGGCATCAGTTACAATGTGCTGCTGGGCCCTCCCCCATCAATTACTAATTGAGAAAAATCCACTACAGGCTTGTCTCCAGCCTGATCTTGTGAAGGTATTTTCCTCATTGAGGTTCCTTCCTCTCAGATGGCAATAACTTATATAAAGTTGACATTAATTTGTTTAGAACAGATAGGTATATCTGAAGTATGTTTTTCTGAAACTCCTTCAGTTGGATGAATGTAGTATTTTCCAAATTTGGCATTTTCCTCTGTGACATATCTGTAGGAGAAACGTGGTGCACAGGCTGGGTGTACCTGTGTGTATATACACATAAATATACATGGTAAGGCATGTGTGCACAAGCATGTGTGTGTGTGTGTGTGTGTTTAGTGTGGAGTTTATGCTTGTGTAAAGTGTGGGTTTAGGCAGGAGGATGAGGTCACTTAGAAGAAGAAAAAGAGGAGATAAAGTAAACTTGATGGTGTGTCTTCAATTTGACTAATTTCATCCATATTTTTGATATTATTTTTATAATAACTTATTGCAAATTACTGGTCAAAGTCCACATCTCTCTGCAGACAGGAAGTCAGGAGCTGAGCCTTATCAATGCTGTAGTTCCTCTACAGACCATTTGGTAGACATTTAGTTTGCATGTACATTTGGAAGCTCTAAGATTTCTGATAGGGACAGGATGTGTCCCAGTGCCTCTGTCTCCTTGACAGCTATAATGTCATGTAGAGCTTTACTGAATGTTCCTGCTCCAGCATTTGGTTGTGTGGCCTTGTTTCACCAGTGTCAGAGCCTTTGAGTCACCTGGGGAGTTTGCTTAAAATGTTAAGTCTCCCAATTGCCAATAGCTCAAAATAGGGGCCAACTTCATCCCCACCTCCCCTTTCCATCTTGGGATTTTTGTCTGGTTTGATTTTGTTTTGGTTTTGTACATGCCATGACAGATGTTATAACAATAAACACAAAAAGAAAATCTTCAAGAATATAAGTTCTTTTAAAAAACATTTATGTATTTATGTATTTATTTATTATGTATTCAGTGCTCTGCCTGCATGTCAGAAGAGGACATCTGATTGCATTATAGATGGTTGTGAGCCACCATGTGGTTGCTGGGAATTGAACTCAGGACCTCTGGAAAAACAGACAGTGCTCTTAACCTCTGAGCCATCTTAACAGCCTGAATATAGGTCCTGCCTCTGCCTCTCAGCTGTAAGATTATGTGCATAGGTCACCATGCTTGGCTCACAATATCTTCTATTTCTTTTTAATTTATTTTTTTTAGAACTTTTATTTGCTCATTGTGGAAGTCAGAGGATGACTCTCGAGAATCAGTTCTCTCCTTCCACCTTCCATATGGGCTCAGAGATCAGACTCAGGCTGTCAGTCTTGGCTAAAACATTTTATCCACTGAGTCATCTTGCCAGTGCTGGTCTCTTTTCCTAAAAGTAGAATTGACCGGTAAACCATGATATACACAGCTAATGTGTGTGTGTGTGTGTGTGTGTGTGTGTGTGTGTGTGTGTGTGTGTGATTGTCTGTGCATGCATGCATGTGCATGTGTATATGCCTGTGTGCGTGTGTGTGTACAGTGTACATGTGCACACACACGCATTCATACACACACCCAGAGGCAGTGTGAGGTGCTTAGAATGAGCTGTCGTTCACTAATATGGTATATTTTTTCTCTATAAATTTATGTGGGTGCTGCTTCTGATAAATCACTTGCCTTGGGCAAATTTGGACTTATAAAGATCGGCTGTGCCCAACAAGGCCTGTCAGGAACTGTGGCGGGTGGGGAGGATGGGAACAAAGCATTGGGGTCCTAACAGCAAAGCCTCATCTCTGCTTCCCTCCACAAGGGACAGAATGGCATCACTGCCGTGCAGACGTCAGGCAGAGAGAGTGCCAACTGTGGGAATCAATGCTTCCAAAAGTCAAAGGGAACACTTACCAAGAATGGCTAGGGGTGGAGGAAAAGTAGCCATTGGTGCTCTGAGTTCAGGTGTCCATGAGGTCATCGGTTCTTCTGACTTTTTCCAAAAGGCTTTCAGCCTGAAAAGTCCAATTCAGAACAATAGACTTGCTTCTCCAGAAAAACCAAGCCTGTGAATATTATAAAACCTGGAGCCGATTGTGCTGTTAGGGTGGGCAAATTGTATGGCGTGTGAGTTATATCCTCATACCAGCTATACATAAAGATTTAAACACAGAACAAAATTCCACACCTAAGCATTCTCTACGAACCAGGTTGTTTCTACTGTGTATGAATAGATCAATGCAGCATATTAGGGCAGCTTATCTCTGAAGTGTGACCTTGTTTTCAGACTTTTCCAAGAAGATTTTGTAATCGAAGCATATAATATGGATCTAAAAAAATACATCAAGATGGATTGTTCTTTTTGAAAATGATCATGAGCATTGTCCTTCCCAACCTACATTTTATCTCTTGTTTGCTGTCCATTTGGACTGGAGTGGGGGGATGTGGTTGGCTAGGGATGAGAGATAACGACAAGTTGGCTGCTGGTCCTTTTTTTTTTTTTTTTGTATGTCTCATTTACTGAAATCCAAAATTTGAAAACAGCTGTTCTTTGAAATGCTCCCGTCCATCTGAGTTTCAATCAATTTCTTAATCGTGTAAAAACAGCAGGAGCCACTGAAAAACAGACACAGCTTCTGAAAATGTCACGTTTCCTTTCACAGGGTACAAAGTAGGGAATTCAGTGCATTCTTCACAATCTGCCACCTAATAGCAGGGCACCTCTGAGCGGCTTGGGGGCAGGGAAAGAAAATGTGTTTTTAAATGAGAAAAATATAATCAAAATGTTCATTGTTAGGTTTATATCAGCAATGACAAAAATCAAGCTTCTAGCAGCACCTGATGGAATGCAAATTATGCTAGTCACATTGATCACTTCCTCCCCCCCTTCCCAGCTGATTTATTAGCCTATAATATTAGAATCATTCAGCAAGCTGGCTGCAGTATAAATGTTTGATCTCGGTGTACTGTTTTTCACATCTACATTTTGCTATGGCCTTCCATTCTTTCTTCTGCCGACTTTTCTTGAGTTGACGGGAAAGAGGTAAAAACAAGGAGTGCAAAATGGATTGAAAGAAGCGACCTGCAAGTTATCCAAGTAAGGGAAAGCTCTGGGGAATCAAGAAAGCACCAGACAGAAACTCCAAAGCTGTTTCCTGGGTGTGATGTTGGGTGCATCTTTTTTGGCTTTGGTTTGTATCTGCTTGACTGGGGCCCCAGAGCTGTCTTCTGACAATAGTCTTTGCTCATTGGTTGTTAATTCTACCTGTAATGGAAGATCGGCTGGTGTATTCACCACATATTTAAAGGTGTACATCTTCTAAGAAGGGACAGGAGAAAACTCTTTGTAGTATCCATCCCTCGTGGGAATTTCACAGACCACGTGACTCTGAGAAATTGACAACAAAGCCTTTAAACAACTTCATGGGAACTTGGAACTTAGAACAGATCTGGGAAACTGTGTAGGGCACCCAAGGTCTCTACTTTGCTCACTCACTTCAGTTCTGTTTTCTGATATTACACAGAATAAAGCTAGTTCAGGTTTCCTAAGACACAAGCTTTTGGATTCCTGAAGACATGGTTTTGTCCCCACTGCCAGTTACTGTTGTCTCCAGTTTCAACTCACTTTAACTGATGGCCACATGCCACAGGTTCAGGGCTTGTATTCTCCTTTACCACTCTCTTTTGGAGTCAGGATTCAACACAGAAAAACAAATGTGGGTGTTTCCTTGGGTGTGTGACATGGCAGAAGGGAGAGGAAGCCATGGGTAAGAGGAGGAAGGCAAAGACTGTAGTGTCTATCTGTAGCATACCATAAGGATGATGAATGTTGTGTAGGGCCATTGTTTAGCGCCTTGTAGCTATTTATTGTGATTCTTTTTTTTTTACAAAGAGACCCACTGAGATCTAGCACAGTGGCTGCTGGCCTTTATTCCTGGACTGGAAGCGCGCTCCCCGCCCTCGGCGCCCCAAGCCTTCCTGGTCTGGTCTGTTTCCTGTTTCAGATGTTCAGTTATTTTGATAAACAAAGATATATACTGTCACGACTCAGCATTAGTCAGTGATACCACTTACTCTGCATGATTTGCTCCAACTCTCTGATCCTCAGTTATCTCTTAGGATGATGGTACCTCCCTTCCTTGGGAAGCTGTGGGATGAAATGAACTAAGCCATGAAATGGCAGGCAGAGAGCAAGCAACTCGGTGCAGGTGGCAGAGAGCAAGCAACTTGGTGCAGGTGGGTGTTGATCCTATTCCCCTGTGCCTGCCTTTTTCCTGCCTCACGTCCATTTTCTGTTTGCTGTTTATTATCTGTTCTCACAGTTTGAAAGGCAGCTTCTTAAGGGGGACTTCTTTGGTCACCTCATGTGTGAAAAGACGCTTTCTCGTCACTCATTCAGTCTGCTATACCATTACGTTTGTGTTATGTGCACGTTTGTCATCTGTCTTCCCCATCATGCCCTGCACTGCATGATGTCAGAGCACTTCACTTGCTTTCTTTAGTACACCTAGTTCCAAGCATGTCATACACACGCAGGGTACATTTATTGAATGGACCATAATTATAACTGGTGTGACAGAAGGTTAAAGCAGTATTAAGGTGGGTTTCTACTACTAGAACTTTCAAGCAGAGCATCCTTAATTAGGTATAACTTTAAGCAAGCTCTCAAGTGCCAGATTCTACATTTTTATAATTATAGGCTCAGGAAATGGGAGAAGGGATCCAATGTCTAGATATTTTGCATTGTAATTCTATTCCCATACTCTCTTACCTGAATGCCCTCTCTGAGGTTTAGGCTTTATCTCTTGCCACCTGTGCACCAGTTTTTCCTATTTAAAATGAGTAACATTTGTCCAGCGTGTACCATGTGCCAAATACATGCCCAGGCCTTCGTATTTGTTTCATCACAGTCACACTTTGAGTCCAAGTCATGGTTTCCATTTTCAGACATTAGTATTGGACTGTGACTGTGGTTCTTGAGGAGAGAGACACGGGTAAGATGGAAGGATAGGAAGGAAGGGAAAGAGGGGAGCAAGAGAGGATAGAGACAGGAGAGACATATAGGTAGACGTGTGTGTGTACATATGTGTGTGTGTGTGTGTGTCTGAGGGGGTTGCGGTGAGCAGAAACAGTGATAAGAAAATGGATGAAATGATGGTTGGAGCTGAGTTTTATAACAGAAGGGTCAAACAAGCATAAAAGACAAATTCCAAGTCTAAGAAGGTCAGTTCAGAGCACTGACATTCAGGGATAAGCCACGGGCTCTTCCCCAAGCGCCACTGACATGGAGATCTTGGTTGTGCTCTGCTGGGCTTGTCATGGCGTGTCCCACTCAAGGTTTGCTGGTGCGGAGGCAAGGAGTGCCCATCATTGACCAGTCAAGGCAGGCAGAGGACTGTAAAAGTCTCTTTCAAGGAAGAGACTAGCCTCACGGAGGGGAACTCAGTAGTCGAGGCACCCACAGATTCAGATGTATCTTCCCAAGGCATCTTCCCCAGAGCTGTTGTTTGAAAATGGGACAGAAACCTCTGAAATGTCAAGAGATAGGGTTTTTGCCAAGGCAACAGAATGCTAAAGACTGCAAGCAAAGATTCTTATTACAAAAAGGTGCTAAATTCTGGAATCGGGTTTAATTATACCTGAGGTATTTCTGACTTGGTGCGTGGGTGGAGGCTCTGCCTCTTTTTCTATTGCTGTTATTATCACATGGCTGTACAGCTTAATTTTTCCCACCACGGGACTTCTTAGTCAACTTTCCAGTCTCTCCCAGCCAACTACCCCTGGGAGGCAGTTTCCGCCAAAGCACTCAACCTCCAACAAAAGTTACTCCCCACTCCAATCTCTATTACAGTCAAGTTATCGGCTCTGGGTAATCATCGCGTTTAATCATTTGTGAGCCAGTTGCCAGGATGGTCTGGGGGTGGGGCAGCATCGCATACCTCAGAGGCCAAATCTGTGGATGCGAGTGCCAAAGCAACACACTGGCTGAAAGTGCTTTTTGTGTTGGCTTTGGGAACGGGGAGATGTGGGAAATGTGAATTACACCTCGCCCTGCCTAATGGGACCCCTCTGGATGGATTTGCTCTTCCTTTAGAGATGCAGTCACTTCTTTAATGCTATGTATGCTGTGCTGTGTCTCTCAGTTTTGGCAGGTCTCCATTTGCTTTGCAGGCCACCTCTGAATAATTTACAATTAAGCCTTTCTCAGTGCTTCTGGAGGTCGGCAGGTGCACTGATGATGGAGCTGTTTTTTCTATGAGTACATCCAGCAGTGGTTAGCATTTGGGGGTGAAGGCGATGCACGTGCGTGTGATGGAATGGCAGATAAAGGCTGTGGTTTTTGTTCGTTTGCTTTTGGTCAACTCTTGAACATCTTTCAGTGGGAAATCCAATGGCCTCATTGTGAAAGCAAAGCCTTTGTCTGGTCTCAGGTGGTCTTTCCTCTTTGTCATCTCTTCAGGCTCTCTTGCTCACCCTACTCCTGATGTATTGACCTTCACGCTGTTTCTTTTGGTTTTTGATGCTGTTTAACACCGACTACAAACACAGTGCTGCACAACAAGACCCGTGTATTAGCATAGTGCTGCTTTGGAAGCCTGGGCAGGTGAGCTGCGTTCCCTGGTTTAGGGTCTGCCAAGGCTGGAAATCACGTGTCATTGGAACGGGGTGGTAGATCTGGATATTCCAGCAGAAACAGGAGTCTTGAATTTAGTGTGTCATTGGTATAATTCAGTTCCCCTCAGTTGGAGGACTTAGCTTCCGTGCAGGTATTGCCTGAGAGCTTCTCTCGGCTCCTAGAGCCCCGCTGGATCCCACATCACATGGTCTTCTCCATTTTTAAGTCAACCAGGGTGCATTGTAGCCTCCTCTCACTTCTGTTGCTGTTAGCCAGAGAGAATTCTCTGCTTTTACAGGTCCCTCATGATTAGGTCAGTCCCATCTTGGCACTCTTATTAAGGTTGAGTTTTAAAAGATAGGATCTTGTTCTGTGCTGCAGGCCAGCCTCAAACCCTAGATCCTTGGTTTTAGCCTCCTGAGTGCTGTGATTGCTGTGGGTTCTACCATGTTCAGTTTGTAGTCTTGACAAGAGATGAATTTTTTCTGTATCCCAGATTCTCATGGAATTAACAGTCGGGACATGGAGATTAGTGGCCCATTCACAATTCTACCTCCTGTACTATCCTTCCAACATGTGTCCATCAGTGCAGCCACAGGCCTTTGCATGTGCTCTACCCTCTGCTTGGAACTCTTTCGTGTGTGCTCACATGGTTTGCTATCTGACTTTCTTCATATCTCTGCTGGAAGGTCATCTCAGTTTAGAGATCTTCAAGATAATTATTTCTAAAGGGAAGTCTTTACTCTGCCTTTTCCTTCACAAAGTCCAAGAGAGATTACAAATAATATAGGTGGGGGGTAGTGAGGCTTGAACCTGAGGCCTAGTGGATAACAAGTGAGCATTTTACCACTGAGCTATCTCTCCAGGGCCACCTTTCACTTTTTTATTTTGATACAAGATCTCATTTCATTGTCTAATTCACTCTGTATTTCAGCCCAATTTGGCTTTGAGCTCCCTCTAGTCCAGGCTGGCCTTGACTTTGTGAGTCAACTGCCCCAGCCTCCTGAGTAGCCCAGAATCTGACACCTATATGTGTCTCTCTGTGTGTCATCAGGCTTGGCTAGCATACTGTTGTTTATTATTTCTCTGTCTTCACTGGAATTGAGGCTTCCCGAGAACGGAGCTTTGCCTGCAGTGTTCACAGCTGCATCTTCAGTGTCTGAGATAACACCCAGCACATCTCAGGATGTGAGCTACATCTACAAATAAGTGAGCACATAAACAAACCTTGTTTTCTTCCTTATTCCTCCCACTAAGATGTTCCTGAATTTTAACATTCTTTTAAAACCTTCGCTGTTTTCCATTTCTAACTCTACATCTCATGGATTTTCTTTCTTTTATTTTTTATTAATATTAAATTAAAATTGATTTACATCACTTACCCCATCTTTTTCCTCCTTCCATCCCCTCCCAGGCCGCCTCCATCCAACTCCATTCATGCTCCTCCACTCTCAAGTTAATAGTCTCTTTTTCTTTTTTTTTTTTACATATACATTTTTATTATTCCACATATATACAATAAACTACCTATAGCAAGAATAAGCATGACACAATCAGAAGATAGTCTCTTTTTCTTTGATCACTATTATTGTATATATGTGTGTGTTCATATACAGGCACAAATATATAAATATAATCTTCTGAGTCTGTTTTGTTGTTTGTATGAATATGGCTTTAGTCATGACTACTTTGTATTGGATAGTCAACCAGGGGCTCATCCCTGGGAGGGGTTAATTCTTGCTCTCTCTGCAGTCATTAGTGGGACCCTGTGAAATGCCGCCCCTTCAATGTTAGCATGTCTATTGATATCGCCATTGTTCTGGTCTTGTTTGTGCAGCCATTTCTAGAAGAGACTGTTTCATAGCAGACATCTGGTATTCTGGCTGTTGCAATAGTTCCATCCTCTCTTCTATGTTGTTTTCTGAGCCACATGTGCAAGAGATGTGATGTAGATGTAGCCATTGGTTCTAGGCTCCCCATGCATTGTGTCCATTTGTGTGTGTGTGTGTGTGTGTGTGTGTGTGTGTGTATGTGTAAGTGTGTGTGTGTGTGTTTCTATGATGGCTTCTTTGGTGAGGGGTGGTAGCTACACTTGCCTGTGAGTATAAAGATAAGATTTAGAGTGTATACTGTAGAGTGTAGTAAGGAATTACGCCAGTCTTGCAAAGTGGATGTAGTAGATTCTTTTCAAAGGTCCATGACTTCCCCAGCCCCAGGAGCTTGGCTAGGTTTTCAGTACCAGGCATGTTGAATGGGCCTTAAGTTCAATTAGACAGCTGTTGGTTACCAGCGGCATGCGAGTGCCACTGCTGCACCTGTAAGGACACCTGGCCATGCTGGTCATTGTTATGGCTCATAGGTGTAGCAGCTGGGTAGGCCTATTAATTGCTTCCCTTTCCAGACAGCCTGCCAGGAGTTTCTGGTACCACAGAAGTTAGACCACAGGAAGGAAACTTTCAGGTTAGATTCAGTTTGACTAATCAGAGTCCTGAGTCCTAAGTGTGTGGAGTTTCTGGCAATAGAGATTTACCTTCAACCTCTGAGAGTCAGCCAAGGGCAACATCAATAGTCTATATTGATTGGGGAGTCACTTGGGCTTCTTTGACCGGTCATTTGAAAGGAAGTTTCTTGTGCTTGGGACTGGGGTTTTTGGTAGTCTATGGTTCTTGTGGGAAGCCATGTCAGCTCAAGTGGTATAGCTTTGTGTGTGTGTGTGTGTTTTAATCCTAAGTCTGGGGTTTTAGTTCGGGCTTTAGTATGTCCACACCTGATAACTGCCTCCTGTGGGTGTGGTCTTTGCCAGCTGGTAATGGCCTGCCTCCTGCAGCATGGAGAGGGATGTGGTCTAGGAATCAGAGGAAGATAAACACAAGAGCCCAGAATGGGCGGGGGGAGTGGCATGTGGAGTGTGACTTGTAGCAGTTTGGAGAGAACAGAGATGGATGATATGGTGGCTTGGACATAGATGAAGAGAAACGTTTCAATGCAGCAGCTTGGCAGAGACTGCTTGCTGTGCTTGCTGTTGATGGCAATTGGTATTGTCCCCAAAGAACCCATTGGCCCCAAACAGCTGGCAGAAGTACAGGGGTCTGTGCCCCCTCTCTCCACTAAGGGGTTGGTGGAAGTGAGGTAGAGACTTCAATGCTCAAAATAGAGTTTAAAAACAAGCATTAACAGAAATTATCTGCTGTGTAAACTACTAGCCTTTGGTTCTTGGTTTTAGAAACCTGAGCAGAACAAGAATTATGTCAGTCTGATTTTGTTGTCACTTTTTATAAAGGTCCCAGTCCTGTTGGATTTAAGCCTCACCATTATTAGCTCTTTTAACTTTATCCTTTTAGAAGATGCATCACCATACTGGGGTGTGCTGGATAGTTTTATGTCAACTTGACAGGAGTTAAAGTTATCTGAGGGGAAGGAACCTCAATTAAGAAAATAGCCTTCATAAGAACGGGCTATAGGCAAGCCTGTAAGGCATTTCATTGATTATTGATTGATGGGGAGGGCCCAGCCCATTGTGGGTGGTATAATCCTTGTCCTGGTGGTCCTAGATTATATAAGAAAGGCTGAGAAATCTGGGAGGAGCAAGCCAGTAAGCAGCACCACGGCCTCTGCATCAGCTTCTGTCTCCAGGCTCCTGCACTGTTTGAATTCCTGTCCTTTGGGGGAAGTTGCATATTTGCTATTTTGAATTAAGATGTAGTTCTGGTTATCTTAGGCTGCAGAGTCAGCTGTGACTTTAATGTGGGACCAGCACCAGTGAAGTGAAGTCATTGCATTACTGGGACAATTGATGCTTGTTAGCTGGAGCTGAGAAATTAGCAGGGAATAAGATGGAGTTGAGGACCAGATAGTTTAGTTTTATAAGTAAGATTACTTGTTTAGGTGTTAAGATGCTTTTAGGTCTAGCTAGATGTTTCAAGTTGATATGATAGATATGATGAGATATGATAGATAGTGATTTACATTCAGAATTTTAGACTCACCAAGACAGGAAAGATGTTTTCTTCAAGGCTGCCAAATACAAATAGCCAAATCACTATGAATGTATATATATATGTGTGTATGTGTGTGTGTGTGTGTGTGTGTGTGTGTGTGTGTGTGTGTGTAAATTCCTGATTGTTTTGTGGTTCTTCTTGCTGTAGGTAGTTTATTGCATATATGTGTAATAACATAAATTAAAAAATTAAGAAAAAAAGAACAGACCATCATCAGGTGAAGTGTTTCTTTGGAGTCAGCACACAGAAGCTGTGTTGCAGAGACAGCCAAGGTTGTACCGTTTGCTGACAACAGGACTTGGTACTGTAAGAGTCACCTAGGTGGTACTGGTTTTGAAGGCATGTAAGGGTCATGGAGAGTACTTGAGGCTTGACATTGTGAGAGGCCAAGAAAGGCCATGGGTGAAAGTCAGCCTCAATAGCAGTTGAAGGCCTAGGATTAAATGGGTCATGCAGAGAGAAGTTGAGGCTTGGCACCATGAAGAAATCCCAGGAAAGGCTATTGGTGAAAATGCAGTTCCATTATACCACAAGATATCAGCATTTTGGTCTTGGAGATGCCAATACCATGGGACAACCTCCAAGAACAGCAGCAGCAGTGGAGTGGTACCAGCCAGAGCCTAGAAGACAAGCTGTGTGTGCTTCAGAAGGAATAGAGAAAAAGGACCCAAGCCCATTGGAGGAGACTAGAAGATCACGAGTAAGTCCCAGATATTGGATATTGAGTGATTTATACTATTGGGGTTTGGTTTTGCTTTGATCTTATTTTGACTGTGCCCAGATACTTCTCCATTGGAAGAAGGGAATATTTAACTTATTTTTGATTTTTACAGGAGTCCGCAGACTGAATTTTTAAACCCATTTTAGGTTTTAAAAGAGACTTTGGGTTTTTGAAGACACAGAATTGTAAAGTATTTGCATTTGTAAAGACTGTGGGACTTAAATTTGTAAAATGTTTTATGTTGTGATGTTGATATGAATGTATGACCTTGGGGATGAACAAGAAAGGAAAGGTTGTGGCTTGACAGTAATGTGTTTGTGTGTCAAGATGACAAGGGTTCAATTGTGCTGCTAAGTTTTATATCAACTTGATACAAATGAAAGTCCATCTGAGAGGAAGGAACCTTAATTAAAAAAATGCTTCCAGAAGATTGGATAAGAGGGAAGTCTGTAGGGAATTTTCTTAGTGGGTGTGTGTGGCTCAGGTCACTGTGGATGGTACAATCTCAAGGCTGGTGGTCCTGGCTTCTATAAGACAGGAAACTGAGCAAGCCATGAAGAGCAAGCCAGTAAGCAGCATCCTCCATGGCCTCTGCATCAGCTCCTGCCTTCAGGTTCTGGCCCTGCTTGAGTTCCTGTCCTGACATCCTATCATGATGGACTATAACATGGAAGTGTAAGCCAAATAAATCCTTTCCTCTCCAACTTCCTTTTTGGTCATGGTGTTTTATCATAGCAATCGAAACCCTAACTAAAACATGAGGTTAGGGCTTTCTCATGTAAATTTGGAAGGGTACAGTTTTATTATAGAGCCTTTCTCCTTATATATGAACTGTAGGCTTTGGAAGTAGGAGGGCTGGGTGAGGTACAGTGGTCTATGTGTCTGGCTACTTTAAACAGTTGGCTCTTTATGCGAGGGAGTGTACAGTGAAAACACTAACCTCTGGAATTTACTTTTCTCTTTCAAAAAGAAACTTTGATAATGCTGCATTCTCATGTTCAGATGGTAGTGACCGCCACTTGGATGAATCCTGTCAGCTGAGGCATGTTACCACTAGTAGAAGGTCGCTGTCTGGATGAGGTGTTTTCTAGGTCCTTGGTATCTTATTCAAAGTGTTGAAATAAACATACACAGATTTGCAAAGCAGCAAGAAAAATTTGTTAAAGGCAGAGTTAGAAAGGAATACACTGTCAAGCATGATAGGGAGTCACATGAGAGAAAGTACTCAATGGCCTTGATTATTGTTGGGTCTTCTTTCTGTGGAGTTCAAAAAAAGGAGGGGCTGCATACTAAAAGGTGTAGTTTGGGTTGCTCTCAATTTTGATCGACAAGCTTGGATTATGATTCCATAGGTCTTTCTTTGGTCACTGTGAATGTTCCTTCCCATAATGTATCTGATGTTAATAGCATATGCACACAGTTATGCTCAGACATAAGATGGTAGATAGGGAATATCCTTACAAGTTCACTTGAGAATACAGTTTTGCATTACAGAACATGCAATATGAACTGAGAACTAGTTTAAGTTAGATTAGCTTTCCTACTTTTAGACCTGAATATAAGCAGACTATGGGTGAATAGAATATAGGTTCGATGGTTGGTAAGGGGAGAATAAACTTATTCCACTAGTCAGAAAGCTGTATGCCCACGGTTTGATATATGTATGGGAAGGCCCTAGGTTTCTAATAGGTTTCTAGGTACAATCAGTTCTGAGAGAGGAGTTTAGACATAGTATGTATGTATATAGGTCTCCGGCTGCCAAGCATATTGTTAGAAGAGAGGTGTGCATAAAGTCCAAGCCAAGTGGAGTCCCAGATTACTAAATTATTCCCTATGCCACCCACCTCAGGGCATGTGTTTTAGTTTACCATAGTCTTTACCTCTTCCTGTACTTTCTGTTCAAATCAAATGTGAGTGTGGGGCATTAAACACTGCCTAAACATGCCTAGCATATATTTTCAGACCTGTGCAGATATTTTGAAGTAAGGAACTACATGTCTGTATCAATGTTTTATCATAAGTTGGGAAATGATAGATATATTTACTCTGCCTCATTGTTTCCCATCACCATCTTGGTCTCTACATAGCTTCTGAGTTCTTTCTGCCTAGTCTGCAAGATGTATGAGGCTAGAAATATGCCTGCTCTTTTAGTTCTCAGTGCCTGGAGCAAGTGTGCCAATCAATGAATCAACATTTATTGAATTAACAAATGTCTTATATTTTAGGTTTCTATTGCTATGATAAAGATCATGACCAAAAGCAACATGAGGGAGAAAAGAATTTATTTTATCTTGCATCTTATAGAGCATTGTTGATGATGGGCAGGAAACTGGACAAAAGAAATGAAACAGAGACCATGTAGGAATGCTGCTTACTGGCTAGTTCAGTCTGCTTTTTTTTTTTTTTAATAGAATATGCTTATGGATGATACCATCCACAGTGGGCTTGGCCCTCTTACTTCAATAATTAATCAAGAAAATGCCCTATTTGTTTACAGTCAATCTTGATGGAGTCATTTTTCTTTTCCCAGACAACTCTAGCTTTTGTCAAGTTGACAAACAAGAAAGCAAACAAAAACAAAACCAATTAACCAACCAACCAACCAACCAATCAACCAACCAAAAACAAACTAAACAAACAAAAACCAACCAACCAACCAACCGGGACATTTGGTATCTAAAATCTGTGCAGTTTATATAGTATCTAGTGAGACTGGCATTCCTGTTGTATTTAACTGGAGATCTTACAAAGTCTTAATGCATCGTCTCCTAAAGTAGTTTACTTCAATCCAGAGACCATATCTGTATTTGCTTTCCAGGGCTACTGTAAAATATTGGTATAAAGTTGGAGACTTGAAAAATTAGTCTCAGGTTTACAGGGTGAAGATCTGAAACAAAGATGTTGGCAAGGACTTGACGTCTCTGAAGTCTCCATGAGAATGGTACAGGCTAAGTCTTAAATTTCTTTTAAGATCTGTATGTTAAAGGTTTAGATTGGCATGATAAGGAAACAGAGTGAGAGGTAAGGCTTGGGAGGAGGAGGTTTTCAAGCACTGGAGATGTGTTCTTGGAAAGGATAATGGATGTCTTAGGTAGGATTTTATTTCTGTGAAGGGACCTCCTTGACCAAGACAATTCTTGTAAAGGACAACATTTCATTGGGGCTAGATTACAGTTCAGAGGTTTATCCATTATCATCATGGTGGGAAGCATGGTAGCATGCAGGCAGCCATTGTGTGAGAGAAAGAGCTGAGAGCTCTACATCTTGAGTGAAGGTAGCCAGGAGGAAACTGGGCAGAGTTTGAGCATATATATGAGACCTCAAAACTCACCTCACGTCCTCCAACAAGGCCGCACTTACTCGAACAAGGCTATACTTCCTAAAAGTGCCTTCAAACACACGGGGGCCAAATCTATTCAAACCACCAGAGTGGAACTTGTCCTCTGTTTTCCTCTTTTTTTCCTTCGCAGGCATGTGGTGAGAATTTTTTATGACCACTTTCTCCATCAGGGTTTGTTGTTTCACCTTTGGATGAGAAATGCCTCCCATACTCTGTGGCAGTTGAACGCTTGGTTTCCAGGTGGTATCACTGTTTGAGGAGGTGTAGGAGCTGTGGCCTTCTTGGAGGAAGTATGTCACTGGAGGTAGGCTTGAGAAAGTTAGACTCTATCCTAGTTTCAGTTTATGATCTCTGCTTCAGGCTTGTGGTTCAAGATGTGAGCTCTCTGCTTTCTGCTCCTGACACCATGCCTACCGTGCTGCCATGCCTCTCTCTTGCCATGGTGGACTCTCAAGCTTCTGGAACCGTAATCCCTAATAAACCCTTCCTTCTATAAATGGCCTCAGCCAGGGTGTTTTATTGCAGGAACAGAAAAGTAACTAATACAGGTTCCAAACAAAAGAGCCAAGTGACTGTGGCCAGAACCTTCTCTATCTTTATCTCCTCAGCATTTCAAAAGCTGAGTATTACTTCTTCAATTTTCGGTACCTGCTAGCTTACAGTGTTCTTTGGCTTACAGTAGCATGGTTTCATTTTCAGACAGACCTTCTCTTGGTCCTTTCCTTTCCTCTGTTTCCTCCTCTGTCTCTCATAAAGATACATGTCATTGGATTACAGTGCACCTAGTTAATTCAGGATGGTCTCATTTTGGGAGGAATCTAATAAATTCAATGTGGTATCACATACTATCTTTTATTTATTTTTTTATTTGCAAACACACAGTTATATAATGGCTTAGTGTTGGCCATTGTATGGGGGAGGGGTGCTAGGCAAATACATCCTTCCTTCTAGGAGGGAAAATGAGGAATGTACACCACAACCATTATCTAATGATGCTGATGAATAGCACTTACAGTGTTCTTACAGGAGAAAGATTTGGCATGGCGTTGGAGGACATATGATTGGAAGGATAAGTTGAGATATTGGGGCAGGGCAAGCGTTACTCACGGAAGAAGTGTATGATAAGCCCAGTAGTGGGGAGAACCCCACAAACAACAATTCTGTCTTGTTTTGTTTTGTTTTGGTTAAAGACAGGGTTTCTCTGTGTAGCCTTAACTGCCCTGGACTCACTTTGTAGACCAGGTTGGCCGTGTGTTCACAGAGATCCACCTGCCTCTGCCTTCCCAAGTGCTGGGATTACAGGCGTGCACTGATGTGCCTGGCTGAAGAACAATTCTTCTTCCTCCTCCTCCTTCTTTTTGGATGAAATATCCAACTCTATATTCTCAAGAGTGACTTTTGTATACAGTAGGTGCTTACCAAACATCTTGTTAGCTAGAAGCACTCAATTAACCTTCAGTGCTCACTGGTGTCACCATAGAGACTGTACCAAATTGATACATTTATAGTTTCCTGAAAAACTCCAGTTCATGATAGACAGAAAAATGCAAATATCAGCAAGTCAGTGACATTGACACCAGTTTAAAGGTCACTGTGCTCTCAAGCCCATAAGTTGGCACTTCAGCCTAGTCAGTACACAGCTTAGCCACAAAGGCTTCCTGTTTTCACATTTGAATATCTGATATTCTGGGCTGCTAATCATGCACTGATCCATTTGGAGCTCAATGGCTTTTCATTATTTCTAAACTTGATTAATGATCCTGCCTTCAGTTGTCCTCCTAGAGGCAAAGTGTAAAGCCACATATTACACTCACCAGTGGGTTTGCTGACATTGTGGAGCTCAAAGGAAACTTCCTAAGAATGGTACTAGATCATAATACAAAGGCAACACTACCTGGGAAGAACAGAAGGAAGGGAAGGTGTTGTTCCTTGGGCTAAAGAAAGACAATCATGTATAACATAGTTTTTTATTTTATTTGGTTTTTTTTTTCCTCCCCTGAGACACAGTTTCTCTGTGTAACAGCCCAAGCTGCCCTAGAGCTCTCTCTATAAACCAGGCTGGCCTCAAACTTTCAGAGATGTGTCTGCCTCTGCCTCCTGAGTGCTGAGATTAAAGATGTGTGCCAACATGCCTGGCCTATTAAAACCTAGGAATCAAAAGAGTCCTCAGAGAGAAAAATCTTTTCACTAAATGCTGGTCACCTCTGTTGAAAATTAATAATTTAGACTTTCAGCATATTTCTTTCTTTTCTTTTCTTTTTCTTTTTCTTTTCTTTTCTTTTTTTTTTTTTGAGACAGGGTTTCTCTGTGTAGCCTTGGCTGTCCTGGAGTCACTTTGTAGACCAGGCTACCATCAAACTCACAGCAATTCAGCTGTCTCTGCCTCCCGAGTGCTGGGATTAAAGGCATGCACCACTATGCCCGGCCTGACTTTCAGCGTATTTCTTAACCAGAAATTTAATTTCTACTATGGTTTGTATATGAAATGTTTCCTCAAAGTCTCATACATTAAAAATTTGGTCCCCAGTATAAGAGAGTCAGAGAACACTGGATCATGAAGGCTTTAACTTTATGAGTGTGTCGTCCACCGATGTAGTCATGGCTGGTCAGCCTGTAGGTGGGCCTGGCTGGAGGAAGGAGGTCTCAGAAGGATTTGTATCGAGTCCTTTCTCTTCAGTCTCTCTGTGTCTTGTCTGCCAAAGGTGAGCTGTTCTTCACCACTTGCTTCCTACCACATTATGTGCCTAGAAACAGTGATACCCAGTGATTACAGCCTGAAAATGTAAGTGAAAATAAAATCTTTTCTCCTTTAAGCCATTTTTGCCATAGTGTCAAAAAGTTAATAACTCCTGCATGCATGTGAACTTATTGTATTTTTGTGAACTTTCAAAATGTAGGCATTTTAATGAGATTGTGGGTTTAGTAACTTATTCTATTGAACTTGATACAGGTCCAGCTCAGTGGTATTTGCGTAGAATCTGAGATCCTCTTGATTGGTTGTAGCTCATAGGTCATCTGGAAATTGCTTTATTTTGTGGGTAGGTTCTGAACTCCTGGCCTTGCATACTCAGAAAGTCATCTAATGCCACTAATATCAGTACTGCAACCCATTTCTTCATGTGTCTACATTATCTGGGCTGGCAATTGATTTGGTTTCATTTGGACACTTTAGAGTTGGGGTGCTTTTCATCTGAGGAGGGAACTGATTCTTCACAATGACATTTTCTTTTTCTCCCTGAGATAGAGTTTCTCTGTGTAGCCTGTGTAGAACTAGTACTGTAGACCACGTTGGCCTCAAACACAGAGATCCACCTGTCTCTGCTTCTAGAGTGCTTGGATTAAAGGCATGTGCCACCACTGCCTGGGTTGCAGTGGCATTTAGATTAGTTTTCCTTTTATTCAGCTGCCATCATTGTGTTTAAAATATTAACCAATTAAAAAAAAGATTAATTCATGCATATTAATCTATCAGTATAAATGACATATAGTAACACATACTTTTCCTACGTCTCCCCAAGTGCCCTTCAAGCATATTTTATGTATATTTATTCAAATATTCTTGCCTTTAGACAAGTGTCTGTTTATATAGTTTCCCTCCCTTCATTCTTCTTCATGTGAGTGCATACACATAAACACATTTGCCTGTCAATTTTAATTTTTTGGACAGTTTCCTACAGCATATAATGAATTTTATTCATTTCTGCTCACTGCCATTTTCTCTCTTCCATCATTCTTCCACTGAACCCTTTCTTCTCAACAAGCTCCCTCCTACTTTTATGTCTCTTATCATCTGTGATGCACTGAGTTTAATTAGAGTGCACTATTTACTGGGGCCTGGACAACATATCTGTTTCCAGTGAAGAAAGTAAACCCCCGACCCCATCAACCCCCAACCCCCCACCCTCTACCCCCACCACCATTAACTGTCAATGGTCCATTAAAGATGGTGGAGCATCATGACCCGTTCCTCTTTCCATGATGCAATGTTGATAGGGCCCATTCTTATGTAGGTCTTGTGCAGGTAACCACATCTGTGTTGAGTTTATGGCCTATCATGCCCAGAAGAGAGCATTTCATAGCACTCCATCCTTTCCACCAGTTCTTACATTCTTTAAAAATTTATTTTATTTTATTTTAAATGCATGGGTGTCTTGCCTGCATGTATATCTGTGTCCCATATGTGTGGCATATCCTTGGAGGCCAGAAGAGGGCATTGGCTTTCCTAAGACTGGAAATAAAGATGTCTCTGAGTTGTCATGTGGGTACTGGGACTAAACTCCGGTCCTGTGAAAAGTGGACAATGTTCTTAGCTGCTGAGCCATCTCTCCAGCCCCAGGTTTTCCTACCACTTGTGATGTTCCCTGAGCACAAATGGAATCATAGACTTTATGTGGCTCTGCATCCTGTTCTCTAAAAGAGGTGCATTGGAGATGATTTAACATTAGCACATATGTCCCAGGGAATTCCTTTTGTTGCAT
The DNA here is from genome assembly GCF_903995435.1 of Acomys russatus. Lineage (NCBI taxonomy): Eukaryota > Metazoa > Chordata > Mammalia > Rodentia > Muridae > Acomys > Acomys russatus. Next base: position 36,728,400 of record NC_067149.1, read on the forward strand.
ATAGCCCTGGACACCGATTGTCAAGGCCTGGTGAGAAAATATAATTCATATAATTGGAAGCTCATTACTTACTGATAGTAATATAGTTCTTAAAAAAAAAAAAAACCAACAAAGGTATGTTATGGGCTCTAGTTCTTATTGCTTTCAGACATGCTTAACTTTCCCCAGTCCTATTCCCTTCAATGTCAGCTCATCATTCAATCAATCTACTTAACCTCTTTAAAGAGGCTTTACTAAATTTCTTGTCAGAATTTCCATTAATGCATTCAGCACAACTTAAATCTCCCAGGGATGTCTTAATAGGTCTGTATTTCTACCTCTACTGGAAAATTATACCACCTCTATTCCAGGCTCTCCCTCTTAACTTTAGAGGCCCAGTATAGTCCTGGGTCTTTGTGATGGGCGGTCAGTTGGACCACCTAGACCTGTGTTTTGAGCAGAAATCATAGAAAGTAGGAGGTGATGGGTAGTGTGTGAATAAAAATTATCTGTAATTAAACTTCATAATTTTTTTTTCAGTTTAAAATTTCTACAGGCATATTTTTCTCATTTTATTCTAAAATTAAAATTAATTTTTTAGAATTTCATAATGAATACTATAGTAATGTCACTGTAATCTCCATCCCCCTCTAATTCCTTCATGCCCTCAATTTCTTCTCAGATTCATTAGCCCTGTTTTTATAAGTAGGTAGTAATTATATATAATAATGAATTTCATTATGGCATTTTGATACATGTATATACAATATTTTAATCATGTTCACCCCCATTATCCTCTGTTTCTTTCCCACTCCTGATAATTCTTTTTTTTTCTCAGTTAGTCTTGATTATATGTTCATATCTCTTTGTGTATGTGTAAGACTTGATGAGTTTCACTCGGGTTGTTTACAGAAGCATGTGTGAGGGTTCATTTACAGGAGCACCTTACCAGTGGATATACCTGGTAAAGAAAAAAATGTCTCTTTTCCCTATCAATCTTTACTGTGTTAAATCTTCAGGCAAGAATAGAACCCCCATCAGTCACTCCTGGTCCCATGACAGAGGGTTGATCAATCCAGTCTTGTAATGATATTGTGCAGGTGAACACAGCTGTGCAAGTTCAAAACTGCAGCAGCCATGTCTTGCCTGGAAATCAGCATTCCTTGGTCATCAGTGTTAGCCACAGGGTCCTAGCAGGGCACTTCATGACTTCTTGCCCCCATCCCCACCCCCACCATGGGCCTCTGCTGATTTGTCCAGCCACTTCTTGTCTCTATATGGTAGAAATGGACCTCCATATCAAAGGTTCTGTCACTCTCTCAGGGGTGGCTAGAGCACTTTAGAGTTCAAGGCTAATCACTTGCAGACAGAGTGGGATTCCCAGTTTGGGGAGTGCTTCCCCAGGGATCAGCACCAAGCTACCAGCAGAGGTTGGGCAGGCCCCAGTGACTGCAATCCCGCAGCCAGCCAGAGTCCCTTTCACCCTTCATTGGGAGTAAATGGAGTCTCGGATGGTCATGGTGGAGTGATAAGTCAAGCCAAGCCAACTTTACTTGTGGGTTAGGAATTTATAAAACTCTGGGAAGTAAGGGTGTGTCTGATTCCCTAGGGCTAAAAGAGCCAGGATACCTCATTAACATACAGTGATACAGTGCCTTGGTAACAAGGAGCCTTTATAATGATTTAAAAAATAAGAAAAAAGATAATAAGAAACCAGATGCCAGATATTAGATTATATGAGGTTTATTAAATGAGTATGGAGAGAGAAGGAAAGAGGGCAGGGGTACCCCGAGGGTGGGTGGGGAGAGACAGAGAGAGAGAGAGAGAGAGAGAGAGAGAGAGAGAGAGAGAGAGAGAGAGAGAGAGAGAGAGAGAAACAGGGAGAGAGAGACAGGGAGAGAGACAGAGAGGGAGAGGGAGAGAGAGAAAGGGGGTAAACGAAGGAGGGGCAAGGTAGGTCAGTCCTTTTATACACTGGGCAGGGCCACGCCCCCATGGCAGGTAGCCAATGACATCACATATAGGCAGACCGAAGCAGAGTTCTAACAGCCTTTATCACAGGGAAGATGGCAGTAGTTAATTATCTATGTGTGAGAGGATGGCGCCAGGGTACAATTAAAGACCATTTGTTGGAGGCTAAGATCTCAGCACTGGGTGGGGTATTTCCTGGAATTCCCTGTGCTTGTTATCAGAAAAGCTTGGGCCTATATTTCCTTTTAGGATTTTGTGATGCCCTCTACAGAAATCTGGATTCACCAGATCAGGTGGGATGAAGGCCCCACTGAGAAAGGGAGTCCATTCTTCGTGGCCTGAGCGTGAAACCAGTGGTCCGGAAAAGGCCAGACTTCTATCTTAATCACCACTCTCTCTCCTTCACCTCTTTCTTTCTGATCCTTTTTCCTAGTTGATCCCTGAGCCTTAGAGGTGATGATGAAAATGTCTCAATTATGGCTGGGCATTCAACAGCCATTCATTTTCAGTACTTAGACTAGTTAGGAGTCTTTAAAGTCACCTCTGATCAATGCGAAACGAACCTTCTCTGACCAAAGGCGACAGCAGCAATAATCTATAGCTGTAAATGTAGTTATTTAGAAGGCAGTCTGACCAGTACATCATGTTCTATTGGAAGAAAACATCAGAAGCTCCCAAACTAAGGGCTTTTCAACTAGGTTTTGACTGGGTTTACTGTAAGGGATGTGGATGTGAGCATCACATCCAATCAGAAAGCACACGGTTACCTGCTAACAGACTTTGTCATCACTACGCTGGTGAGCTCATCTTACCTGGCTGGTTGGTGTTGTTGCACACAGGGTACAAACAAGCTGAGTAAGACAATTCTCCCCCTGCAGCACGAGTAACATCTTCTGGCAATATGAGGGCTAGCCAGCGGGGACAAAGCTTCCAACCCAGATCCAGTTTGACTTCTCTGTCTCCTGCAACACACGCATCAGTTTCATCGCCAGGGAGTTCGAGGCCAACCTGGTCTATAAAGTGAGTCCAGGATAGCCAAGGCTACACAGAGAAACCCTGTCTCAAAAAACAAAACAAACAAAAAAAATTGTTTAAGCCTGTTTGAGATATTGGAGTTATTTATACGCTTAAATGTCCATCGGAAGAGCATGAGGAAATGGCTTAAAATGCAGATTCCTGGTCCTGTTCCTGGAGATGCCATTTTAGCCAACAGAAATAGTTGTTGGCCATTTATAACTAGCAGGTTCCCGTGGAGAATCTGATTGTCAGGGCCTGGTGTGAGAATATTTTCTGGGCACGAAGTAGAAGGAAGTATTTTGATCCTGGAGGCATTCGTAGTCTAGATGGGGAAACAGAGGGGTGTAGTAAAAAATGAGGTGGGATTTGGACACAAATGTGTGTGTTTTAGACCGAGAGAAATGTCTCTCCCAGGCTTATGTTTTGAGTGCTTGGTCCCCAGCTGGTAGCACTATTTTGAGAGGTTGTAGAAAACTTAGGATGATGAACCTATATAGAGAACATAGGTCAGGGGGGTCGGGGGTGGGGTCGGGGGGTGGGGCCAGGGGTGGGGGTGGGGCAAGGTGGGGGGTTCTTGAGGCTGCTTCCTGTCATGCCTTCTGTTTGCCCACCTGCCATGCTGTGACCTGGGTGGCACTGCTGTGTTTTTCCTGCCACAGTGGACTGAACTCTCTGGAACTATAAGCCTAAGAAAATCCTTCCGCCTTTAAGTTGTCCCTGTCCTGTGTTTTGTCACAGTGATGTGGAAGGTAATGGATGCACTATGCTGAGCCGGTGCTTGTGGAGAGTGATCCAGGCAGGCCAAGTGTAAGAAAAAAAAAAAAATTCAGAGAAGTATGTCAGTTCAGCTTACCGCAGACGCACTTGCTCATCAGGGCTTATCGTAGAACTCTGAATAATGACCAAGCCGTGGAGCCAACCTGGGTGTCCAACAGCGGAGGAGGAGAAGGAGAAGGAGAAGGAGAAGGAAGTTCATGTATATAATGGAGTGAGGTTCTGTCATTTGTAGGAAAATGGATGCAACTGGAAGATAATGATACTGAGGTAATTTTAAGCCAATTTCAGAAAGAGAAATGTTGTATGTTTTCTATCATCTGTGGCTTCATGTAGTTATTGTACAGACACACTTACAGATGTTTAAAGGGGGATCATACAGTGAGGTGAACAGGAACCTGGGCTCCAGGCTGGCTGTTTTGTCAGGACTATGTCTCCACTGTTAGTTGACTGGGTTAGGGCAGGTGACTTTATTCATCTAGGCTTTCATATTCAATCTTCTAAATATAAGCAAGAGCCTAATTCAGGAGACTCTTGTAAACATTAAAAGGGATTATGTATGTAAAAAATCTTGACATTTGCCAGTCACCACGGTGCACGGCTATAATCCAGCACTCAGGGAGTCAGAGACAAGTGGATTGTGAGTTCAAGGCCAGCCTGGTCTACAAAGCTAGTCCAGGATAGCCAGCTACACAGAGAAACTTTGTCTCGGGGAAAAAAGAAAACGGAACAACAATTAAAAACCAAACCAAGCCACCATTACCACCAGCAGCGGCAGCAGCCAAAAACCATGACAGTTACATTTGGGGGTGGGGAGAGAATATCACTGATAAAGTGCTTTAAAAATAGTTAAGCTTAACATAGATCAGAGTTTTGTCTTAAATCTCCTTCTCAGGGACATTATATATGGTTTACTGAGCCTGAGAACTGGATGTCTACATGTAGAAAAATGCAATTGGACCCATATTAGTCACCATGCACAGAACTCAAGTCCAAGTGGATCAGAGACCTCAACATAAAACCGAGACACTAAATTGGTTAGAAGAAAAAGTTGGGAAGAGCCTGGAACACATTGGCACAGGAGACAACTTTCTGAACAGAACACCAACAGCCTAGGCCTTAACGTCAACAATTAATAAATGGGACCTCATGAGGCTGAGAAGCTTCTGTAAGGCAGGAGACCCTGTCAGCAGAACAAAGATTAAAGTCACCATTCTACTTCTTTTTTGAGATGTGGTGGTGTGACTTGTAGCTTAAGATGGCCTGAAACTTGCCTCGTTCCCCTGCCTTAGCCTTTTGTGTTTAGGGACTATAGATAAGAGCTACTGTGTCTAAATATTTCTGGTGCCAGAGTTTATACATTATTCTGAGTGGAGGACTAGGGTTATGTAAAATATTTTTCTTTTACTGTGTTTTTGTCTGTGGTGGTATCAGTGTAGTCAGGATGTTATCAGATAGCCAACCTCTAGTCTCCTTTCTTCTCCTTTCTTCTAGCCACAAAATATTTTATCTGGAAAAGATTTGGTTTCTGTTCTGTACTCCATGTGTGAAGATGAACTTCTGGTATATACTGTGTTGCACTCTTAGTGCATATAGCATGATGTACAAAGTCTTAATGTGTAGTATATAAGCTACTTATGCAGTATTGTATATAAATTCTTAATGAATAGTACATAAATTATTTTTCTACTGCAGTGATAAGACCCCGTGAACAAGGCAATCTGTATGAGGAAGAGTTTATTTGGGCTTGTGGTTTGCCCAAATAAGGTAAGAGGGTAAGAGTCCATGATGGTAGAGCATAGACATGGCATTAGAAGCAGAAAGCTGAAAGCTCCTATCTAGAGTTACAAGCATAAAGTAGAGAATGCAAACTTGAAATAATCCTTAAACTCCCAAAGCCTTCCTCTCGTGACTTACTTCCTCCAACAAGTCCACACCCCTTAAGCTATCCAAACAGCACTAACAATTAGAAACCAGGTACTCAAATGCTCTAGAGACTATAGGGAACATCTCATCTAACCATTATACTTAGCAATAGTCAGCTTTGGTATCGAAAGACAAAGGAAGACAAGAAGAGAAGTGAAGAAGAGGGAAAGAACCAAAGTGAAAAAGTAAAGCAAAAGCAGAAGGCACGCGTGGGGGGGGGTGTGTTTGTGGGGGGTTGGGGGATGGGGTGGGGAGAGTGGGGTGGGGGTGGGGGGCAGAAAAGCATGAATTCAACAAAAGAAAGGAAGGATGAGAAATATAAAAAGGAAAGAATATCACAAGAAAAGGAAAAGAAAAAGAAGAGGTGGGGGTATGACCAGGCTTTTTTCCCTTCCCGAGTACAGAATTCAACAGAGAAGGCGAGCCATTTGGTGGGCATCGCTTTTACTTTTCTTTAATGAACAAAACACCATTTTTTTCCTAGGTCTCTGATGACATCAATCTATAATGTTGTTTTTTCCTCCTGAAGCACTCCAGGGTGATAAGGGGAGACAGTAGAATGAATGCTAACGAGCAGGATAGCTATTATTTTTGCTCTTTAATGAGGCACCAGACAAGAAAGGCAGTAATTTCTACCTAATGATTGGATGCAGTCCTTGGATTCATGCTGCAGGGCTGCGTTGGTTTTATTGAACTAGTCTCTCAGTGCTGCTGACCATGTTCTTGGTAACAGGACTTGATTCTGGGGTGGTGGAAAGGCATGGCCATGTAGTCATTTTATGGCATTCTATTCCTAAACTCTCAGCAAGAATAGAAAAGAACAACCATTTATTTTTAGAGAAAAATCCATTTATGTGAAGACAATTTTATGAAGCCAGGGTGAGAGCAATAAATATGTAAGCATGGTGTAGGTTCCTTAGACTGTTTGTAAAGAACCCTAGATCCTTTTTCTAAACAGTGATCCATCTTGGGAAGATGCTAACACCCACTGTTACTTTTCAGTGTTATCAGTTATTAAAAAACTTTAGAAATTGTTCATATGTATGGTAAAACATGCTGGACAACTTATGGTTTTTGGAATAATGAAACCATGATGGCACACAGACTGCTACCTCTACCCCTGGGACAATAGCAGACATTGCTAATCGATTGTTGTGCATTTACCACCATACCTCTATGTGGCCAAAGTTTTTTTTTCTTTCATATATCATTTCAGAAACATATTGCCTAGAGTCATTAGACTGACATTTTGCTGTCTGGTGAAGCCTCTTGTCACTGCAATGGAGATATAAATAAAAGTTATTTTCTTCTTCTATCCTTACATTTAAAAACACTCTTATAGCAATGCTTAAAGATAAGCTTCCCAAGTTTAAATTTCTAGCTGAATTGCTCAATGGCTCATTGCTTGTTATGTCACTTTGAAGAGTGGGCCATGTTAGAAGTTCTGCTGAGGAAATCTGACAAGATTACTGAGGCAAGACTGGCTTTTATTGTTTGAGCTCTTTACCCCATGCCAGACATTGACGGAAACCAGCACCTGGAACAAATGGAAAATTGTATATTCCAGCAGGGAAAGCAAATGGGTTATAGTAAGTGAGGACATGATCGTTCTCTGAAGGTGGAAAGCTCTCTCTGATGGCAAATGAATACCAAGTGACCCCGAATGCTCATGCCTGTCTGCTTGGTGCCTCTCATCTGTGCATCCTGGAGTTGCTTGCAGAGGTAGGCAGGCAGGCAAGTGACCACAGGGAGCAGAGCAGGGAGACACGAGGGAAGATTGTAGGCTACCATTTTCAAATTTGAGAAGTGAAATGGTCTCATGAAAAATGCATTATTCATAGGATGAAAAATGGAGCCCTCGCCTGTGCTTGACACATGATTATTAGATTCCCCAGGATCTCTTGAATTTGTTTTGCAACTGACATAACACAAATGGCTCCGGCACTTTTTGGACCAAGGAAGCAATTTCAAAATCCGATATCGCAGGAAAAGGAAAACAAATAGGTCTTGTCTGTGAGTATACAGTGGGGCTAAAAATACACTGCTGCAATTTCATGGGTGACCTGTGCTGTAATTTACTCCCGGTGGTTCAACTTACTGAAATTTTAATTCTTTGGGGGTGTCTACATTTAGCCCAAAATGATTTCTATTTGAAAGCCATTATACAACCTAGCTTTAGAAAGAGAAGACAAGATATGGGGCATAACTTTGATTTCTGTTTTTTGTTTTTTGTTTTGTTTTGTTTTGTTTTTTGAGACAGGGTTTCTCTGTGTAGCCTTGGCTGTCCTGCACTCACTTTGTAGACCAGGGGGGCCTCAAACTCACAGCGATCCACCTGCCTCTGCCTCCTGAATGCTGGGATTAAAGGTGTGTGCCACCATGCCCGGCCCATAACTTTGATTTCTGTGGTATGGCTGAGACAATCAAAGGAGTGCTTGATTTCTGGCTGTGCCATGTTGAGCAAGTTACTAAACTTCTCTGGTTCTGAGTTTCTCCATCTGCCCCTGGGATAATTATATATATCTTAGCTTTGTGAGATGGACAAATGAGTTAGCACATGTGAAGTGCCTAGGACAGGCCTGATACATCGAAAAGGTTCAATACATTTTATTGATTATGGCTACAGCATGGCTTTGAATGACTGAGGTCTTTCTGGTTTAGATAGTATTTAGAAAAGGTGCTCTTGGGACTGTGAGGCAACAAAGCTTCTAAAATATCTGTCCTGTGTCTCAATATTTTTTTAATTTCAAGTTTTTTTTTTTCCACAAAGCCTATGGAAAACCTGGATTTTCCACATTGCCTCTAGTAGATTGTAGGGACATCAACTTCTCCTCCTCCTTTCTTTTTATAGTCTATGCCTTGTGACCTTGAGTCTCTTCCATTTCAGAAGGGGCTGCTTCCTTCCTCCTTGTTTCTACCTTCTTACACAGCTTTCTCTGCTCAGCAAGGGTTAGTAAACATAATGTCAAAGGAAGGCTTAGAAACTACTGGTTTCTACTGGTCCTGAGTCACCTCACAGTGACACATGAAGCATACTTCAGTCTTGATAGAATTCCTCTAAAGTATTCTAGTTGGTATGAATTATTTGTTTAAATTCATTACTTTTCATGTCTTCCCTGGGGCTCAAAACCAAGGTCATTATCAAGCAATTTTGGCACGTGTGGCGGGTCACATACGGTAAAACCTACTCAAAGCACAAAATGGATGTAGTTCCACTGGTCTTAAAACAATTTGAAAATAATTAATTTCTCCAGAAAACTGCGTTATCTTATCAAAAGGAAAGTAAAACATCAACATTCTGCAATAAAAGGGGAGAAAAAAGACACATCTGTCATGTCCATGAAAATGCCCAGGTTAATCTGCAGGATAACTAGAGTTGCAATGGTTGAGAAAGTCTTTCCAGTCACAAGCCTCCTAGAACATGTTACAGGCAGAAGTTTCATGGATTTGACCAAGAACAGCAAAACCTCTTGGCTGATTGCCCAGATTCCTGGACAGTATATACTGGTCAGTGTATACTACAGAAGTTTTGTGTTATCTGTTATGCCAGCTTAATGATTAAACTTCTACTATAGGCTAAGTTTCTTGTACTGCATTTACATATCTGTGAGGCTCTTCAGGTAAGTTTGGAACTTCTTGAGAGTATGATCGATCTTACTTCATACCACAGGGCCCAGGCTGGGCAGTAATGTTTGCCAGCTGGATTCCTGGCTTTAGCATCATCTCAGTGCTCGCTGGATGGGTTGTTTTAACCCTTGTGTTCTCACTGTCTATCTCCTGTCAGAGCTAGAGATGTCAAGTAGAGTCTGTTTGGATCTCTCTCTCTCTCTCTCTCTCTCTCTCTCTCTCTCTCTCTCTCTCTCTCTCTCAGGTCTCTGGCTGGCCTAGAATTCACAGATGCTGGAATCAAGGACAGGCTCCACCACACCTGGCTTCTCTCAACACTTGCTAAAAGTCCACAAGAGACACTTTTCTTAATCTACATGGAACTCATGTTTTATTTAAGACACATTGCTTTTTTTTTTTTTTTTTATTAATTTATTCTTGTTACATCTCAATGTTTATCCCATCCCTTGTATCCTCCCATTCCTCCCCCCCCCCCATTTTCCCATTATTCCCCTCCACTATGACTGTTCCTGAGGGGGATTACGTCCCCCTATATATTCTCATAGGGTATCAAGTCTCTTCTTGGCTACTTGCTGTCCTTCCTCTGAGTGCCACCAGGTCTCCCCCTCCAGGGGACATGGTCAAATGTGAGGCACCAGAGTACGTGAGAAAGTCGTATCACACTCTCCACTCAACTGTGGAGAATATTCTGACCATTGGCTAGATCTGGGAAGGGGTTTAAAGTTTACCTCCTGTATTGTCCTTGGCTGGTGCCTTAGTTTGAGCGGGACCCCTGGGCCCAAATCTGCCTATCATATTGTTCTACTTGGACACATTGCTTTTTAATAGTAGTAACTATTGTTTGCAAATGATTCTTGCAAAACATCCTTCAAAAGCTTAAACTTTGTGGAATTATAATCATGGAGTTAAAACTTATGCCATGACCCCTATCTATTTGACCATGATTTGGACTTCATAGGTTTGCTCTCTCTCTCTCTCTCTCTCTCTCTCTCTCTCTCTCTCTCTCTCTCTCTCTCTCTTATACTTTCTAAATGGGTTTTTAATCTCTAAGGGGCATGGTTAGACATTCTTATCTTTCATCTGCTAAAATGCTTGGCAGAATGTTTCATACCCAGTAGGACATTAGCAGATACTAAGAGACTCACTAAAGGAGATACATTGGTAAACTTCATAGAGCTGGAGTGGGTTTTTACATATTACCAGTTGGAGTTTTATTTTGCAGCAGGCAAGGAGAAAAGTCTGATTAATTTTATTAATCACCTTAATTTATTTTTTTTAGACAACATACTAATAGCTCTAGGAAGTCTTGATCTGCAGAGAAACAATCGGCATTCTAAGGCCAGAGTGATGGCATTATAATTGGGCTATGGAAAAGGGAAGACTGTCATTATGAAAGCAGGTAAGAGGCTTAAAAGAATAACAGAGAGAAAAAGACCAAAGCTCAGTAAAATGTCTAACTTGCTTAATGATTCATGAGCTAATCTGGAAGGACAAAAGTGCATATTTTCTCATAAAACCCCATGAGAGTGAAGACAGAGTACGGCTCCTGGAGGTGACTTTCCCTTACTTTAGGATTTTGAGAATCCAAGTTTCAACCACCAGCAGATGCCCTTACAAACCTTTCAGACTCTGAGGAGGTTCACTCTGAACCCCTTTGGCCTTGCACTTACAGTAGTATACTGCCTTATACCACATAGCAGTCCAGAGTTTATTGGCTGCATCCTTAGCTAAATCACCCTCCATAATAGTTCTGACAGAAAGCATGCAAAGTTATGTGAAGAAAAATTAGCCCAAACTTGAAAACAGGCAAAAGAGACCATTGTTTTATTACACTGAAGTGCAAATATTGTGGGGGAAGATTCTTCATTCATGATCTAGGTCTACAGAAATGCAGGCTGTCTGTCAAGTGGGCCTGGGTGGGAAGGCTGCCTTGGTAAGGTAAATATTTTATGGTAAATATTTTAGACTTGGTAGGGTATGTATATATGTATATGTATATATCCCATGTATGTATGGTATGTATATATATTTATATATATATGTATACACATATATGAGCATGTGTAATATTCAGTGAATTTTCTTCTTTTTCCCTCATTTTACATCTTTTTTTTTTTTAAATATAAAAGTCATCATTACTTTATGGACCATGCAAAAACTGACTGTGAGTTGGATTTGACTAATGGGCAGTAGTTTGGACTGCATCTCCTAGATGAGGCGGCTTTATCATTCCATGGGGATAGATTTGAACACGTAAAAACTGTCACCATCACAAACTATTCTTGTCTGAGAGGCATGTAACTCCTCTCTTTAAGGGTTTAACTAAGTTTTTCCTGGTGGGGAGTACAGTTGATTTCTCTGAGGTAGTAAAGAGAATTCCAAGTATTATGATTTATAACAAAATCAGCAGTTTTGCATCTCATGGCAGATTTAGTTTAATGCTTTTATATCTCTTTCGCATGCTCTCCTTCAGCTCTGTCCCAGTACCCAGAGTCTCGTCTCTGAGTGGCCAGGATGAGCTAGTTAACACACACTTTATGTTTCGATGAGTGTCATACTTTCAAGTATTTGGACGCTATGCTGTAGTGGTGGTGTGATCTTCCCCTGAGGGATTAGGAAGTTGAATTTACAAGTTGCTAAGGCTGAACCTAGCTACAAGTAAAGCTTCTGCTTCTGAGTGAAGGAAAGGAAAAAGAAATGCAATTCTGCCATTTCTGGGCTGTCTAGCTGTGAATGCTTTGCAATAATTAATTTTCCCCATCTTGGGAAATATTTGTGTAAGACTTAAATTTTTAGAAGTTTGTACTTTTAAAGAAATTTTTGTTACTTAAAATTAACTTCAAATTATTATTAGTATGTGTGTACATGTACGCACTCATGTGCACATGTGCACCTGTGTACATGGATAAGTCAGAGGGCAATTTTGGGGAGTCAGTTCTCTCCTTTTACCATATTTTCAAGGATTAAATCCAGGTTGTCAGCTGGGCACTGGTGGTGTATGCCTTTAATTCCAGCACTTGGGAGGCAGAGGCAGAGGCAGGCAAATCTCTGTGAGCTTGAGGCCAGCTTGGTCTACAGAATGAGTTCCAGGACAGCCAAGGCTACACAGAGAAACCTTGTCTCAATAAACAAAACCACCACCATCTCCACCACCGCTACCACCGCAACCACCACCACCACCACCACAACAACAAAGAGATCTTTCTCAAGTACTATGACGAATGCTCCTCACATGGCTGGGAAATCTATCAATTATGGGGCTAATTAATGTTGATGTTTAAACTCAGAATGGAGTTACAGTGACCACACACATCTATTTGATGGGGTTCTGTTAATTAGGTCCTGAGGCCTCTTCTGATAAGCTCTGCCTGTGCTAATGAACCCCATAGATCACCTTATTAAACGCCAAGTGTTCCCACCATTCCCCCTTGTGCTATTAAGCTGTGTTTAATTTGTTCACACGGTCTTCAGAGTCAATAACAAGGCCTTTATTTTTATACCGTGAAATTTGAGTTAGACATGGTCACTCTCTGTAATTCAGTACAGGGCCTGCATAATGCATACCGTACAAGATGCTTAGCTAGAGGACTGCTGAACACTAAAAGGAAAAAGAAAATCAAGCTGGCATTAATGAAGTGTAGGAGTAATGCAGTGCTAAAAACAGTATTTATGACAAGTGAAAATAAAACTTTAAATTGGAAATATTTGCTATAAAGTAGCATGAGGATAGAAATTATAGGTTTAAGTGGTATTTATTTTTCCCCGCAAATTTAACCAATCAGTCAATAAATATTTTTTGGAAGGGTGTATATTTGCCTATGTTAAGTTTACAGATCTTGAGGTTACAGTTTGATGAGTTTAGGAAAACCTTGTACCCAGGCAAGCATGGTCTTTATCATAATAGAGAATATTTACAACATTGCTGAATATTTGCTTGCATGTCTTTGGGAAGTACCCCTGACCCTCCCAGAGGCAAGACTTCATGGGCTTTCCTACTGGGGATTAGGTGTTTCCTGTTCTCGAGCTTGTAGTGATGAAATCTTATAGAATATAGTTCACTTAGCCTGTCTTCCTCCCCTCACTGTGCTTTGAGCTTATTCGGCTCTGATATTAATATCAATACATTGTTTTTTTGTTTGTGTTGCATCACTGTGCCACAGCTTGCTTACTGATAAATGCATCCTGTTGATGAATGTAGACTTCCAGTCTCTTGGTTTTGATTTTCATGAATAAATTTTTTTATGAACATTCCTTATAATCTGTTTTATAGGTATGTATCTAGGAATAAAATTTCTAGGTTATAGGGTAATGGTGTTTAACACTATAAGAAATCACTCAGTACCTTTGTAGAGGATGTGTATAATATTTGGTACTGTCATTTTTAAATTCAGCTGTTCAATTGCATGTACGGTGATATCTCACAGCAGTTTTTAGTTGCATCTTCTGCTGACTAGTGATGTTGACTATGTTTTAATGTGGCTATTAATTATTTCCACACCTTTCTTTATAATTTTTTTCAGACTGTCTCCTCTTTCTTCTTCTCCTTCATGCTGTAGTGTCTTAATTTTCTTTGTTCAGTGCTAAGGGTTGGTTTCAGGCCCTGGTGCATGCTGGGTAAGTGGTCTGCCTTTGAACTATCTCCCCAGCCTTGGAGGAGTTCTTTACACATTTGCAAATGAATCTTTTCTCACAGTATATGTTGCCTTATGACCTTTTCATTGTTGTGATGTTCTCATTTAATGGGTAGAAACCTCTAATTTCTATAGTGTAGAATTCTTATTTTTTGATATATATTTTTTGATGTATAATGAGACTGTAAAATACTGTCTAACAGTTTTACAGGTACAGGTTTAATGACATGAGTTCAAGTCCAAGGTTTCCCTAGGCCTTGGATATATTTAAATGAGTACCACATGGTTTGGAATAGTGTAGATTGTTTCTTGAGATTGAGAAGTATAAGTCGTCCATTCTTGCATTACCAATGTGCATACAGTAGAATCCCATGAGCTATCCAACACAGAAGAGATGGCATGAGCTACGGTAGAAGACAGAAAAAAGAGAGATGTGGTCAATGAGGAGGTAAGGGAAATCCAATGTGTTATTGCTGGCTTTACCAATGATCTAAGAAGAGTAGGGAGAACTTAGGCATGCAAATATTTCTAGACGATGACAGTAGCCTCTGACAAGGAAATGACGATCTCAATCCTACTACTACATGGAACTGAATTCTGGTGATAACCTCAATGAACCCGTAGGTTTATCTTCATAGTTGCCAGAAAGGAATGCACCCTCTATCAAATGCATGTTAAGGTAAAGAGCCATAATATTAGGTGAAAATCATAGTGCAGGAGTGGGTTACAGCCTTACAAGTGGTTGACTAGGAAAGCCTCTGAGGCTCCACAAACCATAAAGGCTATTATTACTGAATGCTAGGGCAAGACTGTATTGCTGAAGACATCTCATTCTTAGGTTGCAAGACATGGAGAAACCGAGCTGCGACTGAAATGGAAGCGTTCCCTGGCTCTTACCCTCTTTCTGCTTCCTCTTAGGCAGGGTTCTCTGAGCCTTGACGGGAGGGATTTGATGGAGATGTCCCATTTAGGAATGAGTGTTCAAAGGTCTCCCACTCTCTGCACATTGTCTAGGTGGGGTCTCCACATCTGTTCCTATCTGATGATGGCTGTGCAGCACACTGATTTATGAGCATTACAGAATGTCGTTAGGACTCATTTTATTGCAATGTTTTTGTTTGATTTTTAGAATAGTAGCATTTGGTTTTGCCTTAGGTACTCGGGCTATCTGGTCTCTTGTTCTTGGTCAAAATAATAGCTTCTGCTATTCTTTTGAGATATAGATGTGCTACGACGGTCAAACTGCTTTCTAAGTATTTGTATTCGTGCTCGTAGCTTACTGTTGCTGTCTGATGGGTTGTGAAGGGACCCCATTCTCACAATTAGTAACAATTTTACTGGGGTAGTAGATTTTTTTTTCATGGCTCCCACAACCAATTACTATAAACATTGTATCTTAAAAGCAACAAAAATGAGTCAGTTTTCTTTAATGATGTGACCTTTGGCATGTCCACCACATTCCAGGGCAGGCCATTCCCAGGAGTAGTGAAGCAACACAGGCTGGATTCTGGGTGGCAGGTGGGGCACACAAGGAGGAGGAAAACTCAAAGTTGGCTAGATAGAGAGGGAAAAGTAGAACAGGTACAGCAGAGGAATTGAGAAAGGGGTGAACATGATCAAAATAAATTATATAAATTTATCAAGGAAATAAAATATTATTAAAAATGGTATTTATTTTCTCATTATTCTGGAACTGGGAGTCTAAAATCAAGGTGTAGGCAGCATCAGCTTTCTTGCAAATCATTCAGAAGAAAATTCTCCCTTGATTCAATAATGTCCTTGTGCCTTTAAGCACTCTTTGGCCTATAAATCCATGACTACAATATCTGCTCATGTCTTTATATGACAGAAGCCACTTGAGTCTGCTGTAAGGATGCATGCTAGATATAGGGCCTACCCAGATAATCTAGGGTGGATTTTACTTTGATATCCTTAACTTAATTATATACATATAGATTATTACTACCTTACAAGTAAGGTCATGGTCTCAGGTGCCAGGGGGAGAGAATATAGTTGTATCTTTTTGAAAAATACTATCCTACCTACTATAATATAACCCTCACATTACAGACGCACACTTATTTTTGAGACAGAGTCTCATTTTTTTTTAGCACTGTATGACTCAGTATTCAGCCAAGGCTTGCTTCAAATTTTTGGCAGTCCTCTTGATCAGCCTCCCAAGGGCTGAGATTATAAGTATGTACTACTATGTCTGGTTCATGCATACTATTTGTAGCTTTAGATATAGAAACATAAGTAAATTATTCCTGTATAGAACTGGGGGTGGGGTGGGGTAACCAAATAGTTTGGACACAAAATTAGTAATGTTGGCCTTGTTAGCTTTGTTGTTTGCTCTTTAGGAAAAATAGTCACAGTGTCAACTGTGATAAGGAATTTTGTTTAGAAAAGTGGAATGGCTGGGTATGTAGCTAAGTAGAATGCTTGCCTACAGGCAGAAGGCACTGGAGGAATATGTTAGTTGTTTTATTGTTGTTGTGACAACAAACCTGACATAAGCACCTTAAGAAAGTGAAGGTATATAATTCAGGATCACACTTGGAGGAAAATGCCCACCATGATGAAGAAGTCATGACAGTTTGTTACATCTGCAGTCAGGAAGTGGAGAGAGACAAATATAGTGTTCAACTACTTTCTCCCCCCACCCTCCATTTAAAAATATAAACTGAAACTTGAGGCCATGGGATGATACTACCTAAAGGTGTGTCTCTTAGAGGAGTCTAGATTCTAGTAAGGTGACAGTATAAACTGTTACACAGAGAAAGAAATAAAGAACAAAAGTCAGGAAGAGGAAGAAAGAAAGAAAAAGAAGGGAAAGGTGCCATTGGTCCTTAGAATAACCCATGAAAGCTATTTAGCTGGGTGTGATGTATAAATGATTTATTCCTAGTCTTTGGACCTCTTGGTAAAAGTTGGTTTGTTTTTGGTTTAAGAGCACAGCTGCATGAAAGATGACTTTCAGCATCTGTGTCATTAGTTGAGAGGTCAGTTTATAGCTCTCATCCTTGTTGATCATTTCCTCTGGAGCTACAAAGGAGCCTAACAGCTTCCTCAGACAAGCATTGCATCATTCTGTGCTGGAGGAAGAAATCATTTGAATTCATTTTCTTTAGCCTGCATCTAGGGAAATCAGATTATAGAGTCCTTGTATCTAGTACTGTCAGTGGGTTGGGAATTACAACCAGGCTTCTTATCTAGTTTTAGAGTTAGCAAAGCATCAGAGAATTGGGTTATTACATTTCTGCTTAAAAACAGATGATTCACTCTTCCCATGGAAACTCATTTGACGTGTTAGTCACTAAGAATGCTCTGGTCCTACACTAATGGGCTAGCCTTGTGTGAAGCTATAGTTTAATTTTCTTTTCAATGTATAGTGTAATGCAATTCTCTCTCACTCTCAATTTTGTGAAATAATGGGACAGACGAAGATGTATCAAGGTTATTAAGTCCTTCCTCAGCCTTGAGATACACTTAACTCTTGGTCTTCTTAACTCATCTACGTGATTTAGCAGTAATTACACAGGTAATTCAGGCAAAATGCCTATTCCCTTGCTTTCACTATTTAGACCTGATTCTGATTACTTGTGTAATGAAAGGCACTGAGTTTAGCAATTCCATTAAACAATACCTCCTATGAAACACAGAAGACATTGGCTGCATGCTACATGAATATTTAATAACAGGAACCAATGTTTTATGCCACTTCACAGTTTACAAACATGGTACAATTATCCTACATAAACTTTGTGAGATACGAGGCATCACATCCGTTTTAAAGATGAAGTAAGTGGAGATCAGAGTTGTTAAATATATAATTGGTATCATTTGTATGGTGGTGGAGGTAGTTGATGCTAGAGGCAAGACTTGGACATAGTATTTCTTTTCTTTCATACAGTGTGAATTCTTTTAATTTAGATATAGATGTTCAGTGAGTAGAAAGCAAGGTCCACAAGTAAACAATTTGTTCCAACTATAATTCAGACTCTGAGGATCATCTAATTGTATTACTTTATTTTACTAATTGGAATTAGAAATATGGCTTCTCACAGTTCTCTGGAAACTGTAATGCTAAGTCTGAGCTTTTGAAGGTGTTTCAGCATCTTTTATAGAAACAGGAAGCTAGGGTTCAGCAGTGGCAAACAGCGCTTATGTGGGGGTTTGGATCCAGGACCACACCCAGGCAATGTGTTAGTGCTTGCAGTGAATTTCCCAATCTAGCTCATTTTAAAATATACTCTTCTTCTTCTATAGAAAATTTTAAAATGTTGATTAAATAACAAAGATAGAAAGTTTTAGATTCCGGAATCAGCAAGAAATAAGTTATAACTGTGGTTCTTTCTGAACTAATGAATAACCTCCCCATGAACACATGTCAGACATAATATTTAGTAACATAGAAAGTCTCATTAAAGTCTTCAATGTAAAAATAGAATGAACAACATTTTCTGGCAAACAAGTAATTAATAAACAGAAATATAAATAAATAAGGAACCTATCATATGAGAATTGTAAAATCATTAACAAAAAGTTCTCAGGTCAATGACAAAAATGAAACGCACATTTATAAATATCTAGAAAATATAGTTGTTAAAAAAAGCCATCAAAAAAGGGGATAATCTGTGAGCAAAGTTATGATAAGAGGAAAATTTGTAATATTAAACTTCTGCATGAGTACATAAGTAAAAACTGAATCAAGTGTTTATTGCAGGAAGTTAAAATATGTCTAATAGGAAAATCCTGTCTTGGCTGCTCATGTGCAGGCCCCACCAGTCAGAACAACAGGGAAGATGAGCTCCACTTGCCTTCAGAATCCTCCCATACCCTCACTTCAAATCCAAAAGACTCAAGCTGCCGAGACTCCTTCCCGCCCTACTGCCCACCCCTCTGCCATACCCTGCCCCTACATGGGTGGATATCTGCTGCTCAGGTGCAGACCACATTAGTCAGAAGAACAGGCTCAAGCCACAACATCCAGAAAAACAAATGGTAAACTCAGGTAGAGACTCAGAACTCCAGATAGGTGGCCAACCCTTGGACCTCCTCCACTCTCTCAGTGTCCCTCTCCCACGATTCTTAACTCCCACTTCCCTCCTCATCACTCCATCTTACCTCCCAATTTGGGCAGAGACCACTTGCTGACCAAAGGCCAAGCTAGCTGCCAGAAGTTCAGCTGCCAACTTGGACACAGACTCTGCTGGACCATCGCTAACATTGCCTGCCAAAATTCCAGGCTCCAAAGACCAGAGGACCAAAGAGGAAACAGAAACCATGAAACAAAACACCCATCCAACAAAGATAAACTCAGAATGACACCTAGACCTATAATCATCCCAAAGACAGATGCCTTGCCACCAGTCTAAGAAGAAAATCAACAACAACCAGGGCAATATGGCACCACCAGAGCCCAGCTATATTAAGGCCTGAATATTCAAACATAGCTGAAGCATAAGAAAATTACCTTGAAACCAACTTCATAAAGATGATAGTGGTCATTAAAGATGAAATGAATATATCCCTTAAAGAAATCCAGGAAAATATAAACAATTGGAAAAAATGAATAAGTCCCTCAAAGAAAGCTAACAAAAACCAAGCAGGTTTTGGATAATTGAAGGAAATGAGTAAAACTGTTCAAGACCTGAAAATGGAAATAGAAGCAATAAAGAAAACACAAACTGAGGGAATTATGGAAATGGAAAATCTAGGTAATTAAATAAAATATACAGACACAAACATCAGCAACAGAATACAATAAATGTAAAAGAGAATCTCGGGTGTTGAAGATATGATAGAAAAAATTGATATATCAACCAAAGAAAATGTTAAATCTTAAAAATTCCTTATACAGAACATCCAGGAAATCTGGAACACTATGAAAAGAACCGAACCTAAGAACAATAGGAATATCAGGAGAAGAAAGGAGGAGGAGGAGGAAGAGGAGGAGGGGGAGATTCTCAAAGGCCCAGGAAATATTTTTTTTTTTATTTTTTTATTTTTAAAAATAATTTATTCAGATTATGTCCCGATTGTTATCCCCTCACTTGTACCTTCTTGTTCCCCCCTCCCTCCCTCTTTCACCCTCTTCCCCTCTTCTAGGTCTGTGACAGAAGGAGTCCTCCTCCTCACCCATCATATGGTCACAGCCTATCAAGTCTCACCAGGAAATATTTTTAACAAAATTATAGAAGAAAAATTTCCTAGCCTAAAGAAGGGTATGCCTATAAAGGTACAAGAAGTATACAGAACACCAAATAGATCTGAGCAGTAAAGAAAGTCCCCTCACCACCTAATAATCAAAACACTAAACACACAGGACAAAGAAAGAATATTAAAAGATGCAAAGGAAAAAGGCCAAGTAACATAAAAGGCAGACCTATCAGAATTATACTCAATTTCTCCATGCAGACTCTATATGCCAGAAGAGCCTGGTCAGATATCTTTCAGAGACCTCAGATGCCAGCCAAGACTACCATACTCATTAAAACTTGCAATCACCATAGATAGAGGAAAACAAGATATTCTACTACAAAGTCAAATTTAAACAATATCTATTTATAAATCTGGCTCTATGGAAAATACTAGAAGAAAAACTGCAGCTCAAGGAGGTTAACTATGGCCATGAAAACACAGGAACTAAATAATCTCATGCCATCAAAACCAAAAGAAGGTAATCATGGGGTGTGTTTACACACACACACACACACACACACACACACACACACACACACACACACACTACCATCACCAACAAGAAAACAACAGTATTAACAATCATTAGTTATTAATATCTGTCAACATTAATGGGTTCAATTCCCCAATAAAAAGATACAGGCTAGCAAAATGGATCAAAAAACAGGGTCCATCATTCTGCTGCATACAAGAAACACATATCAAGATCAAAGATAGATATTACCTAAGAGTGCAAGGGACTGGAAACAGGTTTACCAAGCAAATGGACACAAGAAGAAAGCTGATGCAGTCTAATATCTAACAAAATACACTTCAAATCAAAGGTAATCAAAAGAGATGAGGAAGGACACTTCATGCTCATCAAAGGAAAAATCTACCATGATGATGTTTAAATTCCTAACATCTATGCCCCAAATTCAAGAGCACCCACATTCATAAAAGAAACATTACTAAAGCTTAAATCACACAAAGAACCTCACACATTAATAGTGGGAGACTTCACCATCCCATTCTCACCAATGGTCAGGTTATTGAGACATTAAAAAAAACAAACAAACAGAAAAATAATGGAATCAAGTAAGCAGGCCTCATAGGGGCTTAAGAAACCACTATGAACTGACAATCATGGAACTTGAATAGCTCTGACCTAGGTCCTTTGTATGTGTGTTATGGCTATGTAGCTTGGTGTTCTTATGGGACTCCTCAGAGTGGGAGGAAGGGCTGTCTCTGACTCTTTTCTGCTTGTGGGACCCTTTTACTCCTACTGAGTAGCCTCAGCCAGCCTTGACTTACGGGTGTGTGTCTAGTCTTGTTGTAAGTTGTTATACATGTTTCATGGATATCCCTGGAAGGCCTGCTTCTTTATTTGACAGGAAATGGAGGAGGAGTGGGTCTGGGGGTGGTGGAGGACTGGAAGGAGAGGGGGACAAAGACTGTGGTTGGGATGTAACATATGAGAGAAGAACAAAGAAAAAAGAAAAAAGAAGAAAAAGAAGAAATTAATGTCTCAAAACACAAAAATAAAAAATAAAACTTAATGTTTTGCATGCTGAATAGCAGGTTACCGAGAAGAGACTTGATACCCTATGAGCATATACAGGGGGAGGAAATCCCCCTCAGGAACAGTCATAAGGGAAGGGAATAAGGGGAAAAGGGGAGGGAGGGAAGAATGGGAGGACACAAGGGATGGGATAACCATTGAGATGTAACAAGAATAAATTAAAAAAAAAAAAAGAATGGATACAAACAGTGTTGGATGAGCAGAGGCTGTATGCCTGCAGTACCAACATTCAGGAGGCTAAGGCAGGGCAGAATGAGTTCCAGGATAACCTTGGATACTCTGTCTCAAAATCTAAAACACACCTAGGTGTAGTGGCTGTGAAAGTAATCATCTTGGATGTTTATGGCCTCTGAACCTACGCCTAGTCCTATAAGCTTCTAACCTCTGTACAATCTAATAGATTTTTTTTTTAAGCCTCTGAATCTTACTGCTGAATTAGCTCATCCTTTCTAGTTCTTTCTCAACTCTAGCTGGCTGGTTCAACTCAACTGTTCTGGCTCAAAACTCCTCTCTAAGTGGACGGATTCAAACTGGCTTCCCCTGAATTTCTCTGCTTCTGAACTCTATAAATTGCTCTGCACCAGACTGCATGAACTAAGCTAAACTGCACTGATCTGCTGTACTGTACTCAACTCTGCTTCTTGCTCTTCTGTACTGTCTTCTCTACTGTACCCTACTCTACTTCTTTACTCTATTGTACCAGTCTTAAGTAGCTTCTCTTTCCTGTCCTCCTGAGAGTTGGGTATATCCTATCTCTGGCTCATTCTATCAAATCTTTTTCTGATTCACCACTTTGTCTGCTCCTCAATTAGACATCAATTTCAAATCTGACGGCTTCCTACTATAAACTAACTTTGCCTTCATTGTTTGGGATTAGAGGTGTGTACTGAGGGCACATCTGTGTTCCAGCCAGAGGGATTAAAGGTGTGTGGCATGTCTGCATTCCAGCTAGATCACATATATTTTTGGATGTGATCCCTTGCCAAAGAAGCCATGTTGTTGGATTAAAATTCCTCTACCGGGTGGTGGTGGTGGTGGTCCACGCCTTTAAGTCCAGTATTCTGGAGGCAGAGACAAGTGGATTTCTATGAGTTCAAGGCCAACCTGGTCTACAAAGTGATTTACGGGAGCTAGGGCTACACACAGAAAAACCCTGTCTCAAACAAAACAAAGCAAAGCAAAGCAAAACAAAACAAACAAACAAACAAACAAGCAAACAACAACAACAAAAAAAATCAAGCCAAAAATGAAAAAACAAAACAAAACAAAAACCCCCAAAACTATTGAGTCATCACTCTAGCCCCGGAATTAAGCTAGGTCTGGTGGCACACACCTCTAATCCCAGCACTTGGGGAGGCAGAGGTAGGGGGATGCAAGTTTGAAGCCAGCCTGGTCTACAAAGGGAGTCTGCTGTTTGTTGAAAAGGCTGTCTTTTTTCCTGTATATGTTTTTGATATCTTTGTCAAAGATTAAGTAGAAATATCTGTGTAGATTTATTTCTTGGTCCTCCATTCCTTTCCTTTATATGTTTATTTTTGTGTGAGGTTTGTGCTGCCTCTAGCACTGCTCTTTCTGGTCTAGGGTTGCTTTGGATATTCAAGTGCGAATATTTTTTTGTGCTTCCATACAATTTTAGGATTTTTTTTTTTGAAGATTTGGATTTTTTTCCAACTTCGTATCTTGTTTTTGCTTTAGTTTACTTATCAGTGGATTATTTACCCCTGTTGTCCTGTAGCTCCTTGAGCCTCTCCAGAACAATTGTCTTTGTCAGAACATTCATGGATCTCCATTTCTTTGGAGTTGTTTGCTAGGATTTTGCTATGGTATTTTTGGGTAATGTCATGTTTCCCTGACTTTTTTTTTTTTTTCCTCCACATCCTCTCATTGTGTCTACTTATTTGAATAGACACTCAGCTCTTCCAGAATTTATCAACTGACTTCCATAAGGAAAGACCTTCAGTTCCAGGAGAAGGGTGTGGGGGTGCTGACTCAGGGTTATGCTTGAGTGACCTTTGGCAGAGGATATACGACATATGAGGCTTCATATATAGGTATGTGTATTCCAGTCCAGGTGTATATGCTGGCTCAGGAGCTACAAGGGGCCTATGGTGCTAGCAGGGGTGCTTGGGGTAGTGAATCCTCAGCAGCACCTAGCAGAGTGCACATCTGGGTAGGTTGGATTAGGACCAGTATGGTTCACATATATACAGGGTGGAATAGTGATTAGGGTCCTGGTGGATTTATGTATGTGTGTGTGACTCCAGGGAGTAGGGCTGGTGTTATGTATGTGACAGTGGGGTTGTTGCCAGTGATAGGGACCAGGGCCAGGTACAGGCATTCAGTGGCTTCATTAAGTTCTGGGGTCATGGTACCCTTAGCACATCTCCTGGGCTAGTCCCAGGGGGAGAGGGAAGTGGTGGCTCAATTTTGTTCTAGGAAAGCAAAAACTCAACTCATGAGGCCCTCAACTTGTAAAAGCCATTAAGGTCTACACTAGCTGTGTGGATAGATGGTTTTCTCAACAACAAGCAGTTTTAGGAGTTTGCTTTGGAGCAGGCATCAGGATTCCAGGATTCCAGTGTGTACGCGCTCACATGGAAACATTTTGATGGCTGTGTCTTCAGTGAGTGTAAAGCCATGGAGTTTCTCAGTAGTAAGCCATCCTCTATAGCCTCCACAGAGTAGACCCCAGGGAGCTGCAGGAGCACCTGCAGTGTGATTGATATTAATAGTCTCCACCCTTCTTTCTTGTTCCTATTTATCCCTATGGTGTCTGTATTTTGTTAGTCTCCACAGCCATTTGGGCAGTGTGAAACCAAAGTGGGTTCCTTGGGCGGTGTCTTGACAATTTGGGGAATTTCCTTTAGGGGAAATTGTGGCCTGAGAAGGTCCTCCAGTCCTCTAAACTGTGCTTGCCTCAGGGATTAGATGATGTAAAATGAAACCACTCTCTCTTTCCTTCTGTGTGTTTTGTTTTGTGCTGGTGGTGTTCAAACCCAGGGCCCTGTGCTTGCTAGATGAACTAGTTACATCGAGATACACCCTGAGCCCTGTCTTCCTACCCTTTCTGCAGTCATGTTTATTTTTTCTCCTTTGTTTGTTGCATCAGTCTAACCGGTCTTTTTGAATACTCAGAATCTTTCATTATCGACACCTTTCTTCTCTCTCTCTCTCTCTCTCTCTCTCTCTCTCTCTCTCTCTCTCTCTCTCTCTCTCGATGGTAGAATGTTCTACTCTACTATTTTGCTGATGTTACCACTCTTATTGCAAGATTCAGCCATTTAATTTTGGAAAGAGAATAGCATTATTGCCAGAGAGGAGTTATTTTAAATCTGAGAGCAAGTACAGTGAGTGCTTGTGCATAACTCAGTGTTGTAGATTTTTAGGGTTTTCCTGAGGAGCTGAGATATGATGTTTTTCTTTTTTGAGACAGGAATATTCTGAGTATAGGAATGGGCAGCAAGGTCTCCCTGGCTAACAGTGAGCATCTCTACCACCTCACTGTTGTCCCATCTGCAGATAATAGCTTCTGCAGCCCTGAAGGATACCTCTCCACCCTGCCCATTGCAGAGTCTTTTAGCCTCTTTTCTCTCTCCCTATATGGAGTTATACAACGCTTTCCTCTCTCGCCTCTCTTCCCTCTCTCTTCCTCTCTCCTCACTTCCCCCTCTCTTCCTCTCTCTTCTCCTTTTTTCTCTCCCCCTCTTCTCTCTCTTCCCTCTCTCTTCTCCTCCTCCTCCTTCTTTTCTCTCTCCCTCCCCCCTCTCTCATTCTCCTTGTAGTTTTCTTACTCCTACCCAAGTCTAGCACAAGACTCCAGCTTCTGTAGTTTCCCTCCCTCCCTTCCTCCCTTTTTCCCTCCTTCCCTCCCTCCCTTCCTTCTGTGGCAACTGGACAAGGGCTAGCTTCCCTGAGCAGAAGCCTCCTCCCTGCCCTATGCTTACTCAGCTTGAAGTCAACTTTCCTGGGAGCTAGACAAGGGGCTCACTTCCCTGAGATCCAAACAAAAATTCACTTTGTCAGATTAAGGCCAGCTTCCCCTTAACCAATTGTGTGGGAGGCCTGCAGTGTAAGAGCTACAGCCCATGAAAACTTTAGATAAGAGTCCCCCTGCAGAGGACATCCTATTGGGACTCTAGATGAGAGAAGCATGGGAGAATAGCAAAGTAGCAGGATCCAGAGGGTCCTAGAAACCTACTAGAAGAACATTATGATAGGCAGATTTGGGCCCAGGGGTCCCGCTCAAACTATGGCACCAGCCAAGGACAATACAAGCCATAAACTTCAAACCCCTACCCAGATCTAGCCAATGGACAGGACATTCTCCACAGTTGAGTGGAGAGTGGGGTATGACTTTCACACGTACTCTGGTGCCTCATATTTGACCATGTCTCCTGGAGGGGGAGACCTGCTGGCACTCAGAGGAAGGATAGCAGGCTACCAAGAAGAGACTTGATACCCTATGAGCATATACAAGGGGAGGAAGTCCTCCTCAGGCATAGTCATAAGGGAGGGGAGTAAGGGGAAAATGGGAGGGAGGAAAGAATGGGAGGTTACAAGGGATGGGATAACCATTGAGATGTAACAAGAATAAATTAATAATAAAAAAAATTAAAAAAAAAGAGTCTCCCTGCAGCATGACTCAAAGCTCTTCTGCCCTGTACCTTATCAATTAAGGCCAACTTCCCCTATGCCTCTTATTTAATTATGTGATGCCAAGGCTGGGAAAGTGCTGCTTGCAGCTTCTGCCTTTAAAAACCTTGTATTCTAAGGAATCAAGGCTGCCCACCTTCCTCATCCTCTGGGGAATGGATGGTCCTTGCTCCGAAACTTGATCAATAAAAAAAGACCCTGTGTACATTGCATCTGGCTGGTCTCTGGTAGTCTGTGGAGATTTTGAGACTTGGGCATTTTACTTCCTTTTCTTTTTCTTTTCTCTTTTTGTTTTGTTTTTTTGAGACAGGGTCTTGCTGTATAGCCTTGGCTGTCCTGGATTTGCTTTGTAGACCAGTCTGGCCTCAAATTCACAGAGATCCACCTGCCTCTGCCTCCTGAGTGCTGAGATTAAAGGCATGTACCACTACACCTGGCACATTTTCCCTTTTTAAAAAAAAATATTTTTAATTTTTTTACATATACATTTATATTATTACACACATATAAAATAAACTATATACAGCCAGAAGAACCATAAAACAATCAGGAATTAGATGAATGTTACATTCATAGTGTTTTGGCTATTTGTATTTGGCAACCTTGAAGAAAACATATTCCTATCTTGGTGAGTCTAAGATTCTGAATGTAAATCAATGTCTATCATATCTCATCTCTATCAGCTTAAAATATCTATCTAGACCTAAAAACGTCTTAACCCCTAAACAACTAAGCTTAATGTAAAATTAAACTATCTAGTCTTCAACCTTATCAGAGACTGCTGAGAAATACGTAAAGAAATGCTCTTTCTCCACATCCTCACCAGCATGTGGTGTCACTTGAATTTTTTATCTTAGCCATTCTGAATAGGTGTAAGATGGAATCTCAGAGTTATTTTGATTTACATTTCTCTCATGACTAAGGATGTTGAGCATTTCTTTAAGTGTTTCTCAGCCATTCAATATCCCTCTGTTGAGAATTCTTTAATTCTGAGCCCCATGTCTTAAGTGGGTTATTTGGTTTGGTGGTCTTTAATTTCTTGAGCTCTTTATATATTTTGGATATTTGAGGAACACTCCTTCATTGCTGGTGGGAGTGCAAACTTGTACAACCACTTTGGAAATCAGTCTGGCACTTTCTCAGAAAACTGGGAATAGGGCTTCCTCAAGATCCAGCTATTCCACTCCTTGGAATATACTCAAATGATGCTCCACCACACAACAAGGACATATACTCAACCATGTTCATAGCACCCTTATTCGTAATAGCTAGAACCTGGAAGCAACCTAATGCCCTCAGTTGAAGAATGGATAAAGAACTGTGGTACATTTACACTATTGAATACTACTCAGCAGGAAATCCTGAAATTTGTAGGCAAATGGATGGAAGTAGAAATGATTGTCTTAAGTGAGTTAACCCCGATCAAGAAAGACTCACATGGTATATGTTCACTTATAATTGGGCACTAGCCCAAAAGGATGTCCTATGAAAGTCTTCACTTACCAGAAGATGGGGATAGATGCAGAGACTTCCTATTGGAACTCTAGGTGAGAGAAGTATGGGAGAATGGGGGAAATAGAAGGATCCAGAGTGTTCTAGAAACCTACAAGAAGAACATCATCATGGGCAGGTCTGGACCCAGGGGGTCTTCTCAAACTACTGCACCAACCAAGGACAATACATGCAGTAAGCATTGAGCTCCTATTCAGATCTAGCCAATGGACAGGACATTCTCCACAGTTGTGTGGAGAGCAGGGACTAACTCTGACCTGAACTCTGGTGCCCCATATTTGACCATTTCCCCTTGGTGAGGAGGCCTGGTGGCACTCAGAGAAAGGATAAGCAGGCTACCAGGATAAGACTTGATAGCCTGTGACCATATGGTGGGGAAGGAGATCCTCTTCTGTCACAGACCTAGGGAAGGGGAATAGGGTGAAAGAAGGGAGGGGGGAGGAATGGGAAGATACAGGTGAGGGGATAACAATGGAGATGTAATCTGAATAAATTAATTAAATTAAAAAATGCTAAAAGTCCCTAGTCATGAGGGAAATGCAAATCAAAATGACACTGAGATTCCATCTTTCACCAAATGGTTAAGATAAAAAACTCAGGTGACAGCACATACTGGCAAGGATGTGGAGAAAGGTGAACACTCCTTAATTGCTGGTGGGAGTGCAAACTTGTACAACCACTTTGGAAATCAATCTGGTACTTTCTCAGAAAATTGGAAATGGTTCTACCTCAAGACCCAGGTATACCAGTCCTAGGCATGTACCAGAAAGATGCTCCACCATCCAACCAGGACATTTGCTCAACTATGTTCATAGTAGCTTTATTAGTAATAGTCAGAATCTGGAAACAACCTAGATGTCCCTCAACCACAGATTGGCTAAAGAAACTATGGTACATTTACACAATGGAATACTATTCAGCTATCAAAAACAAGAAAATCTTGAAATTTGCAGGCAAACCCATGGAACTAGAAATGATTGTCCTAAGTGAAGTAACCCAGACACAGAAAGATACACATGGTATATACTTACTTATAAGTGGATATTAGCCCAACATAGATGTCCTCTGAGAGACTCCACCCAGTGGGACACTGGGATAGATGCTGGGACCTGAAGCAGTTTCCCTTTTATACATTGAAGATGCTCACTTACCTGTTCCCGTAGAAGGAGATTAGAAGTATGAACACACCTCAAGTGTTTAGGAACTGTGCCTGGCTCAGAAGTGCCACTTGGCTGTTAGAAGATGGAATCTCAGTGTGAGAAAATGTGAGGGCAGTGGACCTTTAGTGAAAAGCTTTAGGAACAGGCATTGAGTATAGTGTAAGAACTTCATACACTATACATACCTGAAGAAAAAAAAGATTTTTATTATTTCTTTGAGAATTTTATAAAGTTTACTTTGAATATATTCACCATCAACTCCTCACTCTAACTTTTCCCTGATCCACCCCGTCTCCTTACTCCTCCCAACTTCATGTTTTGTTTTTGTTTTTAAATAACCCATCAACTCTAGTTTAAGTTGCCGTGTACTCCTGGGTGTGGGGCCAGCCACTGGGAGCCATACTCTTATAGAAAACTGATGCTCTCTCCCCCAGAAGCCTGTCTATAGCTCCTAGGTAGGGTGAGGACTCATAAAGCACTTCCAACTCCCTGCTGGAATGTTGACTGGCTGATACAGTGCAGCCAGTCACAGCTGCCCTGTGTTCATGAGTGCAATGGTTATTCATGTCCAGGAGACACTGTTCCACTCTGGCCCTCCATGGCTTTTGGCTGATAAATCTTTCTGCCTCCTCTTCTGCTGTGGTCTCTGAGCCTTGGGGAGTGGTATGGTATAGATATGAGAGAACAGTACAGCGCATTAGCAGTGATGCAAAAGACTCAGCTCAGAGCTTAATGTCACTCTTCAGGTCCCAGCTCAAACGTCATGTATCTCTGTCACGCTTTCTTATTGATGGCTTTCATTCGCTCTCTGCCCATTTATGTTGTATCATCCTATTCCACATATTTCCCTTTGTAGTGCTTACCACAAACTGACATTCTGTTTAATATTTATACATCATTTATTGATCCAATCTATTCCTTACTATGAGAATGCCACTTTGTGAGAACAGAGGTACTTTTGTCTTTTTATATCAGAACCCCCAAATGTATGGATATCAAGTAAATACCCGTGTGTGTGTGTGTGTGTGTGTGTGTGTGTGTGTGTGTGAGAGAGAGAGAGACAGACAGACAGACAAAGTGAGACAGAGACAGAGACACAGAGACAGAGAGACAGAGAGACAGAGACAGAGAGACAGAGACACACAGAGAGAGACAGAGACAGAGAGATAGAGAGACAGAGAGAGAGAGACAGAGAGACAGAGATAGAGAGACAGAGAGAGAGACAGAGAGAGACAGAGAAAGAGAGACAGAGACAGAGAGACAGAGAGAGGCAGAGAGTGAGCAGGAGACTTCTGGCTTATCTAGAAGCGCATGCAACAAGACTATAACGGAACTTCAAATTCAAGCATTTCTCTGTTGATCACCTCGCAGTGACTGTTCCCCGGCAGGGCTGTTTAGTTACTCCCCCACCTTCAAGGCAGTGATTAAGGGTCCAGCATGGTGGCTCCTACCTGTACTTAGGTACAGACAGGTAGATCAAGGCCATCCTTGGCTGCATGTAAATTTCAAGACAGCCTAAGCTACATGAGACCCTGTCTGAAAACAGAACAGAGCAGCAGTACAGAAGAGAAGAAAACCAAGCAGACTCCAATTAATTATCCCTGTGCATTCTACATTACACAGCAATACATCTAAGTCTACGCTCACGGGCTAAATAGAATTGGTTTCGCCCCGCTAACAGGTGTGGGCTATTTTGGTACCTGTATTATTTTTCTGATAGATGAAAAGGGCCAATGGTGAGAGTGCTAGACAGATCTATTTGTGGCCACTTCACCCTCCATTTTGAGCTCTATTTGTAAACACCACCATTCTTTTCACCTTCTAATTATAAACGGATTCAGATAGAACACTGAAACGCGAAGCTGAGGGCACAGTGGATCAAGGAAACATGAACTCATTCAGCTCCAGAGAGATTGCACTAGGTTTTGTAACATGAAAGGAAACAGTAAATTGCAGCACTACCTTGAAATTAAAATATTTATTTAGTAACTAGTAATGATGAGGAAAATCCCCATGTCATGCGATCACAAAGTGACAATAGTTGTGGCTATTTAATTGTACACACACACACACACACACACACACACACACACACACACAAATATGTGTTTGTTTTTGTGGGTAAGTGTGCATGTCTGTGGAGGCATGAGGTCAGCATCAGGTGTATTTAACCTTATGTTAACATATTTTTAAAAGTTATTCTTTGAAATTTTGATATATGGATACAACGTATTTTGATTATATCCACCCTCCACAACCTCTCCCCACAGCTCTCCAAGGACCCTTCTTGTCTTCCTCGTAAATTCATGTTGTCATGTAGAAATTGTATTATTAAGATCCTTGTGAGTCTAATTAGTTATGACCATATGCTTATGGATGTGGGACCATCCACTGGGGCAGAGGCAGCCTACCAATGGGCTACCACCCCAAAGAATAGTGATTTCCCCTCCCTTTAGTCACCATCACCTGCCAGAAGCTTCTCTACTAGGGGTGGGGCCTCAGGAACCTCAGTTCATGCTGGGATTTTGACTGGCTTGAGCTTTTGCAGGTTTTCTGCAGGCAACTGTTGGTGTTGTGATTTGATATGTGTGTGTATCCACCATGTCATGTCCTGAAGACAACATTTCAAAGCTCTCCTCCCCATCCTCTGGCTCTTAAATTCTCATCTTATTTTCTGAGACAGGGTCTTTTAGGGAACCTGGGTTCACTAATTTCTCGCTGTGGCTAGGAATTTTCATGTGGATGCAGGGGATCCGAACTCAGGTCCTCATGCTTGCACAGAAGCATTTAACTCACCGAGCCATCTTTCCAGCTCCTCAGTTGGCTGTTTAAATACAACTATGGGTCTCTTCAAACGTACTGTTCATATCTTAGGCTTTGATGAGGGACTGCACGTGGGTGTGCCCATTGACTACAGCTCTCTTTGGCTTTCACTCTGCAGGATGCTGAAGGAAGTCTGTCTCATAAAAAGCAATTACTTCTGCTTAAGAGAGAATAGCAAAGCATCCACTAATGCTAGAAATAGTAATCTGAGACTTTAGCAGGAAAATTGGAAATTTCCCCAAGCTGTTAGCAAAATATTTCAAAGGTAATCAGGTGGGATTAGAGTCTGAGGGAGAATGAGGTCAAATAAAGTCCTGCCATGGGGATCAGGGGACCTGGTGCCCAACCCGAGCTGGTAATGTTACCAGGGTTCTTCGCATGAGCTGGGAATATCCATGCTTGCTTGTCTTTCCTCATGTGTAAAATGAAGAGGTAAAGTGGATGGTTTTTTATTAAGTATTTCTTCCTAAGGCCAATTATATAGTCATATAGCCAGCTGTCTAAAGCAGTCTTTATTTTGTGTGCATTTTTCATTTATTAAATTATACATATTAACAAGATTTTGTATAATGCTTGATTGTTTCTTTTTTTCTCTTCTTTCCTTTCCTTCTAGACAAAATCTTATGCCATGACTGTCCTAGAACTCACTATGTAGATGAGGCTGACTTTGAACTCACAGAGCTCTGCTTGCCTCTGCTGGAATTAAAGGTATGTGCCACCACACCCTGCATACATTTCCTCCTTGGGACATGTTCTTACGAGGGATCTCAGGCTGGAATCCACCTTAAGATCTTCTTGCCCAAGTTTTCTGAGTGTTGAGATTACAGGCATGAGTTGCTGTGCTCAGCTGCTTCAATATGTAAATAAATTTCATAATATTTAAACCAGATTAAGCATATTTATCTTATCAAACATTTATCCTTCCTCTAATCTGAAAACTCCCCAAATCCTTATAGCCTTTTGAAGTGCATAGTAGTTATGATTGTCTATGGTCACCTAACTTTGACAGCACCGGCGGCTGGGCTTCTTGCTCCTATCTTAGCTACAGCTTAGGCCCTACTGACAGCCTTTCCTATTCCTCCTGACCATCTGCTCTCCTTGGCCTCTGCATGTCTGTCTGTCCACTACTTGTTTGTAGTGCTTTTGGAGGCCAGAAGAAAGTGTAAGACCCTCTGGGACTAGAGAGAGTTACAGATGGTTGTGAGTTGCTGTGTGGGTGCGGAGAATGGAACCCAAGTCCTCTGGAAGAGCAGCCAGTGTTCTTAACCACTGACTTATCTCTCCAGCCCCAGTCCTTACTCTGTTTCAGTTGTCTTTAAATTGAGAGAAAGGGTGATGATTTGGCTTTACCAGCCTAGATTCATATTTGATGTGGGACAGACAAAAGAATTTATCTTGCCATTTATGCTTACAGTTGGTGACCCTAGGGAGCATGACATCAGTTTCAAGTATTTCCATGCAGTTGGATGGAATTTTTCAGAATTCATTTCTATCTCTTAAAAACCCAGATCTTCTTACTGTCTATTTCATTTGACATTGCCAACAAGAAGATATAAAAGTTGTGTGGGTAAAAGCCAATCAGGTGCAGCCATTTATAAGCACCTACTATGCTCCAGGTAGGGCAGACAATGATAAACAGGATCAAACAGGCTCCTTGACTTTATTGTTTTCATTTTCAGTATTGGACAACTACTGGGGTCTTGCTAAGAAATTTCATTCACAGTGTAGCACCCTTAGGATGGTTTAACTATGTCCTCTAAGATGGAGAAGATGGAAGTGCATCTTCACGGTAAGGCATTAGGTGGTTAGAAATGCGATCTGACTATAGTATTTAAAAGTCGTGCTTTGGGGAAGTGATGGCCATCAGGGAGGAGCCCCCATGATTAAAGCTTAGTGCTTTCATGAGAACAGGGAGAAAGGGCAGAACACACATCACAGGCACATACTCCCCATGGCTCCACTATCATGCCCTTTACTGCCTCAGCAGTCTACCAGAATAATAGCTCATAATAGGCTTGTGGAAAGAGAATGAGGGTTTGGATATCATGTTTTCATTTTAATCCATCAATTCCTTTCTACCATGGCTGCCGAAATATCCTGGGCTTTTTTTTTTTTTTTTCTTCAGTCTGTAATCTGATCTGCAGGAACCTGAGATGAAAGGGTCACCCCGAGTGTGAGTTAAGTTTGGGTTACACAGTGAGTTCCAGGCTGGCTTGTGCTACAGGGTGGGACCTGGCTCAACAAAACAAAAGAAATATCTTGGTAGCCGAGAAAGATGTTCTGTTTCGGAGGGAGGCAGCTGGTGCAGGGAGATTCCGTTTTATGGTGAAATGAGATTATTTAACTTTTCCATAAGCCATGTGGAAATCCCTCCGATTTGAGTGGGACGTTAACATGAACCGGAAGCATCAGTGGTTGCTACCCTGGTAACACCTTATTTTTGTTACCCATTATTGCGTTCTTTTCACGTGTGAAGCCTTCACTTAGTGCCAGGCGTTGCCTTACCTTGAGCTCTTAAGCAAGAGATTTTTATCTTTTCCTTTTGTGTCTTCCTTAGCCTAGTTCTGTGATGCGCGTTTAGAGGAAGAAGGACCTTTAGGGCTGTGTTCCTTTGCAACACAAACATGGAGTAACCAGATTATCAGCGAACAGAGGCGCTCTTTGGCACCCTCTAGCATATACCTAGGAGTATCTAGGATGCTCTGGAGGGCAGAAAGGAAAGCGCAAACAGTATTTTTTCTCCTCCCACCTCAAATAAGGCATGCTTATTTATTTTTTTTATTTTAGATTTATTTATTTATTAATATTTTATGTGAATGGGGGTTTTGCCTGGATTTATGTTCCCTACATTATTTTTTTTTACTTTTTTTTCCATTTTATTATTTTATTCATATTACATCTCGATTGTTAGCCCTTCCCCTGTTTCCTCCCATTCTTCTCTCCCTCTCACTTCCCCTCTTCTCCCCTCCCCTATGTCTGTGATTGAGGGAGACCTCCTCCCCCTATATATGCTCTTAGAATATCGAGTCTCTTCTTGGTAACTTGCTATCCTTCCTCTGAGTGCCGCCAGCCCCCCCCCCCCCATCCAGGGGACGTGGTCAGAAAAGGGGCACCAGAGTTCGTGTGAGAGTTAGATCTCACTCTCCACTCAACGGTGGAGAATATCATGATCGTCGGCTAGGTCTTGGTAGGGGTTCGAAGTTTAATGCCTATATTCTCCTTGGCTGGTGCCTTAGTTTGAGGAGGACCCCAGGACCCAGATCTGCCTGTCATAAAGTTCTTCTTGTAGGTTTCCAGGACCCTGTGGGTCCTACTATTTCCTTATTCTTCCATGTTACTCTCGCCTAAAGTCTCAATAGGATGTCCTCTCCTCTGACCCACGGCATGCTTATTTTTGTGAAAAGAATAAACCCACTTAAATGTTGGAGCATTTTTGTCATTTATGAAATAGGATGTTACCAGAAATATGAATAGTATTGGCTACTGTGAAAACCAAATGAAGTCATGTAGTAGATATGCCTTGAAAACTTATGTATTAGCAGTATGATGGTCAGTACAAATATAGTAATACATTTTCATTTGGGAAAATTAACACTTAATATAAACCTACAAAAATTTCACTTGCAACAAATTTAATTTTGACTCAAATTTCTTTGATTTTTTTTTTTTGGGAAAGAGAATCTTTTTGGGAGAATGTTATTATATGCACATGTGTAACTATGAGTTCATAGCTTCTGGGCCTTCCTGAAGAAAGGACACTGAGGTAAGGTGGTAGGCAGTCTGTCAGACAGGACTCCCCTCACCAATGGGTGTGGTGTAGAGGCTGCTGAGGGCTGGCCAGGGACCCTCTGTGTCCCTGAAGTCATTGAAGATGGCAAAGCAAGTTTCAGTTATTCTAGGTCCCTTAACTATTTTAGAAGTTGTGCTTAAAAAAAAAAAGTGCTTTGCTTTATTTATTTAGTTATTTTTGAGACAGGATTTTTTTCCCCACATAGCCTAGGGGTTCTTTGAACTCATAAATCTTAGGCTGTCCTAAAACTCACAATCCTCCTGTCTCCATAGCCTGAGTGCTAGGACCATTGGACCATAGCTGCTATACTTGGCTGAGTTCTCCACCTTTAAAAATAATTTTCTAACAATGGTGAAATATATCATTAGAAATTAACTTTGTACTTTCAGTATAAAATTATTATGGGTATGTCTTAGTCAATGTGCTATTGCTGTGAAGAGACACCATATTGGTAACTCTTATAAAGGAAAGTATTTAATTGGGGCTGGCTTACAGTTTCAGAGGTTTAGTCCATTATTATCATGGTGGGAAGCATGGCAGCGTGCAGGCAGACATGGTGCTGGAGAAGGAGCTGTGAGTCCTACATCCAGGTCCTCAGGCATCAGGAAGTGAGACACACTGGGCGTGGCTTGAGCCTCTGAAACTTCAAAGCCCACCCCCAGTGACCTACTTCCTCCAAGAAGGCCGTACCTCCTAATCCTCCTAAGTAGTACCACTCCCTGATGCCTAAGCATTCAAATATATAATTCTATTCCCACCAGCAATGAAGGAGTGTTCCTCTCTCCCCACATCCTCGCCAGCATGTGGTGTCGCTTGAATTTTTGATCTTAGCCATTCTGATGGGTGTAAGATGGAATCTCAGAGTTGTTTTGATTTGCATTTCCCTGATGACTAAGGAGGTTGAGCATTTCTTTAAGTGTTTCTCAGCCATTTGATACTCCTCTGTTGAGAATTCTCTGTTTAGTTCCAAGCCCCATTTCTCAATTGGGTTATTCGGTTTGGTGGTGTTTAATTTCTTGAGTTCTTTATATATTCCCAGATCTAGCCAATGGTCAGAATATTCTCCACAGTTGAGTGGAGAGTGTGATACGACTTTCTCACGTATTCTGGTGCCTCACATTTGACCATGTCCCCTGGAGGGGGAGACCTGGTAGCACTCAGAGGAAGGACAGCAAGTAGCCAAGAAGAGACTTGATACCCTATGAGAATATATAGGGGGAGGTAATCCCCCTCAGGAACAGTCATAGGGGAGGGAAATAATGGGAAAATGGGGGGGGGGGAGGAATGGGAGGATACAAGGGATGGAATAAACATTGAGATGTAACAAGAATAAATTAATAAAAAAAATAAATTATTATAAAAAAAAACAAATATATAATTCTATGAGGAGTATTCTTATTCAAACCACCTGGCTGCCTCTTCTGTGTCATTCTTTCCCTCTTTTATTTAAAATTGTTTCTTTACTTACAAAACACATCCTAATTAGAATTTCCCTTCTTTCTACTCAATCCAGTTTCTCCCCACCACACACCTCTCCCCTCCAGATTCCCTCCCTTTCTGTCTCTCATTAGAAAAGAATAAGCTTCTAAGATATAATATTAAAATAAAATAAAATAAGATAAGATGAATAAAAACTATTGCATCAAAGTTGGACAGGACAAAACAAGGAAAGAAAAAGAGCCCAAGAGAAGGCCACAAGAATCAGGAACCCATTCGTTCTACACACTCAAGAATCCCATAAAAACACTGAACCAGAAGCCACAGTACATACACAGAGGACCTTGTACAGACCCTGTGCATGTCGCTTCAGTCTCGGTGAGTTCGTATGAGCTTCACTCATGTTGATTTAGAGAGTCTTCCATCCTTTCTTGCTCTTATGCAGTTTGTGCCCCCTCTCCCACGGGGTTCTCTGAGCTTTGAGAGGTAGGGTTTGATGGAGACGTGGCCCCTTAGGGCTGAGTGTTCTAAAGTTTATCACTCTCTGAGTAATTCCTGACTGTGGGCCCAGGAATTGTTTCCATCTGCTTCAGGAGTAAGCTTTCTGATGATGACTAAGCAAGGCCACAGTGCCGACCCTTAAACCTACAAAAATCACAAGTATAGGTCTATTAAAACACTGATTATAGTCTAGTGTTAAGTGGCATGGACAACAGGTAATTCAGTCCTACTGACATTAAGAGGAATCAAAGACAGTTCAAGGTGACTTTCTTCTTTTTTTTATAAATAAAATTTTAAATTACAATTTATTCATATTACATCTTCGCTCATATCTTCCAATTCTACCCTCCCTCCCTCTTCTGCCCTATTCCCCTCACTTAGATCTCTGGCAGGAGGTTCCTCCTCCCCACTGTCTGACCACAGCCTATCAGGATAGCCTGCATCCCCTTCCTTTATGTCCCCACAAGGCCGCCCTGCCAAGGAGAAGTGATCAAATCACAGGCACCAGAGTTCATGTCAGAGGCAGTCCCCACCGTCCTCCGCCCCGCCCCCCCATGTGGAGAACGCTCTGTCCATTGGCTGTATCTGAACAGGGGGTCTAGGTTCTCATCATGCATTGTCCTTGGTTGGTGCATCAATTTGTGCAGGTCCCCTGGTTCCGGATCCACAAGCTTTGATGGTCTCCCTGTGGAGCTCCTGACCCCTCTGGGTCCTTCCATCCTCCTACTTTTCCATACAATTCTCAGTGCTCCCCACAGACTTCTGCTGTGAGTCCCAGCATCTGTCCCAATGATCTCCTAAATCTGTTAGAAGAAAAAAATTCATTGGCACAGGAGACAACTTCCTGAACAGAATACCAATATCTCAGGCTCTAAGATTAACTATTAATAAATGGGATCTCATGAAACTGTAAAGCTTCCATAAGGGACACTGTCACCAGAATAAAGTGACAGCTCACAGACTGGAAAAGATCTTTATCAACCCTGCATCCAACAAAGGGCTGATATCCAAAATATATAAAGAACTGAAGAAATTAAACACCACCAAACCAAATAATCCAATTTAAAAATGGGCTAGAGCTAAAACACAGAATTCTCAACAGAGGAATATCGAATGGCCAAGAAACACTTAAAGAAATGTTCAACATCCCTAGTCATCAGGGAAATGCAACTCAAAATGACTCTGAAATTCCATCTTAAACCTACGAGAATGACTAAGATCAAAAACTCAAGTTACAGCACATGCTGGTGAAGATATGGAGAAAGGGGAACACTCTTCCATTGCTGGGGAGAATGCAAACTTGTACATCTACTTTGCAAAACAATCTGGCACTTTCTCAGAAAACTGCCAATTGTACTACTTTAAGACCCAGCCATATGACTCCTGGCCATATACCTGAAAGATGTTCCATCATACAACAAGGACTCTTGCTCAACTATGTTCATAGCAGCTTTATTCATAATAGCCAAAATCTGGAAACAACCTAGATGTCCCTCAGCCAAGGAATGAATAAAGTAACCGTGGTACATTTATATAAAGGAATACTCCTCAACTATTAAAAACAAGGAAATCTTGAAATTTGTAGGCAAATGGATGGGACTAGAAAAGATCATCCTGAGTGAGGTAACCCAGACTCAGAAAGACATGCATGGTATATACTCACTTATATGTAGATATTAGCCCAACATAGACATTTTCTTTTCTTTCTTTTGCCTCAAAGTATCTTTATGGCATTAGTTATCATTTTATTAACCATAATATAAGAAACAACTAAAATATCACCAACAGATGAATGAAAACAAAATCATGATATGTAATGCAGACAACTATTATTTTTTAAAATAATTTATTCAGGTTACATCCTGATTGTTATCCCCTCACTTGTATCTTCCCATTCCCCCCTCCCTCCCTCATTCACCCTATTCCCCTCTTCTAGACCTGTGACAGAAAGGGATCTACTCCCCTGTTATATGATCACAGATTATCTGGTCTCATCTGGATAGCCTTCTTTCCCTTCCTCTAAATGCTACCAGGCCTCCCCACCAAGAGGAAGTGGTCAAATAAGGGGCACCAGAGTTCTTGTCAGAGTCAGTCCCTCCTCCGTCCCCCCAACCATGGAGAATGTGCTGTCCCCTGGCTAGATATGAATAGGGGGGTCCATGTTTGCTGCATGCATTGTCCTTGGTACAGCAGTTTGTGCAGGGCCTCCTGGGTCCAGATCCACCAGCCTTGATGGTCT
This sequence comes from Acomys russatus, assembly GCF_903995435.1. Taxonomy (NCBI): domain Eukaryota; kingdom Metazoa; phylum Chordata; class Mammalia; order Rodentia; family Muridae; genus Acomys; species Acomys russatus. The sequence goes on from NC_067149.1 coordinate 36,768,205, forward strand.
TCTTGTGGGGTTCCTGGATCCTCTGGGTCCTTCTCTCTCCCCATTCTTCCATACCACTCTCACCTGGAGTACCAACACTAAGTCCCAGCATCTGTCCCGATCCTCTGCTGAATGAAGACTCTCAGAGGACACCCCTGTTGGGCTAGTGTCCAATTATAAGTGAGTATATACCATGTGTGTCTTTCTGGGTTTGGGTTAACTCACTCAGGATGATCATTTCTGGTTCCATCCATTTGCCTGCAAATTTCAAGATTTCCTTTACATTTTATTTTCTAAAGTGACTATAATATCTTTTAAAACTCAATATAGACATAGCCACATTCTGGTAACAAATACTCTGAAACCAAACAGCTGTCCAGTCTCTATCATTGCCATGTTAAATTGGGTTATTCATGATGCTTTACTCTTCGGTAATTTTAGGCTCAATGCCATGTGATAACAAAGGTATGTATGCAACTTTCATTTCTAGTTAGCTGGCGATTTTTTTTTGTTAGGTGTGTACACTGGTATTCTTTTCTGATGACATGACTTACGGTTACTGTGGAATTCTTGACATTCTTAGTCAATCAAAAATCTTCGAAAATTATTTAATGTTTGGTCTGTCATGAACATGTATTTTCAATTTCCTATGGTGCTTCTTGCTACCTTGTCACTACTACACTTCACATAAATTTGGTGACTAGTATGCTGAGTACTAGTATAGATGCTGAGGATACAGGAAGGAAACAAAATCCCCTGCATATGGGAATGTGCATGTATATACCCCCTCCCATTCCCAGAGCTAGCATTTGCTTAGAGGACATATACAACGATTAATAAACACAATAGGTAGGTAATAATCGAGAATGGCTGAAAGTGTTAAGGAATGCAAGGAAAATGGATAGATGAAGGGGATTGTAGATGTCAGTGGTGTGCCTTGGGTGAGTTAGACTATGGAGACAAGATAATATTTGATCAATGGCTTATAGCAGGTAAGGGAGAGAGCCATGCACATATCTAGTGACCATCACCCTAGGCAAAGAGGCCAGCGGGTCAAAGGGGTTGAGTTGGGAAAGATGAGAAGAAGGTTGTAAGAAAGTAACTGTGGCTGGAGTAGAGTAAGGACGAGATGATTTGGAGAAGGAAGAGAGGTTGGGTGATGATGAGCATTATGGCCATGATAAATACCATTTTGACCATAAATTTGTCTTTTTTTGATGTACCTTATGACCGGTACGGTGAGATGAAAATAACCAACTTGGATACTACCTTCAGATTCACCCCAACTGGATCATTGTCTCATGTCCTTCTAAGTGGCCCAATGACCTTGGCCATAACATGAAGGTGCTGATCACAAAGGCAATCACCTGTTGTATGAACTATAGCTTGTTGATAGTGGCTTGTCAAAGTGCTCAGAGAAGGAGTCTGTAACAAAATCTTCATGACTGACAAGCACTGTTTACTCTGTGTTCAGACCAGATAGTGATGGTGAATGACCAATGAACTAAGAGATAGTAAGATGTGAAAATCCTGTCACTGTAGAGTGTTGCTGATTTTGGCTTTCCAGTGTGTTCATCACAAGGTGTGGGAAGATTTTGTAGCTAGGAGGAGGGAAACGTGAAAGAAATGAGCGAGGTAAGAAGGAGCTTACTTCTTTCATGTGACAGAATAAATCTTTACTTATGATAAAACACGAGCATTTATTGACAGACCTTATGAAGGAATAAAATGACCAGGCTCTTTATGGATGAGTGAGATTGATTAGCCATGATGCATTTTCCAGGATTTATAGAGTATTGGAACACAAAGCTGTAACCAGGGGTGTGATTAACAGATGAACTATGCTTATCTAGGATAACTTCTTGCAAATAGAGTAGAAAAGGATGCTGTGAGTAGCCATTCCCAGACTAGATACACCCAGCTGCACTGTTCCTAGAAAATAGAAATGTATGGTTATCCAAGATGTGTGAGAGATGCTTAGATGGAGACCCAGACACTCGAGCAAATTTATTTCCTTTTATCTAAAACAATGGTGCATTAGAAACATTATAGGATTGCCATAATGAGTGCATATGCCTACTGTCACACAGTAATTTATTCCATGGTATTGTACGCCTCTTTTTTTTCCTATATAGTTCCAGGTCAGTATTTCTTCCTTATTGTAGACATAATGGAATCAGATCTGAGAGCTGTGATGTCACTTCCTCAGGCCCAAAAGCCAGTAAACAATATCTATTTGCTTTCCAGGACCAACACTATATTGCTCAAAGTTCAGCGACAAGTGTATTCTTTAGAAGTATTATTGTTGTACCAAGAATGGTAGCTTGTATCTGTAATGCCAGAAAGACTAAGTCAGGAGCATTGCCATGACTTAGACACCAGTGAGGAATACATAGTTAGTTCCAGATAGTTTGGCCTATAGTATAAGACCCTATTTCAAAAAATAAAACAAAAAGTTGTACCCATGTATTTGATTCTCTTATGAGATTCTATACTATTAATAGAAGTGTTTTGTGTGTAAAGTAGAGTTTAAGTTAAACCAAAGGCACCAAGCTTATATATACCCAAGGAAGATAGTTCAGTACTCCTTAGCTTATAATCGAGTAAAGTAATTGTTTTTCTTATTGTGATGTAAAACCAGTATCTATTCTGTAGAAACTATACATCAACATTTGGGCTTTGTTTTCCTAGGCTTATGACACGCTGTCCAGTACTTTCTTTGATTCTCTGGGCTGTGGCTGAATTTTTCCAAGGCAGCCTTATAACCACAGGGGGACTGAGACTCCAACATTCTTCTATAGATGAGTTTATAAAATTATGGCTTTTTATTAGGTTATGTTTACTAAATGCATTTAAACTTGTGAGATTTTCAACTTATGATGTATTTGTAGATATAACCCTAGTCTAAGTTGAGGACACATTTAGGCACATTTACTCACATAAAAATATTTTTGTTAACATGTGTCAACTGTACAAATTAATAGGCTTCAGTGTGATATATTAATGTATGCTTTCACTTCACTGTGCACTGATTAAATCCATCCTCCCCTTTGCATCATTTCTTCACTTTTCCTAACTTCTTGCACCTACTGTTCTATATTTAGGTCAATGTTTTTCCTTTTAAGCCTTTTGTATGAAAAAGAATATTTGGCACCTGTCCTTCTGTGCCTCAATTATTTCACTTAGTATAAAGGCTTCTGCTCTGTCCAGGACAGGATTTTATTCTTCTTTATTGCTTAATAATAACCCACTGTGTATGTATGCATGTCATATTTTCTTTGTCCATTCATCTGTTGATGGGCACCTAAACTTATATCAAATCTTAGCTATGATGAGCAGTGCTGCGGTTAATACAGGCATGCAAGTCTACCCTTAACTTGCTAATTTTATTACCTTTGGACACGTACATGTTCTCAGAAGTGGAAGTTAGTTCATATGGTAGTTTTATTTTTAGTCTTTTCAAGAGCCTCCAGACTGTTTTACATAATGATTGCAGTAATTAACATTCCTACCAACAGTGTCTGAGACTTCCATTTAATCTACACCCTCATTAACCATTGTTACTTTTTTGTTTTTGATAATAGCCATGCTAACTAGGGTGAGGTGATATGTTATCATAGTTAAGGTTTGCATTTCCCTGATGGCTACTGCTATCAAGCACATTTCATACATTTGCTGGTCATTTATATTTTTGTCATTGAGATATATTTGTCCAGACCTTTTTATTTTTTGAGAAAGGATGTTGGGGTAGACATTGAAATTGTCATTCAAATGAATTCCAGTAAGATAACAAGGTAGGGGCAATGCTATCTTTTGCTTATATAGGTCTCTGTTTACTTTTCTGCACTTGAAGGGAAAACTAGGAAGATAATTTTATGGAGTTGGGAGTGGGGATAGCTGGCTGCTCTCGATATGTGCTAGCTCTACACAGGAAGGATTTGCTTTTGATTATCAGTTCAAGCTGCTTAGAAAGGGGAAGAGTTCTCCCAGGAGTAGGTTGGTGCCACCAGGGAGCAGCTAAGATGACTCCTTGGAGTCCTTGATACTAAGTTGTGTTTAGGTCACAATAAATGTGCAGAGCTTGCGTTGAACGGAAAATGTGTAAGAGAATAAGGAAAAGCATGAATGTTTTCTTCAGAGAGCATTGACTTTAGCATTATTATATAAATGATGATTTAATGTGTGTTTCATCAAAATTTGATGCATGTATGAAACATATATTTCAATACACACATATGCATGTGTATATAAATATATATTGGTACATATATATACACACATGTATATGTATATATTTATATATTTAATTTCATTGTTAGAGTTGATTGGCTTAGTGGAGGGCTGCCACTGTGCTCTCATGTAAAGAATAAGATGTAAGCTTTAATGTGTTCTGAAGTAGATTATTGCTATTTCATAAAGGAATGCCTAAACTGTAGCATTGCTCATCAAGACAAAATCTAAATCAGGAGCCCAAGTGAAGACTCTTAGAAGTGAATCTGGACTCTGAATGACAGTGACCTGTAAGGGAAAAGGAATGCTCTTTGTCCTTTGTGGCTTTGAACCCACCATTGTCATTGAAATGTTCCTTCAAGTTCCTTGGAACACACTGATGCTGGGTTAGTTTGCCAATCTTGTAACATTTGTGCTTTTATGTCTTTATTTTCCACCGTTCTCTTCCATACTTAACACAGTGCATGAAGTAAAAAACTTTCATAATATATTGGTTGAAAAAAACAGAAGCAAGCTTTTACCAAATGAGTGATTAAAAATCCTGATGTGATAGAGACCAAAGTCTCTGTGTGACAGTCCTGGATCTCAGTTCCCAGCAATTCTGATTGCTTGTTGGTGGTGGGAGTCAAACTGTGGACTTCACAGTCACTATGAAATTCAGTGTGGAAGTCCCTCAAAAAGCTTAGAATAGATCGACCACATGTCCAGCTATAGCACTCCCGGGCATACGCCTGAAGGAATGTAGAGATGCTTGCCCATTTGTGTTCATTGCTGTTGTGTTCATGTTAGGCAGGAAATGGAAACAGCCTCTAATTCCATCAGCTTAAGAATGGATTAGAACAATGGAATATTATTTAGCCATTTAAAATATAAAATTATAAAACTTACAGGTAAATACATGGAGCTGGAAACAGTCATTCTGAGTGATATAACCCAGACCTCATTAGACAAACATCAAGTATTTTCTCTTATTTGTGGATGTTAATGTTGAATCTGCAGCTATGGATGTTTCATTTGGAATATTCATAGAGGCCTACAACTTTCTAATTCATAAGTGTGTGGTTTAGAAATCACAGTGTTCTAGGATGGAATTTTTTTTTATCCTAACACATCCCATGCTCCACAAAGTCCAGTAGCAACAGTGTGAGTACCTATACTCAAATGGGTGAACAATAACCTAAGCTACTCCAAAAAGTGAAGGCTACCTTGGCTGCTGGGTGACTTCCTGAGTGGTTTTTCCGCATCAGTATTGTGCTGTTTTGTTTCTAAGTCTGTTGAAAGTTGGAAGCAATGCCCTAGAGGGACTGGAAACATTATTAGCAAGGCTGAGGTTTTGTGATGATAGTGGCAGGGTGGCAGGGGAGAAACCCAGTTTTCAAATTAAGGCTGGCATGTGTGGTTGGAGCAGATTCAGTAGTGATGAGGGCTTCCCGCTGAATCTTGTGATGGGCAGGCAGAATTAGAGATGGAAAACTTCCCCCTAGTCAGCAAAGCATAGGGTTTCACAGTTGGGGCACAGCTAGACTGTTATGGTGATGGACGAGTGATGCCGTTTGTGATGCTAGGAGAAGAGCCAGATAGATCCCAGTTGCTCCACAAAAGAGAGAATGTGGGACTAGGTGATGTTAGCTGGGTAACATTTCAGATTCAGAACCATCAATGAACCCTGGGATTTGGGGATTTGGGGACTTGGGGGTGTATGAACTTTCTTTTTTGAGGGTCCCCAGAATCACTCTTAGGTTTGCTGATTTGTAAGGGCGTGGGGGCTCAAAGGACTCAGCACAGTGTTATGCTCACAACCAAGATTAATTGCAGAGCAAGCACAAAGTAAAGTCAGTGAAAGCAAAGGTTCATGGGATCAGGTCTAGAAGAGATCTGATCCAAGGACCCTGTCACACACTACATTGTGTGAAGTGTCGTCTCTGTGAAGATGAGTCCAGGAAAGAATCAGTGACCAAAGGTTTTACTTTTCTTCCCCCCCACCCCCACCCCCCGCCAGGGGAGTTGAGCTATGTAACACATCAAAATCCCAGGTCTTTGGAAGTAAAGCACGAAATACATTAATGTGTAGGTGGTTTCCGTATAGCTATAATGAAGCTGTCTTTTCAGGTAAGGCATGGTGGGAACCCTCCTGTAATCTGAATTCTAAGGGCAGAACAAGTTTTGCAAATAGATCTCAAGAAGACAGAGTTGGAGCTGCTGAGTCAAAGCCCCTCCACACAGTCCCCTACATCACAATCTGCCAGAAAATGATGTTCAGGGCTGGGGAGATGGCCCAGTGGGCAACGTGCTTACTGTGCATGCCCAAGGACTTGTCTTGGATCTCCAGTATACGTGTAAAACTGGTAATCCCAGTGCTCAAGAGGCAGAAACAAGAGGATAATTGGGAGCTCTTGAAAAGCCAGACTAGCCAAATCTATGTGCTGCCCCCCCAAAAAAGTGAGGAATGAATCTGGAAGATACCTGACATAAACCAGTGGTGCTTGATCATGCACATGCGTACCCACACACATATGTACATACATGAACACAAACACACACACATACACACACACATACACACACATACACATGGGGTGGGGGGGGAGAGAGAGAGAGAGAGAGAGAGAGAGAGAGAGAGAGAGAGAGAGAGAGAGAGAGAGAAGAGAAAGAGAGAGAGAGAGGGAGGGAGGGAGGGAGGGAGGGAGAGAGGGAGAAATGCCACTCCTTACAATAAGAGAGGACCTTAGAAGTGAAGATTCTAATTTTGTGTGCTTGCAAAGAATGAATTGACAGGAATTCTGTACTAGACCTCCTGGTGGGGTGAGAACCTAGGAATCATAGGAACAGTGGATCTGGATTACATGTCTTCCTGGAGTGCAAGGGCAGGATACTTTGTCAGCATCTTTGATTTCCTTTCAGGTAAGACTGTTACTAATTGTAGAGAGTTTTTTTTTTTTTTTTTAAACTTCATTACAGTGAAACCCACTGAGTCTGGCCACTGCCTTGTTTTCAAGTTCCCCCCAAGTGTTCTCTCGTGAACTGTAATCTCAGCTCTACTTTCAAGTTCAAAGAGGCAAGAATCCATATCAGATTCATTTTAGAAACCTGTAGGGTTACACACAGTATACAGTAAGATCTCCATGAATGTTCACTCAGTCCCTTACACTATAGGGTCTTTCTTAACGACAGTGGTCATCTTAAAACCTTGGACAGAAGACCCAAGTTTGACTAATTTAAGACTACACAGGAGGGAAAACTCCAAGTTGAGGTTGACACAAAAATGTAAGCAAGTGAAGCTAAAAATAAAAGGCAGTGTGGGATTCCTCATTTCAGACAGCCTGTGACAGCGCCAAGTGTCACGCAGCTCTGAGCGGCGAGGGAGAGGAATATATTTAGATAGTTAACAAGCAGAGGGGGTCCTATCACTGCTTGAAAAGCTACCAAATGGAATGAAATTCTTCTTGACAGGAGGGAGCAGGATATTGCCTTCCTCTCCCTTCCCCCTAAAGTCCCTGGGTGATATGACACACTTTGCTATCTCCCAAGTATAATCTAGGTTGCCTGGCCCTGCAATAGTGGAATCCAGTGAACAGGGCACACAGTATTAGACCCCAAACCTGGAGTTACTGCTAGGAAGGCTTCATTCTTCACATTTCTCATCTTAAAACAAAAGTCATCACCATGGAACCTCAACAATGGAACCAACCTGTGCGTCATTAATAGCTTTTCAAACCATTTGGCCAAAGAAACCTCATCTGCAGAGGTACAAGATATAGGCAGAGAAAGTGGACCTGCTGTGGTGGAAGTGGCTGGGCTAATTGCTTGTTCTTTCTCCACTGTCTCCAAATTACAGTGCTGTGTAACTCCTTGGAGATCCAGAAGAGAAGGACTGCTGTGTGTAGGTTGTGCACGTACTTAATGTGAAAATTTTACCTCAGAGCAGAGATAGGAAAAAAAAAATCACTACAGAAACATAATCTTATTGTAGATGAGAAAGGTGAAGCAGAAACTGATCTGTGCACTACCCGTAGGCTACTTTCAGGAACAAGATTTGAACATGCGAACAGTGCACTCTTAATTTTTCTTCCTTTCTTGTAGATAAGGTCTCATGTATTGCAGGCTGGTCTGGGACTCACTGTATGGCCAAGGGTGACCTTAAACTTTTGATCCTCTCACCACTCCCTGTTGGGTGCCAACATTATAGGCCTGCACCACTATGCGTACTTTATGCAGCGCTGGGGATCAAACCCAGGGCCTCATTCGTGGTAGGCAAGGACTCTACCAAGAAAGTTACATCGCCAGTGACTCCCCATTTCCTGGGCTTTTTAATCTCTAGGTTATTTTTCAGCCCATCCACTATAAACGTGACCTCAGGGCTGCAATCAAGAGGTAGGGAATAATGCATGCATGCTTCAGAGAAGAAACAAAGGCGGGAGTGTCTTTGCAGTCAAGGTGTGTTTTTAAAAGCGGTAGCCTGAGAACACAAACGGGTCATCTTCCATCTTTCTTTCAAGCGCTGATGTTGCAAGAAAAGCTGAGATGCTACTGGTCTCAGGGTAGAGACTTTCCAGCGAGGAGGTCTAGTAGCAAATGACTCCGAGCTTGTGTCAGTTTTCTTAACACCATGACAACATATTTGACAGAAACAACTTAAAGGAGGACAGCGTTTTTGGCTTATAGTTTCAGTAAGGTTTCAGTCCACCATGAAGTTCGGACCTTGGACCAGCAACCTTTCCAGGTGGCATGAGTCAGGAAGTAAGAGCTCAGGGTTGGGATCAGGAGGGTTGCTTCTAGTGACCTCTCTACTCCTGGCTAAGGCTCCCCAACCTTCAAAATTAGGGCTACAAGCTGGGAGTTGAAGGTTCCACATATGCACCTGTGGGAATATTTTACATTCAAGCTGAGGCTGAGCATGAGAAGCTCTGACTGCAGCTAGTCCTCAGCGAAGCTTACAATTAACCACCACCAACCACCAAGAACGTCCTGCTTCCTGGCTCATCTACATATAGGCCCAGAGACAGTAGATTTTTTTTTACCTCCAAATTTATGTGTTAACATCTTAACATATGAGTTGTAAGTTAACATATAGTGCCACTGAAGCTGACTGTATTTGGAGTTGGACCTTTAAAGAGGTCATTAAAGTAAACTGAATCGTCCTGGTAGCACTTGGTGTCCTCAGAACAGATTAGGGGACAGGCAAGCACACAAAGGGAAAACACAGCTACCTGCAACGAAGGAGAGAGAACAACCAACTCCGTGACACCCTAATCTAGGACTACCAGCCGCTAGAGCTCAGAAACCCAGTTTTCCTGTTACCGCCTTCCAGTAGGGTTGTCTTTTACAAGCAGTCCTAGAAACAGAGGACCGTAGAAAGCATCCGCAGATCTGCACGGGGATTCTAATTTTGTGGCTCTAACTACTCTTTGAAACTTTGGTAAGGTTATCGTTACCAAGTCGTGAGGATTTTTTTTTTCTGTTTTGTTGCATAAATTCCATGTCGGCTATCATGTATAATCACTTTCTTCTGCCCAACCCCTAGACTTTTGTTGTTAAAAGGCTTGCATGCTTTTTTTGGTCGTCTTATTTGGATTTTCACGAAGCAGATGAAGAAGTGAGAAGCATGCGTAGCGACCAGAGTATGAAACCAATTAACACTTCAGATTATACCTAGGAGGGGCTGACAGAATGTCTGCTTAGGAAACCCTGGGGGGTACTAAGGGATTTGCTGCTGTTGTTTTCCTAGAACACACAGGGTACTTCTTTCTGCATTCAGCAACCCCCCTAAAATAAAAAAGAGTAACCTTTAAGCACTCATGATAAATTACAAAGCTTGCATTGTGCAGGAGACAGTAATCAGAGATGTTGGGGTAGATAATCTGAGATGTTGCATCTCTTCTCCCTCCTCCTCTCCCTCCTCCTCCTTCCATAATGAGCTCAATTAAGGTTCTTACAGGACCATGGGCAGCTTACAGTGTGACATATAACTGAAGAAAACATCTCTGCCTCCCCCAGTGACTATGAACTCCCTATAGATCCTCAGAGGGTCTTATGAGGCCTGTCCCCTCCACGATGGGATGCTGATGGGACCCATCTTTTCCACATACTCATAGCTGCTAATGTTCCTTGGCACTGGCAGGGGTTGCTAAGCATGTCCTGTTTCTAGCATGTTAGCACTCATGAGCTGGCTCTTGAGGCTGAGGAGGAGGGATGAGGAAAGGAGATAGAGCAGGGCAGAGCCCAGGCAGTGACAAGCTTTTGGAAGACATAGACACTTGGGGTGACCTAAGCATCATATGGCTATATTAGAACTTCCTTCAAATGGGTCAGGTGGCTAGATTTGTAGCTTTGGGTGCAGATTTGGATAGAAATCTGACTATCTGCCCCAAGATAGATCACCTAACCTTTCTAAGGCTCAATTTACTCCCTTTAAAATGGGTATAATTATAATTGGCACCTCATGGAGTTTTATGAGAAACACATGAGTTTTGCCTCTGCTAGTTTGATGCCTACTTGTTTTATTCAGCTGTTTGCAGGGAGGAGGAATTTGCTAGCTTTAGATTTCCTTTGATTCAGAAGAACTTGGTAAAAAGAAAACACTGGGCATCATCCGGACATGATGGAGCTTGGCAGTAATTCTAGCCCTCAGGAGGCAGAAACAGGCAGATGGTGAGTTCAAACCAGTTTGAGTTACATAGTGAGTTCCAGGCTAGGTTGAACTACACAGTGAAACTCTGCCTCAACCCACCACAACATATATCATACAAACAAACAAGCAAGCAAGCAAACAACCCAAAGGCTGAAGTGCGATGACTTTAATTCAAGGCACAGATCCGTAATTCTCCCATCTCAGCTCCTTTGACAAGTCATTTAATTTATGAAGGCTCCGGTTTGCTCATTAAAACACAAACAGTGTTGCTGGTTGACATGTCTCAAAATCACTGTGAAGATTAAATGTGAGGAGTTCACTGTAAAGTGCCATACTAATTTATATTATTACTATTGCTCTTGTGCAGAACAAATCAGTTATTCTGAAGTTTGTTCAAATTTGGGTATGGAAACCAACTGCCCCTGAATGCTAATGATCTCCATGTGCTGTGCAAACCACTTCCTGTGACAAGGTCAAGGCATTCCCACAGGAAAAGCATCCCTGCTCAAATGAGTTTTACAGGTGTTTAACACCCTTTTCTCCTTAGAGACTACAAGGCCTAATGTATAGTTGTCCATAAGTACCACGGATGCCCAAGCCCTTTATATAAAATGGTCAAGTGTTTGCATATCATCCAGACATATTCCTGAATATGTTAAACCATCTCTATATTTCTTAAAATGCTGGTGCTATACAAATAGTTCTCTTACTGTATTGTTTAGAAAAAATGAAACAAATCTCTAAGTGTTTGGTGTAGATGAAATTTTTTTTTTTTTTTTTACTGAGTCAACAGTTGGTTGACTCTGTAGATATGGAAGTTTATTAAAGTTCTTAAAAAAACCATATTGGACAAGCTTGTTAGACATTGTTTTAGTCACCTCCCTCAGTTGTATTTGCTCTCAGAAAACTTTTCTTCACAGAATAGCCCTTACCAACACCTTGCAGGAACTATCTGGTTATGATCTTGACCTTTGGTGTATTTGAAATGCTCTATTCTAAATATATGCTCCATGTTTTGAGTCTCTCTCTCTCTCTCTCTCTCTCTCTCTCTCTCTCTCTCTCTCTCTCTCTCTCTCCACCTCTGACATTGTTTTCTCCATGTCTTATATCTGTCTTTGATTTGTATCAGGTGGAGGTGAAGGTGTGGTTCCATAGTTAGAATGGAAACAAGAGATATATTTATGATTCCTGGCTTTTTGTAAGATGAAGAGCCTGGACGAGGGGGAGGGTCAGAGGCCAGTGCTAGCTCCTCTTTCTCTGTTCTCAAAATATAAACCTCCCAAAATCCCGTGGCGTTTACCTCCTGCCCCTTGCCCCCTGCTCCCTATGGCCTCCCTCCCTTCTTTGGCCTTAAAACATCTTTTCAGGAACCAGAACCAATGGTTCTATTTCTGTCTGTAACTTTGTGGCCTCTAGAGGGCAGTGTGGCCACAAGAAAGGGAGTTTTGTTTACCAGAGTTTTCTGGATATTAAATCTGTCTACAGGCTACTCCAAAGAATTGCATTCCCTCCCTCCGTCCCTCCGTCCCTCCCTCATTTCCTCCTAGCCTCCTTCTCTCCCTCCCTCCCTGCTTCCCTCTGCTTCTCCCTTCCTCTCTAACCCTCCTCTTCCTTTCCCAACTTCTTTAGGAAAAGGCAAATGTCACATGGAGCTACGGAGGCAAGCACTAAGGACAGGTGGCAACAGCCAAAGAAGAGCTAGGTCTCAGAGAGGCCAGGGACCTGAAGTCAGCAGATCTGGATGGTGGCTGTAGCTCTGGTGTTATCATGTTGGTGTCAATAGGGCTCCATTCATTACAGAACACAACCGTGTTTAAGTTGATGAAGTGAATTTCAATAGTTAAATGAAGATGACTATTTCTGGCTTCGGGGTATTAGGTTTTGTTTAGAACTGAAGGAGAAGGAAACATTATTTTTTCCACAAAGTATACTCAACTGTTGAATGCCACAATATAAGCAATACTTACTGCCTCCTGGTGGTTGAGGGACTCAATACTCAACCAGGGAGGATTTACAGTCTTGCAGTCTGCTGCCTATCAGCAGGGTGAATTTGGCCAAGTCAGTGTGATGTCAAAGTTACTTCATAGACTGTCTCTAACTTTAAGGATAGCTATAAGAATTAAAAAGTAGTGGCAAAAGGCAGCATACTTTGTGTTAATACAATAGTGTGTCTCAAAGTGTGGTCCCTGGACTAGCTCTATTGTCATCCACATCACCTGGTAACCCTCCTAGAAAATAGACTCCTGGCACCCCACATCTACTTAATCAGGGACTCTGGAGCCCAGCCAGCTGTGTGTTAATAAACCATCTGTGTAACTCCGAGGCATGCTAAAGCCAGAGAAATGCCGTGCTATAACTAGCGTATTGATGCTACCAGAATAATAGTATTCATTATTACTGTCATTATGGTGAACTGTTACTAGAAATGAAAGAATACTGTCTTATAAAAGCCCGACAGTTTTATTGGAGGATCCAAATATTGAATGTGCAGTACTTGAGAAACCAGTGTGGTTACTGGCAATAAGAGATTTATGCACTGAGGACTGTGTGCTGATAGGACTGGCATGGCCGCTATGTGCTAGGGATGGGATTAAGGGGTGGACAGCATGGCAATAGCAGAGGGACGGGAACAGGGCACGTTGGCCAAAGGAAATAGCCATGGCAATAGCTGCAATGCAGAAGTATGATTAATGGAGAAGCAAGGAACGGCAGCAGCTTAAAACAATATTCACTATTTCTGAGCATCCATTTATGGCCAGACAATTAGAACTAGGGACATGGACAATGGAAAGTCTCAGGGTGATAAATTTTTAAAGAGGTTGATTGTGGCACACACACACACATACACACACACACACACACACACACACACACGAGAGAGAGAGAGAGAGAGAGAGAGAGAGAGAGAGAGAGAGAGAGAGAGAGAGAGAGAGATCCATCAAAAACCAACAACCAAACAAACAAAAGTTATAAAGAGAAACATTTTTCAATACCCTTCTGTGTCATGATTTTCAGTCTAGGAAAATATTCTCATCAGCAATGCCATCATCATGACGTCAATCATGACTAATTATGCATTAAGGACATGCATGTATCAGACACCATTCTGGGTGCTTGGTGGGGCTCTAGCAAAAATGTGATGACTTATTTTTGTTTGTTATCGTTATTGTACACCCCTACCATTGTATGTGCCAGGAAGGTAAAGCTCAGAGAGGTTAAATAAACTGCTGAGGAACTGAGGGGAGGAGTTGGGAACTGAAGTGGACTCTATCTAATTCTAAGGGACGGCTAAGTCAGCGGTCAAGTCTTCTGAGGTCCTACATGACATGGCAGCAATGTGCTCCTGGTGTTGAATTTGTGTCTTTACGTTCTCAATCCCCCATGGCGTTCGCTGAGGCAACATGACTACTTCATATCAAAGACACACAAGTAGAATGGGCATGTGCTACTTCCGGACTCAGGCCTTGGAAAAACTGTCCACAGTTTCCCAGCCTTTCTTCTCCGGCATTGGCTGGCCCCAAGAGCAGCTTTGTGTGCTATGTGTGTCACTGCAAAATTAGGGAGCCCTTTCTAGCTAGGATCCCTGAGTAAATCCATGGAAGTTTGCTTGACAGGTAGCTGAAGCAGAAAGCCCAAGTATGAGAGGCTGGGGGAAAAAAAAAAAGAGGCTGTGTGACCTGGGGGTGGGGCTTCTCACTGATGGGCAGACAGGGCTCACAGAAAGGAATGAAGTCAGTTGTGTGGGATACAGAGAATTGTGAACTTGGCCCTTTTCCAGTGTAGTTGGGGGCAAGTTGAACCATTGTAAGCTTCTTTGTGGGCAAAGAATACCTTTTTGTCTCTTGCTGGAACTGAGATAAAGGAGGACAAAGGAATTTGTACATAGCCGCTTTGGGGGGAGGGTGGCAACTCTGTTTCAAAGTGTTCTTTCCAGTTATTTCCCTGACAGCAAGATCCTGGAAAAAAAATCTAACATTTTAAAGTTAATTGTAAATTTTACTGGCTTCTTTACACACACACACACACACACACACACACACACACACACACACACACACCCCAAAACAAACAAAAATAATGAAAGAGAAATAGTCTCCTCTCTTGTTCTGTGTGGTGAATTTCACTTTGGGGAATTATAATTACCTGAGGTGTGTTCTTCCAGCTGTCCCAAGGAACGCCTTCTGAGCTCTGTTCTTGAATATGCTTCATCTGGAGGCCCACATCCAGCCTTTGCTCTGATTCACTTTTAGTTTCCTCCATCCATAAAGAAAATGCTAGGAGGCCCCCCCTGACCTTTTAGATTCTTGGCATGAGCTTGGAGCTCACCTGAGGTAGAAGGATCCTGGAGCCTGCTGAGTTATTCTTTGTTATTTATTTTTAATGTCAAATTATAACAAGAACTACCAAAGCCTCCGGGGAAATATCTTTAAATAGAACACAGCGCTGTGTGCTACATCTCTCAGCCAGGTATAAGTGAATGAGCTGATTGCCAAAGGCAAGTGAGAGTGCAGAAGGAGATATTATATACATGTTTGTATGTAGAAGCAAGTATACACTAATATATATTAAACTATAATGAGAAAAAATAAATTTTAACAGTGGTGATTGCTCATGTGCCTTCATGAGGTTAAAGTTATGAAGAGGCAGAATGTTAAAGGCTTTTGAATTACTAAACAAATACACTATGCAAAGGTCCCGGAGGGGCCCATCTTTTGTACAAATTCATATAGTAATGGAGGGTCTGAGAAATGGAGAGCGTGTATAGCATAGGATAGTTTGAGCTGTCTCCCATGAGCCACTGAACATGAGTGAGCTGCATTTTTCTCACGAGAGATGAAAATTCAGTCACATTCAGCAAATACCTATGGATATTGCATTTTCTAAATGCTGGTCCTAGAGATGTGGAAGACTGTAGGCATCGAGTTTTTGCTGTTATTTTTTGTTTCTAGATTTCAACTTGTTTTTAATTAATCAACTTGATTAAATACCTCATTAACATACTTATCTTTTTAAAAACGTTATTCACTTTATATTCCTATTGTAGCTCCCTCCCTTGTCTGTCCTGTTCCCACACTCCCTCCCTCTTCCCCTTTTCCTCTCCTTTAGACCTCAAAAAGGGGGAGCCCTCCTCCCCTATCATCTGACCCCATCTTATCAAGTCTCAATCATGTTTTTGTGTACGCAAACAAGCCACATGTCTTTAGTAAACTTTGAGGGCTTTAACACAGGTTGAAGACGGTTCTAATTAGCTTTTCTGTTCCTGTAAGAAGACTCTGACCAACAGCAACTTGGGGGAAGAAAAATGTTCATTCTATCTTACAGGCTCCAGACTACCATTGTCCCAGGAAGCAAGGAAGAAACTCAAGGCGGTCACCTGACTATACCAGGATATGCCTGGTATACCTGGCAGACACCAGGGAGGAATAGTAATTACTGGCTTGCTTCCCCTGGCTTGCTCATCTACCTTTCTTACACAGTCCAGGCTCACCTGCCCAGAGATGGCGCTGCCCACAGTAGGCTGGGCCCTTCTGCATCGGTCAGCAGTCAGAAGGATGCACACACAAACATGCTCAGATGCTCATTTGATGGAGGCAATCCCTCTTCCTAGGTAGTGTGTCAAGTTGACAACTTAGATTAGCCATCGTGAAGAGGTAGGAAATATATGTTGAAACACAGTAGGTATGAGGTTCTGGCACTATAGTAATGAGAAAGATGAGGTGGATGTTTCCATGGAGTTCATATCTCATTGTATGTGTGTATATCTGTGTTTGTGTGTATAGTGTGTTGGGGTCCGTGCAAGAGGAACAGCAAGGCAGCTCTAGAACTCATGGAATGCAGCCCACCGGTTAGCAAACCCAAGAAGGGCGTGTCTCGTTGAGGCATAACCCTGAGAACCACATGTCCTGAGGACTTCATGCTGTTATGGAACATAGATCTGATTGTTACCTTTGCGGTCATTATAACCCGCTTAATATGTGAATTGTGTGAGTATCATAAAGGGGGCTTCCAGCTCCTCACTGGGCAGTATCATTGACATACTCAATAACAATGCTTGATCTCTTTCAGGTATTGCTGCTGGAGCAGATTAATGATTTAACCATCACCTTTGAAAACAGTCTACAAATGTAGATTGTTAACAATGATCGTTACCCTTAGACAGAATTTGGAAAAATAGATTGTTCAACAAGATCAGGTAAAGATATTTTTGCTATTGGCCCTGACGCAGAAAATCTTAGAGGACAATTGAAGTTAAGAGATAGCACACTCTTATTAGTAAAGCTAGGGATTTTTGAGGTTGGCAAAGCAAGAATAGCCCACAGCAGCACTGGCTGGTGTGACTCTTTCAAGCTGGGCTGGTGACTGAAATGATGATTGATTTTCTTATTCTATTTTTCTGCCGTCAGCTTCCTGATATGATTTAATAAAACATATTAATTAGTAGATGAGCACCTTTAGGACTTAAAGTCGAAATGGCTGATTATTTTTATATAGGAGTTTAGATTTGTGATTCTTTTAAGATCTTTATAAGATTACTTCTTAAGATAATTGATTCATTCTTTGTAACCACAAATTGCAGCCTGCCAGTAAAGAAAAGCTGGCTGAGAAATTATGTTGCTTGCTTATACTCTGTTAATATGTAACAAGTTGCTTATGTAAATAGCTTGTTATTCGTGTTTGTTCTTCACCCATAATACATAAAACATTTGATCACGTGAAGGTATTGGGAAACATGACTTTCTTACGTATATCCATTGTAATCATTTATTTATAAAGAGAGAATATAAGCACATTGTGATCTTCATACTGCTTGAAAGATTTTGTTGGGATATATAAATTGTGAAAATAAGGATAAGAAGAATAATAAGAAAACAGATAAGAATAATGATAAAGATGAAAATAAAAAGATAATAATAAAAAGAAGAGGCAGCTTGTTGAAACCTTCCTGCTGGAGTCTGTCTTACTTCATCAGCAAGTGTAAGTCTGTGTGTGTGTGTGTGTGTGTGTGTGTGTGTGTGTGTGTGTGTGTATGTGTGTGTGTATTCTTCTTTCCCATTATTTTTTAGATGCTTGCCACCATCAGTGAAAGTCCCCGCTAGGAGCCATTAGCTCTAGCTCCCGCTTGCCACCATCAGTGGAAGCTATTGCTGGTAACTATCAGATCTGGCTTGGAAGGTTGCCCTCAGAGAGAGTCTACAGGGTCACCAGCCAGCCAGCCACAGGATTCATGACCCACCTCAGTTTCCCTCATTGATGTTGAATCTGGACTTTGATAATAGTGATAGAAGAAGAGAAAAAGAAATGTTGACATACTCAGAGTACCAAAAGACCTCAAAGGAGAATTGGCCAGATCGGTAGCATCAGAGAAATCTGTAGAGGAAGTAATGCTACCTTGTTTTTTCAGATTAAAAAAAAAAGGCCCCAAAAAGAAAGATAAAGGAAGGAAGGAAGAGAGAGAGAGAGAGAGAGAGAGAGAGAGAGAGAGAGAGAGAGAGAGAGAGAGAAAGAAAGAAAGAAAGAAAGAAGCTGCTACAAATTGCTGACTGGCTCAACTTGCCATTTCCGTGGCTATTGCAAGTCACCTTTAGTTTCTGATCTCACCAGGGTTCTACATCCATGGCTGCTCACAAATTAACTACATGACACTGCGCTCTGACCCTTACTCTGTTCACCTGCAGATGGGCATCTTGCTCAGATCCTTACCACCTGTTGATGCCCTTTCTGTAAGTCTGGTATCTAGGTAACCAATGTGCATCAAGACTTGCTTTTTAAAGAAAAGCTCCACTAATTCATTCTAAAAGTACATGAAAGTCCATGACAATTTCCTGGTTTTGATGGAAGAGGGAAGAGATCCATCTTCCAGATGTGTCAAGGTGACAAGCAAGAATAGCCATCACAATTGCCCAGCGCCGGGCTCCATCCACCCTCTGGAAACCTACAAAGAAAACCCACCGCATATTCTTTCCTTCCTTGAGATCATATTGCTTCTAACTCTCCTGCTTTCTAAGTTTAATCCATCCTCATATGAGAGGACTTTAAGATTCTTTTCCATAAATATTGTCTTCTTTGGAAGATACCAATTTCTTAGCATCCTTCCTCAGAGGCAGGGCTCGCCACTTCACACTCAGTGTTGGCCTAATGTGGAGAGGGCATCCACCTTCTTTGATCCATTTCCATGGTCAAAGGCTTTCTGTGAATCTTTCCTTATATTGATGATCAAGAACAAGGCTTGCAATAGACTAAGTCCTTTAAACCCCTTTCACGTAAGCTGCTATTAAACCAGGTGATTCTCATCCAATATGTATGTGGGCATTTATTTTTAATTTCTACCTTGTCCACTTCTAAAAGCGACTGTCAGCCTAGAAACAGAACATGTACACATCTACTCAGTTGAGAGAGCAGAAGTGTTACATCTTCACAGATTCCTTTTTGCAGCGAGTTCTAATGACACCTTGTTCAAGTTCATTGCATTCATACAGATCTCTTGGTTCTATATTTTATCAGATCTTTATCTTCCTTGGTTTGTGAAAGGCTCTCAACAATGTGCCATCTGCCAGTTTGCTGCCAATTGCCATCCTTACATAGTTCCTGATTATTTAGGTGAGATTTCAGCTTCATCACCTATTAGGTGTTTGACTTTCAGTACATTAACCCACTTTTCTGTATACCTACTTTTCTAATTTGTATAATGCTGCATACCTATTAGAGGCATTGAGAGAGCTCCAATAAACTAATAAGACAAAGCCCTTTGAGTAGTGCATAGGACAGGGAAAACTCTCCTATATGTACTATTTACTACGTACTATCATTTAAAAATTATTATGTGCGTAGGTGTACGTCTGTGTGTGGGCATGTACATGAGTTAGTGCAAGTGTCCATGGAGTCCAGAAGAGTAAACTGAACTTGGTCTTTCTCTCCAGCTCCGTTCCCCCCCCCCCACCTTCCCCCACCACCACTTTGTTGAGCTTGTTCCCTCCTCCCACCTTTACTGAATCCTGAGGATCAACCACAGGTTGCCAGGGTTGTGCTGCAAATGTCTTTAGCCAGTGATGCATCTCACTGACCCCTACTTATTTCTGTTTTGAGGCACAGCCTTGCAACATAGCTCAGGCTGGACTGGAAGGGCTCATCCTCTTTCTTTAGCTTTCCAAGTGTTTGGCTTTCTGTATGTTTTCTAATAATTATTATTATTAATGTAAGAATTTTTGAGAATGTATTATGTTCTATGGAAAACCATAATTGTATATTTACGTTTGCTGTGTTTAGTTGTCTTGTCCTCTATGGCCATGCAGCAAGTAGGCCCAAAGTGTAAAGTCTGACAGGAGGTGGTTGGGGGTTGTAGTTGATTGACTATTCAAGGAGAACCGTCTGTTCTCTTGCCAGGGCCTAAAAACTGGGCCAGGATAGCATTTCAAATTGAACAAAACAAACATAAGGAAACTGTATTCACCCTAGGGACTCATGTGGACAGAAACTCTGGTATTCTGTTAAATCTCCATTTCAGCATGAGGCCTCAGGACTGAAGTCAATAGAATGATGTACAGGATCCCAAATACTTAACGAAAAGAGACTCAGGCATATCCCATGACAACAATCTGTCCCAAATAGGCCACAAAGTCATACATAAACTCAAGAAAGAGAACTGGTAGTGTCAGTGAGCACCTCTGAGGTCTACCGTGGGAGGCAAAACCAGCAGCTTTGCATCACACAGCCCACCCTGTCCAAAGCTTCTTGTGGGTTCATTTTCTTTATCTTTATTTGCTCTGAGTCCCAGCACCGTGAGCCCTATCTCTGACGACGATCCCACCATCACCACCTTCTTTCCCTTCTCCCCAGCAAACATTTGTTTTCCTTACTGTATGCTCTATGAGTACATAAAATTTCTACCACTTCAAAAGCTTATTTTACCTTAGTTTTAACATGGTTTCTCTCCTAGTTATCTGTTACTATATAACAAGCCACCTTAACACTTAATGGCTCATGGTGATCACCTGTTTCATTCACAAACTTATGATTTACTCAGGAGCTGCTGGGTCAGCTGACTTCACTTCCTACTGCACCAGTCACAGCGTCTCTCTCACATGGACAGCAAGGTAGCTAGGTTCTATCTTATTTAAAGAGAACCAAGTGTCTCAGCTGCATTACCTGAGCCTTCCAGTAATGTGGTGTCACATCAGCTACAGCAGCAAGCCTGTCCTGAGTCCTAGGGAGGGAATGTAGGCTCTGTCACTGGGTGATGTTAAAATCACTGTAGAAAGAGCATGTGGATTTGAGAGGTTCTGTTGTGCTGATTTTTAGAGCACAGCATTGGAGGAGCTTTTCATCACTTTAGCTCTGTTATGGAATTAAGCAGGGCAGCAAATAACAAAAGTGATGAATGGCTGCATGCTTTCCTTGGAGTCTATGCTCCTGGAGAATGGGAGCTGGGGTTTGTCCATCCATCTGTGTATGTCCAGTGCAGACAGCGATATTCAGAGTAAGTCCTTATCTATTGTTTACAGAACGTCAACTGCTTCACTCCTTCCTCACCATCAAAAGTCCCTGAATTCATCAAGGAGGCCAGGGGTCCTGCTATGGTAAGTGTGCACCAAAGAAATTAATCCTGCTAGCTCTCTGGCACCATGAACAGCATAGTCCTCAATTCCGATGTATTGGCATGGTCGTGAGATCTAGTTCTCTCCAAAGAGATTTAAAGGAAACACACAGAGAAATTGGAGAAAGGGTTAATATTCCAGACAAGTAAAGGGGACAGGGGAACTCTGCCTCTTTCTGCATATTGTTCTGTAGAAACAGGTGCGAAGGAGTGGCTGCCATCTTGAAATTGTGATGTTATCTCCTTGACATCAAAACAGCCAACTGATAATCTTAACAATGCTTAGCTCACAGATTAACCAACTCCTGGGCCTGCTTCTCCCCAACATCTTGTTATGTGAGGTAATTAATTACCATTATTTGAAAGCCAATTTAATTGGCTTTTTCAGCACTGAAACAGAGCTCAATTAATGTTCATAGAATAGAACTGAATCCCCTAACTGATTTGGCTAACTCACTTTGTAGTTTGGGCCATGCATGGGAATGAGTACACAGGATTGTAAAAATCACGCTTCTGCTTGTGTTGCTGCTCTGTTTCTTCTGTAATGCTTGGGGATTTCAAAGTTGGATTGGCTCCTGAAATGTCTACAGCCAGAGCCCTTTCTTTGGCCCACATAGATCTAAACAGTAACTTTCCTTAGGAAATTTCTTTTTTGGTCCATGTATTTAAAACACAAAGGCCTTCTGGGTGTGCTGGCTTCTTGGCATTCCCAAGTCTTGCAGCTGAGACATAATGACTAACTACAGGCAATTAGAGAGTGAGGTTGGTACCAGGCTCTCAGACTAAATGGAGGGTGCAGCTGGGTAGAGGCAGGTCTTTCTGGCATCAGTGGGGGGAAGCTTTGCCAACACCTGTGAACTTTCCCACCCTGCTAGCAAAGCCTCCCCTCTGAAAGAATATCTCTCCCATCTCCCCTGTGTTTTCAGCATGTTACCTAAACTATTGTATTTATTTGACCTTTTACTCTTTCACAGGAAGTTATTATTTCTAATAGTATATTTTTGTCTCTTTCTCCAAGTGGATTCTAAATAAGGAGAGTTTAGCCAGAGAATTTTATGATAGATTAAGGATGGTGAGACAGCAAGGTCCTACCTATAGGTAGAAGAAGGGTTGTTATGGCTTGAATGTCCACTCTGAATCTTGTGTTACAGTTTAATTGCCAGCATGATAGGAAGACGGGACTGTTAACACCATGAGGGTTCTGCTTTCCTGGGTGGACTAGTGCCCCTATCCCAGGGGTGGGTTAGTTTTGACTTCAGCTCCCCGATTCCCCTCTGTCTCTTGAGTGTTCTCTTTATCTGCGTCATGGTACATGGCAGCACTGTAGTATGCACTAGAAGGTGGCACCATGTTTTTAGTCTTCCAATTCTAGAATCATGAACCAAGTAAATGTGGATCCCTTATACATTACTCAAGTTTTGCTGTTCTGTTACTGCAACAGGAAGTAGACTAAAACAAACATGGAGGCAAATGGACAGGGATATCACTGCCAGTTACTTTATTTTATTGACAATTACATTTGCTCTTTGACAGTTTCCCACATGTATGGACTGTTCTTTGATGACCCCTGTCATATAACCCCTCTTTTCTCTCTTCCATCTTTATCAATACCCACCCCTTCCTGTCCATCTGATTTTCAAATTCATGGCTTTTGATCTTGTTTTGTGACCCATTTGGTTTAACTAGGGCCATCTGTGTGAGGACTGGAGCTGTCCTTTGGAGCCTGGTGGGGTCACTAGTTCACCACAATTAAGGGAGTTTTAACATTTGTTTTTAGTTATTCGTGTGTGTGTGTGTGTGTGTGTGTGTGTGTGTGTGTGTGTGTGTGTGTATCTGTGTATCTACCGTGTATATGCAGGTACCCCTGGAACCCAAAAGGGGGCATTAGATCCTTTGGAGTTAGAGTTAGAAGTACGCGTGAGCCATCTGATGTAGGTGCTGGGAACCGGGATCCTCTGGAAAAGCTCTTAACTACTGAGTCATCTCTCTAGCTCCTCACCACCATTTTTCGAAGTCTCATACACAGTCCTTACTCTTTACTTCATCCCTTCCCTTCATTAATCGCGGGGGAGATAAGTGACTTTGGCCTGACCCATCACAGGGTCCTACTATCATCAGGCGGAGTGACTGGTGCAGGTCAGCCACATGCTCTATGCCCCAGCAGCATGATGGAGTGTCTATTGAGTGCTGATTCTGGAAGGGAGGAGTCTCTAGTGGGGCGGGAGAATGGGTGATAAGAATGATGACTGCACGGGCTCTGATGAGGACACATTTCTTACTGCTTGAAGAGTTTTCTGAAACAGGAAGGTTGCAGTGCTGGGAACAGTGCTGTGTTAGAAGAAATGCAGCCCAAGACTGTGTTCTATAGAAGCCTCAAATGGGCTCTGACTCTCTGGTTATAAAAACAAAATCCCACCTCACCATCCATCCAAGCCCATGGATGGACTCCATAAGCTGGCCTACACTGTGCAAATTCTGATCATAATTCTAAGAGTCCCTGCTAGTAGAGCACAGTGTGATGGTCTATTGTGGTGGGTGGGAGGCGAGGGATGTCCCAGCTCTTAATTCTCCTTTGTTCCCATTAAGTGATAATATTATTTTAAAAACCAGGTCATGCCCATCTAGCTGAGGAAATGTGACATGAGACTGAGACATTTGGGGTACAAGATGAACAAAAATTTCTGGAACCTTTTTGTTGTTATTCTCGTCTGAAGCAGGATTACTGGGAATGGGCCCCAAGGGATCTCCCATTGGTGAGACTGAGAGTACAGTATAATGTTTCCTATGTTAATCAATGTCTTGGGTGATGTTTCTATTAGAAAGTGATATATATTATATCTGGCACATGTATGTGCTTCTTTTAGAAGAATTATAACATCATCATTATTATTTCATACGTGTATATATAATGTATTTTGGTCACATTTCACCTTCTGCCCCTTCCCCTAAGTCTGCTCAGATCTACTCACAACCCTCACCCTGTCCTAATTTCTTGTAATATGTAAAAAAAGATATCCCATCATATCAAATTTGTGTTGCAAATATATGCTCACGGATATGGGGCCATGCACTGGACTGTGGTCAAAGTACCAGGGATCATGCTTTAAAGAAAATGGACTCTCCCTCCCAGAGAAACTGTAGTAGACTATCAACAGATCTGCAGCTAAGGGTGGGGCTGGAGATTTCCCCCCCCCTCCAAGTTGAAGACATTTTTATAAATGTAACTTGTGGGAAACATTTAGGAAAGATGAAGTTACTGATTGGATTGACTTGAATGTAGCCATGTTTCGGAAGACATGAGAAAGATCCCAGCAGTGGGAGGCTGCTGGCAGTGGTTTGCTGGGGTTAAAGCTGTGTCACAGATGTGGGGCTATTAGTTTTACAATGGGAAAGTCCTGAGTAAGTAGAATGAGTTGGTACCATATTGAGGACCCTTTGAACATCTTATTCTTCAGCACATTTGCCAAGCCCCTGCTAGGTGCCAACCATCGTGTTATTTGTAGGGTTCAGCAGATAAACAAGAAACAGCCCTTGCCTCAGTACGTGTTTAAATTCATGAAAGGAGGCATGAAGTAGGGTCCTTCCCGAGAAACTGTGGCCCTATGAATGTTCACAACATTTTTCTCTGAACATTTGCCTTTATAGCTGATGTTGATCATGACAAACATAAAGACTACATCATAGAAGTAACACGAATGCAATTTCAAATGGAAAGGAACAGTGCAATGGGAATACATATACCACAGAAAACTGTGGGTGTGCTCAAGGGAACTGAGACACAGGAAAAATGTGAAGGCAAGCAAGAGGAGGATTAACCTTAGACTCAAGAGTCTGGTCACAGTGATTTATGACAAGACTGGCATCAAGTAGAGCTTTTGTGGCAGCTTTCTTTGCAGAACTCATTTCTGTTTAGAGTAACAGTAGTCTTTCTAGAAACTGTGGTTGGAGAAGACGGTTGTTTTGGGTGATAGTTAATATCAGATATTTATAGGTAAGAATGTTTCATTAAAAAATCTTTATTTTTGGTTAACACAAGCAATCTCATCTTGAATCTAATACCTTCTACAATGTGAAATCGTAATCTAGGAATTTGACTTGTATGCTTTGCATACATTTCAATATGTTGGCAATTTACTGTGGATGGTTGATTAGACAGTAATGAAGTTCTATTGAATGGGAGTTCTGTTATCTATCTGAAATAAGTACTGTTGGTTCTCTGCCTGGATCATATAGACCCAGCTGGCACATAGCTCACAGTTGTTGAGTGTTTCTGCCAACAGCTCATCATCATATCTTCCTTTTTAAAATTTAAATTTATTTTAAAAAATTATTCACTTTACATCCCAATTGTAGTCCCATCCCTCATCTCTTCCTGGTTCCACTCTCCCTTCATCTTCTTCTCTAAGCCCCCCTCCTATTCCTCAGCAAAGGGGAGCCCTTCTTCCCTCTCAACTGACCCCAGCCTACCAAGTTCCATCAGGACTACTTGTATCCTCTTCCTCTGTGGCCTGGTAAGGGAGCTCACGAGGGGGAAGTGACCAAAGAGCAGGCAACGGAGTCCATGCTCCCCTTACTAGGGAACCCTTATGGAGGCTGAGCTGCCCATGGGCTACATCTGAGCAGGGAGCCTAGGTCCTCTTGATGTGTGGTCCTTGTTTGGTGCATCAGTCTCCACAGGCCCCTCTTGGTCCAGATTTGTTGGCTCTGTTGGTATTATCGTGTAGCTTCTCTTCTCTCCAGGTCCTTTTATCCCCCTACCCTTCCATAAGACTCCCTTCCCTCTGCCCAGAGTTTGCCTGTGAGACTCAGCTTCTGCTTCAATACCCTGCCACGTGGAGTCTTTCAGAGGACATCTATGGTAGGCTCCTGTCCTGTTTCCTCTCTTCAACAGTTTCCAGTGTCCATTCTATTTGCCCTTCTGAATGAGAATTAAGCATCATCCCTAGGGTTCTCCTTGTTATTTGGCTTCTTTAGGTCTGTGGATTATAATATAGTTATTCTGTATTATATGGCCAATAACTGCTTATAAGTGAGTATATACCATGTGTGTCCTTCTGGGGCTGGGTTACTTCACTCAGGATGATCTTTTCCAGCTCCACCCATTTGCCTGAAAATTTCATGATGTCCTTGTTTTTGATAGGTGAGTAGTATTCCATTGTGAGATGTCTCACAGTTTTTTTTTTTTTTTTAATCTATTCTTTGGTTGAGGGACATCTGAGTTGTTTCCAGTTTCTGGCTATTAAAAATAGGGCTGCTATGATGAATTGCCCTTGATCCATATGAGCAACACCAGCAGAAGGTGTCTAAGAAAATTGGCTGTGCAGCTAAAGCCTGTGCAAGGCCTGTTCTCACATGAAGGTTCCGGAGCTTTCCATGAGATTAGGAGCTCAGTTGTGCTACTTCTGTTTTCCTCAGTTTCTATAGTTTCCCCTCTAAGCACACTTGTTACAGGTGGTGTTATCTACAAGCTTTTGTATTGAAGTCTCCAAACCCCCAGGGCCTCAGAGTGTTATGGTTCTTGAAGGCTGGGGCAGTGTGGAGGAGAGACATTAAATGGGGTTATTAGTATGGGTTCCAGTTCAAGCTGACTGATATCTATATGACAGGAGGAACTTTACACAGAAAGGGACACTAGGGACACAGAGAAAAGGATCCATGATGACGTAGAAAGACACTGGCCATCTGCAAGGTAAGAAGAAAACCTTGGCAGAAACAGCATGCTGGTTTGTTGTTCTTGGACTTCTGCTTTCCAGAAGCATGGGAAAATAACGTTCTCTTGTTTAACAGCCACTTGTGCTGGGTATTTTTTTTTTTTTTTTGTATTCTATAATGTCAAAATTTATTGAATAATAAGTACAGAAGCTGCATCAACTTTATAGACTTTAATTTTACATAGTCTACATTTCACTTGCTTATATTCATGGATACAGGCAATTTTGCTAAGTCTTATCACCTATTGTATGATATAAATGTGACTATATGCATATATAGTTATATATCTGTTAGGGTTCACTAAGAAAGGTTTAAAGAGGTAGCAAGTTCAAAGGTAAAGGAAGGCAAAGGCACCCAACTCTTCTGTAAGTCACCTGAGCTCTGACCCAAAGTTTGGCTGTGAGTCTCAGCATCTGCTTCAATCCCTAGCTGGGTGGTGTCTTTCAGAGGACCTCTAGGCTCCCACCCTCTTCCTTCTCTTCAAGCATTTCTGGTGTCAATCCTAGCTTCCTTTAGAATTAGCATTAAGCATCTTCCCTAGGATGCTTGTTATTTAGCTTCTTTAGGTATGTGGATTGTAGTGTGGTTATTCTGTATTATATGGCTAATGTCCACCTATAAGTGAATATATATCATGCTTGTCTTTCTGGGTCTTGGGTTACCTCACTCAGGATGATCATTTCTAGTTCCATCCATTTGCCTGCAAATTTCAAGATTTATTTGTTTTTAGTGGCTGAGTAGTATTCCATTGTGTAAATGTGCAACAGTTTTTGTATCCATTCTTTGGTTGAGGGGCATGTTGATTGTTTCCAGATTCTGGCTATTATGAATAAAACTGCTATGGACATAGTTGAGCAAATGTCCTTTCTGTATGGTGGAGCATCTTTAGAATATATTCCAAGGAGTTATATAGCTGGGTTTTGAGGTAGCACTATTCCCAATTTTCTTAGACAGCACCAGGTTTATTTATAAAGTGGTTGTATAAGTTTGCACTCCCACCAACAATGATGGAGTGTTTCCCTTTCTCCACATCCTCAGCAGCATGTGTTGTCAGTTGAGTTTTTGGTCTTAGCCATTTTAATGGGTATAAGGTGGAATTTCAGAGTCATTTTAATTTGCATTTCTCTGATGACTAAGGATGTTGAACATTTCTTTAGGTGTTTCTCAGCCATTTGATATTCCTCTGTTGAGAATTCTCTGCTTAGCTTTGTACTCCATTTTTAATTGGATTATTTGGTTTGTTGCTGTTTAATTTCTTGAATTCCTTATATAATTTGGATATTAGCTCTCTATCAGAGGTAGGGTTGATGATGATCTTTTCCCAGCCTGTAGGCTGTCATTTTGTTCTGTTGACAATGTCCTTGCCATCCAGAAGTTTTTCAGTTTTATGAGGTCCCATTTATTAATTGTTGACCTTAGAACCTGAGCTGTTGGTGTTCTGTTCAGGAAATTGTCTCCTGTGCCAATGAGTTTAAGGGTCTTCCTTACTTTTTCTACTAACAGATTTAGTGTGTTTGGTTTTATATTGAGGTCTTTAATCCACTTGGACTTTAATTTTTTTCAGGGTGAGAAATATGGATCTTTTTGCATTTTTCTATATGTAGACATCCAGTTAGACCAGCACCATTTGTTGTAGATGCTATATTTTTCCAGCGTATAGTTTTGGCTTCTTTGTTGAAGATCAAGTGTCTATAGGTGTATGGGTTTATTTCTGGGTCTTTGATTTGATTCCATTGATTCACCAGCCTGTTTCTATGCCAGTACCAAGCAGTTTTTACTACTGTTGCTCTATAGTACAGTACAGTTTGAGATCAGGCATGAAATATTCCTCTGGAGGATCTTCTATTGTACAGGATTGCCTTAGCTATTTTTTTTTATATGAAGTTGAGAATTGCTCTTTCAAGGTCTGTAAAGAATTGTGTTAGCATTTAGATGAGAATTGCATTGAATCTATAGACTATTTTTGGTAAGATGGCCATTTTTACTTTGTTAATCATACTGATCGATGAACATGAGAGATCCTTCCATTTTCTGAAATCTTCAATTTCTCTCTTTCATTTTTCTGTGTGAGTTCTGGGGATGTCTTTGTTAGTCTTTCTCCTTTCTTTCTTTCTTTCTTTCTTTCTTTCTTTCTTTCTTTCTTTCTTTCTTTCTCAACTTGTACAGACTAGAGTCATTTAGGAAGAAGGAACTCTAGTTAAGAAGAAGTCCCTACTATATTGGCCTGTGGGCAAGTCTGTGAGCATTTTCTCAATTAGTTGATATGGAAGGGCCTACCCTACAGAGGCGGTACCTGGGCAGAAGGTCCAGAGTTTCATAAGTAGGTTGAGCAAGCCTAAAGGAACAACCTAGTCAGCACTGCTCCTCCATGGTTTCCGCTTGAGTTCCTCTTTCCAGGTTCTGGCCCCGCCTTCTTTTAAAGATGGACTGTGATGTGGAGACACAAACTGAAACAAACCATTCCACTCATTTCTGAGTTACTTTTGATTGTGATGCTTTATCATAACAGTGGGAACCATAACCAAAGTGGGAATAGAATTCAGGTTTTCATGCATTCAAGGTAAGGACTTTTGACAACTAAGCTACCATCTTAGGCTAGATGTTACCAGAAATTAATTACTGTGTGAAGTATGTATTTGTTCATTAGCTATATTTAAATAATCTATGATGTATATACATTTCAAAACATCATGTTGTTAAATGTTAAAAAAAAAATACTACACGGGGCTGGAGAGATGGTTCAGAGGTTAAGCACACTGACTGCTCTTCCAGAGGTCCTGAGTTCATTTTCCGGCAACCACAAGGTGGCTTGCAACCATTTGTAATGTGATTACATAGTACTAAATAAATCTTTAAAAAATACTACTCTATTTTAATTTAAAACCGATTAAAGAAGGATTTCCTTATCCTCAGTAAAGGCAGTGGTTATTGCTTTACCTCACTCTCCCTTCTCACCAATAGCTGGCTTCTAGACTTCTGCCCTATGGGCCAGCATGTCCAATTGTATATCAGTTTCCTTCACCTTAGTCCTAATCAATCTATTTCCTAACTTGTACAATGAATAGAAGGAATGTCAGTGACTGGTGTCTAAATTCTATTCCAATGGTTCCCTTCTAATAGAGTCTGGCTAAACTACACTGACTTCCCCATGGGACCATGAATTCTTCCAAAGCTGATAACATGAATGTATATTTGTCCAAGTCAACTGCCAAATGCAAGTTACCCGTAGGTTGACAGCACAGGCTTAACTTTGACAGGAGTAATACTTCCAGGTAGATATTGCATGTAGACTCCATTCCAACAGGGTATGGTCTGAATCAATGAGTAAGTCCAGTTTACATCAGAGAATCCTATGCCTCATCTCGCTCTGTTTGCGTAAAGTTCCTGTGAGCTCTCAATCACTTTAAGACAATCTCTGTATGTGTCTATGAATGAGTCAGGATACACAGAGAGGCTTGCTGAATAAAATCACAATCATGCTGGTGAGTCATAACCTTTGTGAATGATTATGCTGGGGCAGCAATGTCTACAACACAACCAGCTACATACTGTTTGGTCTCAGGGATGCACAGCTACAGACAGGGAGGAGACACACTGGGATTAAGTTGCTGGCTCCAGGGTACATGCCTCTTATGTCATAGAGAGATAAGCCACACTAAAAAATTCTGTCTGACATGCTTATATTTTCGTCTATATTTGGAGAAGATTCATTTTGATGAGGTTTCTGACATTCCAGTGTTAATGCTTTGCCTATATTTACTTATGGAGTTTTAAGAAGTACTTTTTATTTTCATTATTTTTCTCTGTGCTAGAGATTGAAGTCAAGGCCTTGTCAGGTAGGCACTCTACTTCGAGGTTATATTTCCATCCCTGAAAAGAAACTTTTTACTAGTCATGTAGCTCAGCATTTCCATGATATTCCTTAATGTAAGTTGAAGCTCATAGGATGGGCCAGTATGTAGGATGAAGCCTTTAGTTTCTAGATCTGCAGCCATCTTACTTTCCTATGTCCCTGGTGCTTCTTTCCAGAACTCTCCAGAACATTTTCTATAGAAGTTATACAAGTTACACAAGCTCGACTGATGGAGAGATACACTCAGAAAGCCACATTTGTTTTCTTTAGGCCAGCTGTAGATTATGGCAAACAAGTATACCAACAGAGCAGGTAAGTTTCCTGTTATGTGAATTGCACAATGGTGTAAAAACCAAAACCGACAAGATAAAAGTTTGCTCAGCATTCTATAACGCTGAGGGTAAAAAAACACCATTACTCTGTATTTATAAGAAATATTATGGAAACTGACCCCTTAGCACCAACATTAGAGATGGAGGAGTGTCAGGAGAAAATAAATTAGGGGAACAGTTAAACTGGGGATGAAGGATTGGTAACCATGGAAACCTCTCTCAGAGCTGGTTATAAAAGGTGCATGCTGATCCAGAAGGAGGACTTGCCACACAAGAGGAACAGCCCAGAAGCAAAAGAGAACAACCTGGATGCTCCAGAAACAGGAACAAGAGCCCTGAGGGGGTGGTACATGCAGAGGAGAGACAGTTTAGTAGGAGATGGAGTCCAGGCAATGAATGCACTGGCTGGCTGGAGCTACTTTGACACCACTACGAGGGCAGAGTTGAGGAGCAAGGGAGTATGATAGATAAACTCTAAGCTATTTGCCAGATGTTTTTTGTTTTTTTTTTTTCTTTTTTCTTTTGTCACAGAGAAGATTTGCTAACCTCCATTTTAGAGGTCTATAAGTAAAAATGTTGCATCATTTGATGGAACTGTCTAAAGATACCTGTGGGTACACTTTCCCCGTCTCCTGTGTGCATCTGAGTTCATGCGGGACTGAGCACAGGCCTCTGCCTTGTCCCTTATGATGATCCTCTGTAGAAAAGAACTGGGCTAGGGAGATGAGGCTAACAGTCTTGCTTAAATAAGGACCCGGAGCTGGAGGTAGTGGAGCCAAGATTAGAGTCCTTATTAAAATAGCCTTAGAGTCCAGGCACCCCGCTGCCTTTGAGAAGAAAAAGGCAAACCACATCTTGCTCTGTAATTCTAGAAATACTGTTGGCCTAAGAAAAAGATACACAAGCTAATTTTATATATGTATATATATACATACATACATACATAATACATATATATTTATATGTTAAAAATGAAGGAGAGTAGATATGACCTTTAAAATACCATGACCTGCCTTTCACTCTCCAATTCTTGGGATTGTAACATGGGCATAAACAAGCTCAAGATTATGGCAGACGAGTAATGTGAAAAAGTGGTTTCCAGTCATCTGCCTGCTAAATCTGACACCTCAGATACTCAAAATGTTCCAGGGGAGGGAACCAAGATGACCACAGTGAAGAATGAATGGAGATCAGAAGCAGCTCTGGCCTGGGCCTCACCCAGCATGGATATTTACAATGGGATTTTCCACGAAGCGAGTTTTGGCTAGCTGTGGCGAGACCATGAATCACAAAATAATAATGACATTGTGAGCTGTAAACAGTTTTAATTTATACAGGTGACATTTAAAATGCTAATCAGACCTTCAGATAATTGCTGGAAGTCGGGAAGCCATTGCTTGGAACTCTTTCAGTTTCTGTGGAACTCCTTCAAAG
The DNA here is from genome assembly GCF_903995435.1 of Acomys russatus. Lineage (NCBI taxonomy): Eukaryota > Metazoa > Chordata > Mammalia > Rodentia > Muridae > Acomys > Acomys russatus. The sequence continues at coordinate 36,800,964 of NC_067149.1, forward strand.
CAGCGAGATCTGTGAAGGTGTTTCTGGCTTTGGCAGATCTGAGCTTTGACTTCCACAGAGCCAAAGAAGTCTGAGAGACTATTACTTCTGGTGACTCTCCAGTAATTGAAATCTAGAGACCGCAGACCATAAGAAAAGGGTGAGAGCTCATCCCAGTGAGGAGAGATTTCAATTTAGCTTCCGTGGCTTGGTCCCCTTGCAAGTGAGGATGTATCAGTACTGAGAAAATTAGCTGTCTTTCACCAAGTCTGACTTTGTGTGTTGATTTCAGGCCACTTAAAAAAAAAAAAAAAAAAGACTCACAGAGAAGCTTATTTCTCCCCTACTGACAGTATATTTCAAGTGTCTCAGTACTGTTTGTCCAATAATCAGTGAAAGTTGGGGTGCCTGCCATATGTGACCCAGTTATGATAGACAGGGCTCCAAAGAGGCTCTACACAGATATTAGCTCATATAACCAATATATGCACATATACATACACAAGAAATCATCAGAATCTCGATGAGCATCCTATCCAAACTAAAGCCAGGTAATTGGATATAGCGGGTGACTAGAGAGGTCCATCTAACTAAAGATCAAGGGCATGAGAGTAGAATGAACAAGTGCCACAGACCTCAGGTTCTGGCATTATAAGAGCTTTCTACCCATGGGACAAGGTCTTCATGAGGACCAGGTATGTTCTATTTAGGAAGAGACTTTCAGTAATGACCTCGGTGGTGGCGCTGTTTGTCCAGTGTGAGAGGATTCTAGGATACAGTCCTGTGAGTAATGGAGCTAGGGCCACCTGAAGAGAAGTAAGACTACTGGTCACCTCTGACTCCCTAGTAGGCTCCTGAAAAGGAAGAGGTGTAAGTAAAAAAAATGAAGAAAGCACCTCAGTAATATTTTATATGAAAGCACATTGAAATGATACATAGTGGGCACATGAATATGCCTGTAAGATGGAAACAAAGCACCTTCACCACAAGGGTCAACAGGAGGTATATACACTTTGCCTTGATTAAGAGTCCAGGAAGTGTCCAGGAATCCAACCACCAGGATGTTATCCACAAAGCCACCTGAGGCTGTGAAGACCTATAGTGTAAGTTCTAGTCAACCTGTGACATTATCTTATCACACAGGAACCTGCCAAAAATGCAGGTCCAGCAGCAGTTATGCCTGAATCAATCTGAGCTTAACAAGACCTCCCGGTGGCTCACATGCACAGATCATTTGAGGAGCTTGGCTCAAGCCTTAGGTCATTTCTGCTTAAGCTCTGTTGGGTACCAGAATCTTCGGGTGGCCTTAATAAGCTCTCTGTCCTTTCCTACTTCAACAGGCAGAAGCCCCTATGTGCCAATTGCTGCTCCAGGTATTCTGACCAACACAACAGTTTTAAATGAGTGGGTTTTCACAGCAGGTGCAGTTGGGCCTTCCTCATGATCTGCAATCCACTTCTGTAGTTGCAAGCACAAACATGGAGACAAATGTGTATGTCTTCGCAGTCTCTGTAGAAACCTGCACGATTTATTGTGGCAAAGAGATCATCATGGAGCCAACCAGGACCCATAAACCTCGTTCACCTGGTAGAGAAAGTATGCAAATCCATTTTTCAGCAAAGCTGTATTTTCTGGGTAGGTTTACTGGGAGGAGGAAGAACTCACAGGCCTGGCTCTGTCCTTCTTGCTGCTTAAAGTTATTGTGTATTCTGGTCTGATGGCACTCAAGGCCAGGTTTAAGATTCTTCCTTTAGAGCTAACAGATAAGCCTACACCAATATATGTGCACGTGACATGAAAGCAGGCGGATGACTATGGGGGCAAGGGAAGCATGGCTCAATGAGGGGGTGGGTGAAGGAGGGAGAAGAGAGTAGCCTTAATGGAGTATGAGTAAGATACATGTGAGATACATGTGAGATACATGTGAGATACGTGTGAGATACATGTGAGATATGTGTGAGATACATGTGAGATACATGTGAGATACATGTGAGATACGTGTGAGATACGTGTGAGATACATGTGAGATACGTGTGAGATACATGTGAGATACATGTGAGATACGTGTGAGAATGTCATAATGAAAATCACTATTCAGTATGCTAATAATCATAATGGTAAAGGCTAGAAAAGGTAAACCAACAACCAACCGACCAATCCCCAAACATAAAGCCAGTCCCCTTTTGTAGTCAAATGTCTTGGGAGGGAAGCATGGTGGGAGGTCACACCTATTGAAAGTACTGCATGCAGCTTCATGGCAGCGGGCTATGCTCATGGACTCTGGAGTGATGGAGAGTGTTCACTATGGCAACAAGTAAGATGTAGATGTTAAAGTCGCCCAATTAGCAGCTTGTCTTTGGAGCTGTGACAAATGCCTGTGCCATCCTTGCACTGCAGCTCTGCGCCCATTGTTTATTTTCTCCACAGCTGTGATGGGTAGTTTCTCATACACTCAGACTTGCTTGCCGGTGGGAGTGTGTTTTGTCACTAGGTTTGGCTTTCTGCCTGGGGACTTCTGTAGCTCATTAAACCTCTCCAGATTAGAAGATTAGGAAAGTGAACGAACAAGCACCATGTGTCTTAATTTTGCTAAAAAGTTTTCTTAGTCCTACTGAGGTGCATTTATTTATTCTCATCCTTCCTTCCTTTATTTGCTTATGTACTTGTTTGCTTATATATATGTATATGCACATATATACATATATATGTATATGCTTATATATATACATATATATATGTATGTGTGTGCATGGTGGTATTTGTGTATATGAGTGCAGGCATATGCTGCTGTGGTGTGTATGTGAAGGTCAGAGGACAGCCTCATACAACTGTTTTCAGTCCCGCCAAACTCTTAGACCATACAGTGGGCTGAGATTTTCCCAGCCACCTTTGTTTTTCTCTCTCCATCTCTAGGGTCAGGCTTGACTTGCTGTCTGACAGCTTTCTGGTCCCATCTAGTCCCCTACCAATTATTTTCCACACAGTTTCTTCTCTGAATCAAATCCTTACTTGTTTATTCCTGCCTTGGTGTGTGCTTCTCAGATGACAAGGACAACAACTTGAGAATTGCTTTTCTGTATTTTCTCTTTTCCTCCATGTGCTGGCTGGTTTTATGTCAACTTGCCACAAGCTAAAGTCATCTGGTTGAGAAAATGCCTCCATAGGATGCAGCTGTAAGGTATCATTTTAGTTAGCAGCTGACTGAGGAGGGCCCAGCCCATTGTGGATGTTGTCATCCTTGGGCTGGTGACACTGGCTTCTGTAAGAAAGCAGACTGAGCAAGCCACAAGGAGCAAGGCAGTAAGTAGCACCCCTCCATGGCCTCTGCATCAGCTACCGTCTCCAGGTTCCTGCCCTGTTTGAGTTCCTGCCCCAACTTCCTTTAATGATGAACAGTGATACGGAAGGTATAAGTCAAATGAACCTTTTCCTCTGCAATTTGCCTTTTAGTCATGGTGTTCATCACAGTAATAGAAACTCAAAGACACTTTTTTCTTTGCCTCATTTTTAATTTCCCCGCCTCCCTCCAGCACCATCACTTTCTTCAGTCATTTTGGTTGGCTTCTTCCTGTTAGACGATTTCTTTTTCTTTTCTTCTCTATAAATGATTTCTTTTTTTTTAATAATTTATTTAATGTTACATGCATTGGTGTGAGAGTGTCAGATCACCTGGAACAGGAGACAGTGAGCCACGATGTGGGTTCTAGGAATTGAACCTGGGTCCTTTGGAAGAGTAGCCACTGCTCTTAACCATTGAGCCATCTCTCCATCCCCACTATAAATGATTTCTATGACTTCTCTTTGGGCTCCTATATCTGTGGTCTTGTTTTGCCAGTTACATGATTGGGGAGGGGAGGTAGGGTCTTTCTTGTCACCTGTCGTGAAGTGCTGCCGTTCTGGGCACAGAATGCATGGACATTGACATGGAATGTTAACAGTGAACCTCTGGGGTTCTCTATTTCAATTTCTATCCATGAGGGATTCACTTATTTTATTTCCTCCCACTCAATTCTCAGAGCTACTTGGAGAAATGGAAGATATGCCTATCATTTCATAGGCCAGAAGAGACAATCTCAGCCACTTTCTACCAGTGGGACCACACAGTTTCCACTGAGGTTAACAGTATCCTTTGCAGAATTGTTCTTTTTTATTTGTCCTGTGACGTATTATGAGCATGTTGTCCTATAGGTATCATACAGAAGCTGGGGCAAGGATGTCAGGGACTCACAGGTACTTAGACCAGAACTGGAAAGGGGCAAACATATTCAGCAAATAGATCTGGCCTTGGAGCATAGACTTCAGTTTTAGTGGTATTCTTGCCTGGTTTCTGAATATAAAAGTCCTGAGTGGAAAAATGAAAGTTTCAGCCAGTTAAAAAAAGACTGTACATGGCTGATTGAATCCAATTCTCTGTTCTGCTCTATGTACTAGGGCTTAAAAAATGCATGATGAACCACACTTGTGCAGTGCTGATGTTTTATTCGGTTTCATTTGGTCTTCCTGATGGCTGCTGTATCCACTAGAGGCTCTTTCCAAAGGCGTTATGCCAGAAATGATGCAATATCCAGAAAAAGGGCATAATTGTTGTTTTGCTATCTCCTGGAAACAGCTTCATTCCTACAGAGTTGATTCCTAGCTATTCTTTACTGAGAGACCAAAACTGACAAAGTGGGGAAGGAGGAGTGGAAAAGTTGGAGGAAGTGAGGAAAATAGAGAGGGAAGCAAAGTGGGCAGAAAGAGGGCAAGGGAGGGGGTGAACAGAGAAACGGCAGAGGAAGGTGGGTCAAAAGGAACTAAGAGGGCGTGGGTGGATGTAAGACTTACTTAAGTAGAGGATATCATGTTCAGATTGGGTGGAGGAGAACTGGGTTTTGAGGGATGAGGAGGAGTTTGTCACACTGCTGGTATTAAAGGACAGGGTGTTCCAATAGGAAGCTATGGGTTCTTGGTCTAAACATCTAAATTCAGAAGTAGGGATAGGCTATAGCACAGAGGTGTGAAGTAGGTAGAGGAGGGGGAGAGGGGAGAAGGGGGAAGGGAGAGGGGGAGGGGGAGGCTGAGGAGAAGAAGGTTGGAGGAGGAGAGAGGAGGTTGGGGAAGGAGGGGAGACTAGGAAGGATTTGAGGCCAGCTGAAGAAGTACAGGTTTCATTGCAGCGCTAGGTCCAGAGGTGAGCGTGTAACATCTGCAGGCTGAATACAACTCAGGACCTGTAGAGACTCAGGGCTAGTGAAGGACCAGCACTGCCAAATCTTCTGGGCTCCCATTTCCCAACACCACATCCTATGTGAATTCTACTTTTATATATATATATATATATATATATACACACATATACACATACACACACATATACACATACACACACATATACACATATACACATATATATACATACATACATATATATATATATATATATATATATATATATATATATATATATATATATATATAAACAAAGAAAGCACCAATTGCCTCTGAGTGCAGCCACTTCCTTGTGTACAAGCATCACGCTCTCCCTTGGCCACAGATTCCAGTGTGCTTGTTATTACCTAGACAGTGCATTGGTTTACTGTAGCTTGTAGTCTTTGCCTTTCTTTCCATTACAGTTTGAGGAATGGATTGCAGTTCTTGAAGCGTGCAGTATAGATTGCGTGTCTGATTTACTTAGGTTTCTCAGAGACACACAAAATAATCACAGTGAGAAATTCCATTCTCTAGCCCCCCCTTCCCCAAAAAAGACAAAAAGAGTAAACAACAAAGCCCTTCATTCTAGATGCCAAGAGGACTATTGTGTCAGGTTATCTGCAGAATTCTGTCTTTCAGAGAAATAACAGGCTACTGGGTTTACACTCTGGAGTAATTTTGAGGCCCAAAGTCTTAGCTTTCTCTGTTAGAGATTTTAACACGTTCATGACAATAATTCCACATTTACCACTTCACTTCTAAGTTGTGTATTTTAGTGTATGAATGATCTTTATATTTTACAGAGAGTTTGAAACTAGACTAATGAGTAGCTGAAAAATCATCTTATTTTTTCCTACTTTTATAATAACTGAAATAGAACGCACACATGGGAAAGGGGGTGAACCACTATGTATTCAGATGAGTGACCTGATGAGTAACTGGCTTACATATGTGTCTAAGCTCTAGGTGAATGAACAGACCATTGCCAGGAACACACCATGGCCCTCTGGGGTCCCTAACCCTCCTGTTCCACCTCCCAAAGAGATGATAACCACAGGAGAATTTTACCCTGTTCAGTCCTACATTTGTCAGACATGCCTGAGCTGAGTATGTTTATTCTCATCAGCATCTCACAGTTCATTGATGAGCATATTATATTTATTTGTACTAATCACAATGACTGACCATTAGGGATGTTTCTTGATTTTGCCAATTATAAAGACACTGCTCTGAGCATTACCATTCATAGCAGATGTGGTTTGTATATTTAGCCTCATTGCCTTTATGTTAGAAGTCTTCAGGGAAGCAGAGCTTGTGTGTGTGTGTGTGTGTGTGTGTGTGTGTGTGTGTGTGTATGTGTGTTCATGCTTAAGAAATTTACTTGTGAGGTTATGGAGGTGCAATTCTGAAGTTTGCAAGCAGGCTGGAGCCCAGGCATAACTTGAACCCTAGTTCAAAGATTTCTGCTGCAGAATGGCCTTTTGCCCAAAGGAGATCAGCCTTTCTTCTATTAAAATATTAAGATATTTATTTATTAAGATATTATATTAAGAATTTTAGAATTACCAGGATAGGAAATATGTTTTCTTCGACTTTGACAAGTACAAATAGCCAAATCACTATGAATGTACCATTTGTATAATTCCTGATACTTTTGTGGTTCTTCTTGCTGAATGTAGTTTATTTTATTTATATGTAATAATATAAAAATATATGTAAAAAAGAAATATAGTAAAAATATTAAAAAAAGATATTTAGTCAGTCCATCAGGTATTGTGGTTTATGCTTTTACTTCTAATGATCAGAAATTGAAACAAGATGGTCTTCAGTTAGATGCTAGCTTGTGACACATGGTAAATTCTAGGCTACCCTGGGCCCACTAGTGAGACTCTGTCTTAAAACGAAACAAAACAAAACAAAACAAAACCAAAATAAAAACAAACAAACAAAGACAAAACACAGGGCTAGAAATTCAAAGTAGCAAGCAGGCCCAAAGCTCTGGTTTGAAACCCTCACTCATGCATTCTTTCCACTCCTTCCCCCCCCTCTCTCTCACACACACACACACACACATACACACACACACACACACATGCCAAGAAACAAATCTACCAAGTGAGGTCCCTCTGTGTTAAAAAGGACATTCTGTTTTGTTTCAAGTTGACCAATGTATGTTGTTTATCTCATCCAAGAAAATCACGTTTAGAGACAAAACTAGGGTAGTATTCTGCCAACTTAACTGGTTACCATGGCTCTGTCAAGTTGGCAAACAGTTCTCATAGCACCTTACTATCTGCTATATGACCTCTCCTATCGTGGTGCTGGGAGGGGAATGGTTAACAGGTTGTGAGAGCGCTTTGAAATGTAATGTATTGCTAAAAGATTTGAGGTATGTTCAGGCCATCAAATGAGAGTGAATTAGCACTGAAAAACTAGTTAATAACTATTCTCAAGAGGAGAAGGCATAACTTAATGCATCATGGAGAGCTATACAAAGCACCTGACTATACCAGGAAAGAAAAACAAAATAAAACAAAACAAATTTTAGTCATTTCTTTCAGGAAGAAATAGGTGAGGCAGAACAAGAAGGCCTATGATTTGTTAGTTGTGATTTCAGTGGGTTTGAGGGGAACAGAGGTGGTGTCTAGTTGTTGGTTGGTTTCTAGTTGATTCCTAGGCTGAGGGTAAAGAGGGCAGGTAGTAGTATGTCTCAGTGCATAAGAGCTGATAAAGGAGATGGTTGGGGTCTGGGATCTGGATTGGCAGGTTTGAATTTGCTGAGCATACTTGTCCCCGACCCGCGAGTTCAGTTATTCGGGGTCTCGAAGGGGGTCGCGGCCTGTGAAGGAAGAGCTGGCGAGAGAGAAGGCACGACTCAAGAAAGTATGTCTTATCAAGAGTCCTTTACTGAAAGCAGGTGTATGATTTTTAAAGTGTGCTTCAGGAAGGGCTGGGGAAGGAGGGAGAGCAGTGGGAAAGTACAGAATCTTCCGGGGTAGAAACCCCTGGGACGATGTGTGGGGCGGGGGGAGGAGACAGGTGGCCCCGCGGTCTTTTCCCAGAGACCACAGCACGTCAGATGTTCATGTACCGTGACTTCTGAGAAAGGCTACAAAGCCACGGTACACTGAGTGTTCCTTTTCTCAGGGCCAAGTTCCCTCTCCTGGGGCCAAGCACGATGTTTGTGGTTTGTCCGTTGCCAGGCAAAATGTTTGATAAGTTCTTTCTGTATAGGCTGGCTGGAAAGGGTCAGCTGGAGTTCAACGCAACCAGGGTCCCTCAGCTCAGCCAGGGTCTCTCGGCTCCCAACATCTCCCCCTTCCCTATTTAATAAGGGCCCAGCACACTACATGCCAAGGAAGGTCTCACACATTCCCGAAAGTGCTCACCGTCGGGGTGGCAGAAGGCGAAAACTGGTGCCGCATGTGGGCGCAGTACTTCGCACCTCTCCATAGGGTGTTATATGGGCAGTGAGCTTAGGAAAAGGAAATGGTCCGATCAAGGCTGGAGCATGTCTCAGAGCCAACCGATCGAGGACCATCTTAGAGGTGCCACTCAGTGCCATCCCGCATACAATGGGCAAGCTTCCCTGCAGGGTGCAATGGCCACTGGGTGCACGCAGATATAGGGTGCCTTACGACATGCCATGGCAACCAGGGCCAGTCGAGTGCAAAGGCCACGCAGAGAGAAGAGAGAGAGACTCACTGCAAGTTAGTTATGTAGGACTTACAGGCAGCCTGCCAGGCCTGGGGGAATGATCTGACCTCTAAGGCAAAAAGGCTGTGCGGTAAGAACTGAGGATGATGGGAAGGGGTTTGATGAGGTTACCAGAAACGCCTGGGGCAGAGTGGAGCCCTCCATTTGGCATCGCGTAATGCCTGGAAATGTAGGGGTTGTCCATAGGGCTGCTGTGAAGGCTGTTGGACCCTTGAAGTCTCTGTTTCGGAGGCATTATTTTTAAGATCTTCTGAGGAGAGGCGGTGGTAATGGACCTGTATATTCTTGGTAGCAGTGTCAACCTGGATTTTAACAAAGGTGGTTAAACGATGGAAGGCCCAAGGCCCAAAAGAAAGGAGGAGGAGGATCCCCACAAAGGGGCCCAGGAGGCTGGGCAAGAGGGTAGAGAGCCAGGGGGAAGAGGAAAACCAATTTTGATACCAGGATTCTTGTTTCTCTCTGGCTCGCCGACGTTCCTCCAGGGCCTTGGAAACTTTGTCAAGGCTCTTTTGTGCTAAGCCTGTTTTACTGACATAGAAGCAACATTCCTCTTTAAGAGCAGCACGGAGCCCCCCCCCCCCTTGAGGAAAAGGAGGTCAAGGCCTCTGCGGTTTTGAAGAACTACCTCTGCAAGGGAATCAAGGGAGTCCTTTACCTCCTGAATCCCATCTCTTATAATAGAAATATCTCTATCAATAATTGTCTGGAGTTCAGCAAAACCTTGTTTGGAGGTCACCAGGGAGGCAATTCCTGTACCTACCCCCACTGCACCAAGGCCCAAAATAGTGGCTACGGTGAGGGTCGTAATGGGCTCTCTCTTAGATTGGGGGTGGATGGAGACGCCCTTATCTATAAAGTTCAGGAAATCTTCAGAGTTGTGGACAGAGAAGCGAGGGAATAAGAGGACCGTCACACACCAATCATGTTTGTGGATAAATAAAGGGGTAAAGAGAAAAGAGGCCAGGCCTGAAGAGCAGGCAAAATAAGTACCATTAGGGGCCAAGGTGAATTGGAAGGTGGTATTTAATACAAGAGTCTGATTGCAAACTTCCAATAGGTCTCTGGGGGGAAGCATATTTGGGCCCAGAAGGCAAGTGCCGAAGCCGGAAATAGATTGAACTGTAATGGAGTTGTCAGGTTTGGACGTGGAAAGGGCGGGAGGTGTCTCATTGGTAAAGGAGGGGGTGGAAAAGAGCGCGATGCCCTCATAGTAAGGAGGGGGGTGGGGGAGAAACATATCCAACATTCTGGGTAAGTGGAGGAGTTAGCACTTTTAAGGGTCTGGATAGAGGCATTAGCAAGATCAATAATGAGTTCTGCAGTACTAGGGGGACCAACAGGGATGGTGGGTTGGAACAGGGTAGGGAAAGAAGAGTGGGGGGTGGCAGAAGGATGAGGGGTTGGCTGTAGCTCAGGAGCAGGAGGCTTTGGGGCAACTGCTGCAGGCTTATTAAGTATATTATTGGGGCCTGAAGAGGCAGCATTTTTATTGGGGACTTCTTTTAAAAGCCTGATTTTAAAGGTTAATCCCATATCATAACCTACTTTATAAAGGCGTAGGCCCCACTCAAAGCCTCTGTCAGTCCAAATTTGACTGGGGCGGTGAAGGAGATGGATAGGGGATTGCACCAACCGAGGGTGGCGGAACGAGCGCTATTGCAAAGGTTTTTTAAGTCAGCAGGCGTATAGTAATTATTAACTTCAGGGTGTATCCAAGAACTAGTGACAGAGATATAATCCCAGGGGGAAGATGGCTTCCAATAAGTGTTCCCGATGTCTCACATCCCCAGGAGGCACAAAAGAAATTATTAGAGCTTCCGCAGTTGTAATTATTGGTCCGGGGACGATGAGAAGTGCCAGGGCAAACATATAGGCCTCCATTTAGTCCCCAGGACCCTTGTCTTCTTAAAGCCTTACGAAGCAGTATTCGTTCTAAATCATTGCGGCATCCGACATAGTTTTTTTCTCTTATGGGCTGTTTGGGAGCCTTAGACTCATGCGTGGGCCAAAAAATGTTCTCAGTACCCCAGTCGGGGTTAGCCCTGAGTGCCAGTGCACAGAGGTCTACTTGGAGGACCGGCCAATGGGGCTGAGCTCCCAGGTGGCTACTGGAATTAACGATGTCGCCAGCCTGGTTTTCAATGACCCATGTGTAATTGAATATCATGTAGGGATTATAGCGGGGGAGGGAGAGGGGAGTACTTACCACTGGGCTCAGGAGAATGAGGAAGAAGATGAGCAGGGACATTCTATGAGAAAACACATCTATTGATCTTCCTCAGGGACTTTCCCTGGGGAGGTCGTTGGGTTAGTCAGTTTGATTAGCCTTTCAGGAAGCCATCGAGCATTTTGTTGAGTCTGGTCATAGACACAGGCATGTCCTTTGCCCCAAATGAGCACAGGATCTGGTCCATGCCATTGATGAGTCAATGGATCTTTCCATAGTACTTGAGCATAAGTATCGGCAGTTGAAGGATGCCAGAATCTATCGGCAGCCGACTTTCCCTCTCTATCAAGGGTTAAAAAATTAAGGACAAATAAGGCATGATTTAATAAATTTTTATGATTATTATTGATGGGGTATAATATCCCCCAGAATTTTTGAGTTTTAAAATAATATTTTTTAAGGTTTGATGAGCTCTTTCTACTATGCCTTGTCCTTGGGGATTGTAGGGAATTCCAGTAACATGTTTAATTTATAATTGGGCGCAAAAGTTTTTAAAGGAGGAGTTAGTATAGCCAGGCCCATTGTCTGTCTTAATGGTGGAGGGCCGGGGCATAACTGTGAGCCAGGAAAGAACATGGCTGATTACATTCTTTGTAGCTTCCCCGGGCTGAAGGGTGGTGTAAAGGAATCCACTAAAGGTGTCTATAGACACATGGATGTATTTTAGTTTTCCAAAAGGGGCAAAATGGGTAACGTCCATTTGCCACAACTCTCCTGGGGTGAGTCCCCGAGGGTTAACTCCCAGATGTGGCTCAGGGAGGAAGGTAATGCAATGTTGACACTGACGTACAATCTGTCGGGCCTGTTCCCTGGTAATGGAGAACATTTGTCTCAGGGTTTGAGCATTTAGGTGGTGTAGTTGATGAGCCTGTTGGGCCATCTGAAGGGGGTGCCGTTCTTGGGATAACAGAATTAAGAAGGTGTCTCTGGTGGCTAGATCGGCCAAATGATTGCCCTTGGCCAAAGGTCCAGGCAGACCAGTATGGGCACGAATATGTCCGACAAAGAAGGGGCATGTCCTTTGCTGGATACTTTTTTGGATTTTAGCAAAGAGGGGGGAAGCATTAGTATCTGGCCGAATAAAGGGCACAGTTTCTAACAAAGGAATGGAGCAAGCGACATAAGCGCTGTCTGTATATAAATTAAAGGGGCGGTCTTGTAGGGTTTGGAACACTTGGAAGACCGCAGTCAGTTCCACTAGTTGAGCAGAAGAGAGATTAGTCTGAAACCTGGTAGTTTGTCCATCAATAATATAGGCAGCCACACCGGAGGAGGAGCCATCAGTAAAAACTAAGGGGGCTTGTGGGATAGGGGTACTCTTGGTATGTTTAGGAAAAATTAGGGCTTGTTTACTGAGAAATTGGATAAGTTTGTCAGAGGGGAGATGGTTATCAATCTTTCCCTGGAAGGAAAAGCAATTGACGGCCCAGTCATCGGATGTTTGTAGTAGCCATTGGATTTGGGCGGGGCTATAGGGTTGGCTGACTATGTCTGGGTCTTTTCCAAATATTTTAAGGGAACTCTCTCTTCCCAACCTGAGTATTTTGGCCACTAGGAGGGGATATGGGGAAAGGACTTTTGAAGGGGTAGCGGGTAAATGTAACCAGTATAACGGTTTATTTTGCCATAGCAAACCTGTGGGTGAAAAAGTGGTGGGGAGGATCAACAGCCAGAGAGGGGAAGAGGGGGAGTAATATGAAATGGTCTGATTTGAAATAGCAGCCTCAGCAACCTGTAAGGATTTTATAGCCTCAGGGGTCAGTTGTCGAGGGGAAGAGGGGTCAGGATCGCCCTGAAGAATAGAAAAAAGGGGCTTAAGATCTCCAGTGGCGAGTTTTAAATAGGGGCGCAACCAGTTAATGTCCCCCAGGAGCTTTTGGAAATCGTTTAGGGTGTGTAAAGAATCTCTTCTAAGTTCCATCTTTTGAGTGAGAATCTTATGAGAATGTAATTCGTATCCTAAAAACAAATAAGGGGGCTGAAGCTGAACCTTTTCTGGCGCAATATGGAGCCCAAACTCTTGGAGTCTGGCTACTAAGGAGGACGCAACTCGCAGGAGCTCTTCACCATTCGCTCCCGCCAAAAGGATATCATCCATGTAGTGGATAAGGTAGAGATCAGGATGTTCAAGGCAAAAGGGATCTATGGCCTGGGCCACAGACTTTTGGCAAAGAGTAGGGCTATTAGGCATACCTTGGGGGAGTACCTTCCACTGGAAGTGAGGGGAGGGTCCTATACAATTAACAATGGGTAGGCTAAAGGCAAAGCGTTTGCAATCTTCCGGGTGTAAAGGAATGCAAAAGAAGCAGTCCTTAAGATCAATAACAATTTTCGAAAATCCCTTGGGAATGGTGACAGGGGAGGGGAGTCCTGGCTGAAGGGCTCCCATGGGAACCATAGTTTTATTTATTTCTCTAAGGTCTTGTAGTAGACGCCATTTACCCCCTTTTTTCTGGATGACAAAAATGGGGGTGTTCCAAGGAGACGTAGAGGGCTCAATATGGCCTGCGGACAGCTGTTCCTGCACTAACTGCATTGCCGCGGTGAGTTTTTTGGTGGGGAGGGGCCATTGGTCGATCCAGACAGGGGAGTCATTTCTCCAAGTAATCTTATCAGCCTGAAGTGCAGGGGGAGCAACGGCCCTTATAAAAAAGAAGTACGGTAACCCAATCCTGTTTGATCTAGTTTGGGGGTGGTCTGGACAGGGGTTGGGTGTCCCTGACTATTTTTGCCCAAGCCCTGACCGGGGAGGAATCCCTGATCTAGCATTTGTTGTGTCACAGTAGGAGAGGGGCTGAAAAGGTAAACTCCCATCTGGGTTAATATATCTCGTCCCCAAAGGTTAACAGGTAGGCCAGGGACGATGAATGGCTGGATACAGCCCATATTGCCATCAGGATCTTCCCATGTCAGAATCTGGGAACTTTGGAGGGTGTTGGGACATGCCTATGTCCTGGAGGTGGGTTAGGGAGGGCTGGCACGGCCAGGAGGAAGGCCAAAAGGCCTGAGATAAAACAGTGAAATCTGTTCCTGAATCGAGAATGTCTTTAAAGAATTTGCCATTAAGTTTAAGTTTAAGGTGTGGGCGTTCTTTGGTAATCTTCTGGACCCAATAAATGTCAGAGGATCTGGGAGCAGAGGGCCCCTTGGGCGGCCCCAATGAGGGCGAGCCACAAAGCTGCCGCAACTCTCATGAGCTCCCTGAACAATCCCAGCCAGGGGGTAGAGAACAGACCCCCGGGCAGGGATCGCCCTCCAAGCGGCCACGGCGGCAGAGGCGGACCGAGCCAAAAGTCCTAGGGAAAAAGCCTTTTTGTTCACCATTAAGAGCATATCTGCCCTGTCCAAAAAGCCCATCCAATGTCCACCGTCTGGCGGAAGCATGGCCACCCTGGCCGTCAGACCGCGCCGTGGAGCGGCAGCGGCCTGACCAGTCCGCGTGCCAAGAGAGAAACTGGCCCCGCGCCAACACGAACTGGGCGACAGCAGTCCACCCACTGGGCGCGAGACACCTGCCACCGCCGCCGAGGCTCCCAAGCAAGGGGAGGGCAAAAGGGGGCACCCGGGCCGCAATTTTTTTTAAAGATTTATTTATTTATTATGTATACAGCATTCTGCCTGCAGGCCAGAAGAGAAGATTGTGAGCCACCATGTGGTTGCTGGGAATTGAACTCATGACCTTTGGAAGAGCAGTCAGTGCTCTTAACCTGTGAGCCATCTCTCCAGCCCCTAATTTTGACCGCAGCATTCAAGCCCTCCAATTATATAAAAGGGAGTCCACGACAAATAGCAGGAGCGGGCGCCCGACCATTGGCGCCGCTTTCGGTTTTACTATCGGAGGTGGACTGCTCCACCTCAGAGTCATAATGGAGATTAATGAGGGGAGGAGGGTCCCTGCGAGCGGACCACCGCGAGGCAGAGGCGGAAGTGGAGGGGAGCCGAGAAGGCATGGAAGGGGGAACAGGCTGACAGCCAGCAGACCGGGAAGCGGAAGGTTGAGACGGCGGAGCGGGAGCCGAGGCAGTCTCTCGGCCAGACTCAGGGGGCGTCTGGGAGCGTGTGACAGGGAAGGCGAGGCGGGCGGAAGACGAGTAGAGAACGGAGAGGCTAGAGAGGTGATTTTGAAGTTGGAGGACTTTGTAAGGTCTTGAATCTGTTGAGTCGGGCGGGATTTCATAGCGGTGAGTGCAGTGAAAGGCAAAGGGGGCGTGGCAGGCAAAGAGGCAGGTGCGCGGCGACTCCGGCGCAGCCGGAGGTGGAAGAGGAGAAGGAGGAGCAGTGGCAGGGAAGGAGGCACTGATGGGAGGGGGAAGGGTCGGGAGGGGCAAGGGAGGCCACTCTTCGGAGTGGTAGCGGGTGGCTTTATCCTCAAGGGTCGCAGCGTCTCCGGGATCTAGGGGGTCGTAACCATTCTGGGCAAGGAGCACGGTGGACAGAGCAGAGGGAGGGGGGTTAGAGAGAGGGTTTTTGGTCGCAGGAAAGACAGGGGCACAGAAAGGAGAGCAGCTGCGGTCTACAGAAGAGAGAGGGTTGTCATAGGCGGACGGGAGAGAAGAATAATGAGGGGCCGTGAAGAAGGAGGCGGCGGCTGGGGAGGGTCCGGAGATGGGTTGACAGGGGAGTCCTGAGGGATATCTATGAAGGTGAAAGGAGAAGAGGCAGGAGCAGAGGTGCGAGAGGAGGAGCGAGAAGGCGGCAGGGAAGACTTGAGACAGTACTCCGCAACAGAAAGGAGTTGTTTGTGTCCAGTCTCCGAATCGGAGGCTTGAATAATGTCATGAATGAGCCCCCAGTATGAAAAAATGTTGTGTCCTAGGGCCTCATTCCCATCCCTAGTTATGAGGACATTTAAATCACGACCGACTCGCTGCCATTTGTGTGAATCTATGGTCGGCCCATCAATAATGAACCAGGGACATTTCTCATCGACAAAAATGAAAAATTCAACCAAATGTTTCTTTTTAACCCTTATGCCTCTCTCTCTGAGGGCGTCTTTGAGGCCCTTGATGAATTCCGCCTCTTTAGACAAAGTTTTACCCATTCTGAGAAATTGGACAGATGACTCACCTAATAGTTGAAGTGGCCGGGCGAGCGGCGACAACCATGAAGTCACAGGGGCGATCGCGGTCTTAATCTGTCCGGGGGGCGACCCGTACTCTGACAACCACGTCTGGGTGCCATTGTCCCCGACCCACGGGTTCAGTTATTCGGGGTCTCGAAGGGGGTCGCAGCCTGTGAAGGAAGAACGGGCGAGAGAGAAGGCACGACTCAAGAAAGTATGTCTTATCAAGAGTCCTTTACTGAAAGCAGGTGTATGATTTTTAAAGTGTGCTTCAGGAAGGGCCGGGGAAGGAGGGAGAACAGTGGGAAAGTACAGAATCTTCCGGGGTAGGAACCCCTGGGACGATGTGTGGGGCGGGGGGAGGAGACAGGTGGCCCCGCGGTCTTTTCCCAGAGACCACAGCATGTCAGATGTTCATGTACCGTGACTCCTGAGAAAGGCTACAAAGCCACGGTACACTGAGTGTTCCTTTTCTCAGGGCCAAGTTCCCTCTCCTGGGGCCAAGCACGATGTTTGCGGTTTGTCCGTTGCCAGGCAAAATGTTTGATAAGTTCTTTCTGTATAGGCTGGCTGGAAAGGGTCAGCTGGAGTTCAACGCAACCAGGGTCCCTCAGCTCAGCCAGGGTCTCTCGGCTCCCAACACATACTCTCAGTTGTTCACTGTCTGTAGAATTCATCAGCCTGGGAAGGGCAGCCACAACATCAGAATACAGAAAAGAAGACGCTATAACAGGAGCTTGGTGAGGTTGCAAGAGTCTGAAAGGACGCAGGAGAGCGAGAGTGTGACAATTATGCCATCTTGTAATAGTCAAGCCCTCTTTCCCAATGGAGAAAGTGAGACTCAGGCTACTAGTATTAAGAAACAGACCAGAGGCTTATTCTGAGTCTCTCTGACCCAGCATTCCCAACCTTCATGCTTTTTCCCTCCTCTCAAGTTGCTCAATATACTTTATTTCTGCCTTTCTAACCCCACAAGATTATTAGAAGATAATGAGTTTATATAAGTGAGCATTCCCTGGACCAGTGAAGAGCTGGAGAAGCAGAAGGTAAAATTTTTATGAGCTTATATTGCAGAAATGCTGCTGTGATCCAACACTGCGATATATAAATTCATTTTATAGGATCTTAGAACCAGGAGGCATGTTTGGGGATCATTGCTCCCTGGCTTTGTTCTCAAATAGGTGAAAGCTGAGACTTGAAGTCTTGTGGAGAGCAGCCAGGCTGTCCCTGGTTAGATTTGTGCATTAGGACTGTGAAGGCTAAAAGCTCAATCAATGGATGTTTAAGAACAAAGGCCCAGTCAGTGGATGCTTATTTTACAGTGACTTCGTTAGTAAGTTATTTTTCCATTGTTCCCAAAAATACCCTGATGACTGCTATTAGCAAACGTTCCATATATACCTTATTTACTCAAAAAATGCTGTTCCCATTGAGATGAGATCAGTGTATACTACCCAGATCACCCTAGCTGGTGCGGCTTAGCACAGCCTCACAGTCCAGAAGTTTTTGCCCTAGGAAGTGGAGGGGAGAGTCCTAGACTACAGGCAAGCAACAAGAATGTGTTGTTCAGCTGCGGGTAAGCTGGGTGAACTTGGATAGTGACAGTTTAGAGCACACCCTTTTTTTTCCTCACTTGAAAAACCAGACAATTAGGTTAAATGATGCTTCAAGTTTCTTCTGGCACAAACAGGCTGCATTCAGTGATTTAGAATTTGGATGGTTAATGCCATGTTGACAGAGGGGCAAGGTACTTATAAGTAGCCAGGAATCTGGCTATCTTTAAAGTCCTGTAGTTAATAAAATGGAGGAAGATTTACATGAATGCTGTACTCATTGCTCAGCCTCCTGCCAGCTATCTGCTGATTCCACTTACTTGGTTAGCCCCAGGTTACTATAAATTAAACTGACTGCATTTTCCTGGGAATAGGGATCTGTAAATCAACACTAGAGGAGAGAGACTCTGTCAAGAGAGCCTTTCACGGGATACTGTAACCATTGGAAAGACAACATATTTTTTTTGGCAACTACTTCTGAATATGAGTTTATGCCCCAGCAGTTGTTTCCTTAATAATCCAAATCTGTCAACAAAACAAAGCTCATGTGGCTTGGACAGATGCCTTGCCTTTTTGGCTTGCTAGAAATACTCATTGATTTCCATCCTCCCTGTGAAACTTCCTCTCTATACATGCCATAATTAAATTAAAAGACCCATTTTCCTAGAAACTTAGATCATTAAGCACACCTCCCACACACATTTTTTTTTTAAAACAAGGAAATATTTCTGCCTAATATTACATCATACGTTAACGCCTGCTTTAGTCATCCAGTCTATGCCGCTCTAATATGGCTGGTGGGTGGATGCTTCTTTCAGTCCTGGAGTTTAATCTGGCATGCCCCTGCGCTTGCAGATTGTCAATAGTTTTTGCTTTAATTATATAGCTAAAAAGGTGGGAGTCAAATCAGTGTTAGCCTGAATATCCGCACTGAAAAAGAATGGTACGTTCTGTGCCAACCATGGCTGGTAGGCTGACCTTGAGGATTTATTGGTGCCCAAGCCATTTTCTCATTAAAACAGAAGCTGAGGGTCTAGAAAGGCAACATAGAGACACAGCCCTTCCTTGCCTAAAAGGCGCAAGTCCCTTGCTTGATTCCCAGAATTGCCACCTCAAAACCCCAAAGCAAACTAAAACTGAAGTTGGTACAAATATTTCCACAAAACTCTAAATCCTGCCTTCACCTAACCCAAATAAGGTCATGGAAGTTCTGTAACGGTACAACGTTTCTAGAAGCTTCCTAGATTTACTTACTGAAAGAAAAGAAAAGTAACAAGCTCCCCAGCATGCCTTTTCAACCCACAAAGCCTCAGTGGATAATTGCTGTGGCCCATGAGCACTCAGAAGCTCTGAAGTCATTTTAATGAGAATGAGCCTCCCCTGACAATTATAAGGGTGACAGACATAATCACCTCTCTGTGGGGGAAAATGCACAGGATTAGGCAGTCCATTATAGCAATGGAGGCTTGTTGAAAGAAAGTGCTCAGCAGAGAAGCTAAGTGCTGTTGATTATGTATCAGCTGCTCCAAGCATTAGCTTCTCAGGATGGCTCAGCTATGCTGAAGACCACATCAAGCCAAGAAACCTGGACTGAAAGGATTTAGCCAGGAGGCACTTCCGGAGTAGACAGGATCCTGGCATAGGCAACCCACCAAGAATGGCTCAAG
Organism: Acomys russatus; assembly: GCF_903995435.1. Classification (NCBI taxonomy): domain Eukaryota; kingdom Metazoa; phylum Chordata; class Mammalia; order Rodentia; family Muridae; genus Acomys; species Acomys russatus. The sequence goes on from NC_067149.1 coordinate 36,820,359, forward strand.
TTAGGAAATGAGGCGAACAGGCCTAAATCGACAAGAACAAACAAACAAACAAACAAACAAAAAACAACCAAAAAACCCCCCACAAATGAACAATAGATGGGGATTCATTTTCTTTCCTGTGATTTGCTGTATTTGTGACACAGAATTCATGTTTTTGAGGTGACTTCCTCCTGTTTGGAGATAGAAGCAAGAAAGATTGCATGGGTGGTTAGCATAGGCTTGAGTTTGTCAGCCACAGAATTTGGATAGAGGTCATAGCTGATGTTGGATGTGCCTTACACTTACACGTTTGCCACTGCTTTTGTACATAGTGCACCCTTGACTACCTGTGGGCACAACCCTCTTTGTGATGATGGTAGTGGGTGCTGGCTTACTTGTGTATGCAAGTTGAAGTGTTGGGGAGTACTTTGGAAGAGAACTTGCAATGTTGGTGACTAAGTGCCCCCATGGTGCTGTCTGTTCCCCACTTTCTCTTAGAGTGCCCTCCTTGACCCAGACCTCAAAAATGACCACAGCACTAAGTTGCTCAACAGTGTACTTCAACAATAATATCTCATCTGCATCTCACCTCCCTACTTGGCATCAAGTTTGCTTTTGAGTAAACGCAACCTGATTTAAAAGGTGAGGTTGCCACACAGTAAGCCAGATTAAATGCTTTGATGTCATAACATAGTTGTCTCTACTTCCTCTTGTAATATCACAGAAGACAACAGGTCACCATGATCACACATTCCTGGTTGCTTCACAGGATACTTGAGGTTAGAGAGACTCTTTCTTCTTGACCTACAGCAGAATACAGAGCGAAATGTTGAGTGACTTAGACTAACCTTGGATTAGGTGGCAATAACTGGTAAACTAGACCATAGTTTAATGATGGCTAGGGATTTCTATTAGGAGACATTCCTGTATGAATGACTCAGGGGGAAGCTGAAGTGAGCGGTGGGGTTAGGAGTGGAAGTATATGTATCAGTAGCTGGTGTTCCCTGCAGAGTGATGATGCAGATATGAGGGGTGGGTGGTGATGAAGAAATCTGGGAGCAGCATAAAATAGGTCCAGAACAGGTGGTAAATATATCTGCAGGCAAGGTTTTTGTTAAACATATGTGCTGGAAGTAAAATAGGCTGTAAATTGCATATCAGAGAACATGCTGTTTGAGTGCATCTCACCCCACCCCCCCAAGAAAATACTGGAAAATTCTCAGAAAAGTCCGGACACCTAGAACATGACTTGTACCTGATGTATTGTAGAAAAAGTGGAGCCAGCCAGTTTGTATCTTATTGTTCTAAATAGCAGAGAATGGAAATGTAGCTTGGTTGTAAAGAGCCATGCACTGAGCCATGAATATAGTGCTGGTGTGACCATGTTTCTTTTTTAACCAGGAAGGTTTGTGGAGTGGAGTGCTCATTAAAACCTGGTATTTAGAAGTCAGTTTTGCAGACTTGTACAGAATGCTGATCTAGGGGCTTTTTGTTGTTGTTGTTAAAATTAAGGTATATAGGAAAAATATTTAAGGGAGACAGAAACAGAGAAATTTGTGAACTCTTTTTTTTTTTATTTCAAGTTGTGCTCTTAGATAGGGCATGGATATAGCATTTTCAGTCAGATGCATCTGTCACGTCACTTTGTCAGTCTCTCACCTCCTTCACTTCAGGTTCATCCTGTCTTGAAGTGAGATGCTGATAGTTCTTGGGTCTTAGACTATGATGTGAAAATTCAAAGAAGACATAGTGCCTGGCATGATCTCTGGCATGGGGCAAGGTTTAATAAATGGCAGCTACTGTGACCTTTCTTTCCTCATGTGTAGAATGGGGCTTTGGCTTCTTATCTTTTGTTCTAGCAAATATGTGTGGAGTATCTACTGAGTGCTAGACACTGTGCTAGACACTGGGAACAAATGCAAGGCAAATATGCAGCATAAATCTGGGCCTGATAGAGCTTTGATTTGATCATGGGGTAAGACTCTGGCCTGGAAAATTTTTGTTAAATAGTCTGATGGTATTTTAGGCTATGTGGTCCTAAAAGTGGACATGTTGCATCGACCCATCTCATCCATTATAGCAGAATAGTAGCTTCGGGTGATGTGTAAATGAATAGACATGGCTGTGTTCCAATAAAACTTTATTTGTATTGAGGGCCAGATTTATCTCATACCCATCATTTGATGATCCCTGTGTAGCTAGTAATAGAAATGAATAGCTACTGTTTATTGAGCACTTATCATGTATTTCCTGTTTTTCAAATTATTTTTTATTTTTAAATTAACATGAGTTATTAGATGTCATCGGAGAAATTTCAAGCAAATTGTGATTTATGAGGCTTTATTTATCATCTCCATCTCTCCTAACTCCTTTTTTTCTTTCCTCTGTGTTAACTTCCCCCAGTCTCTTATTTGTTTCACCCTACCCCTTGCTCAGTACCTGTTTCTTACATCTGTAATTTACAAGCTAAGACTAACATATGAATGATGACATACAGTCTTTGTCTTTTTGAGGTTGAGTCACTTTACTTAATATAACACGTTCAGGAACCATCCATTTGCTGGTAAATTTCATCTGGCTTTTCTTTACCACAGAGTACAATTCTATTGTATGTGCCACATTTTCATCCTCCACTCATTTATTGGTGGGCCTCCAAACTGGTTCCATTTCCTTGCTGTTGTGAATTGAACAGCAATAAACATGAATGTACAAATATCTGTGTGATAGGCTATGGCATCCTTTGAGCATATGCCCAGGAGTGACATAGCTGTTACCATGTATTTTCTTGCTTGTTTATTAAAAAAAAAAACCCACATAAATAGCAGTTATCAGGAGCCAGGCAGTGTTTAGATCACTTCATATATATTGACTCACTTAACATGTTCTGTAATAATCTCAGGCGACTGGTACTGTCACCATTGTATAAAATGGAAATGGTATTTGTATCATTGTCATTTTACAGAAGCAAAGTCACTGAGAAGTTGAATAAGAGAGAGGCAGGGCTGGGATTTGAAACAAAATGACATGGCTCCTGAGGCAAAGCTAACTATTACATAACAGTCACCCACATACAATCAGGTACAAACTCTGATAAGTGGATTATGAAAGAAGGTAACAATCATGGTAGTTGACATGGGGTAAGGCTCCAGGTCACCAGATAGCTGTGCAGCCTGCAAATGAGTGCAAGTAAATTGTGACAGGTAAAGGAAGTCTTGGTCACCTTCTTTCTGTCTGAAGCAACTTCTGCCACCAGCTTCAAGGTAAGTTCAGCTTTGGTTTTGAACTGCAGAATAGGAGTAGGCTATGGAGCAATTGTCTGCAAGCCTCAGGAAAGGGAGATGAGTTACTTCCCTGAGGCCACTTGCCACCGACCTGCCTTTATATGTCTTTGACTGGAGTAATTTAAACATTGGTCCTTATGTAAGATCCGGTGCTAAGCCATTCAAATGCATGTGGCCATTGAATGTATGGGAAATCCTTGGAAGAGAGCCTTCATGTCCAGAGGTCTGATGGAGAACCAGAGATTAAGAAGACTGGAGAAACTAAGCCATATCCTCTAGTTGAAAGGGGATAAACTTGGCTTCTGTGATTCTGATGCCTGTACTCTTGACCGTGTGAGCTAGGATTAGGGTGTACACACCATTCCCAGAGCATGAACTAGGTTTATTTTAGTTGATCAGGTTAAAGAGTAACTGAGAAGATTCATTAATCCAGGCACACTTGATAAAGAAGATGGCTTTACCTTTTCCAGACACTGCCAATGAAGCAGAAAGGATTTAAGAAAACAGTAGTATGCCCATCCTGGTCATTAAGGCTTCTGAAAATTAACGATGGCTCAGAGGTATCATTACTTGAAGCATCAGCTTAGTGTCTCTTTCAAAACAGTGATACTTTTTATGCTTTGTAATAAATGATCACTTAAGCAGCCTGAAATGACAATAGGCCACAGTGCCCCTGTGCTTGTGGGCATGGTGCTTGGTGGCTAAGCTTGCTCTTGAGAAGATATGTGTATCTGTGCTGAAGACTTGAAACCAACTCTTCTGTGTTTCAATAAATTGTGGCCCTAGTGATTGTGCAGTGCAGAGTGACCATCTCTGAAAACACACACACACACACACACACACACACACACACACACACACACACCTGGTACAGCTGGCTGCATTTATATAAGCATATATGTAAAGATAACAATTCAAGAAACAGGCTATCAGCTTGAGAGTGTGTGTGTGTGTGGGGGATAGACATAGAGGGAGGGTAGTTGGGAGAGGCTGGAGGGAAGTAAGAGAGCCAGGAAAGTAATATAATTCTATGTAAAAAATATAAGAAACTATAGATTGTGACCCTTCAAAAGCTTATCCTAGGCAGGGGCAGAGGAAACACAGGAAACGCCTATGCCAGGTGGAAAAGGATATGAGTGGGGTCTGAGATTGTTTCAGAAATCACAAGGAAAACTCCTGAGGATTGAGTTGTATCACCCAAAAGATAGCTGTCTTAGTTTGGGTTTCTATTGCTGTGATGAAACACCATGACCAAAAGTAACTCAGAGAGGGAAGGGTTTATTTTAGCTCAAGCTTCTACATCAGAGTCTACCACACAGAAATGCCAGGACAGGAACTTAGGCAGGAACCTGGAGGCAATAATGGGTGCAGAGGCCACGGGGGAGTAGTGCTTACGGGCTTAATCCCCAACGGATAGCTTGTCCAAGGATAGTATTACCCATAGAGATCTGAGCCCTCTCACATCAATTACTAAGTAAAAAATACACTAAAGGCGTGTCTACAAGCCAATCTGGTGAAGGCTTCCTCATAAATGACTTCAGCTTGTGTCAAGTTGACATAGAACTGGCTAGCACAAAAGTACATATTGAAGCCCTGAGGTCTGGTGCCTGTGCATCAAGCATTGTTTGGAAACAAGACCTGTGTAGTTGTTACAAAGATATAAGTTTAGAGGATGTCATATTGGGTGTAAGGCAGAGCCTTACTCTACTCTGAACGGATATTCTTATTAGAAGAGGAGAGCAGTACACAGAGGCAAAGACAGCTAAGGGTTGGTGACTCAGGAACCAGTACAGCTACAATCCAAGTATAGATGGCTCACACAGGGAACTGGGAGGTCTGGGTTCCAGACACCATGGTCTTAGAATCTACCTTTCAGAATGGAGAAACAGCATGTTTATGCCACCCTGTCTGTGATGGCTCATGACAGCAACCCAGCCAAATCCTACCTTTGTATGATCCCTGGGAAGGAAAAGAGCATGTCCATGTACAGACAAGGGGGTGAAAATATTACCTTGCTAAACTTCAGTCATTTCTCTGCTTCCCACTCAGATAGAAGTCAGTTTTATATGGCAGTTAACAGAAAAGCTTAGGAGTCAGACAAATACACATATGAATTTTAGCTGACCCTCTGAAATTGGGTGATGTTTGATCATAATAAGCTTTATTATTTGTTAATTACATAGTTCTTGATTCAGTGCCTTAGGATGAAGCTTTGATGCCTCAATTTAAAAGGCAGTGAGCCTAAAGCACAGAAAACTTTCTCTTGTCCAGGTACTTGTAGAATTAGAGTTTAGGTATTTTGGTCTGAGTGACTTTGCTGTTAACTACAACAGGATTCTTGAGGCTCAGTGTTACCAAATGCTAACTAGTTAGAATCAAAATATTTTCAGAGTATCTTAAATATTTCTGTTAAAAGAACTTAGTCACATACATAGAGAATGAAGCACAGTTATTCATTAGCACTATTAATCATATAATTATAGACTCATGAGGTTGTAAAACAGTGGATCAAGGACCTGTGTATAATTTGCTTAGCTTTTCCCAATCATGCGTCTTTACTGCCTACACATTTAAATGCCTGCTTATTTTTTCCCTACAAAGTCCAACTTTGGGCTTCAACTTCATAGTCAATGATTATATTCTTCCTGCATACACACACACACACACACACACACACACACACACACACACACACACACACACACACACACACACACACACACCCCAAGATTAAAACACTTTAATTTTAGAGCAATAACATGAAGGGATGAAAACGGCAAGACATCTATATCAGCAGACATCTATAAAGTTGCTGTTTTTGGAAGACTATACTACGTAGTGAGAAGCTGTGCAGCCTATTTTTAAAAATGATTTATTTAATTTTAAATTGTGCATGTGTGTGTATGTATGTATATGTGTATGTATTTTGTTTGTATGTATGTGCACGTGAGTGCAGGTACCCACTGAATGCAGGAGAAGGCATCAGATCTCTTGGATCTAGAATTACAGATGGTTATCAGGCACCCATCATGGGTTCTGGAAGTTGGACTGGGGTTTCCTGTAAGAGCAGGAAGCATTCTTAACTGCTGTCATCTCTCCACCCCATATGCAGTCTATTCTAAGGCTTCTCTGAGCCCCTAATCTACCCAAAGTTAGAGTAATAGGATAAAGACATCATATAATACTTTTCCATTAATCTTAGACTCAAGAGTACAGGTGAATGGATTAAGGACTTTTCTTATCAATAGCTTAAAGAACAGAACAAAGTCAGAATCATAGCAAATTCAAATATATGAAATATTAAGAATCAAGTCATGCTTTCCTATACTTGCTTAGTGATGAATAAGCTGATACCTAGAAGTTGGAGACTCAGATCTGTTCTGGAGTTATTTCAGTCTCCATGATCCTGGAACAGGAAAATGTTCTGGATGATAAACATATTAGGAAGCAGGTATGGCTTCTGGATATGTTATATGTGTAATCATGTAAGGCTGATAATGATAAATCCCCATAGGGGTGAATTTATTCATCTAAGTGTTGGGTGGCAACCTCCTTGGAGACAAAATAGTTCATTTTGGAGAGAAACTTAAAACAAAGAATATTATAAAGGGAGGTGAAACAATCCAGCCTGCAAGGAAACTCTGTAAGCAGGAAGTAAACAATTCAATGTCCTGAGGAAGTTCCTGAAACTGACCATATTTACTAGGCCTTTTGCTCCCCAAGCTTCTATAAGTCATAAGTCCTACTCAGAGATCTGCAGAGAAGCCAAGATTCCTAGGAGACTCTCACACCAGAAAACACTGCAAAAGAGAACCAGACCAATGAACTACCTGGAAATGACACCTTCCAACACATTGAGCTGCCTGTAGGTTGCTCAGTACACCCCATATTTTCAGCTGGGCCCGTAGGGGCTTACAGAGACTGAATCACCAACCAAAGACCATGCATGGACCGCACTTAGGCCCCATACATATGAAACTGATGAGTGGCTTGGTCTTCATGTGGCTCCCTTAGCAAATAGAGCAGGAGCTGTCACTGACATGGATTCTGTGGCCTGCTTTTAGGTTACTTGCCCCTAGCTGGGCTGCCTTGTCTGGTCTCAGTGGAAGAGGTTGCACTTAGGCCTGATGTGACTGGATGTGCTGGGGTGGATTGGTACAGGGGTGGGGGGGGCCTCCTCTTTTCTGAGGAGAAGAGGATGGGAAAAAAGGGAAGAGGGTAGGAGGGTGGGAATGGGAGGATAGAAGTGAGGGGCTGCATTTAGGATATAAAGCAAATAAATAAATTTAATTTAAAAATAATAGCAAGAGAAGCAAACAAGGAAGAAAATGCAAGACTTCAGTGAAATTAGTCAAGATTAGAAGAAAAATACATAATGGAGTTTCAGTAGAAAATTAGCATCCAGAAAAAATAAATAAAATTAGGATCTCATGTTACTTCAGTCCTGATAGGAGTGGACACTTCAGTTTAGAAACCATCTCAAGTATCAGTAGCATCTCTAAGAATAAAAATCTGGAATGTTATAAAATCAGGAGTTCTTTAGTCCTGACATAATGACATAGATAGAAATTCCACCTCTGACCTCATGTGATTTGTCTCGGTCAAAACACAGGAGTACTAAAAATACTGTGTAAAACTCATTCAGGCTTTATGTATGAGCTATATATTAGACAAATAAATCCTGTGTTTAGTCCTGGGTCCTAGCCCTAGCTATATTATTATGCATACACAAACACTCACAAATCTGAACATAGACAAAGGACCAAAAGAAAATCACTTTTTGTTTCGGGTATTTTTGTATCAAGGACGCTGGACATAAATGTTTAAAGGGTTCTATGACAGTTCCCACTGTTGCTTTCATTGTGAATGACCCCATTCATCTGTGAGTGAAGGGCAACCATTACACATCCTCTCCAGCTTTGTTTTCATCCCTCTAGGCTTCGCTGCACTGCCTCTTTGTATCTTCAGCTATTTGCAGAGCGAGTGCAGAATAGATGGGACTTAGGGAATGTGTGCTCCCAGGGCCAGTGGTGGAGAAGCCTCCTCTTGCTTCTTTTCTTACCTACCTCCAAGGTGTGGGCCTCCGCAAGTCTCAGGTTTCGGAGTTCTGGTGCTTCTGCCGATAAGGAACATTTTGTGTAACTAGGACAGTTTTAAACCAAAAATGTGACAATAGTAAAATATACATAATGCATTTATCCTTGCTTAATTATTTCATATTACTCATTTGTGTGTGGGACTATGTGGCTAAAATTTTGTGCAGTTCCGTCATATATATGAATATATAGTATATATATTCATGTAATCACAACTATAATTGTTATAGTACTCTCCTCTTCAGGAAAAGTTCTTCAGGATATACTTTTGGGGTTGTGCTCCAGTGTCCACCTGTAATTTCTGGCTACCACTAATTTGTTCCCCATCTCTATAATTGATTGTTTTGAGAATATCGTATAGATAGAATTACACCATAGGCAATTGTGATTGGCCTTTAAAAAACATTTGGTGGTTAAAAAATTGGTCATTTCATTTTATTTTTGTGGGATGCACAGAACAATTCAGGCTGGCTCTCTGATGTTTGTATGAGCAGAAGAAAGACATCTATAAATCTTCATTCTTGTCATATGAAGAATGGTATCTAATAAAAGCCACACGGATTCTGTGACCAACAGGTAGCATTGTCTATGCATGGACTTCTGTGTCTCAGCTCATCTCAGAGCCATCCCAAGTAGTGGGATTAGCAATATAAGTTACCTGCTTGTTCTGCAGTTAAAATTCTTTACATCCTGATTGTAGCCCACTCCTTTCTCCCTTCTGCTCCCACCTTCCTTCTGTCATCTCCTCTCTCTCCCTCAGTCCTCAGAAAGGAGAATTCTGCCTAAAAATGGGCAAGCTTGGATGCAGGCAGAGTCGACAGCCAAACTCTGCCTAGACAGGGTAAGCAAGTCATCAAAAGTTCCTGCCTCACAAATATGTCTGTCAGATGTATTGGGCCAGAAGGCTGAAGATGATGCGCCAACCTTATAGAGAGTTTTGGGTGACTGCTCAGGCAGCAAACTGTCCCTGTCATTTTCTCATTTTGGAAGCAGCTAACCTGCATTTCCTTTCTACTCAGATAATTAATTTTATTCCTTCTCAAGTCTCTGATGGGGTTGAAGACCAGATAGTTTAGTTTTAAGCTTAGTTGTTTTGGGGTTAAGATGTTTTTAGGTCTAGATAGATGTTTTAAATTAATAGAGATGAGATATGATAGATATTGATTTACATTCAGAATTTTAGACCCACCAAGATAGGAAATATATTTTCTTCAAGGTTGCCAAATACAAATAGCCGAAACACTGTAACATTGATATAATTCCTGATTGCTTCATGGCTCTTCTTGCTGTAGGGAGCTTATTTTATATATACATATATATATGTATATATATGTGTGTGTGTAATATAAATGTATATGTAAAAAAACAAAAAATGGTAATTGTTTTTGATAGTTTTAAAATTGCTAGATATTATGCTAAAAATAGTGGATCTAAAGTTGCCAAACTCTCTACTTTAGCCTTAGCTTTTCAGTTTCTTAGGTTGTCTCAAGTTAAAAATGAAAACAACACAACAGTTGGGCCAGGTCTCCCAACGGCTCAATTGCCAGTGCTATGTCACACAATCGCAAGGATCTGGATTTAGGTCCTCAGCCCCTGTGTAAAAAGCCGAGGGCTGTAACACAAGCCTGTAACCCTAGCTCTGAAGAGGCAAAGACAGGAGGATACATGGGACTTGATAACCTGATAGCATTGCTGAACTGGTGACCCCTAGGTTCAAGGGGGAGACTCCTCTGTCTCAAAAAACTAAGGTTGAGGGTGATAGAGGAAGACCCCAGACATAAACTTCCAGCCTCCATATGCACCTGCATATAAATACATACAATTTATTCAACACACACACACACACACACACACACACACACACACACACACACACACACACAAATATCATATTACCACCACCATCACCACAAGAACTCAAGAGATTTATTTTATTGGTGCCGGCATTGCCTCTTTTTATGCTGTTTTGTTTCCCATATTTTCACGCAGTCAAACAATTTCTCTCTGTCCAGACAAACATTTTTTGTGCTGTTATTAAGGATGCTTTGGGGAGGTTGTGGTGATATTTTAATCTAATCAGCTCCACAAACATGGCATTACCATTTCTAAAAGTGGTAGCCTGGGAGCCTTAATTGAGACCTTCTGCGGATTAGATGCTTTTGTGTTTCCACCTACCACAGTCACAGCTGTATTGCTTGCTATGTTTACGTACAAAGGTTAATCCTTCGTGTCTTCATTTGTCATAGGTAGGTGGAAAAAATCAATATGGACATCGGTGTATTGTCTTTTTAAACATATGCCAAGAAATGTTTTCATTCTGTGAAAGTCTAAGTAGGAATTGAAAAGCTTGCTTTACAAAAAAGATGGATCTTGATGTATAGGCTTTCTGCCTCATCACAATTTTTTTGAGAAGCTGAGGCCATGAGCTAATCACAGACCACCTTTAGACCTCCCCAGTGAAAGGACGGGTTTATGCCTCTGTGAAGGCTAGTTTTAACTGAACCAGAACATTCTATAATGACCCAGAGGGAGGAAAACTATCGACAGTCCTACTCAACTGTGAAGCTTATGAACCACAGCACTGAGCAGGACACCAACAATGGTGCCACAGTGGCACTTACATGTTGGTGGTAACCATCAGCTGTCTAGTTAGACTTAGGGCCCACTCAACATTAGGGGAGTCATGCCTGGTACTAGAAACTTACTCAACCTCCCTGGGCTATTGAGGTCACAGATCTCAGAGGAGAATCTTCTATTGCCACTTTAGTAAACCAGCAAATCTCCCAATTGTATTTTAAAGGCTTTACTTTATACTCAGAGAGAAGCATAGCTCATACCCTCACCAAAGAAGCTTCTCTTTGCTACTGACACAGACCATTACTGATCAAAATGCAGAGAAAAACTGAACATGGGCTTCCCAGCATTGGTGGATAAATCTACAATACAACTCCTATACCTAAAGCTCAGGAAACATCCCCCAAGAGGGGAAAGAATAGTTATAAGAGCCAGAAGACCAGGAAATCTGCTGTGAGATGTAACTCCTAGAAATGAGAGGGAAGATACATTCATGATACCTCAGTAATATGGCTGAACAAACAAGACCCAAATAAAGACAATGCCAATAGACCTGTTAACGTAGAAAGGGGAACATCTTATGGCTTCCTACCTTAAAGAACTAGAGGCTACCAAAGGATTCTGAGAGTGGGAGAATTAGTCTTTCTCAAGGATGAACCCTCTAATTCAAGTTGTCAGTCATGAACTCATATGCATATAAAGAACACCAAACAGACTCAGCAGGCTGTATTTATATGTTTATGTATATATTATTTATTTATGTATTTGTGTATGTGTGTGGTGTGTGTGTATGTGTGTGTGCATGTGCACATATGTGTGTGTATTTGTAATAGTAACAATTAAAGAAAAGAGGCCATGGATTTGAGAGAGCAAGGGGTGTACATGTAAAGGGGTAGACAGATATGGTTATATTCTAATTAAAACATATAAAATAGGCAACAATTAAAATACCTTGAGTTCTTTGATCTTTCAGGTCTTTTATAAATGGAAATCATTATATTTCTATGTTTAATAATCTTAGTTTACATAGTCATCGTACTTAGACACCAGACCAGTGCTGCTTAAGAGCCACTGATTTTCTTACTAGTCCATTGGTTACTCTTTAGTAATAACTACTTCAGAATGCTCAAACTTTGCCTGACTCTATAATCCTGGGAGGAGATGCAATCTGCTGCTTAAGGCAAACTTCTTCCTACATGCTTCAGCATCCAGTCCCTACCCCAGGCAAGGTCTTTGGCCCTTGCCATAACCTTTTCTATTGGCGTGTTCATAGTAGTGCAAGAATGAGCTTTATTTAAGTTTCATGTCCAAAACAAACAAGGTTCCTTTTCTGCCACATCCTTTCCCAGATGCCACCCCATTGTTCTGTCTATAAAGGAGAGAGAGAGAGAGAGAGAGAGGGAGAGAGAGAGAGAGAGAGAGAGAGAGAGAGAGAGAGAGAGAGAGAGAGAGAGAGAACTTGACATTTGTTGTCTATTGTACCTCTCTCCTGTCAAGCTCCTCCCATTAGGCTTCTGTGAATCTGATCTTCTGTGAGTTCTTAATCTTTACTAATATTTATGTAGGCAAGTGTAAGGGAACCTTTTGAATTGTCTGTATAGTGATTTTCAGCATCTCTGATGTACATCCTCCAGGAATTCCTGTTTTATGCTCTCACGATTAAGACTTTCTTCCTTTTCTCTGCACGGTACTTTAAGCATCTTTTGCACTGTTGTCTTTGCAATCATGAGCTGTGCTTTTTTGCCCTTGACTTGAAATGGCCTTATCAAGTTTAAAAGATACCTTGATGATATAGTAATGTTGGTTGGCAGTATTTTGCTTTCAGGGTTTAAACACTTTCCTGGTTTTTAAAGCCAGTGATGAGAAAGATCATGTTACCCTAATGCTTCTGTCTCTGTGAGTTAGCATTTCCCTTACAGCTTTAAACTCATTGCTGTATGCGTTTGATATCTTAATTATAGTTTGTCATTGAGTAATTTTTATTTAGTTGTGTGTCTTTAGTGCTCTAGATGCCTTGTATGATTGATGACTATTTTTTTCTCTAGATTTGGGGAACTTTCTTGGTTAATTTTATTGAATAGATTCTTTATGCCTTCAGTGTTTATCTCAATTTCTTCTACTGTTCCATGGATTCTTATGTCCTATCTTTTAATTGTATCTTCAAGTTCATGGACACTGTGGTAGACTCATTTTTATCCATACTGAGATATGCGAATATAGTATTTCATCAATTTCTTCCACTCCTGTTATTCTCTCTTTCAAGTGCTCAGATTTATAGGTGATATTTTTAAAATGTGTTTTTAACTTGATTAAGGTTTTCATTTTTAAAATTTATTTTATTTTTGTACATATACAAAGTTTTAATTTTCAACATTTTCATTTGTTTCTTTTCTAAAAGTTCAATTTCTTGTAACCTTTTCTTCCATGGTATTATTTTTCATCCATTTTGCTGATTTTTAAAGTCCCTTTTGCTGCCTGTATGCTCTATGTTGCTGACTTTCCTCTTGGGGATTTGCGTTGAGCACATCTGCTTGTTTGTATCTTTTTTCAGGTCAAGGTTCATTTGTGTCAGAAAACTTTTGAAATCTTCACCTGTCATTTTGTTCATGTCAGTATCTTTGAGTTCAGCAGTTGAGGAGTTATGATCTCTTTGAGGTGCTATGTTGCCCTGACATTTGTTGGATTTCTATGCTATAATTTGTACATCTGTTGGTTTGAGGTCTCTTGGGGTATTTTTATTTATTAAATAGCCTTCTCTTGAGTGCTTAATGTCTTTTACCATGTAATAAAAATATTAAGCCAAATACAATATAGATATATACTTAAAATAGTTTCCAGACCACTAATGACCATTCTTAAAATAAGAAAACTACTGTAGAATGTAATATGAGGTTTTAAAAAAAAGCCACAAAGTAAGTACCAAAATAGTGAATGGATGAGGGAAAGGAGGAAGGCAGGAGGGGAATCTGTATTCATATTTTCAAGACCTGCTGAGCCTATATAATGTTGGTCTTCTGTACATGTGCTTAGGGCTGACCACTTGAAAAGTCCTTTCTTTTGAATACTAATTCTTCTGTTTAACAAGGACACATGTTAACAGGAGGCAATGTTTGGCTCTAAAACTTACTTTTAATTGACACAAAACTCATCCAGATTTTTTCAGTAATATGTAGCTTTTGAAACATGTCTATATTGGACAATGATCAACTCAATAGAGTTAGAATTTTATTATTTTCATTATTATTATTATTATTATATTTATATAATATTATATATTCTAACTCAATAGAGTTAGAATAATATTATTATTATTATTTCTTCTAGCTGTTTGGAAAGACAGATTTTGTTTTGTACTGTGGTTGTCCATGTGTACAGTAGGAAGACAGAACTTACTCTCGCCTATCTGTTGATTAGTGCCCGCTTCTAAACCCCTTCCTTCCTTCCTTCTTTCCCTCCTTCCTTTCTTGATTTCTTTATTTCTTTTTTCTTTTCTTGTTAATAGTCACCACTCTATTCACTACTTTTTACCACCTTTAAAGAATTTAATTATGACTGAGATTATGTGGAATTTGTCCCCAAGTTCTGGGGTATGTTACTTAAAATAAAATTAGCTCGGTTTATCCACATTGTTATAAATGAAATAACTTCATCTTTTAAAATGACAGAAGAGCATATTATTTATTCTACTATATATAGTAGCATATATGGTATTATGTCATATTTTTGACCCATTTATCCATTGGTGAATATTCAGAATTGAATTTTTCAATGAAGTTAATAAATGAAACTGGAAGGAAATTGTTTTAGTCACAGAGCTTAAGTAATAGTGATGTGAATAATGGAAAATATGGGAGTTATGCTTATTATGTGTTAGTTATATTTCTGTTGCTGTGATAAAACACTGTGACCATGGCAAATTATAGAAAGAAGGGCTTATTTGGCCTTACAATTTTGGAGGGATAAGAGTCCATTATGGCAATAACATTTGTCAGGAATAGAAGCAGAGAGCTTGTATCTTCAAATGCAATCACAAAGCAGAGAAAATGAACTACAGGTAGGCAAGATTCCCGTGATAAACTTCATTCACCAAGTCCACACCTCCCAAAGCCTACCATCAACTGACAATCAAATATTCCAATGCATGAGCCTATGGAAGACATTTTTATTCAACATTATGTCACAGATGCTCTACTTTTTAGGTCAGGAAACTGAGGCCTGACCATAGTTGATGACTGTTTTATAGCTCATGCTCAGTATTACCAGTACGATGTATTTTCCTTGTAAGTAGAGGAGAGAAGGAAAAAACAAGGAGAAAGAAGTAAAGATAGAGAGGAAGGGAGGTGAGGGAAGGAAGAAGAAGAGAAGGAAGAGGAGAGTGGGGAGAGGAAGGAGTTAGAATAAAGGTGATATGCAGATGGCCCCAGGTTTATACCCCGTGTCTACCTCTTGCCTAGTGTTTGGCTAACTTTCTTACTTCTCTAAGCTTCAGATTCTCTACTATATGAAAGGGAACAAAAATAGATGCTTTGTAATCTCATATCAGCATGTAATCACATAATACAGTCTTGTCACAGTAACAAATGAACTATCCAGTTTTCTTTATTGCTGCAATGAACACCTTGACAAAGAGCAACTCCAGGAGGAAAGGGCTTATTTGACTTACACTTGCAGATCATAGTCCACCACATGGGAAGTCAAGGAAGGGAAGGTTTCTTACAAACACCTTTTCTTAGAAACACCTCTAGTTTTGTAGAACACCTAGCTAGGGTTGGTGCTGCCCACAATGGGCTGAGACCCTCCCCATCAATCAACACTCAAGACAACCGCTCACAGATATGGCCACAGGCTAATCCAATCTTTGCAATCCCTTAGTTAACCTATCCCTCAGGTAACCTAGGGTGTCAGTTCAACAGCAGAAACATACTAGGGAAGATATTGATAAAGTACATCTTTGGCACACTGTAATCAATATTTTTTAATTAATGTTTTTGGGCTTTGGCTTCTGTCTAGGTTGAATGCAGAGTCATACTGTTTTTATGTGTAAGAGTGACTGAAAATGTACAGTGAATACCAAGGCTAGTGAGTGCACCCTCTTCCTTTTTCTCTGTTAGAACCTTTGGCTGATTGTTGGCCGAGGGACCAAGTTTCCCTGAATTTCCTCTGCTATGGGGTTCTATACCAGCTAGGCTCCTTGCCTTGCTGGCTTGTTTTCCAAATGTGGTTTTCTCATAGATGACTGTCTATATGCAAAGCACTATGATAAATGAGTTCTATCTGGGCTTAAAATGATGAGTAATGCTTGAAAGCACTACCATATTGGCTTCCCAAGAGGAGTCTTGTGAAAAGACAAGACTAGAAAGCTAAGAATGGCTTCTTTCCTAGTAGAAACCTCAGCCTCATGACAGGTTGGAAGATATATTTATTGGTCAAGGAACCTTTAAAGAACCTGTAAATCACCCTTCTGACCGGTGGCTGCTGTCTCAGCTCTTGCATAAGACAGGATCTGTAGGCTCAGAGATCCCCGGGAAGTAAGTTACTCATGACTAGGATACTTCTACTGAATAATGTTTCTCAGGACACAGGTGCACAGCTGGTCTTCATTTGGTTCAGGGAGTTGAGGTCAGAGGGGTCTACAACAATTACAGGGAAAGGACAGATGCAGCTATTTACCAGAAGCCAGTCAGCTTCAATGATCTAGGACTGGGGCGAACACTGCATTCTTTAGCAAGAGAAGACCTAAACGGTCTGCACCAGTTTATATTAGGATTGAGTTTTAAAAACTTAGGGCATATTAGAGAGACACAACTGACCATTGTGCACAATGTTTTGTTTAGGAATAATTCTATTATATACATTTATGTATATCCATGCTTTCTTATATATGTGCATGCATATATATTATATTATCATGTACACTTATGTATATCCATGCATTCTTATATACATGCATATATATACATATATATATATGAAGAATGCACAGTTAGCACAGTTATCCTCTATCTCCCATTAGGCTCTCCTTGCTATCATATTATAGATGTGTGGAACCATAACCTTTTCTCTCAAAGGAGAAAATACTTCATATTTTTTTTGAGAACCTACCATGTTCCAGGTGCTGCCAGAATAACAGGTAGTTGGACAGACCTGGCCCCTTTCTTCATGGACCATAGAGTCTAGCTTAGTGCTCTCTAGTATGGCTGCTGGACCAACAGCTTCACATGGGGGGTATGTTAGATATGGAGGTCTATTGGCCCCTCATCAGACCTACTGAGTCAGAAACTCTGGATTAGGACCACATATTTGTAGTTGAAAAGCCACCTAGATTATCCTGATGCATAAGCAAGTTTGAGAAGTAATGGTCTAGTAAGGGAAAGTTTGTCATGGTTGATTAAAAATCCAATATGAGGCAAGGGATGCATCTTAGCACTTGCTTACCATGCACAAGACCCTGAGTTTGATCCTGAGCATCATATAAACTGTGCACGAAAGCATATACCCACCCATAATCCCGGTACTTGGGAAGTAGAGTCAGGAGGATCAGAAACTCAAAGTCATCCTCACATAGCAAGTTTGAAGTTAGCCTGCACTTCATGAGACCTTGTATCCAAATTAAAGTGTGGTTTCATTGTAGGATACAGAGCTACAGTAACACACAATAGGGAGATGCTCATGCGGTCTGAAGGTAGAAAAATCTGGCTGAGGAAGTTGTGTCACCTGAGATGTCACCTGAAGGCTGAGGAGGAATGGACAAAATGTTCTATAGTGGAGCTGTTGTTTACGGAGCCAGTGAGAGCCCTGACCTTGAAATTTATCTGTGTAGCTACTGTAAAGTTGTGAATCTGAAAACACTGTTGTTCTATCTGAACTCAACCAGAGAATTCAATGAACTAGCGCCACATTTTCCAAATATTGCAACTATTCAATATTAAAAAGATCAAATGTACATTGCATTTAAAGTATGCTGTGGTTAGAAAGAGCTATGGGATAAGGAAGGAGCAGCCAATGCTTGTCCTGACTGTTCCTTTTAGCTTTTGGGTCGTGGAGGGAAGTGATTCTTCTGCTTCCTTTTTTCTTTTTTTAACCTGTAAAATGAGAGAGCAAGAACTTCCATCCATTTAGTATTTAGTTCTGTGACATCATATCACTGTTTACTTTTTATAAAGTACATTTATATTCATTCATTTCAATAGCTAATTCTGTATGTTGCCTACTGGTAACTTTAAGACAACCTTCCTACTCTTTTCTTTAAAATTAGAGGCATGAGCTTATCCCACAGGATATATTATTTGCTCTAATGAGCTGGTAATTATGAGGTAATGAAATGGCTAACCACAAGTATGTTATTAAGAGCAGTCGCTGTGTAGAATTTTTTTGTCATGTGATTAGATGTGTTACTTAGATTTCAGCAAAGCATAAGAAGTCACACGCTGAGGACCATGGAAATACAGCCATATCCTTCTGTTGAAATTAGTCTTAAACCCTTGCACAGAAAGCATTAGGATCCTATGTCCATGGACTGGAATTTGAAATCGCTTTTCCTTTCCTAGCACACAGTATGCTCTATGGTTATTAATGAGAACTGTTCCCTCCAGGGCAGTCGAGAATGCTGCTCTCAAGCTGCATTAGGCAGCTGCATCCCTTCGCTGACCATCCTGACTTACCTTGTCTTTTCTCTATTAAAGAAAAGGTCCATTATGAGAGCACTAGTCACACTGACAGGGAGTTTTACATGAAAAGTTGGACAGATGGTATCTCCAGAATAAGAATAGAGTTTTAGTTAAATTGTATTAAGAACATGGGCAAACTTCCTTTAAGTTGTTTGGTCCAATACTCCTGAGACAATATCAGCTATTAGTGTTGCCCTGGGTTGCTTCCCAGAACTTGAAGGTAAGATCCTATGGATGAAGACACTGTATACCTAGGATACAAGATCAGAGGAATTGAGCTAGAACTGACCTGAAAGTTATCTCTCTGAGGACTAGCCTTTGAAGGTGCAATGTAAACTGCCAGGGGAGAAAACTAGTCAGTAGTCCTATCTGGCTGTAATGCTTACAAATTACAACAGTAACAGAATATCAAGACAGACTGAAAGGGGTGATAGTAGCAGATATCCTCAGGGGTAGCCAAAGGCTGTCTATTTTGACTTAAAGCCCAGAAAATTCATGGCAGGTACTGTAAGCCTAGTGACAATTTCTGCAACTATCAGTCAGAATGTATCATTCCTTTAAGCTGTTCTTTAAAGGTGTTTGTTACAGCAGTCAAAAGTCTGACTAACTTAGGCTTTTATTATCTTCCTTTAATATTCTGTCTCAAGAATTGACTCACATGATGAGAAGTTGCCAGGCAGTTTTCCTTCTGGAAACAGCCACCTTCTTCCGAGGTTTAGTTGCCCTTTCTGCAACTGACAACTGTTTTTAATCTGTTTTTCTTTCCTTCTATTTATGTGTATTTTCCCCTTTCTCCACTGTTAACTACCTGAGGACAGGATGCATATGTGATTACTTTTGGCATGATAATACTTAACATAATTGACAGTGCTGACTTTGAGCCAGGAGCTTTGTGTTTTTTCTGTTCCTTTTTCTACCTTTGTTATTAAGGACCCATGATAAGATGGGCAGTAAAATACTTTGGTCCTGCCAATAAGTTCAGAAGCACCTAGGAAGAATTTTGAACAAGTTATAAGCAGCTACATTTCTGAAGCTCTCACAGGGATATCCATCACTGAAGAGCCCTACCCACAGTACTGAATGAATTATGAGACTTATTTAAATAATGAATAGGTATATTACCAAAATGTCCCAACTTTTTGAATTGTTTACTTATTCTGTAAACATGGGCAGAAGCTGGGCCTCATAAAGATCTCATGAGCCTTGTGGGGCTTCCCCCTTCCTCCATGAGTGAATGTTGATAGGCCTGACATTTTTAGGGCTTTATGTGGGTGTCCACAGCT
The DNA here is from genome assembly GCF_903995435.1 of Acomys russatus. Lineage (NCBI taxonomy): Eukaryota > Metazoa > Chordata > Mammalia > Rodentia > Muridae > Acomys > Acomys russatus. The sequence goes on from NC_067149.1 coordinate 36,840,239, forward strand.
GCTCCTATTCAAGATGACAATGATCTTGTTCAACATGAAGGAAGTGGCTACTGTACGCTCCATGCCTTCCTCCAGCTTTTACATTCATCCTATTTCTTCTTCTGCATCATCCCGTAGACCTTGGAAAGGAGATTTAAATGTGATTTTTTTTTTCTTCCATATATGGCCTAATGTTGGGCCACTAGGCAATAGTATAGACCATAGTATCAGGCAAACTTATTACTATCAGTTTGACAAATAATGGCTGCCTGTAGTTACTGCCATACGCTATAAGAAGAGTTATCTTATATTATGGTCAATAGCATCACCAATCTACAAGTGAAAATGCAGTTTCATCAATGCTCCCACAATAGCACCTATTCCCCATTGGTTGAGTTTACAATACCAAACATGATTTCTTCAGTTTGCCTTAAATACAACAGGAAAATTGTTGGTTGCATATACAAAAGTCACATGATTCTTGCAGAACCATGCCTGGCATATTGACAGCATATAGCCAAGGTGCAAAATGGAGCAGGATGATCGGCAGTCACTCTCCGACAACAAGCAGCCTGCTTAGCACATTTCTCTACTAGGAATGGTAGGCGCTAGGAAGGGAGCATCCGCTCAGTCTCAGTCTAAATTCTTCATGTTCTCACACTAGACTGTAGGGTTTCATCAGCAAAAGAGACTTATCAGCTAATGGGGCCATTCAGCGAATATCAGTCTCAATAGTTTGTGTTGTGTGGGCACTGGTTAAAAAAAAAAAAAAAAAAAAAAAAAAGTAATCTGCCACTGCCGCAGGAGTTTTCACTGAACCAGTTTACAGCTTCTAACCACACATGGTTCCTTCTGCATTTAAACTCTCTATGGCTATGCTTGCATTTTTTTCTAGATGCTTCTCAAATATTTAAAATGATCACTATGCCATCCATATGATGAAATTTTATTACAGAGCGTGAGCAGAATCACTGTGGTTCTATAACTACCATTCCAAGCAAGTGAGAGTTGATCCTGGGTCTCTGAAGCTAAGAGAGGACAGAGAAGAAGGTATCAAGGTCCAATAAAGCATGAAACCAACCAACACTTACATCAAGTGTTCTGACAAAGGAATGTCATTGGGTACAGTGACTTGGATTGGGAACATCACCTCGACTAGCCCTCCAGAATTGTGTTTGCTTTTTAACTTTTTTTTTTTTTTGAGATGGGGTTTTTCTATGTAGCTTTGGCTGTCCTTGACTGTCCTTTGTATTCCAGGCTGGCCTCAAACTCACAGAGATCCGCTTGCCTCTGCCTTCCCAAATGCTGGAATTACAGGTGTGTGCCACTGTGCCTGGCTTGCTTTTTAGCTTTTAAAAAACCACTACTATCTTTTTAATACTTTCTGGAGTTATTTTTTTAAGGTTGCATACAAAGTAATGAGTTCTTTATGGCATTTTTCGCACATGTGTTATGATATCTTATTTTAATCCATCTTCCTCTATGTTCTTTCCTTGTTTGGTCCCTCCCCACCGCCAGATAGTTTCTTCTTTTGTTTTCATGCCACATGCATTCCACTACTCTATTTTATTCCCACTTGTTATTTCTTTTCCTCTCTCAAGATTTCCTTTCTAGTTTCATCACACACACACACACAAACACACACACACACACTCATTGCACATATGAGAAAACATGGAATTTTACATTCTGAGTCCAGTTTGTTTTGCTTAGAAGTAATTTCCAGTTCCATCCATTTATCCATTTTCCTACAACATCATGTTTTCCTTTTATTTTATGGCTGAATATAATTCTCTTGTACATATGTACCACATATATTTTCAATACGTCTGTTGCTGGACTCTAGGATGGCTCCATTTACTAGCAACTGTGCATAGTGCAGCTAAAGATGTGTGAGTGTACATTTGTTGATCTACTACCTTTTGGGTATATACCCAGGAGTGGTAGAGCTGGGCCGTATGGCACTTCTATTTTGAATTTATCAAGAAACCACTATAAGAGCTGCTAAACTGCACTTCTGTTTACTCAGGTAATTATTATTATTCCTTCTCAAGTCTCTGATGGGGTTGAAGACCAGATAGTTTAGTTTTATAATTAAGCTTAGTTGTTTAGAGGTTAAGATGTTTTTAGGCCTAGATAGATTTTTTTTTGCAGCATTTGCCCATCATTTTTAATTAATTTTTAAATTTTTTACACATACATTTATATTATTACACCTATATAAAATAAACTACATACAGCAAAAGAACCACAGAACAGTCAGGAATTACATTCATGTTTCTTTTTTTTTTTTCTTTTTTTCTTTTTTTTTTTATTAATTTATTCTTGTTACATCTCAATGTTTATCCCATCCCTTGTATCCTCCCATTCCTCCCCCCCCCCATTTTCCCATTATTCCCCTCCCCTATGACTGTTCCTGAGGGGGATCACCTACCCCTATATATTCTCATAGGGTATCAAGTCTCTTCTTGGCTACCTGCTGTCCTTCCTCTGAGTGCCACCAGGTCTCCCCCTCCAGGGGACATGGTCAAATGTGAGGCACCATAGTACGTGAGAAAGTCATATCACACTCTCCACTCAACTGTGGAGAATATTCTGAGCATTGGCTAGATCTGGGAAGGGGTTTAAAGTTTACCTCCTGTATTGTCCTTGGCTGGTGCCTTAGTTTGAGCGGGACCCCTGGGCCCAAATCTGCCTATCATATTGTTCTACTTGTAGATTTCGAGGACCCTCTGTATCCTTTTATTTTGCTATTCTCCCATGCATCTCTCATTTAGAGTCCCACTAGGATGCCTTCCCCTCTGTCCCAGTTTCATCTTACACCCATCAGAATGGCTAAGATCAAAAACTCAAGTGACACCACATGCTGGCGAGGATGTGGGGAGAGAGGAACACTCCTTCATTGCTGGTGGGAATGCAAACTAGTACAGCCACTTTGGAAATCTATCTGGTGCTATCTCAGAAAAATGGGAATAGGGCTTCCTCAAGACCCAGCTATTCCACTCCTTGGAATATACCCAGAAGATGCTCCAACACACAACAAGAAACTTTGCTCAACCATGTTCATAGCAGCCTTATTCATAATAGCCAGAACATGGAAACAGCCTAAGTGTCCCTCAGTAGAAGAGTGGATAAAGAAACTGTGGTACATATACACTATGGAATACTACTCAGCTATTAAAAACAAGGAATTCCCGAAATTTGTGGATAAATGGATTGAGCTAGAAATGATCATAATGAGTGAGTTAACCCAGAAGCAGAAAGACTCAAATGGTATATACTCACTTATATCTGCATACTAGCCCAAGGGGCATGTCCCACGAAAGCCTTCACATTCATGTTTCATTCATAGTGTTTTGGCTGTTTGTATTTGGCAACCTTGAAGAAAACATTTTTGTATCTTGATGAGTCTAAAATTCTGAATGTAATTCAATATCTATCAAATCTCTTCTCTATCAACTTAAAACATCTAACTAGACCTAAGAACATTTTAATCACTAAAAAACTAGGCTTAATTGTGAAACTCAAGTCTCAGAGACTTGAGAAGGAGTAAAATTAATTACCTGCATAAACAGGAGGTATGGGTTATCAGCTTCCAAATTTAATTAAAAAAATTAGGTGACAGAGACAGTTTTCTACCTGAACAGTCACCCAAAACTCTCTATAATGTTGGAGCATCATCTCCAGCCTTCCGGCCCAATATATCTGACAGACATATTTGTGAGGCAGGGCCTTTTGAGTCTGGCCATTGACTCTGCCTGCATGCAAGCTTGCCAAGTTTTAGGCAGAATTCTCTTCTATTTGAGTCGCGTGGCTACAATACCTCATATTAGAGTAGAAATATGTATAGTGTGTGTAGAACAATCTTAAATTTGAATTCTAAAGCAATGTATCAAAATAAATTTCTATTAATGATTCTTTGACAACAAGATAGGTTAACTCCTGGCAACACCCAGCCTACTTTAAAGATGGTGATGAGAATCAATGAACCTCCTTATGGAGACGGCTTCAAATATGGCACCCAAGCCACTGGGCAAAATGTCCTCGCCTAGATAGATGTTTTAAACTAATAGAGATGACACATGATAGATATTGATTTACATTCAGAATTTTAGACTCACCAAGATAGGTCATATGTTTTTTCAAGGCTGACAAATACAAATAGCCAAAACATTATGAATGTGTCATTTATATAATTCCTAATTATTTCATGGTTCTTCTTGCTTTATGTAGTTTATTTTATATATGTGTAATAATATATATGTAAAAAAATTAAAAAAAACAGAACCAAAAACAAAAAACAAAAACAAAAAAGAAGCCTCCATAATAATAACTCCCAGAGTGGTTGCACCAGTTTATATTCCTACCAACAGTGAATAATAAATAATCCTCCGCATCATAAGCAGCATTTGTTGTTTTTTTATGTTAATCATCTTGACTGGGGTAAGGTGGAATCTCAAAAAATATTTAATTTGCATTCCAGATTATCCAAGGATTCTGAATCCTTTCCAAAATATTTATGCACATTTGCATTTCCTACTTGGAGAACTGTCTGTTCAACCCATCAACCCATCCACTGATTAGATGATTTGATTTTGGGAGTTTAATCTTCGTAAATTTTTTATACATTCTAGCTATCAACATTTGTCTGATGTGTAGTTGGCCAGGATTTTCTTCCCATTTCCGTCTGTATCTTCATTCTGTTCAATTATTTTCATTGATGTGCAGTAGATTTAAAATTCATATAATCATAGTTGTCAAATTTAGAATTATTTGTGTGTTATCGGATTCACTTGCAGAAAGGCCTTGCCGTGCGTGTGTCTTGAAGTGTTTTCCCTGTGTTGTTCTCTAGCGGTTTCTAAAGCTTCAAGTCTTAAATTAAGGTGCTTGATACATTTTTGAATAGATTTTGATAGAGTAAGAAAGACGTATCTAATTTTACTTTTCAACACCTGTAAGTTTGTTTTTCTCAATACCATTTGTTAGACATGTTCTCATACTCTCCAATGTATATTTTAAAGGACCTTGCTGAAAGTTAAGATGCTGTATTAGTTTTTTGGTATATCATTATATTCCATTAGTCTATATGTCTGCTTTTGTGTGAGAACCATGGCATCTTTGTCACTATGGTTCTGCAGTATAATTTGAGACTAGGCATCTAGCTGTCTCTTATCCTGATGTTTATACTTAGGATTGTTTTGACTATTCTGCGTCTTTTGTGCTTCTGAATAAAATTTATGATTTTTTAAGTTTTGTGAAGGATGTTATTAGAAATTTTATTAGAAGTATGTTAATATGAAGATTTTTTGTTTTAAAATTATATTTTTTTATATTATTATTATTATTATTATTATTATTATTATTATATTAATTTATTCAGATTACAACTCAATTGTTATCCCATCACTTGTATCCTCCATTCCTCCCTCCCTCCCGTTTCACCCTATTCCCCTCCCCTAGGTCTAAGACCGAGGGGGACCTCCTCCCCCACTATATGGTCATAGGCTATCAAGTCTCATCTTGGTAGCCTGCTTATTCTTCCTTTCAGTTCCACCAGGCCTCCCCACCAAGGGGAAGTGGTTAAATATGGGGCACCAGAGTTCATGCCAGAGTCAGTCCCCGCTCTCCACATAACTGTGGAGAATGTTCTGTCCATTGGTGACATCGCATGCTGGTGAGGATGTGGAGAAAGAGGAAAACTCCTTCATTGCTGGTGGGAATGAAAACTTGTACAACCACTTTGGAAATCCATCTGGCGCTTTCTCAGAAAACTGGGAATAGGGCTTCCTCAAGACCCAGCTATTCCACTCCTTGGAATATACCCAGAAAATGTTCCACTGCACAACAAGGACATATGCTTAATCATGTTCATAGCAGCCTTATTCATACTAGCCAGAACCTGGAAACAGCCTAAACAGTCCCTCAGTTGAAGAATGGATAAAGAAACTGTGGTATGTTTACACTGTGGAATACTACTCAGCTACTAAAAACAAGGAAATCCCAAAATTTGTGGGCAAATGGGTGGGACTAGAAATGATCATAATGAGTGAGTTAACCCAGAAGCAGAAAGACTCACATGGTATATACTCACTTATAAATGGGCATTAGCCCAAAAAGCATGTCTCACGAAAATCTTCACTTACCAGGAGATTGGGATGGATGTGAGGACAGCCTACTGAGACTCTAGGTAAGAGAAATATAGGAGATGGGGAAATAGAAGGACCCAGATGGTCCTAGAAACCTACAAGAAGAACAATGTGATGGGTGGATTGGGGCCCAGTGGGCTCTGCTCAAACTATTGCACTAACAAAGGACAATACAAGTAGTAAACATTGAACCCTTACTCTGATCTATTTATTTATTTATTATTATGTATACAGTGCTCTGCCTGCATGTACACCTTCAGGCCAGAAGAGAACATCAGATCACATTATAGATGGCTATGAGCCACCATATAGTTGCTAGAAATTGAACTCAGGACCTCTTGAGGATCAGTCAGTACCCTTAACCCCTGAGCTGTCTCTCTGGCTCCAATGAAGATTATTTTTGATATCATAACCACTACATCAATTCTGCAAATCTGTGTACATGGGAGTCCTTTCTGTTTTCTAGTGTCCTCAATTTCCTTATTAGAAATAAAACAGGAAGAAAGAACAAGTCTTTTTCCCATTACTAAAATATAAAAAAAAATGTTTCATCAGTTTCTTTCTGGGATCTTAAAAATTGGAGACTCTCAAAGATATGCACGTGGGAGAAGAATTCTGTTGTATTTGATGACTCCTGTCTTTCATATGGTTCATTCTGTTGCTTGATTCTGTATCTGATAGGGACACCTTTACTTTAGTAGCTGTCTTTTTGTGCATAAAGGGCCTTCGTTGGCCACACTTAGCTTTGAAGTTTATGGCCTGGGAAGCATCTTTTCACCTTCAGAGTGCTCCATGGTTGTACCCTCTGTCTTTGTAATAAGGTCTATTTTTCTCTTATATTGTTTTTTTTCCTCATTGGGTTATATACAGGAAATTTTTTGTCTGCCTTCTTACCCAGAACTTACATCTTTGCTTCTGAGCGACCCAGACTGGCTTCTTTATCTGCTTTCTATTTTTACCCTCTTCCTTACTCATCCTCCCAGACTGGATGCTGCAGGATATTCCCTAATAGATCTAGATAATATTGTAACTACTTCTTGATGTGACCAACTTCCCTTTGGGTGGATACATCAGCCTTGATCTTGTTACATATAGCAGGGACCATGAACTGTTATCACCACTGGGAACTGTTATACCCACTGGCATGGGCATTTCCTACCAATTAGAGGAAGATAGCACACTTGGATTTCTCCCACAGATCTTCTATTCTAAGTTTCTACCTGGACAGTCTGTTGAGTCTCTTTTGTATGTACCATATACTTGTCATTTTATGTCATTTTATATGTACCATATACTTGTCATCATAGCAGGAGGCTCATCATGCATCTCATAAGGAATATGACTATATTAATAATTTTTTTATTGTGGTGATAAAACATCATGGCCACGGCAACTTCTAGGAGGAAGTGTCCATTGTAGGCTTTTGATTCCAGATGGACAAAAGTCCACCATAGTAGGGAATTGTGGCTGCAGGTGATAAAGATAATGGTGACAAAAGCTGACAGTTTACTTCTAGAACAAAGGAAACAAGAGATCAAACTATAAACGGCAGAGTCTTTACATTCTCAAAGCCTATCTTCAGTGTTTTACTTTGCAACGAGGCCACACCTCCTAATCCTCTCCAAGTAGTGCCACCAACTGAGGACTAAGTACTCAAATGCCAGAGTCTATGGGGTAGGTCCTCCTTTTAACCACTGCAATGACTTCAGGAGATTTCTAGCACTGATGCTCCAATCTTTGATTGTGTCAGTCTTTGTTTGGTTGCCAGTGTATTGTGGGACTTTTCTTGAACATATGTAAAGATGTGTGTGTGTGTGTGTGTGTGTGTGTGTGTGTATGTGTGTGTGTGAGAGAGAGAGAGAGAGAAAGAGAGAGAGACAGACAGAGAGAGAGAGAGAGAGAGAGAGAGAGAGAATCTATTTGATGGACTAAAGAGAGGATTCTACCCAAGCCCAGTCTGATGAACCAGTGAGCATATTGAGGTTATATGAGGCCATTCAAGGACACCTATACCACCAAGAGGTCCTCCAGGTAACTTATACTCAACTTTATCACTGAGAGTCCCACTTGCAGCATGATGATTCATAAGCAGCTGCAGCACCAAAGATATACCTAAACATTGTATGGGCAACTACAGTGCTGAAGAATTTCAACCCAGTAAATTTACCTCCTATCTTGCCTTAGAAAGTAGAAAATATCATATCCCCATATGATATTCTGCTGTACTCATAGATCAGCACTTGTATAATGGTTATCAGAGAGGTTTCCTCTTGCAGCAGATGGGAACAGGTGCAGAAACCCAGAGGCAGACATTATGTGGAGGCAGAGTCTAAATTGGAGATCTCTATCAGGTTGCTCTCCTCAAAAATTGGGGAACCTTGTGGAAGAGGGAAAGGAAAGATTGTAGGATTCAGAAGGGATGGAGGACACCAGGAGAACACTAAATTGGGCTCCCATGGGCTCAGAGAGATTGTGCTGCCTGCATGGGTTTGTATCAGGTCCTTTGCATATATGTAATGGTTCTTAGCTTGGTGTTTTTGTGAGACTCCTAACAGTGGGAGTGAGTATATGTCTAATTCTTTTGCCTGATTGTGTTGCCTTTTTCAACCTCAGTATGATCCTTTCAACTTGTCTTATTGTATTCTGTTTTGTTCTATTTGGCTGTCAGCTATTTGAGGTCTGCTGTTTTCTAAAGAAGAGATGGAGGGAAACTGGATCTAGGGGAGAGGGGAGGTAGGGGAAACTCTGGTTAGGATGTACTGCATGAAAGAAGAATTTATTTTCAATAAAAAATGTAGGACTCTCATGCAGCTCCTGTGATGACTTGTGAACCTTGAAAGCCTACCTCTATACCCAGAAGGGAGTGATAATGGGTCCAATCCTATTAGAGTCTCCTTTAGGAGATCCAATTGCTTCAACTCAAGAAGGCAATGGTCATGTCCAACCAGAAGGAAACAAGTACATAATAATGCCTTGTGACTGAACTCAGGGCCTTCTGTGTGCAAGGCATACACTCTAGCAGCTTAACTACATCTCTAGCATTTACGATCTTATGGAAAACTGAGGTGCAGTACTTTACTTAATGACACAAATCTAGTTAGCTCTGGGAGCAATGTTCAAACCACACGTTATTTATAGGATGCACCACAAGCTGGTAGACTTCGGGGAAGGTGAAAAGCAGGGTGCTAAGTGGTGCACATTTGGAAGCAGTAGCAACATCTCTGAGACATACTTTAGAGGTACAGAAAGTGACTTCCTGATTCCCTGAATAAACCATGAGCTTTTTTTTTACTATGCTAGTCATGTTTCTAGGCAGCCATTGCTTGATAGGAGTGAGTTTGCATTTGAACTTGTTTTCTGGGTCTTGTGGTTGATTATGTCATTGTTTCTAGTCTGATAACAGAGTTCATAATAATGAAGTGAATTGTGGAAGTACTTTGCCAAAGTTAACCTTCATGGGCAAGGAGGTTAAGTTTGGGGAATAAAATGGCAAACGAAGATAGTCAGAGGAATACACCATTCTGTTGCATTTCTGGTCTTTTAAAAAAAATTTTTTTTATGTTGTTCTATCCTGTTTCACCCTCTGAATATCGCTTGACTCGCGTGTATGAAACATTATGTTAAATACTGAAAATGAGTAAAGACTATGTGAAATATAGCCACTTCCTTGCTTAACTTTTTGTCTGCTAGGGAGATAGAAGAGAGAAAGGATAGAAAATTTGGATATTACAGCACTGGCTAACTCACTTATGTCTACCTAGATAAATCCAGCTATCATCAAAGAATATGATTTAGCTGCAACATAATTAACTTCGTCACATTCATTATTCCCTTTCTTGTGTCTTTCAGCTTTCTGTCAGGACAATGCTATAACACAAAGCCTTCCTAGTGATTTGCTTTTCAGATTCTCACTGACATCCTCTCCCAGGCTAACACTTGCACACTCACCCTTTATTTCTTTTTCTTGATGAAGGTTTTTGCTTTTCCCTTCTCACTAACCCAATTAAAACTAATTCTTTCAGTATCTCATGAAAGGTTAGTCTTAAGAACAGTGATGACTACCATTTAGATAACTAGCCTTAACCTTCCAAGTTTTCAAAACTTTGTCGTGTGTGTGTGTGTGTGTGTGCGTGTGTGTGTGTGTGTGTGTGTGTGTGCGCACGCGCGTGCGTGCTCATGTGCATGCTCTATGTGCTGGAGTCTGTGGAAGCCAGAAGAGGGCATCAATCCCCTGGAGCTGGGCTTAAATTTGTTTGTGAATTGCCTGACCTAGGTGCTGGGAGGCATAATGCAGTCCTCTGCAAGATCAGGGAGCTCTCCTAGCTGCCGAGCCTCTTCTCCAGCCCAGAAACTCAAGCTTTTTAATGAGCATTTTTTATTTAATAAAGGAGTCTTACAAACCAGAATTCTAAAAAACGACAATGACATATTAGCAGACTCTTACTTCTTTTTACATATGATATTGACAAGTAAGTCACTCAAAATAAAAATATAATGACTTCATATTTCTGCAGAGTTGGTGTCTGTTAAGAAGCATCAAGTGGAGTAAAAAGGAAAGGAGGAGAGTAACAGGGTTAAGAAGGGAAAGGAAAGGATGAATCAAGAAGCAAATATAGTTATTTTATCTAGTTGCAAGTGTAGTTTGATTCATTGTAAACATTCCTTATCTCTTCTTTTAATAACTAGTCTACATTCATTTGTGTGTGTGTGTGTGTGTGTGTGTGTGTGTGTGCAGTGTGTGATGCTGTGGAAGTTACTTAACCTCTCTATACTTTGGTTAGCACCTTATTGAGTCATTGTGGAGAATAAAAGACTTAGTTTCTAAACAACTAAGGGCAGTGTGACTGCTTTATAAACTTAAGCCATTATGTATCATTTGTGATTTTTCTTTTTCACTATGATGTAGAGAGACTACCTTACGGTCTGTATGAATGCATCGCCTACCAATTAGAAAAACCTATGGTCTATAAAAAAGGGTAGAATAGAAGGTGAGACATCCAACAGGCAAAAAAATTCTGGGATAGAGCCATGTGTGGTAGAATATAAATTAGTATAAATAGGTTATTTTAAGTTATGAGCTAGTCATAGAAGAGCCTAGTTGTATGGCCTAGGTATTTGTAATATATTTTGAGTCCTATGACTCATTATTCCCAGAGCTTGGGGCCAGAGGAAAATTAAACAACCTACTACACTATGGAATTTAATACTATTGGCCAGGCTGGCTTGAAACTCACTGTACCCTCAGTCATAGACCTAGGGGAAGGGAATAGGGTGAAAGCAGGAGGGAGGGAGGAATGGGAGAATACAAGTGATGGGATAACAATTGAGTTGTAATCTGGATAAATTAATTAAATAAAAAAAGAAAAAGAAAAACAAAACAAAAGAAACTCACTATGTAGCTGTTGAATTGCTGGGATTATGGGAATGAGCCTCCATGCATGGTGTGTGTGTGTGTGTGTGTGTGTGTGTGTGTGTGTGTGTGTGCAACTGTGTTTTTGTGTATGATTTATATGTGAGTGTGGGCATGGTTGTGCCATGATATGTGTATGTGTCAGGAGACAGCTTTTCAGGAATAGGTTCTTTCTCTCTAATATAGTTTCTGCATTTTACCACATTTTCCAATCTAGCTGGCCTGCACATTTCCAGGCAATTGTGCTATTTCTGCCTCCCATCTCACTTGTAGAAGTGCTGGGATTATAGATGTACACTATTGCATTAAAAAAAAAAAACACAGATTTCCTGTGATCTGAACTGAAGTGTCAGTCTTGTGTGGCAAGTTGTTTTATCTACTTAGCCATTTCTAGGCCCACCTTACCGGGATTTCTATAAACCGAACAAACAAAAAACAAGAAAACCAGAAAGCCACCACCACCAACCAAAAAACCCACCTATATATTCTCTATTTATTGTTTTCAACCCTGTTTCATTGCAGCTAAGACTTTAATAAAGTAAGATACATAGACAACAAAAACATTGCAGACTTAAGGAGTATATTAATTTTTAGGAAGTTGCTTTGGGCTAGCTTAAGGTATGACTGTCAGGTGTGTTGTAGTCTAGCACACAATGAAATGGGGACATCTTATATATTATTATCATTATTACATGTTTTTGATAGAAGTCAATTTTGCTTTGAATTTCAGAGCAATTATTTATGTTTGAGCCTCATCTTCAAATATCACCATAAGTCATTTTGATATTGTTTCTTTTTTTTTCAAACCATTGTAGGCATATTAAGAAATACTTTTTTACATATGGGCAAAATAAAATACTGAAACATTTGGAAGACCGGTGGATCTGTAAAGTATTGTATTAAGGAAATAACTGAGATTCTGAAAGACAAAAATTGCCTTTGTCTCTCATATGTGGATCACATCTTATAATATTTACATGAGTATATAAGCCATGAAACTAGGAAGGAGACCAGGAATGGGTAAAAAGGTTTAGGGAAGAGGCAGAAGGCGATGTGACATGTGTGACTTGAACATGGCAAAGAGGCTATGAAGGGAAGAAGCTGAAGGAGATCAGGCAGAGTGAGAAAAAGAATCAAAAGCAGCAAAACCTTGTTTGAAAATGCAACAAGGAAACATAATACTGTGTGTGTTAATTAAAAATTAAAATTAAAAAAGTTATTTAAACTAGTAAGAGTCCGACTCTTGTTAAGGTGCGATACCTCGTGCAGCGGCAGTATTAACTCTATGTGAGAAAGTTTTTAAGCTACTGAGCTGCTAACGGTTGAATTGCTTTGAGCTGCATAATCTGTAGGCCTGACTTTCTTTTTTAGTTTCAATGACTTCAGTTCAAACAGTAATAATAACTTCATTATGAATGGATTTTCTTCTAGGATAAGAAAGAGAACAGTTGAGTTCCTGAGCCCTTGAATTATTTGCTTATGTTTGAACACCACACTCAGGAATAACTTAGTGAAATACAGCCCTGGAGATGCTGCAAACCAAAATGACTGTAGGAAATAAATGGGGGAGGACTTTTGAATGTCCCCTCCCCCCCTTTAAAGATCATGAACCAAAACACTGTGTGTATTTGCTAAAGATTTGGGTTGAATCAGCAGCACTCAGCCCTAGAGAGTGGGAATTTTCATGTAACTGTGCTTGTCAGTTCTGAAAGGCAAATAATTTCATTATTAAAGACTTCGGCAGTTGCAACAGTTGTCTGAATAAAAACAAACAAACAAACAAACAAACAAACAAAAAACCGGTGTGTAATTTCTGCGAGGAGAGAAGCAGCCCATTCTTGATCTGATTGCAAATCTTGGGTGCTTCTTCCTTTCAAATATGTTTATTAGGGGGAGTGGAGAGTGGCCTTGGCTAACAGCACTTGCTGCCCTTCCAGAGGACCTGCATTCAGATCTTAGCACTCACGTCTGCTGACTTGTAACTCCAGCTCAGAACACATGGCACCCTCTTCTGGCCGATGGGGGCACTGAATGCATATTGGACACAGCAGACAAAAGGGCAGCTTTGCTTTTCAATGCTACTTAAAAAATAAAATAAAATAAAATTGTTTTATTAGGGATACAATTTCACTTGGACAGTTGGGACTGACCAGTTATGGTATATTGTGTACGTCTCTTAGCTTTTGTAGTTTATTAGAATGGGGTCAGGTAGGTACCCATGACTGGATTTGTTATGAGTTTTTTTTTTTTTTTTCCAGTAAATAAAATCTCCCTTTACAAAGCATGACAGTGTCATTTTGTACTAGAAACGAGACTTACCAAGGCTGACATGACAGAGGAAGCATTATCTTGTTCCTTCTCTGAACAGTTTTCTTTATTGCAGGGCCCTGGCTCTTACCCAGTCTACACAGAGCACATGTATTTTAGTAGATGTCAGCTCCACAGCTACAGGATTCTACACTTGAGATTCGTACCTCATCACATCTTAGAACCGAAAGCAGAGAACAGACCGGAAAGTGAGTCCTGGTTATAAAACCTCAATGCCTGTTGTCTCCAGTGATCCACTTCTCAAGTGAGACTCCACTCCCTAAAGGCTTAAGAATCTTATGAGGAAGTACCACCAAGTGTTCAAATAGATGAATGAACCTCTGGTGGACAGTTCACATTCAAATCACAATGCTATGCTTGTTCCTTCTTTTTCTTTTTAACCTGTCTTTTTAAAAAATTGTATTTATTATAATTTGTTCACATTGCATCCTGATCATTATCCTCCCCTTTTTATCTTCCTGTTCCTACCCTCCCTCCCTTTTCTGTCCTTTTCCCAAGGGGCACTTTCCTTCTTCTTTTGTAGTTTCTGCTCCAAAGAAGCACCTGGAATTTTTCTTTATTGGGGGAGGGGGAGATATTTCTTTAAACTAGGCCAGTTTCTCCTGTAAACATGTTTGTATTTGAGAAGAGGTTCTGGGAAAGAAACACAGCCAACAAGAATTAATAGCAGGTGAAGGCCTTTGACATGTCAAAACAGGGAGATGGTTAGAGTCAGGAGGAAGTGCGAGAAAACTGTGGCTATCTAGTAGTTATGACTTCATGAATTTAGAGGGACAGCTGTGATACCATTACCATATGTATCATCTCCTCAAAAAATTTTTTATAACACTTTCAGTGTGGTAAGAACATTTGCTAAGATTAACCTTTTTAGCAAATTAGTATATAAGATGATTCTAGTTATGGAAACTGTCTCCAGAACGTACCTTGCTTACCTGAACCTTTATACCCATTTGACCATAATTAACTCAATTAGCACAATATCCTTTCACTTCACCCATGTTACTGCAAACCATTAGATTTTTTTCCCTTTAAAAATCCAAGGGGTGGGGGTGGCAGTGGGGATAAGGAGGGAGGGAGGAGGGAGGGAAGGAGAGAGAGAGAGAGACAGACAGAGAGAGAGAGAGAGAGAGAGAGAGAGAGAGAGAGAGAGAGAGAGAGAGAATATATGTTTGTGAGAGACTTTTTGATCCATTAATACACTGGATATGTAGATTGTTTACAACAAAGTTCTTAATATTACTATTTCAAATAATGTGGTAGTGGACATGGGAGTCAAGAATCTCTTTGAAATATTCTTTATTTTGAATTTTATATTTATTTATTTAGTATACATATGCATGTATGTACATGTACACATGTGTATCATGGCATGCATGTGGGGTCAGAAGACAAGTGATCTCTCTCTCCTTGCACTATGTGGATCCCAGGGATTGAATTCAGGTCCCTAGGTGTGGTGGCAAGTACCTTTGTCTGATGAATCATCCAGCCGGCTTTCTGACTGTTTTCAGTTGCCCTTGTATATACTCAGAAGTGGTGTTGCTGCTAATGTAGATTTCTGAGCAGCCTCCACACTAATTTCCATAATGGATGTATATCAAAGCTCCTGTCTCTCCACTTCCTGGCCTAGGGAGGGGCCTTTGTGAACTCTGGTTTTCTGTTTTCCCTCAGGGAAATGGTAACAGTCTCTGTGACTGTTATTAAAATTAATTAGAAGGAAAACATGGAGCATTCTGACGTACACAAAGAAAATGATTGATACACGGTAGAATTCTAATAGTGCACTAAAGTACTATTTTGATTTAATGGAAATGATTTCTTAGAATGGGATTAATTGTGTGTGAGGGAAGGAAGGGAGGTGAAAGGAATAAAAAAAAAAAATCAGTAGAAATGGAACCAACAAATTCTAGAGGCTATCAATATATTTGTTAGCTGCACAGAATAGATATGCAGGGACATGACAGGAAGAGAAAGCCACAGGGTGGAACCAAGGCAAGAATAGGGTGAGGGAGAGACAGTAAAGGGATATACTGAGTGAGGTAAAAGCTTTCATCAAGGATTTACTAGCTATGGCTGCTGTTAGCTGCCCTATCAGTGGGAGCCCCTTATGAAAATGGGATTAGAATTTAAAAGATGAACCTTAAATGAGGAAATCTTAAAAAGTGGAGTCAAGCCTGGTTTTATTAGCTCTGCCCTGTGACAAAGGTCTTGAATATATAATGTAAAACCTGAATGGATTGTTGTAGAAAGTCTTTTGAGTTATGGACAATGGTACTCCACTGAGGCTGTTGTTTGAGTTCCCTGGGTAACTTTGTCTTTTTCCTCAACCTGCTGATCCCATTGAAGATGATAAATAACATAGATACCTGTACATTTCTGCTGTACTTACTGATGGGAAGCAAGTAAACAAACAAAAACAAAGAAATCTCATTTTTCCGGGTGACTTGGAAGACTAGGAAGGTTTAGGGCAACCCCAGAAGGCAGTTCCTTAGTATTTTCTCATTCCTTCATACCACTGCCTAAGAAGGATAGGCAAGCAATAAAGCAGCAAGCCAGTAATTGTTACTCTGTCTCATATCTTTGGACATATACACACAAATGCTCACATGTGCACACACATACTTCTATTGTCAGCATACAAAAAATCTTTGGTAGGTAGTACACAGGAGAGTATGAGTTCTGGCTTGGGCTTTGACTTACATGAAGAAAGTAAGTATAGAGGATAGCTATTTGATTTATATGGCAGATTTAATGCAGGAACAGATTTTAGTCCCAAGTCTTGGAAAGTGAGTGTCTTAGTCCCAAAGACAGTCAAAAAAAACTTCATACGTGAGCTATGTATGTGGTTTGGAGTCTTCAGTTGTTTCACTCACTGAAATCTCATGAGGAGAGGCAGACTTCTCTCTTTGATCTTTTCAGGTCTTAAGTTCCTATTACTTATTTTCATCATGGCTGTTCTCTCTCAGATACCAGCCCCTTGACCTCATTTCCTGCCTATATTCTTAGTCTACCACTACATCCTAGAAACATGTTTTATATCCACAAGCCTGACTTTTAGTTTTAATTTACCAAAGCGTTAGCAATACTTTGAAATACATCCCTAGCCCCAGCGTGAAGGCAAAGGACAAAGACCAGTTTTAACTCATAATTTTTCTTGCCATTTTACAGAAAGCTGAAAGTATCTGGAAGAGAGTTTATGTTCAGCTTATTTCAGTGTATGGATATAAGCACTCAGTAGTATACATGAGATTTACAATACCAGGTGAAGCCAGAAAGAGTGGCCTTTCCTGAGTCAGTGGATTAATCCATGCTTTGGACCACCTCTAATGTCTTCCATTATGTGGTTTTTATTTTGCTAATTAAACACTAGCTTTTCCTCAAGTCACACATCCTTTGCATTGCTATCTTAGGAATCATACATATCTTAGGAATCATCCCTGATAATAGGAAAGGGAGTTAGCTGAAATAAAGCTTGCCTGGGCTGGGTGGTCAGCCTTTGGGGAACAATGAGCTGAAGCGGAAGACCAAGAAACATTTTCAGGTTTCAATCTATGTCAGTCAGCTTTCTGTTACTATCACAAATACCCCAAAAAGTCAACTTATTAAGAGGAAGGTTTGTCTTGGTTTCCAGTTTTGGCAGCTGTAGTCTCTTGCATTTTGGGACTATGATGAGGAAGCACATATTAGGAGTTGTGGTGGAGAAAAACTTGTCTGATGACCAGGAAAAGAGAGAGAGAGAGAGAGAGAGAGAGAGAGAGAGAGAGAGAGAGAGAGAGAGAGAGAGAGAGAGAGAGAAAGAATGAGAATGAGAGAGAAGGGTGGCCACTTGTAATTGCTTTCAAAAGAACTCACCCAAGACCTATTCTCTGAAAGTTTCCTCCGCCTTCCAATAATGCCACACTGAGAACTAAACCTTTAATGCTTGGATTCCATGGGATAGTTAAAATCAAAGTGTAGTACCCTGTGCTAGGTCTTACCTTGGAAAACTTCTATGACACCCACATTGACATAAATTAGCAAAGGAAGCCACATCCTTATATTATTTTTCCTAAGTTACAAAGGAGGCACTTAAGTGTAAAAAAAAACAAAACAAAACAAAACAAAACAAAAAAAAAACAAAAAAAACCCCAACAGATATTTGTGACAAGGACAGGGATCTGTGAGTCTTTCTATTCTGAATTTAGAATGTGATGTTTTATAACCTCTCCGGTAGCCAGTTCTCTTCCACTGCTTCATTTCTAGGTGATGAGTCAAGGAAAGAGCAAGTCATGCTTCTAGACCTAGAAGCTGGAACATTTGTGTCTCCTCCTCTTGTGATTTTAGAAAATTAAATCACAGGTGAGTCATCTTTGAAGTCTGTTAATGTGTTTATTTCAGTGTTATTTCCATACAAAAATAACTCTATTACAGGAAGAATGTATTTAAGAAATAAGTAAGAAACATTTTAACCCAGCCAGATTCTGCTCATTGTTCTCCAGGGTCTAGCCAGATCAATATGCCTGTCCCTCCCCTCCACTAGCTGCCCCTAACCTCCAGAGATACCCCGCACTCCAGCATGACCAAGGATGAATGTCTTTTATACCAGCCAAATCCCTTATGACCAACTGACTTTATTTTACCTACTCATTTCCAACCTCTAGGCATAACCCACTCACACACCTTATATTCTGCCCTAACTTGTTCTGTCTGTATTAGATACAGAACTAACAAAAGTCCTCATGTCCAGATTACATCACAAAAACACAAACAATTTGAAAGAGCAAAACAGTATCTCCTCTTCAAAACCTATAAGGCCTGTAGGAATGTTTGCCAAGGAATATAAAAAGAAAGGTACAAGAGAGGGATGTTTAGGAAATGTGGAATGGCATGAAAAGACCAAAGATTTGACTTATAAGTGTAGGTGGAAAAGAATACCAAGCAATGACATAGAAAAGGTCTTCAACAGCTCATAGAAGAAAGCTTTTCCAAATGAAGGAAAGGCAAACCATACAGACATAAGAAGCATGTGAAACAACAGACAAGACCCAAAGAGAAAAATCTCCATGGCATATACTATTTTAAAAACTAAGTATACAGACGAAAGAAAGAGCATAGCAATATGAAAGAGAAAAATACATAAGGTTAAAGGAAAAACCCATCAGAATAAGAGCTAAGTTTTCAATGGAAAATTTGAAAGCTAAAAGAGCCTAGAACAATGCATTCCAAGTCCCAAAAGACTGTGAGATACACCTAGGCTAATATACCCAGCAAAAATATCTGTCGTAGTTGAAGGAGAAAGAAAAATTTCCCACAATATGAATAGTCTAAAAATTTTTATATCCAACAAACCAAACTCCAAAAACAAACAGCAAGCAATATTTTGGGCTGAAAAGAGGAACAAGCATAAATTGAGAGACTGTGGAAAGAAGTATGAAGTTATAATTACTAAAACACAAAGTACCAATGAGAGCACAAACAATAACAAAAGCCACAATCAACACACACACGCACACACACACACACACACACACACACACGAAACAAACAAAAAACCTTCAACCATATCAATGGCTTCAATTCTCTTTTCAAAAGACACAAGGTGACTGAATGGATCAAGAAACAAAATCCATCTTTCTGTTGTCTACAATAAGCATATCTGAGCTTTAAGATTGGCACTGACTTAGTGTACAGGATGGAAAAAATATTTTAATTAAGTGGGATGAAGAAGCAAGAAGATATCATTAGTCTGATATTTGACAAAATAGACTTCAAACTAAAGCTTATCTTAGTAGATAAAGAGGGGCAATTCATTCTAATCAATGGATCTGTTAAGCAAGAAGACATTAGTCTCCTAAACATATACTCACCAAACTCTGATGTACCCAATTTCATAAAGAAAATTATACTACCATATTTAAAGACACATATTAACAACAGACCATTAACAGTGGGTGATTCCAATATTCTATAGTTTTTTTTTAACCAATAGACAGGCCATCCAAACAAAAACAAGCAAACAAAACAAAAAAACACCTAGAGAAATTGTAAACCAAACTGACCCAGAAGAACATCTCACCCAAACACCAAACAATACAAATTGTACTCAACAGCAGAGGGAAGCTTCTCTAAGACATACCAGACCCTGGGACACAAAACGTATCTTTTTAAATCGAAAATGATTGAAATAACCCCTTATATCCTATAATAAAGCAATAAAATAAAATTGATAGCAGGCAAATCTCTAGTAGATACATACACTCATGGAGATTAAATAGCTTCTTACTGAATGAAACCAAAATATATTTCTTGGAAGTCAATGGAAATTAAAATATAGTACAATAAGTCTTTGTGACATATTGAAAGGTATATCATGAGAAGGAGTGATATCTCTAATTGACACCATAAAAAAATATCAAAGGGAGATCCAAGATGGTGGCGCTGAACCACACACTGTATCTGATCTGTAAAATGGAGACCAGGGACCCAGCTGGGAGCTACAGACCGCAAGACCTGGAGAGCCCTAGGTGAGAGAGGTCTGCACAGCATAAAGCACAGGTGGGTCTGACCTCCAGCCCATGGAGGACAGATGCCCAGTCCCCAGAGTCTGGACCCATACCTGCCTGCAAACTGCAGCAGTGCACTATATCACAAACTCAGTATTTGGAACTGAACTGTGGATGGTGAATCACCAGAGTCTGGATCTGCTGGACTGGGGAGACCCCAAGAAAATGGGTGGACCTGACCTCAGACTTCCTCATCAATCCACAGAAAGCCGGAGAGCCAGCAACCACTGAGGCATGGTATCCAAAGCCAGCACAGCCTATTGTGTTGTGCCTATGTACCTGCTCTCTCTCTCTCTCTCTCTCTCTCTCTCTCTCTCTCTCTCTCTCTCTCATCATGGGCTACAGAGAAACAGCCTCAGTGTCTGCTGGCCCAGGGGGATCTCAGAGTGTGGAACTGGAATAGATCTGACCTCAGAGCATCCCACCAGTCTACAGAGGGACCCAGAGCCCACATGGGGGCCCAGGAGGCTGTGGACACATTCTCCATCTACAGTTTCAGAGTCACACTCTCAGGTTGACGGATGTGAGGTGGGGCTGTCTGAATGGACAGGACAGAAACCTAGCCAGCTGCCCCTGAAAAATGCTCCCACACACTAGGGCAGGCCTGAAACAGCCTGAGGGTACTGGGCAGAAACCTAACTAGCCAGAGCCAGCATGAGGTGATAGGGGAGAAGGGGGAGCCTAGCCAGCTTCCATAAGTCAGATGGGATTCTGGCACTCTAGGGTGGACTGAACCTAGTTCCCAAAGCCCCAGTGCCAGAGGGAAGGGTTTTCAAAGCCCAGCCAAAGGCAGGATAACTGGCCATACTTACATTATCTTGAACTGATCCTTGGACTGCAAAGCACAAGCACTGGCCTCTGCTGACCCAGTGGGGGATCTCAGGGTGTAGAGAAAAGTCCCCTGGAGCAGAAACCAGGTCACATGGGAGGGTCCACTGATCCCCACAGGTGAGGGCTCTTGATCTATAGACACTCACAAATGAACTGCTTTCAACATCCAGTGAAGGACATCAGAAACTACCTCACAATGTCAGAGATGGCAAGATGACTAAAAGCCAGTGTAAAACATAAACAACAAAACCCAAAGCAATATGGCACCTTCAGAACCCAGCTATCCCAAAGAATTCAACTCTGAGAGCTCAAACACAACTGAAGCACAAGAAAATGACCTCAAATCCTTAGTAATGAATATTATAATGAAGAAAATGAATAAAATCTATAAACAAATACAGGAAGATGCATGCAAACAGATTGAGGACATTAGAGAGGCCTATAGAGAGGAAATGAAGAAATCACTGGAGGAAATTCAGGAAAATACAAACAATGAGATGAAGCAACTCAATAAAAGAGTTCAAGATTTGAAGATGACAATGGAAACAATGATAAAAGCACAGACAGAAGAAAGCCAGGAACAAGAGAATGGTAGAAAAGCAGGAAATACAAAAGTAAGCTTCTCTAACAGAATTCAAGAGATGGAGAAAAGAATCTTGAGGTAGACGATACAATTGAAGAACTTGATGCAACCATCAAAGAAAATGTTAAATCTGAAAAATTCCTGACAGAAAACATCCAAGAAATCACAGATAGCATGAAAAGACAAAACCTGAGGATAATAAGCATTCAGGAAAGAGAAGACACCCAGCTCCGAGGCCTGAAAAATATTTTTCAATCAAATCATACAAGAAAATTTCCCCAATTTAAAGGAGATGTATATAAACACACAAGAGGCCTACAGAACATCAAATAGGATAGACAAGAAAGAAAATCCTACCACCACATCATAATCAAAACACAAAATGTATAGAACAAAGAAAAAATATTAAACGTGCAAGGGAGAAAGGCCAAGTAATATAATAGCAAACCTATCAGAATTCCACCTGACTCCTCAGCAGAGACCTAAAATCCAGAAGAGCATGAACAGAGGTCTTGCAAACCCCAAGAGACCACAGATTCCAGTACAGACTACTATACCCAGTGAAACTTTTTATAACCATTGATGGAGAAAACAAGATATTCCATGACAAAAACAAATTCAAATAGTACCTAGCCACAAATGAAGCCCTACAGAAGGTACTAAAAGGAAAACTCCATCCCAAAGTGACAAGCTACAACCAGAATTACATGAGAAATAGATAACTACACCATCGCAAAAACATAGCCACACAAACACTCTACTGCAACAAACATCAAAATCAAAGGACTTAACAGTCACTGGTCATTAATATCTCTCAACATCAATGGTCTTAATTTTCCAATAAAAATACACAGACGAACTTAATGGATACATAAACAAGACCCAACATTCTTTTGCATTCAAGAAACACATCCCAGTCACAAAGATAAACATGACCTCAGGGTAAAAGGCTGGAAAAAGCTATTTCAAGCAAATGGACACAAGAAGCAAGCAAGTGTAGCCATTTTAATATATAATAAAACAGACTTTCAATAAAAATTAATCAAAGAGATGAGGAAGGACACTTCATAATCATCAACAGTAATCAACCAAGATGACATCACAATTCTGAATGTCTATGCTTCCAATACCAGAGTGCCCACATTTGTAAAAGAACTATGAACAAAGCTTAAACCATATAGCAATCCTCACATATTAATAGTTAGAGACTTCAACACCCCACTTTCACCAAAGGCTAGGTCAATGAAACAGAAATTAAACAGAGAAATAGTGACACTAACTGATGTCATGAAACAAATGGATCTAACAGATATCTACAGAACTTCTTACCCCCATGCAAAAGATTATGCCTTCTTCTCAACACCTCATGGAACCTTCTTCAAAAATTGATCATATAGTAGGTCACAAAGCAAGCCTTAACAGATACAAGAAGATGGAAATTCTATCAGATTACCATGGACTAAAGCTGGACTTCGACAAGAATATAAATAACAAAAAGCCTACACACATGGAAACCAAACAACTCTCTACTTAATACCATTTGGGGCAGGGAAGAAATAAGAAAGAAATTAAGGACATGCTGAAATTCAATGAAAATGAATGTACAACATAACCAAACTAATGGGACACATTGATATCAATGCTAAGAGGAAAATTCACAGTACTAAGTACCTGAATAAAGAAATAGGAAATATCTCATATGGCAACTTAACAGTACACCTGGAAGCTCTAGAAAAAAAAGAAGCAGAAATACCCAAGAAAAGCAGATGGCTGGAAATAATCAAACTCAGGGTTGAAACCAATAAATTAGAAACAAAGAGAACAGTTCAAAGAGTCAGCAAAACCAGAAGCTGGTTCTTTGGGAAAATCAACAAGATAGACAAACCATTAGCCAAACCAACTAAAAGGCAGAGAGACATTATCCAAATCAACAAAATCAGAAATGAAAATGAAGACATAACAACACTGAAGAAATACAAAGAATCATTAGGTCCTACTTCAAAGGCTTTTATGCCACAAAATTTGAAAATCTAAGAGAAATGGACAATTTTCTTGATTGATTGCACTTGCTGAAGTTGAATGAAGATCAGATAAACAAATTAAATAGTCCTATTTTTTCTACAGAAATAGAAGCCGTCATTAATAGTCTCCCAACTGAAAAAAAGCCCAGGGCCAGATGGTTTCAGGGCAGAATTCTACTAGACCTTCAAAGAAGAGCTAATACAGATACTCTTCAAGATACTTCAAAAGACAGAAATACATGGAACATTACCATATTCATTTTATGAGGCTGCAGTCACATTGATACCTAAACCCCACAAAGACCCAACAAAAAAAGAGAATTTCAGACCAATTTCTCTTATGAACATTGACACAAAAATACTCAATAAAATACTTGCAAACTGAGTACAAGAACATATCAGAGATATCATTCACCATGACCAGGTAGGCTTCATTCCAGGCATGCAAGGATGGTTTAATATATGGAAATCCATCAATGTAACCCACCATATAAACAAATTGAAAGAAAAAAACCCACATGATCATTTCCTTAGATTCAGAAAAAGCATTTGACAAAATCCAACACCCATTCATGTTTAAAGTTTTGGAGAGATCGGGGATACAAGGCACATTCCTAAACATAATAAAAGCTCTATACAGCAAGCCAATAGTCAAGATCAAATTAAATAGAGAGGTACTCAAGGAAATTCCTCTAAAATTGGGGACCAGGCAAGGCTGCCCACTCTCCCCATATCTCTTCAATATAGTTATTGAAGTTCTAGCCAGAGCAATAAGACAACAAAAGGAGATCAAGGAGATCCAAATGGGAAAGGAGGAAGTCAAATTATCCCTATTTGCAGATGATATGATAGTGTACATAAGTGACCCCCAAAATTCCACCAGAGAACTCCTACATCTGATAAACACCTTCAGCAAATTGGCAGGATACAAAATTATTTCAAAAAAGTCAGTAGCCTTCCTATATACAAATGACAGTCATGCAGAGAAAGAAATTAGGAAAACTATAGCCTTCACGATAGCCACAAGCAATATAAAATGTCTAGTGGTAACTCTAACCAAGCAAGTGGAGGACTTGTTTGAAAAAAACTTCAAGTATTTGAAGAAAGAGTTTGAAGATGACATCAAAAGACGGAAAGATCTCCTTTGTTCATGGATCTGGAGAATTAACATAGTAAAAATGGCCATCTTACCAAAAGCAGTTTACAGATTCAATGCAATCCCTATCAAAATATCTACACAATTTTTGAAAGACATTGAAAGACCAATTCTCAACTTCATATGGAAAAACAAATAACCCAGAATAGCTAAAATAATCCTGTACAATAGGAATCTCTATATCTGATCTCAAGCAGTACTATACAGCAACAGTAATGAAAATGTACTGGCATAGAAATTGGAAGGTTGATTAATGGAATAGAATTGAAAACCCAGAAATAAATCCTTACACATATGGACACTTGAATTTTGACAAAGAAGCCAAATCTATTCGATGGAAAAAGGATAGAATATTCAACAAATGGTGCTGGTCTAACTAGATTTCTACATGTAGAAAAATGCAACTAGACCTCTATTTGTCACCATGCACAAAACTCAAGTGCAAGTGGATTAAAGACCTCAGCATAAACCAGAGACACTAAGTTGGTTAGAAGACAAAGTGGGGAAGAGCCTGGAACTCATTGGCACAGGAGACAACTTCCTGAACAGAACAGCAACATCCCAGGCCTTAAGGTCAACAATTAATAAATGGGACCTCATGAGGCTGAGAAGCTTCTGTAAGACCGAAGACACTATCAACAGAAGAAATTGACAGCCTACAGACTGGGAAAATATCTTCACCAACCCTACATCTGACAAAGGGCTTATATCTAAAGAGCTCATGAAATTAAACACTACCAAACCAAATAACCCAATTGAGAAATGAGGCTCAGATTTAAACAGAGAATTCTCAACAGAGGAACATCAAATGGCTGAGAAACACTTAAAGAAATGCTCAATGTCCTTAGTCATTAGAGAAATGCTAATCAAAATGATTCTGAGATTCCATCTTACACCCATCAGAATGGCTAAGATAAAAAACTCAATTGACAGCACATGTTGGTGAGTATGTGGAGAAAGGGGAGCACTCCTTCATTGCTGGTGGGAGTGCAAACATGTATAACCACTTTGGAAATCTGGTACTTTCTCAGAATCCTGGTAATAGGGCTCCTTCAAGACCCAGCCCTTGCCCTCCTTGGAATATACCCAAAAGATGCTCCACCACACAACAAGCACATATGCTCACCATGTTCATAGCAGCCTTATTCATAGTAGCCAGAACATGGAAACAACCTAATGTCCCTCCATCTAAGAATGGATAAAGAAACTGTGGTGCATTTACACTATGGAATACTACTCAGCTATTAAAAACAAGAAAATCTTGACATTTTCAGGCAAATGGATGGGACTAGAAATGATCATCCTGAGTGAGTTAACCCAGACCCAGAAATATACACATGGTAAATACTCACTTATAATTGTGCACTAGCCCACAGGGATGTCCCCTGTAAGTTTTTGTTTAGCAGGAGGTTGGGATAGATGCTCGAACTTCCTATTGGGACTCCAGGTGAGAGAGGTATGTGAGAATGGGGAAATAGAAGGATCCAGAGAGTCCTAGAAACCTGCAGGAAGACCAGCAAGGCTGGTGGGTCTGGACCCAGGGGGGTCTGCTCAAACTGCTGTACCAAGCAAGGACAATGCATGCAGTGAATCTAGATTCCCCCCCCCCCCCATTCAGATTTAGCCAATGGACAACTCATTCTCCACAGTTATATGGAGAGAGGGGACTGACTCTGAGATGAACTCTGGTGCCCCCTATTTGTTCACTTCCTCTTGTTGGGTAGGCCTGGTGGCACTCAGAGGAAGGATAAGAAGGCTACCAGGATGAGACCTGATAGGCTGTGATCTTATGGTGGGGGAAGAGGTCCCCTTTTGTCACAGACCTAGGGGAGGGAAATAGGATGAACGAGGGGAATGGTAAGATAACAGTGAGGGGATTATAATTGAGATGTAATTGGAATAAATTACTTAAATAAAAAAATCAGAAAGAGCACAATTAAGTGACCCAATGATGAAACTGAACATATTGGAATAATAATAAGTAACCAAATTCAAACCCAACCAATGGCAAGGAATAATAAAAAGCAGAGCAGAAATCACTGAAGTAGAAACACAGAAAATAATACAAAGGATAAATGAAACCAAGAACTGTTTTTTTGGAAAATAATAAAAATTGACAGACTATTGTCCTATCCAGCCAAAAGAAACAAAGAGAGGTTAAATTAACAGAATCAGAAATAAACAAGGAAATATGAGAACAGACACAAAATAAATTCAGAATATTTTAAAATTTTTACTCTACTAAGTTGGAAAACTTAAAGGAAAACTTAAAAGAAAAGGTTGAATTCCTGGGTTCAGCAAAAAGCACTAAAATTAAACCAAGAGGTCAACAATCTTAAATAAATCTGTAAAAAATAAGGAGATTGAAATAGCAATAAAAGGCTTCTAACAGAGAAAGTTCAGGTGAGATAGATTCATAGCAGAATTCTATCAGATTTCAAAGACCTACAGTCAGTGTTTCTTACCTTATTCAAAAGAAAGATAGAAGACATATTCCCAAGCTCCTATGAAGCCAGCATCACTCCAATACCAAAGCCAGTCAAAGAAAAAAAAAATCAATAAAATACTTGCAAGCAGACATACATCAAAAAGATTTTCCACCATGACCAAGTTGTGGCCATGCCACCCTGACCAGCTCTACTGTGCTGCCCAGAGGAGATATGAGGCCTACTTTCCTGAGAACTCCAGATGTCAAGGCATGGGGTCAATAGCTTTTTAAGCACAACAACTAACAAACAGAGAAAGAAATCAGGGAACACTCCCATTTATAATAATCTCAAAGAAAATAAAATATCTAGGAGTCAGCCTAATCGAAGAGGTAAAGAAACTTTATAAATAACATTTAAAATTCTGAGGAAAGAGATAAAGCCATTAAAAAATTGTAACAACTTATTGACTGGTAATATTAATATTGTGAAATGACAATTTTCCTTAAAAATTATAGATTCAATGAAATCCCAATTAGACCAGCATCATTTGTTGAAGATGCTATCTTTTTTCCATTGTATGGTTATGGCGTCTTTGTCAAAAATCAAGTGTCCATAGGTGTTTGGTTTATTTCTGGGTCTTCAATTTTATTCCATTGATCAACCAGGCTATTTCCATGCCAGTACCATGCTGATTTTATTGCTGCCGCTCTATAGTACAGTTTGAAATCTGGGATGGAGATTACTCTAGAAAATCTTTCACTGTAAAGTCTTGTTTCAGTTTCAGCTATTCTGGGGTTTTCTTTCGTTTTTCTGTATAAAGGTGAGGATTGATTTTTCTAGGTCTGTAAAGAATTGTGTAGGTATTTTGATAGGGGGTGTATTGAATCTGTGCATTGCTTTTGGTAATATGGCCATTTTTACTATGTTGATCTTCCTGATCCACTAGCATGGGAGATCTTTCCATCTTCTGATATAATCTTCATTTGTTTCTTTAGAGATTTGAAATTTTTTTCATACAAGTCTTTCATTTTCTTGGTTACAATTACACCAAGATACTTTATATTATTTGTGGCTATTGTGAAGGGTGTATTTTACCTAATTTCTTTTTCAGCCTATTTTTATTTGTATACAGGAGGGCTACTGCCTTTTTTGAATCAATCTTGTATCCAGTCACTTTGCCGAAGGTGTTTATTAGCTATAAGAGTTCTCTAGTGGGATTTTTATGGGTCAAAATTCATATCTAATTCTTTATGGAAATAGAAAAAAAACCCCAAATTCATATAGAACCAGAAAAATTTCTGGATAGTCAAAATAATACTGTGCCCTCCCCCAAAAGATGAAGGGATCATGAGCCTACATCTCAAAATAAATCAGAGAGACATAGTATTAGAAACAGTATGGTACAGGCACAAAAACAGACATGTAGTTGAATAGAACAAAATTAAAGGCACAAACATGACTACATCTTACTTCAGCCATTTAATATTTGACAAAGATGCCAAAAAAACATAAGCTGTGGTGGGAGGAAGGGGGGCAGAAGGAAACATCTTTACCAAACAGTGGCGGGAAAACTAGATACTGACTAGTAGAAATATGAAATTAGACCTGTATCAATCACTGTGCATAAAAGTAACCAAAATGGATTAAAGACCTAAATGTGAAACCTGAAACACTAGAACTGCTAGGAAAACATAGGCAGTGCCCTACATGATATAAATAGGATTACCATGTGTGAGGAAAACAGTGGGGAATTGCCTAGATCAGAGTGGTCTGTGGCATGTCTATTGGGGATTGTCTTAACTGCTATTTGATGCAAGAGAGCCAGGCGAATATGGATATCACCACACCCTGGTAGGTGGTTCTGCACTGTAGAAGAAAGCTGGCTATGCATGAGCTTGCAGCAAGCCAGGGACCAGTGTTCCTCCATGCTTCTGCATTCAAGTACCTGATGTGAGTTCTTATCCTGACTTCCTTCAGTGATCGACTGTAACCTGGAAATATAAGATGAAAGAAACCCTGTCCTACTCCAAGTTGGTTTTGGTTATGTCTGGTTTTCCAGAGCCCTATTATGTGTCATTTTCTTTATCCCCAAGTTGTTTCTTATATAGAACTTAGCTTAAGCTGATGTGGTAATCTAGACTGGGTTTAATTTATTCTCTTTTGGTACTAATCACAGACTTGGGGGATAATTTCAAAATCTGCATTTTGCACCTTCCTGACAAAATTAGAACTACAGTTTGTGAACGGCACGGGGAAAGGAAATCTCTTCCAAATTAGATTCTCCTGCATGCTCCCATGTGGAAATTAGGCACTGTTTTGTCTTTTCAACTTTTTGAAAAATAAAGTTAATTTTAGATGTACAGAAAAAAATATAAAGATAGTACCAAGGGTTGATATATTCCCGACACCAGTTTCCTCTGTTCTAAATTCACATTTTGGTAAATTTGTCACATTTGACAAATGAATACATTAAATATTAGCCAAAGTTCAAAATCTGCCCAGGTTTTTTGTTTTGTTTTGTTTTAAACCTGTTTCTCATTTTCTGTTTCTGGGACCCATCTAAGATAGTACATTGAATTTCATCATTGTGCCTCAATGCTATGACAGTTTCTCAGACTTTCCTTGTTAGGTAGTTTTGTAGGATAGACTTCAATTGCAGTTTGGCTCGTGTATTTCTTATGATTGTCTTGGGTTCAGGGAGCAAGTTCATAGATGCAAAATGCTATTCAGATCAATCATACCATATTAAGTCATGCACCAGCAGTACCACATGCCTCAGTTATTTTGATTAACTATTTGAGGAACTGTCCATAAGTCTCTATATTGTAAGAATGCTTTGCTCTGCCCCATCACTTTTGGGAATTAGTCACTCAGTGTCCCACACTTATGAGTGAGGGGTTATGTTCTTTTTCCTTTCAGGTCTGTCATTTGGCTGCCAAGTGCTTCCGCATTAACCTTCTTTAATTTTAGGAAGAGTCTAGGGCCATCTAATATACTCTTCTTCAGCCTAGCTAATTTATAGTTAAAACTATGGTGTTTCTTGTCTACGAATTTGCATTTTATGATTAAATGTGATGCTTTATATGCATTAATATTTTATTTTATTTAAATTTTTTATTATTAATTTATTCTTGTTACATCTCAATGGTTATCCCATCCCTTGTGTCCTCCCATTCTTCCCTCCCTCCCCTTTTCCCCTTATTCCCCTCCCCTATGACTGTTCCTGAGGGGAATTACCTCCCCCTGTATATGCTCATAGGATATCAAGTCTCTTCTTGGTAACCTGCTATCCTTCCTCTGAGTGCCACCAGGTCTCCCCCTCCAGGGGACATGGTCAAATGTGAGGCACCAGAGTATGTGAGAAAGTCATATCCCACTCTCCACTCAAGTGTGGAGACTGTTCTGACCATTGGCTAGATCTGGGTAGGGGTTTAAAGTTTACCGCCTGTATTGTCCTTGGCTGGTGCCTTAGTTTGAGCGGGACTCCTGGGCCCAAATCTGCCTATCATAATGTTTTACTTGTAGGTTTCTAGGACCCTCTGGATCCTTCTACTTTGCCATTCTCCCATGCTTCTCTCATCTAGAGTCCCAATAGGATGTCCTCCCCTCTGTCCCAGTTTCCTGGTAAGTGAAGGCTTTCGTGGGACATGCCCTTTGGGCTAGTATGCAGATATAAGTGAGTATATACCATTTAAGTCTTTCTGCTTCAGGGTTAACTCACTCATTATGATAATTTCTAGCTCAATCCATTTATCCACAAATTTCGGGAATTCCTTGTTTTTAATAACTGAGTAGTATTCCATAGTGTATATGTACCACAGTTTCTTTATCCATTCTTCTACTGAGGGATACTTAGGCTGTTTCCATGATCTGGCTATTATGAATAAGGCTGCTATGAACATGATTGAACAAATTTTCTTGTTGTGTACTGGAGCATCTTCTGGGTATATTCCAAGGAGTGGAATAGCTGGGTCTTGAGGAAGCCCTATTCCCAGTTTTCTGAGATAGATTTCCAAAGTGGCACCACCAAACCAAATAACCCAATTGAGAAATGGGGCTTGGAACTAAACAGAGAATTATCAACAGAGGAATAGCAAATGGCTGAGAAACACTTAAAGAAATGTTCAACCTCCTTAGTCATCAGGGAAATGCAAATCAAAACAACTCTGAGATTCCATCTTACACCCATCAGAATGGCTAAGATCAAAAACTCAAGTGACACCACATGCTGGTGAGGATGTGGGGAGAGAGGAACACTCCTTCATTGCTGGTGGGAATGCAAACTAGTACAGCATTAATATTTTATAATGGAAATTCACTTTCCTTCCATTTGCTTGTGTGATTTGCTAGCTCTGTGTTGAGATTCATGATTTCCAGTTGCTTGGCCTTTGGAGACTGTGAGCCTTTTGTGTGGTCTTGTTACTTATCGCTTATGTGCCTGATTACTTTGCTCTGCCTTTGCTTCTCTATGTCATTATCCTCACTGGGAAGATTCTGTGTTTCCAGGAGATTTAAGTCTTTAGCTGAAGTTACCCATGTGTTCTTGATTTGCAGAAGATCAATAGATTGGCTTAGAAAGGAAGGGGAAGCAGTTGTCATTGATATGGTGATTAAAATGCACATTTCTGATTAGACTTGGATGTGTTGACTTAGATTTCTTGGCAGTGATGCCCAGGAATCAGCATTGCATTCAGTGCTCTCAGTGATTCTAATGTACTCCAAAGTGATAGGACCACACCATTAGCTAATGTCTGGAAAGAGAGTACAAATTACAAAAGCCTATCTGGTGTGCTATTTTGCAGAAAGCTTTCTCTGAGATCAAAGACTTCTTTTCTGTGCCAGAAGCTACGCCTAAAACCTGGGCCCAAGTGAGCTGTCAATATATTTTCTCTTTGATTACCTCCATCATTTACTTTCTTTAACTATATCTCAGTGGAGAAGGCTTACCCCATTGGATAGGGAGAAAAATCTCTGTGTTGAGCATTATGGAGGCTGTGAAGGCAGGGAGGTCAGATGGTTGGAGGCATTGTTTGAAGATGTTCTCCAAAGCTCTGATAACGAGGAGGGTGCTGAGGAGTCAGTGGTAGAGACATCAAGTATAGGGAAAGTCAAAGAGATAAAAGAAGGTGAGGTTAAGGGGAGACATAGTTATGGCTTAGCCTATAAACAAATTGCATGCTGCAAAAGGTTATTAAAAGACATTTTTAATATTATTAATATTACAAGGTAGAAGCATCATTAGGAAAGTGTTGTAAGTTAGGAAATGCAAGGAATTATTGAGAGTTTTGTTTAAAATATACACCAGGTAAATAATTAATAAGTATTTGCCCTGATGTAAAGGTTTTTGTTTTCTGATTAGGAAATTAAAGCCAGAAAAGTTTCATGCCCACAGGCTTTTGAGTAAAGGCTATAGAACTACTATATCCAATGTGCCAGTTGCTAATCATATAAATCTTTACTAATTAACACGAATTAAAGTTAAATATTTGAGAGTTAGATAATTTCTTAGATGGTACATTTCAAGTGTTTAAAAGCCTTATGTGGCTACTATTGAGGATGATATATAACAGAATGTTTCTCATGGGGCTGGAGAGATGGCTCAGTGGTTAAGAGTACTTCCTGCTCTTCCAGAGGACCTGAGTTTAGTTTCTATCACCCACATGTAATGGACCCCAACCGCCTGTAACTTCAGCTGGAGGGGATCTGACACCCTCTTCTGGCCTTTGTGTGTGAATACCCACATGCACATGGCACACACACACACACACACACACACACACACATACACACACACACACACAGAGGCATGTAGTAAATCTTAAAAAGATAACATTCCCAATATTGCAGAAGATTCTACTGAATGGATTTTGAACCTGTGTTTTTAATTCACTCTTCAATTATTATTGACACCCTCACCAAATTAAATACCAAAAAAAAAAAAAAAAAGCAAAAAACCCTGAAAAACTGATAATCAATAAATGGTGTAATGAACTGAGCAAATTTCTCAAAAGAGGAAACAGATGGCTAATGAATGTTTTAAAAGGTGTTCAACATCACTAAGCATCAAGGAAAGGCAATTTTTAGAAATTGAAAACAGATTCTTATCTCACGCAATACATCCTGACCACAGCTCCCTCCCTTCACTCCTCCTTGCTCCCTCCCAGTTCCCTTTGCCCCCACTTCCTTTCCTTCTCTGTTTCTCTTCAGAAAAGTGCAGGTGTGCAAGAGACAACAACCAAAACAGCAAAACAAGATACAATAAGACAAGGCAAAAGCCCTCATATCAAGGTGGTGACAGGCAACCCAAAGGGAGGAAAAGAGTCTCAAAAGCAGGCAAGAGTCAGAGTCACAGAGTTAGGAATCCCACAAAACCCACCAAGCTAACAGCTATGACATATATGCAGAGTAACTGGTGCACACCCTCCAAGGCCCTGTACTTGCTGCTTCATATGAACACTGCTTAATTGATTCAGTGGGCCATATTCTCCTAGAGTCTTCCATGCCCTCTGATGCTTACAATAAGGAAAGTCAAATTAAAATAATAATGAAATTCTATCTTACCTAAGTTAGATTGGTTATTAGCCAAAACACCACCACCACCACCACCTGCAGCAGCAGCAGCAGCAGCAGCAGCAAATTCTGACAAGGACCTATGGAAAGTTCTTTTTAAAACCCCTTACTCCTCTCTCCTCACAAGGACAATACAGGGGGTAAACTTTAAACCCCTACCCAGATCTAGCCAATGGTCAGAACATTCTCCACAGTTGAATGGAGAGTGGGAAATGACTTTCTCATGTACTCTGGTGCCTCACATTTGACCATGTCCCCTGGAGGGGGAGACCTGGTGGCACTCAGAGGAAGAACAGCAGGTTACCAAGAAGAGACTTGATACCCTATGAGCATATACAGGGGGAGGTAATTCCTCTCAGGAACAGTCATAGGGGAGGGGAATAAGGGGAAAAGGGGAGGGAGGGAAGAATGGGAGGATACAAGGGATGGGATAATCATTGATATGTAGATAAATTAATAAAAAAAATAAAACCCTTGACTCACTCCTGCAGGGAGTGTAAAACAGTGTAGCCACTCTGAAAATCAGTATGTGGATTCCTGAAAATTACAACCACTGTCTGACCCAGTCATAACACTCTTGTACATACAGCCAAAGGGTTTTATATTCTACCCCAGAGATACTTCCTCAGCAATTTTTATTTCCTACTCCATTCACAATAGCTAGGGGGTGGAATCAGCTTGGAAACACATTAACAGGTGAATAAAGAGAAAGTATGCAAGTGCACAGTGGAATTTTATTCATCTATAAGGAAACATGAAAATTGAGAAAGGCATATGCATTTTGGAATTATTATATTAACTGACATAACTGAGACTCAAAAAGTAAATACTTCATGCGCTCTAACATTTAATTTTTATGTGTGTGTTTCTTTACAGTGGATATGGATTATAGACTATCGTATTAATTTCTTTTCTGTAATTGTGATAAAATATTATGATGCAAGCAACTTATAGGAGAAAGAGTTTATTTTGTCTTATACTTCCAAACAGCTAAGCATCTGTTATGGCAAGGAGGCATGGCAGCAAACAGCAGGCATAGTTGAAAGGGCAGGAAGGTAAGAGATCTCATCTTTAATCACAATCCCTCTTGGCAAGTTTGCAGCTTAAGGAGGCACAGTCATGGTTCCGTATCTGGTTCCTTTTCAGGTTTCTCCAAGAGGATCCTTAGCTTAGTTTTTCCCCTTCAAATTGGCTACAAAAATGTGTACTCATCAGATGAATGTCTCTTTATTCTGGGCACAATATTGCTAAATCAAGGACACTAATTATATTGCTCCGTGATACAGGGGCTAGGATGTTAAACTTCCAAGACATTGATTTCCCATGAAGATGGAGAGTCTTGCTTCTTTTAGGAAACGTGAGCTATTAAGATAATGGTCTTACATTTTCTGTTTCCTATACACATCAGCACTTAGCCAAAATGTTTACCAAGTATTTATTTTTTGTATATATGTGTGCATGAATGTGTGTAGATGCATGTTTACACATATGTATATGTGTGTGCCTTCACACACATATGCACAGGCATCAGGTATCTTTATTTATTGCTCTCTACTTTATACATTGAGAAAGAGTCTCTTTCAGCAAGTTTCCTAGGAAGCATTATCTTTTCCATTCATTGTGATTATGGTCATGTCTTGGCTTACTTTGGCTGAGTGCTAGACTGTTGTTGGATGTTTGCCAAACACTGATTTGTTTGGTGACAATGAACCATGCTCATATGAAAACTGGTTTGTCTTTGTTTTTGTCTTAGCCTGTTTCTGGTTTTCTGTCATGGTTCTGGTTTTGCATATGGGAGATTTATTGAGACCGTACATAAGTGTCCCCAAATTCAGGACCAAGGCAGGCTGGGGATTTTACATTTTGTTTAATGCCTAAAACTAGATTTTTCTTTTCTTTTTTTTTAACTAGATTTTTCTTAGTAAGCTATTGTTTAAAAATGTTTAGACAAATGCTTCTTTGTAGTTGTTTTGACCGATACATGTGGTTTCCTTTCCAGTGATTTCAGTTACTGACATTCAGCTGTATCCCAGAAGCATTGAATAGAAAAATCCCAGAAAGAAATAATTTGTAACTTTTGTATTTGAGACAGTGTCTCATCATGCAGTCATGGAAGCTGCTAGGTAGAACTCACAGAGCTCTGCCTGCCTCTGCTTCCTCAGTGCAGGGCTTACCAGTGCGGACCTCTGCACCTGGCTTTCTTACCTGTCTTCTGGGGTTGGAACTCAGGTTTCTATATGTGTAAGTGAAGGGCTGTGCTGACTGAATCATCCCTCCAGACCTGCAACATACGCTTGTCAGGGTGCTACTAGATTAGTGTTGTTGTTAATCTCTTATCATGACTAATTTGTAAACTAAACTTTTAAAAAGACTTATTGGATTTTACATGCATGTATGTCTGTGCACCACAAGCATGGCTAGTGCCTGTAGAGGCCAGAAGAGGGCGTTGGATCCATGAAACTGGAATTGTAGATGGTTTTGAGCTTCTCTGTACATACTGAGAACTAAACCCAGTTCCTCTGGAAGAGCAGCCAGAGCACCTAACTACTGAGCCATCTCTTCAGCTCTTATAAATCAAATTTTACCCACAGGTAGCTAGGCATATAATTGCACACCTATAATTTCAGTGCTTTAGAGGCTGAGACGTCAGAAACCTGAGCCCAGCTTTGAATCCATAGTGATACTGCTTTTTTAACCAAGCAGCTAACTGCTCTTCACCATAGGGTTATATATGTAGAAGTGGAAGACACAGTTTAGTTAGCGTTTGGCAGTTTCAGGCATCAGGACATCACCTTTGCAACTACAACCATGAATATAGGGAGTTATTCTCCATTCAGAGATCCAGCATGAAGTATTTTTAAATATTTATTTTTGTTGTTGTTGTTGCTGTTTTGTACTTGAGAACTTCAAGGGACAAATTGCCTTACTTGACTCTAAACTATTTATTTGATTTTGGTAGCTGGTAGATTCAGGTGAAGAATTATATTCTTATTGCTTGCTGATTCTGTTAGTCAGCTTTGCATTACTGCAGTGAAATATTGAGGCAATTAACTTATAAGGAGAAAAGGTTTATTTATGTCATAGTTCTGGAGGTTTCTGTCCAAGATTAGATGATCTCATTACCTCAGGTCTCTCTCTGGTGAGGGTGCCAGATGGCAAGTGTGGGAGCATGTGCCAGTGCAAACTGCTCACAGCATGAGCTACAAAGCAGACTGACAAAACAGGGGCTACTGTCTCCACCTAGGGAATGACCAAAGGGGCTCTGATAAATTCTCACTTCTGAAGGCCCACAGCACCTCCCAGGACTAACACCTTGGAAACAAGCCTTTGGTGTGTTCCTTTGGGTGACAATAGGCATATGCAAACCATAGTACTGACCGAAAGGGGCAACCCTAACAGTGAGCTGAGCGGTACTAGGGACATAGGATGCTCTTTGGTCTATTGAAGATATTTCTCTACTGGTCCAGATGGTAGGACGTGGAACTCTGTCATCTGGGCTATGCCTGTGTTATAAGAGCAAGACCCTGTATTGACAAAACAAAACACAAAAACATGGAGCATGGGGAAGGGAAGTGGAGCATGGAAATGGTTAAGACCAAAGGATAATGAAACATAGGTGTGAAAATGCCATGTTGGAACGCAATACTTGAATACTCATCTAAAATGATTCTGCATTATACAGTTTATGTCTCTTACTGCCTGATCTATCGGTTTCCCCAAAGCCAGTATTATTTTATGGGTATGGGTATTTTGCCTGCATGTTTGTATGTGTACCACATGTGTTTAGTATATTTTGAGGTTAGAAGAGGGTATCAGATGCCCAGAGACTGGAGTTATGGGGGGAAAGCCATGATGTAGGTACTAGGAACCAAACCATCTCTCCATACCCAAACTTTTTAAAAATCCTAAAAATGGGATGAAAATAATATTTTTATTCTTCTGATAGATATTTGTCAGTTAGTGCTGCTGTAACAACACCCCAAACTGAGTGGCCTAGATGAAAGGACATAATTGCTTCTCAGTTATAGTCTATATGTCAGAGATGGAGGTACCTGGATGGCTGGTTTCGGGTACGGTCTCTCTATTTGGTTGCACGTGGCTACCTTCTTCATTGTGTTGTGGCATGCTCTGTGTGTATCCTTGGTTCTTCTTCTCTTCATTGGGAGTTATTTGTCCTATTAAAGAATTTTATTTAAACGTAGTTACTTTCTTAAAAGTCTTTTCTCAAAGAAGCAATGTTAGGGATTAAGATATCTATCTGATAATGAGATTAGGAGAACAATCAATAGTATCATCTTACATAAAGTATCATTTTTTGACTCATAGGTTAAAGAACATTTCATACCTAATGCATATCATTAATATCTCATTCACCAATTTCTCTTTTTGCTTTGTTTAGTTTATATAATATAAATTAGAGTAAGTTATTCAAGTGGCATTAAAATATTAGTAAAATTTTATAAACATTATGAAATTATATCCACAAAAATATAGAGATTGAACAAATTTCTTAGGTATTTGCTTATTTATACAGATATAGTATAGATTTTATACTTTTGAAATACTAATTTTAATAAAGTTTGATACTGAAATTTCAAAAAAAGATATTTGTCCATCTGTGTGTCTGTCTGTGTGCCTGTCTGTCTACCTATCTTCTAATACACAGGGCACAATTCAGTCCATAATAGTTATTCTTGAGCATTGAATGAGGTAATATCTATGAAGCATTCACTCCTGGGTCTGACACACAATTAGCTCTTGTTAAATAAAGTGATTTACTTAATTGAGTGCTTGCTATATGTCAATCATTTGTTTAAGGTATTGAGTGGTACAATAGTGAAAAAACATCAAATTTTTACTGTAGTAGCTTTAGTGCTGCCAGTAGAGAAAATGCTAACTAATCAATCCAAAGACTGCAGCCAAGTAAGAGGCCTTATCACATTGGACCAATAAGACTACAAGCTGTGCTTCTCTAGAGGACATATAGAGGGCTGGGAGGAGAGGGCTTAGCAGGTTTATAATTAATTTAATAATTCCTAAGCCAGATTCTGTATTTCCTGAATATAGATACTGGATTTTATTTCAGGAAGTTGTCATTAGCTCTTTTATAACGAATGCCATGAGAATTAAATCATTCTGTATATTACACGTCATATTACAGTATGGCCAGAAATGACGACTATCGTGTTCCTTTTCTCCGCGTATACATTTCTTTTTTGGTTAGTTTATTTATTTTTATACCTCTCAATTTAAAGTGGTGGATTCCTATAAATTCAAGCTGCTCAACATTTTCCAATTCCAAAGTCAAGCGTAGAAAACCCCACTAGAAAAAAAATTCATCCTGTCTGAATAAATAATCAACTGCTTTCAAAAATCAATCTTTTTATGCATGCTTATTGTACTAACATATGTCGGATTTAAAGTTAATCTCAGAAAGACATAAAACACAATCCTTGCCTTAACTAAGATGTAAGGCAGAAACACAATCTCAAATATTTTACAAAGAAGAACCATGAGATATATAGTTTTTAAGTAGAAAGATTGACCTCCTTTCCCATGGACGTCATGGGAAGGCTCCCTAGAAGATCCACTATAAGATACTTTAAAAAGTACTATAAATATGAATATTTCAATGTTAGCTGTCAGGGCATTTTGATGAACTGAAGTACTTAGTCACTGCTACAATATTATATGTTTTTTTTTTTTTTTTGTGAGGAGGGTATATTTTTAGGTCTCAGAAAGTATTTTAGTCTCTTTTCTGTTGCTATAACAGAATCCCTGAGAACAAATAATACCTAACAGAAATGTATTTGGCTTATGATCTGGAGGCTGAGAACTTCAAGGGCAGGATAATGGTTGTATTGCATCATCTCATGGTAGAAGTAAGAAGACTGAATATGTGCAAAAGAGATAGAAGGCGAGGGAGAGAGGGGGAGGGAGGGAGAGGAGGAGGGGGAGGAAGATGAGGAGGGAGAGGGAGAAGGAGAAGGGAGAGGGGGAGGGGGAGGGGGAGAGAGAGGAAGAACAGGTCCACTTTCATAAGTAACTCACTCCCAAGATAACCTAAGATTTTGTAGTCAGTTTAATTGATGACTTAATTCATTATGGCACAGCCCTGATGACCCAACCCCCTCTTGAAGGCCACCTGATCCTACTGCTTATTACTGTCACACTGGCAGCTGAAGTCCACAAATCACAGCAGAGACAAACCAGACATTGTCTTCATTATTTATTTACAAGAGGTCCTTGCTTATTTTTAAAGCATTTTTAGCCATCAAAGATGGCCTTTCCATCAAAGGAGAAGGCCAGATGAATGGCTGTTCTTGGTACCTTTCCTTTCAACCCCTCCATTGTGCTTCCCTCACAGAGGACAGTATGACTAAGCACCAAGGAGAAGGATTTGTGTAAGAACTGTGGTAGAGGAAGGACAACAGCCCCTCCTCTTCATTCCAATGCAGCTTACTGTTGCTGTTGTTGTTGTTTTTTAATAGTATCTTATTAATTTATTCATATTACATCTAAATTGTTAGCCCATCCCTGTATCCTCCCATTCCTCCCTGTTGTTAAGGCCCTTGCCTCTGCGGATCCGGAGCAGGTGATCCTGTAGCTACGAGAACTGTGTAATGCTCTTATTGTCACTTCTCCCTCCTGGGCTCTGAGAATACTCCTCAGTTGATTACCTTGCCCTTCCTTGCCGAGCTTGGATAGGATCTTATTCTCTCTCTTAGCACATTGCTTTGCATGACCATTAGTAATCAATCAGGAACTGTCAAATGAGTTGACATGGTTTGGCTTTTCTTGTTCTAGAAATTTGAGAAAAGTGTTAACCATGTATTTGATCCCATGATTTTATGTGAGGGTGGAGAGCAGACAGGCTTTACAACAGGCCTTACTCAAGAGTGGATCTACTGGGTGGTGTGTCCCAATGAAGTCAAAGAATAGATGAAGTGTCATGCCTGTTGACTTAAAGAAAGTGCAAAGGATATGAGGAACAATTAGTAAAGTCAAGGAACTTGCATGTAGAAAAGTTAAATTGCTTTGGGTTCTCAGGCACAAATACGTATTGAGAGACTTTGTATGTGGTTATCCAACTTGATTGCTTCCCTGTTATGTTCACATATTTCTAATATTGCTAAGTTCTATTTGACCTTGTGATTCTCAGGTCCCACAGGACACTGTCCTTTGTCATCATGTCTATCTCATTTGAGGATTCTCCCTAAATCTATTCGGTCTGTATCTTATGCACTTCATGGTATACCATCCTGTGCTGTTGGAAATGGTTTTCATTTCCAAAAAGAATCCTTTCTTTTTTTGAGGCAATGGAATAATTCCTTTCTGGAGAAGTCCCACTGTTGATTTGCGCTAATGAAAACTAGACTTTTAATGCTAAGAAGAAGACATTGAAAGACACAGATATGCTATTTTGGTTACCTAAGAAAGGATTTTCCCAGTGGTGTGCTGAGGAGAACTGTTAATATAAGGGAGAAAAAAGAAAAGATTAGGAAAAAACTCGAGGCAGGTGGATAATAATATTATTAGACTTCAAAAGACAGAATTAGCAATTGCTCCATTTATTGGACACTCATTATGTGATAGGCTCTCTGTGGAAAGTCTTTTACATGCATTGTTGCCTTAAATTTCCTAAAGAAGTTTAGGAAGGAGAAATGATTTCATTTTCAATGTTTAAGATGAGAAAATAGAGGCTCAGGGACTTCAGATAATTTGTGCAAAACTTGCAATGAATAAAAGAGTAATATCAAAATCAAACAGAGGTCTGTGTAGAACTAGTACTATGAAGAGATTTTCTTTTAAGTTTTAGGACCTCCCTAAGATTTTACTATCTATATATCCATTTATAATCTCAAAGAGGAAGATAGTAGAGATAACATTTTCCAAATATACTTTCAGAAAATATATTTACCCCTCAAATTGTCTTAAAAGACTACTGTTCTAAGAAATATGTCTTGGTATAAGAAGAAATCAGGTTCTTAAAAAATGATAATAAAGCTTTATCTTTATTAACAAGCTTTTATCGCCATTGTGCCATTTAATTCTCATAAGTTTAGCACAAGGTGCATTAGGTATTATAGTTATTTCATAAGGGGGAAATTTATAGTGTTCAAAGTTAAATCACTTTCTTAAACCTCACATTAAATCATGGAAAAAAAAGAGAATGAAATATAGTAGATTAAGAAAGACATAAGACGGATTTCCATCGATTTTACTGCTGGTTATGAGAATGTGGTAAAGATTGTTTTTTGATAGCAATAACCAGCCTTAAGTGTCCTAAAATGAACCTGGGTATAGATGTCCAGTATTTTCATTTTTTGAGAGTTCTGTCATGATGTTTAAGGGTGTTCATATTAGAGAAGGGAAGGAGCCATTAGCAGCTTGGAAATGTGCAGTAGAACTTTCAGTTAACAGGGTTAGAAGGACTAGACAGATTATTCCTACAAACAAGTAGAGAAAAGATAAGGTCAACTCAACATAAAAATAGAGAAACTTATATACAATATACTGTTGCAAGGAAGGCATAGAATAATATGTTTTATTTATGATATTAGTTGGTAATGAGCTAAATATATTCATTAAAACAACAGGCACTGTCAGGCAGTGCTTTGATAAAACCCAAACCCAAACCAAACAAACAAACAAACAAACAAACAAACAAACAAAAAAACCCAAACCCTTGAACAGACTAGGTTAAAAATGCACACTCAGGGGAAGGAAGGTAAATTGTGACTAGGATGTAATATAAGAGAAAATTATAAATTTTTTTTTAAAAATTAAAAAAGAAAACACACACTCATCAAGTAAAATAGTGTAAAAAATTGAAAGCCAAAAGGAAAAATGAAATTTATATAAATATATTTTGTAGAATTTGACATTTAAAGCAGTAAATGGTTAAGAATTCATACCACCTTAATAAAGGGCATTATTTACCAAAAAATATAGTTACTACAAACTTATATGTCATTGAATATTTGAAACAAAAATACTGGAAAGGCAGAGAAGATGTTAGGATAGTTCAGCACAGTTCTTTTACAACTGTACTTTTGGGGGCTGGAGAGAGGTGTCAGTGGTTATGTAGCCAAAGAGCAAGGTTCCATTCCCAGTACACATACAGTGAACAATCATTTTGACTCCAGTCCCAGGAAATCTGACATTCTCCTGTGTCATCAGCAAATAGTACACATACATGGCACACAGACACATATGCAGACAAAACACCTGTATACAAAAACAAATGAAAATATATTTTTCATCACGTATATGGTAAATGATATAGAGACCTAAAAAGTAGCAAACTCTTTAATATATTTATATAATAGTTAAACTGTAAAATAATGAGGGTATAGTTTTACCATCATATTTTTGAAATACTTACAAAATGTAATATGACATATATTTGACTATAAATACAGAAATCTCATAGGAATGGAAAATCATTCTAGGCACAGGTATGAGATTTTTAACAAAAAATAAAGTTTGACTAAAACATAACTCCTTGAAAATTAAGAAATATACTTGTAGCTATTTTTGTAATAAAAATTTAAAAGTCAAATTAACATCTATAAGTAGAA
The DNA here is from genome assembly GCF_903995435.1 of Acomys russatus. Classification (NCBI taxonomy): domain Eukaryota; kingdom Metazoa; phylum Chordata; class Mammalia; order Rodentia; family Muridae; genus Acomys; species Acomys russatus. Next base: position 36,883,815 of record NC_067149.1, read on the forward strand.
TAAATAAATATCTACACATACTTTACATAAATTCACACATGTGGTTTACAATAAAGTACTTAATCAGAGAATAAATTGTAGTTTTAAGTGCCTTCATTATTTTAGAAGTGAAAACTAACTGCTGAGCTTTTTAAAGACTTATTTTTATTTTATTTTACTTTACTTTTATGTGTATGGCTATTTTGCCTGCCATGTTTATCTATTTACCATGTGCCTGCAGTGCATGCAGAAGCCAGAAGAGGGCAATGGATCCCTGATCTGAAGTTGAAGATGGTTGTGAGCTGTTAGGTAGGTGCTGGGAATTGATCCTGAGTTCACTGGAAGAGCAGCCAATACTCTTAGCCACCACCAAACCATCTCTCCAGCTCATGTGATCTTTTTGTAAAACAATGAAGTGCTAAAATATTTATAAGCTAAATGGACGTTTTAAAAAAGAGTGAACAAAAATTAGTGGTAGAAAAGAAAACATAAATTTAAAAAATAAAAGCAAAAGACAAAACAACAATAAAAACAAAACAATTGATACATTCAGAAAGTGAGATATTTTACAAATGATTCTGGAAGGTGGGGTTTAGAACAGGGCTTGAGGACCATAGATTATGAAATTACTTTTGTTCCAAGAATACAATGATGATTCAGCATTTGCAAATAAATAAAGGTTATAGAGTACATAGACTCAAAAGTAAAAGTCACATGATCACTTTAGTAGATACAGAACATAACTGATAGAAAACTAAGGATATACTTTAATACAATAGAGGCTATGCAAGAAACATGAAGCCAACATTATAAGACTTTATAGGGGACCAGGGGCTGTCTACTCTTTATTCATTCTTAATATAGTGCTTGGCTACTTTGCCAGAGCAATAAAGAAGAGAAATATAAACAATGGATGAAATACAGGGCATGAGGACATCAAATTATCCTTATCTGCAGATGAGATGATTCTGTAGTGAGGTAAGCCCACCACATGAACACTCTTAAAGCCAGCTGCCAGCATCATAGGGAACTTGTCCAAATCATGCAGCCCTGAGCCTCACAGGCCACAAAGAGGGTGGCCTGGAGTAGCTGACACTCATACCAGGTCAGCTGGTGGGTGTAAAAGACAGTTTTGGGGAGACTAAGGAGATTCTGAGTTTTTCTTTTTTTTTTTAAAGAGAATGTTAGGTTCTGAGTATTCCAATTATATAGACCATTGGTTGAAAAGAGGCATAAGCCATGGAAGAGACAGAGGTAGAACCTTTGGGTCTTGGGCCCTCTGGGGCTACTCCCCTTAGAGGGAAGATGGAGGCTTTGTTTACCTCAGGGAATTTGCTCCCAGAGTGTGTGTAGCCAGAGGCACTCTGAATGTGTGAAGAGAAAAGAGGGCCTGAGGTAGAAGAGCCTATCCCCAGCGCTGCCTGGGGATCTGTTTCCCCCTCTCCAGGCATGAGCAGGGGACACATAAGGGCATATGGAGGGGAAAAGTAAAATTCCTCCAGCAAGTCTGAGAGAACAAGGGGAGCTTTGGATTTCTCTCTGCAACCTGGCTGAAGCAAGAGGATTTGGGTCCCCCAAAAGAGAGCACATACCTTAAGCCAGGGTGGATGAGTCTTGAACCAGAGAAAGCTGTTGCTCAATGTAAGGAAATTGGTTAGGGTCGCTAGGGTTCAGATGGCCTGAACTGTCTGTGGGTCCACTAGGCCACTGGACCCCAAAAGAGGCCCAATCAGTTTCACAGAAGGTCTGTAGTTTTCTAGTTAAGAGACAGACAAAGTCATCTTCATCTGAGAAAACCCTCCTTCAAGTTTCAACATGCACTTTTATGGTGCCTTGAGGCTGTTCACTCCCCGCCCCATTTTAGATCTGTTTTCCCACCACACACAGTCTTCAACCAGAGAGTCCAGTGATGTCTCCTGTGGGTCCCAGACACTGTAATTAGGTGTGCATCAAGTCTTTCCTAACTGTTACATTCAGAAGAAGGCACCACTAACAGACTTATCACAGGAGATAGTGGATCAGGTGACTTCCATAATTTCTCATTTTAGGGCAGATATATCAGAAACCTCTGAGGCATTAGGGTTAGAGGTGAAAGAAGTTTGTGAGGCCTTAGGATGTCTCATGGTGTGCAACATGTAAAACTGTCTGTCTTCTGTGCTATTGCTGTGGAGGGGAATCCAACACCCTCGGTGCCATGTCATCTCAGTCTCCAGGAATTTCACTTGGGCCTCCATAATATTGTGAGGAGAATACCACATAGATGCTCTTAAAACCAAAAAGAAAGCTTTTATTGCTAGCTGGCAGCTGCAAGAGAACTTGCCCAAATTATACAGCTTTGATCCTTGCATCCCTTTGTCTTTTCTGCATAAAATAAAATAAAATAAAATAAAAAGTAAAAAAAAATCACCATATCTTGGTTGTCACGCTTCAGTTACCAGGAATCAGAATCACAGAAGAAAAACAACAACAACAACAACAACAAAAAACGAAAACAACAACAAAACAAAAACAAAAAAACCAAGCAACCAAACAAGCTTAGAACATTTAAGGACTTTCCTGGAACTAAGGACTAGGTCTTTGATGGATTGGATCTTTGTACCATTTTGGCAGGTGCTGGGACCTGTGTTCTGCATTTTAAGGTCAGAATGGTGCTTCTAACATGGTATCAGTTGTGCTAAGGCCTCCAGGCCTGTTATGGTTCTTTACTTAATATCTCATGAAGTCTGACTCAGAAAACGCTAAGGTCTGACAAACACTTGCAGCAAAGACAGCTGGATAGAAGATCAACATATGAAATCAGTAGCCTTTCTACTAACCTTTCTATTAAATTTGCTGAACAAGAATTCATATAAGCAATACGATGCACAGTAACTACCAAAATACCTAGGAATAAATTTAAAGAGGGAAGTGAAAGCGGCCCACAGTGCAAACCACAAAACCCTGATGAAAGTAATTGAAGTAGACACAAAAAAGATGGAAAGAATTTCTGTGTTCATGGATTGGAAGAATTAATCTCATTAAAGCGGCTGTACTGCCCTAAGCCATTTGCAGGCGAATATAATCCCCATCGAATTACCAACAGCTTAATCACATTCTTCACAGACCCAGAAAGAACAATTGTAAAGTTCCTGCGGAAGCACAAAAGATAGCCAAAGCAACTGAAGGGAAAGAGCAAAAGCTAAAAGAATCAAAGTTCTTGGTTTCAAGTAACGTACTCCAGAGGCCCTTGGAAACCGTACATAGTATCATTTACATACAGAAAGACAGACAGACCAGTGGGCTAGATCGGAAGACTGAGATATGAACTCTGCCATCCTGAGCCAAACTATTCTCGATAAAGAAGCAAAGAATATTTGTTGCCGAAGCTTTTCAAATAAGAGTGCTGAGAAAACTAGCAGTCACATGCAGAAGACAAAACAGACTTTTCTGTAATCTTAGAAGAATCATCTCAAGGCGTACCAAGACTGAATGACTAAGGTTAAGACCTGAAATACTGGTAGAAAACCTGAGGACAGTAAAATATTCATATAGGCCTCAGTTTCCTGACTAGGACTTCCAAGGCACAAACAATTTTAAAAAATGAAGATTATGTTCAACCAAACTGAGAAGTTTCTGTCCAACAGAAGATGCAGCAGAGGAAAGAGATGACCTATAGGGTGGGAAAACGCATCTTCCCCTCCCATCTAACAGAAGGATAATATCCAACATATACAATGACTCAAAAACAATTTAACCACACTCACACTCAGGCAACACAGTTATACTCACACACAGAGACATCCACGCATCCGTACAGTCACACACTCTCACCCCACACTAAACACACTAACACACTCAGACATACACTTTCACAGACACAAAAACACTCTCTCATATATACTCCCTTTACACTCACACACTCTCAGATTGACGCACATTTGCAATGTGGTCATACATGCTCACATAACTCTCGCAGACACCATGTTCATGCACACACTAGTCTCTTGCATATACACTCAAACCTTCTCACACGCACACGTCTTCACGCTCACAGACACTCACACACTGATGTGGTAATGTGCACATGCACAATCACACTCATAACTTGCACATGTACATTCACTCAGTCTCACTTAGGAACACTGAAGCTAAAATGTCTAGGCTGGAAGATAAAAACAACATATATACCTCCTCCTAGGTCTCAACTGTAAACTCAGGTACAGTTCTACCAACTTTCACTCTGGGAAAGCAATGACTTTATGAGACTTGCTAAATAGAGCAGTGAGTGAGGGGTTATGAGGAGGGACATGGGTTGCTGAGAAGCAGTCACATTGAAAAGTCTGCGTCTTGCATGCCTGGATAATGACTCCCTCATGGTTGTTTTAGGTCCTCCCCAACGCCCCTTAACCTTTCTCCTCCTACGTAGTTGAGCACCTTTCTGAGGCTTTGTGCCATTGGGAGACTAGATTCTTGAGTGAGAGTTCCATGACCCTCCCTAGCACTCGTTTTATACAGATCAACAAGTCTGTCTGTGATGATCTTACAGCCAGCTGTTTGGCTTACAGTCTTGTGTCACCAACACACACTCACAACAGTATACGGTTGTAGCCATTTAGGTATAAAGAGATGAATGCTGATTTTATCTATGGATTGAGTGCACCTTTCCAGATGTATGCTAAAATTGATTTGGTGTTGTGACAGTAAAGGTATGGAACACTTGAGAGGAGACTAGGCCACGAGAGCTCCTCCATTGTGAGTAGATGAATGCAGATATTGTAGGAAAGTCAGCTATTGTGGCTGTTAAGCTCCTTTTCCTGTTGTGCTCTTTTTCTGTGTTCATTTCCCCTTCCCCTATGGGGTGAGACAGCATGAAGCTTCTTGCAGGGCACTGGTGCAGCATTCCCAGAACCACTGGCAAATAAATTGATATATTTTATAAATCACCTAACTAGTTTGCTTTGTGTTGAAGTGATTAAACGCTGTGACCAAAAGCAACTAGAGGAAGAAAAAAGATTATTTCATCTTACAACTTCCAGGTCACAATTCATCATTGAGGAAAGTCGGGACAGGAACTCAAGCAGGAGCCATGCATGATGCAATACTTACTGATTATATGCTTAGTCAGCTATCTTTACAGCTAGCTCAGCAGCAGCACCCACAGTGGGCTGGGCCTGCCTACAGCAATCAATAATTTAGAAAATGCCTCACAGACATGGCTACAAGCCAACCTGATAGAGTCAATCCTCCATTTGAGACTCTCTGTGATAACTAAGCTGTGTCGAATTGACAGCTGAAACTGACTAGGAGACTAGTGTAAGGTACCCAGTTGGTGGCAGCGGACAAAGGATTAAGGACACTGGAAAGAGAATGAAGCACCTGGACTGGTGGAAGAGGCAGTGACAAAACTCTAACTAGCAGAGGATGGGCTGCGGCAGAGCTGAGAGCGGGGGATTTGAATCAGACCCATCAGCGTTGAAGTCTCGATTCTCCTAAAGAAAAATTGTGAGGTATTGGGCAAGCCAATTAACTTGATGTTGTGGAACCTTGGCTTGTCACCAAAATAATGATAATAGTCGCCACCTTGAGGTTTGATGTCGAAGGCTTGAGACCGGATGGATGTAAAGTTCCGCGGAAGTAGTAAGCACTCAAAGGAAGCCGGTGAGAACGCACAGGGAGACCAGAAGGAGGCCAGCCTCAATTGGGGAGTTGCCTTGAACAGTGGAAGAGCAGCACAAAGGATTAGTAGAAACAATACAGTTTGGTGTGGATGGAGTCTTTCAGAGATCAGCCTAATTTAAATCTGATTTCAGGGCTACGTACACTTTCTAAAGCAGAGGGGAGCCTTCTAGCCACCAGCCTACACTTTACAGCACCGCTGGGCACCTGTGCAGGCCATTTATAGTTTTTACGAGTCTTGATAGATTTGGAACGCTTTGGCTTGCACTTGAATACAAAATGCACCCCCTCCAAAGAAGCGCTGTGAAATACGACCGGGGAAATTCCTGATATTGTTTATACTGCGGCGGGGATGTGGAACATGACGAATGAGAGTAATAGCTGGTATCCAATATTAGATCATGATGACAAGGAAATTCATTGTGGGGAGCTTTCCTATAAAGAACGGATAGTACTATCAATCCATTCTCACAGTCAGAAAGTTACTTTTTGAGAAATTATCCTTTCCACTTCTCCTTTGCCTTTTCATGGTGCTGTGATTTGATTTAACGTCTTCCTCTCGATGCCTGCTTTTGCAGAGTGCCTTTCACGTTTCTAATGCTGTGACACTCATTGATGATCATTAATTCTGAGTGCTGGGGCCTGCTGCAGTTTTTATTAGGCATTGTGATAGATTTTGTATTTGTGTTTGTGTGTGTGTGTGTGTTTTGATGGTGTTGTTGGCCTATGAAATAAGCATGTGTTTCACAGTGGCTTTTGGCTATGGGCTTTCGCCAGTGCAATAGAAGAGCTTTAAAATGGACTCTATCTAGCTTTGACCTCCTCTGTCCCATTTATTTGTAGGGTTTCCATGGCATTGGAATTGGGATAAACATGATCTGGTGGGCAGCTATGATCTTTTTCCTTTTCTTTGCTTTTCATAACTTGTCCTTGCTTTTTGATTGGAGACTAAGGCTCTTCACTAGTCTGTGATTTTATTGTAATATTACTCTTGATCCCTGAGCCCCGCCTTTGGAGGGTATCCTTTTTATTTTATCTTTAATAGGCTCTTCCCCAGTCACAGAGATTGCTTTATAGATTAGTGTTTTCACTCATCGACTCAAAAGTATTTACAGAAAATCTACTGCGTGTTAGGTACAGCTTTTATTGTGGATATGATAGTGAGAAAATAGACTCTTTGTGCTTATAGAATTTACTTTCTGGTTCTGGAGAGCAATCAAAAAGTGAGTGAACAGAAATAAGATGTCAGGCAATGACAGCTGCATTTTTTACCATATGAGTCTGTTGTCTATCTAAGGAGTGACCAGTGTCCTTTCTTATCCAGTTAACAGTGGGTTTGCCCATAATAGTTGTTGACTACTAGGGCATGGTAAGATGTAACAGTACACAGAACTTGTAATGTTTTTCTTTGGTTTCTGTCTGTCTGCCTTTCTTTTAAGAAACTTTTTATTGATTCTTTGTAAATTTCACATCATGAGCCCCAATCCCACTCATCTCCCCATCACCTCATATCCATCCTCTGCCCTTGCAACTTCCCCTCCAAAAGAACAAACAAACAAACAAACAAACAAGCAAACACCTCATCATGGAAGCTGCAGTGTTTCACACAGTATACCCTTTTGTCCACATGCCTTTACTTGCAAATGTTCATTGCAATGCGTCACTGGTGCAGTTTGAAGCATATGGCTTCTGGTACACTATCACTTCTACACCCTCAATGGGAGAAAATAAATAACTCCACATCAGCAAAATCAAAATAAGGGAAACGTGCACATGCACACATGCGTGCACATGTGCACACACGTGTGCGCGCGCGCACGCACACACACACACACACACACACACACACACACACACACACATGGCCACCACCAACATCAAAATAACAGGAATTAACAATTATTGGCCATTAATGTCTTTTATCATCAATGGATTCAATTCTCCAATAAAAAGACACAGGCTAACAGAATGGATGTGAAAATAGGATCCATCATTGTGCTGGATACAAGAATCACACCTCAGCAACAAAGATAGAGCAAAGGGCTAGAAAAAGGTTTTCCAAGCAAAAGGATATAAGAAGCAAGCTGGAGTATGCATTCTAATATCTAATAAAATAGACTTTCAACAAAAATTAATCAAAAGAGACAAAGAAAGACACTTCATACTCATCAAAGAAAAAATCCACCAAGATGATGTTTCAATTCTGAATATCTATGCCCCTAATGCAAGGGCACCCACATTTGTAAAATAAATATTCCTGAATCTTAAACCATACACTAGATCCCACATATTAATAGTGTGGGACTTCAACACCTCATTCACCAATGGACTGGTCTCTGAGACAGAAACTAAACAGAGAAATAATGAAACTAGCACATGTTATGAATCAAATGGACCTAACATATTTATAGAACACTTCTCCCAAACAGAAAAGAATATCTCTTCTTCTCAGCACCACATGGAATTTTCTCCCATATTGACCATGAAGGAAGCCTCAACAGATGCAAGAAAATTGAAATAAATCCTTGCATATTATGAGATTAAAATTTGACTTCTACAACAGAAACTAGAGAAAGCCTACAAACTAATGGAAACTGAACAATTATCTTCTCAATGACCTCTGGGTCAGGGGAGAAATAAATAAATAAATTAAAGACTGTTTAGATTCAATGAAAATGAATGAATAGTATACCCAACCACAGGGGAAACAATGAAAGCAGTGCTAAGAGGAAAGTTCATAGCAATTTCATAAAGAAATTGGAGCAATCTCATACTAGCAACTTAACAGCACATCTGAAAGCTCTAGAAAAAAAGAAGCAAATGCACCCAAAAGGAGTAGATGGCAGGAAATAATGAAATTAGTACCAAAATTAATAAATTAGAAACAAAGAAAACAATACACGGAATCTTCCTGCACAAAACTCAAGTCCATGTGGATCAAGAACTCAACATAAGCTATATACACTGAATCTATCAGAAGAGAAAGTGGGGAAGAGCCTTGAACTCACTGGCACAGAAGACAACTCCCTGAACAGAACATCAACAGCTTGGGCTCTAAGATCAACAATTAACAAATGGGACCTCAGGAAACTGGAAAGCTTCTGTAAGGCAAAGGACACCATCAATAGGACAAAACAGCAGCCTACAGATTGGGAAAAGATCGTCACCAACCCTACATGTGAGAGAGGGCTAATATGAAAAATATATAAAGATGTCAAGAGATTAGACATAACAAACCAAAAAGCTCAGTTAAAAAATGGGGTACGAGCTAAACAGAATTCTCAACAGAGGAATTTCAATGGCCTGAAGTACTCAAAGAAGTGTCCAGCATCCTTAATCATCAGGGAAATGCAAATCAAGATGACTCTGAGATTCTATTTTACACTTGAAAGAATGGCTAAGATAGAAAACTCAAGAGATAGTACATGCTGGCAAGGATATGGAAAAAGAGGGACACTCATCCATTGCTGGTGGAAATGCAAACTTGTACAACCACTTTGTAAATCAATTTGGCAGTTTCTCAGACATTTGGGAATAGTGCTACCTCAAGACCCAGCTATACCACTTCTGGGCATATACCCAAATGATACTCTACCATACCACAAGGACACATGCTCAATTGTGTTCATAGCAGCTTTATTCATAATAATAAGAAACTGAAAACAATCTAGATATCCCTCAACTGAAGAATGAAGAATGTGTAGTACATTTACACAATGGAATACTACTCAGCCAGCTATTAAAACAAGGACATTAGGAAATTCACAGGAAAATGGATAGAAATAGAAAATTTCATCCTGAGAGAGGTAATCCAGACCCAGAAAGATACATATGGCATGTACTCACCTATAAGTGGATATTAGCCAAATAGTACAGAATAACCACGCTACAAACCCCAGACCCAAAGACACCCAGTAACAAGGAGAGCCCAAGAGAGGATGCTTGAATTTCACTCATAAAGGGAAGTAAAATAGACATTGGAGGGGGGTGGAGGAAGGAAACTGGGTGGGAAAGAGACTTGGGATGGGAATGGGGAAGGTGTCCAGAGTCTATGGGAGTGATTCTAGCTAAGACTTCTACCAGAGAGGCATTTGGAGCCTGAAGTGGCCACCTTCTATATCCAGGATGGACTTCCAGTGGCAGGAGAGGGACCCTAAGCCACCCACAAAACCTTAAACCCAATATTCGTTCTGCCTACAAGATGTGCAGAGATATAAATGGAGCAGAGACTGAGAGAATGGCCAACTAATGACTGGGCCAATTTGAGACCATTCCCACAAGAGAAAGCGAACCTTCAACACTATGATAGTCTGCTATGCTTGTAGACAGAAGCCTAGAATAACTGTCTTCTGAGAGGCCTCATCCAGCAGCTGATGGAAATAGATGCACAGACCCACAACCAAATATTATGTGGAGCTCAAGGCATCTTGTGGGAGAATGGAGGAAGGATTGAGAGATTCAGAGGGGTCAAGGACACTACAAGAAGACCTGCAGAGTCAACTAAACAGGACCTATGAGGGATCACAGATGGAACATTCAACCAAAGAGCATACATGGGCTGGACTTAGACTCCCCTATACTTGTGTAGCAATATAAAACTTGGTCTTCATATGAGTACCCTAACAATTTGAGAGAGGGACTGTCTTTAACACTGTTGCCTGCCTTTGAGTCCCTTTCCAATAGCCAGGCTGCCTTATATTGCCTCAGTGAGAAAGGATGCTCTTAGTCCTGCTATGACTTGATGTATCAGGGTGGGTTGGAACCCACAGAAGACCTCCCATTCTCTGAGGAGAAGGGGATGGGGGATGGGGAAAAGGGATATAAGAGTGGGACTGGGAGGAGAGGAGGCTACATTCAGGATGTAAAGCGAATAAATAAATTAATGAAAAAAAAAAAAAACCCCATGGAATCCCATGAAAGAGTGGGTGAAAAGATTTTTTAGGAGTCAGAGGACTCCAGGAGAATATGGACCACTGGATCACCTAATCAGGGCTCATATGGGCTCACAGAGAGAAGCAGCAATCATGGGGCCCATAGGGGTTTACACTGTATCCTCTGTCTATATGGTATGGCTGTTATCTTGATGTTTTTGTGGGACTCCTAACTCTTTTGTCTACTCTTGGGGCTCTTTTCCTGGTGTTGGGTTGCCGTGTCCAGCCTGAGTGTGAAGGTTTTTGCCTTGTCTTACTCTATTTTGTTTTGTTGTGTTTGGTTGTTGTCTCTTGGAGGCCTGCTTTTTTCCTGAATGCTTACAGAGGGGAATGGTATGCAGTTTGATGATAGTAGACTGATACATGGAAGAATACCAGCTATGCATGGAAATCTAGCCCCGCCTAGCTCAACCCAGCAAAGCTCTGTAAAACGTGAAGGTACCTATGGACCTAGGAATAAGAAATAAACTCTTATGTTTTGTGACCTACTGTGTTTAGGGCATACTTATTAAAGGAGAGAAACCTGTTCTTTAGAATCCCAAGTGTGGGATCGGAATGGTCTTGTGAGAGAACAGGTGATGTTAATTCACTAGAAGAGCAACCACCTCGTGCAGGAGCTTAATTGCTACCAGATGAAAAAGATCCCATGAACAGACTCTGGGAGGAGATATATAAATGAGCCCAGAACTGGCGGAGGGCCTATTGGAGACTTGGGATATATTTGGCTATTCATCACTGCCCTTCAAGACGCTCCTAGAGAAAACTACTCGAGGGAAGGCTTCAGGGCTCCGGCTTCTGTGGAGGTTCCCGGTTCTGGTTACCCCAGGTTCCAGCAGAAGAAATTCTGCAGCTCACGCTCGAAGAATCGTTCCTCGGAACTGATATCCTTAAGGTTTTGTTATTGTGTCTTCATTTTCTACTGTTTTGGTTAGTCGGGTTATAAGTGACGTATGCTCGGTCACTAAGTTGTTAATAAAATATTCTGGTTAAGAAAATTGAACCTACGTTTATTACCTAGCTGCATTGCAGCAAAAGCTGCCAAATGTACTCAGTAAATACAGTTGTCTGAAAAGGAGCAATTTCTGTGCAAGACATTGAGGTAATAAGCAGAAGAAATAGTCCCCAGTCTGTACAATTACAGAGGAAAATAATAAGAAAAGGCAAATTAACAGTGATGACAAAGACAAATGTACTTGAGAAAGAAAGAAACCAATAAAAGGTTATTAGTGGATAAGTAAATGTGCATGAAAGTAAAATAAATTGTTCATAAATATACTGTGGGGTAAGAAGACTATTCTAAGTGTTCTGAGTCTGGATGTGGTTGAAGACTATTTCTGTGTGTTTGCTTTTATCAGCCTGAAAGGACCAGGGAAATACTTCATAGAGACTGAGCTTGTCTTTGCTATGTCCAAGTGGCTGTTTCCCCAATAGTCCACCTGAACTGCTATCTGAAAGATGTCACGAAAAAAAGCAAAATTGTAGCTTGGCATGGTAGCCTGTGATAAGGCCAAAACTCAACATCACATCAGGGAATGGATTCTAGAATACAGCTGCTAGGATGAAGCCAAGAAAAAAAGGGGGAGAGGCCAAGGTCTCAATGTCCCCTCCTAGGGCACATCCCCTGTGACCTCACTTTCTTTCAGCAGGCCCCTCCTAATGGTTGCTAATAGACTACAGATTGGCAGTCAAGTCTTGAGGACATGGTGTGTGGGGACCATTTACACCCCCAGTTATATAACATCTCCCAGACTGTTCTGTGAGTTTTATTTTTGTCAGGGTCACTTCCAAGATCATTTATTACAAAACTCAGCATTAATTTTTCATAATATTCTTATTATCTAGGAATTTCATATCATGAGCCCTGAGCACATTCACCGCCCAATCCTCCCAGGTCTGACCCTCCTCCCCTTGTAATCCCCCCATTAAAAAGAAGAAAAAGGAAATACAAGGGGAAGATTAAACCAAATCCAATTTGTGTTGCCCATATATTTAATGTAGCATGGTCAAACTCCCTGTGGTCAGTCCCTCATTGAAAACAGAGTCCTTTCCCATGCGCACCTTCACCAGAAGCCATCAGCCGTGGAGAGCTACACTTCAGCATCCTTATCACAAGTTTAAGAGTTCTTTTTGATGGCTTTCTGGTTAGACTGCTACTTTTTGGGGCGTGTGTTGGGAGGTAGAGGTTGTCATAAAAAGAGGCCTTTTATGTCCCTGTGTCTCAACTGTGACTCTGAAGTCATCAAAGCCATGGCAAAAATAGCTGCCTTGCCTTCTCCTGTTACCAGGAACATCGACTATGGATTTACACATGATTTCTGGTGAGAGCATGTACCATGAACACCTGCGTGGTTTTTGGTGTCAGCATGTGCCACAGACCTCATCATGGTCTCCAGTGGCAAAATAGACCACAGACATTAACATGACCTCAGGTCACAGCCCAGACCAAAGAACTCTGTATGAATTTCGGTGGTAACTTTGGCCAGGGGCATCAACATGGTTCCCCTGCTTCTGTAGGATCACAGACATCCATATGGACCTTGGGCTGGCTAGGCAATGTGTTCAGGAGTGCAATCTCTAGACTGCTACACACCACCCTGTTGGCCCTACTGAGCAGCAACGTGTTCCCCTGTCTATTGTGTGTCTATTCTCAAACCTATCCCTGCTGTCTCATCTCTAGTTCTGCCTCTCCCCATACCTCTGTCTTTTCTATGTCTCCATTGAATATTAATTTGTTATAGTAGTATTAGAAACTGCAATATATATATATATATATATATATATATATATATATATATATATATATATATATATATATCCCCCAGACATATATATGCAAATATTCATTGCAGTGAGTCATTGGTTTGGTTCAAGGTTTCAGTTTGTTAAGCACCATAAATACTGGACTGTTGCTGAGACTCCTACTGTTGCTCAGAGTCATGGTGATGTTGCAGCTAGGCAGGGTGACCAGTGCCTGCTCTGTGCAAGCTCCTGGCTGTGACACAGCCCCTTGCACTCTATGTCTGCCACCCTAAGGCTCGCTTTTGTCCTTGTAGCCTACAGGTAGCAGTGCTGCTCCATACTTTGTCTCGCAGCAGCTCCAGCAGCCCAGGCTGCAGCTGCAGCATCTCAATGCTGTGTGCTGGCAGGCAGGACCGAGGACTGGCCCTATTCAGTTCCGACATGTTTCCACAGGAACTCCAGGCTGCTGCATACATCCCTGTCTTTGGTGCTGGCTACCCAGCCGCTTGGCTCACCGGGCATGACTGTTGAGCTTGCTAGCTGGGAGCTGAACCTATGTCTCATGCTCTCCCTCACATCAGGGCAAGCAGCACAGGCTGTAGCCTTGGCAGCTCCATGTTGGTGGTTAGCCCTACTCAGCAATGACATGTCTCTGTGGGAACTCCAGGCCACTGCACACCATCCTGCCTTTGGTGCCAGCCCCTGGGCATGACCACTGTGCATGTAGGCTGTGGGGATAGCTGCTGCCTCTCGCTTTTTCTCTCTTAGCACCACAAGCAGTAAACTCTGCAGCAGCAGTGGCTCCACTACATCAAATGTTTTAACTGAGAGCCTGGAGAAATGGCTCAAGGATTAAGAGCACTTGCTGATCTTCCAAGTACCAGGGTTTGTCTCCCAGGGTCCACACGGCAGCAATGTGGCACACACATATGTCCTTGCTTACTATAACTGATTAAGTGTGCCACACATTTAGAAGACTAACTCTGCTCCTCGTATAGACCAAGGAAATGCCTGGAGCATATGTTCTTTTCTATTCGTAACTTCTTGCTGATGGTCAATTTGAGTATTCTTTTTTCTTTTATAACATTTGTCACCCACAGTTGAAATGTCACTAACCTTAAAATGCTACTAAATCCTGTCAGCATGTATTTTGATCCTTGGGAGAACAGTCAAAACACACTCTATTATTAATAACAAGGCATGAGTGACAGGTCAGGCATGAGTGACAGGTCAAGCAGGGCATATACCTCCTGCTGTGCTTTCAGAGTGGCAAGTTATTTAGTTGAAAATGTCCATCGCTAACACTCGAAGTTCATTCGTTTTGTTGTCAAGCTGTGGTCACCACCCATGACCCCACAAGTCCAGGGGAAGCCCCAGAAGGACCTCCTCAGATGTACCCTGCTGTCTCCATTGTATTCATTTTGCTACTTTTAGTAAAACGCTTAAGTGGAAGAGCTAAGAGTCAGGAGTATCTTTATGTAGCATACATGGCATATTAGTTAAGGTGAGTAATAGTGACTGCTATAACATGGATGTCCTTTTTAGTGTTCTTGGTTAGGGGTGGTCTTCTTTTGCCCTTGCAATCATTCTTGACATCTCAGAGCTTTGAAGTCATTTGCTCTAAGCAGGTGGGTGGGTAATAGGATATCATGTGTGGGAGTGGTTTTTTTTTTTCCCCCACAATGATTCTGTGGTATTTTGCCAAACTCTCTCTTTTGACAAGTGCAGGCACAGGACCAAGAGATTTTCAGACTGTGTCATGAGTCCTCCCCCTAGTTCCCTGTGAAGGGTTTCTGGCACTGCCTGAGTTCTGTGGGATCTTTTCCCAGCTGCCCTGTTGTTCTAGAGGCCTCTCCAATATTTCATTGTCATTACAAAACTATTGATGGGCCCCATTGGACTGAGCCTGTGGAAAGTGCGTGCTTATTTTTACCAGAAATGATTTTCTGTAGTGTTTTTTCCTTGTAGTCCTGAGAAGAAAACCAAGGGCTTTGTATATGCTAGGCATACAGAACTCTATAACTTCAAAAGTATATGTCAAGAGTTTGGTATGGGCCCATTACAATGTGCTTCTACCAAAGATGGCACATGCTGGGAATCTCTTTGTATATATGTCCTAGCATCTGTCTTTATCATGGAAATGAGTTATTTATTGGTGGTTTGTATGGAATTGAATGTCTGGTGTGGAAACTCTTATGCATGTCTATCCAGTAGGCTGTTAAAATTTTAGAATTCCTCAAAGTTCAAGATTCTGAGAGTACCCTAAGGGCTAAGACCCTTTGCTTCTTGACTATCTACACTAGTTGGTATTAGCTGAGTCATTAGCAATGCTTGCTTACAAGTGATGCTTCTGTCTGGAGGTGTGAAGAAAGAAAACAGTGAGCATGTTTGCTATTTGATTTCTCTTTCCAGAATGGCACCTCTCTGCCTTCTCTCTTGTTTCAGTCTCTTTTCTCTCTTAGTGCATTACATCATCACATTATTATTCCTCCATTGGCTAAGGACATGGGGCCAAGGATTAGCTGGCAGTTTATTTGTATGGATAATGTTTATTCTGTGTCTTCAGTTTTGGTTTTTCTTATCTGTTTATTCTCCTTTTGTGCTGCTTGTCCAAATTAAACAAGTCAACACATGTAAAGCACTTAGCATGTATCACACTGCAGCAAAGTGATGATCAGGTTCTTTCCTCACAGCAATAGCTCTCTTGGCTGAGATTTGTCTTAGTTGCGTCATTGCACTGTCATCATCTCAAAGATTCGTGGAACCCAGAGAAGTAGCTCTCAGACTAAACCTAGAAGCTGGAATTTTCCTCCTCAAATGCTTCCTTAGTCCATTCTGCTGCTGTAATAGATTACCTGAGGCTTGTTTATTTATAAGGAGCAGAGATTTATTTTACAGTTCTGGTGGCTTTCAAAACCAAGGTTGAACAGCATCAAGAAGTAGGAAAATTTTTACCATGTTGTCTTATAAGAAAGATAACAAGAGATGAGTACACTAAACAATTGTCTTAGTTCCCTTCAGTTGCTGTGACAAAACAGCACGGGGGAAAAATGGTTTATTTTGTCTCTGAGTTCTAGGTTAAGCCCATCACAGCAGTTAAGTCACAGCAGCAGGAATGTGGGGAAATTAGCCACTATAATCAGGAATATGGTGCAATGAATGCATGCATGGTAGTGCTCAGTTTGCTTTTCCCACTTTTATACAGTTCCTGGTCCCCTGCTTAGGGGGTGATGTGACTCTCAGTGGGCATGTTTCCTCACTTCAATTAATTCAATTAAGAGAATCCCAGGGAGACATGCCCACAGGCAAACACTCTAGGCAATTCCTCACAGGAACTCTTGTATTAAGTTGAGAATTAAAATCAAAGATCACAAGCCCATTGACTTAGTAACTACCCTTGAGACATTAAAGCTATAGTACTTTCTCACTGGGAAATTGTGATGATGATAATAAAAATAATTATGAGACCAGGACTAGGCTTGGTGATGCACTCCTGTGATCTCAACATCTCAGCATTTGAAAGGATGATTGCAAGTTCCAGGCCAGGCTGGGCTACAAAGCAACCCAAGAATAAATATTCCTTACTGAATGTTAACATTCGCCAGAACGTTCACAAATACTAATCTTTCCACAACATATAAATTAGACACTATGAGTGTCCCCTTATTATAGAAAACTAAGGCCAGTGACTATGTAGCTTGCCCAAGGTTCTGTAGATAGTGGAGCATTTAGGTTTTTAAAACTTTATTTTCAGTTTATATGTATTGCTGTTCTGCCTGCGTGCATGTCTGTACACCATCCACATGTAGCATCCATGGAGGCCGGAGAGCAAGTTGGATGCTTTGGAACAGGAGTTACCACCATGTGGGTGCTAGGAACTGAATACAGGACCTCTGCAAGAGCAACAAGTGCTCTTAATGCCCGAGGTAGCTCGTAAAACCTCCTGACTGCTTGGCTGCCTCCTCTGAACTGCTTTTGGTGCCATTGTGAAATGGTAAAGAAGCTTTTAGTCTCTTAAAAGCCCTTGCAGCATTTTGTACTCTTGGCTGTCAGTGTACGGCATTTACTATGCAAAGTCAATAGACCAAAATCACCCTAGAACTATCCAGCTGAGTTTGTTAAAACCTAGAATCTGGTAGCATGGTGTTGTGAGGCTGAAACACAGGGGTCAGTATGAAGCAGCCTAGGCTAGGAACTTGAGGAACATTTAGCTCTGTAGGAACAAAATCTAGGCATAGAAATCTGGGTACTAGGTGTGAGGTTCATGCTTGTTGCCGTCTGGCTGTTCGGACTCTGGGGATTGCCTCATGTCAGGTACTTAGCCTACCGAGAGTGGGCTCAGTGTGTGTGTGTGTCCTTTCACAGTACGGCCAGTATCTCCTCGTGGAGGCACAGCCACCGGGAGGCCAGTCAGCAAATACATCTGGGAGACAGCTTGAAGATTTCCAGCCTTGCACTGCACAGCAGAATGGAGAAGGTAGGCTTGAGAGGATGGGACAATATAGGAACAATTGATGTCTCTATGATTACAGTGACATCCAGTCTGGCCTGGTAGGACACAGTAGTAAACATGTGCTTTGGAAGTATTCATGGCCTGCTCTCTGAGAAGAGATCAGAGATCAGATTTGATCTGTGTAACTGAAGACAGACTTACTTTACCACAGCAATACTGTGCATTCAGATAATGTGCATGTGTGCGCGTGCATGTGTGTTTGTGTTTGTGTGTGTGTGTGTGTGTGTGTGTGTGTGTGTGTGTGAAACAATTGGCATGAAATTTGGGCCTGAAGCCAACTTCAGTCTTTCAACACCTGACAGCCCCCTTCTGTGTGATCTTAAAAGAGGGAAGGCCCATCAGCCTCCAGGGTCACTTCCAGGAGTCATTAACGCTATTGAGCCTTTCTTCCTTTTAGCCACACATCATTCTAGTCCAAGTGTAAGAAAATCTGTGGCTGCCCCAGCACCATGTCTAATTTCCTGGGAGACTTTCCTTCTCCTTGAATTACCCATTTATTCTTGTGAGAAAATGCTTTGGGGTGGAGGAAGAGCCTGGCATCCTGTAGAGGAGAAGAGAGAGCCTGCAATTTGAAATGCTGAGTGGCAATTTTGCTTTAGCTAGGGTTGTCACCGGACTGATGAATGGTCCCCCTGTAGCATACTAGTGATGTTAAAATCTCCCTCAGGTCCCAGCCTAGGCGTGCTTCACCCACGTACATACAGGGACGCTAGGTGGCACTGTGGTGTTAAAGGATCAAAGGAATGGGAGAACATTGTGGAAAAGAGAATTTATGGAAAAAGCAGAGAGTTGGGGGAAAACAAGAGGCTTGGAGGGGCAGGGACAAATGAAATCTGCATTCTAGTTCAGTGCCCTTCCAGTTCTGGTGAACACTTTCCCTTTTAGATATGGGCATGTATAGGAAATCCAATTACAGATGCAAGCTACATCTGACTCTTTCAAAGCAAATGGCGCCATGTATTAGAGGCATCCAGCTGACTTGGGGTGCTGGATGCATTGTAGCAATAGAAGCTTGCCTTCTCTCTCTGGTTTGCCTTACTATCCTTTTGTCCGTCCTCAACATCCTCACACTCTTTCATCTTAATTGTGCCTCTTTGCTCTTTCTATTTTAGTTTAGTCTTTTTGAAATCAGTTCACTGATAGTTTAGATTTTTTTTCTCCAGTAATATCGAGCTGGGGGTGGGGATAAAAATAAGATTCTTTTTTTTTCTCCATAGGCATTACATGAACACTAGTACTGGGTGCTGGGAGCCAAACTAGGCACTTTCACATTTATTTATCCCAGCAGGATTTGCGAGGCTCAGTCTGTGTAAGGCAGGAATAAGAACATTAAGAGGCCCCTGTTGTCCTATGTGTCGCCATTCCTGCTTCTGAGACTGAACACTGATGCTTTACCCCCAGAGTTTACCTGGCTTCCTGTGATGTCGCTGTCCCTCTTAAAACTGAAATCCAGGTTCTCCTACTTCCAATCCTGGGGTAGTTCCTTAATTCGTTGTGGTTGTATTATTTCAATGTGAGCTTCTGTCACCGCCCTGACTATCTTCAAACTTTTAAAGAGAAAGGCAACTACTCCCCTTTGAAGACATGGGGTTGTATTTTGTATGCTTCCCCTGTCCCCACATAGGCCTCTGAGGCATGCACCAGGGTAAGAGGGAACACTTCACTTTCACTAGGAGTTATCAGGTAGAATTTCATGGCAGAGCCCACATGAGCACTTTGTTGCTCCGGAAAATCAGAAGAGATTTCTGAACGCAAGAGGGCCATGTACTATGCAGAGAATCAGATGTAACCTGCATTCTTTCTCCTTCTCAATTTCACATATGCCTATTTTAAAAACTGCTTTAGTGGGCATACGTATTCCATGGTTTTGGAGGGAGGGGCATAGACCATAGGACTAGGAGCTCTATATTGAGATGTCTTGCAGGCTGTGCATTCTCTATCAGGTACCGTAAGACAATCTAGAGAGTTCAGCAGGTGTTGTTGGTGCTCTGTGTAGATCTCGTTACCTTGCTGGGGCTCTTGTCCTCCCGTATCCCAGCTGCCACGGGTGTGGATGCCAATGGCTCATAACTAGCCCATCTTTCCTGATTGTTCTTGACACGTTTCCTCCACTCCCAAGCATGGTTGCCCTCAGCAGTGATTGACAGATGCAGAGCAGCCCTCTGCTCTTCTGTATGGTCCAAGTGGCACTCTACTCTATACTTCTGAGCGCCTCTTGTTTTCAGACGGATTAGCCTGGAAAGCAGTTGGGCCTTTCCCATGCACTGCCCACCCTCCCTGACATCCCTGAGAGTATTTCAATATACCACTCTCACCAGCAGTCCCTATGTCAGCTGCTGCTCCAGGGAACCAGATCTGATAGAGAGGAACATGGATAGAGCAAGACACTAAAATAGGCCACAGAACACAAGAGCGAGGACCAGTGTGAAGGACACGTAGCTGCACCTAGGCCCAGCCCTTCTACTCCCTCTGTTTCTGCTGTTTCTGCCCTCCCTTCATACTGCTGTTGTCTTAGGGCACTCTGATCAGGTTTATGTGTTTGGTATCAGTTTTAGAAGGCTCTTACTCGCACATGTGGTCACTTTGGGGCAATCCGATTTCACACCAGAGTCTCCCTCTTGTGCTCTAGGGAGATTTCTACACAGAGATGATGCTTAGCGAGGCTGCTGAGGAGGGGTGATTAATGTGCTCGGGCGTGGAGGCCCATATCCTAGCAAGCAGTTTCTTGACAATGGGCTAGGTAGATAAGGAAATGCAGAATCACGTTTTGGTGTTTAATTTAGCAGCCCATGGCCTATTTTAATTATTTTGAAACAATTATCTCTGGCACACAGCTGGAGTTGTCTCCCTGTGACTTGTGAGTCACTCTGCTACATATGAATAAATCAAGAAGGTGGGAAAGAAGAGCTGGAGCCAAATGACATGTAAAGAGGCTTGATGGAGGAGGCTCAGAAAATGACAAAGCTTGGGCCTCAAAGAGGAGATTGATGGGAGACATTATGTCTTTTTTTTTTTTTTTTTTTTTGTCAGAAGCAAACAATACCATCTATAGAGATGAGAAATAAATGAGCCTCAAGGCTATTTGGGGGTAAGAGCTGTCAGTGCCAGGTGAAAGGCCTGCTAATGGAAAAGGCACACTCATCAAAGATGGTCCTTGCAGACTTGTAGTCAAGAGCATAGAGTAGCTAAGAGACATGAATTGGAATCTGTGTTCTGTCCCTGTTTTTTTCCCAGTTCCTCAGAGAAAATAATCTT
Source organism: Acomys russatus (assembly GCF_903995435.1). Classification (NCBI taxonomy): domain Eukaryota; kingdom Metazoa; phylum Chordata; class Mammalia; order Rodentia; family Muridae; genus Acomys; species Acomys russatus. The sequence goes on from NC_067149.1 coordinate 36,904,887, forward strand.
GCCTTTCAAACTATCACAGCTCTTATATGTATTATAAAATTAGAGAATTTGTTCCTGGTGCTGTATTGTCTTCCTTTCAAGTGTATACTGAACTTTCCTGCTGCTGCTGCTAAGGGCCAAAGAACAAAATGGCATAGGGCAGCCTTTGACCATGCATCACCTTTGGCAGACATTACTAATCAACCACCACTTACTCTATAGCTGAGCCTTCATTAGAATCCTTCTTTAAGGCTACTTTTAGCAACTAGTCTCTGAAATCATACAAAAATACAAATAACACTAAACAGGCTAAGCAGGTTGTACTTGTATATTGAGGCATTTATAAACATGTAGCAATAACAGTTAAAGAAAAATAGGCCATTAATTTGAGAGTGAACAATGGGAAGGAATGGAGGGAAGTAATAGAAGGGGGAAATAATGTAATTTTAAAATTAAAATATATAAAGTGATAGTCAAGAGTTTTAAGAGGCAGAGATAGATCATTCAATGTTGGGTTATTTTGGGTACCACTTGGCTCACTCTGTAAACTTCAGACAGTCAGGAATGTAGTCTATAAAGCTTGAGATGTTTATGATAGGGATCACAGAAGCCGTCACACACACACACACACACACACACACACACACACACACACACACACACACACATACCCCTCAAGATGCATATGAATAAGTTATTTATGCATCTATGGAAGATGAGAAGATCCACTATCTGCTATCTGTAAGCTAGAAGCAACAGTGAAGGTGCACACTCTTACCCTTTGATACTCTCAGTCTGTGTATCTGTCTGTCTGCCTAACCCTAAGGTACAGCTTTCTACATAGAACCAGCTATTTCCATTCTGAGGACTGGGGCACTGGCTTTTACTCTTGCAGGATGTACTGAGGCTTGAAAGTTTCTCTCAGAGGTGGGGACTCCCAAACTTTCCAAGTCACCTCATATCTGGACAATGACTATTAGAGGATTCAGTGGCCATGGCTGGTCTGACTTGGACTGTGAGTAATGAAGTTTGCATTGTTCTTAAAGATCTATTTACCCTTTAAATTATTTAGTTAATATACTTTCTTAGCAGTAAAACTGGAAAATATGGATAAACCAAATGCAAATCTCACTGTTTAAATATGATTATTATGTTAGACTTTTATGTGCATATAGATATATTTATTTAATATAATATTTCATAAACGTGCTCTAATGAGTATATTTATATATTTTCAAATGTTATGCCTTCTTGTTTATGCTCTTATGCTGGGTTTTGTGGCACATGCCTGTAAACCCAGCACTAAGGGAGGCAGAGGCAGATAGATCGCTGTGAGTTCAAGGCCAGCCTGGTTTACAGTCAAGGCTACACAGAAAAACTCTTGTCTTGAAAAACAAAAACAAAAACAAAAAACAAAAAACACCGCTTTTATGATTTGATATGTTCCTCTGCTTGGACTCCTTACTTAGGTCAAGTACACTTATTGAATATCAGCTCTGTACTAGGTGCTTAGAGTCTGTCTCTATAGAGTTAACAACATGGTAGAGATGAACAGATATGATCTTGAGTGTTATTATCATTAGCTATGCCATACATAACAGTTATGTTGCTAATTATATACACAATATGATATTGAGGTATTACTAATTTTGATATACTTTCACAAATCCAGAGATATACATTGCCTGTAGAGACACAAGTTGTATGCTGTTCTGAGCCTAAAAGGAAGAGAAGGATTCTTTCAGTGGAAAATCATTTGTAACTTGTGTGGATGCATGTGCCTATGTAGGACATGACTTGCTTTAGGTGTGGGTGTCCAGAAAAGTGAATGCTTTGATGGTTAATTTTACATGCAATCTCTTGACAGGGCCATAGAATGTCCAGATTCAATGGTGCTCCTGAAGTGTGTGTGTGTGTGTGTGTGTGTGTGTGTGTGTGTGTGTGTGTGCATGCATGTGAGACAGAGAGAAGTGGGTGAGTGGGAGAGGGAGAAGGAAAAAGAGAAGGAGGGAGGGGGAGTTGTGTGTATCTTTCTTCATCTGCCTACCTACCTACCCATCATGTATCTAGCTACTCACTTATCCATCCTTCGGCCATTGCTCACCTATCTTATGCTTGTTTTATTTCTCGTACAGACCCTGAGTAACACAGGAGAATGGAAAATGGAATTGTAAACATTTTGTTCATAACCGTGTCCCCTGTTCTGTAGATGTCAACTCCTTGCTATTTGATGAGTGAGTCAGTCTCTCCACACCTGTGTGCCATCTCCTTTGTGTCCCTCTGACTCACCATCACACCAGGAGTGGAGGAGCCAGGTTTGATGACACACAGGCTGCCTGCATGGCAGATGCTACGTTCCTTCCATAGCCTTTTGGACTTCCCTTTATAGTGCACAAAGGAAAGCTTCCAACAGGCAACTCATGCTTTGAGTTTCTGTGGGCTGCTTTAATAATTTGAACACACTTGTCCCAGCGTGAGAGCTAAGGACTCCTCAGAACAACCATTACCCAATGTTTTCAATGAATGGTTTATAAGCACCATAGCTCTTTACTCTTTGGAGGCCTAACCTACAGGTACCCTGAGTCCCAGAATTTTATGACCATTTTAGTCTTCAGTGACATGTGACAGGAACTCACTTTTTGCTGACTATCTTTGCTTTTCCATACCATTCTCCATTCCCTCACTGGATTCTAGGATCCTGTTTCCAATAAATAATTTGGGTTCTTCACTTTACATGTTTGCATGTACACAGGTGTATGTATGAGCATGCGTGCACGTGCATGCATGCGTACACATTTGTGTGTATGTGTGTGTGTGTGTGTGTGTGTGTGTGCATGTGATTGAAAGCTAGAAGACAGCCTCGAACATTCTTCCTTAGGGGCCGATGACCTTGTTTTCTGAGACAGGGTCTCTCATTGGCCTGGAACTCACCAATTAGGTCAGGCTGGCCACAGAACTCCAAGGATCTGCTCGTCTCCACCCCCCTCAGTGCTGAGATTAGTGGCTGATACCACCCTCCATACCTAGCTCTTTTACATGGGTATATGAGACCAAAATCAGGTCCTTAGGCTTGCATAGTAGGCACTTTACTGGCTGAGCTATCTGATCAGCTCCGGGATCTTCTAAAGAACTGACTAGCTGGGATTGGTGGTTTCTGGCTATAATCCCAGCCGCCAGGAGATGAAGACATTAAGAATGCCATGAATCTGAGGGCAGCCTGAACTACATAATAAGTTCCAGGTCAGAATGAGCTACAGAGTGAATGGCTATTTTGTGTTATGTTGGAATAAGCCAAATATGACTAGTTGGCCCCTCTACTATCCTTTCTTAAAGCAGCTTGAGTCAGAGCAGGATTCTTAAGCTCGACGTCTCTTTCTGGACTCTGTCTCTTGCCCAGTTGCACAGGATATACTAAATTCATAAGCAGCTGTCTATGGGACAGCCGAAATGATCCTGGTACCATGTGCCATTGGCACAGATATCAACAAAGGGCAGTTGTTTGGTTTGCAGTTGTATCACTAAAGCCCTCTGGAGACTTTATTGTACTTGCCAAGTTTCCTTCTGTTAAAAAATAATGAAGATGTGAACTTTTTACTAAAAAAATCTTGGCTCACTAGAATAAAGGAACTTGTATTGGATTTCCACAAATGATACAAATTCCAGAGGCAGGAAAGGTTAGGGTGGAAATGGGACTCTATTATGCAATTTGTATCTGAGGCACACACTTCAGTTTGTTTTGTTGTACACAGGGGATTCTAATCTCTGGGATCTAGGTCAGGATAGGTTAAAAAGTAAAGGATGTTCAGTTTAGGCTGAGAAGGGAGGGATGTGATTGAAGTTTGCAAAATAATGTGCCAGTAGTGTGTTTACATACATTATCTGATTTAATCCTCTGTAGCACTCTTGGAGATAAAATAGCATTATTCTACTTTGGCTTTTGGGAAATGGGATCCAGCAAGAAGTTGGTTGAAAGTTGGGAATTAAACCCTAGTGTATGTAATTCTACCTGCCTGGTTAGGTCCACCACATCCAGTCAATTCCCTAATGCTTGTCACTATGACAGGAAGTCTGAGGAAAACAACTGAAATGGAGGAAGGATTTATTTTATCTGACTGTTTAAGAGGATTAGTGGACTATGGCAGGAAGCCCATGGTAGAACAGAGTGACTCCCTTCACAGTGGCATGAAAGCAAAGAATCAGGAAGAATGGGACCTAGAAAAAAAAATGTCACCCAAGATCATGGCTCAAGCAACTTGCTTCACCCACCTAGGCTCTATCTCCTAATATTTCTAGAACTTTCCAAAAGAGCATTGCCGGCTGGGATCAAGTGTCCAATACAGGAGCCTGGAAGGGGGCGTGCCATATTCAGACCATGACAGCATTCCTCATTGTTCAAATGTAGTATAGTGTTTTGGTGTAGGAAGAGAAGCGAATGTGCACTTTTATTGCTATTGATATTAATATGTAAATTAGAAACTGAACCATCTGCTTTGGGAGGCACTGAGGATGCTGTTGTGAACACGTCACATCTACTCCCAGGTGTCATGCCATGCAGATTCTATATAATAAAACACAAGCATGTCAACAGTGGCAAGCACTGTGATTTAAACAAAGCAATGGTGTGAGAGTGTTGGGAATACAAACTAGGTATGCTGATCAGAGAAGCCATTACGGCAGGGGCCTGCATGGCAAAGATGTAAGGAAAGGCTCCATACAGAAGGGACAGCATTTTCTGTATAGATTCCAGACTGGGGTTAGGGCCAGTGTGCCCACAGCTGTGTGGAATCAGGAGATGTAGTTGCCCAGAGTTCTGCCCTTTAATCTTAAAGGCTGAATAAGACGTCTGGAGTTTCCTCTAAATATAAAGAAAAACTACTGAGCTTCTCCTGGAAATGGAAGGTGATTTGTATTTTAAGAGAGGGGTTGGTAAGCTCTGTTAAGGCCCGGAAGGTAAATATTGCAGGCTCACCATTTTGTTTTAGTGTAAGAATGGCCCTTGGGAATGCTAAATGAATGTGTTTCAATTAAACCTTATTTACAAAACCAGGTGGCTAACTCAGGTTTTAAAAAAGCTGGTTCGACTACTGTGTAAAATTATAGGGGCAAAAAGACGGAATGCTGAGACCATTAGGGGAGGTGCTGTAGTCATTGTGGTAAAGGATCATGGCAGAACTGTCCCCATGGCGGAACTAGATGAGACAGGGAGAGGACTGACTTGGAATGTATTTTGGGGCAGGATGTAAGCTAGGTGACCCTGGGTGATAGTGCCATTTGCTGTGATAGTAAAAGCGTCAAAGAAGGAACAGCTCTTGCTTCTAATTGGAATCCAGATCTGCTTTTATCATCTGTGGTTGGGATTTTGTTCATGTTTGTTTTTTAAATTGAGAAATCTGCCAGGAATCCCAAGTTTTATACGAATGGGCTTTGAACAGGACTAACTACATAGAAATATTTTTTTATTTCTTTAGTGGGAAGTACAAATATGAGGGCACATCACATGATATTCTGATTCCACTATATGTAGGCATGGGTCAGCTGCCAGGCTCCACCATGGGAGCCACAGGGATGAAGGAACCCAGGGAATTTAGTAGTGTATGTTCCATAGGAGGAGGGTGGTACAGCACTCTTCTTAAAACAGATGTTTGGCTCATGGGAGACAATAGAGTTATTACATATCCTATAATACCTTGTTAGAGGTCAGGATTTTAACGTATGTATTTGTGCAAGTGTATGCTACATGTATGTTTATCTGTGGAGGCTGGGAGGGTACACCAGATCTCCTGGAGTTGCAGTTGATGGAGGTTGTGAGCTGCAGGTTCTGGGTGCTGGGAATTGAACTCAGGTCCTCTGGACAAGTAGCAAGCTTGTTTGTTTTGTTTTGTTTTGTTTTTGTTCGTTTGTTTTGTTTTGGTTTGGTTTTTTTGTTTCCAATAGATGTCTTTCCAGCCCTCAATAAGTGAGTTCATGCAATTTTTAAAAGAAAAGCTTGCATTAATTTTTTTAGCATACTTTTGCATCTGGTCATGATACTTTCTCATTTTACATTTAAATGTAAAGTCTCTCTGGGACTTGACTCCTCAATTTTGGGGGTGTTAGGAAGATGGACAGCACTGACGTAGGTCTCTTATCTGGCATGCCAGTGTCCCTGTCCCCTCACCCTTGTGCTTCAGGTGCCTCGTATAGGCTTGCTGCTAGAAGAGCTTTTCCTTACAGCCCTCCTTCTGGGAGTTGTGCATCAAGCCCTCAAAAAGATTTTCATAGCATTTCTACATGAGAAAAATAAAAAAGAAATAAAATTTAAAAAATTTCTATACAAGTTATGAATCTGCCTAATTGTATGTGTGTGTTTGCATTTGTTTTGATCAGATAATACATTCATAAAGCTTCATGTAGCAAAAATATCTTATTTAGTCTCTCTTTTTTGGTCTTTCCTTGTTCCCCTAAAGTAAAGGCAATGCATTCATGTCCTTCCGTAGAGATTTTCAGCCATCTATAAACAGGCAAAATAGACTCACTACTGCTCTCATACAAGTGGTAACATTATATATATTGCTGTCACCATATCTATTAAAGACCTCAACAGTACATCATGTAGATCTTTCTGGTTTAGCACATAAGAGCGATAGCTGCATGTGTGTTATCTATCCTGCCTCCCTTCATCTTCAGGAGAATTGTACTCTGCTGGGTTGTAAAGTAATTAGGTGAGATCAAGATATGGCTAGACTACCCTTAGGTTTTTTTTTTTTTTTTTAGTAAGCAACTGTTGAGAGAATAAATAAAAAGGGGGCATGGAGGCATGGCCATTTTGTTTTCTTATTTAAATAATTTATTCATATCACATCCCAATTGTTATCTCCTCACACATATCTTCCCAACCCCTTCCCTCTTTCACCCTGTTCCCCTCCCGTAAGCCTGTGACTGAAGGGGACCTCCTTCCCCACCATATGATCACAGCCTATCAGGTCTCATCCTGGTAGCCTGCTTCCCCTTCCTCTGTGCCTCCAGGTCTCCCCACCAAGGGGAAGTAGTCATATAGGGGTCACCAGAGTTCATGTCAGAGTCAGTCCCTGCTCTCCACACAACTGTGGAGAATGCACTGTCCATTGGCTAGATGTGGATAGGGGGTCTAGGTTTGCTGCATGGAATGCCCTGAGATGGTACAGTAGTTTTGCGCAGGGTCCCCAGGGTCCAGATCCACCAGCCATGATGGTCTTCTTCTAAGGTTTCATTTTGTTAAAGCTAAGCTGGACTTGACCCCTCTTTTGCCAAATTCTTTCAAAACATGCAATTACATTGCAAGTCAACATGTAGGCATTAGTAATCATCTTTTTAACTTTTCAATTCTTATGCTATTGTTTTATTAAGAGTCTCTCTTTAATGTTCTCATTCTCGTTTAGCATCTACGAGTCATAATGGGATGGAGATAGTGGTACACGCCTATGATCCTGAGGCTGAAGTAGAAGGATCATGAGTTTTTGCCAAACTGTATCATGTAGAGAGATCTATTTATTTATTTTTGTGTGTATCATTAGAATGGAACCCAGGGCCTTGCACACAGGGTGTTCTATGGCATTCTGAGATACAGAGTGAGACCCTGTCTCAAAACCACCCCTCAACAAATCAAAATGAAAACCTGTAATGAATTCATTATGAAAGTTTCCTAGCAGTTAGTCGCCATATGTGTTTGAAAATGATGACTTTCCCCTTTCATTTAGCTAAACACTAAATAAACATCAATGTCCCTGGTCTTCTTTTAAAAAGGGAATTCAAGCAAGATGGAAATTGATGTGACACCCTCCATCCATTATCAGAGCCACTCAGGTTCTGAGTAAGAGCATAGCCCAGATGTGCTGTTTTCGCAGCACACATCTGTGATAAATAATACACTATATTATCCTTAAAATATGTCTAATGTCTAAGTTCTTTCTAAGCTCTGCTTTTCTTTCTTGAGATTCTCATAGATCAAGTTAATTCTGTGTATTTGTCTTCCTCCCAGAAGGTCCATTTATCAGCTTGTCACACTGTGGGGACCATAATATGCTTTGATACCATATTGAGTACCGAGTAAATTCTGCAAGTACTTGTCTTTTATGAGTTTATCAACTTTGTTGATTGTTGCTACATAGAGGGTAGGTAATGGCACACAAGGAAGAAAGAATCATATTTCAATAAGTCTTCCATTTGAATAAATCCCAAAGGATGAGTAGGGTACTTCCATAGAATAATACTAGGAATGTTTAAGGCAATCCTATGAAGCTCTTTGAAAGAGAGCATGAGCAATATCATGTGATTGAAGAGGGTTAGTGGCAGAAGGGGGAGTAGACCTAGAAAGCTGAGTTAGCTGAGATAATAAAGGAAAGGTTGTGAATACTGTACTAAGCTGTTTGGAAGCTTTCTGTAAGTATCCAGGAATGATTGCAGGGTTTTTGGGTCGCAACATCGGAAAATGAGATAGCCCACTGCTGTGGTAGATTTCATAAGATGACTGGACACTTTTTAGGATTTTGCTGCCAGGATGTAAGAGAAAAAATATCTGAGCAGCTAAATCAAGCTTTTTGGGGAAAAAAAAAAAAGAGTACATTCTCAGGAAAAAGTATCCATAAGCTTCAATGACATGTCACTGAAGAAGTTAATCCCCAGGATGGGTTCCCCAAAAGGCACTCTAGATTTTGAGGTTCTTCTCCCTCATTTTCAGTTCTGATATGAGCATTTACTTCTACATGCATGTGCTAGCTTGCCAGTTTTCCTCACCTTTTAAAGACAGTTTGATGGATCACACCCACAGATTCTCAGAATCTTTTTAACGTATGATTGAAAAGTCAAGGACACAATGTAATTCCAATATAAATGCCAATAAAACTATTTTATGGAGTTAGGTAAGTTGTTATTAAAGTTCATATGGAAAACATGAGTAAATGGGAAAAGTACCGGAGAATAAAAGAATGAGGGGATAATAAAATGCTACTAGGCTGAAAACATTTTTATGGTCTCAGAAACAAATACAGTGATGTGTATGCACACAAACAGATACACAGACTGTTGTAAAAGAAACTCCAAAATAAATCCCAAATAAAGAAGACAACTACATATAACAATGGTGACACTTAAATGTCTATTATAACAATAAATATTTTAATAAACATTCCTGGGGCATCATTTTAGAATATTTTGAAAATAAGCAAAGTTAGATTCATATTTTATATTGTACCTCAGAATAAATAGCAAACAGATTAAGGACTTGAATATTTAAAATGCAACATACACAAGTAGCGAAAATGAGTGACTTAATTTTTATTTTTCATGTAAGAAAAGACACCAATATAAGTCTAAATGCAGAGGCAATAAAACAAAATAATGCATAAAATTGCCTGCATCAAAAGTTGTTGCATTGGCTGGATCTGGGCCCAGGGGTCCTGCTCAAACTATGGCATCAGCCAAGGACAATATGTGCAGTAAACTTTGAACCCCTACCCAGATCTAGCCAACGGACAGGACATTCTCCACAGTTGAGTGGAGAGTGGGGTCTGACTTTCACACGAATTCTGGTGCCCCGTATTTGACCGCGTCCCCTGGATGGGGAGAGCTGGTGGCACTCAGAGGAAGGATAGCAGGCTACCAAGAAGAGACCTGATACCCTATGAGCGTATACAGGGAGAGGAGGTCCCCCTCAGTCACAGTCTTAGGGGAGGGGAATAAGGGGAAAGTGGGAGGGAGGGAGGAATGGGAGGATACAAGGCATGGGATAACTATTGAGATGTAACATGAAGGAATTAATTAAAAAAAAAGTTGTTACATCACAATGCAGCATAAACAAGGTAAAAGGACAATGGAAAGAATTGTAAACATATACCACAGATACATACATATCCCTAATGTATAAGGAGCTTCAGAAACTGAGGAGCAAAAATAAAGTTGTAGAAAGGAGGAAGGCATGAAGTTGTGTACCAAGAAAGAGAAAGTAATGATACTTTTCTGAGTGGAACATTTTTATTAAAAATATTTTTAATTAAAATACAATTACATCACTTCCCCTGCTCCCTTTTCTCTCCCCAGCTCCTCCCAGGTACCGTTCTTCACCCCATCCCATGCTACCAACGCCTGTAGCCTCTTTTTCTTTGATTATTATTGTAACCTATGTATATGCATATATTTACATATGTTTATGCACAAACATAAATGCAGCTTGTTGAGTCCATTTTGTTGTGTGTACAGTTTCTCTAGGCATAAGGTTACTGTGTACTTCAAATGCTGATTTCTGTCCCCCCTTGAAAGCTTTGTTCTGAGAATCTCCTGCTTCAATGTCTGAATAAACTCTGCTCCCCAATTGTCCCCTATTATGCCAATAAAGCAGCTTACAGCCAAAAGCTGAGCAGAGGACAGAATAGGGCTGGACTTCCTGCCAGCCAGGGGAGGAGGAGTTAGAGGAGAAAGCAAGGGGATTCAGCCATGAGAGAAGTCCAGGAGACATCAGAAGAGAGAGCTACATGCAAAGTGCAAGTTATCTCCAGGATGTGAGCTGGGAGAAAACCAAATTACCTTATAGGGTTAAAAACAGAATAATAACTCCTCAGTTACTGTGCTGTGAAGCTTATTTAAATAATATAACAGTCTCAATTAGTTATTATTAGTTATTTGATAGCCAGGTTAAGATAGAAATTGAAAAACAAACACAGTTCTGTAAAAAAAAAAAAAAAAAAAAAAAGACAGGTTACAAGAATGACCCCTCTGAATTGGACAACCAGTAAGGGTGCTCATCCCTGGTTGAGGCTAGTGATCCTTCTCCCAGCATTCACTAGTTACCTATAGTTCTTTGTCTGGATGTGGGTCCTATGAAAACTGCCCCCACACTTCTACCTTTGCATACTACTGATGTTACTACTGTTACAGTCTTTTTAAATGTAGCTGTTTCAAGAAAAGACTGTTTCACAGTAGACTTCCAACGACTCTGGCTCTTACAGGTCTCTCCAGCCCCTCTTGTGTGATATTCCTTGAGTCACAGATGCAGGAGCAGTGATATGTGTGTGCCCAGTGGGGCACCCCGAGAGGAAATTTTTATATTGCTCTTGTTAGGACTATGATAACATATCATATTCTCCCTGCATATCAAACCCCATCTAAAACCAATAAAGATGAAACTCAAAATATAATACAAATGAGCTTCTGTGCACTGTAAATAAATAGCACAGTTGGGGGTGTGGTCCAAAGAGATGTAACAGGTAAGTTTAGAAAACAGCATCTCAATTGGACACTGTGAAGCCAAAGTACAAAATTGTTTATCTTCAATATTATATAGGTATTAGTGGCCAGTGTGCTTCTTTCAGGGGTGTTTGCTGATATTTCTGAAAGTACTTTATGTATATATTAGAATTGGAATCTAAAAGTATTAATATAAACTCATGGCATTTATTGGTAGATATAGAAGTGGGAATTAAATGTGTTAATTAGTTTACCTATATGAATTGCCTTACTTTCCTATGAGAAGTCCGAGAAGCAGTAACTTCCCAGTTGCCACGAGCACTTCAGCTGCCCATATCTTTGTTTCTTCACACCATTCCATAGTTAGAGGAGTCAGGGACCTGTTGAAAATGTTCATTGCATGACTTGGGCAGGGAAATATTAAGCCTGAAATATTTCGCTATGACAAAAAGTAGAGAAATACCCTTAAGTAGAAGCGGGCTTCTTAAAAGAACACACAGGTAGTCTGAAAGAGCTGAATCAACTTAGTTCTGGAATAAAGAGAATGTGTATTATGACCTATAAAATAAGTATTTGTGAGTTTGTACTTTTAGACAAAAATTCTTGACTAATTGCTCCCATACAAAAAGAATAGCTTTTCCTTTATAGCATAGTTCCAGTTATGTAGAAGAAAGGAAGGAAACAGAGTCATCATTAGACACTTATCTTCAAATAATTATTGCAGACAACATACAACAATGCACACTAAAATTAGAGATGAAAGTGGGAGGACAGGGTTTTCATAATTTCACTTTACATTGTATGATATGTAGTAACTTTAAAAAGAAGCATCAAAACTTTGTCTTCGAAAAAGAGACTCACTTATCTAGAAAGTGAGGTAAGAATCCCATGTCACAAGAGGACATCTCGTGTCTTTCTAAAATGCTTCACTGAGAAACACTTGCAATATTTTGTTTATCTGGTTTGCATAAATTCAGTCCAGTCCCAAGACAACAAATATCAGATAAACTTAAACTTAAGGGCATACAAGAAAAAACATGAACCGACGAAGTGTCTTGGAAAACACCATGATAATGAAAAACAAGGGTGCTCTAGAAACAATATAGTCTCCAGAGGCCCAGAGGGAACAAAAGTAGACTAAATTAAATATGTGAGTTGCTAAAAAGGTCCCCAAACAAACAAACAAACAAAATACATTAACAGACAAACCAGCAGAATTCAAATACGTTTTTTGGCTTGGTAACTATTTTTGTATCATTATTAATACTTTAGATCTGACAAGGGTTTTATATTTTTTTTTTCCCTTTGAGAGAGGGATTTTGTAGATCTCAGTCTGGCTTGAAGTTTCCAGGGAGCCAAGGCTGACCTTGCATTTCTGATCCGCCTACCTCTACCTCCTAGTGCTATAATTACAGCTATGGGGCACCACACCTGGATTTATGTGTTGGAGTTTTATAAACAGTTGTTATGGGGAGAATCTAGATGACAGGGGAGAAGACGTTCACTCTGCCCTTTTGCTACAGGTTTTCTCTAAAGTCAGTTAACCTCTGTTTCATTTTCCTTTCTCCAGTTAACTGAATTTACCACAGATACCTTTAACTAAGAAACCAAAATACAATGGAACTACAGAAGAGCTACATCTTTACCTTAAAATAAATTTGTAGGGTAGTTGAATGAGATAACAGCAACACACAGTTATCCTGTCAACTTGGGTTGCCACAGTGCAATATCATAGACGGAATTTGGAAAGCTAGGAGTCAACATGAAGACAGATTCTACGGAAATAAGTTCCGATGCATATTCCTGAGCTCTCTGCTTTTTTGTTTCAAGAATATATTTATTTCTCAGATGGTGACACTTTGGAATGTGGCTATATGAAGAGTTCCAGAGCTCATCATTTAAAAATTTATTTTTATTTTATTAAATGTATTTATTTATTCACTTTACATTGTCATCACAGACCTCCTTTTCTTCTCCCTGCCCCACTCTCCCACCCTTTTACCCCTTTCCTCCTCCTGTTCTCCTCAGAAAAGAGGAGTCTACTGCAATACCAACCCACCTCAGCTCATGAGGACTAAGTATATCCTCTCTCACTGAAGCCAGACAAAGGCATCCCAGCTAGGGGGAAAGGGATGCAAAAACAGGCAACAGAATCCATGTCAAAGACAGCCCCCACTCCACTTGCTAGGGGACCCTCAAGAAGATTAAGCTGTGCATCAGTAAGGAGGGCCTAAGTCCAGCCCAAACATGCTCTTTGCTTGGTGCTTCTGTCTCTGTAAGCCCTCATCAGCCTAGGTTGGTTGACTCTGTTAGTCTTCTCTGTTTTTTGTATGGCTTGTTGGATTTCATTGCCACAAGTGAGTTGTGGGATGAAGAGTCAGAGATGGCACAAGTTGAAATACCCCGAAGAGCACATGTTTAAACCAATGTCTTGTTACCTTTTCTTTGCTCAATTCACCTTATACTTTCAGAAGACTTTGGTCACATTCAGAAGCTCTGTGAAAGTTGATTTGTGAATTTCCCTCTCTGTTATTGCTGATTTTTATTTATTAAATATTTTTTATTTTTACATATACATTTATATTATTACACACATATATAATAAACTACCTATAACAGGAAGAACCATGAAACAATTAAGAATTATATAAATGTTACATTCTTAATATTTTGGCTATTGTGTTTGGCAGCCTTGAAAAACACATCTTTCCTATCTTGGTGTGTTTAAAATTCTGAATGTAAATCAACATTTACCATATCTCATCATTATCAACTTAAAACATTTATCTAGACCTACACTCTTTCAGCCATATCCTGCTGTTATCTCTTTGCAATTTAACCAGATTGATGAGGTCATGGGAAATGCATTTCAGACAGAAACAAGAGTGTAAGCAAAAGTTAGGTGGTGATGGATTGGGAATGCCGGAGTTTTGATAGTCACGGCTGTCTTTTTGCTCTACTTGAGACCTGCCAGCCTTTATGAATGAAACCGGTTTCAAGAGTGGAAGATTCCTGTGGGCCTCCTCCTGCTCCCTGCTCCACCTTTTATATTGTGGTATCATTTTATTGAAACTTTGTTTGCTTGTTTGCTTGTTTTGGTTTTTTGAGACAGAGTTTCTCTGTGTAACCTTGGCTGTCCTGGATTCACTTTGTAAACCAGGCTGGCCTCGAACTCACAGAGATCCACCTGCCTCTGCCTCCTGAGTGCTGGGATACTTTGTGCCATATTCTTGCAAAAGTTTGCCTCAAATTCCCTATTTTGAATCCCTTCCTGTTTAAAATAGATGGGCTTTGTGTTTTGTAGAAGATGTTGGCTAACACAGACATGAACCTGAGTGAGTCTGCTGAGCTGAATGGAAAACAGTCTAAGTGGGAAAATGAGATTATGGTACCAGGCAGGAGGGGGCAGCAGGTTCCATACCCGAGCTTAGACATAAAGAAAGTCTGAAGTGAAGAGTAAGAGGGTGGCAGAGGATGCACACGGCAGAAAGCATGCATTTTTTTAATCAGAAGAAAATTCAGACGTTTTCAAGGAAAGTAAGAAATCTAATATCTTTATTACTAGTAACAATAAAGTAAGAACTGGGTCCTCCCAAAAGGTTTAAGCTACTGGTTTTGTTTTGTTTTTAATCCTCTATTATAGGTAGGGTAATGATTAAGCATACACCAGTAGTCACAATTTTCAATGAGTGAATATTGGTATAGGTAATGATATCAAAACAAGACCATTTGCGCATTCTCTAGAAAAAGGCAAATATTCTTAACTTTTTTTAACACACTTAAGCATTTATGTTGGTTTATCCTTTTAAATGAGCTAACTTCCCTTGGTTGAAAATATTTTAATAAATACAACATTCAAAATGGAACAATAGACTATCCCCCACCTATTGGCACTCTGAAATTGACTTAAGAGAGTCTGAAGCTTGCTTTTATTTGTTGTTCATTTGTCATGGTAGACAATAAACAAATGTTAACAGAAGTAGGTAATTATGATATAATTATCCAATTCAGTCTCAATGTGGAATAAAAGAATTATATCTAAATTTTATCTACTACAGTTAACTAAAATCCTTTAGTCCAGAATTTTCATTATTATGTGTTAAAATAAATTTAACTTATATTTATCTTAAACAAACAAACAAACAAAAAACCAAAAGAAGTCCAGCACCTCATCCCCCATCCAGATCAGCTGGCCTTAATGGTTTTCCTGTGGAGCTCCTGATCTCTCCAGGTCCCTCCATCGCCTGGACTCTTCTGTGACTCCAGCGCTCCACCTAGAGTCCATTCTGAGTTCCAATATCTGTTGCAATTCCCTGCTGGGTCTCTCAGAGACATTTATGTTGGGCTAATATCCATTTATAAGTGGGTATATACCATGCATGTCTTTCTGGGTCTGGGTTTCCTCATGCAGGATAGTCTTTTCTAGTTCCATCTATTTGCCTAAAAATTTCATGATTTCCTTGTTTTTAATAGCTGAATAGTATTCCATTGTGTAAGTGTACCACTGTTTCTTTCTCCATTTTTCAGTTGAGGGACATCTAGATTGTTTCCAGATTTTGGCTATTATGAATAAAGCTGCTATGAACACTAGTTGAGCAAATGTCCTTGTATGGTGGAGGTCTTTCAGGTATATG
Organism: Acomys russatus; assembly: GCF_903995435.1. NCBI lineage: Eukaryota > Metazoa > Chordata > Mammalia > Rodentia > Muridae > Acomys > Acomys russatus. The sequence goes on from NC_067149.1 coordinate 36,920,696, forward strand.
CGCAAGAGTGGTATAGCTGGGTCTTGAGGTAGAACTATTTCCCAATTTTCTAAGAAAGTGCCAAATTGATTTGCAAAGTGGTTGTACAAGCTTGCACTCCTACCAGCAATGGAGGTGCGTTTCCCTTTCTCCACATCCTCACCAGCATGTGTTGTCACTTGAGTTTTTTAAATCTTAGCCATTCTGAGTGTAAGATGGAATCTCAGAATTGTTATGATTTGCATTTCCCTGATGACTAAGGGTGTTGAATATTTCTTTAAGTGTTTTTGGGCCATTCGATATTCCTCTGTTGAGAATTCCTCTGTTTAGCTCTGTACCCCATTTTTAATTGGACTGATTTGGCTTGTTGATGTTCAGTTTCTTGAGTTCTTTATATATTTTGGATATTAGCCCCCTGTCAGATATAGGGTTGGTGAAGATCTTTTCCCAGTCTGTAGGCTGTCATCTTGTTCTGTTGACAGTGCTCTTTGCTTTACAGAAGCTTTTCAGTTTCATGAGGTCCCATTTATTAATGTTGATCTTAGAACCTCAGCTGTTGGTGTTCTGTTTAGGACAGTCCATTCTCCATGTGTAGTGGGTGGGAGGTGGGTGGGTAGTGGGTGGGTAGGTGGACACGACTGCCTCTTTCATGAACTATTGCTGGTGATTTGATCACTTCCCCTTGGCTGAGCTTCCTTGCTTACACACAAAGGAAAGGGATGAAGGTTATTCTGATGAGAGCTGAGAGGTCAGATGGTGGGGGAGAAGTCTAGCCCCTCTCCTGTCAGAGGAGTAGGGCAGGGAAATAGAGCAGAAGAGGGAGGACGGGTGAGAATGGGAAGATTTGATGGAGGGGGTAACAATTGGGATGTAATGTCAATAAATTATAAAAAAAAAACAAAATAAACAATTCCACATTATAATATAGACTCAGCCATCTATATATATTGGTTATATATATGATCTTTAAAACACAGTGTATTATACTATCCTGGCCTGTATATCATTAGCCAGCCCATTTGTTGCTGTGGCAAAATACTGATAGAAACAGCTTACATTAGGAAGTGTTTATCTTGGCTCCAGGTTTCACAAAGTTTGGTTCAAATTTGTTGGTTATGTTCCTATGGGCCTGTGGTGAGATGGTGGGAACATATGGTAGAGGCTGCTTCTTATCTTAGTCAGGAAACAGAGAGAAGAGACTAGAGACAGCTTAAAATTCAAAGGCATGCCCTCCCTGTAGTTAGTCACCACCTCCAAAATACTTCCACTAACCAGAGATCAAGTATTCAATACAGAAACCTGTGGGGAACATTTATTATGCCATCCACAACTGGGCCCACTCATCAGATCATCAGCTTTTAAGCCCTAGGCATGATTTTGGGGGTCGTTGTTTTTACTTCCAATTTTTTGCTCTGAAGTTCATTTATTTGCACTCTTACTTTTCTCCCAGTTCCTTGTCTTTGCTGCCAGGTTTTTGTTTGCTGTATCATGTTCCAAATGCAGCCTAATGTTGGCAGGAGATAGGGACTGTGGAGCGGAGTGAGATTTGAAGGAAAACACCCCTATGCATTTCTACCTGGGAGTCTTGCTTGAGGCAGATTTAGAACCAGGTTTTAGTGTTTAATTAACTATTCCTGCATTAAAAGAGGATTTAAAGAGATGCTTCAAGAAAATGCTTACAATGAAGGTGGCTTTCCCTGTAGCTAATTCCTGCCCTATAACTTTAGGCAATAACATAATGGAATTTTATTTTGGAGGTAGGAAAATGTTAATACTTTACTACGCTGTGTTTATTGCTGAAAATATTGTGTTAATTTCAACATCCTTACACGGCTGCTAAAATATTAGAGCCATTGAAAAGTAGAATTGCATGTAATTAAAGAAGATTTATGGTCATTTCTGGAGGGACAGGGATAGCATAGACAAAGAGACAGGCAGAACAAGGTTCAACATTCTTGGGCTGAGGATGTGGCTGCATAGGAGAGCACGTGCCTAGCACAGACTAGACCCTCAGTTCAACCCTCAGCACAGTAAAGAAGACAAAGAAGAAAACCTTTTTTTTTTTTTTTTTTTTTTTTTTTTGCCTTGCCTTAGCTGTGTGATTAGTGACAAGTTCCTCATATTCTCTGAACTTCTGGAAACATGGATTAAGATCAATTCACCCACTAAGAATTTTGAAGAGGAAGCTATTAGCAAGTGTGGGAGGGAGCAAGAAGGGCAACTGTGGTGGGGTGACTATGACAGAGTGACATACTGTACCCGTGACAATGCCATAATGAAAACCATTATTATATACAACTAATATATGCTAAGAAAATAGGAAAAACAATAATAACAGAAAAATTCCCAAGCATCTATTCTATGCTACCTACTGCTTCAGACAGAAACTTGGTCTGTGCACCTAGAATTCATAGTTTATCAAGAAGGTAGATGAGAAATTAATTATAAATAATGATTTTCTTATAGGTGATGGGGAACTAAAGCATGCAGTGAGATTAAATTTGATGGTGGTGTGTATACTAAATCCTTTAAAAGGAGAGAGAGAGAGAGAAAGAGAGAGAGGGAGAAAGAGAGAGAGAGAGAGAAAGAGAGAGAGAGAGAGACAGAGAGAGAGACAGAGAGAGAGAGAGACAGAGAGAGAGACAGAGAGAGACAGAGAAAGCTAGATTTGGGCAAAATGTCTAAACAGTGGAATGCCTTGGGTTTAACATTACAAGTGATTATTATTGGTGAGTAGCACTGTTGTGCTGATGTTTAAAAGGAATGGAGAATTGTTGCTGAGACTGACTTGGATGCAGAGAGATACCGTGAATAAATAGGTAAGGCCTCTGGTAATACACTCAGTGTTTAATGGTTGCCCCTGATCGTTGTGGCTCTTCTTTACACACGTGAGTGATCAATCAGACACAGAGAGGTTTCTGATTAAGGTCTTCTCATCAAGTTCTCAGATGAATTCCAGCCAACACTAATGAGTGTGCTCAAGCAGAAGTAATAGAATCCCTTCCCACAGAGTTGAAACGTCAAATAGAAGGATACTGTTGATGTTAGCTCTATGTTCAGTGATCACAGGGATGGTGGCCCAGGCTCAGCAGGCCTAGAAACAGGGGTTGGAAGGTATCAGTAGCCAAAGGAGTTCTCGCTACACTCTTGCTTCTTCACTTTGTCCTGCACATCTGTAGAGATGGCAAGTGCCCCTCTTGCTTCTCTGTCTCTGTGAATTTCCAGGCAACTGTTGGCAGCAACGAACTCAGCTTTCCCAGCACGGCAAAACTCACCATTGAGCAGAGACTTTCCCATATCCACCTCCTAATGGCTCAGCAGCTGAGATGCAGGACCTTATGGCTCTAGCCATCTGCTCCTTCTGGGGTTTATTAATCGCTGTAGTTCAGTGGTCCTCAACCTGTGGTTCACAACTCCTTTGGGGAGGTCGAGCCACAGGGCTTGCCTAAGACCATTGGGAAACACAGTCATTTAGATTACAATTCACAACAGCAGCAAAATTACAGTTATGAAGTAGCAATGAAAATAATTTTATGGTTGAGGGTCACCACACTGCAGTGAGGAGCTGCATTAAAGGGTCACACCATTAGGAAGGTTGAGAGCCATTAGTGCAGTAGGACTAGCACCAGGGCAAACAGGCATACCTTACCAGGAATGTTGGGAGCATGAGCTGAAACAGTGTTTGCATTGCTTGGCACAGTGACAGAAATGCAGCAAACATCAATTAGAGGAAGCTATTATTGCTATTCTTCCTATTTATCGAGTAATTTCAGACTTTGTAAGAGATACTTCTTCTCAGAACTATTGGAAGCATTTTAGGGAGTTCAGAACAAACAAAGCTTATTCTGGAATCAACTCTGAAGCAGGTTTGGAAGTTTGAGTCTTGATGTACCCTGGTTAGTGTAGTTTCTATCTGTCCTGGAAACATGGCTCACATAATTAAATTTGTTAGTCTCTTTTCTTTATCATTCTGTGGAAGCGCAGCAGATGGGAAGAAGGAAAATAAGAAAGCTTATCATTACTAAGGATTAAAAAATGTATTCAAGCTAGCTTCTTAGATGTTCCTCAACTTCTAATGCACAAAATAGGCATTAATAGTAATATAATCATTGGTACCAGTTGAAGTTGCAGTTATTAAAGCAGTAATAAAAATAAAGTCATCATAGCTGTACATGATTTCTCCACATTTTAATAGGCATTTGCCTCTCTGAGTAATTAAGACATTTCCATTAAATTCCCATATGAATAATTTAATGCAAATGAACATTTTAAGTCAGTATACACTCTGCCCAAAAACATTTTTTTAAAATTTCTCTTACTTTCCAAAGTCATTTGACTGTGTTTCAGAAATTCCAGAAAAATCTAGGATTTTTGTATTTATAAACAGCAAAAATAGCAAAAAGATCTTAGGAAAGTAGGCAGGATTGGTTTGTTTTTACTGAATATCTGACCTGTACAAAACAATAGGTTCCATTGTGACATTTTCAGACATGCACATAACATCACATTTACCACTCCTAACCATTTCCCTCTTGGATTCCCCCTCTGCCCCTTTGATACTCATTCTCTTACCCTTGTCTACTTTCATGCTCCTCCCCCAAATAGTTCTTAGTAACAGATGGTTGTGATTTGGGTTAGGTTAACCTCCATGGTGTGCTATCCGATTCCAAGAGGACAGCCCTAAGTACATGCACATGATCAATGCTAAATGGACTCAAGAGAAGAATAAGAGTGGAATCAGGGGCACACAGGAAGATGTGGAGAGAGAAATGTAAATATAGTACTTACGTGTGAAATAAGTTGACTACTGTGAGTGGGTGTAGCAGAGTGACAAAGGCTTATGTTTCACAGCAGGGGACAACTGAATGGGTGAGGACTTCATCAGCAGAGGATGATAAGAGTCCATCCCCAGAGGGATAAGAGTCCATCACCATTCTGGTGGGGAGGCATTTGAGGGAGCAGGCATGTGGGCTGGAGCAGGAAGCTGAGAGCTCACATCCCCAAACCACAAACATGAAGCAGAAAGCAAGTTGGAAATGGTACTGGGCTTTTAATCCAAAGCCCATCCCCAGTGATGGGCTCCTCCAGCAAGTCTGTACCTCCCAAACCTTCCCTAAGAGCACCACAAAATGGGTACCAAATATTCAAATGCCTCAAACTATGGCGACCATTTCTCATTCAAACTACCACAGATGCAAAGGTGGTGTCTTCAAATATCCTGTAAATCTAAGTTCAGAATTGTCCTCAGTGTTCTGTGGCCTTCCTCGGGAGATCCCTCTTTTACCCATGTGTTTAGTTCATGTTTTTTCTAGATGCTAGAGTTCGCTGTGTCAACCTGTCCTGACCAAACACAGGCTTGGGATAATTGTTGTAATTGGTTTATGCTTAGCCAATCAACTTTGGTGACCTCACTGATGATGATGATGATGATGATGATGATGATGATGAAGAATGTGTGTATATGGGGTGTGTGTGTGTGTGTGTGTGTGTGTGTGTGTGTGTGTGTGTGTGTGTGTGTGTCCATATATCACAGTTTGCATTTGAGGGTCAAGGGCCACTTCAGGTGTCAATCCTCACAATGCACCTTGTTTGAGGCAGGGACTCTCATTGTTCACCCTGTCTATGCTACTATGCTAGGGTTTGGGGAGTTTTCCTGTCCCCACTGCCCATTTTCCTGCTCATGTGCTGAGATCACAAATGCCTGTCCTGGAATCTGGCTTTATGTAAGGTCTTGAAACTTGAAGTGCAGTCCTCACACTTACATAGCATGTGTCTCTGCTGAGCTGCCTCCCTGGCCACTAATCATGTCAGTGCAGCAAACTGCTTCAAAATAAGCTCAGGAATTACTAGGAGAAGCTGCTTCCCCCCCCCTCCCAGCGGAAACTTGTACCTTGGAGGGTGATTGGAGCTGCCATGGAAGGCAGGCAGACAGGCAGGCAGGCATGAAAGGCAGGCAGGCATGAAAGGTAGGCAGGCAGGCATAGAAGGCAGGTAGACAGGCAGGCAGGCATGGCAGGCAGGCAGGTAGGCAGGCAGGCATGGCAGGCAGGTAGGCAGGCAAGTAGGCAGGTAGACAGGCATGGAAGGCAGGTAGACAGGCAGGCAGGCAGGCATGGCAGGCAGGTAGGCAGGCAAGTAGGCAGGCAGGCAGGCAGGTAGACAGGCAGGCAAGCAGGCAGCAGGCAGGCAGGCAGGCAGGTAGACAGGCAGGCAGGCAGGCAGGCATGGCAGGCAAGTAGGCAGGCAAGTAGGCAGGCAGGCAGGCAGGTAGACAGGCAGGCAAGCAGGCAGCAGGCAGGCAGGCAGGCAGGTAGACAGGCAGGCAGGCAGGCAGGCAGGCATGGCAGGCAGGTAGGCAGGCAAGTAGGCAGGCAGGCAGGTAGACAGCAGGCAGGCAGGCAAGCAGGCAGCAGGCAGGCAAACAGGCAGCAGGCAGGCAGGCAGGCAGCAGGCAGGCAGACAGCAGGCAGGCAGGCAGGCATGGCAGGCAGGTAGGCAGGCAAGTAGGCAGGTAGGCAGGCAGACAGCAGGCAGGCAGGCAAGCAGGCAGCAGGCAGGCAAGCAGGCAGCAGGCAGGCAGGCAAGGAGGCAGCAGGCAGGCAAGCAGGCAGCAGGCAGGCAGGCAAGGAGGCAGGCAGACAGCAGGCAGGCAGACAGCAGGCAGGCAGGCAGGCATGGCAGGCAGGTAGGCAGGCAAGTAGGCAGGCAGGCAGGCAGGCAGGTAGGCAGGCAAGTAGGCAGGCAGGCAGGCAGGCAGGTAGACAGGCAGGGAAACAGGCAGCAGGCAGTCAGGCAGACAGGTAGACAGGCAGGCAGGCAGGCAGGCATGGTGCTGGAGCAGTAGCTGAGTACTCATATCTGATCTGTAAGTTATAGACACACAGAGAGAACAAGATTTGACCTAGCATAGGGTTTTGAAACATCAAAACACACCCCAGTGACACACCTCTTTCAAAAGGGCCACCTTTCTTAATCCTTCCCTGACAGTTCCAGAGGACCAAACATTCAAACATATGAGCCCATGAGGACATTCTTATTCAAACTACCATAGGTAGGATTCTTCACTTGGTAATATTAACTGAGACCTAAATCATGTTTTGCATAAAGTCAGCAGAGGAAAACTACAGTTTTTTTTGAAGTAGGAAGGCTTTCCTTCATTGTGGCTCTTGTTGGATTTTTTGGTCTTTGCAATGGTGGACATACAAGTGTAGACTGCAGGGAATTTCCAAAGGACAACTTTCCTTAATGAAATTTGCTTAAATGGGGGTGCTGACCCTGCCTGTCTGCTGTTATCAATACTTAGTGTGTCCTGTTTTGGTAGAGAGCCTTGGAGTCCCTCTTGTTCTATGCAATCCATCATTGCTACTGTGAAGAAATTCTCTCTTCCTCATCTTGAGCATTTTTCCTAACGAACATGCTCCAAGTTCCTTAAATTCTCACTTGTTCCCTGCTTATTCTGTCAGTTTATTAGTAGAGAAATTCCATATGCTGTTCCTAATTGTATGCTTTTTCCTTAGACAGAGGCGTTAGCCTGTGTACTGACGAATCCTAACCCCGAGCTCCAGATCCTAAGCTAGTGTGATAGCCTCCTTTTTCATACACATGGTGTTTTACAGCGCATCCCCATATCTCCTAAGCTTGAACACAAACTACAGTTTTCTATAAACAAAACAGTGTTTTCCTATACCAGGGGCAGATTCCATGTGGCAAGTTTTTTTTTTTTTTTATTGGTTGGATATTGATTAAATCAAAGCCTGATTTTAAAAGAGAAATTAACTTTAGGATATTGTATTTTATTCCTTCTAAACTTGAGTATTCTTCATCTTATTACTCATTACTTTTGATTTGAAAATGTGACATGTACATGCTGTGACAGACACATGCCATTTGAGAGTTACTAGGAGATCATCTGCTTAGTCACTTAATCTTTAGCTACCTATACATCTTGTGAGTTTAATTTAAGGTTATCTCCTAGTGGAGGATTTTTCTAGACTTTAGATGTTTGACTAAAGTCCCTATCACATTCCTGATAGTGTGTGATAGTTCCATAGCTGTTTTATCCTGAGACTACAAACTCCATAGGAACAGAGGCTAAACGTATCTCATTTGCTGAAACACTCTCAAATCCAAGGCCAGAGCCTGAGAAATAACCAGAGCTCAGTAATTATTTTTTGGATGGCGCTGCATGTCTTTTAAAAGCTAGGAAAGAGCAGCCCCTGAGGAAGTGCTGATAAAGATGCTCAAAAGAGTTAGGACTTCAAAGTTGTTGCTGTCTCCACGCAGACACACCATGCTGAAAGAATGAAATCTGATGTCTTTGCTGTTTGCCTTTGCTACTTCACAGTCTCTGTTTTTGCTTTGGAACTAGAAGAGAGGAGGCTTATGTTTGCCTTGGTAGCAAGAGTTTGGAAAGGGTTCAGAGAGCTGCTAGAGAGGTACTCTTCTGTTCTCTCCTCTAAAGGACAGGCATGAGAACAAGGACTCAATGTAGGGCCGATGACTCTAGTCAGGTCATGAGCGTCCTGACTCACCCAAATGCAATTTTGCATTTAAATTAAGCATGGGGCTTGATAGCACAGAGAGAATGGGATGAGTTTGGGAGAGATGTTACTCTTTCAATGTGGACGTCCAGGCCGGCCATGTTCAGGCTTCTGTGTCATTCATTACCTTCACCCACTCTTTTGGCTTTCAGTTTGAGGCACGGCAGAGATGAATCCTGTTAGAGAGCAGCTTTGGGTTACCTGTCAGGTATCCATGTAACCATAAGGCATTTGTATTCATCCACACTTCACTTTGGGCACGTTTCTCTAAGATTTTACATAACAAACTTTTCCAAGGCACAGTGATTAAAAAGTTAGATCAAGAGAAAGAAAGGGGGGGCAGGATTTCTATTAATAAAAAAGCACAGTTTAGCAGTATTCTGGATATTCAATATTTTTGTCAAAAAAAAAAAGTTACGCACGTCACCCATCCTTCGACTGTTTTCTATTTGTTTGCTGTCTTTTTGTTCACAAACTTAGAGATCAATTACTCAGACTAGAGTTAGACTGCTTGGGTTTGTGTCACGGGATCATTTATTCGTGAAGCCATGTAACTATAAATTGTTGGCAGTTCTGTGTCTCAATTTGCAAAGCTGTAAGAGTTAATGCCAGTACAGCCATTTTGGATCATTGTGCAGGTTAAATGAGACTTGAAGTTAGGGTCTAGAGTGGCATGAGGACCCAACATGTTTTTTTCTTGAACGTCAAGGATTTTAATGGTCACTGTATGCCGCATAGTTCGATGGCATGAAAATTGCAACAAAATACTCTTACCTGTGGAACTTATTCTCTAACGAGGACCAATACCAAAGCTAAACCAACTTGAAAATCTGCATACTAGCCCAAGGGGCATGTCCCATGAAAGCCTTCACTTACCAGGAAACTGGGACAGAGGGGAAGGCATCCTATTGGGACTCTAAATGAGAGACGCATGGGAGAATAGCAAAATAAAAGGATCCAGAGGGTCCTAGAAATCTACAAGTAGAACAATATGATAGGCAGATTTGGGCCCAGGGGTCCTGCTCAAACTAAGGCACCAGCCAAGGACAATACAGGAGGTAAACTTTAAACCCCTACCCAGATCTAGCCAATGGTCAGAATATTCTCCACAGTTGAGTGGAGAGTGTGATATGACTTTCTCACGTACTATGGTGCCTCACATTTGACCATGTCCCCTGGACGGGGAGACCTGGTGGCACTCAGAGGAAGGACAGCAAGTAGCCAAGAAGAGACTTGATACCCTATGAGAATATATAGGGGGACATAATCCCCCTCAGGAACAGTCATAGGGGAGGGGAATAATGGGAAAATGGGGGGGGGGAGGAATGGGAGGATACAAGGGATGGGATAAACATTGAGATGTAACAAGAATAAATTAATAAAAAAATGTATATGTAAAAAAAAAAAAAAAAAAAAAAAAAAAAAAAAAAAAGAAAACTGAATGATTACCTAATATAAAAAGCCTAAATAGAGAACAAAGTGGGAGAAAAATTTGCAACAATTCTGAGGATGGAGCAATCACACTTGCCTAATAGGTTTCTACAAGTTACACGTATAATACATTGTTTTAAAGGAATCTTTGGCCATTAATATGGTTCACCATTAATATTAGTTATTTCTTTTTAAAAGAAAATAATTTAGTGTAATTACCATGGAGCTTAGATTTCACAGTTTTCTTAAATTTAGCTGGAAATAGGATTGTTTCTCCATTGAAGAGATTTATCTCATGGTAACACACACACAAGCGCGCGCGCGCACACACACACACACACACACACACACACACACACACACACACACCCAAGAGAACAGAAAACTGAAGCTAAAGATCAGATGGTATTACATGAGAATAGAGTGTTCATGCACAGAAAAGGCAGGGACCTGCAGAGAGCCTGTGGAATTGGAAGCACCCAACCAAGGATCATGCATGGACTGGACCTGGGTCCTCTACATAGATGTAGCTGATGGGTAGCTCTATAAGGGGAGAAGTGGTTGTCTCCGACATGGGCTCTGTTGCCTGCTTTTTAACCATGTCTCCCTGATGCAGCTGCTTTGCCAGGCCACAGGGGAAGAGGATGAACTCAGTTCTGATGTGACGTTATGAGCTGGGGTGGGTGGGTAAGAGGGCTCCCCTTTCCTGAGGAATAGGTGAAGGGGGGATGAGGGATGGAGGGCGGGACTGGTAGGAGAGGAGGTGGGGGCTATGAGCAGGATGTGCCGTGAATAAATAAATAGTTAATAAAAGAAGAAATGAAAAGGAAACCCTTGTCTAAATAGACTTATAAAAAAGAAAACCTAAAGAGCCAGTGGGTGCCTGAAATGCACTTGATATCAGTAGTTTATCTGGAAATGCAAATCAAACCACAATAAGACATCATCTCACTCTTATTAGAGTCACTATTACAACAAAGCTGAAAGTAAGTTTTGTTAAGGAGGTAGGAAAAAGGATCCTTATCTGCTGTGGTTGGGTGTAGTGGATGTAAACCTGGTTCTGTTTTGATACCAAGTGTGGGATGTGAAACAGCCTTGTGTGAGGGTATTCAGTGTTTTTCTGCTAGAAACAGACTTGTGAGAGAACAGGTGATGTTTGTCCACTAGAAGAGGAGCCAACTCTTGTGGGGGCCTTGTCTTTGCCAACTGATAAACATCCTAGAATGGACTCTGAGAGGAGATATGTAGTTGTAAAGCAAGAGGCTTGGCTGTTTTGTCTTTTTGGTCTTGCCCTAGTTTCCTATTGTTTGGCTGTTAATCGCTCCACTTTGAGACTTTCCTAGAAAGAACCACTCCAGAGAATGCTTTAAGGTTCAAGGTCTGGCTGCTGCTCTGGTTTCCAGTTGCTGTGGTTGCAGTCACCTTTGCTGAACTGTCGGTTTGCTGTTGAATGGGTCTGCTAGAATCCTGCTGACTACACCAGTGGACTCGCTCACGGATGTAAGTTGAAAAAGGTTTAACTCTATTCCCATTTACCTCCTCTCTCTCTCTCATATAGAATATGGGTTGGAAGGAAGGTTTAAGAATTAAAGAACCTCAAATAAGGTAGGTTTGAAAAAGTTCAAAGCCTACATTTAGGTGTAATTTAGTGCAGACATTATGAAAACAACATAGAAGATCATCAGAATATGCACATGTTCCCTTAAACGTGAACTCTCAAAGTAGAACTCACAGAAACAGAGATTGTAATGATGTGTTGCAGTTAAGAAAAGTGAGGAGATGTTGAACAAAATGTATATAAATTCTGAAGAGCTAATATAGACCATGGTGACCACAGAGATTTGATAACTGCAAAAAGGGTTGATATAAATGTTCTCTCCCTGTACAAACAAGTGTACTTATGAGGGGTGTTAGGCCAGATGTTTAGTTATCTTACTTGTGGTAATAACTTTACAGTATGTGTTTATAAATATCTCAAAGAATGGTATGATATTATATGTGTGTGTGTGTGTATGATTAATTTAAATCTGAAAAACATATGTCAGAGGAAAAATGTCTAGAAAACATCAGAGTTTGGGGAAAACTTGTTGAAGGTGGCTGAGAACAACTCTGGGAAATAGAATTTGATATTAGAAAAGCTGCTCTGCATTTGCCAGTAGAGGAGAGATGAATCAAGGAGAATGGTAGTGAGGATGACTGGGTTTCCAAATTCTAGCTTGAGTCTTATTGATCTTAAACAATAGCACACTCTGTACTGGACAGAAATGGCGTTAAAAACACCAACGTTAAAAACAGAACAAAGCAACAACAGAAAAACAAAACAAAACCCAGAACCTAAGTTCTCCTTTTTCTATTTCTCACTGTCTTTATATTTCTCCCTTCTTTTAGATTCACTCTTTATGCCCTCTTTCTTCCTTCCCTCCAACTCACCCATTCTCTAGCATCTGGCAGGGACAGTTACTCTCACTCACCCTGCCCCACCTTTTCCAGTTCTGAAGAGTTCACTGGGCCTCATGCTCGAAGGATACAGGACCCACAGCACAGCCCACCTTGCTTCTCTCACTTGATTCATATGTTAGGATTTCTAAACAAGAACTCATTTGGATAAAATGATGCTGGAGTTCCAGATAGGCTAATGTTGTGGCCTCAGAGTATGGCCTTGGGGTACTGATTTATACCCATTTCTCATTTTCTTTAGCCACTTCATGAATAGTAAAACAAATTTGAGTAAGGGCCCTTTTCAAATAAATTTGTATTTGTATATCTTTTTCATTATTACTCCTTTGGACTATTTCTCTTTTTTTATTATGTTGTTGGCCAGCGATGCTTGTTGAGTGCTCCTTCAGGGATGGGCTGGATGTCTGTTTTATAATCTTTCTCTGAATCACACAACTCAGGATATCACCTTTAAGCTTCTTTTTAACAGGCATTACTGACTCACGTAATGAAGCATTGTTGTGGCTGACATATCATGATAATTATGTGTGTGTGTTGGCATGCTTTTCACATTCTGTATAGAAGCAACATTCCATAGGCAGGTTTGCTCATTGACCACGCCTCTGCTGGGAACAAGGAGGGTCAACTTGTCTCTGTTACAGAGGCAGTTGTCATAAAGAAGAGGAGGGAAAGATGACTCAACCCTTATTGGAAGAGGTAATTGTACACTGCTCTTTCTCATCTGTGCCATGGGATCTGATGGTTTTGAGGGGGAGAAAAGGGATATGAATACTGATGGTCCATTTATGTGTAAGAGGATGACTCCCACTCCTCACCTAGTTATGTCAAATAATTCAGTCTAATATTAGTGGAGGTGAGACTGAGAGACTAGATGGGAATGGTGCCATGTAATTTTTTAAAAGTTGTTTGTTAATCAAAAACATACAATGCAACATAAGGCACACGTCTCTGACATCTTGATGGCTTCTTGTTTCAAGTGTGGACGTGTTATAACAATTGTGCATGTATTAGTGTATAGCCTGGGGTGTCCAGTAAGCCCGAGATCTGCCTGACTCTACCTCCCTGTCACTGGGATTGCAAGTATGTTAAGATTTTTACATAAGCTCTAGGGATCTGAATTTAGGTCTTCCTGCTTATGGAGCAAGCAGTTTATGTCTAGTGCTTTCTCTAGCTCAGCCCAGAAGGGTTGTGAATGTGACACATGCACTAGGGTTAGACTTTTCTCTGTAAATCTAGTCTTCACAAACTGTTCTTTCTTTGAGCCACGTCACCTTTATCTGTACCACTTTCACCTTTACCACCAGCTTATCAAATGTCTCATAGGTCTTCTATGGTCTTCTCTTGGTTTTAAGTATATTTATAGAAGTGTCTGTGATCTGAATATATTCTGCCTCTATCTCCACTTGGCTTCCTGTTCTTTTTTGGACTACATATATTAATATATAAGAAAATAATTCCAAATTCATTGACGTGTGCATGTCTGTGGTGGCTTAACTCTTTACTATTGTGAAGGATAACTTCAAATAATTCCATGTTAAAAACATCCTCCACTTGGTAATATCTGTGAATTGAGTTCAAGAAACAAACTGAGAATGCAGATTAAACTTAGTGAATACAGAAGTTTGTTGGAGTAAAAATCTGAAAAGCAGAAAACCAGGAAGCACCCTGAAAACAAGGCAATGCCATTCTCAGTCAATACATTCAAAAACATACAATGAGTTCATGAAAGTGAAGACCATGAGGACTGTACAGCAATACGAACAAACTAGTGTACAGTAGTATCTTCAAACTGTGATTGCAACTGGGTTAAAATCATACTACATGAAAACTGCTGGGAGGGAATATGCAAAGATTAAGAGCAGTTGTGCAGCAGGCTTGGCCATCTAGCTCCCTTCCTCATCCCTCCTTTGCTGAAGGCCTTTATTTGCAAACAGAGGCCAGAAGTATGCTAATTCTTCCTCTTAAAATAGCTGTATTATCCCTGTTTGCAAATCGGGGAACCTGAGGCTTAGGGGGCACAGTGACTTTGCTAAAGTCATAGTTTCTTTAAGGAGCAGTGCTAGACTTCAAAGGGAAGTGTATGCGCATTTGAATTAGGAAAATACTGGAACTGGAACTAATAACATGTGCTGGATTTGAATGTCAGTGTTTCCATGAGCAAATGGCATGGCCTTGACTACCATCCCAGTCTTTAAAGTGATGGGAACTGATCAGCCACCTAGCCTAGTGTTGAGAATCTATGCCGTTCACATCTATTTTCCACCGCATGCATCTCTTTTACTGAAACAGTAAGGTCATTTCCAAGATTTGGATTAATGGTTTTCAGTATAAATTCTCATTTCTGACACTATGCATTTCAAATGGAAATTGCATATCTCACACAGAGAGAGTATTTTTATCCAGGGGTAATGTGTTTACTGTGCAGATTAGAGGTGAAAAGTGTCAGTGAGGTTCAGATCCAGTCCCATTTGTTTGTTTAAGTCAAGGAAAAGGAGTGTGTGAGAGGTGACGTGATTGATATGGGGCTTCAGAGTTCTGGCTGCTACTTGAGTATGGCTCATCAATCCCAGAAAAGATTTTCCATTTAGCTAGGTGTGGAGCCTCTAGCAGACAGCTGCCTGCACAGCTGGGGCCCCAACCCTCACTCATCATGCAATATGCACTTGAAATGGCTCGCAGCTGACAGCATTCATGCCCATCTGTTTTGATAATATTGTAGCCTCCTGAATACTGGTCAACTCCACAATCCTATTTCTCTCTCCAACCTTATTAATACATGCGGACCTAAAGCTAAGGAGGACTGAAGGCAGTGCATTGACCACGGCTGTTCATTTTGCAGAATGCAAGTTGAGATTTAAAAGATCATATCCTGCCCAGTGTTCATGCAGCTATGGAGAAAAATGCTGGTTGTTTTAGGCTAAAGCCTTTGTCCATACCGTCCTGGAATCTCCCAACAATGACCCTGATATTCGTCCCCTAAATACTACTTCTGTGATAACATAGCACGGCCAAGCCAAATTATAAGGTAAAGTTTATTTTTCCTTACAGTTCTAGAGGGTTAGAGTCTGTAACGGTAGGGTCCAGCACAGTAGGGGGCAGCAGACATGGTGTCAGGCACAGGAAGGTGAGAACTCACATCTGGAGCTAATAGTATGAAGCAGAGAATGAACTGTAAATAGGTGAGGCTTTCTAATCTCAGAAGCCTGTCCCCAGTAATGTACTTCTTCCAGCAAGGGCTCACTTCCTAAAGGTTCCAGCCTCACATCTTTGTATCTTTTGATACAGACTATGTAAATATTACCTGGGAACCTTAGTAAAATCTATACTGCTATTCACTAGCCCTAGAGTGGAGTCATACATTTTGGAGTTCTCACAGGTACTGAGTCCAGCCAATGGGCTATGAATAACCTTCTAACACAGCATGGAGGTTCTTTTCTTGGAACCTGAAGCCCTAGGGCTTTCTCCTAGATATTAGACATATTTTTGGTGAGCAAGTTGGTTAGAGCCTTATCCCCTACTTCAGGATGTATAGAAAATCCATGAAGTACAAGCCAAGCATGATTTGATGTGATATTTCATGATAATTAAAGGGGGAAATTGGTTATTACCTGAGGGCTTCTGTAAATGGCGATAGGGAATGTTGGAATGAGAATTCCTGGGATGACCAGTTCTCATTTGTCACTGCTAAGGCACCTGGAATTAAAAACAAAGCTCCCAAAGCCATTATTTTAGCTTCAGCATCATCCACACACAGAGACATCCCTGCAAGTGAAATGGCTATTAGTTAAATACCAGGGCTCCAGGCTTGCCAGGCCCCCTCCTTTGACAAGACAAAACACAGATAGGACGTTGCAGGAAATGGTGGGGTCTTAGCATGTGTTACTCATTTTATAAAATAGAATAAAATAAACTATGATGTCCTACCAGGTTCTGAGAAGCTTACGTGTCCTGTTTAAACTGCCACTGTCATTAGGCATGAAACAGGAAGCCGACATATGTCAGTATACGCTCGGCTTGTGAAACAGCTTGGAGACCATTAGTTCCCTTGCCACCAAAGGACATTGTGACATTTTAGAGACAAAGCCTACAATAAAGAGAGCACAGAACCCTGGGGAATGCTTTTATAGGAAGAAAAAGTATTTTGAGATTCCTTCTAATTTTAAACCATATTTACAGAGGCAGGGTGGGTATGTAAGAATAGGAAATGATTGTGAGATTGATATTTCCTTGGTAATCAAAAGATGAGTCAGGCTGGGTTTCTGCATCCTATTGGCTACGTCTTTAAGGTGGAATTCTTTGAGGACTCATCCTAAGTTAATGGTTTTCTTTTGCTTCATAAAGATAAATTCTTACTGACCAATAGAGGTTAGGGTGGGCATGTGGGTAGACATTTTCAATCATTCTTAGGGATTGCTGCTTTTTATTTAATTTACATGATGAGGAAAGCACTGCAACATTCTATCTCTACTATATAAATCTCCTCTTTTGAGACTATCACAAGGTCTCAATGTATTTGAGGCTATCATGTCTTGTGAGGCTATCATGAAGCCTCAATGTCTTTGTTTATATGTAGGATTCTTAACCATTACAAACCAAATTGATTTTTACTTAAGATAATTACTTAAGATGAAAAAAAAAACCTATGTAGCCACAAAGGCCTGTTTATGAATATTTATACCAGCTTTGTTCATCGTGGCTCAAATCTGGAGAGAGCCCAAGAGTTCCTTGGGTAGTGAGTCCCTAAACAAGTAGTGGTTGTTGTTATTTGAATGAAAATGGCCCCTGTAGGCTCATAGGGAATGGCACTATTGGGTGGTATGGCCTTGTTGGAGTAGGTATAGCCTTGGTGAAGGAAGTATGTTGCTGGGGATGGGCTTTGAGGTTTCAGATGCTCTAGGCAGGCCCCGTGTCTCTCTCTTCCTGCTGCCTGTCAATTGAGATGCAGACTTCTCAGCTACCTCTCCAGCACACATCTGTTTGTGTACTGCCATGTTTCTCACCATGATGACAATGGACTAAACCTCTAAATTGTAAGCCAGCCCTAATTAAAGGTTTTGCTTTACAAGAGCCCTGGTGGCTCTTCACAGCATTAAAGCACTGAGACAATGGTGCATCCATATCATGTAATGTTGCTCAGCAGTAAGAGATTTATAAATGGCTGACATCTGCAACAAGCTAGATGGACCTCAAAAGCATTATGCTAAGTGAAAGACGGGACACTACATACACACTGTGCAGTTTTAGTTATATGACATGAAACAAGCATAACTTCAGGTACAAGATGACCAGTGATTGACAGGAAGTGGTTTAGGGGGATGGTGCAGGCAGCAAAACCACACCAAGAAGTGATTAAACTGCTTTAGATTTTGTATTTTTAAATGGCTTTGTGTATTTTTGTTAAAATCATGAAGCAATGCATTTATACAGGATGCTTTTCTCAATAAACACATTTTAAAAAGAAGTTGGGTTTATGAGTATGGGGGTATGCAATTATAATCCCATTATTGGAAGTGGTGGTGGCAGAAACAGAAGATGGGTCCATGGGCTCATTGCTCAGTCAGCCGAGCTGAATTCAGGAGTTCTAGGTAAAAGTGAGAGACTCTTTCTCAAAACAAAACAAATAACAACAAAAAACAAAGGAAGTATCCTGAGGGAGTGCATCTGAAGTTAACTCTTGCCTCCATATTCACATGAATATATATGCACCCCTTGTATGTTTTTCTATGCACACAAACATACATGTACACACACACACACACACACACACACACACACACACACACATACACACACACACACATGCCCAAAAATACTTGGCTAAAAAAAGAAGATAAACATATACTTTAAAATCCTCAGGTTATGGTGGATTTTCATAATAGTGTAATTGTTCTTTGCATAATCTAAAACTTTTATATACATTAAATGAAACTTTAAAATAAAGTTTATTTTTAAAAATATAGATCAGCAATCAACTATGCTGTCTTTTTGACCCTCTTAGACACCATTGGCTGTACCCATTATGTACTAGGAGAGACTTTTAGTCTATCATTCACCATTTAAGCTTGGATGTACTGACAACTTACCTTAGGGCTGGTTTTGTTTTTCATTTTTTGAATATATATATATATATATATATATATATATATTTTAACTTTTATTGAATGTCTATGACCTACATGTCATGTACCAAAATCTCCCTCCTCCTCTAAGTAAAATAAAACAAAAAGACAAAGAAAAAAATCTTGTCACAGAAGCTGTAGTGTATCACACAGTATAGCCTTTTGTCTACATATGTTTACTTTCAAATGTTCATTGCTAGGAGTCATGGGTCTCGTTGGAGGCCTACACTATCTTTACCAGATCCTCACTGGGACTGCTGTCGGATATCCTGTTGTTGCCGTGTGTCAATGAGATTCTTAATCTTTGAATCTGCAGGTCCAGCCCCTTCATGTGTTACAGCAGGTCGTACATGGGGTAGATGTTGGGATGAGGTTTACTTAGAGCTTTGGATCAGGGCCCGCTCCTTTGTCCTCAGGGCAGGGCCCACTCTCCCTCTCCCATGTCCTCGGGGTGGGGCCAGCTCTTCCACTCCCATGTCCTCAGGGCAGGGCCAGCTCCTGAGCTCCTGTGTCTTCAGGGCAGGGCCAGCTCTCTGGCTCCCATGCCCCCAGGGCTGGCTCACCTGCCCCTGCAGCCTCAGGGTTAGCTCTCCTAATCCTGTTCAATTTGCCAGATTGTTGCTGGTCGTCAAGGCCTGGATGGCCTTCTACTCCTGTGGGTACTGGATCTTGTTGGACATCAAGCAGGTGGCAAGTAGGGACCTCTGAAAGTTTTGTTGAGTTGCTTACTAGCCCAGCTCAGCTTCTTGTCCAGGGGAACTTGTGGCTCTGTTGATTCATGCCTCCCAAGTCTCTGGTTCCATTGCGTGCTCCATGCGCCATGGGCCCCTGCCCTGGCCTGTGAGAGGAGGCCCATGAGGCCTGTGGTATGGGTGGTGCAGTCCTTGCTCGGGCTCGACTCAAACGGCACCCCTTCCTGGTATGCCATCTTCTTGGCCCGCATTTACTGGGCTACAACCCAAAAAAGCAGCTGTGGCTGCAGGCCCGGGGTCCCTGGGAGCTCACTGGAACATGGACCCATGGACCTGCGGTGGGTGGGCATGGACGATCCACATGACAGGATTTCCTTTTTTCTGGGAAACACCAGCACTGTGTTTTGGAGCTCTCAGTATGGTCCTTTGGTGGCTGTGCAGTCACTGCTGTTCTGCAGATCAGACACAGTGTGTGATCGAAACCATCTTGGATGATCTCAGCTTGGGTATTTCCAATACACTGTACTAAGTGTTTCCTGACAATCAGACTGCTCTCAGGGGTGGACATTTCTGTGTAGCTCTGGAACACAACCATTCTCCTCAGAGTACATTGAGGACCTTATCTTTCGAATCCAATGCCCACCACGTGCCCCTTAGGGCTGTTTTAAAACAGGGTCTGGAGTATGCATGGAAATTCTGAACGTCTCTTGAGTTCCAGGGTGCTAGTGCCACGCTCACCTTTTGAATGGGTAGTGTTGTACCCTTTGAGTACGTGGCTTTACATGTAGCACATAAATATTTATTATGTTGGATACCCCAAATCTTTGGGCCATAACTGTTTCCATGCAGTTTCAAATACTTAATACTGCCTTTCCCTTAAACAACTTAGTCAAAGCCTGTACTACAGCATGAGAGTAGGTAGAGAAAGACCTGCACTTTGAGGTTTGCCAGTTAAACAGGGAAGGTGTAAATTATTAAATTAAAAAAATATTTGTATGAATATCTTGCCTGTATGTATGTCTAAGTACCACAAGTGGGAACTGCCTGCAGAGGGCATCATGTCCTCTGCAACTGGAGTTACAGATGGTTGGAAGTTGCCGTGTGGGTGCCAGTAATTAACCTATGGCCTCTGGGAGAGCAGCAAGTTCTCTTAACTGCGGAGCCATTTCTCTAACCCCTCTAAATAATTTCTTAAAGATTTATTTATATTTTATGTTTCTTTGAGTTTATGCCATATATATATGTGTGTGTGTGTGTGTGTGTGTGTGTGTGTGTGTGTGTGTGTGTGTGTGTGTGTACCTGAGGAGGCCATAAAAAGGTGTTAGATCCCTTGAAACTGGGGCTTAGGTGATTGTGAACTGCCTGATGTGCATACTAGGAACCAATGCAATGCAAAGCTGTGATGGTATTGTAGGCTTTGGCATAACTTTCCTTCAGTCAGCTGTCACCCTCACAAAGGCAAAATATGTGTGATAGTCATCGCCTACTTATTATGACCAGCTGCTGCTAACTCAAAAAAGCTTCTGGGTAATGGATAGATGACCAGAGTGTCATCACAAATCAAAAGCAGAGATGTACTTTTATCAAACTGTGACATCAGGAAGCATCCCAAGTCTTAGAGCAGAGTCAGAGGCTTTTCATTTAGAAACAAAGTCAAGATACTAGGCAGAGAAATCAGTAGGATATCAGCTGCCAATGAGCTTCTGTGCTCCCTAATGCCCTGTGTTTTCTCTGTCAGAGGCTGCCCTCAGTCTTCTGTTTATGTTCTGGCCCATTGCCAGATACTTTGTCACTACTTTCCTAGGCCAATAATGGAGACCAATATGTCTTGCCATTGTACTAATGACCTATTTGCAAGCTGGTGTCTTGTAGAACCATAAGGATTGCTGTTTTCACTGTGTGCAGAAGATGATGATGATGATGATGATGATGATGATGATGATGATGATGATGATTTGGAGAGGTCTCAAGGCCAACTTGACAAGTATGTGTAGTTTGATGAACAGTCCTTGCTCAATAAATCTACATTCTAGTCCTGGCTTCATCATTTACTATATTTGTCATTTGGACAAATTAAATAACCTCTCAGAACTCCATTTGGTCACTTGAAACACTGGGAATAGGCTGAGCCAGGTGATGACAAAGTTGTTTTTCATCTCTACAGGCCAGCTTTGTAACTCACAAAACCATATCCATTCCTGTGAGTATGATGAGGTCTTAAATATTACTTAAATCTGACTGGAGATAGTTCAGCAGTTCAGAGTACTTGTTGATCTCTCAGAGGACCAGTGTTAGTCTGAGCACCTATGTTAGGGAGTTCAGGACCACCTGTAACACCAAATGTAACTCTCATTCTTAGGCACTTACTGCCCTCTTTTGGCCTCCCTGGGCATGATGCACACACACCAACGCAGAGATTAACAAACAAAGAAAGCAAGCAAGCAAAGCAATGAAATCTTTGGCCAGATAATTTAAATATTCCTAGTTTAACTGGAAAAATTTCAAAGTGTAGACGTCATATCACCAGAATAATAGACTCTTTGCATATGAGAACTTGGTTGTCTGAGTTAGCCAGCCATCTTCATCATAATTCATGTCTAAGAGGTTTAATTAAGAGGAGAAGGCTGATATGAAAAATTTTTCAGTACAAGGCCAGTTGCTGCAAGTTTTCTGGCCATGGTAATAACTGACTTCAACCTTGTTTGCTCTCAGATGGACAGCTGTAGATGAATATTAATTTTTTCTTTGAGGGCTTTTTAAAAATAGGTTTTCTTTTCGAGTTTTATTTTCACAATGCAAAATCAAGGACATTAGTACTTCTGACAAAACAGCAATTAAACGTGCCACTTCTCAGCTTGTAATGTGCAGACTTTTGCACTTATACTGTCATGGCTTTATTCTTGCCTAAGTATATATAGCCTTTGAACTGCCTTAAATATATATCCTTAAAACATTGGCTTTATTCACGTAAAGTGTGGTGACTAGGCACCAAGTGGGAAATGTCCATTACTTTGACTTAAATCAATTCCTATTAAGATAAGAAATATTTGGGTGACTTTACTGAACCTACTGGCCTTGTTGATTTGATCTTTTCTATCCTTAGTTATCACAAAAGTTTTCCTTTTCTTAATGTGTGATAAGGAGAAATTAAGCATGGGATGGTAACAGTTATATTTAATTAACAGTTTGGATTTGACAGAATTCTAAAAACTGGGATCGGATAAAAACAGAGAAGTGTTTCAAGACGCTGTTCAGAAGTTCTGGTAATTTTCCTCCACAACACGAGTCTTGTTTCCATTGTGTGTTACTAAGATGGCTCTCTGGGGAGTTTCTGAACTCTTGAGAATTTTAGTTCTCTATCACATACAATGGACACAATCCATCACCATGTAAGTATCAAGTATTGATGATCTAGGGATCTAGGGCTAGGGAGGCAATGCTTATATCCTATATTAGTATGAATATTTTTCCTGCTTCTGAGTACATTGCCCATAATTTGAGACATATTCATGCTTATGAAACAGAAATTATCTTGGATGATAGTTGGGGGATGTGGAACCAAACCATGATGTGCCATTTTCAAAAGAGGGCTTTGTTTTACAAGGGATTGTTTCCTTTCCTTTTTCTTGATTAAAATTCTGATGGCTTTAGTTACTCCATATTTTGAAACCCTTTCAACACTGAGCCTTTTCCTCACAGTTTTTTAAATTTGAGCATTTGACACTCAAATACACTATATTTCCATCATTTTCACCCCTCCTTTCTCTAACTCCTCTTATATCCTTTCAACCATGTCCTCTTAAATTTATTGCTACTTCTATATTTATTTCTGTTCTATGTGACACACAACCTACTAAGTTCAATAGTGTTACCTTTATTCATATATGTTTATATCTGACCACTTAGGGTTGGGGTCTCATCTCTGAAAAATAAAGCAAAAGAGAAATAGCAGATAGCTCATTTCCTAACCAGAGATACATGTTTCAGGATCATGGGCACTAGACAGGAATGCATGCCAGGTTTTTTCCCAATGGAATGTGAGTGGAGGCAGAGGCAGGTGGATCTCTGTGAGTTCAAGGCCAACCCAGTCTACAAAGTGAGTCCAGGACAATTGGGCTATTTTGGACTCATGAAGGCTGGATGGAGAGGACTATAGTTGACCTCAAGAGAACACTATGGATGTAGACACAGAATTAGGTAAGACACAGAGTTAGGTAAGAGTGAGACACAAAATTAGATAAGAGAGGAAAGACAATCCTGCATCCTGGAACTCCTTTTATCCCTACCATGTTGCTTAAGTCACTGAATGAGTTCCTTAGTTTTCTTGTCTGTAAAGGTTGTGCAGTGTTGCTTTTTGTGTATTAATAGCATTATAACAAAGACCTACCAGGACTTGGGATGCCATGTCAGATGTGAACTATTTTATTAACATCTCTCTTTGATTTTAAACAAAATTGGTGCATTACTAGGCTTATTCTCTACTGGGTCCCTAACATCTAAAATGGTGCTGGGCATGTAGGGGTTCAATAAATGAGGCTTTTCTGAAAGAAAATATGTGATAACTACTCTGTGTTTCTTTTTCTTTCCCATTATGTTGTGAGCATTCTCCTATAAGTTATTTGCAAAAACATGATTCTGAGTGACTGTTGTGATCAATATTTAATAAACACGTTTCGAGCCTACATATCCTGTTGTGAGCTTCTATTCATTGTTGTCAGTGGTAATCACTTTTTCTCAAGATGCTGATATTAAGCAATATATTTCTGCAGTTCTCTTAGGCTTAGGTATCCAGAGCCTGCAGCACATTTTCTTGATCAATGACAATGGTGACAAACTGTGGACCTTTGCAGGTGAATTAGATTTTCGGAAACAGATACAAGTCACTCCTGGTGAAATTGTTGTATATGGAGAATGATTTGGGTTGATGAAAGCATGAAGAGCCTAATGTTGCCTAGGTTTTAAGAATGATTTTGAGTCTAGAAGTGGAAAAAAAAAAGAAAAGAAAGAAAGAAAGAAAAGAAAAATTACAGTGATCAGAAAGACTTCTGTTAGGACAAGTAGAGAGAGCTGTAAAAAGTGTGTATTTGAAAATGATTCATTTGAATGTGCAGTTTTTACAATTTTATGTCATATTTCAGGCCAGAAGAAAACCACTCAATTTTAAGGAACTCATTTCTTGGTTCAATATTCACAGCTTTTTTTTTTTTTCTGAAAATATGAACCCTTGGTTTGGCCTCACGCCACCTTATGAAACACTTTGAAGTAACTAGTAAGAGTAGAATATAGAAAATCCCTGTGGCACCGTGTACTGGAAAGACTCAGGGCATTGCAGAATGGATTGCAGAATGGAGACCGCCAAGAAGGACTCCTGCATTTGCGTTTTTTGATACTTATGCAATAATATCAAAGAACTAGGAAAGCCTTCTTTTCTGGGAGATTAAAACTTAGTGTGTAATGTTCACCATACATTATAACTATTTGGGAAAAAAGGTTCCCTGCTGAATTGTCAGTGTTGCCTTCGTAGGGAAGAATTTCACTTATATTCCTCTAACACTTTATAATTCACAAACAAGTTTTGTATTTTGAATTTATTTTTAATGTTTATTTTATTTTTTGAGAGTTTCATACATGAGTGCTGTATTTAAATCATTTTCAGGCTTTTTCTCTCCTCCCCTCCAACTCCTCTCATGTCTCCCCTTACTCCTTCTCAACTGCATGACTTCTTCTTCTTCTTCTTCTTCTTCTTCTTCTTCTTCTTCTTCTTCTTCTTCTTCTTCTTCTTCTTCTCTCCTCCTCCTCCTCCTCCTCCTCCTCCTCCTCCTCCTCTTCTTCTTCTTCTTCTTCTTCTTCTACATATTTAGTGATGACCACTTGGAGTAACCTATTGTGGAGTGTAGGGAGTAATCCGAGTCCTGAGTGAATGCTTATTGTTTGACCACGCCTTGCCATGTCAAGGACCACAATGCCTCAGATCCATGAACAAGTCATAACCTTTCCCACATGACGATATGAGGGATGGCAAAGCCTGGTCCATAGGAGGTGTTGATAGCAGGTGTGTACAATGTCCACTGTAGTTTTTTCCCCCCATGATGTTTTTGGCTTGAAGACTACTCTTCTGTAGAGACTGTTCCAATCAAGATTGGCCAAACCTGATTCCCTATTCAGCTGCATATAGTAACTCGGCTGCCTTGTTTATCTCTGTGTAGTGACACTGCCTCTCTCTTCAACTGCATATAATAAAACATAGTGTGCTTCTGGAGCCCTGTGGTTTCTCTATCAGAGAGCCCATACCATATGATCTCGGCTTTTTTGTACGTGGCTTTGTATGTTTGTCTTTTTTTTTTTTTTTTTTTTTTTTTTTTTCATTTTCTCATTTCTCCTAGTGAGAGGTCTGGGACCCAAGCTGTGCAAAGAGACAGCAAGAGAGCTATCTCTGCAGAAAAGTGAAAGACTTATCCACTCCTTTTTAGTAGTGCTTAATTGCCAGTAGCTCTTCATCTAAGGCAGTGGTTCGCAAACTGGGTCATGATCCCTTTTGGGAAATCAAATGACCCTTTCACAAAGCTGATCTTAGAGTATTGGGAAACTGATATTTACATTATGATTCATAAACAATAGCAAAATTACAGTTATGAAGTAGCAACAAAAGTAATTTTATGTTTGGGGGGACCATCACAACACGAGGAATTGTATTAAAGGCTTGCAGCATTAGAAAGTTTGAGAACTACTGATCTAGGGCTATGGCTTTGTTGGGATGTCAAGTGGTATTGTCCTTGTGCAGGTCTTATTTAGACGATCATATTATTAAGATTTCATGGGTTTAACTCCCTGTCATATATAGCAGACACTGTCTTGAAGTAGATATAATCATCCTCTGGCTCTTAGAATAGTTCCATCCCTACTTCCGTGATACTTCCTCAGCCTTAGTGTAGGGCTGGTGGTGCAGATGTATTAGGTGGTGATAGGTGCCTCATAGTCAGCTGTTCTGAGTTTTGATCAGATGGGGGTTTCTTTGGTGATTTCTGCCTACTACAAAAAGAAGCATACTTGATGAAGGTTGAGAGCTACACTTAGCTGTAGATAAAGGATAAGTATTCAGAATGCAGGTGGGAATTATATTGGTCTAGGAATGTACCTGTGCTGCCTAGATTTATGTCAACTTGATTAATACAAGCTTTAGTCATCTGAGAGGAGGGAACTTCAATTGAGAAAAAGCTTCCAGATGATTGGGACTGAAAACAGGCAATCTTGTCGGGCATTTCCTTAATTAGTGATTGATGGGCAGGGCCCAGCCCATTGTGGGTGGTGCCCCTTCCGGGCTGACATTCTTGTTTTCTGAAAGTAGGCTGAGCAAGTCAGAAGGAACAAGCCAGTAGGCAGTACATCTCCATGGCTTCTGTATCAGCTCCTGCCTGGTGGTTCCTGCACTGTTTGAGTTTGTGTTTTGACTTCCTTTTTCGAGGAACCATGGTGGTGAAATGTAAGCTGAGTAAGCTGTCTCCTCTCCAAGTTGCTTTGGTCATGATGTTTTAGCACAGCAATAGTTACCCTAACTAAGAGAATGGTGGTGGGTTCTCCTCTAGGGTATATGGACCTCAGCAGAAACAGGGAGTTGGCCAGGTTTGCAGCACCGGGCACTGTACTGCTGCAGTTGAGTGGGCCTTATCCAATAAGGTTAGCTCTGAGATGGCCACTATATACTAACTGGGCTAGCTTCCCTCTAATTTTCTGATTAAATAACCCATGTCTAAACTACTTTGAGATTTATCTTAGGTCACTTGGTTTAACAGTAATTGATGTAGGAAATTAAACACTAGCCTTCTTAGGGCACTGAGATGTTTCTAGAATATGTCTCTTTAATATTCTTTTGAAATATGAATATTTAGAGTCACTGATTTTATATAAGTGGCTTCACCATGTCCAAAATTGAACCATGTTTAGAAAAATAAATAAAACCAGTAGATACAATTGATTATTTGAGTGGTAACTTCATCTAAATCCAAATTCTTAGACTTGGTACCCAAAAGAGAAAATTCACTTAGTCTTTTCCATTGTTTGATTTATTTGAGAGCCAGCAGTCTCGTTGATGCTTGAAATCCACTGACCTCCCCATGCCCAAGATGAAGACATCTTTAATCTCAAGGTAAGATGGGTTTACTTTTCCACTGTAAATTTTGTGAACAAATTTAGAGAAGAAGATTCCTTACAGTGACATCTGCTTGGTATGCATTGTGACCGAAGTGTAAACAAAATAAAAATATTGCTTGTCCATCAGGCCGTGTTTCAGTTTGCAAGGTTAAGATTCTGAGTCAGGGTATCTGTTAGATTACCCCCAAATCTTTTTACTTGGAATTATGTTTTATCCTGCAAACACACACAGCCCAATCATTCTGTGGGCATGCAACACATTTTGAAATAGTGGAGATGGAAAGTGTATATAATGCTTCTCGTGATAGACCACTATTTTCTTCCAGGAACTGCTAGGTTTTCTTGCAGAGAGATAAATTCAAGTGCAGTGGAAACGTCCACACTCTCTGCTTTGTAAATCTGGTGGCAGCTGTGTTCGTTTCCCAAAGCCATGCTGTTTAGAGAGCAGCATAAAAAAAGGAAATTCTTTACCTAGGATGCTTGTTTTGTAAGCATCACTGTTCCAAAGGGGGCTGCCACTGCATTCGTAACATGTGCTTAAAGTGTGCCCTGGAAGCAGATGTACCAAGATTTTGGGATTAGATAAGTGTTATGGTGAGTATAAGATTGGTTTAGATGAACACTTTATGATGCGTTTTGAAATGGGGCTTTCATACCAAAGTTGCTTATCATGATAGAAACAGATATTAACTCGACTATCCAAAAGTGAGCAAAGAGTTAACTCCTGCTCATGACTTCATACCATAGCCCAAATCATGTGCTATCACGACAGGCCTGGTAGCCTGACAGATGTGTAGTTATGCTCACAGCTCTAAAATTTACATTTCAATATACTTTCCAGGATATATATGTTTATCCTGCTTTTTAATTAGTGTGTTATGTGCGTTTCCCCTTCTGTCGGTGCTGTTTTCATAAGCATCAATTTAGATGTCAGTATAATAGAGATATTTTGGTTCACAGGACCTCTCTTGGGCTGTTGTTTGCATGAACGTTTGCTTCTTTGCCGTTAACGTGCGGTGCTACCACAGGGTCTGTAAATGCAGGTGTCGCCGTGCTCATGATTGTCTTCCTGTCATCTTCATTTCCTCCTTCAAATGGCCGATGACATCACAAAATGTACTTCTTATTCTCAAAACCTTGTCTCAGTAGCTGCCTCCAGGTGCAGGCCAGATGCCTTTGCTGTTTCCTGTTTCCTGCCTACAAGATGTTTCACCTTAGTCACAGCTGGGCCACCTACTGCTTGTAATTGAGGCTCTTGACTCAAGATATCACCCCATTCAGACAGTCCTGCCTGAAAATTCTCACAGAGAGGGAGGGAGGGAGGGAGGGAGAGAGAGAGAGAGAGAGAGAGAGAGAGAGAGAGAGAGAGAGAGAGAGAGAGAGAGAGAGAGAGAGAGAGAGAGAGAGACAGAGAGACAGAGAGAGACAGAGAGAGACAGAGAGAGACAGAGAGACAGAGAGAGACAGAGAGAGAGAGATGTTCAAGTCCTGATTTACTTCACTTGGAAACAGGATCTTCCCAGATGCAGGAATAAATGATAGCTTATTAATATTGTCTGTAATCCAGTGACTTAAGTCCTTACAAGATGAAAGTTATTAAGGCAGACACAGACAAAAGACAGTCGTGGGAAGAAAGAGGCGAGGAGTGGAGGCTGACTATTACTAAAGCTACCAGAAGATACAAAGTTGCTATTAGAGGTCGCAGGGTTCCACCCACAGCAATTTTAGAACTCTGAAACTGTAAAAGATTGTATGTCTGTTGTTTTAAACTACTGGATTTGTAGTATTTTGTTATAGCATGACTAGGATACTAAAAGCCATTTCTTTCTTTCTTTCTTTCTTTCTTTCTTTCTTTCTTTCTTTCTTTCTTTCTTTCTTTCTTTCTTTCTTTCTTTTTTTTGAGACAAGGTTTCTCTGTGTAACAGCCCTGGCTGACCTGGACTCATTTTGTAGACCAGGCTGGCCTCGAACTCACAGAGATCTTCCTACCTCTGCTTCCTGAGTGCTGGGATTAAAGGCATGCACCACCACGCCCGGCATTTCTTACTTTTTGTGGAGGCTGGTTCAATGTCTCCCTTAACCCAAAATCTGAGGACGCTCAAATTGCATATGTAAAATGGTATTGTATTGCCACAAGACTTACCTCATCCTTTTGTTTATGTCACATCTCAGCTGCTTTTACTAAAGGATGAAATAGAACTGATATACTTTTTTTTTCTTTTTTTTAAAATTAATTTATTCTTGTTACATCTCAATGTTTATCCCATCCCTTGTACCCTCCCATTCCTCCCCCCCCCCCATTTTCCCATTATTCCCCTCCCCAGAACTGATATACTTATGTCTATTACCTTGTTTTCTGGTTTGCACAGCAGCTTATGAATATTTCTGTTCATTTGTAGGTCTCTCTCTCTCTCTCTTTCTCTCTCTCTCTTTCTCATTTGTGTTTGGTCCTTGGCTTCCCTGTTTAATAAATGTTTGTTTTTCACCCCCTGGAATGGAAGCTTCCGGCTAACAGGAGCTTTGTCTGTCATTCTCCACTGTGCCTGCAAAACACATTTGTAGTAAATGAGTTCCCAGTGAGAAAAGACGCGTCAAACAGTATGCTCTGTGCTTCCTGTCATCCCACTGCATCTTTCCTCTCTCAGTGATCAGGAGGCTGGGAGCTGGCAGGCCTGCCTTTGGGCTGAGAGCAGTACTGATTTGAAAGTGGTTTTTGTGGGTGTCTGAGACGTGAGTTCCAAAAACTGTTACCCATGGCAGGACACTCTAGAAGGTAATACCTCCTACCAAGGAAGCCTGAGATGGCAAGAAGAAAGATTAAATCACATCCAAACAAGGCAATAGAAGGATTTCAGATTTTCCTTACTGACTCTCCTGTGATGCAGAAATTCAGGTGACTTAAACTGGTTGCAGAGCCTCCTAGCCTTTGTGGTGGGACTTGATTTTTATTTTAATGTGGTACGATACATGTTATTAGGTGTAGGAACCAGGCCTGACTGGGCTGCCTGCCTGTCTTGCTGTTTCATGTCCTGTTTCTAGCAGCTTCCGTGTCTGTGTTTTTGTTGGTCAGCTGGTCATGTTTACTGCTCTGAGAACGCACCCCGCTCCTCCTTGGGACTTTTCCTCCTGTGTGCAATTACCTCTTGAGGGAGTTCACCTGCGAGTGGCATGCCTGTTTTGCTGCCTATAAGAAGGCTCTTTGAACACTGAATAAAGGTTGAGGTTGTTATAACCGCTGCTGCTGCTGCTGGTCTCTTAGCATGAAGGACCTGCTGTGTTATTGTGTTTATTGTGTGTGTATGTGTGTGTGAGTTAAATCCGCAGTCCCTCGCCCTTGACTTGGTATCACGGTGGTGCGGGTGCCACAATTAGGGTTGATTCCTCCGCTAATCTCATTTCCACACAATTCCTTAATTTCCATGCAAGGAACCTCTAACGAGTCTTTTTCTTTCTCATAGAGTTAAATTACCATCTATAGATGCAGCAATAGAAATAGCCTATAGGTGTGTTTACCATACTGTGAAAGAAATGCTGGGCTAAGATTGAGACCCAAATGTTTATGACGATTTTTTAGGCAATATTTTCTATCCTTGAGGCCTATACTCTCTCTAGCAAGAGGGAAGCAGTGAGAAGGTGAGAGAATGGGGCTCCAGAAAGCCATCTCCTTACCTCACTGAGAGTTCAGCTGTTTTTGAAGTAAGACGAAGAGGCTCCTGAAAGGGCAACATCTTTTTCCTTTTTTAAAACTTTCCCTCTCTGATGGATAAACTACCATGGTCCAATTGACCACAGGACTCTTTTGTACCCAGGATCTTCCCAGCATTCTTTCCAACTCTTCCTTATATGATACTCTTTCTACTGCTTGCCAAGTTGGGACAGTGTGAAGAGAACATTTGTTGTTGATTGAGGTGAGGGTTTACAGAATAACTTTGAAAGAAACCATTGAGATAGATCCGTAAAGGCTGCTATTCCAAACTCTCTGCAGCATATGTTGTTACTTTAATAAAATGCATAGAAAATTTTATTACTTTAATAAAATCTTACTTATTAAACTATTAAGTTTCATATGCTTAAGTAGGTGTTATTTGCTTAATAACTGGCTCATGGTACAAACCCTGTGTTTTTTCAGATATTTGGTCTGGCTAGTTTTATGTCATCTTGAAAGAAGGATTGGGAGAGACAAATTTCTCTACTAGTTTGTCCTGTGGGCAAGCTAGTGTATTTTCTTGACTGATGATGGCTGTGGAAGGGCCAGTCTCACTGTGGGCTGTGTTAGCCCTTCCTTGGTGATTCTGGATGTTAGAGTCAAGCCGTCTGAGGAAGCCACGAAGAGCAAGGCAGCAAGCAGGACTTTGGCATGGCTTCAGCATCGGATTGGGCCACCAGGTTGCTGCCTTGAGGTTGTTTCCTGGGTGATAGACTACAAGCCGTGTGATAAAATAAACCCTTTCCTCCCCAAGTTGTTTTTCATCATAGTGTTTTATCACATCAGTAAAGACCCTACTTGAGATAGTAGGTGAAGACTATAAATGTCCTATTCTTAGGGCTTTGTATACTCATGGCTACTTTCATAATGGGTTTTGGTTTTGCAATAATGCAGTGCCAGATGCCAACTAGTGGTACATAGATGCAGAGTAGCATCACAGGGCAAAGGAAGGTGTAGAGGACCAACATAAAACCAACTAGATATCCATAATAATCCTGCTCCCTCAGTCATATGATCCTACCAGGCAATTCAAACGAAACTAAGTACAGATCACATTCATATGAGCCTTTCAACCTGGATGTTCTAGCTTTACTTTAAATATATAAATTAGATTTTGTTCACTTCATGAAAAGCAACTCAATGCTTTTTTTTCTTACTGGAAGTAAGATATATATCCTTATTATGTGACTTTTCTCTCAACCATACATACCAGGCTTCTTTCTGCTTCTTAAAGCAAAAGCTCATCCTTGCTTTTCTTTCTCAGTGCCACTAGACTGACATTAGGATATATTAAATGTTTTGTTTGATGACTGAGTGAATTTATAGTGACTAGAAATAGCTATGGATGATGGAGAGACGTGGTCCTTCTTGCCCTTGCATTATGATACATTTTCACTTAGAATATCTAAGAGCTTTCATTTGTTAAGCTGGTGTCTTCAGCCTGTATCCAGAGAAATGTTTTCAGAAGCAGAGGTCTTGATCAAGGGCTCTTTGGTGGATTGTTGTCATTTGGATTTGAAACTCATTCCTCACAGAACATGCCAGTGCTAAAGTAGTTCCTTGTGGTGATTGCTCCACTTTCAACACGTGCACTAGATTAAGACACTGCAACATTTACAAATTTGAAAGCTATGAGAGCCTAGAGGATACCCACAGGGTCAAGTGCAGAGAGATCACACTTCATGGGCGCAGCAAAGGTTGTTTCCATCTGACTACTAATTCGGAGTTTCAAGTGGAGCATTTGACAGCTACAGCCACAGCTTGTTGCTGCTGCTTCTGTCAAATGCTCCACTTGGACCCAGCCAAGGAGAATATAGGCAGTAAGCTTCGAACCTCTACCAGGACCTAGCCGACGAACATGATATTCTCCACCGTTGAGTGGAGAGTGAGATCTGACTCTTATACGAACTCTGGTGCCCCTTTTCTGACCACGTCCCCTGGATGGGGAGACCTGGCGGCACTCAAAGGAAGGATAGCAAGTTACCAAGAAGAGACTCAATATTCCAAGAGCATATATAAGGGGAGGAGGTCTCCCTTAATCACAGACATAGGGGAGGGGAGAAGGGGGGAAGTGGGAGGGAGGGAAGAATGGGAGGAAACAGGGGAAGGGCTAACAATCGAGATGTAATATGAATAAATTAATAAAATTAAAAAAAAACAAGCTGTGGCTGAGGGAACAATGGGGCAGGGGGGGGGGGGGGCAGCGGGGAGGGGAGGCGGTGCATCTCTTAGCTGGGAGTGTTAAATTTCTATGACACAGAACATTGATCAGAAATAGGTGTTTTATCAGGATGGCTACCCAAGGCTTTGTAGATTCTGGTTATTGCTTGAGAGGTGGCTTTATACCAAGTTAGATCTATTTAGTATGTTTTTTTAAACTATGATGTTGAGGACTGGGAAGGTCTTTCTCTTTCCAATCTTGAAAAATATTTGCATTCAGTGGTTCAGAAAATTATATTTAGAGCAAACTATTGTATGACAAAACTGCCCAATGGAGTTTTTTCAGATTAAAATTAATCCAGACTTATAGATTGTGGCATAAAAACATATGGTATATTATTCATTGTAAAAACAGAGCTAAACCTTTATATTTTATGCTTAGTCCTGGTAAACAGTAATGCATAGGGCTGTTCAGTTTCTAAGGCAATTTATTTTATTATTTGTTGCATGTCTCTCTCTCTCTCTCTCTCTCTCTCTCTCTCTCTCTCTGTACATGCATATGTGCATATAGTGTATATATTCTTCTTAATGTATGTGGATGCATACTTCTGTGTTTGTTTGAAGACCACAGGCCAATGTGATGAATTGTTTCTTTCAGCACCCTCCACCTTTATTTCTTGAGACAGGTCTTCTCATTCAGCCTGGAACTCATAGACTTCAGGGTTGGCTGGCCACTGAGCTTCAGGGATCTTTTTGTCTTTGCTCTTTCCTTGCAGCCCAGGGGCCCTCCATCCCGGCAGCATGCCACCACACCTGACTTTTCTCTGTGGGTTCTTGGGATCACTTTGTCTACTGAACCATCTTCCAGTACCATGTGCCTCTGTGAATAGCGGGGCTATAGGAGATAGTGTATAAATGCCTTCATCCCATAATGGGAGTTAGTGAGGATGCTGAAGTTGAGCATTACCAAAATTAGCTTTAAACCAGCCATCTATTTAATAAAAACCTGGGGAGTTAATTAAGGCTGCATTACCGACAGTATGTTCTGGTCACAGGTCATGGTGTAAAAAACATACTTTTAATGAGCTGTTGAATCCTCTGTGAACAGAGGCTTAGATAGTGTCTTTGCTGTTCCTTTAGATATCATGAGCAGATCTGAAGAGGCTTTGTGTCCACAATCAGGCAGGCTCCCCCTCAGCTGTTACCGGCAAGCAGAACACCTGCTCTTACTACAGCTCACAGCAGTGGACAGAGGGTTAGAGAGAACGTGAATTTGAGCTCTTAGAGAACAGTGGGAGCTTTTGAACTGTGGAGCTTGCACTCTGCTAGCCTGCTGGTTGTTGTTAAGTCGCTCAGAGGTCCCTAACAAAATAGTTGCAGAGATGGGAGGAAGTCGGTGATTTTGCGTGCCACTCCCTGTGCCGTCCCCAATGGTGAACGGATCAGTTACATTTTCATTTTGTATGTTCCCATTTGACTTAAGCCTTCATTTAAAAACAAAATTCTGTTTTAGAAAAAATAAAAATCTGAAAACCGCTTAACGTATCAGTTGGTGTGCTTAGATTGGAAGTATTTCTCGGTTGGGTCAAGGTCTCATTTGTGTGATCTCAGGATTAATACATTTTAAATAGAGTTATTTTTGCTAAGGAGAAGGCAAGACCAAATTTTACGAATTAGTCTTTTGAGTTGGCGGTGGTCATCCGTCACAAGTGGAACAATATAAAATTATAGATCTCCCTTTTGCTTCCTTTAAAAATATTATTTTTACTGTGAAGGTATTGCCTTTACACATTGTAGAGAGGGTGAAAAATATTGTTGTGTGCATAAAGACACAAGTAATTCTTCCCCATTCCCATGGGCAGCAAGACTGCATTAGAGAACATTTCCTTCTAGACTTTGTCCTGGGCACATATGTGTGTGCTTGCATATTTGCTGGCACGGTGGAGATCAAGTTTTATCTTCTTATCCTTTTGTTTTATGCTGTAAGTCTTTTTCCTTCATTAAAGGTTCCATTGTATGGATGGGGCCATAATTTATTTTACTACTGTACTGCTTTTGGATACTGTGGCTGTCTTAAATTTTGTATTCTTATGAATAATGCAGGGTGCATCTTTGCAAGAGAAAATGTAATAGCATCTCTCGAATTTTCTATGGGATGCAGGTCTGCAGGTGTGAATATTGTCTAAGGGGTAGGGAGGGGTGAGTATCTCTAAACCTTTTCCTACACTGTGCCCAAAACTGTGGCAGTGTGCGCCATTCACAGAGCAGGGTCACCACTACTGTGCCTGTTTAGCAGTAGACATTGTCACAACATTTAAAATGTTTTGAGAATTGACTTATTCATTTAATACAATTTTTTAATTATTATTATTAATTTATTCTTGTTACATCTCAATGTTTATCCCATCCCTTGTATCCTCCCATTCCTCCCCCCCCCCATTTTCCCATTAGTCCCCTCCCCTATGACTGTTCCTGAGGGGGATCACCTCCCCCTATATATTCTCATAGGGTATCAAGTCTCTTCTTGGCTACCTGCTGTCCTTCCTCTCTTAGTATTTACCTGGATTAGGGAAGTCACGGCTGAGGTTTGGCCTCCCTCTCTGCTCTTCCTGCTTGTGTTGTCATTTCTTTCAATGAGATTAAACACTGGAAGAGAAGCAGTACTTCTTCCATGGCCTACTTTTTTGTGGGTCTAGGAAAAAAGAAACAAAACTACCTAAAGTTTCTCAAAAATACTAAATGTTTTTGAATATTCAGAGTATATATTTTACATAATGAGATATAATTACAGATCTTTATCTTCACCTTGAACCCATTTCTCCTCATGGAAGACAAAGTTACACAGAGGTCTGGTGGCATTCAGGAGGATGCATGGTGGAGTTAGCTGCTACATGTGAATCACATGGCCATGCTGAGCAGTTTTGTGACCTTGGGCAACTTAAACTCAAAGCTTTGGGTGACTCCTGTTCCATGGCTCCTGAGGCTTAACAAAGGCTCAACAAGCTTGCGATGCTGTTACTATCACTTCATGTATGCATTATATCTCAGGACCAATCACAAAAATCAGGCCCCTGAACTGCATATTAGGGTCACTTTGGTTTTCAAGTTTGCAGCTATCACATCCAGTAAGCTCTCCTGTTGAATTTCCCAAGAGATCTGTTTTGTGTTGTCCTTCCACACTTATTTTTCCTGGCGCCTTCATGCAACAGCCTCTTTCCTTTCTCTAGGCAGGCAAAGGTACACTCAGACACACAGCCCTTACTCTGCTGAACAGTCCTGAGTTAGTGTGCACTGATGACCTGTGTGTATGTAACAACAGTGGCCTCTGCCATGTGCATGCAAGTTTTCTGAGGCCTGGTATGTCTCAGAGCATCATAATATTTTGTGTATTTCATCAAAATTATCACCTTTTGCTTTCTTCAGTGGTTAAGCATATTTTTGAAATGTCCATTGTTGTTTCTAGTTTCATGAATCTTGGACATGTTACAAGAAATCTCCCTATCCTATGCTTATAAATGAATTTCCTAGCTGTCCTCTGATTTCCCTTCTTCTGTGCTCATATACCAGAAAAAAAATGCTCATGGGTATGAGTCAAGTATAGTTGACTCAGAGACCGTTTTGGCTATATAGTTGGCATTGCCTGCTAAGTTTTTGTTTTTGTTTATTTTTATTTTTAAAGAGAAACTCTGATAGATTGGGTGTGGTGTGTGTGGTTATAATTTCAGCACCTGTGATATCTTAATACATGTGTAATTATCAGGATGTGGGGTTAATTAGCTTATCCTTTAACTCTGATGTGCATCACTGTATTTGGAACAGGTTCCTCTCTTCAAGCAATTTGAAAGTGTGAAATAAGTTCTCATTGACCATGGCACCCTGCTGTGCTAGTTCACAAGAATGCCTGTGTTTTATTTCCTGAATCCAGTCCTTTACCTGCTTTAGTCTCTTGAGATGACTATTCTACTTCCTGCTTCTATGGCATCTTTCTATTTAGATGCAGGTTATGTATAGACACAGAGAAAACGGCATCCCGTTTCTGCATTGCTGTTCCTAATGTCTGAACAGATGGCAGATTGAGTTACCAAGTTGTCACTGAGTTCAACCTTTCCATTTTCTGAGTCAAAGAAGCTTTTATATGAATTCCTTGAGCGATCTTCTGGAAAATTGTATATTATTGATAAAGCTTTGGCATGGGATATTGACTTAGGCCTATTCTTGCATTTCGTGGAGCTCCTAATTAAGCTAGTTTATATGAAAGACTTGATGTACGAGACTTGGAGTTGAATGTATTGATTTGCATATTGATTTTCTTCGAATCTGGTGCTTGCCTCTGTATATCACACCAGAACAGACTCTACTTTGTTTTGATAAGGAAGATAATTCAGGCAGTAGGGTTTATGGCTTAGGCTGTTAAATTGCAAAATAAAGTGAAAGTTGTCACCCGTTTCCCTTTTATAGCTTTGGGAAGAAGAGTTCAGACTAAAGTTAAAGTGACTAAGCTGCGTATTTACAGGGTCTGTTTGTTTACCTTGGATTAAAGAGCAGTTTTTAAGCTTTAAATTATCTTCATATAGTTTCACAGCAGTGTGTCTCTCTAATATACTCAGACTCACCTGGGTGGCTTGGTCAAAGAGATTATTAGATCCCTCCCAAAACCCTGATCTACTGGGTGTGAGGTAGGGTCTTCATACACACATTCCCACGTGACATGGGTTCTTGCACTGGTTGGGGTGGTCACACTTTCAGGCTGCTGTTCTGAAGTGGTGTACAGGCTGTGTGCCACGGTGCACAGTTATACAATGTATATTTTATGGGAAAGTGGTGAATGCAAGTGGAGTCTGTTTCATCATAGCTATGCTAAAATAGCTGCAAAACATTTGCTCTCTATAATTAATACTGTTTAGCTAGCATCTAAAAATCAACTTTATTGTGATATTTTCATAGATATTATTGTATCCTGTACGTATTCACTCTCCTCAAATATTTATTCTGAATTCACGGTTTGGAGCTATGGGCCCTATAGCAATGTACAGAACACACAGATGAAGCTTTTTTCTTTCTTGCTACATCCTATTTGATAATGGGAATATTCTTTAACATGCTTATCGCCTAGTTTGGGGATGTTTTCTGAAAGTTTTGGGTCTCCATGATAGAATCTTTCAACCTCTTCCTGGTTCTTACTCCTGGTTATATATTTCTTTACGAATGTCTATGTCAGTGTTTGTAGGTCTTCCCCATCTAAATTTGAACACCGTATACATTGTGAAAATTTCAAATGCAATGTATTGTTTCCAGATTCTACATGTCAACATGGACCAGTCAAGGACCACACACTGTCTAGCAATTACATTCACACATTACAAAGAATCAGTTACCTCTGTCTTTAAAAAGCAACCAACACAACATAACAAAACACAAAACAGTAACAAAATGGAGATCTGTTAAGTCTGATATTCCTATTCTAAAGAGTCTGTATAAATGTACCATGCAAGAAGGAAATATGCCAAGCTTCCTCTAAGACACTCTTTTAGAGAAGACACATATATCTCCAGTAAACCTCCATTAAAGAAATACAGGGTTAGAGAAAAGGCATCTGACCAAGGACAAAGAGACAGTCAAGTTTGAGTACTCTGCTTGTTGGGAGACAGACCTGTGGTTCTTTTACATTTCTGCATGTGTCTATATGTCCATATATTGTGAATTAATCTTCCAGACTGGTTTTTCATGGCTATTTCCTTGATGGATGACTTTGGAAGACAAAAGTTGTGTCTAGCTCTGGAGCAAAAGCAGATCCTGTTATTGCCCATCATAAGGAGTTTTAGGCCCCTGGATTTTCATTCCATTCCTATAATTCAGTTAACGGCATGTGAAAGGACCCCACCCCCTGTTACCCTCCCATCATCCTTTGCTACTGGGTTTAAGGGATGTGACGCGGACACGATGATGCACTGACTCTCGCTTTGCTGTGGGTATCAAGCTTTCCTTCTGTGATCCACGAGCCACGCATCTCTGCTGAGCATTCATTTAAGTTGAGAATGACAAGATGTGATGGAGTCTGATTTACACTCAGAATTCTAGACTCACCAAGATAGGAAAGAGGAAAGATGTTTTCTTCAAGGCTGCCAAATACAAATAGCCAAGACACTAAGAATATAACATTTATGTAATTCCTGATTGTGTCACGGCTCTTCTTGCTATAGGTAGTTTCTTGTACATTTGTGTAACAATATAAATGTTCATGTAAAAATAAAAACTGTTTAATTAATTAAAAAAAGAGTACAGTGGATTTAGTTAGTAACTTACTAGCTCTATGTAGAAAATATATGAAGAAACACTTTATAGTTACTGACAATCCATCCCACACTGAGCACCTGTCCTAGACAGGCTCTGTGGGGACTGCAGTCTCCTCTTGTGGAGAGATTATTTTGTTATTTTGCATTCTGTACATGCAGTAGCATTTCTCCACTGAATTTCATTAAGACAAAGCCTATGTTCATCTTTTTATCTCTCTTTTCTTTTTCTTTATTTGGTGGAGTGTGTGTGTGTCCTGGTATGTGTATATGTGTGTACATGTGCACATGTACGTGTTTTTGTGTGTATGTATGTGTGTGAGTATATATATTTGTATGTTTGTGTCTGGATTTGTGTGTGTGTGTGTGTGTGTGTGTGAGCATGTTTGTGTATAGATGTGTATGTATATGTATGTATGTATGCTTGTATGTATATGTATTTTGTATATGTATGTATGTATGAGTTTGTGTGTATATATGTGTATATATATATATTTGTTTGTTTTTGAGTGTATGTGTCTGTGAGTTTGTGCGTTTATGTGGAGTGTGTGTGTGTGTGAGTTTGTATGTTTATGTAGAGTGTGTGTATATGTGTGTATGTATGTATGTGTGTGTGTCAGCTTATGTATATGTGTTGTGTATGTGAGTGTGTGTATATGTGTGTGTGTCAGTATGTGTGTATATATATGTGTGTGTATGTGTGTGTCTGTGTATATGTGTATCTGCATATGAGTATGTGTTTTAGTTTATATGTATGTGTAAATATATGTATATTTGTATGTCTGTGTGTATGTGCATGTTTGTGTATTTGTGTGCCTTTGTGCGTATATTTGTGTGTGGGAGTGTGTTTGTGAGTTTATGTGATTATGTGCATGTGTACAAGTTTATATATATGTGTGTATGTGTATGTACGTCACTTTGTGTCTGTGTGTCTGTGTATGTATGTGCGTTTATATGTGTGTGACTATGTATGTGTGTGTTTGTGTGTGACTATGTATTTCTGTGTCTGTGTATATATGTATATATGTGTGTGATATCTGTATGTAAGTGTATGTGCACCTGTATGTATGTGTTTGTTTTTGTGTGTGAATGTGTACATGTGTCTGTATGTGTTGTCTATGTGTGTGTGTCTGTGAGTGTGTGTATGGATGTATGCATGTGTGTATTTATGTGTGTCTTTACATATGCATGTATATATGTGTTTGCATCTGTGTGTTTGAGTGTGTGAATGTGTATATGTATGTGTGTATGTGTTTTTATGTTTCTCTGTGTGCATATGTGTATGTGTTTATGTATGTTTGTTTTTGTGTGTCTATGTGATTATGTATGTGTATGTATGAGTGTGTCCATGTGTATGAGTGTCTGTGTGTCCATGTGTATGTCTATATGTGTGTGTTTATATGCATGCACATTTATGTCTCTGTGTTTATATGTGTGTTTATATGTGTGTAAATGTGTATATGTCTGTGTACTTGTGTGCGTACCTATGTATATGTGTATGTCTATGTGTGCATGTGTATCTCTGTGTGTATATGTGTATGTGTGTGTACATGCATGTGTGTGTTGTCCTGAAGTGTTATGGGAATCCTTTTCCACTTTGCTCTTACTTTATTTTTTGAGACAGGATCTCTCACTGTATCTTAAGCTTGTCTACTTGGCTAGGTTAGCTGGCTGGAGCTTCAGGGTTCTGTCCTCTCATCTTCCTCACTAGTTATAGGCCCTTGACTCTGTGACTGAGTTCTAGGGCTCTGAGGTCAGGTCTTGGTGGTCACACTGTACCAATGCAAGAAGCTCCTAACCCCAAGCATCTTCCTTTCTTTTCTCTCCTATTCCTTTCTTTTCTTTACTTCTGACGTGTTAGTACCTCATATACTGTGAGAGCTCGACATGCATTCATCAAACAAATGTTTATTGAATATTTTTGAAGGCATTGAGTCTTTTTATGTTCGCTTGTGTTGCAAGTTAGATATCTTGGCATGGATATCTGGCAGAGGTAAGCACAGA
Source organism: Acomys russatus (assembly GCF_903995435.1). Lineage (NCBI taxonomy): Eukaryota > Metazoa > Chordata > Mammalia > Rodentia > Muridae > Acomys > Acomys russatus. The sequence goes on from NC_067149.1 coordinate 36,962,222, forward strand.
GGATGCTAAATACAGCACACTGCTGTGATCAATACCAGTGAAAGGGAGACAAAAATACAATTTTTGTAAAAAGTTTAATTTTCAAGACTCATAGCCAGTCTTGTTGGGGAGGGGCATTTTTAAGAATTATCTTGACCTAACACAAAGGTCCAGGGACTTTATAACCCCTCTGACAAAGCCTTGGATATAGAATTCCTTAGGTGTGAGGTAAAACCATGGATATGGGACATGTTACTGGATATATGTCAGCACCTGGGATAAGAATTAAGAGGTGTATCGCATAGTTAACAAGAGCCCCCTTCAGTATTTTATTTCTGAATACAAAAAAACAGCGAACATATAATTTGAATCTTAGTCCTGTCAGGCTTTTGTAAAAACATGCTACAGACCAGGGAGCTGCAAAGCAACAAGAAGTCACTCCAGCCAGGAAAACAAGTAGGCCAAGTGTACATCTTCACCCGAGTCTCTTCCACAGCTCTGTGGCAGACTACATGCTGTAGCCTCTCCTCTATCTCTACCTGCATCAGGTGGGCCCCCTGAGCCGTTCCTTTCTAGCCTGTCCCCATTCCTAAATGTGACCTTTCAAGACCTAGAAACACTGGTGCAAAGATGGTGACTTATTCTCTTCCCATGGAGGAATGGCCTAGGTAGCCCTCTCAGATATTTTTTTGTAAAGACATGAACCATGCACTTCAAGTTCTAAAGTATAACTGCCATATGATCAGATCTAGCAGTTCCACACTTGGATATGAACTACACACATATGTAAAAGTTCTTGCTGAACAAAATATACAATATTAACAACACACATAATAAAAACGTTTTCTAAGTGAAGATATATATGTTAGTTTGTTACTTGTGCTGATATATATATCTTCAAACTCAAGATAACACATTTTATGTTTGTGCATCTTTTGTATCTGAGTTAGCTCTTTTCTGAGACAAGGTCTTACTATGTAGAGCTAAGTGCCACCATGTGCAGTTCAAAACAAATTTTAAATTAAATAGTATTTTATGTGTATGTGTGTTTTGCCTCAATATATTCTATGTACTGCATGCATGCCTGATACCATAGAGTCCAGAAAAGGGCACTGTATTCCCTAAAATGGAGTTATAGATGGTCATGAACCACCATGTGGGTGCTGGGAATCAAAACTGGGTCCTTTGTAAGAACAGCCTGTGCTCCTAACTGCTGAGCCATCGCTCTAGGCCATCCCAAATAATTTTGAAGAATAGTCCAGTTTTATGTAGATAATATTTTCTTGACATGAAAAAGAACTTCAACATTTATTTCTTACTCCTCCCCCACTTGATTTCTATGTCACAAATATCCTATAGTCCCTAGGAAACATCTGACTTCTTCATACGTTTTAACTCTGATTCTTGCTGCTGCTTTGGGCACCAGGAAGTGCATGTCTCTACCCTGCAGTGTGCATGGTTTTCCATCTGAGCCACAGTGTACTTTGAGACTCAAATAAAATAATGCATTTTCTACAAAACATTTTCTGAATTTCTCCCCTGATTCTCTTTTCATGCCTCTTTATACTCTCTGTATTTTGAAGAGACTTTCACTTACCAGTTTCTTCTTTGCTGTAATTTCTTTACCTCTGTGTCTCTCTTTTACATTTGGGTTGAGGCCTTTTGGTGGGCAGAAGCTACATTGTATTCATGTATTCTTAGACTATGTCCCAGGGCCTGGCCCCAGTGGTGTACTGAGCTGTCTCATAAGGACTTGCAAGTGGCAGACATTCAAGTTAAAGAGATTTTATGAGTAGGATATTAAACAGAAATTATTAAAAGTTAAATTATATAAAGATATGACCAATTATGCTATTAAGGTAATATAACTATAAAGACAAATATTTGTTTTAATAGTTATAGATGTTTTTGTAACATCATAAAGCAAAGATGAAAGCAAAGATGACCCTCAGAACTGCCCTGTCCTGATTATTTTTTTATCTATGTCATACATTATTTGCGTATTTAGTGTCTGTATAGTACTAGGCACCGAGCCATTTTTCCCAGTGCCATGCTCAGTGAGCTTACACTGGGACCTTGACATTCACCACAACTGAAGAAGGATTTATCATAAGCTCAGCCAGTGGACTGATAGGAAGAAATCCCTGCTGGGTATATAGGTGACGCACAATGTGAGATGAAGTTAGGAGTAGCTTTGGAAAGCTTTGTTAGATTGGTCCTGAGCGCTCCAGGGCTGGAAGTTTAGAGTAGGTAAAGCCTTCATGGATCGTGGGTCTTCATGGATCTACAGATGGTCCTACGGACATGAGATCATGATCAATAATTTTGACAATAATTTCTGTTTGTAGTGTTTTCTTGCACTAAGGAGTAGGTGGTACCTGGTATACACTTGTCAGGATTTTCTATTTTATGTTTCTGTCTCTTAGCTACCGCCAGAATCTGGAGATACCTTCAGTAGAGTGTCAGCTGAGGGAGAGACTGACTTTTCTGGTATATATTTTTAGGTGAAACTTGAAGACAGAGGCCATGGGCCACTGTATGAAGTTTTCCTTTCAAATATGGTTCATTTTGACTGCCATATGGCAATGTCATGGTACACATTTAATTTTTCTAAATTGTAGAATGTGAATACTTGTAGACAACATAAATGGTAAGTGACAGTGTTGCTTAGGGAAGTAGAGAGAAAGCTTTACTGGAGAAGTGAGGAGCCGTATCTGCAACGCCACCAGGCATGCTGCAGAACAAGGCAGCTCTGTTTGCATATATGAGTCTGAAGTGCCATCGAGACTCTTGACCATCCCAAAATATATTTCTTTATTCTCCCTCTCTATAGAGCCACACAGGAGACATGATATGAAATGTCACCTTATGTTTGTTTATTTTATTAAAAATACATTTTATACAGTATATTCCTGTGGTTGCCTCCCTCTATTTCCAGCTCCTTCTTGCCTCCCCTCTTATCCAGATCCATACCCTTTCTGTCTCTCATTATAAAAAGACAGACATCTAAGAAAATATAATAATATAATAATATACATGAGAAAACAAAAATAAACACATTGGAATAGGACAAAACAAAGAAACATGAGGAAAAGAGTCTAAGAAAAACCACACACATGAACACACACACACACACACACACACACACACACACACACACACACACACACACACAGATATAGATGCAGGAAGCCACATTAAAAATTATTTATTTATTAATTCATTCATATTACATCTAAATTTTTATCCTATCCCTTCTATCCTCCCATTCCTCCCTCCCTCCCACTTTCATCCTACTCCCCTCCCCTATGACTGTGACTGAGGGGGACCTCCTCCCTCTGTATATGATCATAGGGTATAAAGTCTCTTCTTGGTAGCCTGCTACCCTTCCCCTGAGTGGCAGCAGGCCTCCGCATCCAGTGTATGTGGCCAAATATGGGGCACTAGAGTTCATGTGAAAGTTAGTTCCCACTCTTCGCTCATCTGTGGAGAATGTCTTGTCCCTTGGCTAAATCTGGGTAGGGGTTCAGTGTTTACTGCACATATTGTCCTTGGTTGGTGCCATAGTTTGCAGAGAACCCCTGGGCCCAGATATGCCAATCATAATGTTCTACTTGTAGGTTTCTAGGACCCTCTGGATCCTTCTATTTCCCCATTCTCCCATACTTCTCTCACCTAGAGTCCCACATGGATGTCGTCCTCTCTGTCCCACTTTCCTGGTACATGAAGACTTTCATGGGACATATCCCTTGGGCTAGTGTCTAGTTATAAGTGAGTATATACCATATAAATCTTTCCGCTTCTGCCTTAACTCACTCATTATGATCATTTCTAGTTCAATCCATTTCTCCACAAGTTTCGTGAATTCCTTGTTTTTTTATAGGTAAATAGTATTGCATAGTGTAAATGTACCACAGTTTCTTTATCCATTCTTCTACTGAGGGACACATAGGCTGTTTCCAGGTTCTGGCTATTATGAATAAGGCCGCTATGACATGGTTAAGCATATGTCCTTGTTGTGTGCTGGTGTATCTTCTGGGTATATTCCAAGGAGTGGAATAGCTGGCTCTTGAGGAAGCCTTATTCCCAGTTTTCTAAGTGGATGCACTAGTTTGTATTCTCACCAGCAATGAAGGAGTGTTCCTCTCTCTCCACATCTTGCCAGCATGTGGTGTCACTTGAATTTTTTATCTTAGCCATTCTGATGGGTGTAAGATGGAATCTCAGAGTCATTTTGATTTGCATTTCTCTGATGACTAAAGATGTTGAGTATTTCTTTAAGTGTTTCTCAGCCATTCACTATTCCTCTGTTGAGAATTCTCTGTTTAGTTCTGAGCCCCATGTCTCAATTGGGTTATTTGGTTTGGTGGTTTTTAATTTCTTGAGTTCTTTATATATTTTGGATATTAGACCTTTGTCAGATGTAGGGTTGGTGAAGATATTTTCCCAGTCTGAAGGCTGTCACTTTGTTCTGTTGACAATGTCTTTACAGAAGCTTGCCAGCCTCATAAGGTCCCATTTATTAATTGCCAACCTTAAGGCCTGGGCTGTTGGTGTTCTGTGCAGGAAGTTGTCTCCTGTGCCAATGTGTTCCAGGCTCTTCCCCACTTTTTCTTCTAGCTGATTTAGTGTCTCTGGTTTTATGTTGAGGTCTTTAATCCACTTGGATTTGAGTTTTGTGCATGGTGACAAATATGGGTTCAATTGCATTTTTCTACATGTAGACATCCAGTTAGACCAGCACCATTTGTTGAATAAGTGATCCTTTTTCCATTGAATAGATTTCGCTTCTTTGTCAAAAATCAAGTGACCATATGTGTGTAGATTCATTTCTGGGTCTTCAATTCGATTGCATTGACCAACTAGCCTATTGCTGTGCCAGTACCATGCTGTTTTAATTACTGTTGCTCTATAGTACAGCTTAAGATTGGGTATGGAAATTCCTTTGGAGGATCTTTTATTGTATAGGATTGTTTTTGCTATTCTGGGTTTTTTTTTTCTCTCCATATGAAGTTGAGAACTGATCTTTCAGTGTCTTTAAAATATTGTGTAGGTATTTTGATAGGGATTGCATTGAATCTGTAGATTGCTTTTCGTAATGTGGCCATTTTTGCTATGTTAATTCTCCCAATCCACGAGCAAGGAAGATCATTCCATCTTCTCAGGTCATCTTCAATCTCTTTCTTCAGAGATTTAAAATTTTTTTTCAAACAAGTCCTTCACTTGCTTAGTTAGAGTAACTCCTAAATATTTTATATTGCTTGTGGCTAATGTGAAGGGTGTGGTTTTCCTAATTTTTCCCTCTGGATGCTTGTCATTTGTATATAGGAAAGCTACTGACTTTTTTGAGTTAATTTTGTATCCAGCCAATTTTGCTGAAGGTGTTTATCAGCTGTAGGAGTTCTCTGGTGGAATTTTGGGGTTCACCTGTATATACTGTCATATCATCTGCAAATAGGGATAATTTGACTTCCTCCTTTCCTATTTGGATCCCTTTGATCTCCTTGTGTTGTCTTATTGCTCTGGCTAAAACTTCAAGAACTATATTGAAGTGATATGGAGAAAGTGGGGAATCCTTGCTTGGCCCCCGATTTTAGAGGAATTTCCTTGAGTGTCTCACCATTTAATTTGATGTTAGCTATTGGCTTGCTGTCTATAGACTTTATTATGTTTAGGTATGTGCCTTGAATTCCTGATCGCTCCAGAAATTTAAACATGAATGGGTGTTGGATTTTGTCAAATGCTGTTTCTGCATCTATGGAGATGATCATTTGGTTTTTTCTTTCAGTTTGTTTATATGGTGGATTGCATTGATGGATTTCCGTATATTAAACCATCCCTGCATGCCTGGAATGAAGCCTGCTTGGTCATGATGAATGATATCTCTGATATGTTCTTGTATTTGGTTTACAAGTATTTTATTAAGTATTTTTGTGTCAATGTTCATAAGAGAACTTGGTCTGAAATTCTCTTTTTTTGTTGTTGCATCTTTGTGGGGTTTATTTATCGATGTGACTGTGGCCTCATAGAATGAATTTGGTAATGTTCCATCCATTTCTATCTTTTGGAGTAGCTTGAAGAGTATCAGTATTAGCTCTTCTTTGAAGGTCTGGTAGAATTCTGCACTGAAACCATCTGGCCCTGGGCCAGATTGCTTCTATTTCTATTTGAGAAATAGGGCTATTTAATTTATTTATCTGATCTTGATTCAATTTTGGCAAGTGGAATCGATGAAGAAAATTGTCAATTTCCCTTAGATTTTCAAATTTTGTGGCAAAAATGTCTTCAAAGTAGGATCTTATAATTCTATTTCTTCAGTGTCTGTTGTTATGTCTCCCTTTTCATTTCTGATTTTGTTTATTTGGATACTGTCTCTCTGCCTTTTCATTAGTTTGGCTAATGGTTTGTCTATCTTGTTGATTTTCTCAAAGAACCAGCTCCCGGTTTTGTTGATTCTTTGAGTTGTTCTCTTTGTTTCTAATTTATTGATTTCAGCTCTGAGTTTGATTATTTCCAGATGTCTATTCCTCTTAGATGTTTCTGCTTCTTTTTTCCCAGGGTTTTCAGATGAATTGTTAAGATGCTTATGTGAGATGTTTCCATTTTCTTTATAAAGGCACTTAGTGCTATGAATTTTCCTCTTAGCAATGCTTTCAGTGTGTCCCACAAATTTGGGTATGTTGTTTCTTCATTTTCATTGAATTTCAGGAAGTCTTTAATTTCTTTCTTTATCTCTTCTCTGACCCATGTGTCATTAAGTAGAGAATTATTTAGTTTCCATGTATGCGTAGGTTTCTAGTTATTTCTGTTGTTGTTGAAGTCCAACCTTAAGCCATGGTGATCTGATAGGATAGAAGGTATTATTTTAATCTTCCTGTATCTGTTGAGGCTTGCTTTGTGACCTACTATGTGATCAATTTTGGAGAGGGTTCCATGGAGTGCTAAGAAGAAGGTATAATCCTTTGTATTTGGGTGAAAAGTTCTGTAGATATCTGTTAGATCCATTCGATTCATGACGTTGGTTAATGTCGTTATTTCTCGGCATAATTTCTGTTTCAATGACCTATCCGTCAGTGAAAGTGGGGCGTTGAAGTCTCCCATTAATGTGTGTGGATTGATGTGTGGTTTAATCTTTGTTAATAGTTCTTTTACAAAAGTGGATGCCCTTGTTTTGGGAGCATAGATGTTCAGAATTGTGATGTCATTTTGATTGACTTTCTTTTTGATCACTATGAAGTGTCCTTCCTCATCTTTTTTGATTAATTTTGGGTGAAAGTCTATTTATTGGATATTAAAATGGCTACACCAGCTTGCTTCTTGTGACCATTTGCTTGGAATGTTTTTTTTTCCCATCCTTTTACCCTGAGGTAATATCTATCCTTGTGGCTGAGATGTGTTTCTTGAATGCAGAAGAATGTTGGATCTTGTTTATGCACTCATTCAATTAGTCTGTGTCTTTTTATTGGAGAATTTAGTCCATTGATGTTGAGAGATATTAATGACCAGTGACTGTTAAAATCCTTAATTTTGATGCTGGTTACCATAGGGAGTTTGTATGGTTGTGTTTTGCGATGGTGTAGTTATCTATTTCCTGTGTAGTTTGGTTGTAGCTTGTCCCTTTGGGGTAGAGTTTTCCTTCTATTAATTTCTGTAGAGCCAGATTTGTGGAGAGGTATTGTTTGAATTTGGTTTTGTCATAGAATATCTTGTTTTCTCCATCAATGGTTTTTGAAAGTTTTGCTGTGTATATTAGTCTGGCCTGACATCTGTGGTCTCTTAGGGTTTGCAGAATCTCTGTCTGGGCCCTTCTAGCTTTTATGGTGTCCGTTGAGAAGTTGGGTGTAATTCTGATAGGTTTGCCATTAAATGTCACTTCCCCTTTTCTCTTTCCGCTTTTAAAATTTATTCTTTGTTCTGTATATTTTGTGTTTTGATTATTATGTGACGGGAGGTTTTTCTTTTCTGGTGTTCTGTAGGCCTCTTGAAAATATTTTCTGGGCCTTGGAGGTGGGCGTCTTCTCTTTCCTCTATGCCAATACTTCTCAGGTTTCGTCTTTTCGTGGTGTCCTTGATTTTTTTGGATGTTTTGTGTCAGGAATTTTTCAGATTTAGCATTTTCTTTGATTGTTGCTTCAAGACTTGTGATTGTATCTTCTAGGCCCGAGATTCGTTCCTCCATCTCTTGAATTCTGTTAGGGAAACTTGCCTCTGTGTTGTTTGCTTTCTTCCCTAAGCATTCTCTTTCCCATTTTTCTTCTGTCCAGGTCTTTACCATTTGTCCATTTTTATCTTCAGATCTTGAACTGTTTTATTGATTTCCTTCAACTGATTGGTTGAATTTTTCTGGATTTCTTCCAGTGACTCCCTATAGGCCTCTTTTATGCCTTCTACTTGTTTGGCTGCCTCTTCTGCATTTGTTTATTTTTCTTGAATTTCAATTGTGCTTGACTTCTCCAGGTTGCTTTCTTTGGGATAGTTGGGATCTGGAGATGCCATATTGTTTTGGGTTTTGTTCATGTTTCTATGCTGGCCTTTAGTCATCTTGATGTGTCTGATGTTGGGAGGTATCTTCTGGGGTCCTTCACTGGTTGTTGAGAGCATTTTGTTGGTGAGTACTTTTAGGTTGAGGTTCTTTGCCTGTGGTGGTCAGGAAACTATTCCCTAACAGAGACAGGCACCCTGGTTTTGGCTCCTAAATACTTTACGTCACACCCTGGGTTCCCCACTGGGTCAGCCAAGGTAAGTGCTGGTGCTCTGCAGCTCCAGTATCAGTTTGAGGTGGAGTATGTAGAACCTGTTTTCCTATGTTTGGCTGAGCTTTGAATATCCTACCCTTGGTCCCTGGGGCTTTGGGTCCTAGGCTCAGGTCACCCTAGACTGCTTGAACCCCTGTTGGCTTCTAGAAATTTTTCCTGCCTGCTCCAGTCAGGTAGTGGAGCCTATGTTCTGCCTGCCAAGGAGAGAGCAACTACTGCCTTTTGATTGTTTTTGGTTGGCTAGATATTTTCTCTATCTCCTCTGACCTGCCCAGCCACTCACAAGAGTATGTGAATCCCAGGTAAGCTGTGGAACCTGGCTAAGCTGGGACAGTTGTGACAAATTGTGCCAGGATAGTCTTCTGAGGCTAGCTGTTTGGTTTCTGCTCAGCCCTGGTCAGAGGGCTGTTGTGGTCCTTTACTCCTGGCAGTGTCTCTGGTCTCAGATCACACCACTATGACTGTGTATCCCTGATTTCAGCATCTTGCAACTTGCAAGCAAGGTCCAGACCAGGTTATGGGGGCTGGATTGCTCTCCATTGAGTTTCCTTTTCAGAGCTTGCAGCAGTTGGGGACTGTACCCATCACTGACTGGGTGCCTGAATGGCACCTAGGCTTTCTGTGGGCTTGCATGGGTCAGGGGGTGGGTCACAGGTCCCAATCCACCCTGGTAGCTTTCCCTAGTCCAGGGGAATTGAGACTCAGTCCCAAAACTGAGTTTGCCTGCCAAGGAAGGATACCATGTTTCCTTCTCAGGATGCACCACAGCTGGGAACGTACCCACTGTAGACTGTGTGCCTGACTGGTGCCTAGGCTTTCTGTGGGCTTGCATGGGTCAGGGGGTGGGTCAGAAAGCCACATTTTTTAAAAGTGAAAAAAACCTTTATTTTCATAGTATAAATTCATACTTATTAGTACAAATTGATAAAATAAAAATCAGTGAACAGTTTCTAATATTATTTATATTGTTACCACCTTCAGATCACCCTTTAAAAATGTTGCTACTTATCTAAAGATTGGATTGAGTTTTATTTTTCACAATTTATATGTAAAAATTTTTTATTTCTTAGTAGTTTCTACCTGTAAAGTGAAAATTCAATATCCTATTTTTAAGTACACTAGCCTCAGGGAAGTTCTGATACGATGTCTCACGCCATTGGGATAGGCAGTTCATGATCTGATAGACTTACAAGTGAATCTGAAACTATTGCTAGCCGTGGATTTGCTGGAAACCCTGAGACAACTGAGGAGAATGGAGACAAATGGAGCCTACTGGGTTTTGAGTATTGCAGACTTAAGCAGCTATTGGCACTAGAAATATGACACGGGGTTGCTTTCTTTGGTCTCTCATTCAACAGATAGCGCTAAGACTCTTAAGGAGCCAAAGATGAGTAAGATTCAGCCACTGTTCACATGATGCGCTGGGCAAACAAACAACTGAAAATGGAGCAGCACTCTGGCAAATTGAAACACAGGCGGACTGTGATCTCTTCCTCCCCAGCATGCTTCAGCTGGATCATTTACTTTTGCCAATAACAAAACTTAATGCCAACTTAAATAAAGGAATCCAGGCCTCAGTACTGTCCATTAGGAAGATCTTTTGTGTGTCTTGATTACTGCTCCATAAGGCTTTTTCCTATGCCAAAGCTTACTTTTCCTGCTCAACTCTCCCTGGCACAGCTTCTATACTATTTCAATATATATATGCCTTCATCATATTGCCTTGAAGGACTCAAGAGACATTCTCCTGATCTATCTGTTGGCGCCTACCCATCTTTGAGCCAGTCCTTGTGTTTAGTGACAATGCCATTCTCATTGGTCAAGTCCAAGTCACATGACCTTTAGTGCTTTCCCTCCACCCAGACCCCTGTCAGCTTCATGTGCTGAGAGTAGGAAGGGGTGTGCCTTGAATGGGAGAGCATGGATACTACCAGCTGTACCTTAAAGGAAGGGCTTAATAGGGATATCACATTTATTTGATGTCACTTTGCAGGACGAAAAGTCAAATAGAGGAGAGTGCTGAAAAAGAATGTAGAAGATGGATGTTTTGTTCCAAGGCTCTGAAAGTCTGGTGGTTGATTTGAGTGGCTAACAAGGGTGTATAACAGGGAAGGACTTGAGATATGCCTGGAAAGCAGGTAAGATGAACCTAAATGACCTGTTAGGTAGGCTAGGCTGAAAAGTTTGTAATTCTCCTTCTAGGTGCTGAAGAACCAATAGAAGACTTTAAACATGGGTTTATGATATGATTGCCTTTGGAAGGTGAGAAAACAGCTCTGGTGACAGAGGCCAAGATGGATTAAGACACAGAGAAGCTGGGCTGTTGGAAAATGGGAGGGATGTGCTGGCCTAGGATACTATACTCTGGCTGCCAGCTCCCAGTGGGCAGTGTGATTCAAACAGCTCTGGACTGTCTCTGGAAGAATGCTCATAGACTCTCGGAGTTTGTTCACTGAGGGAGCATTTGATGGCTCTGATCTCAGCTACAGGCAATGAAATATTATTAGAGGCACTCCTCTTTTTATTTCCAAAAAAAAAAGAAAAGAAAAGCATTTGACAGCCTGTACTTCTCTTCCTATTCATTTCCTAGCACCATCATCATCTTATTGTTTGCTGACCAGCATCTAGACTAAATGATATTTTAAGATGTCTTCCTTATGTATCAGTAAGACATGTGAAGCATTTATATTTGATCTAATATACAGATATCATGATTTTTAAAAGGAAACTTTTGCTTGAAAGTGTCACGCTAGAGACCAGGAGACCAAGCACGGTAGCCATAGCATGCCACTTGCTCTTTGGTCTGGGGTTATAAATTTTTATCTCATTTTCCTGGGCTTCACTTTTAAAGCATAATAATAGAAGATGTTAAATTGAACTGCCTATCTTTAGATTTTCTACTCTTAGTATATGGATGAATAGATTAATTTATGGTGCTATTAATCTGATACCTTTCACCAGACATAAATTCAATTTCCTACGTTCAGGCGTGACTCTATAGGGGTGGAATAAGGAAAGATCTCAGGCCACAAATTATGTCATTAAAATTGGACATGGATGCCTGAATGACAATGAAGAACAAAATTAATAGGAGAATATTTACATGATTAATTTTAAATATACAGTCAATCAATATTGTCTTTAGATATATGGCAATAAGGAAGGAATACAACTCAATTCTTTGAGATAAGATCTCTACCACCTCTGAAACACTTAACAAGGGTCCATTTCTATTTTATGTCTCTGACACTTAGACTTCTATTCCCAACTCTTTTTATTTTGCTGTGTGCATGCATGTATGTGTGTGTGTGTGTGCTTTGTAGTTTGTGTGGTAGTGCATATTGACATGTATGCATGTGCATTTAGGCGCTTCAGGTCAACTTTGAGTATGATTCCTCAAGAGCTATTCAGCTTTTAATGATTTTTTTTAGAAACACTCTCTTATTTGTACCAGGAAGTCACCAAATAGGTTTTGCTGTCTGCCCAGTTCAACTCCACCTGTCCCTGCCTGACCATACTGGGATTACACGCTTATGCTGCCACGCCTTCTCTTTAAGTGGGTTCTGGGAGTTGAACTGAGGTCCTCATGCTAGCATGACAAGAGTTTTACTGATTTTTTTTTTAGCTCTTTTTTCTTGTTTCTTGTTTCTTATTTTGAGACAAAGTTTCTCTGTGTATAGCTTTGGCTGTCTTGGGACTCATTCTGTGGACCAGACTGGCCTCAAACCCACAGAGATCTGCATGCCTCTGCTTCCTAAGTGCTGGGAATAAAGACACGTGCTACTCCCTCCTGGCCTCAGCTCCCTTTTAATGTGCGGTGCTGTTCGAGAGTACTAGATTGTGTTTGAACTGCCTCTGTTTGCATGGGCTTCTGTTTCTCACTTGCCATTTTACAAAGCCCAATTGAAAAGTGACCCCCAAGTTACCACGTGTTCCTGTTTTCCTCTTTCCTCACCCCTCTGCTCCACATATCCCATTTGTCCACAAATACTTTCACAAGTTGTTTCCTCTGGTAAATACTTATATGAGTTTACTTAAAATGCAAACAGTGGTCTATCTTTCTGTCCTTGTATATGCAGGTTGAGTGTCCCTAAGGCAAGGTCCGAAATACTCCAAAATCTGAAACTTTGGTGCCAATGTGATTCTGCATGTGCAACCTCCACTCAATGCTCATCCAAAGTGCTTAGGACAGGACGGGTTCCCGTTCTGGGAATTTGTTCTGATTTTGGAACATATTTACATGAATTCTGAAATTATATTAAGGATGGAACTCGAGTTTCATCAAGAAACTCATTCTTATTTCATATGCATCTTGCGCACAGTGCCAGACAGTAATGTTACGTGATATTTTAAATGCATCTGCATTCTGACTGCAATCCATCACTAGAAGTCAAGCGGCTTTGATCGGAAAAGCTTTCTTCTAATTTGGCATGTTCCCATGGAGTTCACGTTCTCATCTCGGTGTATTTTTGGGTTACTTGGCGGTGGGGGTGCGCATGGTTAGCTCTTAAACAGACAAGCAGATCAAGGGTGCATTACTTGGTTATGGAAATCTCGTTCTCTTCTCAAGTACCTGGGGACACATGTGATCTGTGCTTCCCATGGCGGTGGCACCACGTGCATTTGGGTGCTCTGCTTTTAACGTCTAGTGCACGAAGCTTTGCCTGTGTTTCCTGGCAATGTTTTATTCATTAGGGAGTTACCACATGGAAATTATCTCCTGACTGCTTAACAAGCTGTACTAAAATGAACTTCTTTGTTAAAAAAAGACAAGTCAGACCAAACCAAGGTGCAAGGATGGAGTGGCTTAAAAAACAGGAAGGGAGACCCCTTGATCCAGGAGTCAGTTCCCAGTAAGCAGAGCTTTCTTCCCAAAAATATCTTTTAGAAGCCAGAATCGCACACCCTTTTATTTCCCAGCTTTATATTTCTTCAAAGCATTTATTACGACTTAACATACTTGTTTATTATCGCTTTTCTTCCACCAGATTGTAGGTAGCATGATAACGGGGATTTATTTGATGCAGTCTCTAGGCTTCAAGAACCATGCCCAGTGTAGAGTCAGAAATTTTGAAATAGCTTCCAGTTCATACATAAGAAAGCATTTCTGTCCACATTCTGGGTACTCACTGCAGATGACATGATGAGCATTTGTTATGTATTATTTCATATCCTTTTTGGACTGCTCATGGAGCTAGGAAGGGCATTTCAGAGAGACTGAGCAAGGCCTTCTATGGAAGATGCAAGGTGGAGTAGCCTCTCCCCTTGTACTCACTACTGCACATGGTCTGTAGCTTCAGGCTTGTGTTCTGATCACTGGAGTTAGGGGAATCTTTTATGTTTATGAAACAAGAGCATAGACAGGTTTGTGATTTCCAGTCACACATGTGTTATTTTTTTCCTCAGGACACTAAAAGAAAAAAAAAATCTAAGATTTACTGTTTTTTATTTTAGTGGAAAATGTCAAAGTAAATAAACTTCTTGCTCAAAATCTCAATGATCTAAAATATTCCATTTTGTGCATTCATTGTATAGGGCACTGTGTTATATAAGAATATTTTCATCTAAGGATATATGTGTCACACCTCCTCCAACATGGCCACACCTCCTAATTCTTCCCAAACAGTCCCACTAACTGGAGACCAAGCACTAAAAAGTATGTGTTTATGAATGGCGTTCTCATTCAAGCTGCCATATTCCTCCATAGTTTCTTCTCTTCCCTCTTTCCTGCCTTTTTCCTTCTGTTAGTGGACTATCTACCCTTAGATCAGTGGTTCTCAACCTGTGAGTCATGACTCCATTGGAGATCAAACAACCTTTAACAGGGTTCACCTTAGGCCACTGGAAAACACAGATATTTACATTATGATTCATAACAGTAGCAAAATTAGTTATGAAAATGATTTTATGGTTGGGGGCCACCACAACATGAGGAGCTGTATTAAAGGGTCACAGTATTAGGAAGTTTAAAAACTCCTGCCTTAGGTCTTCATATCATATATATATATATATATATATATATATATATATATATATATATATATATATATATATATATATATGCAAATCTATAAATCTATATAGAATTTAGTGATCATATTAGAAAGGAAATGATACTTGTCTCTTGGGATTAACTTAATTGGCATAATAAGATTATCTCTAGTTTCATCCTTTTTCTGCAAATGGCATAGTTTTATTCCTCTTTAACACTGAATAAAACTCCTTTGTGTGTGTGCAAACCACATTTTCTTCATCTGCTCCTCTGTGTTGGGGATGTCAAGTCCTGTGGGTAGGTTATACCATCTAATTACCATAGTAACTCTGCAAAGTAGGTAATATTTCTTCTTTGCACAAAGGGAGTAAGGACATGCTGATAGGTTGACTTCCTCAAAGCCACACTGCTGAGGAATTGCGTAGCTGAGACTTGAACACATAATAGTGAGTTCCATTGCTCATTTGCTGGCCTATAACTCTGTGCTGTTTTGTCAGAATTTCTCAGTGGAGAGTTTTATACACAACTAGAAGCAAAGACTAGTACAATCAAAGTCATTACTGGGAATTTATGATGAAAGAAAATGAGCTCAGGAAGCTCTGCTATGATTGGCCCACATGTAGATGGCTATGTGCATATACAGATGCCACATTTTTTATTTTTATTTGTTGAAACATGGTTTTTCTGTGTAGCTTTGGGTGTCTTAGAACTCACTTTGTAGGCCAGACTGCCCTTGAACTCAAAGAGATCCACCTGTCTGTGCCTTCAGAGTGCTAGGTTTAAAGGTGTGCGCCACTACCCTCGGGCCAGGTTTTAAGGGGAAAATTTAAACCAAAGAGCTTTCTGGGAAGGAGAGGAACATGGAGGAGGGGCTTGGAAGTGCCTTGTTTGAAGGGAAGGCAAAGAGCAGTGTGAGTATGATGTGGTGTTGGGATGTGATACCTAGTTGGGTACCAGAAGAAGGAACCGCCTTACTCTTCATTGGCAAGCAGCTCCTTATAAGCTTGGATCCTGGGGAAGAGCGCATTAGAATATATCCCAGCTTTTTTCCTTCACTCTCCTTGGCCCAACTTATTTCACCTCTCTGCCTCATTTGCCTTGTCTGTGAAAGTGATATAATCCTACTTCCTTCACAGTATTGATGTCAGAATTCATCGAGGCAAGCAGCATAAATGCCTAGTCAACAAAAGCCGTTATCAGTGTTATTGATAATTGTAGCCTCACAGCACAAAAGAAGAAATGTCAAAGCAGTTGATTAAGATGGTTAGTGTACTGAACCATCAGCTCCAGGGACCGTGTCCTTAGCAACAGGATCACCACTCTGTCAATAGCTACATGATTTCTCATAGGGCGACAGACAGAGCTAATGGAATCTATCTCTCTCACAGCTTGTCTTGCCTGTGCTATCATCTCATATATCTGGAATCTGAATGACTTATCCCCAGACCGTTTGCTGGCCTCTTGCCAGCAACCTTTCAGGAGAGGAGTAACCTCCAAGCTGAACTCCCCTGCTGCTGCTACTCTTGTTAGTGTAGGAAGGTCTCCTTGCAGCAGCCAGAGGACTCTTGTCTTAGCCATGCAATCAACACCTACCTTGCTAAGCATCTTCCAATTGGCAGTTTCCTTTTGAGAATTCGGACCAGAATCCTAGTACCTCCCTGTGGCCTGCCAGGGTCTAGAGGATCTTCACCTGTGTTTTCTTTTTCCCCAACCTCATCCACCTTTACTGCCTCTCATTGCAGTCACAATGGGATTTCTGGCTTCAGAAATTCTAAGCTGACTCTTACTCCAAGGTCCCTGTATGTCATTTTCGACTAGATATTTGAATGGATGCCTTTTCATTCCTCAATTGTTTAACTGAGCTTCCCAGAAGGACTTTATCCCTGGTTACTTTTTACCATCCTGGTTTTACTATACTCAGGGTACCACTATCATGAAACTACCCTAAGATTATGCGTTCCTTCAAGTAAGTCCATTTTCATGGAGCCCCTACCCTTTAAAGCAATTTTTTGCTGTGTCTTCACTTCCAGGATTATGTCATAAAGCAGTTTTTACTTTGCCACCAAGAGCTTGTGTTCAATGAGAGTCACACTAGCAGGAAGTCCAGACACATATTCAATGTTTGTGGATTAAAGTCTCTCTGTCCCTCAGGGAGTATATTTTTAAGCTCATGTTCCTGAGGGTTAGTCATTAGTGACATAGGAAAACAAATAGTAGAGCCATAGCAATGAGCCTAGCATTTCAGGCTACAGAGGAGACCATCAGAGAATAGGCGAAGAGGCAATGACTGTGCTACCTCTGCCAATATTTGACAGTCCATCACTGTCCCCTCATTTCTCTTTCCCTGCAGTGCATTCTTTCTATCCTTTACTTTCTTAGGTTATCTATCTATCTATCTATCTATCTATCTATCTATCTATCTATCTATCATATCTATCTATCTATCTATCTATCTATCATCTATCTATCTCTTATCTATCTATCTATCTATCTATCTATCTATCTATCTATCTATCTATCTATCTATCTACAGGGTCTCTGTACCCAGGCTAGCCTAGAATTTACTATGTAAACATGGATGCTAATCATTAGGCCTCAGCTTCCTGATTGCTGTAATTATAAGTGTGAGCCATGACACCTGATCTTCCTGAGATTTTTTTTTTAAGTGGCTGGACATATGTTTTGTTTGTTTGTTTGTTTTTTGTTTTTTTGTTACTTTTCAATTGTGTTGTTTTTTTTTCTGTTAAAGTTTTAGGGTTCTTAATATATTCTAAATATTAACCTCATCAGATATAAAATTTTAATTTCTATCTCATTTCTTTTGTTGTTGTTGTTTGTTTGTTTCTTTTTTTCTTTGTTTTTTGTCTTGTTTTGGTTTTGTTTCTGTTTTTTGAGACAGGGCTTCTCTGTGTCCTGGCTGTCCCAGATGATCAGCCTCAAATTCACAGAGATCTGCTGCCTCTGCCTCCCAAGTGCCAGAATTAAAGGCATGTGCTACCAAACCTACCCCTAGCGATGGTCTATTTTTTCTTCTAATTTTGAGTTTGTTTTGTTCTTTCATGTTTAGGTACTTGAGATGCATCAATAGGTTGTTTAATTTAAATATTTTTATATTTAAATAGCTATTTATATCATATGTATGATTATACCATAAACATATATATATATACACACACACAAAAACATGTGTATACATATAAGCACGTATATATATTAGAGCTGTGGTTCTCAATCTTCCTAATGCTGCAACCTTTTAATACAGTTACCCATGTGGTGGTGACCCACACTCATAAAGTTTTCTTGCCACTTCATAACTGTAAATTTGATACTATTGTGAATCTTAGTGTAAAAGTCTCACTGCCACTTACCTGATATGTGACCCCTCCCTAAAGGGTCTAAGCACACAGGTTCAGAACATTGCCTCATAGTTATGTTATGCTTCTATTTTCACTTTTTTAAAAAAGAATTTTGATTTCTTCAATGAATTGTTAATTCATAGCACTGGGTAATTGCCTGTGGAATTTTAAACATCTGAGTGGTTTTGTTGTTAATATTTAGCTTTATTCCATTGTAATCAATAATATTTTAAACTAGTTAAAACTTGCTTTGGGACCTAATATATGATTTATTCTAGGGAATGTTCCATGAGCTTCAGTAAAACAGTGTGGTGCAGCTGTTCCATAAATGTTATATAAACAATTTATAAATAAAGGTGATGTGTAGTGTAGTTTAATGTCAATGCTTATTTATTGGAACTTTTGTCATTATCATCTGTCCATTGTTACAGGTGGGGAGCTGGGTTCTCACTGCTGTGTTATTGTAATCTGTATCTGCCTTCAGACCTCATGTTTGCTTTATATAATTAAGAGCTTTGTTAATGGGTATATAAAATAGAAAATTATTGTTCTTCTATGCAGTTGATCCTATGCTCAATCTTCAGTGACATTCACGGTATGTGATTCTTATCATTTTTTTGTCTTATTTTTTTGTTTTCCTTTGTAAGAATAAATACATATGTTTGCTTATGTTTTCTGTTTATGTGGAGGAGATGGGGAATGGTGGAAGAGAAGGGGAAAGGAAAAGATTGTGTTTGTTTATTTTGAGACTGAGGTTTTTTGTTTTGTTTGAGATAGAGTTGCTCTCTGTAGCCCTTGTTGACCTGTATACCAGGCTAGCCTCAAACTCAGACATATGCATGCACAATAAATGCAAACATAAAAGATAAAATCATATATATGCCACCACATACGTCAGAGACCAATCCTTGATGCATATCCCAGGCTGACCTGGAACTCGCTTGTCTTCAAACTTGCTATTTTCCTGCAAGATTTTTGAGTGAAGGAACCATAGGCATGAAACACAATGCCTGGATTGTGTAGCATGTTTTTCTATTTTTTATTTTTAGCATGTCTTTTTTCACTGGTGAAATTAGTTTCTTGTCCATACTATATTACTAAGTATTGTTTCTAATCTGTTCTTCTTCTGGTTTGTATCTTTGTGGAGGGGGACTGAACCTAGTGCCTAGTGCATATAAAACTATTATCCTGCCATAGTCATACTTCGAGGCTTAGGATGTATCTTAACTTGGGAAAATCACTGTGTTTACATTTGAAGCTATTGTAGATATGTAGGCAGGCATCCCATTTGTGGTACTTGCTTCATCCATGACAGTTTCCTGTGATCAGGTATAGCATGTGGTCACTCTAGTCCCATGGAAACTGCAAGCCTTGTGCTGGCAGCAGTGTGTGCTCATCTATGGTACATGAGCAGGCAGTGGCAGTGGAAACTGTGGACCGGGGTCCCAGTCTGGGAGTGCAATGGGTATTGGTAACATCGGAAACCTTAGTTCCCTGCCTTGCTCCTAGGATCAATACAAATCCACATGGTCACAGGGGACAAAAAGAGCTTGTTGTGGAGAAAAGAAGAAGCCCTGAATGAATGAAGCCCCACATGAGTGTGCATTCTTGATATGGGCAAGGCCATATCAAGCACCTAATGCCTCAGGCACATGGGATTGGCAAAGCCATCCCTCCTGGTTCAAGTGTAGATATTGTTAGTATGTGCACGTTCACTATGCTTCTCTCCCCTGGATATTCACAACCTTGAAGTCTGCATCTTGACAGAGATTGCTACTATTGAGGCTAGTTAAATGTGTGCCCCATAATAGTACATAATAACCACAGCTCCTTGTTTTACTGTGTGTAATGACCCCACCTCTCTGTCCAACTATGAATAAATATGCTGATCTTAGAGGGTGCTACAGTTTGTCTTTTAGAGAGATGCCCACACCATCTCACTTCTCCGTATGTCTGTTTGTCTGCCCTTTATTCATCCCCTCCCTTCCACAGTAAGGTCAAGTTCCAGGAGCTATGAAAGGATAAAGCAATCTGGTTTCTTGGTTGTTCATCTTGATTCTGCCATTCTCATCTGTGCTGAAGCTCCTATTTGCAACCATGAGGGCTCAGAAAAGTCTCTCTAGGATTAAATTCAGTTTCTGAGATCTGAACCGAATGTGCCGGTGTTAGATTCTCTGAAACTGGAGTTAGAGGCAGATCTTAGCTGCCTGAAGTTGGTGGTGAGAACAAACCCTGTATCCTCTGTAAGAGAAGTTCTTAACTACTTATCCATCTCTCCAGCTTCGAGAATAATTCCCTTTCTGATTTTTAAAATTTATAATAAAAAAGTCATAAAGGAGTTTAGAAGATGGTAGTGGTAAATGTGTACCATATCTAAGCAGCAGAAGATCAGAAACTGCTAATCCAGTGAGTATCCTGACCATTGACTCCAAAACATCAAAGTTAGATTTTCCCAGCTGGCCATATGATATGGCCAGAGGGCATATCATCTCCTTCCCCTATATGCCTACCCCCAGAGCTGTCTCCCTGGTCCAGGAGCAGTACAAGGTGCTGGACTTCTAGCCTCTGGCACTTTCTGCCTACTTGAACTTGTATCCCCATTTCCAGAGTGCACTCCACTCCTGCAATCAGAACTTGGATTCTTCCTTCTTCTTGAGGAGCTGCCTTGAGGAGACTAGCAGGATCTCAATGGATTGCAAATGCTGAGAAACCTAGCAGGTTTCAGGATCTAAAAACCAACACCATGGACAACCAGATGGCTAAAGGCCAGGATAAGAACACAATTAACAAAAACCAGGGCAACATGGATCCACCAGAAACCCCAAAATACATGGTATATTCTAACACAGTTCAAACACCAGAAAAATGACTTTAAAGCTATACTTATGGTGTTGTTTGACACATTTAAAGAGGAAACAAATAGATTCCTGAAGAAAATGGAGGAAAATACAATCAAATTGGTGAATAAAATAAATGAAATGATTCAAGACCTAAAAATGGAAATAGAATCAATAAAGAAAACACAAACTGGAAAAAACCTGTAGATGGAAAACTTGGAGAAGAAAACAGGAACCACAGAAGTAAGCATCACCAACAGAATAACAGAGATAATGGAGAGAATCTTAGGTGTAGAAGATACAATTGAAGAAACTGATTCATCTGTCAAAGAAAATACTAAATTGAAAAAAATTCCTGATATCAAACATCTAAGAACTCAAGGATACTATGAAAAGACTAAACCTAAGGATAATAGGAGTAGATAAAAAAGAAGATTCCAGGCTTCAAGGACCAAAAAATATTTTAAAGACAATCATAGAAGAAAATATCCCCAATCTAAAGAAAGAGATATTTTAAACATGCAAGAGGGTTACAGAATACTTAATAGACTAGACCAGAAAAGAAACTCTTCCCACGACATAATATTCAAAACACTAGACCTACAGGACAAAGAAAAATATTAAAAGCAGTGAGGGAAAAAGGCCAAGTAACATGTAAAGGCAAACCTATCAGAATCACCCATAACATCTCAACAGAGACTTTGGAAACTAGAAGTACTTGGGCAGAAGTCATGCAGACACTAAGAGAGCATAGCTGTCAGCCTAGACTACTATACCCAGCAAAGCTTTCAATCAGTATAGAGGGAGAAAACAAGAGGTTCCATGACAAAACCAAATTTAAACAATATCTATGTACCAACCAAGCCCTACAGAAGCTACTAGAAGGGAAACTCCAACCCAATGAGACCAACTACACCCCAGAAAACACAGGATAACAGCAAAGGCAAAATAAGGCAAGCACACAAACACACTATCACTACAAACAGCACAATAAAAGGAACTAATAACCATTAGTTACTAATATCTATCTACATCAATGGATTCAACTCTGTAATAAAAAGACACAGGCTAATAGAATGGTTGTGTAAACAGGACCCAACATTCTGCTGCATACAAGAAACACACCTCAGCCACAAAGATAAACATTACCTCAGAGTAAACAGGTGGAAAAAGGCTTTCCAAGCAAATGGACCTAGGAAGCAAGCTGAAGTAGCCATCCTAATATCTGATAAAATAGACTTTCAAACAAAATTAATCCAAAGAGATAGGGAAGGACTCTTCATTCTCATCAACAAAAATTCCACCAAGAGGACATCTCAAACCTGAACATCTATGCCCCATACAAGGGCACCAACATTTGTAAAAGAAACATTTTTAAACCTTAAATCACACATCAATCCCCACACATTAATAGTGAGAGACTTCAACACTCACCAATGGACAGATCATTAAAACAGAAATTAAATAGAGAAATAAACTAACAAAGATCACGACTCAAATGGACCTACAGATGTCTAAAGAACTTTTCACCCAAACACAAAAGAATATACTTTCTTCTCAGCACTACACAAACTTTCTCCAAAGTTGACCATAAAGTCAGTCACAGAACAAAGCTCAACAGAACAAGAAGAAACAACCCCTTTCATCTTATCAGACCACCATGGATTAAAACTGGAGCTCAACAGCAACAGAAACAAAAATAAAGCCTACAGATTCATGGAAACTGAACAACTCTCTACTCAATGACCACTGGGTCAGGGATGAAATAAAGAAAGAAATTAAAGACATTCTAGAATTCACTGAAAATGAGGGCACAGCATACTCAAAGTTATGAGACACAATGAAAATAGTGCTAAGAGGACATTTCATAGCACTAAGTGCTTTTATAAAGAAATTGGAGATTTCTCATACTAACAACTTAACAGCACACCTGAAAGCTCCAGAACAAAAAGAAACAAACATGTGCAAGAGGAGTAGATGACAGGAAATTCTCACACTCAGGCATGAAATCAATAAATTAGAAACAAAGAGAACAATACAAATAATCAATGAAACCAAGAGCTGGTTCTTTGGAAAAAAAAATCAACAAGCTAGACAAACCTTTAGCCAATCTAACTATAATGCACAGACCCAAAGAAGATAATGACCTAAAGGGCGATGATTAAATATCACCCAGAAGGGGAAATAGAATAGATGGAGGTAGTGGATGAGGAGATGGAAAAAGGTAGAAGAGGGCACATAAAGAAAAGTAAGGGTGGAGATCAGACCTGGGGAAAGAGGGGGTGGGGACTGAAAGATGGTATACGGGAGTATATGGGAGGCAGGCAAGAAGGCTGCAGAGACAAGAGGAACGGTGGGTGGGAGCATCTCTGAGACAAGCTGCAGACCTAAGTCAGGGCAAGCTTCTAGCAAGACATAAGGGGCACTCTAGCAGAGACTCCTAGTAGCAGGGGCCATAGAAACCAAAGAGGATTCCTTCTAACTAGACATATCTCCTAGCAGAGGGAAGAGAACACCAACCCATCCACAAAAACTTCATCCCAAAATTCACCAAGATGTGCAGGGATAAATATAAAACAGATATAGCTGAGATTGAGGGAAGTTCCATCCAATGTCTGGCTCAACCCGAGACCCACCCCATAGGAGGGAGCCAACCACTGATACTATTTATGATAGTCTGCTATGCTTGCAGACAGGAGCCTCGCAGAGTTGTCCTCTGAGAGGGTCCACCTAGCAGAGTTTGGAAACAGATGTGACTCACAGCCAAACTTTGGGCAATGTGTAGGCACTCTTGTGGAAAAGTGAGGGGAAGGAAAAAAGGGTCCTGGAAGAGACAGGTGCTCTACAAGAAGAATAAGAGAGCCAACTAACCAGGACCAAGTGAGGCGTGCAGAGATTGAAGAATCACATAAGAACCATGCATGGACTGGACTTAGGTCCCCTCAGGCTTCATGTGGAGAAGGGACTTTATCTGACCTGGACTCTATTGCCAGCTCTTTGATCACTTCCCCCTGGTGGGGCTGCCTTGCCAGGCCACAGGGGACGAGGACATGCTCAGTCCTGATGCAACTTGATGACCTGGAGTGGATTAGAAGTGGGATTCTGCTTTTCTGAGAAATAGGGGACGGGGAGGGAGGAGAGGGAAGGAGGGGCAGACTGGGAGGTGAGGAGAGATGGGCTATAACCCGTAAGTAAATAAATAAAAATTTTAAAAAGTCATGTTTCTAAATTTCTAACTTTGTAAAATACTTGAGTACTGTCTATCCACTAAGGACTGCATGTATGACAAACCGAATCAACACATTTGTGGAAAGTTTATTTATTTTTTTGATTGAGAAAATCATAATTGACTGCTCACCCCCCTCCTCCCCCACCACCTTCTTGTACCTAGGGACTTGCACTCAGTACACTGTGGTTAATTAATCAGAGTTTAGGTAAATTGTATGCTATTTTGTTACTTTCTTATTATAATGTGAGACAGCTGCAAAGTC
Source organism: Acomys russatus (assembly GCF_903995435.1). NCBI lineage: Eukaryota > Metazoa > Chordata > Mammalia > Rodentia > Muridae > Acomys > Acomys russatus. Next base: position 36,986,633 of record NC_067149.1, read on the forward strand.
CCCAAGTCCCTGTTTTCTTAGCATTATTTATGGATCCTCTGCACAGGTGTTTTTATAAAAGGCATTTGAATTGACTATTTGTAAGAATTAATGAATACTGTTCACAAAAGGCTCTAACATACATTATTATCAGCATTACTACTGTTAATAGTGTGTTTTCGAGATAGTCTTGCTGTGTAGCTTGAGCTTGAGGCAAACCCCTATGTAGCCTAGGCTGGCTGCAAACTTTTAGTAGTGGTCTTGCCTCAGCCTCCAGAGTGCTGGGAGCATAAGCTTGAGCCTATAATTATTTGCAAATTCGATTATTTTTAGAAATAAATTATTACAGGAATATGTCTATTTAAAAGGAGATTGTATTGCCCATTATATAATGATCAAATGGAAGGATGAAAGAATATCAAAGAAAAGATATCAGTAAATCTACTGTGGAGGGGGGTGTTGGATGAGAATATATCTTCTTGTTTCATTACTACTTATTTAAGAGAACCCAATGGGATGAGCCAGGACTGTGGCTGAACGGGCTAGGATTTCTTTTTTTTTTTTTTTTAATTTTTTATTATTAATTTATTCTTGTTACATCTCAATGGTTATCCCATCCCTTGTGTCCTCCCATTCTTCCCTCCCTCCCCTTGTCCCCTTATTCCCCTCCCCTATGACTGTTCCTGAGGGGGATATCCTCCCCCTGTATATGCTCATAGGGTATCAGGTCTCTTCTCTGTAACCTGCTGTCCTTCCTCTGAGTGCCACCAGGTCTCCCCCTCCAGGGGACATGGTCAAATGTGAGGCACCAGAGTACATGAGAAAGTCATATCCCACTCTCCACTCGTGTGGAGACTGTTCTAACCATTGGCTAGATCTGGGTAGGGGTTTAAAGTTTACCGCCTGTATTGTCCTTGGCTGGGGATTTCTAATGACAGATTCACATTAGGCAAGATTCATGCCAGCTAAAGAACATAGCTGTGAATTCTGATGATCTGCAAGAGAATTGACCTTCCTATGCATAAACTAGTCTCTGCTGGGGATTGCAGTTCCAAGGGACAGAATTTTAAGTGCCAGGAAACCACGTAAGCCTTGGCTTTCTGATAAACAACTCCCATTTGCCTTTCCAGACCCCTGATACTAACAAGAGACTTCCTGAGTCTACTGAGAGTTATGGACCTCTTATAGACTTGTTCCAAGGGTATGAATGTACGTTTATCTCAGACTGATAATAGCTGGTTTCTGGAATCTATGGGCTCTCCTTTAGCATTTTGAACTAGGCCATAGCGTCAGCCCTTAGCATGTAGGCAAGCTGTATGTTAACCCCACTTCTCTCAGCAGCTTTTTACTTCCTCAAGCTTTAGCCACCAGGCCTGAAGGGAACGTAAGATATAAATATAGTTAAGGTAGAGTTTTTTTGAGTGTGAATCTCTTCCCATGACAGGGGTTTTCAGTTTTAAAATCTGTTCCTTTTAGTATCTTTCATTGTGATTGCAAAACATTTGAGATAGTCTTTGCACACACAGACTTTCTCTCTCTCTCTCTCTCTCTCTCTCTCTCTCTCTCTCTCTCTCAGACACACACACACTGCTTTCTGTGTCCACAGATTTTATATCATTGTATTCAGTCAACTGTGGACAGGAAGTGTTAGAAAAAAACTGTGTCAGAACTTAACACATACAGATTTTCAGAAAAAAACTGTGTCAGAACTTAACACATACAGATTTTCCCTTTAAACAACAGTTTAATAACCACCCAGAGTTCCAGCCTATTAAGAGACTGTAAGCAACCTACAGACAACTTAAAATATAAGGGGAGAATGTGTGTAGACTGGGTGTAAATATGACACCATTTTATATAAGGGCTTGAGCATCTACAGAGTTTGGTACCCACAGGGCATCAGGATTCATGCTATGTGCATTGCCAGATGCTGAGTCAGCTAGTACTTAGACTAGAAGAACTGTGAGAAATAGATTCCTGGTTTGTACAAGGCATCCAATGTGGTACTCTTTTACAGTATGAGATATACCACTAGAGAACTTGGTTTTGTGTAAGGTTGGGAGCTTTCTGGAAAGATACTACTCAATTTTCAGAGCCAAGATTAGTCCATATTACAACTGACATGGATAAATAATTTGTGAATGACTGACTGACATATGTCATTATCCCAAAGGGAAATTACTACTCAATTTCTAATTCAGCAGAATGATGGTGTATACTTGGAGTCACAGAGATAACTTCTTAGAGCAGACCTGTTTCCTCAGAGCTCTTAACCAGCCCTACTTGTACTTTTCGTCTCAGACAGGCTCCATTTGGGTCTCTGTGGCAGGTGTGAAGGGACTTGAAAGTACAAGAAGAGGCAGTGTGACTTACCATGGCAAGCCAGACAAGGTAAACTTCACAGCCATGCTAATAGGTATGGGCTTTAGGGACACATAGCTTCTGTACTAACTTGGCTGAAGCAGGAAGAAAGCGTATTCCATAGCCCTTCCTTCTGGGGCCTCATTAGTGAAGGAGGAAGTGTGAGCCAGCCAAGGCCAGCCTCTCCGAGAAGCAGGTTAATTGAGGTGGTTGGACAGCCTGAGAGCAGAAACAAGCAGATAACTTGGAGTAAAATGTCAGTAGATCTATCTGAGAGAGATCCCATTGACAAGTCTGTTGTCCACCACAGCAAGTTGACCTTGGCTTCTTCCTCTACTAGGTAGGGATGATGATACATCTGCCATAGTGTTGGGAGGACCGGAGAAGCTCTGAACCTGGGAGTACTTGCTATATTGACATGTACAAAAGCTAATTTACTCTGTCTGCTTTCTCTTGAGTTTACTTCAAGAAAGACTAAAGATAAAAAACCAACAATAACCGGTGGAGAAAAAAAAATAGATGTCCTGATGTCTGTTTACTCTCTGTTACACAAAGTAGAGAAATCAGTATTTTAACGCAAAGAACCAGCACACATGCTGGAAGTTAAAAAGGGTAGAAAGAAATGGCTCTTTGGGGGGCATAAAAAGCACCACTGAGGAGACAGAAAAGGGAGTCGACATGTGTAGGAAGAAAGGCATTTTGGGTTGAAGAAGTTCCAATAAGCCAAGCAAGGGAGATGGTATAGGAAGGACAGAGCGAAACGCGGGAGTGAGTCATGAGAAATCCTAGTACTGTGGGTTTAGTACATGAGAGTGCAGAGGAGGCTGAAGCCACTCTGAAGAAGCTCATGAAGCAGGCAGGGACCTGATTTGGCAGGAAGGCAGGCCAGGAAAGGCAGCAGAGCAAGGAAGTCACACAACTGGAGGAAAGTGAAATTGACTGCAGGAAAGGAAAGACGGGATTCCAGAAATGCACATCGGTCTTCATTCAAGTCAGTTATTTTAAGCCAGGGAGAAGGAAACTGTGGGCATGTATTGGGATTTCAGGTTACTTCTGAAAGGGAGTGTAGAATAAACTACTTTTCGATAATGATCCACACAGTTCTGGCGAATGAAAGTTCCTTGAAGCACTAGGCTACTTTGAGCCTTGTGCCATCCCAGGGCAGAGCTTGTCAGTGCTTTGCCAGTGCAGTTAAATGACTTCTCCCCTGGGGAGATTGTATAATTTCTGGTAACACCTTGGGAAGCCTGAGGATGCATGCTGCATAGTAATGAGGGCGAGGCTTCTTCAAACTGTTCATGGCACAGTGGGACCGGGTGAGCTCAGTAAAACCCCGATACTGGTTTCAGAATAAAAGATTTTACAGATTAGGAATCATTAGCTACATGGATATAGTATATGTTAAATACAAACATATTTGTGGGTGGTTTTAATAAGAGCATGGCATCTATTCTATGCTGTACATTTGAAACACATGAAGTGCTATCACAAGATAACTTAATATTTCTCCTTATATCTTTGCAATCTAATGTTTTAAAACAATAAGCAACACACGTATGTATTTCTGTGCATAAAGACATCTGCTTTTGTGCACAGGCATCTTGTTGTGTATATTTATAGAAGTTACAATTTTTATAAAATCTCACAAGTATTTTCCCATCACTACCTGTTGCTATGTATATACTCACACTGTATTAAAGCATGCCTAGTTTTTTGGTGTTCAATTTTGTTTCCTTTGAAGTAGATGAGGCACAGACTACTCCCCATAGCTTGTATTTTGATGTTCAGAAAAACTAGGCATCAGGAAGAATCTTATATAAACTTTTCATATTAATTTTTCTGTATAATAGTACTTTTCCACAGTGTATATGTATGTGGTATCTTTATGTTAATTACTTCTTGATCTAGTAAAGGTTCCCATTACTCAGGGTCCTGCTGCGTTTAATACAGAACTTTGGCACTTACTTCCACATTTAGACTCTAGTTCTGCCCAAGTCCCTCAAATGAGAGAAGCCTTGCTTTCTTCCGTGTGAAATGGGTCTGTGTGCTACCCTGCAAGCCTTATATCTCCTGGGGTGAGGGGATGAATAAGTGCTCTAATGAATAAACAGCTTCAAGCCCATGTCCTACTCCCAACAATGCTATCCGTGTGAAGGCTGGCTGTTATTAAAACAGATCTTTTTCTTCCCACTGTGCCAGCTGTCTCTTTTCATAGGACTGAACCTCAATCTCTTGGGTTTCTTTCTTTTCTCCAGCAAAGGTGATTTTATTTAAGATGTTAGCTAAATATAACAAAAGAAAGTTAATGTCATTTCAGAGAGGAGTCAGCACAGCTGTTTGCTCCCTTCTGAGAGGGCTCCTCCCCCTAGAGGTAAATGAACATTTGACTAGATGACAATGCAGGTGTGGGGGGGTGGGGGGTGGGGGGGTACTTTCTTTAAGATTTTCAGCTGAAGCTGGGAACAATACCGTTGATAGATTTTGCATGGGCAGGCATTAAACTATTTTGGGGGTCAGTTTTTGGCTTGGTTGATTTCTGGTGTTGCTACAACTTGTGGCTGCATTGTTGACATTTGCAGCTAAAATTCCGAAGTGTAGCCAGCACTGCTCCCTTGTTAATCAGTGTGCTTAACACAAGGGCTAATGATGTGATATGCAGCCCTACCACAACTGTTAAGCCATATGGCACGTACTTGCTGTTATTTATAGAGCAGGCATTTATGCTTTGAGTTTTCTGAGCTACGAAGTAACATAGGAAAGAATGCTGCAAAACTCCTTTGGAGACAAAACTGTGCCAGCTTTTTAATTCTAATCTGACTTTCTTCAGAACAGTTTATTAAGAGTGGAATGGTTTATGTGTGAAATCATTACTTGAATATAATTGGAGCAAATATGCTCCCTGTGCTTGTGACTACATAGAGCAGGAAGGAAATGTACATATGTGAAAATAAAGCTTTGCCACCATGCTTTCCAAGAAACATCTGGGTTCTAACCAGAAGTTTTATATTAAAAAAGATGCTGCAGAGCTGGGGAGATGGCTTAGTGGTGAAGAGCACTTGCTGGTCTTACAAAGGACACAGGTTTGGTTCCTAGCATGTCCAGGGTGGCTCAGATCTACCTATAACTCCAGTTTTAGGGGAATTTGACAGCGTCTTCTGGGCCTCTGAGGGTACCTCATACACATGGTGACAAATATATGCAGGCAAGTACTCATTCATACACATAACCAAAACGATGGTGTGAATGACACTTGTTTGGCTTTTGTTTTTGTAAATGGTTGGACAGAGGGGAGGACATCCTATTGGGACTCTAGATGAGAGAAGCATGGGATAATGGCAAGGTTGAAGAATCCAGAGGATCCTAGAAACCTAAAACAAGAACATTATGATAGGCAGATTTGGGCCCGGGGTCCCGCTCAACCTATGGCACCAGCCAAGGACAATACAGGCTGTAAACTTCAAACCCCTACCCAGATCTAGCCAATGGACAGGACATTCTCCACAGTTGAGTGGAGAGTGGGGTCTGACTTTCACACGTACTCTGGTGCCTCATATTTGACCAAGTCCCCTGAATGGGGAGTCCTGGTGGCACTCAGAGGAAGTATAGCAGGCTACCAAGAATAGACTTGATACCCTATGAGCATATACAGGGGGAGGAAGTCCCCCTCAGTCACAGTCATAGGGGAGGGGAGTAAGAGGAAAATGGGAGGGAGGGAGGAATGGGAAGATACAAGGGAGGGGATAACCATTGAGATGTAATATGAATAAATTAATAAAATTTTTAAAAAAGCAATAGCAAATACCACAGCTTTGAAAATTTAGAGTACCATATTTTGAAAACCATATATAGCGATAGTTATGTTAATAACGATGAAGTCTGCTATGCAGCAGCCTTCTGTGTTCTTGCCAGATCTGATGCAAACAGAGGCTGGTCCATAGATGTAGTAGAAATGACACTGTGCAATTAAAGGGAAAGATATTTTACTCATAGCTAGTGACATATGGGCTATGCTCCTGATGTCATATACAGACACATCTGTGGATAGATACATTACTTGTCATTATGAAGGTGATCATACAAGAGGCTTGTTTAGCTCTCCCATTCATAAGCTGGTATTAGAAATATTCTGTAGACAGGACATGGGTGCAGATCACACAGTACAACTGTCCATAACGAGTCCTAGGTGCTCCTAAGCTAAGTACCTCACTTGCTTCTCTGTGCAGTAGATATTCTCACTTGAAGGATTAATTTGGTCCTGAACTTTTACTTACAGGGGACTACTGGCAATTTCTAGGGACAGCTTTGATTCTCTCAACTGACTGGAGATGGTAGTGACCTCTAGAACATAGAGGTCAGGGTTGTGAACATGCATTCTGTAATGGACTACATATTTTGATATCCTCATCAACAAATACTTATCCAATCACAATTGTTAATATTGTTATGTTGATAAGCACAATTCTAGAATAAGTTGTGGAAAGGGCTGAAAGAGGGCAATGTGGGCTGCAAGGGATTTCTCTTTATATAGCATTGAATTTCTTTTGAAGTAAATGCTACCCAGATATTTAAAGAGTATCTGAAAGATGGTGGTTAGTTAGTCTTCAGTGTATGCCCTCATATGTTAGTCTTGTTCAGACTAGGCATTTACTGAGTGCTTTAAATTGATTACTTTATTAATTTGGTTAAATAATGCTTTAAGCTGAAGAAAGGTATTTGTGTATTTCAGAAAATGGGAGAAAACAGTCCCAAAGCTCCATTTTTATGTGAACATCTTTTGAATATTTAGAATCAAATCAGTCAATGTCTTATGTTTTTATCCAGAAGATGGAAACCAAACCTTTTTCTGTACTCGGGAAGGGGCAAGGAAATGGATATGTTGTTAGTGATATTTCAACACTGTAGATTTAAAAGAATTGACAAATAGAATGATCCAGAGCCTGGTTATTATAGATGGAATGAGCTCATTAATCATGCAGAGTGCATCCTGCCGTGCAGCAGTGTGAGGGATGGCAGGCATCACAGTATGAAAAACCGTAACTTCTCCATTCCAGTCCCAAATCTGCGGGGACGTGATATCAAAGGAATGCAATCCTGCTATACCTTCTAAGATGCTGTTGTGCTAGCTGGGGCTGGCATCTTCTTATCTATGAGACTAATTTCTTTGTTTCAGGTGGTTATGTGAAGCTGCTTGTACATAGGCTTTGCTGCCTCTGACCACCTTCTATCTTTATCTAAGAATGTGAACCTAGCACCAGTGGCTGGAACACAGTACGTTGTGCAGGGTGTGCTAGTGTCTGGCAGAAGACCAGTGCAGTATGATCTTGAGCCAATAAATGCTTACTTTTCAAATCAACTTAGGTTATATTTGAAGTATATTGCACATGGCAAGTTATTTATGTGTTATGGGTACTTCTGTTTTATGGTAAAAGAAATCTAGGCACAGGGAGGTAACAGTCTGGTATTAAACAGAGCTGAGCCCGGCTTTGAACCATGAGTTCATGTGGGTGTCATATGCAGTTCCTATGAGCTAATGTGTGGCAGCATAGCATTCTTGAATGCAACGTTTGGATATGTCTAAATGTAGGCTCCACTAATTAATGGTCATGTAGTTAAGGCTTCAGTTTTAAAAAGAATAGAAAGGCTATAACAGTGTGCCTGTGAATGCTGTTGACTTTCATCATCTATAGTTGTTACATTCTATGAATGCTGAACTACAAAACAATGAACAATTATTCCTAGGAGCAATGTGAGGTAGGGTCCTGTGAGCTAGTGATCACCACCTTTTTATCCTACTAATCAATCCATAACATTACACCATGTATTTCTTTTTAAGTAACGTCCTTGTGTGTGTATTTTTAACTCATTAACATTGGACTCATCATCAAGGGTATTATAGCTTATACTTGAATGGAAGCTTTTCCATAAGTACAGGGCATCTTTCTTATGACCGAGACACTAGAAATTCAGCCCTATTTGGGGGATGTATTAATCAGGAAAATCATCAGGAAGGGTCATACACATGAAGCTCACAGGGCACTTGTTTCTGTGAAGGTTGTGATAATAAAAGGACACTTGGCATGATTGATACCTTGTTGACCTCAGCCATGGGACTTTGTGTTACAGTGTTTGAGTCTTCCTTCAGTCTATGTCTTAGAAAGACTATAAACATTACAAAGATTGTCTCTGGAGTTGTGTATAAGCTCAGGAAGTTGATGAATTCTTACACGTAGAATCCATGAATGACTGAGGATTGACCCTGTGTATCCACAGATCTTTAAGAATATGTTGTATATAGTAACTGTGGAGGAAGCATTCAGTCAGTGGCAGCTGTTCCTGATATTCTAAGTAAAGGGTTTAACTCTGAATTTTACTTTGGTATATTTAAAATATATCTTTAGGGCTTACAAACGAAATTCAACAAATTTATTTTTGTAGGACAACGTTTTTCTTTAACCCCATGAAGTGTTATGTGTTATTATAAGTTAGTGGTGCATAAGAAACACACTTTAAAGGGTAAGTGTTTGAGTACTTGATGATGAATGTTTGATGGTTTGGCTTTGACTGTGACTTAGGCTTAACACATATCAGCAGTTTCCTACTGTTAGTAAGTAAACTCTAGTTGAAGAAAAGGATGCCAACAGTCAAATCCCTTGTCCTTTCCATGAGTCTCTGCTTCCTTCCTGTGGATGGAGAAGGTTCTGATCCAGAGGAGGTGGCTATTGGAAGCCACCTTGCCTTATTATCTAAGGACGTACATCAGTGGCTAGATTGAGTACATTGCAGAGGATGTGCCAAGGGCTGAGAAGAGACTGAGAAGTTCAGGCACCATCTTTCCTAATATGAGATACTCCCTGCCTTATGTTCTTAGTTTTAGTTAGCTATTTCCTAGCCCCTCATTGTTAGCAGAGGACATGGCCTGGCTAAATAAAGTAGTGTCAGGAAGCCAAGTGTGGTACCCAAAACTACAGGCAGCGTCAGCATCACCAAGGCACACAGATTCCGAGCCAGACCTCCATCATCAGAAATTTTGTGGGGGAGAGCCTGGATCTTTGTAGATCCTGTTGGAGCCACATGCCAGATAATTCTGAATATGGCTAAGTGAGGTTGAGAGTCACTTCCCTGGCCTGGATTCTCTACTGAAATCATGAGTACTCGTGACCACCTGGGATGCTGCAGGCTGCAGATTCCCGTGTCATACACATTCAGTACTGCTTTTGCGACTATTAAAATGTGTGTGGGTTTGTCCGGATTGTCAGGGCTCTAGTACTTCTGTTTGAACACTACTTCATGCTTGGCTTCTGGGGATTTCTGAAACCTGCTCACGGGGTTTTACCTTCTTATCTAACTAAATCATGAGGACCAGACCTACAAAAGAAAGGGCATTGTTCTCACAGAGTTAGACGCTCTCAAGCAGAGCATGATAAAGCAAGGCTCTCCCCGCACACTTGGCTCCTTCTGCACAAGGCCAGCCAGTCCCCTCCCCATTTCTCCATGTCATAATGCAATCAAAGGGCCTGTCACTGCATATGGAAAAGGCTGATCCTAGCCTCTAACACTGTAAGCTAATGGACATAATCTTTTAATAAGGCCCCAGCCTTAGGTGGTCTGTGATTGCATTACATAAGACACCCATGTGGTGGTGGTAGAGAGTCCCAACAAACCGCAATCCAAAGTATTTTGACAAAGCCAAAGTTTTGCTTTTGTGGAAGGATTCATAGGTTCAAAATCCAACAAGTATGCAGACCTTCTCAGTGGGGTCCTGATGGGTGTTTATTCCTAGTGCAAATGGTTCCTGAGATCCACCCTGAGTGGTCTAGTAGGCTTCACATTCTTAAGTTGTTGGTTCATTCAAAACATCTCAGATGATAGGCAAAGCGCTACTATTTTTGAGGTCGATATTCACCTTGAGCACATGCTTTGATATTAAAAAATGCTGACAGGAGGGATTTTTTTTTTTGGCAGGTGGCATCTTAAAGATGGAACTGTCTTTCTCTCATTTAACCCTTAGAGAGGAGTACACTCATTTACATTTCATACAATCTGCATGAATTAAAAAATATTTTATTTATTTCTTTTTCTGTTGTACATGTTTGGGTGTTTTGACCACTTTTTTTTTTGTGTGTGTGTGTGTGTACTACATACCTGCTTTGTGCTCATGGAGGCAAGAAGGTATTGAATCCTTTGGAACTGGAGTTCCAGATGGTTGTTAGTTACCACGCAGGTGCTGACCCCAGACCATTTGCTAGAACAGCAAGTACTCTTAACCTCTGAAACATCTCTCCAGCTCCTATATGACTTTTATAATTAAAAAATATTAATTACCTGTGATTACCATAGATAATTAGCTGGCTGGGTTCAAGTAACCAAAATATATCAGGGGTTGATGATAATTTTGTTTTATTTACTTACTTTGTTATTTGTTTAATCAAATCAAACTAAAGATAGGAAGGTTTTGAAAAACTATTGTCTGGGAAATCTGGAACATAACATATAATTGGGAGAGTGTTTCAGAGCAGTCTACAGATGGAGATGATAGTGGGCAGAGAAAGAAAGGACACATTTGCTTCTTGTCTGTGTCATGAGGAGTCTAATCAAGAACCTTCTTTCCTTCTTGTCACTCATGTATTAAAACTATTTATAATGGGGGCTGGAGAGATGGCTCAGCAATAAAGGAACTGACTGCTCTTCCAGAGGTCATGAGTTCAATTCCCAGCAACCACAGGGTGGCTCACAACCATCCACAATGAGATCTGGTGCCCTCTTCTGGCATGCAGTACATGAAGGCATAATACTGTATACATAATAAATAAATAAATATTTAAAAAAAAACCTATTTATAAGATCCTAAATGATCCAGACTAGAAATTGGTTTGGATCCCATAAATCATTTTAGATTCCAGATATGTGTAGATACAGCGCCCCAAATTTCTTATGAATGGATGTAAGTATTGTAGTAGACACATTCTTAGGTTTTGCCTTTCTTCACACTTTGAAGTTTGCTCTCACCTATGATGCTGGAGCAGCATCTATGTTCAGCATCTGACACATGGTGTTTTACATTTTTCAGCAGCGACTTGAAGGAATAGGAGACTAGCCTCATAAATATTTTGTGAGAAGAAAGGACCTCCCTCAAATTGAAGGTGGAGGAATCATGGGTGTTGTTATAGAAATCTTATGTGCTCAATAGAGATTGTCAAAGTGAAAAACTGCAGACTATAAAGTTGATGGAGCCTGGCTTCTGGTTCCCTTAAGTACCTTCTCCCATGAAGGCACTTTGTGGCACCTTGACTCTTGGAAATAATGTTGAGTAGAGGCATACTTGACTGGGACAACTTAGTTATAATATTGCTTCTAATATAATATTTTGTTACGTCTTCTAAAGATAATGTATTTTACCATTTGGAGAAATTTGGGGAGTCCATCCCCTGTGACCTTCTGTTTTGAGAATACTGTGCCAAAATTTTTTTCTTTTTTTAAATTAATTTATTCTTGTTACATCTCAATGTTTATCCCATCCCTTGTATCCTCCCATTCCTCCCCCCCCCCCCATTTTCCCATTATTCCCCTCCCCTATGACTGTTCCTGAGGGGGATTACCTCCCCCTATATATTCTCATAGGGTATCAAGTCTCTTCTTGGCTACCTGCTGTCCTTCCTCTGAGTGCCACCAGGTCTCCCCTCCAGGGGACATGGTCAAATGTGAGGCACCATAGTATGTGAGAAAGTCATATCACACTCTCCACTCAACTGTGGAGAATATTCTGACCATTGGCTAGATCTGGGAAGGGGTTTAAAGTTTACCTCCTGTATTGTCCTTGGCTGGTGCCTTAATCTGCATACTAGCCCAAGGGGCATGTCCCACGAAAGCCTTCACTTACCAGGAAACTGGGACAGAGGGGAAGGCATCCTATTGGGACTCTAAATGAGAGATGCATGGGAGAATAGCAAAATAAAAGGATCCAGAGGGTCCTAAAAATCTACAAGTAGAACAATATGATAGGCAGATTTGGGCCCAGGGGTCCCGCTCAAACTAAGGCACCAGCCAATCTATTTGAATGGCTTCCATTTGATGATGTTTGAAAGAGATCTGCCTGGTGGTAACACCATTTTCTTAAATTCAACATTACATGACTGTATCGGGAATATTTAATTTTAAAGATTCATTGGATCAACCTCACCCATACAGTACAATTTCAGTTATCTTTGTGTTAGCCATTTTGTATAAATCCATATAGTTCTCTTCACTGGAAATTTAACCAGATGGTACTAAAATGAATCTGAGAAGAAGATTTTGTTGTTGTTTTTGGTAATTGATTCTACTCCTTAGGTGCAATGCAATTGCTGTGAGCTGCATTTGAGACAACTGATTTCACTTAACTTGTTAGTGAAAAGAATATATATATATATATGCACAAAATCAAAACTAAAGTTTCTGGGTAAGAAGTTCTAAAAGACATTTATTAATATCTGTAGATAATTTTTATTCTGTGCCACTAGGAAAATTCTCATAGTTATAAGCTTGATTTTTGTTCATTTGTTCAAATTTTACAGAAAAACTATTTTAAGTCACTTTGAGATATTAAAGTCATTTGACGATGTATGTTTAAATTTGTTCTTAATAGTGGTCATTTGAAAAAATGTCTCAAGTTCCTCTATTCATCTTTCTGTTGTTTATTTATAAAAGATTTATTTTTATTGTTTTTGTTTATATGTACATGTATCTATATGAGTGAAGGCCGCATGAGTACATGCGCCTGTGGAGGCCATCAGAGCTGGAGTTAGAGGCCCTTGTGAGGTGCTGGAAATTGAATTCATGACCTCTAGTAGAGTAGCAAGCACATTTTACCTCTGAGCCATCTCCCCAGCCCACCACTGTTTGTTAGCAGAGGACGCTTCCTGGCTAAATGAAGGCTAGTGTTAAGAAGCCATTTTTGTTGAATTTGACAGATGACTTTGGATTCCTGTTACTACCCTCTGTAGGCATGTAGCCACATAAGGGAAATATAAGCTGGAAGCTTGGTGAAGAGGATGAAGAGATCACCTCGGTTAGTTTGCTTTGAGGTGCAGATGGAGAATCTAAGGGATTACACCCCATGGGCACCTGGACACCTACATGGTTTGGTGGTGTTCTTTGAGAAGGTTTCAGCCCATGAAAGCACTGAAAGAATAAAGGTGGAGGCGTGAGATTAGGGTGAAGGAACAAGTCAGCTAGAAGACTGGAGCTACAGTGGGGCAGTGGGACACTGACATTTAAACGAATGGGAAAGGAAAATGGACCTGGGAAGGGAAAGTGCCTCAGAAGTCACAGGAAACCAGGAAGGCGTGCAGGTTTCTGACCTTTCCTATGCTTCTCTGACTAGTTCTTGTCAAGCATTTTTCAATTCTTTAAGGAGACAGTTGCAAAGGAAGCTGAGAACAGGACAGTCTCCATCATATCATGCTTAGCAACAGGCAACTCTTCAGCGACATTATTGAGAAGACTTAGTAGACTCTTCTTTCTCTTTTTTATTTCTCGTGTGTGTGTGTGTGTGTGTGTGTGTGTGTGTGTGTGTGTGTGTGTGTGTGTATGTGTGTGTATGCATGTACCTGTGTGTGACTACATAGCAGTCAACCTCCAGTGTCATTCTTCAAAGACTGTCTTCCTTGTTTTTCGTGACACAGGATCTCTCACTGGTTTAGAACTCTTGTGGTTTGGTTAGACTGTCTGGCCAGAAAACCTCAAGGATTGGTCTGCCTCTGTTCTACCATCCTTAACACTGCGATTGCAAACATACTACTACATTGAGCTTTTAAAATATAAGCTCTGGGTATCATGATCAAGTCCTCATGCTTGTATTGCAAATGCTTTACTGACTGTGTTGTCCCCCCCAGGACCCTTCTCCATGTCTGTTTTCACTATAGAAAATTTCAAACAGACCCCGAAGTGACAATATACTTGGAACTTCATCGAAAAAGGCCCAGATTTAACAGCCCCCAACACATTTAAGCACAGAACAATTTGATTTTTAAAACATCCTGGTAAGAATGAACTCAATCCTGTGTATACAACAAAGCTTTTCAAAACCTTGTAACATGCAAGTGACTTCTTCCATAAAGTTGGGGTGTCTAGATTGGTTGAGAAGAACAAGGTCAAGATAAGGATCTGAGGGAGGATCCAGTGTGGTTGGCAAAGATCACCAGACTATAAACCACATCTGCTCTTAGCCTTTTGAGTAGAAAATGAGTTTTACATCCCTCTCTTTGAAGAGAAAACTCTTTGTGCAGAACGTTCCTGGTTCCGCCAGCACTTATCTGTGAACGCAAAGGACCTCCATGTCTCCTACAATAGAGTTTACTGTGCAATAGAAGCAAACCATTCTGTCCTTCCTTCATTGACTCCCTTCTCGTTCTCTGTTCCCTCTCTCCCCTTTCTCCATCTCTCCTTTCTTCATAACTTCATTGTCAGCATCACCATTTTTGGTACCACTGTCTGTTCTCTGGGAAACGTCCTTGATTCTTTTGGATATGCTTACAACATGTTTCTTTTCCAGACACACTTTTATGAACATCAGTACTGTTCCTTCTCACCTCTCCTTTTTATTCTCCTTGTCTCTTTCTGTTAGTTTTTCATTCTTGTGAAAAATTCCTTAAGAAGTGCGCTGTGAAGAAACACAGTAAAGAATGAAGTGTAGCCCAGCTGTCTAATGTCTTGTTTTATGTGTCCAAATGGCTAGGCTCTGGCCCCTAGATGTACTGCCAAACATGAATGTATTTTTGACATGAAAGCTTCATTTACACTGATGAATTTGAAATTAGTAAGGCAGGTTTCCTTCCATAAATAGGTGAGCTGTGTGTGGTCCACTGAAAACCTTGGGAACAAGGCTGAAAATGCCCATGAAGAGGGAACTTTTCCAATAGACTGCCTTGAGCTTTAGGTGGTAACATCAACTCTTCAGCTGTTATCTGGCCTCTACCATGGTAGTCGGCTTTGAAGTCTTTGGACCTGCCAGATTCTACATCAGCCAATTTCTCTCTCTCTCTCTCTCTCTCTCTCTCCTCCTCCTCTCCTCTCTCCCCTCTCTCATCCTCTCTCTCTCTCTCTCTCTCTCTCTCCTCTCTCTCTTCTTCTCTCTCTCTCCTTGCTTCACTTCTCTCCCTTCCCCTTCCTTTTAGCTTCCTTTCTTTTATGAATATGTATGTATATCTGCACATACATCCAACCCAGGGAGAAAAATAATGGAAAGATGATGAGAAAAATGACTATGAGGCACACACACACACACACACACACACACACACACACACACACACACACACACCATACATATTCTATCTCTCAGACACACCTAAACCTACTCTGATGTTTCTGATTCCTTGGTGAATCCTGGTACTTATTAAGGCCTCATTAATAAATGGTACATATTTTTTAACTTGATCTTTTTAAAATGTTATGTAAGTGCCACACTATTTAATAGGTAGGGACGCAGACACCTAAGCAGACTTAAGAGTTTGTTCAAGCTTTTACTGGTGTTAAAGAACAAAACTGGATTAAAACCCAGCCATTTAAGAATCCGGGCTATTAAAAAATCCATTATATTGACTTTAAAACTCATGATAAGTCCTAATTTGCCTCAACTTAGCTAAATGACCTTTCCGTTAAAAGAGTACATATATATGTATATATTTCTATAATTATAGTGAGATTAGGCTCTTTGTCTTAAATATCTTTTCATCTGCTATAATGATGATTTTCATTGTTACTGAAACCTGGACAAAATGAGGATGATTGTTGCTCCTGAAATTGAAATGAACCTGCAGTAAATTTATGGCAAAGTGCTCACCCCAGGGTCCGACATGAAGCCATTAATATAAATGTCTTATATTGCTTCATTTCAGAAGGCTTTCAGAATTGCATTTTGCCATTGGAATGCCCATGACTGTCGGTGAATACCCCAGTCATTAAAAGAAAGTGCTGTCTCATATTTGAGCCTGTTTGCTGACATATTTGTATATTTGTATAACTTTCTCCTTCCTTCCTACCTTTCTTTCTTTCTTTCTTTTTCTTTTTCTTTCTTTCTTTTCTTTTTTCTTTCTTTTTCTTTTTTCTTTTCTTTTTGTAAATGGTGATAGTGCTGTTGGGAATTTTTAGGTTTCCTGGAAAATCACAGGAAAGTATCTAGTTAGTAAGGTTTGCCTTATTAATGTATCTGAAGATGAACTATTCCTATCTGTTTGCTTTCATTTGCTTCACCCTATGTCTTTAGACACTGCTTATGTTTCTGGAAGTCTAAAAATAGATTAAAGTACACAGATTTTTAGTGATTCTTTTGGTACTTTAAGAGTCCATTGTAAAGCTGTTTGCTAAAATGACTGTCAAAATTATTACTGCAGTCACACGTATCATGACAGCCCTCTTTGTGTTTTGTGTGGGGATGGTGGACGCTTGGCTTATCCTAGTTAGTGAACTTGGAGACGTGGCATGCATCACTGGGGAGACCAAGTGGTTGGTGTGAAGCCTTTAAAGAGTTTTTCCTGTTACAGAGGCAGTGATGAGGAACCCTGCACATGAGAGCTGGCAGCCCATGGTGGAGATGATCTGGATGGTAAGAGTCAGCTTTAGTGATGAGAAGTCTCAGAAACCTAGGGAGTCTCAACATAGGCTAGCTTAGCTTGACCATGATAATAGAGGCAACATTTACACTGCAGATCACATTACAGAGATTTTTTTTTTTTATTAGCGTATGGAAGGCTTCATCATGTTTGTATAGAACTAGAGTACAGCTTGCTTGTGTTACCTGGAACTGACCATTACATTTTTGGGTGGTTTGTTCTTAGTCTTCGGTCATTGCAAACATGGTGTGATGGATGGGTATTGTGGGGAATTTCAGGTGTGCATGTATGTGTTGGTATAGATTTCCCTGTCCCTTGAGTGGAGAATTGGTCTTATTGGGTTGTCCGCTGATGTATGGTATCACAAACTCCCACTAATGTGGGGAAATATATATCAACAACCCTTTTAAGAGTTCTAGGCTTTCTTCATTTAAGCCAGATGTACTTTTTATTTCATTCATTTTTAGACAACTTTATCTTTTGGTTGTCTTGTGAAATGTTTTATAGCATTACATGTTCTAAAAATGGTTATTTTTACGTATGAAAGTAATTGTTTTCTAAATTTTATATCCATTAGCTTCCTGAATTTGCTTTTTTGGCGGTAGTTAGGATTTCACAGTTCTAAATAGCAACATAAAATCATATTTCCTAAAAACAGTGATAGTTTCCATTATTATAATTCTTTTTTTCTTGTCTAATTAAGTTGTCCAGTGTCAAACAAGGTTGTAGGTATGGATGCTTTTGTGTTATTTAAAATTTACTTTGTAAAAAGAAATAAAATGAAATTTACTTTGTGATATTTAAATTGTGACTTTTTAAGCATGATAGCGACTTGGGGCTAAGAACAATGAAATTATATAAAGTATTTATGCAGATTTTCCTAGGTTATTAAATCTGCTTTCCAAGAATATGGAAGCTTTTGAGACAAGCACAGGCTGGCTATTTAGTGGAGGTTAACCTTGAACTTCTAATCCTCCTGCCTCCACCTCTATAGTGCTTTGATAAGAACTATGTACTATTACATCCATTTTTTTTTTTTTTTGCAGTGTTGGGGTCAGAATCCAGAATTTCAAGCATTCTCCTAACCTAGCTATATCCCCAGTCCTTGATGTGTTGATATTGTTTTTCTTTGTTTATTTTGTTTTGTTTTTCGAGACAAGGTTTCTCTGTGTAGCCTTGGCTATCCTGGACTCACTTTGTAGACCAGGCTGGCCTGGAACTCACAATGATCCGCTTGCCTCTGCCTCCTGTGTGCTGGGATAAAAGGCGTGTGCCACCACGCCCAGCTCAATGTATTGATATTCATGAATTATTCTTTTAGCATATTACTGAGTTTTCTTTCCAAATAGTTTATAAGGCTTTTGTATTGGTAATAGGAGCATACCATTCAGCGTTCAGTTTACTTCATAAAGACATTTGCTTCATAAAACCAATTCAAAAGACAGTCTTCTTCGTATGCCTTTCCAGACAGTTTGAATACATTTAGAATTATTCACTTTGTGGAGTTCATTTTAGTGCTCTCCCATGTCCATATTTCTGGAGAGTGGGGCAGAGGCAGATATAGTAAGTCACATCTTTAGCTATTTCTTTAAACAGAAAGTACTTGAGAAGGTAACTTGGTCCTTTTAGATTTGAACACATTTTTAGCATAGTATCATTGTTTGGTGTCTGTCACTGTGATGAGCACTAAAGATCAAAAGCAACTCAGGAGAAAGGTCTGATTCAGCTTAGGGTTAGAGTCCATTATCATATGCCTCTAGGGCAGGAGCTCAAGGCAGGAAACTGAAGGCAGACACTGAAAGAGAGGCTGTGGAGGAAGGCAACTTTTTGCTTTGAATCTTGTTGCTTGCCCAGCTGCTTTTTTAATACAACCCAGCACCACCTGACCTGGGGTGGTGCCACCCACAAGGGGCTGTGCTTCCCTATGTAATCATTAGTCAGGAAGATGCCCGACAGGCCAATCTGATGGAGACAAGTCCTCGGTGGAGCGTCTCTCTTCCCAAGGGACTCCAGTTTGTGTCTTGTTGCTATGGAACCGAAACACCTAGTTATTTTGTTTCACCTTCTTTTCTTTCTTAGTTTGGTGAAATTTAATAAAGCCAACTTTTCATGATTTAAAATTTTTTTTCTATTTATGAGATAATTTGCTGTTTGTGGTGACTTACATTCTTCCTTTATAGAATTTTCACTTTCCTAGTAAGCTAGGAAAGTACTAAACATTATTCTACTATTTTCAAAGAATAACCTTTTTGAACTTTTGAAATGCTTTTATTAGTTCTCTTGTTTTTCATTTTATCTCTAATTTAGGTTTCTAAAATGTTCCTGTTGCTTGTGTTTTTCTTCATGAAATATAAGGATTTTCCTTTTATTTGTTTGTCTAATTTTCCTTTGCTATTTCTCTTTAATTTTTGTTGTCTGTCTACCTGTTTGTTGTCTGTCTGTCATTTTTTTTACGTGTGTACATGTGTGTGCGTGTATGCATGTCTGTGAACATGCTGTGGCACACAAATGAAAGTCAGAAAGAAACTTGCATGAGCTGGTTTCACCATGTGTGTTCTGGCTGTGAGAGTCAGGTCTTCAGGCTTCGTAGCAAGTGGCCTCTGAGCCATCTCACTTGTCTTCCTTTCTGTTTCTTAATCAAAGCTGTGTTCAAGTTTGAAATTTCTTATGGGCTGCCTAGTTTGTGCTTTTTTATTTATTCATTTGTTTTGCATGTGTGTGTGTATGTGTGCATGCATGTGTGTGTGAGTGTGTGTGTGTGCGTGTGTGTGTGTGAGAGAGAGTGTGTGTGTATGTGTGCATGCATGTGTGCATGTGTGAGTGTGTGTGTGTGTGTGTGTGTGTGTGTGTGTGTGTGTGTGTGTGTGGTATAAGTGTGTGAAGTCCACAGATTTCATTCTGGACAGCTCTCCATTTTACTTGTCGAGGCAAGGACTCCTGCTGAATTGGGAGCACACCAGTTCTGGCTAGCCTAGCTAGCTAGCTTGCCTAGCGTGTCCTTGTCATTGCTGCTGAAGTGCTATGATTACAGGATGTTCGCACACCTTCCCTTCTGGGAATCTGTACTCAAAAATATATGCTTGAAGGACAAACACTATACATCCAGTCATCTCAATCCATATTCTATTATTAGCAATAAGATTTATTGTCTTTATATTCTGTGTATATATGTTGTATGTATGTATGCACACTTCGTGCAAGTGTCTGCAGATGTGAGAAGAGGGTTTCAGATCCCCTGAAGCCAGAGTTATGGGTAGTTATGGGCTTCATTATGGGCTTCCTAATATCGGTGTTGGGAACTGACCTATGCTTCCTGCAGGAACATCAAGCTCTTTTAACCACAGAGTCATCTCCGGCCATTCTATGTTACTTTTAAAGTTAAATTCTATAAATGAGCTTTATCTCTTAATGAAATGTTATGGGCAGTTTTATTGAGTAGGTAAATGAAAGGGAATCTTGATGCCATTAACTTTTTATAACTCAAATATATTTTACATTGGACATGAATATTCAGTTCAGATTATAAACTATTATACTAATTTTCTGTGGAAAAAAATGAGGGTATAGATATGGTAATACTTTTATATTATACAAACCAAGTGTTGATTTTACAAATAAATATCACTTTTAGCCATTTAACTATATAAAAGATCATTCAAACCAATGAGAGAGTGATTCTCCCTCTTATCTTTATTATTATGAATCATTTCTCCCTTGCTCTTAAATATGACAATTGGATATAATTAAACAGTACAACTATAGGTAATTTAAATGACTGCACATATTTTGAGTTGCTGTGTGTGTGGCTTTAGAATCCCATATACATTTGCATTTACACTATAGTCTAATGTCATGACAATTATTAAGAGAGTCACAGAAAACAGGAAAACAATGCTAATCTAGTATTTACACTAAGTAACCATAACTGATTCTCATGGTAATCAATGGTTTATGTATCAATAGCTCTTATTTTCACATAAAGGTTTCTCCAAAATAAATAAATAAAGAATGAACAATTTCAGATTTTTTTACCCTAGAAAGTGACATTTCATTTCATAAAATAGTATAAGAAAATCAGTTCTCTTCTGCATAACAAAGATGAATGATCATGTAAGGCAAATAAGAATGTTTTCAAATTAAAGTGCTATGAACTTGGTTCATTAAACATACATGGCCTTCAAAAGAGCCATCAATTTTCTTCAGGTTACTGTGGCAGTTAAATGAGAAGTTATAGTCAGGCAACTGCTTGGTAAGTTTTTTTTTTTTCTGAATTCTAGCACTTACAACTTGGCTGAAAAATACACGTGCCATGATTCTGATTGCTCCTTGAAATGTGCACAGGAGGCAGTGTTTAAACAGCGGACCTCACAAGCAAAACAAGGAACAACAAAATGCTAAGCTATAGGCAAACTAATTAAATTTTTCTCAGGAGAACAGAGTTTGTATAAACTTAGTGTGTCTGTCTTACCTCCTGAAGATTACCTTAATGGTCACAAATAACATACAAACCTTCTTGGATAATCTATAATCCAAGCATGCAAGAGAAAAAACAGGACAACTTCATTACAGTCTGAGCTACACCGTGAAACACATTCAAAACAAAAAACAGAAAGAAAGAACAGCAACAAATGACCAAAAAAGAAAACAAAACCAAAATGAAACAAAAGTACTGTTCCTGAACTGATGAAATATTTTTCTAAATGTTCCCTGGCTTATAGCTATTTGGTTGACAGCCCATTTCTCTTACAAAATTATAATCAAAATGGATAAAATAGTTTTATTTAAAAATAGCTGTAATATTGGTAAACTCCATGCCACCGTGTGAAGTGGCTGATTATCAGACAACCTAATAAGTAGTGAATGACATTTGGGGAGAGGCAGCCATAACTAAAAACCAGAAGAAGAAGAAGAAGAAGAAGAAGAAGAAGAAGAAGAAGAAGAAGAAGAAGAAGAAGAAGAAGAAGAAGAAGAAGAAGAAGAAGAAAGAAGAGAAGAAGAAAGAAGAAAGAAGCAGAAGAAGAAGAAGAGAAGAAGACAAGAAGAGAAGAAAGAAGAAGAGAAGAAAGAAGAAGAAGAAGAAAAGAAGAAAGAGAAGAAGGAAGGAAGAAGAAGAAGAAGAAGAAGAAGAAGAAGAAGAAGAAGGAGAAGGAGGAAGAAGAAGAAGAAGAAGAAAGAGGAAGAAGAAGAAGAAGAAGAAGAAGAAGAAGAAGAAGAAGAAGACAGGAACAGACAAGAGGACTCAGAGTATTAAAGCATTTTCTGTGAAGCCTGCGTTTGAACTCCAGTGTCTATGTGATAGGGTTGAATTCTACTACTGCAGGTTGTATTCATGACCTGAATATGCATGCCACTGCATGTGCAAACACATGCAAAAAAGAAATGAATAAATAATAATAAGCAAAGTCATAGCCTGTGTCATAAAGTAAAGAAGAAACAAACAAAGTCAAGTCTTCAGAATTCTGAATATTCTGTAAACTAAAATGTTCACATTTCTCCATGATTAAACATATAAATCCCAAACATAGTATAGGATGCTCAGATGAGCTCCAGTTTGATGGAGGGATGACAATTTTATATTCATTTACAAAACTAAGAGACTGCCATATCAAAATAAAGATGACTTATTGAGCACAGTAAGAAGAAATAGAATGTCTTTCGAGATAAATGTGATCAAAGACAAGTCAGTATGTGACCACATTTGTCAGGTAAGTGGCTTCTGTGTCATACAGACTATTAGAATAAAAGCAAACATGAATAGTTTTACATACATTTTAAAAAGGTAAATCATGCATTTTTATTTGCTTTCTGGTGCTTTGATAAAACACTCTGAATAAAGCAACTTAGGGAAATGTGGTTTGAGTTAAGAGTGGCGCCTATAGGCTCATTTATTATCATGATTAGTCATTAGAGAGTGGAACCCTTTGAGAAGGATTGGAAGGATTAGGAGGTGTAAAGCTCTTAGCAACTGTTCCAGTGCTATGCCTGTCTGCTTCCAACCATGGATGTCATGGACTAACCCTCTAAAACTGTATGCATGCTCCCAACTTAATGCTTTCTTATAAAAGATTGCCTCAGTCATGGTGTCTCTTCACAGCAACAGAACAGGAACTATCAGGCACTTTGATAGTGACCTGCATTGGTCATTAAAAATAAAATTCCATATTTTTAAGCATAACTGATAACAAAATTTATGTAAGAGAATATTAAGCATATTCACTCCAATCCATTTGTATAACCTTTTAAAAATCTTTCATGGCCAATTTATGATGCTTAAATATTCTTGGACACATAGTCTCTCATTGGAGAGTGGTTGACTTACCAGGAGCTATTATCCTTTTAGAAAAAGCTACTCAACCTCTTCCAGAAGCTGATAGCTGATAACTGCCAGGAGTTTCACAGCTTCGGGTGGGACTGTGTTCTCAACTCCCATTCCCATGCTGGGATTTGGTCTGACTTGTGAAAATCTCAATAATTAACAACAACAACAACAACCAGCCATGAGTCTGTCTTATAGTGACAAGCATTAAATTTTTTTCTTGTATGTGGAATTTAGGCAGTGAGCAAGAGACTATTTGGGATATGGAAGGGCGAGAGGATGGGGGTGTATGGAGGAAAAGAAAAGACAGTAGAGGAGATATTGCAATCAAAGTGCACCAGCACACTCTATGTGAGTAAGGGGATACTAGTGTGAATCTGTTGTTTTGTGTAATTAATATATGCTATTAAATAAGCATATAAAGCTAGAAGAGACCAGAAAAACTGCCACTTCATCATGAGTAAGGACCTTCTGAAGAGCCAGCCTGCACAATCTGGCACTGTAGCCCCTCACCTTGCATGCCTGTGAGCCCTGGAAACATGGGCTGACAGAGTGACGCACAGTTATAACACATGTGCTGAGTGTCAAGGACTCTGAGAAAGAAAAATAATATGAGCATGCCTCATTAGTAATTTTTATATAGTTACCTGTCAAAATGTACTAGGATAAATTAAACATTATTAAAATTAAAAAGGGTATTAATTTTTGATGAGAGAAGGACTCTTACTCTACTTTTACATTTCAAAATTTAACAAGATGTATTCTTTGGTATAATATATGTCCAGTTCTACTGATTACTTTATAGTACTTGAATGAGATTTAACAATAGCTGCTTAGCAATATATATCTTACCAATTGTTAAGGTAGTATATATTCTTATATTTTTGACAGAGCTTGATTAAATTCTACTTCTAGTGTGTTTTGTTTGTTGATTCCTATACTACACAGCACCCAGTCATGAATGTTGCTACTGGGCATTGCAGTTCACATTTATTTATAGGTAGTATGATTTTATTCCTTGTCTGGTCTCAGTGGGATATGTTGTACTTAGTTCTGCTACAACTTGAAGTGACAGGGTGGGTTGCTTCCCATGGAGGGTTCCCCTTCTCTGAGGAGAAGGGGAGAGAGGAAGGGGTGAGGAGGCATAAGGGTGGGACAGTGAAGAGAGGAGAAAGGGGCTTCAGTCAGGCTGTAAAGTAATTAAATACATTGATGAATGAAAATAAGAAGAACTTTCTTCAGAGGCCTAGGGTAGAAACAAACACGGCTAGCAAAACAAATAAACAAAAACAGACAACAATATCAACAACAACAACAACAACAACAAAACACCCACTGGAATGATTTCTAATGATATTCTGCCATAGTCATAGATCAGCGCCGTGCCCAGTCCTTACCAGGGAGGCTTCCTCCAGCAGCAGATGGGAGTGGGTACAGAGACTGTCAACCAGACAATATTCAGAGAGAGAGAGAACCTAAATTGGAAGTTTCCACTGGGTTCCTCCCCTGAGAGACCAGGAACCCTACTGAAGAGGGAAAGGAAAAATTGTAGGAGTCAGAGAGGATGGAGGACACAGGAGGACATGGCCCATTGGGTCAACTAAGCAGGGCTCACATAGACTGAAGTTGGCCTGCATGGGTCTGCAGCAGGTCCTCGGCATATAGGTTATGGCTGTTGGCTTGTTGTTCTTGTGGGACTCTTAACAGTGGGAGCTGTTATATCTCTAACTCTGCCTACTTTTGGGATGCTTTTCCTCCTGCGGGGTTGCCTTGCCCAGCCTCGACATGGGTGTTCTTGCCCTTTCTAATTGTAACTTTACAATTCTAATTGCTCCTATTTAAAGAGGAGATGGATGAGGAGTAGGTCTGGAGGATAGGAGTGGTGGGGAGGAGGTGGAAGGAGTGGAGGAAGGCGAAGCTATGGCTGGGATGTATTGTATGAGAGAAGAATCTATTTTAAATTTAAAAAAAAATTCTTTACCACAACAGCTCACCCATCTCTGCTATGGTTAACACTTTTGGCTTGAACCCTGCTTCTTTAATATCAAACCAGAATCTTTGCTTCTTTGTTATTTGCATCTGGCTAACAGGCTTCAGCCTGTCTTGTAATGTTTTCACTTGAGTCACTTTTTAGGGATAACATTGTGCTTATGTCTTGTGGATATGACTTTTTTTTTTCAGTTCATATTTAATTCCAGGCACCTAGTTCTATAAAATCCCAGGAGGCACACACTTAAATAAAGTCCCCTGGGGTATTTGTTATTGCTTTCCATTGCTTTGGGGATCATTTTGCTGTTATTATTACTCAAGGACCTTGTTCTTTATCAGTGTCTTAACTTTTACCTTTATTTCCTATTTATGTTTCTATAATACCTTCTCTTATGAAAAAGTATGTGGGGTCTTCTCAGTTGATCCACCAGAACTGACATGAAAGAAAAACATGTTCAAGGCATCAGAGAACCTTGTTGGGATCAATAAGACACCAAAAGAAAAGCTATCCATCATGTCAGTGTTGGGCCTCTCAAGGTGCCTACTCCAGTGGGATCAGAGCTGTGATTTATTAGCAAAAGAAGATGCCAACATTTTTCTCCTGGATTATTTTGTTCCTTGAATACGTTAGGTCAGATTACAAGTCACTGTAAATTTAGCATACTAGAGACACTCAATAGTAGACAGCAGAGTTTGGTGAAGGTTGGTATAATTGTAGCTTGCATTAATTCATACAGAAAGAAAAGCTGAGGTTTTATTGTATCTCTAGGATTACAGCTAAGAATTAAACATATTCAAGTTCTTCTGGAGCACAAAAGTTTTATCGAAGAAAATGTACAAAAACCACCAACCACCACTAGCCCAGTTTAAGATTACTGATATTTTCATGTTAAATTTGCCTTTCAAAATGTTTTACACACACAACAAAAAATACATTGTTCTGGTCTCCTATGTTAAAAAGAATACTTAACTCTGCCACGGTCAAAATGCTTACAACAGTGAAATTTTATTCTTTATGACAGCCTATCAATTAAAATATTTGTATTCATAATGACGTTCTCACTTTGACATATTGATGTCAATGGGATGTTAAATTTTGATGTTTTCATCCTTTTGTCATTTAATTAATTGTTCTTCCATAATTTAATTAAATGAATATTGTCATAAGACTAATTATATCATATCTCTGAGTGACATGATCTGTGAAAATAATTTTAAAATATGTTGTACTTGCTTCACTTTGCCTGGGGGAAAGTTCTGATGGGAAAGGACACATTAATATTGCAGTGCATATAAATTATAGTAGGAGGGCTTCTTTGGGTATGGATTTAATTACTTAGTGGAGATTAGTGTTTTAAAGAGCTATTGAGGGAGGGAATGGGAAGTGCAAAATATAAACATTGACTGTTTTCAGAATAAATGTTGTTAACTAAAGTAATTTGGATACTTGATACTTTGACTCTCCCTCAAGGAATTCTGGGATCATTGGGCTTTGTCTCATTTCCTTTCAAGTTGCAGGTGGCTAGTGATAAGAAATGGGTCCATCATTTAATTTTTATTTGATCTTGAAAAATTTACATGTATATATACTTTAAGATTTATTTACTTATTATGTGTATATATGTGTGCCTATATGAGTTTATGGACACTAAATGTGTACAGTGCCCATGGAATCAGAGAACTGGAGTTTAGATGGTTGTGATCCACCTGGTGTAGGTACTGGGGATGGAATCTGGGTTCTCTGTAAGTGTAGTAAGTGTCCTTACCTACTAAGTCATGTCTTTAGTTTTCACTTATATTTTATCCAGAGTCGTCCTCCTCCTCCTCCTCCTCCTTCTTCTTCAACAACTTCTTATTTGTAACAATTATAACATCAAATTACAGAATTGCTTTGAGAATGAGGTAAGTTATATAAAATTTATATATAATCTAGAACCTGGTATAAAAAGATATATTTTATATAAAAGAGCAATGATGAGAGTGCTACTTGTTTTACTGTTAAAAAAAGCATAATTTTTTTATGCAACAAAGTGGGAAAACCACTCTAAATCAGGTTATAATATTCATTACTTCAAACCATCTCATATGTGGTGTGGGAGGGGGTTGTGAATGCTAAGATCATTTAAAATCTACTCCCAGTGATTTTTCAAGTGTATAATGCACTGCTTATTTTTTGTTTCACTTTATATCTGGATCGCAGCCTTCTCTTTCCTCCCTTCCTGGTCCTGTCATCCCACCCTCTTTCCCCATTTTCCCTACCCTTCTCTTCAGAAGGGAGAGGGCCTCTGCTCCCACTCCACACCAACACACCCTAGTACATCAAGTCACATCAGGACTAAACATATTCTCTTCCACTGAGGCCCAACAAGGCAGCCAGCCCAGCTAGAGGAAAGAAATTCAAAAGCAAGCAATAGGGTCCATCTGAGGGACAGTCCCCACTCAATTGCTAGGTGACCCACATGAAGACTGAGCTGCCCACATGCTACATATGTGTAGAAGCCTAGGTCCACACTATGCATGCTCTTTGGTTCATAGTTCCATCTCTGTGAGTCCCCATGGGCTTAGGTTAGTTGACTCTATTGGTCTTCCTGTGGGGTTCTTGTCCCCTCTGGGTCCCTCTATCTCTCCACTCCTGGCTCCACCTCCTCCAGAAGACTTCCTGAGCTCTGCCTAATGTTTGGAAGTGGGTCTTGGTGTCTGTTTCAATCCACTGCTGGGTGGAGTCTCTCTGAGGACAGTTAGGCTAGGCTCCTCTCTGCAAGCATAGCAAAGTATCGTTAATATTATAAGGGGCTGGCTCTCTCCTATGGCGTGGGTTTCAGGTTGAGCCCATCATTGGTTGGGCATTCCTTCAAACTCTGCTCCATCTTTATCAATGAACATCTTGTGGGCAGGATGTTTTGGTGGGTAAGCTGTTGTCCTCCCTCCAGCGGTAGTCATGCCTGGCTATAGGAGGTGGCCACTTTAGTCTCCATGTGCCCAGCTGCTAGGAATCTCAGCTAGAGTCACTCTCATGTCTTCCCACTGCCTACTCCATTGCAGGTTTCCAGCTTGTTCCATATATGCTTCCTGCATCGTTTTCCCTTCTCTCTCCTGGCCCTGTTACCTCCTATCCCACCTACCCACATCTGATTCCCACCCTGTTCCCCTTCCCACCCACTCTCACTCTCATTCTGTCTCTTTATCTACTTCCAAAGTTTATTTTATTTCTCCTTCTGAGTGTGATTCAAGTGTCCTCCTTTGGGCCCTTCTTGTTATTTATTTTGTTTGTTTGGGTTTTTTGGAGGGAGAGTATGTGGATGGTAGTATGGTTATTCTGTTATGGCTAATATCCTTTTATAAATGAGTACACACCATGTATGTCTTCCCTGTTCTGGGTTATCACACTCAGGATGATATTTTCTAGGTCCATCGATCTGCCTACAAATTTCACAATTTCTTTTTCTTTCTTTCTTTTTTCTTTTTTTTTTTTGTTTGCTTTTTTTTATTTCTTTGTTTTTAATAGTGGAGTAGTAGAGTAGTATTCCATAGTGTAAATGTACCATATTTTCTTTATTCATTCTTCAATTGAGAAACATCTGGGTTGTTTCCAGTTTCTGGTAATCATGAATAAAGCTGCTATGAATATAGTTGAGTAAATGTTGGTATGGTGTCAAATCTTGCTGTATGGTGGTAAATCTTTTGGGAATATGGCCAAGAGTGGTGTCACTGGGTCTTGAGGTGGATATAGTCCCAATTTTCCATGAAAGCACCAGATTGATGTCAATAGTGTTTGAGATTCCTATGTTGAGAATTCTGTTTAGCTCTGCGCCTCATTTTTTAATTGGATTATTATATTTTTGGTGTTTGATTTCTTGAATTCTTTATATATTTTGGGTATTAGCATCTGTCAAATGTATGATTGGTGAAAAATCTTTTCCCAATCTGTAGACTGTCAATTCATTCTATTGACAGGTCCTTTGCCTTACAGAAGATTTTCAGTTTCATGATGTCCCAGTTATTAATTGTTGATCTTAGAGCCTGAGCTGTTGGTGTTCAGTTCAGGAAGTTGTCTCCTGTGCAGATGAGTCCCAGGCTCTTTCCCACTTTCTCTTCTAATAGACTTAGTATATCTGGTTTTATGTTGAGGTCCTTGATCCACTTGGACTTGAGTTTTGTGGAGGGTGATAAATATTTGCACTTTTCTACATGTGGATATCCAGTTAGACCAGCAACATTTGTTGAAGATGCTTTCTTTTTCCATTGGATGATTTTGGCTTCTTTGTCAAAAGTCAAGTGTCCATACGTGTGTGGGTTTATATCTGGGTCTTCCATTCTACTCTACTGATCAACCTGTCTGTTTTTATGCCAAAACCATGAGGATTTTTTTTTATTACTATTGCTTTGTAGTACAACTTGAAATCAGGAATGGTGATGTCTCCAGAAGGTCTTTTATTATACAGGATTGTTTTAACTATCCTGGATTTTTTATTTTTTTATATGAAGTCGGAAATTGTTCCTTCAAAGTCTGTAAATAATTGTGTTGGATTTTGATGGGAATTGCATTGAATCTGTAGATTGCTCTTGGTAAGATGTCCATTTTTACTATGTTAATCCTACCAATCTACTAGCATGGGGAGATTTTTCCATCTTCTGATATCTTCTTCAATTTCAAGACAAGACAGCCAAGTCTCTCTGTATGTATTCAGTATTGTCCTTGAAGTTCCAGCTAGAGAAACAAATGACTAAAGGAGATCAAGAATCTAAAAATTGGAAAGGAATAAGTCATTGTATCCCTATTAACAAATTATATGATAGTATACATAAGCTACCCCCAAAATTCTACCAGAGAACTTCTACAGCTAGCAAATACCTTCAGCAAAGGTGATGTATACAAAATTAACTGAAAACACCAGGAGTTCTCCAGACAAATGGTCTGAGAAAGAAATTCAGGGGACAATACCCTTTACAATAACCACAGATAATATAAAATATCTTCATGTAACTCTAGCCAAGCTAATGAAAGACCTGTATAACAGGAACTTCAAGTCTCTGAAGAAATTGAAGAAGATATCAGAAAATGGGAAGATCTTTGCTGGTCATGGATCAGTAGAATCAACATAATAAAAATGGCCATCTTACCAAAAATATAATACACTCTTGTTAACCATAGTCACTCTACTATCTACTGTACTTAAGCTACTGTTGAATAAGGCTCCAATGAACATTGAGATGTATATGGCCTTTAAAGTCCTCTTCTCCAGGTCCTATCTTCCCCCTTTCCCCCATCCCTCAGAAAGGGGAGCTGCCCCCCACCTACCCCTGCCAGCACATCATGTCACATCAGGACTGAGTGCATCTTCTTCTCCAGTGGCCTGGCAAGGCAGGTCTGCCAGGCAGGAGTGATAGAAAAGTATGCAAGAGTATCCTTGTCAGAGACTGCTCTAGCTTCCCTTACTAGGAGACCCATATGAAGACCAAGCTTCCCATTGGGTACAAATGTGGAGGAGACCTAGGTCCAGTCCATCCATGGTCCTTGGCTTATGCTTCAGCATCCATAAGCTCCACAGGACCCAGGTTATTTGGTTTTGTTGGTCTGCCTATGAAACTCCTGTCCCCTCTGGGTCCTTCTACCCTTCCCCCCACTTTTTCACAAGGCTCCTTGAGCTCTGTCCAGTTTTTGGCTCAAAGTATTAGTATCTCCTTCGATCCTTTGCTGGATGCAGATCCTGTCTGCAAACATAGCAGAGTGTTGTTAATAGTGTCAAGGATTGTCTCTCTCTCATGGGCTGGGTCTCAGGTTGGACCAAGCATTGGTTGGAATGTCCTTCAATCTCTGTTCTATCTTTATCCCTGCACATCTTGTAGGCAAGGTACATTTTTGGGTTACAGTATTTGTGAGTGGGTTCATGTTCCCCTCCCCCTACTAGGACTCCTGTCTAGTTAGAAGGTGGTCTCTTCAGTCTTCATGTCCGCAACTAGTAGGGGTCTCAGCTAGGGGGGCCCATAGCCTTTCAGGATCCTACCCTACCGTAAGTGTCCAGGCTGTATAAGACATGTCTCAGGCCATGGTTTTCTTCTCTCTGCAAGCCCTCTGTCCCCCCTGACTCTCACTGTCCCCACATCTGGTCCCCACCCCCATTTTGATCAGCATTTCTTCTCCTATTCTGCTCTCTCTCTTCAAGTGCTTCTTCTGTCTATTCTGTTTCCACTTTCAGTGAGATTCAGGCATCCTTCCTAAGGCCCTCTTTGTTACTTAGCATCTTTGTGTCTGTGAATTATAGTATGGTTATCTTGTACTATATGGCTAATAGCTGCTTATAAGTGAGGACATACCATGTGTGTCCTTCAGGGTCTGGGTTACCTCACTCAGGATGATACTTTCTAGTTACATCCATTTTCTTTCAAGTTACATACTTTCCTTGTTTTTAATAACTGAGTGGTGTTCCATCATGTAAAAGTACCAGTTTCTTTATCCATTCTTTGGTTGAGAGACATGTACGTGTTTCCAGATTCTGGCTATTATGAATAAAGCTCCTTTGAACATAGTTGAGCAAATGTCCTTCATTGTAGGTGGAACAAATTCTGTGTATATGCCCAGAAGTTGTATAGCTGGGTCTTCAGGTAGAACTATTCCCAATTTTCTGAGAAATTGCTTGATTGTACAACAAAAGTGCTTGTACAAGTTTACACAGTGTCCTTTGCCTTAGAGAAGCTTTTTAGTTTATTAATTGATCTTAGAGCCTGAGCTATTGATGTTCTATTCAAGAAGTTGCCTCCTGTGCTAATGAGTTCAAGATTGATTCCAACTTTCTCTCTTAATAGATTTAATGTATCTGGTTTCATGTAGAGGTCTTTGAGCCACTTGGCTTTGAGTTTTGTGCAGGGTAATAAATATGGATCTATTTGCATTTTTACATGTAGATATTCAATTAGATCAGAAGCATTTGTTTAAGATGCTATAACTACTTTCCATTGGATGATTTTGGCTTCAAAGGCTTCTTTGTCAAAAATCAAGGATCCTTAGGTGTGTGGGTTTATTTCTGGGTCTTCAATTCTGTTCCCTTGATCCACCAGTCTGTTTTCATGTCAGGACTATGCATTTTTTGTTATTCTTATTGTTTGTTTGTTTGTTATTGTTGATCTGTAGGATAGCTTGAAATTAGGCATGGAGATACCTCCAGAAATTCTTTTATTGTATAGGATTGTTTCAGCCATTCATGTTTTTTTGTTTTTCCATATGAAGGTGAGAATTGTTCAAATAAATTTTCTGAGTATATATGTATATAGAGCTAGGATTCAAGACTTGGGGTTGTTTGTGACACTATTCCTGGGAAGATAGGGAATTGGTGGTACATCAAAATATGGATATCATCAAAATCTATGCACGTTCCTTCAAGGTCTGGAAGGAACTGTGTTGGCATTTTGATGGGAATTGCACTTTTGGTAAGATGTCAATTGTTACTGTGTTTATTCTACTAATCCATGAACATGAGAGATCTTTCCATCTTCTGATATCTTTTGCTATTTAAAATACTAGTCTCCTATTACCAGGGCAAGTTCAATATATGTTCTTCCACCATATGGTTCCCAGTTAATTTTGTTGACTGTTTCTTTTGTTGTGCAGAAACTTTAACCCAGTGCATTTTTACTTACTCACTTTTGCTTTTTTTTTTTTTTTGTCTGTGATCTTGAAGTTATATATGTAAAATCTTTTCTTCCAGTGTTTTTACAATGTCAAGTCCTGTATTTTTAGGTGTTTATTCTACTTTTACTTGACAATATGTATATTGTAAAGTAAGGACTTTATTATTATGCTTTCCTTGCTGCGGATATCCAGTTTTCCCAGCCTCATTAGGTGAACATACTGTCCTTATTGTTTATTCCTCATTAGGTGAACATACTGTCCTTATTGATTATTCCTGCTCCTTTGTTGGCAGTTGATTGAATGTGTCCATGTGAATTGATTTCTGGGACTCTAATTCTTTCTATGTGTTTATTTCTATCTCAGAACCATGCTTTTAATTTATTTAACTTTTATAGTGTACTTTGACATTGAGTGATATAACGCTTCCAGCTCTCTTCCCTCTAATTTTCTTTGAATGTTTTGGATTTTCCATATAAATGTTAAGATTATTTTGTATAAATAGTCATTGAAACATGTTGAAGATTATTTACTCTATAGATGACTTTTTAGGCACATGAGCATCTCCCCAAAATTAATCCTTAGAATCCATAAGCATAGTACCTTTTTTTTATTTGGATACTAATTTCTCTCATTAATCTTCTATGGTTTTTAGTATAAAGTCTTTGATTACTTTGATTCTGTCATTTTATGTATAGCTAAAGTTTTGTTGATTTTACTTTTTGTAAAGCCAACTCTTAATTTGGATGATCTTTTATTTTTGTACATTTAATTTGATTTGTTTTTGAATATTTCTTTTTGTAGTATATATTTGGTCATAAGTATTTTTAATATTTCTAGCTTTTTAAGGTTGAAGTTAAATAATTGATGTGATATAGTCCTTTTATGTTAGCATGGATGTTTATTAGTATAAACTCTTCTCCTAGAATAATTTTTGGTTAATTCCTGAAATTTTTATGTGTTGTCTTTCCATATATGGGTATGTTTGATGTGCTTTTTAAAATTTGTTCTGTGGTAACATTGATTGTTTAGTAGTATGTTGCTTAACTATCAGATATTTGTGAGTTTTGATTTGATTATATATTTATTATCTCACAATATAATTGAATAAACACATTAAAAATAGCCCAGTTAATTTTATTATTGTTGTTGTTGTTATTGTTGTTGTTGTTGTTGTTATTATTATTATTATTATTATTATTATTATTATTATTACTACTACTATTATTGTGAACTTTACACGAACTGAGACATCTGGGAAGACAGACCATCAGTTGAGAAAATTCTTTCATCAGACTGGCCTGTAGTCAAGTTAATGGGGGAATTTTCTTGAGTAATGATTGATTGATTGATTGATTGATGTGTGAAGGTCCAGCCCATTGTGTGTGGTATACACCAGGACACTTAGAACTGGGAGTTATAAGAAAGCAGGCTGAGCATGCTATGAAAGGCAAGCCAGTCAGAAGCACTCCTCCATTTCCTCTGCTCTGGTTCCTGGCTTCTGGATCCTGCTTTGCTGCTTGAGTGATGCTTTGTTTGAAGTATTTTTCTTTCAGAGCTTTGAATATACCACTATCACCTCTACTTGGCCTTCCTAGAAATGTGGTAATAGCCTTATGGAGTTTTTTTTTTTTTTAATTGTAGGAATTGTTTAATTAATTAATTGATTTAGTTACTTTACATCCTGATCACAGCTTTCCCTTCCTCCTCTTTTCCCAGTCTGCCTGTCCCTCCCACCTTCCCTTCCCTGGATCCTTCAGTCTTCTCCTCAGTAAAGAGGAGGCTTCCCATGAATATGTAGCCACCTTGGCATATCAAGTTTCAGTAGGATTAGGCACATCTTCTACTGGTGTGGCTAGACAAGGCAGCCCATTAGAGGAAAGGGATCTAGAGGCAGGCAACAGAGTCAGAGACAGCTGATGTCCCTGCTATTAGAAGCCCCACATGAAGATCCAGCTGTACAACTGTTACACATGTACAGAGGGCCTTGTTCTGTCCATGCATACTCTCTGTTTGGCCATTCAGTCACTGTGGTTCCCTATGGGCCTTGGTTAGTTGATTCTGCAGGTTTTCTTGTGATGTCCTTGAGCCCTCTGGCTCCTTCATTCTTTCTGCTCCTCTTCAGCAGGATTCCTCAAGTTCCCCTACTGTTTGGCTGTGGGTCGCTGCATCTGTTTCTATCAGCTGTTGGGGAAAGCCTCTCTGATGACCGTTATGGTAGGCTCCTGTTTCCAAGTATAGCAGAACGTCATCAACAGTGCCAGAGATGGGTTTTCTCTAATGGCATGGAGCTGAAGCTGGGCCAGTATCCCTGATCTCTCTAAAACTTTTTCTGTGAAGGTGTGCTGGATTTTGTCCAAGGCTTTTTTTTTTTTTTTTGTTAGCATTAATGAAATGATCATATGGCTCTTTCCCTTTTAGATGGTGAGTTACATTAATGGATTTTCATCTGTTGAAGCATCTCTGCATCTCTGGGATGAGACCTACTTGGTCATCTGGATGATATGTTTGATGTGTTTTTGGATTCAAGCTTGTGAACATTTTTTTCTTTTTTCTTTTCTTTTTCCAAGACAGGGTTTCTCTGTGTAGCCTTGGATGTCCTGGAGCTCATTTTGCAGACTAGACTGGCCTCAAACAGAGATCTGTCTGCCTATACCTCCCAAGTGCTAAGATTAAAGGCTTGCACCACCACTACCTGGATGGTTTGCAAGAATTTTTGTTGAATATTTTTGCATCAGTGTTCATAAGGGATATTGGTCTGAAATTTTCTTTATTGCTTGTGTCTTTGTGTGCTTTAGGTATCACGGTAACTGTGGCCTTATAAAATGAATTTGGCAATGTTCTTTCTGTTTTAATTTTGTGAAATAATTTGAGAAGTATTGGTATTAGCCCCTCTTTGAAAGTGATAGAATTCTGTGCTAAAACCATTTGGTCCTGGGCATTTTTTTGGTTGGGAGATTTTCAGTGACTGCTTCTATTTCCTTAGGGGATATAGATTTATTTAAATTTATACCTGATTTTGATTTAACATTATTAAGTTGTATCTGCCAAGTTTGTAGGCTTTGTTCTGTTTCTGTTGTTGTTGAAGACCACCTTTAATCCATGGTGGTCTGATAAGATATAGGGATTTATTTCAATTTTCTTGTATCTTCTGAGGCTTGCTGTATGACTGACTATGTGGTCAGTTTTGGAGACAGTTTTGTGAGGTGCTGAGAAGGTATTTTCTTTTGGTGTTCTATAAGCATCTTATATGTTTATAGGCATCTCTTTCTTTTGCTAAGGGAAGTCTTCAATGATTTTGTTGTAAATTTTTTCTGGACCTTTGAGTTGGGAATCTTCTTCTATTGCTATTATTATTAGGAATGGTCTTTTCACAGTGTCCCAGATTTCCTGGATATTTTGTGTCAGGAACTTTTTAGATTTAATATTTTCTTTGAGCAATGTATCAATTTCTTCTTTTGTATCTTCTACACCTGAGATTTTTTTTTTTCCATCTCTTGTATTCTGTTGATGATCTTGGGTCTGTAGTTCCTCTTCTTTTACCTAGGCTTTCCAATTCCAGGATTCCCTAGGTTTGTGTTTTCTTTATTGTTTCTATTTCCATTTTCAGCTCTTATTCATTTTCTCAGCTATTTGATTGTATTTTCCTCTATTTCTTTAAAGGAGCTACTGTTTTCTTCCTCAAAGTACTCTATCATTTTCATAAGATAGGATTTAAGATCACCTTTGTGTGCTTCACTTGTGTTAGAATATCCAGTGCTTTCAGTAGTAGGTTAGTTGGGACCTAGTGGTGCCATAGTACCGGTTGTTGTTGGTTTTGATCTTATGCTTGCCTTTAGCCATATGGGGTTTTTGGTTATCACAGGCTTAGATGCTGATTTCTAAGTTTATTTTGTTGGATGTGTGCTTTGTTTTTATTTTTTATTATTTTTGGATGTTTTCCCCCTCAGTTTCTGTTTCCTCTTTGTATTTTGGCTTGAATGGCTTGGGGTCCTGGTGACTAATGAGTGCTTGGTTCCAGTAGGATGTCTACCCTGGGATTTTTGTGGCTTGCATAACTTCTGGGGCTGTGGGTGCTAACCTTGTCTCTGTGGTCCCTAATACCAGTGTGGCCTGAGGTCCTTGGTACTGGTGGGCCTCTGGGAAAGCAAGCAGAGTTCTGGGATGTAAAATGGGGTCCAGGGGATGGTTGCAGTTTAAGGCTGTTGGATATGTTTTAAGGGGATGTGGTGAACGAGGGTTGGTGTAGGGTCTTACCTTGTTGTCCCTGGTGCCAGCAGGCATCCAAGAAAGCAGTCAAAGCTGTGGGGAAGGAAATAGAGCACAGGGTATGGGATGCAGTTTACAGATGTTGAGTGTGGTTTCAGAAGATGTGGCTGACAAGATCTTGGTGTGTGTGTGGGGATGCTTATCTGATGTCCCTGGTGCTGGCAGGCCTCTGCAAAAGCAGGCAGAGTTATGGGGTGGAAAATGGAGTACAGAGTATGGGATGTAGTTTACCACTGTTAGGTTTGCCTTCAGGGAATTGTTGGGCAAGGGCTTTTGTATGGGAGTGGCGTACCTGGTGTCTCTGGTGCCTGCTGGCCTTCAGGAAAACAGGCAGTTTCAGGTAGGAGTTTGTCTTTTTTGTTTCTGTTTTCAAGACTGCTTTTGAGTTTTCATTACAGTATGTTTGGGTGTGATATTGCTCATATAAAACTGATTGTCAACTCAGGAATTTCCTGTTCCTAGGTATTTGTTAAATGACTTCTGTCATATTTTATAAAGTTTCCAAACCCTTGTTCTTTGTGTGTGTGTGTGTGTGTGTGTGTTACTTCTTTAAATCATCTTTCTCTTCTTATATTTTTGTTCTTTTTCTGAAATTCCATATATATATATATATATATATATATATATATATATATATATATATATATAGTGTGTATGTGTGTGTGTGTATGTCTGTCTGTCTGTCTGAGGAGCTGTAGAGCTAAACTCTTGGGTTGAGCATTCTTTGTTACAGAGCTTGGGGCTTACTGTGCAAATATAATTTCTGATATATATATCTTGGATTCAAGACTTGAGGTTGTTTGTGACAGTGTTCCTGGGTTACATAGGAAACTGGTGGTAAACCAAAGTATAGATACCATCAAAGTCCAACTTGGTGAACCAATGAGTTTTATTGGAGTTGCTTATAGGAATATGCATTTGACATTACTTATAGAAGAAATGGTTCAAGTGTAGCTGCATCCCTAAAAGTTTTTTATAGGTAGCAGCTCACTATAGCTAGCAATCTGGAGCTCATGTATAGCCTGAAGTATCTCAACAGGTTGGGATCAGTGTAGCCAAGTTGTGATTCAGGCCTCAGGAAATGGCATACAGAACTGAGGTGACTATGACCTCCGTTATATCCCTAATCATTATCTTTTTACCTTCACTCTTAGCACTCCCAAACATATTCATTCCCTGCATAATTTTTCTTCTGTTTAAACTTACATGATGCTAAAATAAAATCCTTATAAGTTAATTCATTGTTGCTTAATGGTTTGTTCATACCCCCTTCAAAGTATGTGGATTTTGTTCCATAAATAATTCTTTTGCAGAGCATGTTACTTTATTATTATGTGTTTCAAAATATCTACCATGGGAGGTTTCATTGCAGTTGGAAACTGATGGTGTAGAGATGAGTATATGGCAGCACTTGAATTAGATATGTTTGGTTCTGTCTAGTGGGCCTACATTTTCTGCCTCATTTACTCCTCCTTTAAGGATTCTTAAGCATCAACTATTTATTAGTATCTACTATAGTCTATAGTCTGAGCACTATGAAGCAAAACAGATATGACTGCTGGTTCAATGAGGATTCCAGGATAATGATACATAGTCCATTACACACACACACACACACACACACACACACACACACACACACACACACACACAGAGAGAGAGAGAGAGAGAGAGAGAGAGAGAGAGAGAGAGAGAGAGAGAGAGAGAGAACTTGTACATCTCTCTTTTGCACAGGAGTTCTTACCTGGCTTTTCCTTTTCTACAGAATTGTTTTTATAGGACCTTTAGCTTGAAGAGAAAGATTATGTAGAATAGGTTTCTTTTCTACCACCACTCAATCTTCATCCTTTGTACACACTGTATATATTGTTTCTGAGAACCACCTGCATCTTGTTCTTTCATATTTGGTCCTTATCTCCTCTTCTTCTTGTGGTGATAATCCTGTCCCTACCCTATCTTACTTGAGAGTCATTAAGTTGTTTTCCTTGTTTTAATGTAACTTTATAGATCAATTTTCCTAAGGCTCTGACCCTATAAATACAGTTCCTCATGTGATGATCCCAATCATAAGATTATTTTTGTTGCTAATTCATAACTGCATTTTTGCTACTGTTGTCAATCATAATATAAATGGCCATCTCTGTGAAAAGTCATTTGACCTGCAAAGGGGTAGTGACCTTTAGGTTGAGAACCACTGTTCTAGATAGATCCTAGCCACTCTATCTCCTCTTTGTATGCATGTCTTTGTATCAACTTTATAGCAGTTCCTTGAACAAATCTGAAAAGTTGGGAATGCAAGCATTCCACCTGTATTAGTTAGGCTACGGGAGGAAACTGCTTACATAGATAAGGATCATTTGATGAGAGTTTATTTATAGAAAGACCAATGGCACAGGAAAGAATCATAAGAGATGCAGACGGAACATAAGGTGAAAGAAAGGAACTTTCCAAGACCCTACAAGTGTATGAAAGAGGCAGACATTTTAAAGACCCAAAATGAGAGGGCTATGTAATCGGGCAGACCTATGAGGTCCACCAATGTCTCGGTGGATACACTTTCCCAGGCTGTCTGTTTAGTAGAAAAGTGGGTGTGTTAGTTACTTTTCCTATTGCTATGATAAAATACTCTGATAAAAACAACTTGAAGAAAGGTATATTTTAGTGTGTACTTTAAGGTTACAGTCTATCATGTTGAGAAAGTCACAGTAGTAGGAGATTCAGCCAGCTAGACGCATGACATCTTTATTCAAGCAGCTGAGAGTGCATACTCAGATTTCTTTCTTCTTTTTAATAACAGTCCAGCATCCTAACCCAAGGACTAGCACCACTCGTGATGAGAAGGTCTTCCTACCTTAGTGAACCTCACCGAGAGACCAGAAAGCATCCCAGAAGCTTCTCTTCCTACCCTGGGAGGCCACTGTTAGCATTTTTGCATCTCATCAAATTGACAGTCGAGATTAACCATCATACCAGGGAACGATCCTATCCTCAGGTCTTTTTCTGGAGTTCTTGGTGGCCTAATACAGGAGGAAGAAGGACAGCATTTATTCCTTTGCTAAAATGCAAGCCTGTTAGCTTCACAGACAAAACAAACTGGAAGAAAGGAAGCATCTTCGTAGTAGAAAAGCAATGCAAAATACCTTCTGTGGGGAGTGTTGTGATCATCTTTTCAAATTCTCTGTACTACTGGGGTGTATCTTGGTCTGGGTACTATTATATGTTTGAAGTATTGTGTATTTATGCCTTTAACTTTAACCTAGATTAAACCATTATGGAACTTTTCGCTTAGGTTAAAATATTATTTATATCATCATTTCTCTTTTAAAACTGAATATTTTAGACTTGAGTGATATATCAATGATCAGTAAAACTATTTTTTTTAACTTTGGCTGTATAAAATAAGTCTATGAGAAAACATATATACATATATATTTAAATGAATGTATTAATATGTGGATTTCTCAATCAATATGCCAAAGTGAAATAAAACTCAGAAAAATAGTTGATGTTAAACAAGAAAAGGAAGATTAGCTATATACATATATATACACACGTATATATAAAACTTGTATTAATATTTTGTATTATAATACTATATTGAATATAAAGAGTGATGCCAGTTGATGGTGTATTTGCACATTTAATTAGAAGAATGATAATGGTCTCCTTGGCAAGGGAAAGGGTCATTTTTATCAATAGTTTTAGTAAGCTTTGTACTCGAGTTCAAATTCAGCTTGTGTGTATGCTGTGTTAGTACTATAGCTGGTAGTTTAAACACTGATAGGTGGTGAATAACAGAAGCATTTCTTTTAAATGAAAGAAGGCTCCTGGGCATTGCCACTAAGCATGCTCATGCCATCCATCAGTCTTCCAGAGTCCTGGGGTGACTATGACTCTGCAGCAATTGGGACGCTCCTGCCTCAGGGCCTCAACCTTGTCTCTACTTTGCAATGAGCATAGAGGTTTGATATTGCCTTACCCTCGTGGCCTAAGAAGCAAGTCCTTCATGCTATAAAATGTATCTCAAAAAAATTCTAGGGCTTTGATTTCAAACTCTAATCAGAAAATTAGTTCCGAGTACTGATTTTGTAACATATAATCGTGTGCCCATGTTGAGCTTCCTTTATTTGAGGCCTTTATCAGATTAAATTTATATTAAATTAGGCCTTTCGTCTTCCTTGTTGCTGTTTGAATCTAAATCTTTAAACAAAGTCCATCACCACCACCTCTGAGGCAGTTCTCCCACTGCAGTGACCAGCAGTTGATTTTTTTTTTAAGCCTCCTACTTTTTCCACTGATGAAAATTTAAGTAGCTTAAATCTTTCCTACAAATTACCAGGTCATTTAAAAATAAATTGGGCTCATTTTAATCTAATTCCTAATGCACAACGGCCTGGGGAGTTATTTTCAGCTCTGCTTGTTGCAGTTTGTAATTATCATGGTCCTTTTAAAGAAAAGAAAAGTAACAGGACTATATTTTATGTGAATTACCAATAATCTTCAGAGAAACTCATATTTAAGGTGAGTAATGGAGGAAATGAAAGGCAGAATGGGTAATGAGGCTGACTGAGGAAGCTACCATACAATAAAAATAAACCGGAACGAGGCAGAGTCCAGGTGCTGATCTGTTTTTGTTTTTCTTTTTTTTTTTAACCTTTGCTTGAAGGTAAAAAGATTCCAGATCTGCAAGTATTGACAATTAATGTCAATACTTGAAAACACTTCACAATTTTTCAAGCCCGCTGAGTCTTTGATTCCACGAGCCTAAAGTTGTCAGAAGAATTTGACTTCTTTTCTCATTTTAAGAGGACAGGATGCATACGCTTAATTTCTATAATGAACAGTGTGATTCAGCCATTGATTAAACTAGAGGGGATTGCTTTGACTTGCCAGGCCCGGATTACAAACTTTGAATTGATTTCTTACTCTTCCGTGTTCCGTACGTTATAGCAGTGAGGGAATTACAGGAATCCTTTTCCTAGCTCAAATG
Organism: Acomys russatus; assembly: GCF_903995435.1. NCBI lineage: Eukaryota > Metazoa > Chordata > Mammalia > Rodentia > Muridae > Acomys > Acomys russatus. The sequence goes on from NC_067149.1 coordinate 37,028,749, forward strand.
GAAACTTCCATTTCCAATATTCTTCACAGTGTTAGATTCACAAGCACAGAAGCACCTGCAAGGTGTAAATCAAAGATTGGGGAAACTCACAAGAAGGAGAGATGCTGTTTCCTTTAGGAAGGGGAGGGGGGACTCTGAGAAGTCTCCATGGCAGAGATGACATTTGACAGTGTGTTAGTCACCTTTCTTTTACCATAGCAAATCACTGAGCTGAATCAATTTCTAGAGAGAATATTTGTTTGGGTTTACAGTTCTGGAGTTTGTGTATAGGACTGTTGCTGGGGGAAGTGGAGCATCACAGCAGTAATATCTAGCTAAGCATGGCTAGGTCTGAATAAAAGGGGACTAGCAAGAGACCAGAGTTTCACATACCTTCACTGGCATGGTCCCATCATCTAAGTACACCCCACTAGACCCCACCTTTCCATATCACCAACCTGGGAAACAAATCTTTTCACGAAGAGGCAATTGGGGAACATTCTAGGCTCAAATATGATCAGAAAGAAAAGTTGAATGTTGATCAAATTTTTATAAGGTAGACATATGGTGCCTTGGACAATTGAATTAAGTAGCTGAGGGGAAGCAAATAGTACCATTATGATTTGAGAAGAAAGTTGGTTTTGGCCAGGGGCTAGCAGACAGGATGCTTATGCAGCAGGCTGAATTTTCTGCTGTGGACAGTTATGAGGGGCTCGGGAATCTCTTTAATTCCTTCAAACCTTTCTAAACAAGTGCCATTCTGTTGTTTTGGCATTTTGGCACTTTAATGGAGGCTTTTAATTTCCCTCTCCCCCCAATTTAGAGTGAACAGAAGGAGCAGTACTTCTAAAATAATATTGACATATGAGCTAGCATTCTACAAACATGAAAGAAGATAATTAGCAAACATATGTTTGATTCAAATTTAAGTTAAAAACAGTCACACATAGTTAAAAGTTGGATACCTTCTCCCTTGCATGACAAGTGGCTAATAAACCAATCTTACTTAATGCGATGTCTTACAAATTTCATTTAATTCTTCCTGCATACCTGAGATGATGATAGTGACCATAATAATAAATATAGCCAACACCTAAATGCTATGTGTGTAATCCTTCTGCAATTCTTACCATACAGGAGTCAGGTGCACTTATTGCTCCTATGGAGCAGACGAAGGGGCTGAGAGGTAGGATATTGTTCTAAAAGGGCAAGCAGCTTGTAAGTGGCAGAATAAAGATGGTAACCTAACTCTTTGGCTTCAGAGTTCACATTTCTAGGCTTTCTAGGCTCTGGCTCTTAGTGGAGTGATGATTATAATTAAGGCTGTGGAGACATACTGGGTCTAAGAAGAAAAGAACCTACAAAAATTTTCGGGAAAGAGTAAACTATGTTCTCCCTAAGTGTACTTCTAACCTGTATCTAGAAAGGAATGACCTATGGCTGCAACAAGTGGATTTTTAAAAAACCTTCAAAAACTATTAGTCCATTGGAGATTTGGCTGTAGCTAGATTAAGTGACTGTTTCACAGGATGAGTGCACACAGAAAGGTGTTGATAGGGACGATGTGGTGGTATTTGGCAACTTGAATAAGCTCCTTTAATAATAGCAAGAGAAAGGTTTCCAAAATCCTACCTATGCTTGGAATAAGCAGTTCCTCATTGTTTTCTGGTTATGGCCCAAGTAAAATAGCACAGAGATTTTTTTTTTTCCAAAACAAGTGACTATTCATTTTCTTCTACTTCTTCCATTTCTTTTTGCTTAGCCTTCTTGACTTCTGGGGTATTGGGGACATACTGAGCAGTTAGTTGTAGCGTATGTATTATAGGATGCTGACGAGCATCCTTACCTTCTTCCATTAGCATCTCTCCAGTCTGGCCATCAAAATTATCTCTAGACCAAGTCAAATGATGTCCCTTGTGGAATATACCACTTCCAGCCAAGACATGTCTTTTATCCTCTACTAGGGTGACTTATCCCTTTTAATTCCATCTGACTGAGTGGATAAGTTAAAACACCAAGTAGGATGTAGACTTGTTAGTGTCGAGGACACAGGCAATAGAGATCTCTTAAAATTTCCAATTCCTTGCTGTTCATAGTTCCCTTCTCCTCTTCCCCACCCTGCAGCTGTTCTATTGATATATCCTACTCTGAAAACTTCTAGACAAATACCTGCCTGGGTAGGTATTTGGATTGTAAAGAAACCATTCTTTCTATATGACTTTGCAATTGTAAGATTTTTTAGAGCAGTTTTCCAGCTGCGTTTTGTTATGTACTAGCTCTGCCTGCATGCCCAATCATCTGGTATACTAGCATGCTGGGAGGTTAGATAGACCGTTTCCCTGGCAACATTATCCATCTCAATGGCTAGTCCTCTACTCAGTTTAACAGTCATGCACGAAATTGTCAGGAGGACTAGAGATGCAAAATATTAAAGCCCAGAATAATGACAGAATATATGCCATATACTGAAAGCAACGTTGAAACATCCATGAGAATTCATAGTATTCATTATATTTCCAGCACCTTTTCATCAATTTCCTAGCCCATTTCAGAAATTGCATGGTGTCACAAAGGAGTGTAAATCCACAAATAGCAAGGCCTTCTGTAGCAGACACTTACTTTCAAAATATTTCCATAAGTCCATGGACTTAATCATAAACATAGGATACTCAGTTTACTTAGTAAAATATGTTTGTAGTTGGTGAGATAAATATCAATGAAGGTTGCTGTAAAATATTGCCTTAACTTTATATTCATGTTATCTTAAGGTCAGATGTACCATTGTGGCCCAGCAAATCTTTGGAACTTGGAAAATCTGTGACCCTATGTTTTTCTCTTCTAGATATAATATGCCTTAAGTTGGATTTGAAGCTACCAGTTTGATACTTCAATTCATTATCTATTAATATTGGTTGACATAATGGGTCTTCCTGAATCTACATTTGGGGAATAACCAATTTTCATCCACCTTTATTGGCCATTTAATTACCATACCATGGTAATATGTTTCTATACATCTGATTTACAGTAATACTATTTGCCTGCCGAGGCAAAACTTGGTTCCCAAGGCCAGAGGCAGAACTACTTTGGTTCACTTCTAGAAGCTTTCTAAGTTTGAAATTAATTTTCTATGTCCATGAAGGAGACACTTTAGGGGAAGGAAATTTACATATATGTATTTTCTGGGAAGCAGTACTGAAAGTTATTGCAAAAAGACCAAAGTCTACAAATTGTACATGTCATGTATATAACCACAGTTGTTTCCAGTGACTGAAGTGGAAGTTTCTGGTTTCTTTGAAGACTTACTTGTATCATGTAATGCTTTTCTGGGAGCTGTCTTGTGAGAGGGCATGTGATATTTTTCTGGGAGAAGACACATGAGGGGTTGGCTGATGCTTGGGGGGAGTATAAAAGGAGCCAGAGACAGTGAGATGAGACTTTTTGAATTGTTATGCTATGGAATGCTTCACTGGTCATTGCTGGCCTTGGCTGGCCTTTGCTGGTCTTCTGCTCTGCAGAAAGAAACATTACCGAGACTTTCTTGTGATTGTTGCTTTCCTGGTCACTAACAAACCTAGGACTAGAGGCAACCAAGGTTTTGACTTATTCTCACTGATGGTGGCTCCTTCTCTAGCTTCTCTCTGTCCCTGACTCCCAGAAATTAGGCCACTGACTGGCATTGGGCTCTGACTGTAGCATGTCCATACAAAATGGTGTATAGTTGAGCTTATGAGGTAAAGCACCAGACAGGACATTGCTAGGGAACGCTGGGCGTTCTGGGCTTAAGGTGGGGTCTTGAGGTTTTTTGCCAGCAAAGAGAGAGGTAAGTTAGCCAGAAGCTTAAGTGGCAGTGACATTTTCTCTGCCTGAGATTACAAAGATGTTGTTTAGTGGGCAGAGGGAGTAGATGGGTTATGTGACATTCTCTGTGTTTTCTTGGTGGGGTCCTGGAGAGTGCAGCATTGCTGGGCAAGGCAGAAAGGGGTGGAGGAAGTTCCAGACTTACATGGCCTGAGTCCCTCCTGGAGAGTGTAGTGATGCTGGCCAGGGGGAAGTGGAGTGGGGGTAGTTGTGGAGACATTTTTTGGATGGATTTTATTATATGGGATCTTAAAAGGGTCCTTGTTTTCTTAACCTGGGGATTCTTTTGATGTGATGAGGTGTTTCCTATGATTTAAAAATAAAAAGGAAAATCCAGACCCAGAGAGGAACTCTCCCTTGGGCTAGTGTAGCTCTGTGTGTGTGTGTGTTTGGGGGGGTATTCCTCAAACTCCCCAAAAGTAAGCCTGACCACAAATTTTAGAAAAACCAGTAACTATCCAAAATGGCTCTTAACTGGTCACTGCATAAGTGGGTTTTTTTTTTTTTTTTCTTTTTTAAAGAGAAAAAAAGATAAGATTTTTTTTGTTTTGTTTTGTTTTTTTGGTTTTTTGTTTTTGTTTTCTCCAACATTCAAGTGGGCTGTTGGGGTAAAGGCAGAGGTATCAGGGATTACTACCAGTTCCAAGGAGTCTCCCTGCCAAAAGATGTCAGTTGTCATCTCAACATGCCTGAACCCAATGCTACAGTGTAAACTGAGAACAAAGAAGGAGAAGATAGACCAACAGCCCTCAGCTTGGGGAGGCTTGGAGCCTTTGGGCTAGTGCCAAAAGCCAAAGGTACTCGCTTTTCCCTTGCCTGCACCAGACATCCTGTTATATCCATGTTGGGTGTTGGTGCTGCCCTGGTGTTCACTTCTCCCCTTGGGTGTCCAAGCTTGTTGCAAACCAGGCTGGACTGAAGCTGAAGGGAGTGAAGCTTAGCCAGCATGGGTGGGTGCAGTACAGGATCTTAGTGCTCTCTGAGTGCATGAGAAACACCCTTCTTGGGAGACAGCTCCAGTGAGACAGATCATTTAATTGGCAGGAGTGGGGGCTGAGGGGGCTAGAGGGGGAAAGTGTTAGCACTCTGCTTCAGTCTGCCTACATGTGATGTCATTACTTACCTGCCATGGGGCTGTGGCCCTGCCCAGGGCTATATAAAGGACAAACCTTCCTCCTGGTCTCTCTCTACGCCCCTCTCTTCCCCCCCTCTCTCCTCTCCTTCTTCCATTTCCTCTGTCTCTGTCTCTCTTTGTGTCTCTCTGTGCCTCTCTCTGTCTCTGTCTCTGTCTCTCTCTGTCTCTCTGTCTCTCTGTGTCTCTGTCTGTCTCTGTCTCTCTCTCTGTCTCTGTCTCTCTGTCTCTGTCTCTGTCTCTCTCTTTCTCTCTCCCTCTGTCTCTGGGGTACCCCTTTCCCTTTTCCTTCACCCCCTATGCTCATTTAATAAACTACTCTATAACATAATATCTTCTGCCTGATATCTCTTATTATCTTATCCTATTGCCTTATATCTTATATCTTTATTTTTAACTATAAAACAAAGGGTATTTAAACCTTTGGGGAGGTGGTAGAGGTTTTCAGAGTGAGTGTACATCATTAGCTGGGGCTAAGGTGCTGGGAATGGCTTATTTGCATGAAGACGAATTCCAGATACTTGTTAGACATGACCTTATAAAGAAAAAGGAAGTTTACCCTGTATCCTGACAGCCAAGCTACATGAACACCTCAAGGTGGCAGAGGTGGGGGCCATAAGGCTTCATGTGCTGGGACATGCAGGCCCAGGGAAGGGAGGGAATGGTCCTACTTTTGCCAATCTCAAAATGAGATTTTCAGGGCTTAGACATGCCTCTACCTCACTCTTGTTTCAGGTCAACTCTCCCAGTCACAAGGCTCCATATTCCCACAACTCTGTAGAGTCTGACATATAGCAGGAATATACACATTATGTGAGTATGTGACCAAATGATTGAATCTATGCAGTATATGAGCTGAGGGGTTCCAACTGGAGGGAGAATGACTGATTAGGTAGCTTTTCCTAGGAATGAGACAGAGGCTTATGTTAGTAGAGAGGAACTAGAATAGGGTGGGATGCCAGCTGTGGAAGTGAGAGGCAGGGATTGGTGGATAGATATGTGTGGTGGTTTCAATAAGAATGACTATCAAAGGCTCATGTAGTTGAATGCTTAGTGGCCAGGCAGTAGAACTCTTCAATAGGCTTTAAAGGATTAAGAGGTGTGATCTTGTTGGAGGAAGTGTTCACTGGAGGTGGGCTTTGAGATTTTCAAAAGCCCACACATTGCCCGGTGTTTCTTTCTCTCTGCCTGCAGACTGGGATATAGCTCTCATCAACTTCTCCAGCAAGCTCCAGGTCATGATGCTAATGTCCTAAACCTCTGAAACTATAAGCAAGTCCCCAATTAAATGCTTTCTTTCAGAAAGTTGCCTTGGTCTTGGTGTCTCTTCATAGCAGCAGAGTAGTGACTAAGACCTGAGAATCAGGGATTGGTAAATAGATCTGGAAGTGAAGGAGATGGAAGAACAACAGAATAATCAATAAATGAGTCTATAGTTTCGAGGATTATGGTGCTCATTTGATATGTTTGTCGATTTTCTGGAATGATATCCCATTTGTGCTTAGGTATGTGGTGGTGGTGCTTGGATGTGGAGTTCTTTGAAGGGTGGAATCACTTGAAGTTAAAAAAACAAACTGTATAGTATACAATGAAATTAAACTTCATACATGACAATACCAGGTTCTTGTGCTATAAAACGATTTTATAGAAGCATAAATTAGACTAGTATAAATTGGAGATATATCTGAAATGGATTACACGAGTGCTAACTGTTGGGGCAAAGTGGAATGACGGTAAACTGGGATATTCTATTATGGATTTGTATCCCAGTACAGTCATATCTTATGAATTCTGGCAAAGCAAATATTTCATAGCCCATGTGAAAATCTGGCTGTGCTGCTTAGAGACCAAGTGACACTGGGCAGCTCACATTTTCTGCTCTTGAGTTTTCTTCCTTCTCTTTCTGCCCCTTGCTTCATCCTTTCCAACATGCACTAATTATTCACATTGACGGGGCTCAGAGTTATAGTTTTTATATGCATTCATCATAATCTGACTACATCTAATAACTCCATCTGTATTCCATCTTTGTGCCCTTTCCAATGTCTAGTAATCCCTACACTACTTCCAGACAAACTTTTTTTTTTTTAAATCTCAGATCCGAGAGAAAATTGATCGTACCTGCCTGCATGATTACTGTTTATTTCTCTTACCACAATGCCCTCCAGTTCCACCCATTTTACTGCATGTGAGGTGTGTATATTTTTCTGATGGCTGAATAATATACCACTGTATATATGTGCTACATTTTTACAGATCCATTCCTCTACTGATGAATATCTAGGTTGGCCCCATATCTTAACTATTGTAAATTAACATGGATGTGCAAGTGTCTTGTTGATCACTGATTTAATTGCTTTCTGGATATGTAATCAGAAGTGGGACTGCAGGATCATATTGCAGTTCTATGTTCAGTCTTTTGAAGAGGAATCTCTTTATAATGGCTGCACTAATTTGTATTTCCTCCAACCATGTTTCAGGATTTCCTTCTTTCTACATTGCTGACAACATTTGCTATTTTCTTTTATTTAATAGCAGTATTTAATTATTGTCTTTATTTGCATTTCCTAATATGTACCTCAGTTTTATTACTTATGAACTCAGCATAGTAATAGACACACAATTTGGGATATAGCCAACAATCAGTTGAATTACTATAAATAAAATATCAGAGCTTTATAAATACTGGTTGATATCATGCCTGTTGGTTTGGAAGACTCTTTGGCTTAAATGATACTATCCATCTACTGGATTTGATAGCTTTGTGTTTCAGTTACTTTTTGTTGCTGTGATAACCAGGGGTTGGAGAGATAGCTAAGCAGTTATGATCTTCCTCCAGAAGACCCAGGTTTAATCTCCAGCACAACCATTCATAATTCCAGTTGCAGGAAATCCAATGATCTTTTCTGGCATCTGCACATACCAAGCACATACATTGTATATACAGACATAGATGTAGCCAAAAACTACATGGACATAAAATAAAAATAAATAAATCTTTTAAAAAATCCAAATGACTAATAGAATAAGCAGCTTGTCTTTTTAGGGTTCCTATGGCTGTTATAAAACACCATGACCAAAAAAATCAAGTTGGAGAAGAAAGCGTTTATTTGGCTTACACCTTCTCATCACTGTTCATTACTAAAGAAGTTAAGAGAGGGACTCAGAATAGCTCAGGAACCTGCAATCAGGAGCTGATGCAGAGGCCATGGCAGAGCTCTGCTTACCGGCCTCCCCATGGCTTGTTTAGCTCACTTTTTATGGAATCCAAGGCCTCATGTGCTCAGGGGTTGTCCTGCACATAAGGACCTGGACCCTTCCTACATCAGTCACTAATTAAGAAAATGCCCTGCAGGCTTGCCTATAGCCAGATCTAATGGAGACATCAACTGAGGCTCCTTTCCCCAGTGATTCTAGCTTGTGCATAAAACTAGCTAGCACAACTCATATATATATATATATATATAGATATAGATAGATAGAGAGAGAGAGAGAGAGAGAGAGAGAGAGAGAGAGAGAGAGAGAGAGAGAGAGAGAGAGATGAACTACAGTGAGGTTATGATCTCTCAAAGCCCATCTGCTCCCAGTGACATCCTTCCTCTAGGAAGGCTCCAACTTCTGAATGTTCCATAATCTCAAAAACTGTCACAAACTGGGGAGCAAGTGTTCAAAAGACGTGAACTTACACGGAACAATTCGCATTCAAACTATGACACCTACTATGTAGAAGAGATAGTGAACTGAAACAAATGGCTGGCTCTTCTTTTGGGGTATGAGAAGGTTGCAATGCACATATATGCTTTGCTTTAAAAGTTTCCTTGATATTTTTAATAGCTTAGTATTATTTCCCATTGGACAAGTTAGGTCTTCTTCTTAAGTCTGTGGTTTATAAGCCAGTATCCAGAAAAAAAAATAGACCTATGTATATCTCTAATATAAACATCCCAGCTTCCAGTCTGTTAGAGTTCTGCATTGCAACTGGTTTAGTAGGGAAAAAAAATCCTCCCCTCCCCACCACAAACATTAAACTCATGAAGCATATGGAACATTGAGGTTTCATTATCTCTCTAGTGTGGCTGGATGAAAGGTATCAAACAATAACCAATGAATTGTCATTTCTTTCCATTTTCTGTCTTTTTGTCCTTTTTTCTGGATTCTAGTAAAATACCACCTTTTTGCTTCCAACAGTATCAGGTTCAAATGGCCTTAGTTTAGTGATCTCTATGGAATTATTTACAATGTCATTTTGCTGGTAAAGGGAGGAAGCACTGTGAGTAGACCTTTCTTGGAAGGACCCCAAATGCTCTTTAGTTGTTCTAGACAGAATAACAGAGACTGTGATTGGCCCTATATAAGGTACATGCCACTTCAAAGGCCAGAAGCCAAATCTGTAAGCAGATGTCCACTGAAGGCTATTAGGCACCCTAGGATGTTATGGACTATGATGCATTCTACTTAGCCAGTCAGCATCTCCAAATGTAGGCAAGAAATATATAGTATACCCATGAGGATGGTTACAGAAACCATGGCAACATTGTTCTTTTTATTCTTCCTGGCTTGATTTCTTGTCAGTGTAATCCAGTATACTGTCAATAGTGGATGAAACGCCAGATTGTGGTTTGAGCTGGGCCCTGAGGCTTGGATGTCCAGGAAGACTTTGAGAAGTCATTCAAAGTGATTGGAGGACACTTTCCCTTTCTTCTGCTCCTGTACCATATGCTGGATGTAAATTGTTTTCCCTGTCTTGTCTGGGCTCTGTGAAGATCAGCAAATTAGCGCTCATAGCTACTTTAATATCCATATGTCTAAGTGATTAAATATCTTCCAACAATGTTTGCTCTCATATTCTTTCTTGCCTCATTCTGAAAGATTATGATTGCCTCTCTTAGTTCTAAGAAGCTAAAGCTTTCTCCCTTCTTTGCTTTCTTTTCTTTATGTTTAAAAAATACCTTGTGTACTTAGGCAACATTAATGTTAGTAATATTGCACAGCGCTGAGCACACAGTTCAGGTCACCTGATGTTCTCTTCAGTATCATTCTTTGTTCTGGATTTCAGATCCCCAGAGTTAGATGTATTATTCACTGTGTGATTTTCACAGAACAAGATGCATTATTTACAAGGTTGTATGATTTCTGAAATTCCACGAGCTTTCTTGCAAGTTTGTAAATAGCACACTGGTAGACTAGATTGCTGAGCATAGCTGGCACAGACATCATGATTTATTGACTTCTTTATTCTCTGAATGCTGTCTTGTTTCGAGTCTTTGCATATTGGTGCAAGAGAAATTCTGATGTTCTGTATATTGATAGAGCCTATCCATCCCGTCCTTCCATAGTGTCCAGAGTTTGTAGAACTAATGATATTGAATGATAGTTATCATAAACCAAATCAGTGACTGTGTACTATTTGGCTTCCACCCAATTTCAAGAAATCCATGCAAGTTTCAGTTTGCATATTACTGGAGGGCAGCAGAGTGTCTAAGATGTTAGACAGAACACTTTCCCTCTCTATAGATGTACACACATAGACATACATGCACACATATCTTTACAAATATAAATTTAGATTATTCATATCAAAGAAAGCTTGTGTTCTAGTTTGCCTTTGTTGTTATGCTTAAACACTGACCAAAAGCAACTTGTGGAGGAGAGGGCTTATTGGGCTTACACTTCCACATTACAGGCCATCACTGAGGGAAGCAGAGACCACAGAGGAATGCTGATTACTGGCTTGTTCAGCTGTTTGCTGTTGTTGTTGGGTTTGCTTTCTTTCTTTCTTTCTTTCTTTCTTTCTTTCTTTCTTTCTTTCTTTCTTTCTTTCTTTTAACACAGGCCCACTTTCCTAGGAATGGCATTGCTCACAGTATTCTAGGCCCTCCTACATAAAGTAGAAGTTAAGAAAGTGACCCACAGACAGGCCCACAGACAGACTTGATGGATCCAATTCCTCAAGTGAGGTTCTTTCTTCCTAGATGACTTTAGCTTGAGATAAATTGACAAAAGCTAATAAGAATAGCGTGCAGTATTTCTGTCTTTGGATCTGGATTATTTTGCTCTAATGTAGTTATTGGAAAACATACAAATTAAACAATCACTTATCAATTAATTTCAAAATGAAAGTACAGACAACATGTATAAAGAAATTGAATACTACCAGTGCTGGATTCCCTTTATCCCTTCTTCTAGCCCTTAGCTTACTGCTACTCTGAGTTCTACCGCCATCAATCAATTTCATTGGCCATTGAAATGGACCATAGATATCCTCATGCTCTTCTTTCTAGATATAGTAATCTTTTATTTCTAGCCTTTTGTATGCTAATAGTTTGTATGTGTTTTCATTACTTCTAATCCTTGTTGATACATGAGCCAATCTAAGGCTTTCTCAAGACCTTGATGAAAGGACAAAAGAAACCTAGCTTTTTGCCTTTCCTAGGGGGCAGACGTGGTCAGGCCCAGTCTGAGGCTTAGGCCAGGGATTTGAAGAAGTTAAGACTTCAGATCTTTGGAACTTGGCTTTTCCCCCTGAAGAGATTGGAATTATGTGTCCCAAGACTGTTGGTGTGTTCTATCTGTGACACTTTTGAGAAATACTGTGTTCTCTTTGTGAAATATTACTTAAATAGCTTCTTGCTGAGTTCATCAAACTTATGATAGTTTTTCCATTGACACGATTCCCTTTTTACTTTCAGGAAAACTGAATATAAGATGCTAGATCTATTAATAAATGTGCTTGGCATAAGACCTAATATGCAGTATCTTCTCACCACAGTTTTCTATCTTCTTTGCCTTCTTATCCTCTGGTAATGCTCCTTAGGGCCCTGCCAGTTGAAGAATACTTGCTGCTTCAGATCATATCCCTGTGACTCAAATGTTTAACAGAAACAAAAAGAGAGAATTCCTCTTTTGGAAGATGGTTTCAGATGGCTCAGTCCAGCTTTCTAGTGATGGCAGAGTGCAACAGTACAGATTTTTGGGTTGGAAGCATGTGGTAAAGGCTATTTATATCAGGGTAGACCAGAAAGCAAAGAATAAATAGTGCTCTTTTGGGTGACTATATTATCATTTATTATATAGTCTCTTATGGATAGATGATTGAATTGGGTCTAATTTGGAATATGAAGAATTGAGCTGTGTTCATTCTAGTGTGCATCTTTGAAAAATATATATAAAAATTTGTTTCACACACACAGAAGGTTAATTTGTAGGGCACATTGCACATATACTGTAGGGTTTTAGTTTTTATAGATATCAGATTTGAGGGGGAAATAATAGAAGGGAAAGTGGAACCACTGTCAGACTGGAATCAAGGAATGATGACTTTATGTGATAGTAGAAATATCCACCTATAATCTTTGCAAAAAAAATTGCCAGACAGAGTGAATATGAGTGGATATGGCAATGATTAAATGTTGCTTGTGCATATGTGGACATTAGTTCAGGATGACTTTGCATGCTGCAGGACTTGTCAATATTTGCATGTTTCAGGAGGTAAGTTATCAGAACCAGGGAAGGTAGTCATTATTATAAATAAATATGGAATTCTGCCTATGTGCCACATAGTTGCACTCTCTAGGAGTTTAGACTCTAATGACAGAGAGACAATCAGCAAACCACTGCTTGAATATAGGGTATCCAGATGAGGATATTACAAAGTGTCTGACAAGAACAAAAAGGAGAGACAGTTTATAATTCAGGCCGGCCTAGAATTGAGCAGTGGGCAGGGCTATGGCTTGGAGGGAAGAGTTATAAAAGAAGGCTTCCTGAAAGCAGTTATTCCTGAACTAAGAGCTAGAGCTAAAGAGTGAATAGGATGAGATAAGGTAAAGCATGCCAGGCTGTGGAAATGTAACACATAAGGGACCAGAGGTGCAGATAGTGAAGATGATTTACCAGTTGCCTGGAAGCGTAGTGTTAACAGGATAGGCAAGAGTGGTAGTTAGATGAGTGGGTATACTAGAAGGTAGAGGCAGAGGAGGAGGCCCCTTAAAACATTCATATGTTAATTCATTTATTTTTGGTAAATAGTGGAATACATAGTGGTAATGGGGGGTAATGTGGTAGAAGAGGTCAGGGTACAACTTGAGTGAGTTGGTTCTCTCCTTCCACCATGTGGGTCCAGGAGACTGAATTCAGATCATCAAGCATGGCAAATGACTTTACCAATCAAGCCATCTTGCCAGCCCAAGGAGGTCCTTTTAAGCTGGCTACATATTTTTTTGGAAGGATACAGTACTGAAGTCATGGATTAAAATAAACATTTTCCTTACAGGTTGATTTATCTCAGGTATTTGTTATGGTGATGGAAAACGTATGCAGCATGTGAAGCAAATTGCCCACTATTGTGTGTATTGAAAACTATCATTTATAACTTGAAAATCCTACACAAACAGAGTTGTTCCTAGAGATGATCAAGTGAGAAGTTGAAGGTCAAAAAGGCTAAATGACTCCGTAGCTGGCAAAGAGACCTGCTGATTTTCAGTCGAGTGCCCTTTCTCTTATAATAGTGGTTTTCAAATATATATATATATATATATTTTTTTTTTAGTCAAGGGACTCGTTCTGCAAATGAAACCTTACCAGGAAAAGCAATATAGGAAATGATAAAAGAGAACATGGTCTTATTAAAATGGAAACAGGGAACCAGGGCTGAAGCCTAGAGGCAATGCCTCTTAAGTGTCAGTGGTTTCAAGAGCCCAGAGTAAAACCTGCATGTTTGGTGACTATTTTCTGGAAGCACTTTCTGTGTGGGGTAGGAGTAAGGGACTTTATTGAGCAGGATTGCCATAAGCTTTGATGGGCTTCAGGGTAAGGTAACAACTTTGGACATACCTGCACCTGCAGTACTCTGACAGTCTCAGTGTCCAGTCTATACCCTAGACTAGCTACATCAGAATATACAAAGTGGGAATCAGTCAGGTGTATTCTGTTTCCTTGGTGATTGTATGGCATGGGAATGATTGAGAACCAAGTTTATAGTGGTACCTTTAAAACCATAGTGCCAACCCAACACCTGGTGTTTCCTGGGGACTTACAAGAAATATCAGTGCTCAGGTTCCATCCAGAACCTCTGTATCACAGAAACTTTGTGTTCTGACAGCCATCTGTGCACCAACCATCTGTTGATCCTTTTTCACTGTAATTAAAAGAAAAAAAATCCACACACCTCATGTGTAAGAGGTGTGAGACTGTGAGGTTTAGGAGGACCAGGGTTATCTAAGTTCAGGCTCAGAATTCTGGTTTGTTAAGTCTGGAAATGACCTAAAAATCCAGATTTTGGGGTAATTTTGAAGCAGGCAATTGATGGCCTCTTCACTGAAAATGGCTATTGTAAAGCAATCATAATAAACAGTATGTGGATAAGCCATACCTCTAGAGGAGATGTTTTCCTTCCTTGGGTGCCTCACTGGAGAGACAGTTTGAGTGGCTTTGGTTCAGGTCTGTGCCTTGGAGTCTCATTTTCTTAAAGATGTTACCAGGTAATTCTTGTAGACAAGTGACCAAGTTTGCTTTCACTGGATAGCAAGGAACCAACAGACTCAGGAGCTTCAGACAATGATTATTTCTTCCCATTCAGTTGCTGTTGCTTGGAGTGACCTGGCTTCATGTAATAGGTCTTGGGCTTTGGGTCTTATTGTGCGGCTTAGGATAAAGAGCATGGTTTGAACACTGGGCTTGAGTTTTGAATATCAGCCCTTCACGCTTCATTTGGCACCTCCATCTTTCATCTCATCGGTTCACCACCATTTCCCAAATAAGTACTCATATGCTTGGGTCACAAGAGGAAGCCGGACGAGCCTCAGTACATCTCCACCATATCATGGTGGTGGCACATGTCTTTCTATGGTGAGAGTTAATGTAATTCATTCGTGATGCTTCTAGACACAGACTCTCTTAAAACCACAGGGAAGATGATTAGAAATTATTATACAGCTAGACAGGACCACCAAGCATTACTCCTTATTGTAGAAATGATGAAATTAAGCCCAGTGGAGGAGAAGTGATTTATTTAGGGAAGATATTTAACGAATGGCAAGGCTGGGTCATGTGTGTGTGTGTGTGTGTGTGTGTGTGTGTGTGTGTGTGTGTGTGTGTGACGAGAGAGAGAGAGAGAGAGAGAGAGAGAGAGAGAGAGGAGAGGAGAGAGAGAGAGAGAGAGAGAGAGAGAGAGAGAGAGAGAGAGAGAGAGAGAGAGAGAGTGTGTGTGTGTGTGTATGTGTTTATGTGTGTCTGTGTGTATCTGCATATGTACTGGTGCTCACAGAGGCCAGAATGTTTCAGATTCCCAGGAACAGGAATTACAGGCAGTTATAAACATCCTGATGGATGTGCAGGTAACCAAGTCCTCTGGCAGAGTAAGTGTTCATAACTGCTGAGCCATATCCAGCTTCTCCTACATGTGTTTTTAAGGACTCATACCATCTAGTTCTTATTCTGGTCTCCAGTTTTCTGTGATTAAGGTAAAGGAATAACCATGCCCGTTCTTTTTTTTTTTTTTTTTTTCCTTATCACAGAAGCTGTAATGTATCACACAGTATAGCCTTTTGTCCACATATGTTTACTTTCAAATGTTCATTGATACGAGTCATGGGTCTGGCTGGAGGCCTACACTATCGTTACTGGAATCTCACTGCAACTGCTGTGGGATATCCTGTTGTTGCCGTGTTTCAAGGAGATTCTTAATCTTTGAATCTGCAAGTCTGGCTCCTTCATGTGTTCCAGCAGGTCATACATGGGGTAGATGGTGGAGTGAGGTCCACTCAGAGGCCTGGATCAGGGCCCACTTCCTTATCCTCAGGGCAGGGCTGGCTCACCTGCTCCCATGTCCTCAGGGCAGGGCCAGTTTACCCACTCCACTGTTCTCAGGCATGCCCATTCTTTATGTGTCTGGAATCAGCAGCAGTAATTTTAGATGTGCTTACATCAGAACCCATGTAAGATGTTGGGAAGATAATCCCTATTGATGGCGACTTTCAATCCATTGCTGGGGCTGCTGCAGATGCCAGCCTTGTAAGAATCTGGCATCCTCAGTCTTAGAAAGCTGTTTTCCTCAGTGAGAAATACACATTTGGGGGATGGTGGATGTGGGCTTGTCCTTGTTCCTCAGTGTTCATGGGGAAAATGACAAGGTAGAGACGACCTTTGCTTCTGAGCATCGATTTCTGCCTTTTTGGGCGTTTGCCATCTTCATTCTACTTGGGAAAGAAGGACTTTTTGTTCAGCTTGAGAGGTCCTTTGCAAGCACACCAGTTTTCAGGTACCTGCAGCTAGAGGCCAATTCTGTTACATAACTTGATGTAGCCTGGCCTTTACCACTCTCAGCATTGCCTAGTGCAATGAGCGGTTGTCGTTTTTTTTCTTTTTCAACCTCTCTGGCTAAATGGCTTGAGGTGACACTTCTACTCTGCATGTGTTGATTTTTTTTTCTTTTCTTCTCAGTTTAACTAGAATTACTAAAGTAGAAATCCACTTATGAAGGAGTTTCTGATAGTTGAAGGCAAGATATAAATATTTGGTCTCAATTTGGTTGAGACAAAGGATACCTGGGGGGGGGGGATTAGGTGTCAGAAAGCATGGAAGACGTGTTAGTGAGGACCTCTGGGTATTACTCTGCTCCTTGGAAGATTTGGATTCCACATGAATGATTCAGAACTCAGGATGAGGGTGGGTTCCACCCCTGTTTTCTTTGCTTCTGCCTGGTGGCTGGAGATATTAGCAGAATGAGAACAACTTCAACTATATTTGTGACTCGAAGTTTTGTGGCTTCAGACAGTGAAGTCCATCTATGTCTTGCTTGAGAATTAGAAAATTTGGGCATTTGTTTTTATTTTTCTTGATATAATTACTTTAGCAAGCCAACTCTCCTTGCAGTGGCTTGTATATATATATATATATATATGTGTGTGTGTGTGTGTGTGTGTGTGTGTGTGTGTGTGTGTGTATGTGTGTAATTTGTAGTATCTACACATATATGGGGAAATTAGTATATATGTGTATAGTAGTATATTAATTTCCCCATATATTAAGATATAGACTTGGAGTCCCCTGATTTCATGAAATCAGTCCAGTGTAAAACGTTCAGTGTCCTTGAAGCAGCCTTTTGAGTACAGTGAGAATATAGACTGCTGTGACCAATTTTTATCAGATATAATGATTACACATGTTAACAACTGGTTTCAGTTTGCTACCTTCATTTAGTAGCATTTTATCTTTAGTATTTCTTATTTCATTTTGGTTTTGGATCATTTTGTATTTATAATGTGCAAGTATTTGTATGCGTTTTTCATTATTTTCAGTAGGAGATCCATGATGCTCCTATAAATAGAATAACTATCTATGGACTGTTCCTTTGCAACTCATTTAGACTTTGATTAACATAAGATATATTGAATATCTCTTTTATAAAGGGAAGGCTAGGAGGCCAAGGATGGGATCCAGTACTTTTAGCCTTCTGATATTTGGACATGCAGAGTCTTTCCTTTGTTCTCAGTTTTCTTATTTTTGTTCTATAGGATTTGTTTGGATCATCTTGGCAGCTCTGAGACTTTTGATTGCTTGGAAATCCGTGTTCAAGGTTGACAGCACAGATCCTTCTAAGATGAATCCTGTTATCAACCACTGCTTCCTGAACAGTCCACGTCAAGGTATTTGAGCCCCTCAGTAAATGCAATCAGTGTTGTGCTGAATGGTGTCCCATTGAAAGTTTTCTACGGGGAACTCTGATTGTTGAATGAAATGGTTTAGAAAAACTCCATAGCATTATTCAGGCAGGTGAGAGTGCAATCAACTTCCAGAGCCATTATTAATATACCTAGAAGTGATATACCACCCTGCGAGTCCTTCCACTATGGACAGACTCGGGAGGCCATCAGCAGACAGAGTGTACTCATTGGCTCTGTTCTGCCAGTGTGTTGATGTGTGCCCTGGTGTCTGTGAGTGAAACAGAGTAACAATCTATTCCCCCTACCCACCCACCCCGATCCAAAATGAAAATTGTTTTCCTGCTTGTCTAGGAGAAAAAGCTACTTGTTGAGAAGTAGCAATTTCCCACTCCTGTAGTAAATGACTTTTCTGTTGAAATGGCATAGGATGTTCAGTGACTTTCTTGTAATCGTGGGATGGTACACAGTAATATACTCCCCTGTTTCTCAACCCAGAATGGGTTTAGAGACGATCCAAGTCAGTTGTATATTAACTTGTATTAACTTTTAGAGTTGTAACAGTTTTATGTTTTCCCCCCCAGGGGGAAAAATAGACCTTGGAATTGTAACATATAAAACATATAGTTTGGTGAGGGTAGTTTTTTATTTTTATTATTTATTTTTTTTGCATCTCATTTAGCCTAGGCTAGCCTTCAACTCACTTAGTAGCCAAGAATGACCTTGAATTTCAGGTCTTCCTTTTTCTTTCTTCCAACTGCTAGGATTAGAGGCATATGCTGCTTTGCCCAGGGTTATGAAGATCTACAGATCAAACTCAGGACTTTGTATAAGCTGGACAAGTGCTCTACCAACTAAAATACTAGTTTTGAAAGATTCATCAACCATCACCTTCTACCTTGAAAAGTAATGACATTGAGCAATGGTGACTTTGGCTATGGTGAGATGGAAGATGGGGACAGGAGATGCACTGGAGGCTTGTAGGCTACCTAGCCTGGGGTATTCAGTGGTGAGACATCAGAAACAAGGTAGAAGGTGATGATGGACACCTGAGGCTATTCTCTGGCCTAGTGAGGTGCATCATGGCATGCATGTACCTGCATTCATATATACAAACATGCATACACATCACGTACACAAGATAAGACATTGTACTATTAGGCATTATATGTGTTTCTTCAAGCCAAAGAAAGTCAGAAAAGGGAAGGCAAATGACGCTTTTCTTTTCGTTCTGTTTTTACAAAATGACAAATCTGGCTTAGGTAGTATGTGCTAGAGATTTAATGAATCCAAGGACTGCTTTTCTTTCTTGATATTGAGAAGTGAACCCAGGCTTAGTATACAATGGCCAAGGGCTCTGTTTCAGCTCTGTCCTTTGTGAGCTAAGCTGTGGTCTATGCTCTTCATCCAGAGACCACTGGGAACACATAAGGCAACAAGTTGGGTCTGTGTAGACAGCAACCAGGAAGAAAGCCTAGGGGAAATCATGGGGTGGTTCAATCAAGAGTGTGAAGAGTGTGAGGGTGGGGTTCTTACTAGGTTTTGGGAAGTAGCCTCAGGACAGGTAAACTTTATTCTGGATTCTGTATTGTGATGCAATGAGGGAAATTCTGTGATTGAGGTTCTTGACAAATCCTTTTGAATAAGAGAGGAAGGGGTGAGGCTAGAGTTGTCATCGGTAGATAATACAGCTGTCACATTATCCAGGATCTGGGGGAGGCTTTTTGGCAATGTTTTGGTTTGACAATCCTGTTTTGCATTCAGGCATGATTTGAGAAGTGTCTTTCTTCTTCTTCTTCTTATTATTATTATCTTGAGTGAGGACTGTAGAGGAGCAACTTGGTTGAATGCTCTCGTTCTATGAGATGGTTTATGATCTATACAATAGCCTGGTCCACTTGCTAGAGCCAAACATCTGAGCCTGCTCCTTACTCAGCAGGGATTGGGGGTTTGGGGTGGGAGTAGCGGTGGTAGGGTTGGGGGGGGATACGAGGGCAACAGGACAACAGACTGCGGGAGGTGCTGCTTTTATCTTTTTGACAGCACATAGCCTTCCATTAAACTTGGCTTTTCTTATCTATGTGGGGGATCGAAAAGGGAGAGAACAAGTACAGATATGGGGAAATGAGTGAAGAGGCCGTTGCTTGGGACACGAGGAAGGTGTCCATGGCTCTGTGACATCTGTGCAAAGGTTAAGGTGTATATGATCAGAATAACATATTTTCTAACAATTTGAGGTGTGATATAGTGATGCTAAGGCATGAAGCAATCAGAGGAAACACGGAATACTCACCAGCTGCTTACTGCCATAGGACATCAAGGAAGGGAAAATCTTAAATCACACTCAGCTTCAGATTTCTTGAACATTTTCTTGGGCATTGAAGACCTCCCATTTCCAGAGATGGTGTGGATTACTAGATTATGTGGATTACTTTCCCAGCTAGCTTGGGACATTGAAAAATGCTTTTACAGAAGATCAAAATCCCTTTGTCATTCTTGACAAAGTCTTCCCAGAGAGCAGGTGTGAGTTAGGTTGCTGTGCTTTGGAATTCACCTTATAGTTTGATTGGGGAAAGAGGCTAATGCTAGACATAAATGTAGTGGACCACGTAAAGCAGGACCCATGCAATTTCATTGTTGCATGGAACGGGAAATAACTCCATAAAACGGGCCCATTTGCAGACCCGCAAGCCTGCTTATCTTCTTGGGACTTTATGGGTTTAAAATATTCTACTTGTAGAAGAATAATTTTGATTTTTTTTCCCTCTCAGTTGCCCCTTCTGCCTTATCCTTTATTTCCAATATCTCATGAGGCATTTCTTTCTCTAAGGAAGCCAAAAGAAAGTTAATGCTGAGCTGGGGTCTACCTCCATATTTATGAAAATCAAACCTCTAGAGATTTGTCAAATCTTGTACTGTCATGTTTAACGTTGTCAGAAATGTAGTGTGACAGCCTGGATTGAATTCTAGTGTCACAACCTTTTCAGAATTCTCATTTTAGAATCTAACAGGGATTTCAATCTTATAACCTTAGGGCTTTCAGGTACTTATTAATATATAAGATAAAAAAATAAAAACAGACACAACCCCGCATATTACCTTATTACTGCTAATGTCAGGTAGTGACACGTATGTCTGCTATTTGTATGTCAGTGGACTCTGATAATCCATGCTAGGATCACGCAATCTTTTTTTTTTTTTTTTTTTTTTTCCTTTAATCATTTTTTTTTTTTAAATTTATTTTTTTTTTAATAATTTGTTCTTGTTACATCTCAATGTTTATCCCATCCCTTGTATCCTCCCATTCCTCCCCCCCCCATTTTCCCATTATTCCCCTCCCCTATGACTGTTCCTGAGGGGGATTACGTCCCCCTATATATTCTCATAGGGTATCAAGTCTCTTCTTGGCTACTTGCTGTCCTTCCTCTGAGTGCCACCAGGTCTCCCCCTCCAGGGGACATGGTCAAATGTGAGGCACCAGAGTACGTGAGAAAGTCGTATCACACTCTTCACTCAACTGTGGAGAATATTCTGACCATTGGCTAGATCTGGGAAGGGGTTTAAAGTTTACCTCCTGTATTGTCCTTGGCTGGTGCCTTAGTTTGAGCGGGACCCCTGGGCCCAAATCTGCCTATCATATTGTTCTACTTGTAGATTTCTAGGACCCTCTGGATCCTTTTATTTTGCTGTTCTCCCATGCGTCTCTCATTTAGAGTCCCAATAGGATGCCTTCCCCTCTGTCCCAGTTTCCTGGTAAGTGAAGGCTTTCGTGGGACATGCCCCTTGGGCTAGTATGCAGATATAAGTGAGTATATACCATTTGATTCTTTCTGCTTCTGGGTTAACTCACTCATTATGATCATTTCTAGCTCAATCCATTTATCCACAAATTTCGGGAATTCCTTGTTTTTAATAGCTGAGTAGTATTCCATAGTGTATATGTACCACAGTTTCTTTATCCACTCTTCTACTGAGGGACACTTAGGCTGTTTCCATGTTCTGGCTATTATGAATAAGGCTGCTATGAACATGGTTGAGCAAATTTTCTTGTTGTGTGCTGGAGCATCTTCTGGGTATATTCCAAGGAGTGGAATAGCTGGGTCTTGAGGAAGCCCTATTCCCAGTTTTCTGAGATAGCACCAGAGATTTCCAAAGTGGCTGTACTAGTTTGCATTCCCACCAGCAATGAAGGAGTGTTCCTCTCTCCCCACATCCTCGCCAGCATGTGGTGTCGCTTGATTTTTTGATCTTAGCCATTCCGATGGGTGTAAGATGGAATCTCAGAGTTGTTTTGATTTGCATTTCCCTGATGACTAAGGAGGTTGAGCATTTCTTTAAGTGTTTCTCAGCCATTTGATACTCCTCTGTTGAGAATTCTCTGTTTAGTTCCAAGCCCCATTTCTCAATTGGGTTATTCGGTTTGGTGGTGTTTAATTTCTTGAGTTCTTTATATATTTTGGATATTAGACCTTTGTCAGATGTAGGGTTGGTGAAGATTTTTTCCCAGTCTGTAGGCTGTCGCTTTGTTCTCTTGACAGTGTCTCCTGCCTTACAGAAGCTTCTCAGCCTCATGAGGTCCCATTTATTAATGGTTGACATTAAGGCCTGGGCCGTTGGTGTTCTGTTCAGGAAGTTGTCTCCTGTGCCAATATGTTCCAGGCTCTTTCCCACTTTTTCTTCTAAGTGAGTTAGTGTCTCTGGTTTTATGTTGAGGTCTTTAATCCACTTGGATTTGAGTTTTGTGCAAGGTGACAAATATGGGTCCAGTTTCATTTTTTTACACATAGACCTCCAGTTAGACCAGCACCATTTGTTGAAGATGCTATCCTTTTTCCATTGAATGGATTTGGCTTCTTTGTTAAAAATCAAGTGACCATTGTGTGTGGATTCATATCTGGGTCTTCGATTCGATTCCACTGATCAACCAGCCTGTTGCTGTGCCAGTACCATGCTGTTTTAAGTACTATTGCTTTATAGTACAGTTTGAGATCAGGTATGGAGATTCCTCCGGAGCATCTTTTATTGTACAAGATTGTTTTAGCTATTCTGGGTTTTTTGTTTTTCCATATGAAGTTCAGAATTGAACTTTCAATGTCTTTAAAAAATTGTGTAGTTATTTTGATAGGGATTGCATTGAATCTGTAGATTGCTTTTGGTAGGATGGCCATTTTTACTATGTTAATTCTCCCGATCCATGAGCAAGGAAGATCACGCCATCTTCTCAGGTCATCTTCAATCTCTTTCTTCAGAGTTTTGAAATTTTTTTCATACAAGTCCTTCACTTGCTTAGTTAGGGTAACTCCTAGATATTTTATATTGCTTGTGGCTAATGTGAAGGGTGTGGTTTTCCTAATTTCTTCCTCTGTAAGCTTGTCATTTGTGTATAGGAAGGCTACAGACTTTTTTGAGTTAATTTTGTATCCAGCCAATTTGCTGAAGGTGTTTATCAGCTTTAGGAGTTCTCTGGTGGAGTTTTGAGGGTCACTTATGTACACTATCATATCATCTGCAAAGAGGGATAATTTGACTTCCTCCTTTCCCATTTGGATACACTTGATCTCCTTTTGTTGTCTTATTGCTCTGGCTAGAACTTCGAGTACTATATTGAAGAGATATGGAGAGAGTGGGCAGCCTTGCCTTGTTCCTGATTTGAGAGGAATTTCCTTGAGTATCTCACCATTTACTTTGATTTTGGCTATTGGTTTGCTGTATATAGCCTTTATTATGTTGAGGAAAGTGCCTTGTATCCCCGATCTCTCTAAAACTTTAAACATGAATGGGTGTTGAATTTTATCAAATGCTTTCTCTGCATCCAAGGAGATAATCATGTGGTTTTTTATTTTCAGTTTGTTTATATGATGGATTACATTGATGGATTTCCGTATGTTAAACCATCCCTGCATGCCTGGAATGAAGCCTACTTGGTCATGATGAATGATATCTTTGATGTGCTCCTGTATTCGTTTTGCAAGTATTTTATTTAGTATTTTTGCATCTATGTTCATAAGAGAAATTGGTCTGAAATTCTCTTTCTTTGTTGAGTCTTTGTGAGGTTTAGGTATCAATGAGACTATGGCCTCATAGAATGAAGTTGGTAATTTTCCATCCATTTCTATCTTTTGGAGTAGCTTGAAGAGTATCGGTATTAGCTCGCCCTTAAAGGTCTGGTAGAATTCTGCACTGAAACCATCTGGCCCTGGGCTTTTTTTGGTTGGGAGACCATCGATGATTGCTTCTATTTCTGTAGGGGAAATGGGACTATTTAACTTGTTTATCTGTTCTTCACTCAACTTTGGCAAGTGAACTTGATCAAGAAAATCGTCCATTTCCCTTAGATTTTCAAATTTTGTGGCGTATATGCCTTCAAAGTAGGATCTTATGATTCTTTGAATTTCTTCAGTGTCTGTTGTTATGTCTCCCTTTTCATTTCTGATTTTGTTCATTTCAATACTGTCTCTCTGCCTTTTAGTTAGTTTGGCTAATGGTCTGTCTATCTTATTGATTTTCTCAAAGAACCAGCTTTTGGTTTTGTTGATTCTTTGGACTGTTTTCTTAGTTTCTAATTTGTTAATTTCAGCCCTGAGTTTGATAATTTCCAGGCGTCTACTCCTCTTGGGTGTTTCTGCTTCTTTTTTTTCTAGGGCTTCCAGTGTTGTTGTTAAGATGCTTATGTGCGATGTTTCCAATTTCTTTTTAAAGGCACTTAGTGCTATGAATTTTCCTCTTAGCACTGCTTTCAATGTATCCCACAAATTTGGGTATGTTGTTTCTTCATTTTCATTGAATTTCAGAAACTCCTTGATTTCTTTCTTTATTTCTTCCCTGACCCAGGTGTCATTTAGCAGAGAGTTGTTTAGTTTCCACAAACGTGTAGGCTTTTTGTTATTTCTGTTGTTGTTGAATTGCAGCCTAAGAGCATGGTGATCTGATAGGATACAAGGTATTATTTCAATCCTCTTGTATCTGTTGAGGCTTGCTTTGTGACCTACGATGTGATCAATTTTGGAGAAGGTTCCATGGGGTGCAGAGAAGAAGGTGTATTCTTTCTTGTTTGGGTGAAAGGTTCTATAGATATCTGTTAGATCCATTTGACCCATGGCATTGGTTAATGATGTTATTTCTCGGCTTAGTTTCTGTTTCAATGACTTATCCTTCAGTGAGAGTGGGGTGTTGAAGTCTCCCACTATTATTGTGTGGGGATCGATGTGTGGTTTAAGCTTTTTTAGGAGATCTTTTACATATGTGGGTGCCCTTGTATTGGGAGCATAGATGTTCAGAATTGTGATGTCATCTTGGTTGACTTTACCTTTGATGAGTATGAAGTGTCCTTCCTCATCCCTTTTGATTAATTTTGGTTGAAAGTCTATTTTGTTCGATACTAAAATGGCTACACCTGCTTGCTTCTTGTGACCATTTGCTTGGAATATTTTTTTCCAACCTTTTACCCTGAGGTAATGCCTTTCATTATGGGTGAGATGTGTTTCTTGGATGCAGAAGAATGTTGGGTCTTGTTTATGTACCCATTCGGTTAGTCTGTGTCTTTTTATTGGAGAATTGAGGCCATTGATATTGAGAGATATTAATGACCAGTGACTGTTAAGAGTCTTAATTTTGATGTTGTTTCCAGTCGAGCGTTTGTGTAGTTGTGTTTTTGCCATGGGATAGTTATCTATTTCCTGGGTAGTTTTGGTTGTAGCTTGACCCTTTGGGATGGAGTTTTCCTTCTAGTACCTTCTGTAAAGCTGGGTTTGTGGATAGGTACTGTTTGAATTTTTTTTCATGGAATATTTTGTTTTCTCCATCAATGGTTATTGATAATTTTGCTGGGTAAAGTAGTCTGGCCTGGCATCTGTGTTCTCTTAGGGTTTGCAGGATCTCTGCCCAGGCCCTTCTGGCTTTTATGGTCTCTGCTGAGAAGTCAGGTGTAATTCTGATAGGTTTACCATTAAATGTTATTTGGCCCTTTTCCCTTGCAGCTTTTAATATTTTTTCTTTGTTCTGCATGTTTTGTGTTTTGATTATTATGTGGCGGGCAGTTTTTCTTTTCTGGTCAATTCTATTTGGTGTTCTGTAGGCCTCTTGTATGTTTATAGGCATCTCTTTCTTTAGATTGGGGAAATTTTCTTCTATGATTTTGTTGAGAATAGTTTCTGGGCCCTGGAGTCTGATGTCTTCTCTTTCTTCAATGCCTATTATCCGCAAATTTCTTCTTTTCATGGTGTCCTTAATTTCTTGGATGTTTTGTGTCAGGAGTTTTCCAGATTTGGCATTTTCTTTAATGGTTGATTCAATATCTGTGATTGTATCTTCTAGCCCTGAGATTCGTTCTTCCATCTCTTGGATTCTGTTAGAAAAGCTCACCTCTGTGTTGCTCGCCTTCTTCTCTGAGGTCTCACGTTCTCGTTTTTCTTCTGTCTGTGTGTTTATTATTGAATCCATTTTCATTTTCAGATCTTGAACTGATTTTTTGATTTTTTCATCTGATTTTTTGTATATTCCTGAGTTTCTTCCATTGCCTCTTTATAGGTCTTCAGAGCTTGAACCGTTTTAGTTATTTCTTTCATCTGGTTGTTTGCATTTTCCTGCCATTTTTCCAGTTCCACTCTATGTGCTTCTTTTATGTCTCTCACCTGTTTGTCTGCGTCTTCCTGCATTTGATTACGAATTTTATTTGTTTCCTCCATTATCATCCTCATTACTAAGGATTTGAGGTCATTTTCTTGTATTTCCGTTGTATTTGAGTTCTCTGGGTGGTTTTCTTTGGGATAGCTGGAAACTGGAGACGCCATGTTGTTTTGGGGTTTTTTGCGTATGCTTTTTCGTTATCCTTTAGACATCTTGCCATCTTTGTTTTTGTTGGGTAGTTTCCAGAGTTGAATGGAGGGTGTCTGATGGTAGATTCACTTGTTTTCTTACGATTTCCCTAGGCTGCGAGCTCAAAGCTTCACTGGTGTGGATGTTAGGAGGTTAGCCCTGTTGTTCTGGTCTCTCACAGCCAGTGATCCTCAGTCCCTCTCTGCTGTGGATCCTGCAATTGTTCTGGGTCTCTGAATGAGCGTTGGGTCAGGCCAAGGTATCCACAGCCTTCTGTGTTCCCTGCCAAGTCCAGCCAGGAGCACTGGGACCAAACCACGGGCAGAACTCAGCTAGATTCTCAGGGCCAGAACCGTCTGCCAAGCTCAGCTAGGGATTTTGGGCCCAAAATGCACACAGGGCCCAGCCAGAATTTTTGGGCTGGGACTACGCACCAAGCTCCACTAGGGCCTTTTGGCCCAAAGTGCGTGCTGTGGTCAGTTATTGACTCAGGGCCCGAACTGACCACCAATCTCAGCCAGGAATTCTGGATTCAAACTGTACACTGTGTCCAACCAGAGTCTTAGAGCTGGTGGAACCGAGAGCTCTGTCCAGCCTGTGCCACAGCAGGAGAACTGCGGCTGCTCTGAGTTAGCGCCAGTGGTGGAACAAGTGCTCCGCCCGCACTGTGTCCCCGCAGGGGAGCTGCCGCTGAGCTGAGGTGGTGCCTAGGATGGAACCGAGCAAGTCACCAAGCCTGCGCCACAGCAGGAGAACTGCGGCTGCTCTGAGTTAGCGCCAGTGGTGGAACAAGTGCTCCGCCCGCACTGTGTCCCCGCAGGGGAGCTGCCGCTGAGCTGAGGTGGTGCCTAGGATGGAACCGAGCACGTCACCAAGCCTGCGCCACAGCAGGAGAACTGTGGCTGCTCTGAGTTAGCGCCAGTGGTGGGACAAGTGCTCCGCCCGGACTGTGTCCCCGCAGGGGAGCTGCCGCTGAGCTGAGGTGGTGCCTAGGATGGAACCGAGCACGTCACCAAGCCTGCGCCACAGCAGGAGAACTGTGGCTGCTCTGAGTTAGCGCCTGTGGTGAAACCAAGTGCTCCGCCCAGACTGAGTCACCGCAGGGGAGCTGCCGCTGAGCTGAGGTAGTGCCTAGTGTGGAGCAGCGTGCTCAACTAAGCCTGCGCCACAGCAGGGGAGCTATGGCCACGCTGAGTTAGTGCCTCAGGCAGAATTGTTTGCTGGGCCGGGCCAATACCCGGGACTCTGGGGCCGAACTGTCCGCCGAGTCCAATCTGGGTCCAAAGGCTCCACGCGACCCAAATCCTGCCCCGAGTCCCCTCTCCCGCAGCAATTTCCACCAGCCACCACACCAATCGCCTCCACCGGAAGGCTATGAGCTGCAAACCTCAGCCGCCGCTGCTGGTGCCGCTGGTGCTGCCGCCTCTACCGCTGCCGCTCCGATCAGAGAAAAACCACGCTCCTCCCGTGTGCAGGGGCACGCAGGTCCTCCGCACCCTGGTCCCTCCGAACCGTGGAGCACTCCCGCTGCCGTGATGTTCGGACCTCGGTGTTCCTGGCTCAGAAATCTGTGCAATTCCCTGAATTGTTCACTGGAGCCTCCAAACGCGGTCCACACTGCTCGCCGCCATCTTGGATCCCCGGATCACGCAATCTTATCAGCCTTGGTAAAGTATCATGATTTTCATTGTCCTGGGGAAGACAGAGGGATAGGGGAAGGCATGGAGGAAGCACTGTCCTCAAATGCTGGAGATCTATTTGCTCACTGATAATTAAACTAGACTGACTGTTCCCCAGAGAGTTCTCATGGCTCTTTTTACCATCTAGCTTAAAACAAAGGACCATGAGCCAACCTGACATCTTATATGGAAATCAGCCAGAATTCTAAAGTTGTTGGTGCTTAAAGATAAATGCATTCTGAATAAATAATGGCTGTGTCTAAAGCAGTTTACCCAAGTTAAAACAGTAGAGACTTTTAATGATTTAAAAAAAATATGTATGAATATTTTATCTGCTTATATATATGTCTACACATGCATGCCAGGTACCCACAGAAGCCAAAAGTGGGGTGTAGATTGGATCCTTTGGAACACGAGTCACAGACGGTAGTGAATTGTCATGTGGGTGCTGGATCCAAGCCAGGTTTTCAGGAAGAACAATGTGTGCTCCCATCCGACTAAGCTATCTTTCCAGTCCTGATAATCATCAACTTTTAAGTAAATAACAATGAAAGTTTTCTTTTCTGTGTATGGCATGTTAGTTTTTGGTTAATAACTAACAAACTTTCTTTTGGAGGAGCAGAGATTCTTGGCTCATATAGATCCTCATCTTCTGGAAATTAAAATTTTCTTTCTTCTAATAAGCTTCCTAAAGCATCACAGTTCTCCTTCAAGGCTTTATTTCCACTTCAGCTGAGGTTCATCTTATGACATTTTCTTTTTGCATTCATTTATTATGCAAATTATTATCTCACCTCTATGGTTTCAAGTAGACTCTGAGTTCTTTGAATGCTGTTTCAATATGTAGTATTTATTCTCTCTCATGTTTCCTATATTCTGGTGCTCAAAAAAAATATTTGCTTAGTCTTACTTCTGGTTCTTAGAGTTGCACCTAGTGTATGTAGTGTTATAGATTAAACTCCAGACTCCAAGAAGGGGGATTCATGCAGAAAATTTGTTGCTTTTTGGCAGTGCCAGTGTCACTAAGTGAGAAGACAGGACTGAATGCAAATAGCTATTCAGTAGCTGGGATGTCCACTTAGAGTTACTACAAAATTAAGTAGGAACTGGGGCACTTGTATGCTTAGAAAGCCATCTTTAGAGCTGGTGACATAGCATTTCAGGTAAAAGTTGGCTGTGAACACCTGGTAACCCGAGTTCAATACATAGGCCACCAAGAAAGTGGAAGGAGAGAACAGACCGGACAAAGATGTCCCTGACCACGACATGCTGTGGTATGCATATATACTCCACATGCACATATACAGTAATAATGGTAACTATTATTATTTAAAAGCCAGCTTTCAAACCAAAACTCTACCCCAGATGAGACAATTAATTTCCTACAGTCAATGGAAATTCACAGTTTCACAGTGGGGGCTGTAATTGTGAGCAGAAAACAACAAACATTTCCAGAGGTTGGATAGCAAAGGCATGCTCCAATCTTGGGAAGAGCTACAAAGTACATTACAAATATTTGTCATTTTCTAGATAATTCATTTTGTCATGAAACCTATGAGGCTATTAGATTGAATCCAGGCTTTTCACATCCTCATGGCTTTCTATTTTACATGGCCTTAAAACATATTGTACCCATCAAGCATTTCATGTGCCTAAACTAATGTATCCCTAAATAATCAAATATGGTATCAGGATGCCTGATTTGGGGAGGCAGCTAGACTTACCACTGCTCAGGGCCACACACTGGAATACTGAATTGAATTTTTGACAGAGGAAGCAGCCAAGGTTAACAAGCTTGGAATGTAGCATTTGCAAGGATAGATATTGTTACAAGACCCCCACATAAATGAATTTATTAATTCCCCACTAAGAAAATAACAGGTACTGTTTTGTTGTTATAAATGAGGCAACTTAGACAGATGTGCAGATATATTTTGCAAGATGAAACATTAAGGGACGGCAGAACTGGAATTTAGTCTTAATGATTCTGGTTCAATTTGGGAAAGGTTTTCTCTCCTTGTTTAATTTGTTATATATTTTTCTGTGTTTGAACCTTCCCTAGCAACTTGCTTGACTAATCTTATTTCCAGTATTATAATCCAGGGTGGTAAATTCTGAATATTATTCCTATTTAGGGAGAAGAAAACCAGTGCCCATATTCATAGCTTTCAACAGTTCATCTAGGTAAGCGACAGGACCAGGGTCTATCAAACTCAAATCCAAAACAAATTCCTCTAAAAAAAGTATTCTAGTCATGGATGCTATACATACTTGAATTTCCTTGTGAACACGAGAATGTCAGATTGAAGAAAATCATGTGTTGTGTGGCTTTACCTTCAAAAGAAGCTGGGGACAGAGTGGCTTCCCTTGTCTTAGAGGTAACCTCATCAGAGCACCTGCTGGAGTGCTTAGCTTGATGTTTCCGGCAAGAATGACTAGGTAAGTTACTTACCTGTATATAGAGTGGGAAACTGACAGGGTCCTGTTGACGGAGCTTGGTGTGGTTCAGTTCAGGGAATGACTTTTGTGCTGACATCAAATAGCAGTGATTTTAGGTTTATGACAGCTATCAAATATAATGGTATGGAATGGGACAGAACTGTGCCACAATAGCAATAAAAATCAACCTGGAAGGAGCGGTGCTTCCATCTGTTTGGCTGTTGCTCAGGGAGTTTGATTACAGGCACTTGAGGCTGGCAGTCTGACTATGAAAAATCAGTTTGTGATTTCCCCCTTAGTAAGAAATGGGGCAACATGGACTGCTGGGAGCATGGAGGACTTGGTCAATGCCAGATGTTTCCTGGAATGACATCAACTGTTACTTACACAGTCCACAGTGATAGTTGTCATCTTGGGAGTGGTATCGATAGGTTGGGGACTGTCAGGAGGCTTCATCTGTCTAGAAATGCCTGCTGGTGTTAAGACTGAGCAGCTGAATGGGGTACAGAGACTAACAGAGAAAAGATCATTCTGAGTGAGGTAACCCAGACCCAGAAAGACATGCATGGCATATACTCACTTAAAAGTGGACATTAGCTCAACACAGATGTCCTCTGAGAGACTCCACCCAGTGAGATATAGGGACAGATAGTGGGACTCACAGTAAGGTCTCTGAGCCAAGTTCTGAGAGTTGTATGGAAGAGTTGGAGGATGGAAGGGTTTGAAGGGTCCAGGAGCTCCACAAGGAGATCACTAAGCCTGGTGGATCTGGACCCAGTGGGGCCTGCATAAACTCTTGCACCAACCAAGGACTTTTCAGATAGAGAACATAGAGGCCCTGTTCAGATGTAGCCAATGGACAGCTGATTCTCCACATGGGGGTGGGGGTAGTGGGGACTGCCTCTGACATGAACTCTGGTACCTGCAGTTTGATCACTGCCCTTTGGTGGGGTGGCCTTGGGGGCACATAGAGGAAGGGGATTCAGGCTATCCTTATGAGACCTGATAGGCTGAGGCCAGAAGGTGGGGGAGGAGGGCCCCCCTGTCAGAGGTCTAGGAAAGGAGAAGAGGGTGGAAGAGGGAGGGAGGGTGGGAATAGAAAGATAAGAGTGAAGGGATAACAATTTAGATGTAATATGAATTAATTATAATAAATTTTAAAAAAGACTGAGCAACTGACACATAAACTATTGTGGGTTCCTGCTTTGCCCACTCAGAGTTTTACTTATTTGGAGAACAGTCACTCATATTTTACTGAGTGACTTGTACAATACTTGTCTCAAGAGTGCTTTGCCCTTCCCTAATAAATAAACAAACAACAAAAACGGAACATGATTAAATGATTTTAAAAGTATTGTATATAATGTTGCTATGCTGTGAATATTTTCCTCCCCTCACCCCAATTCACTTGTTGACATACTTCAAGGTGATGGTATTGTGAGGCAGAGCCTTTGGCCTTAATAAGAAGGGCTGGGAGAGACCCTTTGTACGGTCTGCCCTATGAAGACGCTATGAGAAGTCACTGCTTAAACAAATCAGGTCTTCACACCATGTGGAATTTCATGGTATCTTGATCTTTGACTTCCAAGCTGTCAAATATCTGAGGCTTTTCTGTTGTAAGACATTTAGCTCATGGCATTTTTTATAGCATCCCAAATGGACTAAAATAGCTGACTTCCCTTCCATGGGTAGTCTAACTCATGAATGCATCAGACTCTTCACTAAGTCCTGAACTATACACATCTACCCTTCTTCACCTGGGAATTTAATACGCTGAAATATTTGCAGTAGGGAATTTATCCATTACAATGTTGTGAAACTGGTATGGTAGATACATGCTCTAAAAATTAAATTTATAAAACTAAACTCTTCCTTTTTAGCTACAGTGTAAGAGTAGAGGTTGTCTCTTGGTGCATGCAGATATAAAGCAATAGTAAGTACTCAATGGATCTTGAAATCTAAGTCCTTGTCAGAGCTGAAAGGATGTTACCTCATGCTTAACTATGAAAGTACTATTGCCTATTTTGAGGTGATGAGATATCCACTGAGCTGGAAACAATATACCTAAGGCAAGAACCTCTTTATTCAGATATTTGCCTATAAATATTTACTTTATAGAGAGAAGAGTTCAGGTTTATGATGGGGATCAGTTTATGCTCTGTCTTTATGTATCCATCAGTGGAGACTAAAGGACATGAACAGAGTGTTGTTCATAAAACAGTAGAAAAGCTCTAAAATGTCTGCCATGGCTCTGTGTGTGTGTGTGTGTGTGTGTGTGTGTGTGTGTGTGAGAGAGAGAGAGAGAGATGGTTTGAGTTTGACTTGATTATGGCATATATACAGAGCTGATGGGAATTTTTTTTTTTTTTCAGTGCATTGGTAGGTAGAATCCACAACTCTCCTTCTGAAAGAGGAACCAAGTGGCTTGTGTGATTTGGTTAGAATGATTTTCTCTCTCTGTCTCTTTGTGTGTGTGTGTGTGTGTGTGTGTGTGTGTGTGTGTGTGTGTGTGTGTGTGTGTGTGTGTGTGTTTGTGTGTGTGTGCACCCACGCACTTTCTGAACAGATTGGTGTGAAAGCCTATGTATTGCATATAGGTGATTTGCCCTCAACATGGCCAGTCACCATCTAATCAACTGGAAAAGTTCAAGTAAAACAAAAATGGTAGAGAATGGGCGAGTGATGATCTTCTCCTGGAACAGCAGCCAGTTTCTTTCTTATCACTGAGCTTCAGGCTACAGGTTCTCTTCTTTGCGTTTTAGCACACACACACTAGTAGCTTCTGGCTCAATTGTGACATATGAGGTCTTTCAACTAAAGAAGGTAGTTCCTCAAATTAGTTCCCTCCCATGTATTTATTTTTATGTTTGAGTGAAGCATTGCTTATCCAAAAAAATTTGAGTTCTGGAATATTTATATAATATATATTGAGGAATGATAACCTAAATCTAAACACAGACTCATTTTTATTTTGTACACATCCTTTCTCTTTTGTACTAAAGGTGATTTTATGATTTTATTCAGAACTATTGTTGCTCATGTGTTTTTACTATGACCTGTAAGATATGGAATTTTATATCTCTAGCATCATGGCAGCCTTAGAAGATTCCGGGCTTTGGGTGATTTTGAATTTTGTGTTTTAAGATTATTAATTAGAGATTAGGATGACCTGCTAGGTCAATCTTTCTGGAAACCCATGGGTTCTTTTCCAGTTGTGAAGAATTAAGAGAATAGATACATTTCTGTGTTGACTATAAGACATGAAGTATAATTGTCTTCTTTTTTTTTTTTTATTTATTAATTTATTCTTGTTACATCTCAATGTTTATCCCATCCCTTGTATCCTCCCATTCCTCCCCCCCCCCATTTTCCCATTATTCCCCTCCCCTATGACTGTTCCTGAGGGGGATTATGTCCCCCTATATATTCTCATAGGGTATCAAGTCTCTTCTTGGCTACTTGCTGTCCTTCCTCTGAGTGCCACCAGGTCTCCCCCTCCAGGGGACATGGTCAAATGTGAGGCACCAGAGTACGTGTGTTGTCTTCTTGCAGATTACAAGCTTGTGATGGATTCAGCAATATGATGCCTGAAGCTCATCTTGGCTGAGTGTTAGGTAGTTCTGAAGTGGTTTCCCCCCCAAGAATTTGATTATGTAATTGTACTCCATTGTATGACCTCTTGTTCTCATCTGTGTGATAAATAATCAAGGTCCACTACAACTATCTTAAGCTTGAAGAATCCTGGTAATTACATGTCAGGACATTCCATAATATAATTTTTGGTACAAATAGATTGAGAGTCAAAGCCATTCATTTTCTTAGGCCTTGCAGTCAATCATTGTCTGTCTGTCTATCACTTTTTCCTTTCTTCTCATCTCCATGTTCACATTTGTATTTCTCTGAGCCTAATTTTCTCTCAGCAATGGATTTTTTGTAAGATAAATTGAAAAATTGGAAAGTATAATTCACATTTTTTGCAGGATAATAACAACACCAACAAGAACTACAAAAACATCTCAGCAAAAACGTGAATTAGATTTCTGTCTTAGTTGGTTTCTGCTGCTATGACAAAATACCTGGCATTGGATAAATTTTTAAAAACATAAGTTTATTTTTGATTGTTCCAGAGGCTTAGAAATTCCAGGTCAAGGTATGGATAAGTTTGTTGCATGGTAAGGCCTGTCTGTCTTCCAAAATGGCCACTCACTTTTACTTCTTCTTCAAGAGGACATAAAAAAAAGACCATCTTGTTAATTCCTTCCAGATATTCATAAGGTACTAATTAATTTAGCAATCTAAAGGTTCTACTCTTGCTTGATCAAGTGATGTGAGACGTTTTTCACCACAATGGCGATTAAGTTTCAACATGAGTTTGGAGAGGAGAGGTTCAGAGGCTTGCAGATTCATTGGCCAGTTTGAGTCACAGGCCCACTGTTGATCTCACCATGGCAGCTCTGGAGATGGGCCATGCTTCCTGTCTAGGCTATGGTCACATTCCCTCTTCTGATCCTGGAGATAGAGGATCAGCTGAACCTCACAGACTGGGTGGTAGGCCTTCCTTAAAAGAAATTTGAACTTTCATAATAATAACTTATACTGGGAAGAAAAGCCAAGGATGGATTTGGGTATTCTTTGTAACCGTTCAAATGGTCCTGTATGAGAAAGACTAGAGGCAGAACAAGTAGAGAACACATTTATTTTCAAGAGATAAAGGATATGCCAAGGTATCTTTGTAGATTCCAGAAAACCATCTTGGAATAAGACCGTTGGGACTCTTTTGTTTCTTTGTATGTGATTCTTAGGCTTGTAACTTGGGTTTGGTGCTCTGATTTTTTCTTCCTCTATTCCTGTTCTAGTTCATGTTTTGTTCTTCTCTGTCATGTCAAGTGGCTCAGTTCTCTGGCTCTTGTGATTTTGTATCTGGACGTCCATAGGTTTTGGCTTCCAATAGGCTATGAGTAGTGGGAGGCACCAGTAGAAGCCTACAGTATAGAAAAAAAGGAAAAGAAATATGAACTGGGGCTTTTTCTTAGCCAGACATTTGTCTGTGTTTGAATTTCATGTAAGCAGTAACTGTCACTGTTCAGACTATGTCCTGTATGGGCATTTCCCTGCCTGAGACTAGCAACACAGTTTCCTCTGCTTGATACTGCATCCTTGAGAGATGGTTGTCTTAGTGACGTGACTTCCTGCCAGCGCTAGCACCAGGGTTATTCATTCTATACGTTTCCCCAGCTCTATAAATAGTTTTACTAGTCTTATTAGAATCCCTCCTAAATATGACATTGTTCTTCCTAGCATATGATCTTTATCCATATGTATTGTAACACTTTTGAGAAATCCTGAGATCTGTCCCTTCTCTTTTGATATTCTTAGTGATAAATATGCAGACCAACATGGACTGGGGAGGAAATCATTTTGAAATGTGTCAGGAAGTGAAAGTTATCTGAAGGTTAGCCCTGTTCATTGTTATGGAAGGAGGAGATACATCTGTAAGATAAAGCCATTACAGAACTGAGGAGTCGTACATCTTTCTCCCTGAAGCGCTTACAGTTCTGGATGTTGGATGCTAAGGGAAGAGAAGAGCTCAAGTTGCTTCCCAGTTAATCCAGCGTCTTCCTCACAGTCCCTTTTCCACGATTTACTTCTGTTACCCACTGTTTTCCCAACCCAACGATGAACTTGTGTGCTTTTAGAGAACGTAGCAAGAACAAAGGCCATGAGAATAGAGGCAGAGGCTGCCGCTGATGGACAGAAAGGTGGAGAGAGAGACTCAACACAGGAGTCTTCAGAAAGCAAAAAAGGAAGGCAGCCTTGAATGACACTCTGGGCCCAAGCCTGTGAATGGCATAATTTCCATATGGACTCCTCCAAAATGCTGATCCTTGAGGATTTCAGATTGGCTTCATTTTCAGATCATTCCAAGCCCTGGCTTCTCCTACTCTTTTTAACCTATGGCCAGGTAAAGATGGGAGCCATAGGTGGAGTTGGCTGGGGATGCGCTGTGAAGTGAGGCTGTGTCATATAATGGAAAGAAATCAAAGTAGGAGAAAGAAGGTTTTATCAGTTTAGTCTGCTACTCAATTTTTAATTTGTCCCGATTTTTAAATTTGTTGTTTGAAAAAAGTTTACACACACACACACACACACACACACACACACTCCATGTGTTTTTTAAGATCAAATCCACTTCCACTTCTTCTCTTTCCTGCTCTATATCATTTTGTTTTGACTTGAGGAAGTGGATTTAACTGCCTGAGTCTTATTGCTCCTAACCATCAACTGGAGGCAACACCCTAGATTCTATACACATTGTAAAGTGATTCTGAGGCATAAATGCAAATCTAGATATGCATGTCTGTTTATTATGAAGCATTTTGTTTTTATTTAAATGGCTAGGCAGAATGATGTTTCTATCTGTTTGCAGTCAGTATTTTAAGAGGAAAATTAATGCATGTATCTATACTTGATCTAGCCAAAGGCTGAGAAATAATATAAATGCATTATGCATAGCAGTGTGATAAATATATGATAAAGCTATGTCCGTGTATCTTGGAAACTTGTTTTAAATTTCTTACATTTGCTTAGGGTGAGATTTTCAGTTTTGGTTCCTCTTTCTCTAAACATGGATCTCTTTCAACTAGAAAAACCAAGATTTTCATACCTCTCGAAATTAATGATGCACAGAGCTCTTGTTTGAAGGATACAGTAAAGGAGATTATGACAAAGGACTCATATGCTGTGTTAGTTAGGCCTACTATTGCTCTGAAGAACATAATGACCCAAGCAACTTGGGGAGAAACAGATGTGTTTGGCTTATGTTTTCATATCACTGTTGTTAAATGAAAAACAAAACAAAACAAAAACAAAAAACAAATAAACTCAAGGGAGGAACTCTAAAAGGGTAGGAACTTGGAGTCAGGAGCTGATACAGAGGCCGTAGAGGTGTGCTGCTTACTGGCTTCCTACATACGGCTTTCTTAGCTGGCCTGCTTTCTTAATGCAATGAGGACCATCAGCTTATCAATCACTAATTAATAAAATTCCCTACAGGTTTGCCAATAGCCTGATCTTGCGGAGGCATTTTCTCAATTGAATCTTTCTCTTTTCTAATGAGTCTAGCTTGTGTCAAGTTGACATAAAACTAGCCAGAAACCTCTCATTTGCGGTTTAGAATAATCCTTCTGTATCAGTATGAACACAGGGTTCCAGTAGGAAAGATTCATTGTGACGTTAAGAGCACTGTATTGTAAGGGGTTGGTGGTGGTGATTAAAGAAAGGCAGACATTTAAGAGAGAGAATATTCTATTTAGTAGTTAATAGACTTACTGACATGGCAGAACATGCACTCAAATATGTTTTGAAATCACTTATTAAAACTATAACAAGACCATCTGGGCGTGTATCTATGGATACTATCTACTAAATGCTCATAATGAATTAACTAATGTAATCCCTCCTAATCCCTATCATGGAGGTATGGCCACATTACAGATGATAGAGTACATATGTAAAGGTGTAATTCTGTATTGGAGCTTATGCTACTATGTGCTGGGGTCGGCAACCTACTGGCCAAATGAGGTCAGTTCTTGGTTTTGTATGGTTCATGCTCCTGGAAATATTCCTCTCTGAGGGATAAGAGGAGGAGAAACTGTAATCAATATATATGATATAAAAATCTAATTTCAAGAAAAGGAAAAAAGTAAAGCTCAGAAAATATCCCTATCCATAGGTAAAACGTTGAAACATATCATTACTTAAGTTGGAAACATTTACTGTCTTCCTATTTGTAGAAAAGAGTTACAGATGTCTAGATAAGTGATCCAGGCAGGATTAAAATCTGAGTTTCAAAGCCAGATCTGTTTTAGGGCAGCCAAGGACTGATAAGGATCTTTAGATGGATGGAGGCAACCCTTTAGAGAGCCTTCAAGGAGGCTAATCAAAGTGGCATGGCTTATGCTCAGTAGAAACTGCATTGAGGTCTCAGGATCTGAGGAATGGCACCAAAGCCAGCCGGAGGCAGCCAGGTACATGTGGGGAATAGTCAACTCTGGAGATGAGATAATGTAGAGTCCTGTGATAAATGACATCATAGCAATAAGCTTTTGCTTCAAACCTATTTCAGCTTTACTTATTTCTTAATCACTAGCTATAGAGGGAGCCCAAGATTCATAAAGAATATCCAATATGAAGAAGCAGGACGAGTTATATTCTAAGGCTTAATATCAAGCTCTTGAAGAAAGACAGGCTTCTTGTGCTAAAATAGAAATGGGTTGTGGTGTCTGGGAGCTTCCCCAGCTGTGTTAAATAGGAGCAAGTTGCCAGTGGAATCGACAGTAACATTTCTTCCATTCAGGGATGTTGTGAGCAGTTTTAATACAGAAACACTTTTCATCCCAATACCTCAATTAGATATGTTTTACACCCAGCTGAGAAGAGGCTGCAGTGTAAGTGCACCTGCCTAGTATGTTCCAGTGAGAGCATATGTGGTCAGTCTCCGCTGTGGGGTCTCCGTGCTGTCATTGGTATACTTAGAAACTGTTCAGAACTGATGGCAGAGGATAAGCATGTGGAAGCTGATGCTTTCATTACATTCATTTTGATGTATTCTAGCAACCCAGGGACAGGCTGACTTGCCTTCTGTGTCACAGTAATGTTTGCTCATCTAAGAAATTAGGCTCAAAGTAAAAGGAGAAATGAGATGGAGTTGTCATGCAATGCTGACTCCAGAGCTTGTCTGTGGTGACATGGAAATCTCATTACTGTTATATTTTGTTCAGCCAAGTTTGCTTGAAAAGAATGTCAAGAGGCGAAGAGTGGCTGTTTATCAGATATTATTGTAGGAATTGAAACTTGGTGCGTGTGTGTGCGTGTGTGTGTGTGTATGCGTATGCGTGTTGCTCTGTGTTGTATGTCTGTATGCACATGCAAGTGCATCAGTAGACTCGTGGATGTTAGACAGTGGTGCTGGGTGTCTTCCTTGATTGTGCTGCATTATTTTTGAGACAGAATCTCTTCTTTCATTGAACCTGTTAGAACAAGCTCCTGAGATCCATCTATCTTCCCCTTCCCTGAAGTAGAATTATACTTACTTTTGCTGCCATGAACAGGTTTATATGTGGGTTCTAGGACTGTAACACACGTCCTTATCCTTCAGTGGCAAGCACCGTCCCAACTGAGCCACCTCCCCAGACATCAGAACTGAGTCTAGTATTTGAATTAGCCACAGCTCCTGCCTCCAGGAAAGCAGTGCATAGTCTGGGGAATGTCATGTACATCACACAGCAGTCAACTATCACCCTTCACTATGGTACAAGAAGCTTCTGTGCTAGGAGAGCATATTACAGGTGGATTTAACATGGGTGGTGAAGACTTGGAAGAAGGGGCCATCTGTCAGATTTTCAGAATAGTAATTGTTGCTGAAGTCAAGAGAGAAATCAAGAGAGCTCCAGGAACAGGAAAGACACAGTGCTTGTCAGACAGCTTTGCCTGACTCTGTGATCAAAATGATACTAATTTTAGAAGCATCAGGGATGCTTCCATCTTCCTTATGTCTAGTATTACTCTATTGTCAATATAATCAATATATTTGTAGGGATTGAATTAGTTAGATCATAGAGTCAGCAGGGTTTTGTTTTTGTTTTGCTTTAGAGCTTTATGCTTTCTGGGACATATGGGAACACATCATCTTTATTTTTCTTATAGGTGCCTTTGCGTGGCCTCCCACTGGAGACACAAAGTCACCTTTGTGTGAATTCTAGGAATGCCTCATATGAGGCTTGAAGCCTAGGTGGGAAAATTTTAGTATCTCTCTCGGAGTTTCTGTGCTACTAAATATAAGGATGAACTTAGGGGTAAGATGGAAGACCAAAAGCTGTTCACATATGACGCACTGAAGGAGAGGAATAAGAAAAATAAAACATTATTCCAAAGAAAGGAAGGAAGGAAAGAAGGATGACCTTGACAAATCCATAAGGTAGTGGCAGGATATCCAGTATAAAGGCAAGCAATATGTGAAAAGAAGTAAATAAAACCAGAAGCAACTATATCTATGTAGTTATCTTTAGGATAAACATAAGCAAGTAGATTTTCCCCAAAGGTAAGCCAGGTGGACCTTGTAAAGAGACTGACCTAAAGGTCTCTTCATACATGGCTTATCCTGAGAACACAGAATTTTTCAGGACTATACTCCAAGACACAGGCAACAAAATATCTCAGGCAAGAATAGAAGAACTGTGTGTCAGAACCATTTAATATGTCATGACATGAGAATCTGGTATAAGTGATAGAAAACCGTACTGCATAGAGACAACCACACAACCTGCACCATGTGGGAGGCTGCCAAGAGAGAGGCTAATACTCATACTTACGTCAGGAACTACCCAAGGGATAGGCCCTGGAGATAACAGCCTAGGAGCAGACCTGGCCCTCATACCAATGGTAGGGACTCCAGGCAGATTCTGTGCTTCCACCAAGTTCTCTTTCCATCACTTTGACATTAATCTAACTTAGCTTCTAATTTCAATTTAGTGTGTCAGCTTTGTCTTCATCTTTCTCTATTCTCTACCAAGTGTCCCATTTTCTTCTGAGCGGATTTCCCAAGAAAACATTTTGGTCTTGAGTTTTTGGTCTCCTTTCTCGTCATCTTGGATGCTAGGACAGTTTTCGATGGCCTAATTACATTACTTACCTTTCTCGCTTTATTCTACTTTAGCTGGGCATGCCTTATATCTTTACCTTCCTACATTTACTTGACCATCTATAATTTTCTCTGTTGCTCTCATACCAATTTCTAGTCTTTCTCTGTTTATCTCATTTCCATTCGATTTCATAGCAACTAATATCTGATTGCACACCATAATATTGTTATTCCTTACTTCCCGAAATTGGAGTTGGAGATGAATTTTTGAATTGCTTATTACTGTATTCTTATAGTTGGCATGTTCTTCAGTTGTAATTGCTTCTATAGTTGGCATTCTGTTTTGGATTAGAGCTGCATATTGACCTGGTGCCTGCACATGAGGGATAGAGCATTACCTACTCAGGCACACTGTAGAAATGACATGTCAACTCTCTACAACCCAGTTCACTTGAATATTCCAAATCCTTTCTCTGAAAGGAAATGGCTTTTTAAAAAATTCAGTGAATAGCTTAATGCCAGATGAACAAGTTCCAATGCAGAAACACAAATGACAAGAAAAAACCAAAGCAACACAACTCTCTGAAAACTATTAGTTCCACAGCAATCAACCCCAGTGAGAGGTATATGAAATCATAAGCAAATAATTCAACAGGATAATTATAACAATGTTCAGCAAAATAAGATAGAACTTGCATAAACTCTTGAATGAATTTAGGATAATTAGAACACACAGTTGAATGAGATACAGTAGTACAAGATATGAGGTGAAATAGAAACAAATCATGTTGAAATTTCTGAAATGAAAAGTTCACTAAGTCAAATAAAAAAATTCAATGAAAACCCTCAAAAATAAAATGGATTATGTAAAAGAAAGAGTATCAGGGATTGACAACAAGATAAATCACTTAGTACATCCAAACAATGACAAAGACAAAGATAAACAAGATGGTACAAAAAGAACATATGTGATGTGCAGAACACTATTTAAGGAGTATAATAGAGAGGAAGGCCAAGCTAAAAGTTTCAACTTTTGTTGACACATGCAGATCTTATCTGCTGGACTTGGAACCTGAAGACCTGAAAAAAATGGGGTGGACTACAGTCTGATGCTATACACAAACTTACTTCAGTTTCAGTGTGCTTTCATATACACATGTAAGAATGCAATAATCCAGGGAAGGATGTTTGAGAAATATGATTAAAAACATAAATAAATGTTAGCAAGCATGTAGATGCTAGTTCTTAAACTCTACTTTATTTGGGGGTACTTACTGCCTCGACCCCCATTCTCTACTCTAATCTCTTCCAATGCCCCAACACTAGGTATGAGAGAAAGAAGACCAGTGGAGAACAGGGGAGGGGTATAGACCTCTTTACTTCTCCTGGATGTTTAGTGTCGATTAAACTCCCCTACCTCTCTCTGTATCTCTCTCTTGCTATTCTTCAAGCATTTCCTGTAACCTTCTCTCCATCTGTCTTCTCCAAACCACCTTTTCTCTCTCTCTCCAACCTCTTCAAACCACCACACTTTATCTCTCTCTGAGCTCTCATAGTTTTAATACT
The DNA here is from genome assembly GCF_903995435.1 of Acomys russatus. Lineage (NCBI taxonomy): Eukaryota > Metazoa > Chordata > Mammalia > Rodentia > Muridae > Acomys > Acomys russatus. Next base: position 37,071,514 of record NC_067149.1, read on the forward strand.
TCTTACAGTCCCCAGAATTAAAGTAACTGCAGCTGTCAAAGACCACATCACTCTCTGTGTTGCATGAGGCAGGCTGTTGCCTGCTAGCAAAGACCACGCCCTGCATGAGGCAATTATCAGTGTGGACAAACTAAAGCCCAAACTAAAAACCCCACACTTGGGATTAAAGCAAAACATCTTTACATAACAATTTTTTTAAAGAAACCAAAATTTCCATTACATACTAACTATCAACAGGGGGGCCTTTTCCCAGAACTTTCTCAGGAAAAAGCATTTGAAATACAATTGCCTGGCACATGCTATAGATTGTATCTGGGAAAGCATGAAAGCAAGACAGAAGGCCATACCCATGTTCAGGGTACACAGACCAGATTGTCTTCTATAGCTATGATCAGACATTCAACAAGAATAGACACATCTTATAAATCAAATGTAAACATTTGTCACAGGAGGCATAAAATCATGTCCAAGAACAATTCAGGGAACAAAATGTCCCTGAGGTCAAAGGCCCTCTGCCTTTTTACCCTAGAGCTCTGTTGCATTTCCACAAGGCATTGTTTACTAGGAATCACGCTTTTGAGCATGTTCAGACAAAAGGAATAGAGAATATACTCAATAAAATCAACAGAAAATGTGCCAAATGTAAAGAAAGAGATGGCATGGTGGTTTGAAGGAGAGTGGTTGCCATAGGCTCATATGTTTGAATACTTGGTCCTCCATTGATGAAACTATTTATGAAAGATTTGGAGGTATGGCTTTATTGGAGGACATGCTCTAGTGGGAGTAGGCTTTGAGATTTCCCAGTTAGTCCCCTGTAGGCATAAGGTCATCGTGTAGTTTAAATTCTGATTTCTTGTCTAAATGTTATGTTAACTCTGCTCCCCAGTCGTCCCCCTGTTATGTCAATAAAGCAACTTACAGCCAGTAGACGAGCAGGGGAGATATTAATGCTGGGTTTCCTGCCATCCAAGGGAGCCAAGAGTTAGGAGAGGGAGGGGAGGAAAGAGACAAGGAGAAGTGGTCCAAGTAAGATCAGGAGGGAGGAGCTGGAGCTGAGGAAAGCTACGAAGATTGCCAGAATTAGGAGAAAATAACATAGTTAAGAACAGACTTGAACTGCTCAGATTGGGTTGTGAAGCCTTGTAATGTAAAAAAGTTTCAGTTATTTGTGTGATAGCCAGGTTAAGAAATAAGCTAAGAGAAACAAACGCAGTTTTATAAAAATAATTTCAGCAGTCCCCTCTTTCTGTTGTAAATTGGATGCATGCTCTCAGGTATTGATCTATCACCATGCCTACCTGTCTGTTACCATGCCGTAGGGTTCCGTGACATCTAAAAGCTTCCCTAAAGATAAGAAAATGGTTAAGCATTAAAGCACCTATAAAATGGGAGAAAAAGCTTTCCTGAATACATATCTAACAGAGGGTTAATATCTAGAATGTACAAATAACTCAAAACACTAAATAATAAGAAATTAAACAACTCTATCAATAAATGGGACAATAAAGAGACAATTCCAAAAAAATGAAGTGAAGATGACCAGTAAAAATGAACAATGCCAAAGACAAATGGCCAAAACGCTATAAATGTAACATTTATATAAATTCTGATTGTTTGTGGCTCTTCTTGCTGTAGGTAGTTTATTATATATATATATGTGTGTGTAATAATATAAATGTATATGTAAAAAAGGAAAATAAAAAATGAAAAGTGTTCAACATTTTTACCTAGCAAAGAAAAACAAATTAGAAATACGTCGAGCTTCCATCTTACCAGCTCAGTTCACATGATTGTCACTAAGAAAGAGTTAACAAATGCTAGTGATGACAAAGAGAGAAAGGCAACTTTTATACACTGCTGGTAAGAATATCATCCAGTCACTATAGAAATCAGCTGGACATGTTCTTAAAAAGATAATAAAAATGCAAGTACCATATAGCACAGCTGTAGAACTTCTTGATACAAATCCAAAGGATTCTAAGCCAACATGCCACAGAGAGACTTGCATGTCCATGTTTATTGTAGCTCTGCTGAAAACAGGCAAGTTATAGACCAAGCCTAGATGACTGTCAACAGATTAAAAAAAAAAAAAAAACTTACACAGAGAGAAGACTAATATGTATAAAAAGGAGGAAAGGAAGGGATAGAGAAAAGTAGAGGGTGGAGGAGGTGGGAAGGTGAACATGGCCAGAAGCCATGATATTCTTGAAAAATGTCCTTATGAAACTCTAAACTTGTGCAACACATTTCATAGTACTAGATTTTATTAAAAAATTAAAAGCCTGGCAATATATTTGACTTATAATTGTTGCAACGATTAAGTGAGATACATAGCTATTCAGCGGATGCATGCCAACTGAAGGTTGTGTTTATTTTGAGACAGTCCTGGGCTTTGGAAGATGGCTTAATCAGCCTAGTTAGTGCACTCATTACCGCACTAGGCTCTCTGCTTAGCAAGTTTTTCAGCCATTTCTTTCTTTCAAAACCGTTATTGCATTATTAAGGAGTCATTATTTATGTATGTCTGGCAATTACAAAATGGTTCATCTAACCAGGTGCTAGAGAATAAACAAGACAGGATTTTATACTGCTAATCCATGAGTATTAAAATGGATTGGTGATTAGGGAGTTCGCAAAATCTGCTAATTATTCTGTTCCATTAACACCTGGCAAGTAAAATATATGTACAGCTTGCCATCTTTCAGTTTTGTGTGCTCTTTTGGCTCATATTCTGCCTCAAAGTGATCTTTATTTTATTGTTGTATGTGACATAAGAACTGCCCACAGGAAGTCTATAATACTTTATCTTATTAGAAAATAGGCTTGTGGCAGTGATAGAATTTTGTATTTTGCTAGTTGATGCCCCCAAACCTGAAATATGATTATCTGGGCACTTGTGTAGAGTGTATCACATCTTTTATACTGTTGGGAAAAGATGTAAGAGGGTCTATAGGCTTTGGAAATGAAGTGGTCAGGCATAGAAGGCACAGGAGCTCCATTGGGTCATGTCAGATACCTTCAGACGGAACCATGCTGTGGTTGGAAAGGGAAAAGAGAGTGTCTTAAAGAATGACACCCTCCTTTTTTCACTAGAAACTAGTCATTGATAATTAATAACATATTTTTTTGCCATTATTGTTATCTACTGGGGTCAATGTACACTGAAATAGTGTGATAAGGTGCTTTGAGTCAAAAACAGAAAGATCTCTTTGTGTTGGAGTAATACCAATATATACTTTTCTAGAAATTTAAGATGAAACTCTTTGACTTTCAGAAAAGTTGTACTTCTAATTTTTATTAAAAAAAAAAAAAAAGCAATGGATGAACCAATCAACCAAACAGACTAACCAATCATCCTTCCTGTTTCCATTTACTTATATTTAGAACAGAAGTTTGGATACTAACCTCATAAGTTTTCTGAGTTTGAATCTGGGCTTCTTAACTTAATTGCTGAGGAATTTTATTCATCACTCCATCTCCCTGTGCTTGTTTCTTGTCTTTGAATGGAGGAAACTATAGATCTTGGATTGTAGGATTGTTGTAAAAGTCGATGCTTAGAGCCGGGCAGTGGTGGTGCACACTTTTAATCCCAGCACTTGGGAAGAAGAGGCAGGTGAATCACTGTGAGTTCAAGGCCAGCCTGGTCTACAAAACAAGTCCAAGATAGCCAAGGCTACACAGATCAAATGAAAAGATTGAAGAAAGAATACAAAAAAATGGTCCTTTTGCTAGTATAAGCTTTACCGAAAAATAATGTCTAGTGTTACTACAATCTAGAATAGTCTATAATTATCTATTAATTTATTCTGGAACAAAGTAAAATTCAGTTGTGTGTAGGCCCGTGTGTGTGTGTGTGTGTGTGTGTGTGTGTGTGTGCACACGCGCGCACGCGTGTGTGTTACCTGATGTAAATCCAGTAAAGTAAAAATAGAAGGATTACCATCATACAAGTCAGCACGGTTGCTGATGGCTGCCTGCACTGAGACCTACAATGATATTTCACAACAAATTGTGAAACATAAAGAAGTAAAATCTGTTAATGCCCAGCTGGTGCTCTGGTCCAGGGTAGGGTCTCTGGTGCTGGATGCAGATGCCCTTCCAGTTCACTTTATCTCTTGGGTGGCCAGAGCTGATGGCTCAGGCAACCAATCAGGATTGAAAGAAGAAAACGGAAGGAAGGGGAAAAAGAGCCCAAGGTTTCTTCCCTAGGAACTGGCTGTACTGCTGCTGAGGTGAACTTAAACTGACTACAAATTTCCTATGGCTGAGGCTGTAAAAGCGGCTTCTGGCTAGAAACTGCACGGGGGTCGCAAAAGGAGGCTCTTTGATCTGTAGATAGTCCTCTTTGTGGAGATCTCCAATAAGTTGGTGTAAACTTAGGCTTATTAGCCGTGGAAGGCTGATGGCCCTGAGTCTGCTAACTTATTTGTAAATCTACAGAGAAATAAGAAGTAAGAGAGAGAAAGAAAATAAACCACTCACATCATACATTCAAGAGAAGAGGATCAGGAGAAAAGGTGGATGAAGTCAGACATCTTAACCTCAACTGAAGTTAAGCTGCTCAGTCTTTCTTCCTCTGCTCTCCTCAATTTTCTCCCTCATTTTCTCCTTTTCCACGTTTATTGTAGACCATACTTATACTTCTGAGAAAAGGGAATTACCTCATAGTCAAAAGAGTACAATTAATCACAAAAACAGATGAATTCTAAATTACAACAGGTTACATGCTTTAAAGCTAAACATTTCTTATCTATGTATCCATTACATAAATTCATGGTGAGTTTAGAATGACGAAGATTGGCAGAGTCTAAGGTTAATAGGGTCTGAAACTTACAAGAGTATACAACTTATCTATTAGGACCAACCTGATTATAAATTATCCAGCTATCTCTTAGTTCGTTATGAGTTCAGGACAATAATTTTATCTGTCTTTCATTCTAAGAAACAGAGTAAGTTCAGACATATCTAGGTAGCTTCATTCCACTTAGGTCATGAGAAGTTTAAACAAACTTGCCCATATTTATGGTGAAAATACCAGGATTCATGGTGCCATCTGCAGTGGAGGGTTATCTGAAGCTACAAATCTGCTAGTAGGCTATTCTAGTGAGGCATCTGGAGGGCCACAAAGGTATTTATTGCAGCCATAAACTAACTTAATTTTAAAAACTATTTGAGTCAAATCAGCAATTCCATAATCAGGGATTAATTCATCTGAATAACAAAAAGTACATCTTCAATAAGATCCTCTAGGAAGTTTGCTCAATCAGAGCTGGTCAATATCCAGAAAATAACAATTCACACCAATGCCAGATGTATTTACTTTTGGTTTTACGAGACAGGGTTTCTCTGTGTAATCTTGACTATTCTGGACTTGCTTTGTAGACCAGGGTGGCCATGAATGTAGTCCTGGCTGTCCTGGACTCATTTTGTAGACCAAGCTGGCCTTAGACTCACAGTGATTCACCTGCCTCTGCCTCCCTGGGTGCTGGGATTAAAGGCATGTACCACCATGCCTGGGTCTAATGCCAGATTTTAGAGAGATACAGCAAAGCATAATTGACAGGGTAGTCAGAGGTTGGAGACAATTCTGGGGTACATCATGAAACAAACCTTGCAAATATCAGATCACCTACAGAGATCTCTCATGCCTCCTGGACTTCCCCAAATCAATGGCTCCTGACAGTATGTCAGAGACTGGAAGCAGTTTAGGGGTACATCCTGGTATAAGACCTTGCAAACACCAGATCACCTCCTAGACAGCCCACATGCCTAGTGAGCTCCCTTAACAGGGTGGCTCTTGGCAAAAATCTATACAGCTTGGAATTTAACCTCCAGGAATTCTATTCTATCAGGTCACCTAGGGACTATGTTTTTTAGGCACATAGGATGGTATGTCTGTGGTTCACAGGGGACCAGACTATAGTCTCCAGCTTGAGGCAGAACTTGGGATTGTTGATATGGTTGGTTTTGCAGGGTTGTGAGGTACATGAGTGGCTCATGGAGATTTGTACCAAGGTTCCTGAAAATTGATGGGGCCAGGCAATAGGATTGGACTAGCCAGCAGGATTGGAGTCTTTGAATGAACTTCTGAGGAGGCCATGCATAAGCTGTGATTTCCTAGAGGAGATCTCAGAAGTGTGTGGCGCAGTGATTTCTGAAATGTGGGACTTTGTTAGGGAAAGTTGTAGAGAACAACTGAGGTTTACTTGCTCCACAATAAAGAGAACCCAAAGGTCAGGGAAAGCCAAGCCTGGCAGATATCATAGTATGGAAACATGAGGAATCCCAGGAGCTAGACATGAAGTTATAACTTGTCATGTGTGCCTTGTTGTCTTCAGGCATCTGGTCTTATTTTTTCTTTGCTTTGTTCTCTTTTCTCCATTTGGAATAGAAATATTTACCCTGCATTAGTATAAATTGGAAGTGTGTAACTTTTATTTTGTTTGCACAGGGCTTCACAGTAAAGAGTGTCAGAACAAAAACACAGTCATCATTGAAAAGGGACTAAGAGATAGTTTACTCTGTAACCATTCTCAGTGACCATAGTCCAAGAATACAAATTTAGCTTACCCAAAATTCCATGTTCCAACATGGAAGCCATTCCATGAAATTTTATAGTTTTAAAGAGCAATGGAAGTCATAAATCAAAGTAAATTTAAACTATAGTAATGGATAAGTCCAAGAGACCATTATAGCAAGATGGGAGGTTTTCTATGTTCCATCTGTTCACATTCTCAGCTTTTGGGTTGTTGAAGCTTGTGGTCTACTAAATTCATAGAGTCCAAATTTTAATCAATTAGCCATAGGATGTGGCTAATGTGATACAGGGATGGTCTAGGAATGGCCTATTGTAGATTCTAAAGCTAGCCCAAGAAAGGCGATTAGCCTCTGGCCTGCACCATTCCAATCTCTCCACTGTGCTGTAGTTCTAATAAATCCATCAGTCTCTGTAGATGTAGCTTCTCTCCAGGAGTTTTTATTCACAAGAGATTGTCTGAGTCTCTAAGGCCATGTAGTTAGACTTTTCAAACTAACAAAAAGTGTTGGAACTGTTAAGACTTATGGTGGTTTTGGAGGTGAGCTAAACACATTTTTCATTATTAGATGGCCATGAGCCTTTGTTAGGTAGTGGTGGATTGTCATGGTTAAAAGTTATGATTTTTTTGTTGTTGTTGTCAAATTTTCAAGGGTTGTCTTGTGATAAACTCATGAACTTGACTGGATTTAGAATCACTCAGAGATACACTGTGAGTATATTTGGGGGCATTTCCAGAGCGATTTAACTGAAGAGGGAATTTACCCTGAATGTGAGTGGTACCATCCTACAGGACGGAGGTCCTTGATCAAATAAAAAGAATAAAAATGAAAATTGAGAAAGACAGCTGTGCCGGCATCTGTCCTCTTCATTTCCTGTTATTCTGAAATATGAGGAATTCAGGACTCCAACTACGTGCTGCTACTTCCATAAAGCTACTTGTTATGCCTTTCCTGCTGCGATGGATTGTGTCCCCTTGAACTGTGAGCCCAGCAGTACTGTTTTCATAAGAAAGAAAAATATTTTTTTTTTAAAGCTGAGAGACAAAGTTGAAAATGATAGATTAATTCAATACTGCTTGTGAGTCTTTGTGCTAAGTGTCTCCTCTGCCTGATCAGTCTTTCTCTACCCCTCCCCACACCACTCAGTAGCTGGTTCTTTGGGCCATCAAGATTTTGACTTGAGTGGCATCACCTTAGATGGCCTTCCCTGGTGGATGCGCTTAATTTAAGCCTTATACATTCAGTTACTCTGTGTTGAATCTTCTTTTTTCTTTCTTTCTTTCTTTTTTTATGGCACTTAGCCCGTGAATTATGAGCTGCTCAGTAGAGATATATGCTTTATGAATCACACATTTGGCTTTTCATAAAGCAAAGAAATTACAACTACATTTGAATTTTTGATATGTCTTCTGTTTACTGCCATTTCAGCGCAGAAAAGCCTTCAAACACACAACCCCCTTTCAATTGTTGAAAAATGCAAAATCATTGTGTGGCAGTAATTAATTTTTTTTTTTTTTGCTTTCACCTAATTAAATTTGTGCAAAGAATGAGGAAAGGACTTTATCATCCACAGGAGAAGCAAGTTTCTTACACCTGACTTCCATCATTCTGAGTAACTACTTCATTAGGACTGAGGCAAACCCACTGACAGATCATTAATTTTCATGGATATAATCTGGGAAGCCAAATGTTTATAGAAAGGGAGTCTGGTAAAAATGGCATAAATGTATTAGCACTTATTAAAAATAAGCTGAAAGTCTGTTTTCATGGTGCCTCTGTCATATTATGAATCAAATGTAAGCATTATAAAATACACAAGTTGCAATGTGTTACAGATGGGAGCATAGATAACACCTTCATCTGTGAACAGTCTGGCTCTTTTACACTTTTGAAATTTCAGGCTATCATAAAGAAACAGAATGGAAATAGATCTAGAAACATTAATGCTTTTCTTACAATATATAAATATATTGCCATTTTTCATAGAAAAATGGGAAAGTGAGGATGAGACAGGAGAATGTGCATATTGAGAATGAACCCTTTGTTTCCCTAGCCATACTTCTCTGATAGTTTTTAAATATATCTGTTTCAATGTTTTAGAGGTAGTCTTAAAAATCAAAACATGTTATCTTTGAGATTTCTTTTTCATGATTTCTAAGACATTGAAATCTAGGAATATCAGTATCCAGTTCTAACTGATAGATCCATTAGTCTTAAAAATCATTGCTTTACTTCTGTAAGGCAAAGGACAAAATGGCAGCCTACAGAATGGGATGAGACCTTCAGTAAACTTAATCTGACAGAGGGATGATATCCAAAATATATAAAGAACTCAAAAAACTAGACATCAATGAACCAATAACCCAATTAAAAAATTAGGTATATATCTAAACAGATAATTCTCAACAAAGGAATCTCTAATAGCTGAGAAGCCCTTAAAGAAATGTTCAGCTGTTTCTCATCATTTAGAAACTAGACCACAAATGAGATTCTTAGCAAGTTTAACCAGTTCTCCAATTTTATTTCGGCCCCTACTAGGTATTATTTGTCCCAAATCAGCTGGAAGAAACCTTAAGAGAATGATGCCCAATTTCCTTTAAGGGGGCTTGGGGTAGCTTTACTTATTTTTGTTATTGTTGCTTTCTTGGGCTATAGAAGGTTATTATCAATGGGAGTTGGTTACAACTTATTATTGATCTTATTTAGAAAGAAAACAAGGTTAGATTCAGTGATGTCTCTTTTTTCCCTTATCTTAAAGTATTAGGTTTGGAGATGGGGGTTGAAAAGAAAGAAGGGGGAATATAGAAATATATAGGGAAGATAGAACAAAAAGTAGATTAGTGAATTTACTTCTCAACTTGATGCCTCAGTTGTCACTCACAAGGTTATTTTTAATTCACTGGTATAGAATTCATGTATAGACACAAAATACGTTTAATTCTAGATACAGTAGCATAGAATTCAAATGTAAGTTTATTCTTCACACACATTATAGATATATATTTCTACTCTAATATGAGGTATTGTACACATATAACTCAATTATAATACAAAGTTTACTTTCAATACTTTGAAAGTGCTATTGTAGGCTGTTTAGGATAAGTAACTTATACAAGTTAATTGTGAGTTGATCAAATCATGGTCATGTCAATTACTAGTCTACTTTTATCACAAGAATATACATCTTAAGTGTGCCAGATAGGTATGATTCTATATAAAGATAAGGTAGTTTAGTTAGATAAGGTTTCCAAAAACCTCAGAGACATACAGAATATGGCATTTAAAAATGTTTTTCTTGTTTTAAAGATTCGCTGACAATGAGACAGGTTAACTCGTGGCAACACCCAGCTTACCTCAGATAGAGTGATGAGCATCAAAGAACCTCCTTATGGAGATGGCTTCAGATATGGCCAACAAACCACTGGGCAAAATGTCTTCATTTCTACCACAGACAGAATTCTGGCTAAAAAAGGGCAAGCTTGGATGCAGGCAGAGTTGATGGCCAAACTCTGTCAAGGCAGGGTAAGCAAGTCCTCAATAGTTCCTGCCTCACAAAAACGTATGTCAGATATATAGGGCCAGAAAGCTTAAGAAGATGCTCCAACATTATAGAGAGTTTTAGGTGACTATTCAGGTAGAAAAACTGTCTCTGTCATCTTCTCATTTGGGAAGCCAGTAACTTGCACTTCTGGAATATTCAGGTAATCAAATTTGTTCCTTCTCAAGTCTCTGATGGAGTTGAAGACCAGGTAGCTTAGTTTTATAGTGAAGCTTAGTTGTTTAGGGGTTAAGATGTTTTGAGGTCTAGATAGATGTTTTAAGTTGATAATGACAAGATGTGATGGAGATTGATCTACATTCAGAATTTTAGATGCAACAAGATAGAAAAGATGTTTTCTTCAAGGCTGTCAAATACAAATAGCCAAAACACTAAGAATGTAACATTTATATATTTCCTGATTATGTTATCATAGTTTATTGTATATATGTATAATAATATAAATGTATATGTAAAAATTAAAAATATTTAATTAATAAAAATTAATAAAAGAAATGTTCAAAATCCTTTGTCATCAGGGAAATGCAAATAAAAATGACTCTGCCATTCCATCTTACACCTGTCAAATTGGCTAAGAACAAACGTTCAAGTGACAGCACATGCTGACAAGGTTGTGGAGAAAGGAGAACACTCCTCCATTGTTAGTGAGAGTGCAGACTTGTACAATCACTTTGGAAATCAGTTTGGGGCTTTCTCATAAAATTGAGAATAGCTCTACCTCAAGACCCAGCTACTCCTGGGCATATACCCAAAAGATGTTCCACCATAGCACAGGAACACTTGCTCAACTATATTCATAACATTTTTATTCATAATAGCCAGAATCTGGAAACAACTTAGATGTCCCTCTACTGAAGAATGGATAAAGAAAATATGGTACACTGTGGACTATTACTCAGCTATTAAAAAATGATATAACATTTGTAGGCAAGTGGATGGGACTAGAAAATAGCACATTGAGTGAAGTAACCTAGACCCAGAAGGACAAACATGGTATGTACTCACTTATAAGTGGATATTATCCATAAATTACAGGCTAAAAAGTCCAGAGACTCAATGAAGCTAAGTAACAAGGAGAGTCTAAGGGGGCAGGGGATGCTTGAATCTCACTGAGTGAAGGATATAGACTAGACATCAGGGTTTATGGAGGGAGGGAACTGGGTAAGAGAGCGGGTGGGGAGGGAAGCAAGAGGGATCTAGTAGGGGAAGAATGGAAGGAGAGAGAACAGGAACTGGGGACAGCTAAAAAACTTAGAAAATGGAAACTCCCAGAAATCTATGAAGGTGAGCTTAGCTAAGATTCTGAGCAATGGGGGATATGGAACCTGAAATGGCCATGTCCAATAACAAGAAAAGACTTCTAATGGAGGGATTAGGACACCAACCCAGCCATAAAACATTAGACCCACAATTTGTCCTGCCTACAAGAAGTGCAGGGATTAAGATGGAGCAGAAATTAAGGAAAAGGCTAATCAATGTCTGTTCCAGATTGAGACTCATGCCATAAGAGAGAGCCCACCCGTGTCACAACAAATAATATTCTGCTATACTTGCAGACAGGTGCCTAGCATAACTGTCATCTGAATGACTTCACCCAGCACCTGATGGAAACAGAAGCAGAGACCCACAGCCAAACATTAGGCAGAGTTTGGGAGATCTTGACAAAAATGGGGAGGAAGGTTTGAAGGAGCCGGAGAGGTCAAGGATACCACAAGGAAACCTACAGAATCAACTAACCTGGGGCCCCCATGGGGGCTCACAGATATTGAACTGCCAAACAGAGATGGACCTATGCCTTCTGCACATATGTAACAGCTGTGTAGCTTGGTCTTCATGTGGGACTCCTAACGTCAGGAGCAGGGGCTGTCTCTGACTCTGTTGCCTGCAACTTGATATCCCAAGACAGGTTGATATCCATGGAATATCCTTTTTTCTAGCTGTTCCCAGTTCCAGTTCTCTCTCCCTGTACTTTCTCCTTTCATTCTTCCCCCACGAGATCCCTCTTGCTTCCCTCTTACCCAGTTCCCTCCCTCCATAAACCCTGATGTCTGGTCTTTCCTTTACTCAGTGAGATTCAAGCATTCCCCTTGCCCCTCAGACTCTCCTTGTTACTTAGCTTCATTGAGTCTCTGGACTGTAGCACTTTCTCTTATTCCCCTTCCTTTGAGAGCAGAGTGTCCCAGTGAGATCTGAATCTCTTGTTTTTACCAATATGTATTCTTGGAATGGAAGTTGAATTAGAGATAAGATGTGTGTGACTTAAAATGAGTTCAGTGGAAAGATACCATACTTTATAATTCAAACTACATTCAAATCCTGGATCTGCAAATTACCTTTTGTCTTAATTACTTTTCTATTGCTGTGAAACGAGATCATGATCAATGCAACTTACAGAAGAAAAAGTGTATTGGAGCTTACAGTTCCTGAGGGTGAGTCCAGGGCCCTCATGGTAGGAAACATGGCAGTAGGCAGGCTGTCAGGGTGCTGGAGCACTAGCTAAGAGCTTACTTCTGGTTCATGAGCATGAGGCAGAGAGCTAACCTGGAATATCATGGGATAATGAAGCCTTAAAGCCTGTCCCCAGTAACACACCTCCTCCAACAGTGCCACACCCATAATCCTTCCCAAAGAGTTCCACAAACTGGAGTCCAAGTATTCAAATATAGGTGACTATGAGGGCCGTTCTCATCCAAACCACCACAGTTTGATGAACCATTTACTTGGAATTTTAGAAAACCATCTTTTCATGTGAAAACTTAGAAAAATAGTTAGACAATATACTAAACAACGTACATAGCACCCACTTAACAATGGTTTCTTTCCCCACAACAATGCTTGTACTAGTTTTGAGATTTTTTTGTATAGTCTGGCTTATTTTATTCTGGTTATTATTATAAAAATCAGGTTTACAGTCATTGAATGTAGGCATAATTTGTCATTCATGAAGTGTTTATCTTTTTTTCAAATCTTAATTTATCTAGAACTTGAACTAATATTTTAGAGTGCCTGATAAACTTCTAAATTCTACCTGTCTTTGAGAAAATGGCCCTTTTTTTCTGTATCACAAGTAGAGTGTGTCCTAAATCCATCAAATTATGACGGTTGTTAAGAAATCTGCAATGTATTATGTTGACTAGAGATGAATTCATGTACCATGTATTCTTTGAAAAAATTCTTTGAGACATGATTGAACATCACAGTATTCTCTTTATACAAATTTGCTAAGTGGTATAAAGTGAAAAGTAACTCCTAGATCAAGACAAGATTCTAAGTTTTTCATTGTATTCCAACAATTACATTGATTTGAAATAATGAAGGAAATATGGTCATAGAACAAGAGAGTATTGATTAGAAGCAGGTATCATAGATAGAATATATGGAGGTCAGAGATATAGGTTCAATTATTTTCCCTTGATAGCTGAATGAACTTGGCATGTTACTTGACTTACTTGAATCAAATTTTTTTGTAGAATAATAATAGTAATTACCCTCTCTAGACATGTTCTGAGAGTGTCATAGATCTTGATGGAGATAAGAGGAGCAAAGTACATAACACAGATGATAATAGCCAGCAAATGTTAATAACAATAATTAGTCTTGGAGTGTAGCAAGTTTGCCCCATGGAAGCTGCTTTGAGGGCTGGACTGTATTCTAATCTTATCCTGAGATTTTGTATCCCTGGGAAGCCACCCATGTGAGTTTGTTTCGGGGGTGGACTTGAATGAATGATTCCTGGAGCTGATCTGAATACTGCTCTTGGGACATATCAGTTTAGCTTTGGGAAGCTATAAGGTCATCTTCCATCAGGGCCACTTCTTAGCTTTGGAACCAAGGAGCTTGCTTGCATGATCACTAATCTCCACCAGTATGCTCATTTTGTATTTCTTATTAGCTGTGGTTCATGAATATGCTACTGAAATATGATATTTATCAGAAAATATTTCAGGCTAATAGTACAGTAATGAGAAATACACTAACAAAATCAGTCAGAGCCTTAGAAGGAGTGGGAAACTTCATTCTATGGTATTCTCTCACAGAGTAAATTATACTTGTGCCTTTAGTACTCTAAAGATATTTTTTTGCTTTAGCTTCAACTAACAACAACAACACCTAACAACTGTAGGTTTTGTTGTAATAGCACTAGTACTAGTAATCTTTAGTTCAGTTTCCCCTGGACTTCTTAGTCTGTTGTGGAAGACTTTCCTCATCTCTCTTAGCTTTGCTAACTTCTTTCATTTGGCCTCCTCTCCCACTTTGGTTGAGCATTGGTTTTTCTTCTGTGTGCATAATATACACTT